>NC_047057.1:4775779-6229711 GCF_000738735.6 Corvus cornix cornix
TTACTTTCATGAGAATTTTACCAATAGTCCATATTGCCAATAACAACACCAAAACATATCCACTAGAGATAACATACACCTATAAATTCAGTGCTTTAATATGCTGCCTTCTATCCATCTATATGATTTGCTTTTAATTCATAAGGAAAAAATAGAAATGCAAACAGAGCAAGGACTGATTTATGCCACCTAGACTACTTGCAATAAAATAGGAAAAAATGGTATGACATTCAGCAGACACTGCTTGAGTGTCTATTTTTCTGTGTTAATATGATTAACTTGTATTTACAAATTACTTACTTTGTAGATCTGGTGCTTAGGGATATGGTTTAGTAGCGAGTTGGCATTGCTGGGTTAATGGTTGGACTTGATGATCTTAAAGGTCTTTTTCAGCCTAAATGATTCTGTGATTCTCTGATTCTATAACTCTCACACAATTCCTGGTAACACTCTCATTAACCCTCTCCAAACAAGGAGAATAATATAAGCTTCTCCTGCCCATCCTCTGTCTTTAGTAAAACCCTGAGATATACTGGCACCCATTTAAAATCAGCCCTAAAGCCATCCATTCCTAATGATTCAAAACTGACAGATTTATTCATATACTTCACCAGACACACTTAGCCCCGGGGGGCCTTGGAACGTTTTCTTCATAGGTCCTCAGGGAATTTATGCAAATGCTGAGTCCTCTACTTAAGAGAGTTTCAGGAGTGCCATAACAAGGATGGCATAGCTCAGGAACTATGATGCAGAGGAAGATTTCATTACACCTGCCGATATTAAAACTGGATCTTGCCAGTATAATGAGCACCCATTTTTACGGCAGTAAATTTGCGCTGAAGAGTTTTTGGGGTTAGGTTATGTGAGTCCTCTTCAGAATCACTTCTGAAGGCAGGAGAGCATGGCCTGCTGTTGACACCAGAGCTGGACACATTATACTGTGAAAATAGCATATTCACTATAGAATTTCATCCTGATTTTTTTCTAAAAGCCTAAATATTCCATGTTGATGCCTTGTGAGTGTCTTATTCCAAATTTATCCAATTAAAGTCAGAATTTTGTGAAGGATTAAAGGGAAGCAAGATCAATCTATTGACTGCAGCAAATTTATAGTCCAGCTTATTTCCTCATATACTTGTGAACTGAATGTTCCTCTAAAAGCAGTGCTTTGAGAAGCTTTTTCCCAAGAAAAAGCTTGGCTGGAAAATGTAACTGAAGGATCTGCATTTCTGTTGCTATAGGTACAGGTTGCCAATTAACAGAGCTCTTTTCAGAGAAGGATCTGAAAACTTGACTACAAACTTGAGGTTACCATGACATCATAAAACTCACTCTCATAAATATTCAGAAAAAGAAATCTTATTACAAATATTAATCAGAAAACTTCTTACTGATCCTTTCTCTATCAGTGACATAGAGAACTCAAGAGAAGGAGGTAAATTTTTAAATACAATTTAAAAGAAGAAGGAGATACTCTGCAAGTAAGCAGTTGAAGATTTGAGAAAGGCTGAGGAAAAGATGACCCAGAGCATATATTTTATATGGATTTGTTTTAATAAAGTGCTCCAGAAACAGTTCCTGACTAAAGGTGACATCCACTGCTGCCTTAGCAGAGATGTTTTATGCTAGAGAGGTTGTAAAAATGGGCTCCCCAAAAACCTTTTTGATTCATCTAATCCTTGAACAGCTTGCCCATTAAAGAGTCTTTGTTCATTTCTAATATTCTGGATAAAAATTCAAAAAAATGTACCTTGTCTTTTCCTTATTAAGGAGAGCAAAGTTACTGGGGTAAAGCGACCCATCCTCAAATCCTCCTGCACTGGAGGCTCAATTTATTACTTCCATGAAACTCTCACACTTCTGGCAGATGAAATCATAATAAACAAAAATCAAGTCCCACCTTCAAATGGAAATGCAACACTCTTTTTCCTCAGTTTCAATTTCCCTGAAACAAAAAATATATGAAAAAATTATTCAAAATATACAAAATTATTTTATTAAATGGGCTTTTTATGCAGATGCACTTGTTTGATTTTGTTTCCAGACCCCTCAAATTGAATAGAAAAGTTTGAAATGAAAGAGAAAAATACAAGTCAGAAACATGGACTTTTCCCCAGATACATTCCGGTGTGAAAAACATTCCTGCCTAAAAACCTGTGTATTATTAAATAGAAGGTATTTGTGATTTAAGCTCTAATTCCTGCTAAAATTGGAGCTAATGTTTAACTTCTAATTCAACAAGATTTAGTGCATGAAAACTAATTATATCTAAAATGCTTTTCTTTGCCATTACCCTGATTCTACAAAGATTTATATTTTTGCTGCATCTTAACTATGAGAATTATCCTACTGAATCAATGAAATTGGTCCTATGCTTAAAATAATGTCAATATATGGGAATTCAGTGTCTTAAAGAAAAAGGATTGTACCAATATTTTTAGGTATTTATTATCATGTCTTTATGACAAGAAGTTGAAATGGAGATGAAATATTGTTAGGGGTTTTTTTTAACAGTGCTATTGCCTTTTTCTTTAATAGTTATTTTCCTTAGGACTTAGCCCAGCTTTTTTTCCTGTTGCACTCACTCAGGGCAGCTATCATATCATAGCTAGGAAAGATAATTGAATGAAGAATTGATTTTTATTGCCTGTAATAAAAAGCAGTTCTTATTACTTTTACAAATTACTCATAATTACAATTGTCTAGAGAATGCCTTATCACCCTGAGTGGAGTCGGAATAAGCTGGATGCACAACAGTACTTCCATGTCTGTGATTTAAAACTTGTGTTCTCATTAATGGCAATGTAAATTAGTACTATGGCAAATTAAGTTCGTATCATTTTACTGGACAGATTCTAATACTGCTGGGGAAGAATCTTAAGCAGACATGCAATTTATCTCTGAGTGGCACCATTCCTGCTGGAGCACGTGCACAGAGTCTGAGGCGTTTCTTTAATTATTAAGGAAGTAGAGTTGTGCAAGTTACACCTCATGAAACATTTTGATTATGTCTTTTAGAGCCCAAGTGTTGGAAACTCTGGAGTGCTCTAAGCAGGTATCTGATTTGTCCCATTGCAGACATGCAAAGCTAGTTCCAGCATTCAGATTGCTCTGATTAGCTACAGCAGGTATTTATTGAATGGCCTTTACTGAAGTCTTGTCTTTAAATTTCACAGAAAAGCAACAGTAAGTTTGCACCTGGCACATCTGAGTTGTTTTTGTCTTGTTTGTCAGGCAGGAAGGCAAGTAGAGAACATATCTGGCTTTTTTCCTGCCCTTTTCTTTTTTTTTAAGTAAAACAAGTAATTCTGGGTCAATTTAATATACTTGATCTGTACAAAACAGAGAGGGAAAAACTGGAATTAGGCAAAACCTCTCTCATCTCACTAAAAAAAAATGAATTGTTAAAAATCCCCTGGTCAGTCCTCATTAACTTCTATCGCAGAAGTTTGTGACTTGCTTAAATGTGTTATTCAGATAAATCAAGGTATTGATCTCTCTTGATTATAAAATAAGCATCTCCCAGGAAGAATGAGAACCAGTTTGGGAATGAGAGGTGGATATTTCTTCTTGCAACCTCTTGTATGGCTGGGAAACATCTGGCCTTCCCTTGTTGTTGTTGAATAGTGTGACCACAAATGTGGGCTAATTTTCTGAGGAGTGCTTTAATGATAATTTAGATTTGCTGGTTTTTTCATATTATACTTTATATTTTATGTGTTTTAACTTGCTCACTTAAAACTTACCACCTGTAAGACAAATCTTTATTCTTCACAGCACTGTTCAAATTTGGATTCACGATTATTTTTTACCAATCAATGAGTCCTATTAATTCATTAGCACCTGCTTAAGGATATAATCAACAATTTAAAGAGCAGTTTAGACATTGAACTTGCGTTCCAGGTATCCAGACATATCCTAACCACACTGTGCAACATAAACGTGTAGCATATATAGGTATGTGTTGGGCATCTGCAGTTATGCAATACTAAGATTAAATTATCAAATGCCTTATTAATGTATATGGTATTTCCAGTCATCTGTGCCTTGGGCACTGTTATCAATAAGAACATTTTCTGGTTTTGACAGTAAAAACCGCGTCTCAAAGCATCAAAAATGCTAAAAAAAGACCAACTCAGAATATTCTGTGAATTTGTGAATCTGTGATTTATAAATCTTCTCTCAGGATGTCCCACTTGAAATTTCAGGGAAGAAATGCATACATAGATTTACTCAATAAACTCTTGAAATTTCATTCTGCACTCAACAAGAGAACTTTTTACTGCTACTATTAAAGGGAAAAAGGGAACTATAACTTTGGAGAGAAGTCCAATAAGTCCTGTCTCCTAGGAGACAAACTGCTCCCTTTCTGGATTCAGCAGAGCTCTGTGGACTCTGCAGCTTCTTCTAAGGTTTCCCTCAGTGCCCCCCTGCCCTGCATCCCTGATGCATGGAACATCTGAAGAGACAGATCTTTCTTATTCCCCATGGACACGACCCCCCCTCAGTTATTCCCCATGTTCACATGCCACCAGGCTCTCAAGTAACATAAATCATGTCAAAGCCATCACACACACTTAGGTTTTAGTTTGTGCTGCAGTCTGGACTCCCAAGTTTCTTAATTTCCATCTTGGGCCCACAGTGTCCTGGGTAGGCAAGTTGGAAGGAAAAGTTCTTCATGATGGTATCGTTACACTCAGGTTCTGACTTTACATGTCCTGTAGATGTAACAGCATTGTCATAACTTCTCTTGCTCTGTCACTGCCAAGAATATCTACTTTCAGCAGACCCCTTGCGAAGGAACTCTGCACTCACTGCTGCAGCAACAGCAGTCATGGGGAAGGAATGAGGCTGGCCTTAGATGGAGCCATGGAGAGGGTTTCTGTCTGAGAAGACCAATGGAAAAACTCTCTGGAAAACTAAACATAACTTTGAGAAGCCAGACTGAGGCTGAGTCTTCTATCAACAGAACAGTGCTCAGTCTGAAAACAGAAGGTGAAGATTTACTCTTAGAGAAAGGATTGAGCCACCTAGGGCTGATGACCACGGAATGCTTCAGTTTTCACAGACTCCTGTCAGCAGGGAAGAGCTGAGTGTCCAACAGAAGTCCCAGGGCCACCTCATCAAGGGATTATCAACACACCTCTGGCTCATCCCACTCCCAAAGACCTGATGGCATCATCCAAGACATGATCCTCCCAGACCTCTCCAGGCACAGCCAGACCTCCTCCAAAGCCTAAGAGATGGCTTTGGTGAGTATAATCTGGTGAAGGGGACAAGAAGAGGGGGGCATATGAGTGAGGGGCACATGCAACCTGCCCAGGGATCATATGATGTATGTGGTACTCTGGGCATGACAACTGCAGCAACAGCATGTTCCCTTTCGTCTTAAAACTTCCCATGATCCCCTCAGTTTGGTGATGCCCCCACCCAGCTTGCTCAGGACCATTAACTACTTAAAAGCTCAGTAGTCCCTGTTTGCATATTGATGTGGTGTATTATCTTTTGTCCTCCTAATCATGCAAATAAATTGCATGGTTGTTTTTTTCTTTTTCTCACAGATCTATGGAAAGGAGAGACATTGATCCAGGACACTTTCATCATGCAAATTCCAAAGACTTCGACTTGCTCAAGTAGACCAAAAACAGATGATCTAGCAGAGAAACTGCGAGACAAATTGAGGACTGAAGTGAGACCCTGTGTCCAAAAGAACTGTGAGAATCAACCTAATAAAGTCACCTGACAACAGGCTGGATCTATCAGAAGTTCTTGGCTTACAGATGTAGGACAAAAAAAAGCAAGAAAAGAAACTTTTAAGTGCTGGACAGTCCCACAGATACTACCAGCAGCCATTGTGGTAGGGGACAAAGCTCCATGACCCTGCAGGAATTTTGTCCTCTGAAACCTTTTTCAATATTTTGGGCTGTGCTTCCAACCTCTACAAAAGATGGGGATAGTCCATCGCTGCTTCCAATGACTGTGATGTGTGGGGACAACATGTACGTTCTCTGCAACAGGCCACATGACTGCTGCTTTTTTCTCTCAGTGATGTAATACATCTGCAATTATAATCATTCCTTGTTCCTAATGTTCTCATATTAGGCCAATTCATCAACATTTACTGTTTCTGAAAAAAAGAAATGTGTTTCAGTGTTAAAAGTGTCTGCAGCTCCTTAACTCTTCATGTTTTTCTGGACCCTACTGAATTTTCATACCATTTGAACCACTTTGCTAACTACAAAATAGATTAGAAGATGACCTACTCCAGTAGACAAGAGAAATTACTGTTGTTAACAATCTATTCTAGAAATATATACCTATATCTCTACGTATTTTTACATCTTACAGATTTTTTTTAAAATATAATGTTATGAGGATGGCACTTAATCACTGCAAAACTTGAGTAATGAAAGTAAAAAGGGATTTCAGACTTTCAGGAGTTTGTCATCTGTAAGTGGTCCTCAGTCTTCCACAAGTGAACTTTCATCTTCTTTCTCTTTGTTTCTGCTCCACTGCTTCACTTTTCCCCCAAATATTACTGACTTCCCCTTGGGGTTCTCCTGGCTCTCATTACTGGCTTCTCAAAGTACAGCTCCCTCCACTGTGTCAGCTCTGACTGTGCTGGTTAATTCATCTGTGCTCTGCATCACTCATAGTTAACCTGGAATATGGCAAATTTGGCTGTTTCAGACCTGAAGGCTACACTTTGTCAGATTTTAGGTAATGTTGGGTAGGTAGCAATATACCAGCCCACAATTTTTAACTTGCACCAGTGATAGCACACACAGGAACTCCACGGAATACGAGAATGAGAAATTCCCACACTGCTTAATTTTCTTCCTTGAAAATGGATGTAGTAGTATAGGCTGATACTTTATTGCTTGCTGCCATGAAAAGTCAGTCTTGTAAAACTAGTCATCTGCTTTTCCTATTTACAAAATTTCTTCTCCTCCAGCCTGCTCTTCCAGCTGCCAAGCTAAGAGCAATATTGTACTTCTTTCTAAATGTAAATTATTTATTCTTGGACAGTCGTCAAGTAGGATGTCACAAGTAGATACCACTTTTTAAAACAGGTTTAACCACTGAACAGCAGAAATCAAAATTAAATCATAAGAATAGCTGTCAGACTGTTCATATTGTTTATTCATCCCTTTGTCTTCAGTGACCCTTAAGAGGAAAATTCTTCATAAGAAGGCTTATCTAATACATATCCAATTATTTCCTAAATAGTGTTCTGGAGTGTATTTCATGAACAGTTGTGGTTAGTGTTTTAATTAAACTTTTGCAGGGCATCTGCATAAAAATATAGCCAGTGGGACAGACATACTTGTTCTATGGGAGGTGATTGACAGCAGGGAGCAGATTGACTTGGCATGTTAGTAAGACTCATTGATCTTCTTCAAGTACATACTGGGAAAACGAGGAGTTCTCTCAACAAGCTGATACAAAAACAGAGTTTCTGGTTGAACAGTAGGGAAACTAACAAAGTTAGTTAGAAAAGGGGAAGTTGTAAGCAAAGAGTGAGATGCTCTTGCATGATGAAGCATTGTAATCTGGGGGGTTTGTCACTGTATGTGCTTTAATATTTAGGACATGGTAATGGATGCTTGTCAGAAATCAATCCATTATCACTTAGGTTTGAAGTTCTGTGCTCTGAGAAGCTGGATCTTAGGCATTGAAATCTTGCTACAAGTCTTGAACTGGAGATTATTTTATTAATTTTATATTGGACAAACATGCTGCTTCTTAAACAGAAAAACTTATATAATGTGCTCTCATATCAATAAAGCATGACAAAAGTTGAGAAACGTAAGTTTCTTCAATAAAGTACAACAGAAGGGTTGCTGAACATACGAGGACATCTCGGTGAATAAGTTAATTAAAGTGGAAGAAATTACAGTTTCACTTAGTATTTCTGATCAGCTTCTCAGTAGAGAGACTTTTAACATCACTCATATGTGATTTATATTAGACAAATTTTCATTTTTCTTATGCTGACCATTTAGCAGGAAGGATTCTTTTTTTTTTTTTTTTTCTGGACTCTTAAATTACTTAATAGCTAATATTTTAACCACAGACTACACCTGGTAATTCTCTAAAATCCACTCTTATAATTTTTATTCATGTAACAATGAATATATGATCTGAAAAAAACTCTTTTCAAAACAGAATGCAGAAACCCATTCCAGCTGAGGTGTGCTGAGGTGAGACATGTAATGAGGCATTTTGAGGGGGTTACGTACACATACACCACTATGTTTATGACATGGCCCTGAAATCTATCTCTAATGCAGATGCAACTAGTGTAAAGAACCTAATTTTACAAAGAGCTATGAATGTGCTTTTTATTCCCACTAAACTCAACAGGATGCTCAGCAGATGACAGAAGTCCCTCAAGATAGAAAAAATGCTCAAGAGCCTGGACAGCAGTGGCCATAAGGAGGAAATGAGGCCTAAGTTCTTTCCAAAAGTCTCGCTCTCACATAATAAATTAAATTTATGTACCTCACAAGCCAAAAAATAAGATGATCTGAAGAGGTGATTACAAGTAGTCTGTGAACACAATATTTGTTTATTCTAAAGTTTTTTGTCTCATTGCATGTCTCTGGAAGTACCAAAGGGATTGAACTCACAGAATTCATCACTATCTCAAACTTAGTTTCCTGTTATTTTTTCATTGTAAAATGAAGAACATTTTTTATTCATGCTTTAAATAATACAGGCAAATTAGATGCTATCAAAAACCCCATGAAACATTCAAAGCAGCATCAGGATCTGCTTTACTTACAATATATTGCAAAAAAGATGTTTCCTCTGCTTTCTTACAGGAGAGATTTTCACGTACATTCATTGTGTTTGCAGAGCTTTCTTTTCCAATGGGGTGTCTATGGAATGCTTATATACTATAAATCTTAGCAGGCCTACAGACACTCAGGGAAATAACACTTACTGCAACACACTTTGGCGTGGGGATGTACACTGGAGCAAAATTAGACATCCTTAGTAGAGGTTTCCTGGGAGCAGGACTGCTGTAATATGAATTTTTATTCAAATTTGGTTTAGCAGGCATGCTTGAGGTGTCATGCTCGGTTCTGAAATGTAAACCTGACAGCAAGATACAATGCCCAACAACACTGCACATTTCCAAGGGAGAAGTCTGCTCCATCTTCCTTGGTCCTCCTTTATTATAGTTGCTGCAGTTCTTTACTTTTCCAAATTAAGGCTCATCAATACATGTCCCTTCAAGAGGAGCAGCATGGGTATGAATTTTAGAAAGAAGGAGAAAAACAAAGACAATTTCAGTGATGTTCATCAGTGTCTCTTTTTGGGGGGTTCTCTGGGTTATTATATCCTGCACTTTCATAGACCAACAAAGTTCTTCCACCGTCTGGAATCAGCAGGCCTTGTGTACTCATAACTTTGGAAAATTAGGTCCGTAGTTTCAGCTTAGCATGCAAACAACAAAACTCAGATATTTGCAAAGTGTTCTTCAGGCTTTCTTGCCAGTGAGTAATGGGTGATAGCAAATAAGATCATACATAAGTTTGCTTAGATTTTTTTTGACAATGCTTGGCAAAATGCACAGTCCAATTGGTCCTGAATCTTAGCAGAGATGCACCCATTAAGTTTTCCTTAAGTAAGTTTTAGGAGGAGTAAAATAAAAAAAAAAAAAAAAGCAAGCAGCAAGGACTAAAAATGTTCAGTTTACAGACACTGGAAGAGTAAAGTCCAGTTCAAAGATGCTAAGAAGTGTCTATATGGACACTTTTAGTTTATGGCAGCTTAGTAGACAACTGGTCCCTGTGTTGCTCTCATCACATCTTTGTTAAAGGGCTGGAAAGATTGTTGAGCCTAGGAAAGAGGACTAACAGTGACCTGAAGGGAACCTGCAAGAAGGATGGAGAAAGACTATTTGCAAGTGCATGGTGTGACAGGAAAAGGGGAAATTAATATAAACTCGAAGAGATTAGGTTTAGATTGGATATTATGAAAAAATTCTTCCCTGTGAGGGTGGTGAGTCCCTGGCACAGGTTGCCCAGAGAAGCTGTGGCTTCCCCATCCCTGGAAGTGTCCAAGGCCTGGTTGAATGGGACTTGGATCAACCTGGTCTGGCGAAGGTGTCCCTGCCCACGACACCAGGAACAAGACAATCTTGAAGGTCTTTTCCAGTCCAGGCCATTCCATGATTCTAAATTGAAAAGTCAAATTTTGGTCTCCATTTGGACTGATTTGGAAGGGGTTTTTTTCTGCATCTCATACCAGTGCCTAATCCTCTATGCTACACGATATCAAAATCAGAGAAGCTGTTAAGAACCTGGCCTTTGCCAGCTCTAGAAAGAACCTGCCTTTTGCTAGCTTTACCACAGTTAGACAGTAAAACCCTATTGTCTGTATCTTCTCTGTCCTGTGCTCATTTCCAGCCATAAGTCCAGTGTTCAGCTGGCTGGGGTTTGCCCTGGACCTCTCACATCTTTTTATGCTGCATGTTGTATCATCCCCTTCCTGCCTTCCCCTTTCACCCACACTCTGCCTTAAAACAGATTTCTCTCTTTGGCAGGTCAATGTTAGGCTCTAGACCTCTCCACCAAAGAGCAGAGAGATTTAAATGCCTTGCTGGACACTGTTCCAACATCTCCAAACTGCAGTCTACACCAAACAAGGTTCCTTTGAAGTACAAGATCCTGAGTTAGGCATTGATGTATGTCCACAGATCTGCGATTTAGAATCCTGGAAATGTTCCCCGAGGGCCCACCTTATGCACCCAAATAACAAAGGATGGTGGTGGTGGTGTTGAGACAAACAGTGAAGTTTGGTGAAACCTAAACTGGAGATGAAAAAATCTGGAAATTTCTGTATTCATCATCCAGTGACATTTGAGGAACCAAAAATGGTCTGTTCTTCTGAAATTAGAAGCTTTATTTGAAAATGTTTAAGGAAGAATTTGTCTTGTACTTTAGTTCAGCTTTTGCTGCTTGCTGTTTCTTGAGAAATTTCTGTCCAAGATTTCAGACCAGTTCTTCATCCTTATCCTTCCTCTACCTCCCTGATCTTCTGTACACTCTGTGAAGCACAGATGGGAGCACTCAAAACAAGCCAAATGTCTGTGTCAGCCCCTTCACCCACATATGCACTGAATGAAGGCAAATAAAAGAACAAACAATACCTCTAACGGGGTGCCTAAATAAAAGCCTTATAAACCTAAGGGTGATGGCCATCACAGAAAGAAGCTTTAAAACGGTGACTAAAACCATTTCAGAACCTGAGATAAATGTGGATATGCCGGCAAAAGGAATGCATTATTCAGGCATCACTCCAAGAAAGGTAGCTGTAAAGCTTTAGGCACAAGTATTGTGGTTCAAACCCTTCAGGACAGGGTTTGAACTGGAACCAATCAGTGAAAGAAATATTAAAACCAATTAAAAATAATATTCTTATATAGGGCACCTGGTGCTGTTAATCGAGCCGAAATAGTTTCAGTAGCACCAAAAGTGCTTAAGGAAAAGCAGTTATCTGAGAAACTGCTGCTGAGTTCTTATAGCACTTTCACAGACAGGCAGTAGAGGCTGTAATGCTCATGCAGAAAGTGCACAGTAATGGTTTAGTTATTACCAAATAATTCCTGTATTGCTAATTACATGGAGCATTTTGAATAAATTATTCATACGCAGTTTAACATTTTTAAAACAAATGTTTTTAATCTGTTTTTAATCTGTTGTAGGCAGCCTCTGTTTTGTTCAAGTGCACGCTCCCAGAGTAAATAGTACTGATGCTGGTAACTAACATGGGCTATTTTGGGGGAGAGATACTTCAAAAATCCATTTCTTCCCTATGTGCGGGTGCCTGGCTCTGCTAATTGTAGCACAGACCATGCAGTAAGTAGATTCAGCAATAAAACTGACTGTAAATTAACTGAATGTTGTCTTTGTCCCAATGATGGATCATGTACAGTCAAAGATCTGACACCTTACAAGTAAGAAGGGACTATTTCTCCTCCCCACTTGCTCTATTTTTCAAAATTCATATGGCAATTCACCTAGAAAATCTCAAAATTTTTGGTTGGTAGAATTGGCAAGTCTGTTTTCACTTGACATTTGAATTGTAGTTGAGGTATTATGAAAAGCTGCCTAACTGTCTAGGTGCTGAGCACCTTTGCAATGCAGTATAAATTATTTTATTACCAATGATTTATATGTGTTTTTCCTAGTCTTCTGAGTTTTGCTTAGATTAGACGTTCAGTTGTTATTTATTTCCACATCTCTGGAAATATAAAAAGTGAATTATTCATTTCTGTGTCATAGCCTAATATGGTTGGGAGGGATCTCAGGGGCTATCTCATCTATCCCCTGCCCTAAGAGGCATCAACAGCAGATGTATTAATCCTGACAGATGCTGGTTTAAGGTCTTCTCATAGATTTCCAGAGATGGAGTCATTACAGTGTCTCAGACGGTCTGCTCAGTGTTTCTCTACCCACAGCTCAAAATAGGGTTTGTTTAGGATTTTTATCCCCTAATGTCTTTGCTTTGGTTGAAACTCATTTCTAATCCTTTGCAGCACTGGCACGAGGAATAGATTCCTCACCTTCACACTGGAGCAGTTATTTTGGTATCTGAAGACCACTACTGCTCCCACAACAGGGTATTAATTACCTTCATTTGTTCCTCATAAACCATATTTCCTTGTTCTTCTGAAGGTTCTCTATCTTGACTCAGTCCTGTGTGCAAAATGTGATATTTCATCTTCAGTGGAATTTAATTCCAGTCTCTGTGATGTGTCTGTCTACAGCAAAGTCACCATGGGCTCCTTCTATACCCACCAGAGAGCTCATCACCTCCTTAAAATCAGCAGCACTCTGGGCACAAATGGTTTCAGAGCCCCATCCAACCTGGCCTTGAACACTTCCAGGGATGGGGTATCCACAGTTTCTCTGGGCAGCTTGTGCCAGGGCCTCACCACCCAGTGTATCACTGGCCCATATTGAGAGACCCTAAATCAGTTTATTTTCCATGGGCAAGCTACACAAGGAGTTGTTCTTCATGCTAAACCTACATGTAAAGATGTCAATTGTTCCTAAGGTGTTGTATATTCCACCTCTTATGTCAATCTAAATTAATGTGGGAGTCTAAATCAATGTACTTGTGGTCCATCTGCCCTTGAATGCATATAAGTGTAATTCTTATCTTCCCTGAACTCTGAACAAATTCATTCTCCAGAACTCCAGGCCTCACTCCAGTGTCTGTGCTTCACAGTTTGGCGGCATAAAACACTTCTACAAAAAAGTGGTGGTTTGCAGAAAATCCATGGGGATCAGGACACCTAAGGCCCCAGCCAAGACCATTCACTGATTTCAGTCTTAGACAAACCTCTTTCTTTGTTTCCCTTTTATCTCTACCCTTTCAGATCTCTGGGACAAAGAATATCTCTTTCTTTGTGTTTCAGTCTCTGCTGGGACTTCTGAGTGCTACTGGAAACCAATTAATAATAATAATATATTAAGCTTATAATAAACCTGACATTTACAGAAAGAAAAGCTACTCATTTTTATTTCTGAGTATGTTAGATATAAGGCCAAATATATCCTATACAAGGAAGACTTTTGTACCAGAGGAAGAATTTCTGGCCCATTGAAGAAAAAGTGAGTTTTGCAGGCACAATTTTAACTGCAATCTATTATTAAACCCAAAAAGAGCAAAGTGTGACAGCAGGGTGCAATGTACCAGGTTTTTTATCAGATAAGTGTAGAATTAGAGACGGAGGGGACTCTTCTTAGGTTTTAGAGGATTTTCTTATGGATTGTTCCTCTGGCTGGTTTTCCAATAAAGTACTGATTTCTCACAAGTGTAGAGTTCACATTGTGTCATTTCTTGTGTCTACCTGTGCTGGATCTAACAGCTTGGAAGCATTTTCTGATATACTGTTTACAGTTTGCTTTATTCATAGAAATGTCCCTTTAGAGCTTCATTTTAAAGGCTTATCTATTTCATAGAAACTAATGCACTTTTCATTTTCTAGTATTTGGTTAGCAATCTTTGCATTTTTTTTTTTATTGAAAAGGTTATTATTTTTCTTTTTATCACATGGATGTCTGTAAGTAACATGTAAAATTATCTCTGCTCTGCTCTTGTAGAATTGCAGACACATAGTGCTTGACTGCAAAGCTCTGTAATTTTCATGTTGTTTTTTTTTAATACCCTGCATTTAAAGTTTCACATCTGCAGATCTGAAGAGGAGGATGTAAAATAAAAAGCACACAGTGTTCTTAGGAAAACAAAAGAGGAGTGGGTGGCTTTAGATAAAATGATTGCCTTGTACCTCTGACACTGATTATTTTGTTTGGTGGTGCATAAGGCTCTGAAGGAAAGAGTCCATTTGGGAGAGACATCTGCACTCTGCATTTGCCCAGTACAATGGGATACAGGTTAGTCTCTGGCTGAAGGAAGAATTCAGATAGGTTCAGGCAGAAATGAATGTTCAGTGTTAAGCAAAGAGTGCTGTATTCTGGAATGGATGTTAAATGATGTGTCAGGCAGCTCTAAAGCAGACCCTCTAAAATTAAAAGATAGCATTGCCTCCATGTCCTACTTGCTTATTTGCACTGAAACATCAGTGACAAAATATAGATTGTTTCTCTGATTCTATACAAAGCAAGGCTTCGATTACCCTCAGCTGCCAGGCAGACTAAGCCCTGGGTATCATCACAAGACAGACTTTCAACTCAAGACATAGTTTACATTTAATTTGTGGTCCAAACATTTTTAGCTGTCCTGGGCATAGGCAGATTCATAACTAGAACCCAAGATATTTTTCAAGTAAGAGGGGGTTTTTGGTTTTTTTTATTTCTTGTATATTTAAACCCAAACTTTGAAAGGCACCTTTTTCTTCACAAATTACAAGGATTTTGCAGGGAAGAGGAGGGTATTCGTGTGTAGAAATGAGCCATTATGAGATTTCACTATAGTAAGCCTAAAGGGAATACATTTTTTTTCTTACAGGTCAGTGAAAACAAGGTTAGTCGAACTTCTTGTTGAATAATCAAAAACCAATATACTATATGTCCATGTAAAACTTGTCTGATTCAATATTTGCTCTAATTAGGCTTGCTGCAGCAGCTAGTGATCCCTTTAGAGAGCCAGCATTTCAGGTTAGGATTCCACTGAAAGACTTGCCATGCCAATTTTAAAAAATTCCTCCCCCACCTTCCTCACATTTCCTTGTTAAAAAAAAAAAATAAAGCAAGTTTTAAACATTAAAATCATACTTTCATCATCAAGTTCTAGTGAAAAATATTTCAAAGCATGGTATTCTATACTCTTGCAGAAGGCTAATCTGAGGGACAGAGAGGTTACACAATTTAATCTAGGTAATGTGACATATTAAAGGGAGGGTCAGGATTGGAACATAAGAGGTTTGCTTTTTTTTATCCTGGGAATATACATAATTATCATCTCATACTTAAGAATAGCATGAGAACAATCTGCTGCTCCTATTATTTTTTTAATATTATTCCAAATGGGTGGTATTAAGGACAATTTAGACAAAAGTCAATGCTTCCAATTTGTGGGAAAATCCTTGTTCTTTTGAAAGAAGACTGAATCTGTCTGAAAATGTTTTATGCCAGAATTTTCTGCAGAGTAGAAGCTCTCAAGAGGCATTGAAATTGGCAGCCTGGCTACATGTATTTCTACAAGGATATCGGATTTACAGAACTGCAGCAAAGATTTCATAAAGTCCCTGGTTTCAGGGCAAATCACCCAGGAAGAGTCACCCAGGAGTGAGGGCCTCATATCTCCATGGTGTCTGGCTTTAAGTGCTATCCTGCCTCACAGCTAAGCCAGCACCAGAGGCGTCTCACAGGGGGCTGCATCTGGACTGACACATCTAATTCCTTTTTGTAACTTCGTCCAAAATATTTCCAATCACTACTAGCATGGAGCATAGTAAAAATCCTCTTCCTCTTCTCAGTTTTAAGAGGACAACTGAATAAGCATCAAAAACATCTATTAAACAACATTACAAAGGTCCTTGTTCCCTGAGAGACTAATAAAATAGCCTTCAGGTGTTAGAGCTTTAAATGAGGCAATAAATTTCACCACACTGGGGGATTTTTAGGCTCTTTTTGGATAATTGGTACGCTAAGACTTTTAACATTCCTAGTTTCAGTTCCAAGCAGCAAAGGATAAAACCAATAGATGCAGGTTTCTAATGATGCCAAAAAATTCCACAGAAATTAAATATACTGCTAGGTAATTTTTGTGCTTCTTTTTGGGTGAAGAGTCTGCTTTGGAATTAAAATCCTTATTCCTCTAGATAAGCAGATGGTTACAGGTCTGACATTGAAAAGCATCTTTTGGGTACACTGTTATTTGCATTCCACTTTCTAAGCCCTCCCTGTCAAAAATGCTGAAGGAATGGACTTTCTCCTGGTGGTCCCCAGCAAAGAAAATGCCACATTGTTTGCCAATTATTTGTCACTATTGATGCACATCAGAATCCAGGCAAAGAAACAGAGCTAGAAACAAAATGGAAAAGATATGAAAAAGAGAAAGTAAAAGAAAACCTGAATAAAGGCCAAAGGTGTAGAAAACACTGAATTAAAAAGACTAAAGAAAAAAAGTGAAATAAGTCAATGGAAACAGAGAAACAGCTCAAAATGAGAAAGGAAATAATGATGCTGCTTCTTTAGTGTATTAAAGGAATGGCAAACCTAAAGTGGAAAAGTTCAGGAAAAAAAAATAATGAAAGCAGAAAAAGACACCATAAAAAGATGAAGAAAAATAAAACCAAGAAATGCTATAATAATTCCAAGTATCTTATTTACAGGGAAGTGCTTGTAAATATGCCTTCCATATGCTTATAAATATTAATGGTACATATTAAACATACAATAAAAAGGCAAGCAAAGGAAAGAATCTAGCTTTAATGTGATTGTGATTTTCTAAGCTGTGACACTCTTTAGCATTGACATAATACACCAGGAATTTAACTGAGCATGAAACTTAAGCATATGCTGAAATTTAAGCATTTCAAGGATCCCATTCACTGCTGCAGCTGATTAAAGCAAGTAGATGCTTAAATGTGTTGCTGGATTAGGGTTTCTGGGGACAGGTTAACTTGCAATGCCTACAAAAGGAGATAATATTTTAAATAACATCAATTTTTTCTTATTCAAAGCCTTTTTATGACAGCATAGGTTTCTATGCAAATATTTGGGATCTCTTTTCAGTTGAATCTCAGCACAACACACGGAAAATTAATGAGGATGGGAGTTTGAATTGAAGGGATGGGGCAGAGCAAAATTGCACATGCACAGGATTATTACTTCAATACATCCACTAATTCGTCATGAAAACAAGGTGATAGCAAATACCAGATCTCCTAGTCTGCATTCTAGTTTGTTAGCAGATATCTTCTTAAATCCTGCTTATATTATGACTTCTTTTACAGAGCACCCAGATAGGGGTAGATCATCAACATCAGTGCCAAATTGCCCAATTAATCTAAGGCGACCTGAGTAATTCAGCTAAATGAGGCATGATCTGAATATGACAAGGTAGAAGGCATGCAGAGAAAGGGAGCAGAGCATGAAAGGAGATGGTCTTAGCTCAAAACAAGGCACAAAGATTCAGGTTCACTATTGCCCTGCACTTTTTATATTTATTTGCATCTCTGTACAAAGTGGATGTGACATGCTACAAAAGAACAAGTAAATGGAAATGCATCTCTGTGGTGCTGTTCAATGGGAAAGTAGGACAGGGCTGTAATTTAACACATGGACAAGGCTATGCTAAAAAGCAGCCAAAACCCCTGCACTTTAGCAGTATTATCTCTGCTCTCTCAGACCTCTTCACTGTAACTTCAAGCCTGACTCTCACAATTTGTATAAAGATGACAGTCAATCAAATTTCCCTTTCAACAGCCCTAATAGCTCATAGTCTTTTTTTCTGTCTGATTCATTTGTGTCTTTCCATGGTACATTTTCTCCAGCTGAAAAACCTGTATAAGACTTTTTTACCCCATCATGCCCATTCCATGGGCACCTCCAGCCCACGTCTCACCAGAATAATTCAATACTTCAGTTCTACCAGTGCTGCTTCTGCACCGTACCTCAGATTTCTGAAGTGAGCTGAGTTTTAAAAAATAAAATAATTTTTAAAAAAATTCCACATCACAGTTCTGCAGTTGTGTAAAGAGAAATGTGACACATGGGAAGGAATAAAGAGCTTGGAGCACAGCATTTCATATAAACTGGTGAAAAAAAAACAAAAATATCTTCAAGATCTTGTGAAATCTCAGCCAAGGACAGTGAAGTATCAGCCAAATAGCAAAAGAAAAAACAGTGTTGAGTGACAACTAACTTTACCCAGTTATAGGCAGAGTTTAGTGAGCTGTCTAAAATCTGTAAAAAAAAGCAGTGAAAGAGTCTGAATGCCCTAATAAATCACAGTGCCCTAATAAAATATCATCATTTATCCCTCTACTGATGAATGAATGAATTCAGAAGAATGAATAATTCCTCAGATTTTTCTGTAACAGGAGCAGGCATGTGCTCAGGCAGCAACATTATACACCTTTGATGATGCCGGGACATCTTTCAGGCAATTGTCTCCTTTTATACCACTGCTATTAGGATCACCGTTTAGTTCAGAGCAATTTAAATGTATCCTTATCTCCTTCTTACATCTCTCCAATAAATCTTATCTGTTGGCTTTGTGGAGGAGGGGGTGGTAGAGCAGATTGTTGTAAAAGGTGTTTGCTTTACGAGCCAAGATAAAATTTACAAGTTACATTTCCATCCAGCTGCTGCAAACGTGCCTTTTTTCATATTCAATTCAGTCGATCCTTTTTACAATTTCTTTTTATTTTATTATTTTATGAAGAGAGCTCTTGCAGTCCATTATAAGCTGCTACCCGAATCAATTAAACATGGCACAGTAAAACTGCAGAACAAAGGACAGAAGCTTTGCAGGATACAGTATGTTCAGTTAATTAGTCCATTACGAATTAGTGGCAATTAAGATTGAAATCTTTTTCATTGATTTGTGTTAGTTTATCTGTGATTGAGCCAGCAGATGAATTGCATAAAATGACAAAAAAAAAGGAGTGAAACAACAAGTTCAGAATCCATACTGGATATTTCTCAATCCCAAGAATTGAAGCAGAGGCTGGGAATGGCTGGGGCAGAAAATATGACTGGCTCTTAATTACAGATATTTGGTGTGTAGGACAGGAGTAGACCTGGTCAGATACTGTGTGGCTCTGGGGGAACCTTGCTCTGGAAATCATGAGGTCCATAGGTACCTCCTGAAAATACGCAGAGGGAGCATCTGGATTTTAAAGTGCACTTTTCTATGTGGTATTTAAAGGCCTCCTAGGCAGCAGTGATGGAACCAGCTCATCTGCAATTTGAATCTAGGAATTTTTGCTTTCAAAGTGAAAATTGGATGCCTCAGTAACTGAGCTGGAAAGAAGGAGCCCATAAAACCTAAGCTGGAAATGTTTATTAGAGTGTGGAAGTACATCTTGTTTGCTACCAGAAACACCATTTCTGAGCCTAATTATCTCTGACCAGTTCACGGACCTCCCAGTTACACAGTTCTGGAAGAGAATTTTTCCACCATATACTTTCCTTTTGGTGGACTACAGTTTATTCAACTATCCCAGCTGAGCTGAAGGTGATAGTTGAATCACTTCCTGAGATGATTCCAGAAAGCAAGATCACGATGTTGCACTTGACAAAAATAGGTGTACAAGGGTAATCCTCAAGACAATTTTTGTACCATGGGTAAAGTAAACATAATAAAATGCCATTATGGCATATTAGGTTCTTTGTGTACTGTGAAATGCTTTGAATGCAAAGAGAATTGCTACATTTCCAAATTCTGGAATGCCCCCAGATTTTCTGTCTCTGAAAAGACACTATTGCCAGTGAAAAGAAACAAAAAAAATTAAAATATATTTAAGGTATTTTTCAGTCACTTATAAGATACCATCTTTATAAATGCATGAGGAACCAGACTACTCAATAAATTGATACTTGGACCTCAAGAGTCAGTCAGAAGTTGTTACTGTCTATTGGCCATTTCAGAAAGTTAAATAGTCCACATCCCTGTAGGCAGAACATCCCAGGAACCAAGGTATATTCTCTTCTCTTATTCCTGCTACCACTCTCAATGCTCAATGATGGAAATGACCTTAATTTTCTCCCATTGAGGCCATGTCTTTCTATGCAGGCTGAGCTGCTTTGACAAGCCAGCGTGGGTAACTGCACTTGGAGAGACGCATGTGGCTTGCAGAGCACAGCAAGGATTTGACACACCAAAAGCCAGCAGCGTGCCTGCTTCTACCATCAGTAATGTCAGACACAAATGCAAAAAAGAATCCCATTTTCTGGATGCACAGTGCATTTATGTACATCTGTATTTTCATGAAAGAGGTTCCATATAAATTTCATATGAATTATGGACTCACAGAATCCTAGAATGGTTTGGGTTGGAAGGGACCTTAAAGATCGTCTACTTCCAACCCTCCTGTCATGGGGAGGGACACTTTCCACTGGACCAGGCTGCTCAAAGCCCAAACCAGCCTGGCCCTAAACACTTCCAGGGATGGGGCACCAACAGCTTCTCTAGGAAATCTGTTCCAGGGCCTCACCACCATCACATTAAAGTATTCCTTCATGATACTTAACCTAAACCTGCTCTCTTTCTGTTTAAACTCATCCCCCCTTGTCCTATCCCTACATGTCCTCACAAAAAGTCTCCCCATCTTTCTTGCACATTAAATTAGGTTAGTAACTCTTTTTTTTTACAAACTTGAGGTTTCTTCCTCTCTGTTTTCTAATGTTGGCTTCACCTCTCTGAAAGTAACGGGTGTGGGCATAACACAGGCACAAGGATAGGAAAGCAAGGATAGATCTGTTAGAGCTTGAATGCACAGACCCTCCTGGAGCTGCTGAGTTACGTAACTGCCTCTCTGTGCACACGTTTTTGGAGCATAGATGTAGTAAAACCCTTGCTCCCCTGTTAACATTTTAAGCTCAAAGAGCAGAGCTGCCTCACTGAAAAAGCAACCTACAAGCACAGTGAGTTGCAGTGAGCTGATTTATTACTGCTCCATTTTGATTCTGCAGAGATGCTTCTTTCTACATTAGTTTTTCGTAACTCACAATAATTCCTGTGTACAGTTATACCTACTGCACATGCACCTCTCTGGTTTTAGATACATAATCACACCCCTGTATATTCATATATAGGTCAGTATAGAGATATATACAAGATCTAAGTGGTATGGCACTCTAGATGACAATAAATTCTTGCACATTCAATAAGGAACACTTGCTTTTATATACTTACTTTATATACTTATATATATTTTTAGACCATAACTGCAACTGTAGAATGTATTTTAGCATTAGTAAAGAGCCATTTCATAGACACACTGTAAAATTCAGAGTAACAGGTAGGATTTTGGACATTTTCAGCACAGACTTTTCTATGCACTGCATGTTTCTGCCTGTTCCCAGGCTTAACATCCCCACCAAGTACATGCCAGGCTCCTACCAGAGCTGCCATAGCCAAATGGATGTGACTGAACTCTTCCCCCCGCAAACAAAAATATTTAAAAGATCCAGAAAAGCATGTCATTTCATTTGGAATTGCAGAGCTTCACAACCCTGGGAAGGCAAGCAGAATTCAGCTCAGATCAAGACTCCTAAATGTCAAGATCTACAAGTAGGACTGTAGCTGGTAGCCTCAGCTTCCACTGTAGTCTTTGGAGATGTGGGATCCAACCTCAGTGCCCTCAAATAAGGCACTTTTGTGGTGCTATGTCGGGAGGACTCAGGCATCCAGCCTGTCCTCCAGGCACTCTTCCAGAAAGCTGCAGGGATCATATATTTTGTGTTATTTATTCCAGTCTCCTGGTGCAACTCAGATCCTCAAGGATGCATCAGGTGGCACTAGAAACCTATTTTTAAGGAACTTAGTCTTTGTCTACTTTCAGGTGAGCTGAATTTATCCCCAGATTCTTTCAACTGTATTGACAATAAATTGTAAAACAAGTTGCAAAATAACCTCAACAAGTTTAAAAAAATTATCTATATATAGCAATGTTTTTTTAATGAGGAATTCCCTTATGTCAAAGTGAGTTAAATATACTCTTCTTGGACCTACCAACCTGGGCAACTCAAGGAGCTGAGAAATTGTCCCATTAGTTTACATGGAATTTAGACAGCAGATAGCCCACAAATAACTGTGCATGGTATTTCTGGTCTGGTTGAAAAGGAGAATTACATGCTATTCAGAAATCATCTCAGAAAAATAGCTTTCTGCAAAGAATGGCATTTAGACAGTCACTGAAGTACAACATCCGAGAACATAAATTTTACCCACAACCCAATTTCATTTTCTACAGATTGCTTTGAATCTTGCCCAACATGCCCATGTAATCTCCATGTTTCTGGTGTTATAACTAAATACCAGAAGATTTGCATCATCTCCACAGATTTTCTATTTGCTGACTGCATAAGTTAAACCAAATACATACAGTGTGTGAAAGTACAATACTTATCATCTTGTGTCATTTTCTTGAAAAATTACTAGGAACCAATTATTTCCCTAAATTTTGCTTAGAAATTTGTGGAAAAATAGTTACAGATAAATAATGAGTTTCTTAAATCTGTGCCAGTGCAATGGCTACAGATCTCTGGCTCCTCAACAACAGCCCTGTGTCTTCAGCTGATACTTTTCTTAACAGGGCATACCCATCTCTTGTTTCGCTTCTTTAGAGGTAGCTAATCATTCTGCAGCAGGAAAAGCAGCCTCCATTTTTAAGTGTTCTCACGATAAACCTCTGAAATCTTATTCTGAAGCATCTGAGGGTCATTTTAATTGCGGTCACTCACTCCCTAGCACAACAGCCCTAGGAGTGCATGTGGTTTATTGGATCATTCCTTCAAACTCTGACTGGAGCTCCCCAAAAGTGCTTGTTGTCTGAAAAGTGACAGTAAAATGACATTGTAGGCTCCTATATATCTTTTCCCGATGGATTCCAGATCCAATTTTCTCAGTTCATGAGTGAAAAGAGGCTTATTTTCTCTTCCCCCTCTTGCAAATACAGCCTGCAATCTGAAAACCAAGCAGGGTTCTTCGTTCTTCTTGCCTCATTACCAGTAATAAAGATCCTGCAAGCAGAGTTTTACCTTTCTAATGATGAAAATGCATTCTAATTTGGTCTTCACTTTTCACTTTATTTGTCTAATCATATCAAGAATTTTTCCTGTCAACAGGATAAACATAGTAAGGGCCAATATCTGAATAGGAAGAGGTCACTTTTATGAGGCTGTGTGTCGTAGTATAACAACATTTCACAGCGACTTCTTAATGTGTCAAGAGAAAACTGATATGTGGAAGATTATTAAAGTTTGGGTTTGATTTCCTTGGCTTGAAATATCAATTTGAAATAGCATCAGAACTGGACTCCAATGCCAGCAGGGAGTCACATTGCTTTGTGAGAATACCAAGAGAGAAAAATCTAGAAGAAAAAAAATTGTGAACACAAGGGAGTACAATTTTTGGCTTTAGACCCTTGACAGCACCATTTTTATTGAACCAGTCATAATTTTTTCCCCTATTTTTCAATGAACTAGTGTGGAGAGCAAATGCTTCCTTTAGGGCAGTGTGGGGTAGTCAACCAGGATCACTCTAATGGGATTGCAAGTGACATTTCACTGGCCCTCATTCCAGGTAGATGTTTCTGCATCAGCAGGTTCTTTTCAATGCCTCTCTCATATCTCAAAAAGCCAAGAAGCTGTTTCCAGCAATTACCTTGACCATATCTGACCAGGACAAACCGTAATCAGTTCATATTACTCTGTCATTTTGAAACTAGAGCTGGGAGAAAGTTGGATTTGAGAGCAGTAGTGGAGAGAATGCAAAAATTAATATATCATATTATTATTAGCAATAAAACATCAGCCAAATATAGTGATCATAAAATAGTCACAAACTAAAATCAAGGGGTGTGAAACAAATCCTCTAATCTTCTTGCTTCACATCACACAGCTGTATTTTCTGGTAGATTGCACAAAATGCTCTTTGTGCTCCTGCTGTTGCAGGACTTTTTTTTTATTTATTTTTAATGCGTATGCTGCTGTTAACCTCACCAGCACTAGAAAATCTCATCGTTCATTGCAAAATGTAGTGTAATGCACTTCACCATTCAGATTAGATATGGGTGATTATAACAATAATCTTGTGCATGTGCTGTACATCTGTACAATCAAGCCATTCTTTTTTAAATATTAAATGGCCTCTTGGGGCAAAAAGTAGGTTAATCAAAATAATACTGTCAAGTAGAGAGTACAGACCTTTTTATAAAAGAAAATTAAGTAGAACTGGTAATTATAAGTAGTGTACAACCTTTCAATGTAGTCAATAAGAAAGTTAATTTGCTTAAAATAATGAGGTATCCTGGCATGAACAATCTGTTCATACTTTGTTCCCAAGAGCCTCAAGAGGGAATCAGAGCCCTAGCTGACATTTGATACTTTCTGTCAATTTATCAGCTCGGTGTCAGTCTGAGTTTGTAAGATGGTGGTAGAAGGATGCTTGGGGACTGATACGAAAACTGGGAAAACAGAGTCGGTTTCTAATGCCTGAGCTTATCCTTATTAAAAATAAATAAACCCCTCACATTTCCATCCACACTCTCTTCAAAATTAACTTGGGATGTTTGGATATGGTGTTAAACTAACAAGAATAACTAGGGTACTAATAATAAATGTAAGCAATATTTGGGAGAGCTGAGGAGATCTTAAGCTTTGGGCTTCTCTAATGGAGATCTGTTTGCAAATTAATGAGAATGGGAGAAACCAAATTACCTCCCATTTTCCATTTCTCTCTGAGGTTGTTCCTGTGCTGCCAGAAGCTGTCAAGGGCCAATCTTGGTAAGACAAGATACTAGATGACATCATTTTGGTGACCAGTTCAAAACATCCATGAAATTATACAGATTTAAGCCCAGACCATGAAGGTTTTCCTCCCTTCTGCTGCCTTGCCTTCAGACACACCTACCTTAGGAAGTTTTCTTGGAGAATAGAAACAAACAGCCAGATAATCAGCAAAGGCTTGGGGTCATATAAATATATGGTTATGGGAAGTTTTCCTTCTGGTTTTCATGCATTGTTCGTTGCCAACCTGGAGAGATTTGGGCACCCAACAAATCAATGGTGCTCCATCAAAAAGCAATATCAGCAGGACATACAGTGATAGAACAAGGGGGAATGGATTTACATCAAAAGAGGAGAAATTTAGATTAGATATCAGGAAGAAATTCTTTACTCAGAGGGTGGTGAGACACTGGAAGTTTAGAGAACAAGTTGTCCAGAGAAGCTGTGGCTGCCCCATCCCTGGAAGTGCTCAAGGCCAGGTTGGATGGGGCTCTGAGTAACCTGGTCTAGTGGAAGGTGTCCCTGCCAATGTCAGGGGGATTGGAACTCAATGAACTTTAAGGGACCTTTCAACCCAAACCATTCTGTGATCCTACGATTCTGTGACTATTAGGAGAGAGGTTTGGAAAAGAGATAATTGTACATGTGCCACATAGAGGTCACAGCTCACAGTTTGTGGTTAATGAGAATTCATGATGATTCATGCTAATATTTACTGGCTCATTAAGATGTTGTGCTGCCTGTTAGAGTGGTTTGAGGAATCACTGGTGTCTGAATGCAGATGATCTTCAGATCACCAAAATCAATTTTTCAGCTAAAACAGCCATCCAGGAGAATTGGTCAGTGAGACAGACAGCCAAAGAAGGACAGCGGCTAGTCCACAATCTCAAATCCTGCTCAGTTATGGCCAGGAGGGAAGGGTCAATTATCCTGTGCTGAGAGGACTCATGGTGAAGGTGAGACAAGGCATTGCCACCATCACCTCTCAAGATAACCCCTGGGTATGTGCCTGTGGAGATCTAAAATGTAACACCACATTTCTGCAGTAATAAAGATGTTACTAGAAAAAGGGTTTTTTTTTCAAAAGGGTGATCCTTTTGACTGTGACACAGCTTAGGAAAAAGCAGATACATCTCACTGAGGGCAAAAGGGGGCTGAAGGAAGAGAGGAGCAGAAAACCCTGAAAGCTGAGAGGACTGCAAGGTCATCTACTCATTCCAAAGTCTGTCTGAGCCAACTGAGTAATTGAAGTGTCCTTCAAAGAAAAGCTTGTGCACATTTGCAAACAGTTCAGGAAAAAGCTACTGAAAGCAGGTACTTCAAGAGCAAACAGTGGAGGTTTTGAGCTCCTTGTACAGCACATCCCAAGCATTGCCAGCTTGTACAGAGCCCAGTGCAGGACCTGGGACCTGGGGAATTTTCTCACTTCATGACAGCAAATCCTTGCCCTCACTAGTGCTCTGCCATAACTGTAGCAAAAAGCTGCCCAATTTCCTTTGACCTCCAATGAGATCCATGGTTTGCTTATCCTGGCAAAGGAAGAAGTATTTGTTTTCCCCAGGCCTCCCCACAGGCAAAGAGGGACATGCCAGCCATTCCTGGGAATGTGCAGAGCCATGCAGAACCTCGATGCTTTTGACCTTCTCTGCATGGATGCAGAAGTCCTCTCTGAGACAACCCTTCATGAGATCACAGCCTTCCCCAGAGATATTTCTATGTTTCTCCTGGTCACAAATGTGAATGCAGTGTGTCCATTGAAATGGAAATGCTCTGCAAAGTCACAACACCCAAAAAACTTCCCTCAGGGGAGCTTTAAAAATACTGGATTCCTAGTACTGTCTAGACTATCTGGAAGGTAAATATTTGCTCCTCAGAAAGGTTTTTCATGTTTCCCAGTGTTGAATGTCATCCCTAGCAAGGCCACTAGCACTGGTTTTGGTTTGGCTGAAAAACAGATATATTACAAGTTCTTTCCAGGAACACTCAGCAGCACATTTAGCCTGTCTGGTGAGTCCCAATAGGCAGGACACAGGCAGCCTGCTTTAAAGGATGGAACTAAACAGTTAAAGAATAGTTAAATGATAGAAAGCTTTATTAGCCTCTAATGTAAAACAGAGACAAGAATTTCCTTACCATGAGGTTTTCCTTAAAGAAACATTTGACTCCTTTTCCGAACAGAACACTTAGGCAGGCTGTGCAAATTTCCAAAATAAAGTAAAAGAAAAAAGTACTCACTTTAATGTTTTACATTTCAGTCTGTCAGCATCCTCACGTATTTTCTTTCTGGAGTGACCAACCACAGAAGGCATCAATCAGCAAGTTCTTACATCTTTACAAATAAGAAAACCTGGGGAAAAACCCCAGATTTCAGTCTAATGTTCCTTTTAAATCTTTTCACTTAAAGAACTACCTGACATAAAAGTGTAAAGTGAGTTACAATAGCAGACACCAAGTCCTGAAGCTGAAAACTCTGCTCACTGCTTCTACTCCTCTACAGCCACGCAGGTACTTGCTGTGTCACGTTGTACCATCAAAAACAGACACCTGAGCATCTCCTCTGAAAACATGTCATCAAGCAAGGGCCAGTTACATAAACTTTCTTAATTAGTTCCAGAGAGAGGTTAAGTTTGACAGGAATTGAGGTGATAGCAGGAAATATTTCCTACATTCCCTATCTATCATCAGGTGGTTAAGAGAGAAAAGGTCAAAACTTCTCACTATCCACACATGTCAAACACAGACCCTGAGTCCCTAAAAATGCATTGCAAGGGATGGAATTATTTTCTATGAATGACCATCCAGTTATTTTTAAGATTAAACCAATCTCTTGCTATGAAAGTTCAAATAGAAAGAAGGCTTTTTTTGGTTTTGTGAAACTGAAATTACAGGGAAGACTTTCACACAGATACCTGCACAAAGCTGGGAGCAGTTTCAAACTCCAGCAACTCATTCTGGGGTTTTTTTTTTGCTCTTAACTGGGTTTATGTGCAAAACTACAATGCACTTGTAGAATCTGGACTGTCTTCATCTATCTGCCTTAAATGAACTTGTTTTATTGGCAGACAATGGGTCTCCACCCACTGGTGATTGGACCCCACTGAAGCATCTCAGATTGAATACAATAAATACTAATTGAAAAGTACAAGCTGCTCCTGCAAGTGTTTTCAGGGTTATCTATAAGACAAAAGAAATGTAAAACATTGGGCTTTTTTTTTACTATGTGTGTATTGCACAAGGTGGAATTCATCCAACCACACAGGGGTTTCTGGATATACACAGACAAATTGGTTTCAGCATTTCACCAAGTAACTCTGAACTCCCTTAGTAGAGAGAGACAGTCAATACATCCAAGTGTCTCATCCTATTTTAGAGAGCTACATTTCATTAGATAAGCCTTGCCCCTAATCTTCCCTGACTCTCATGGAGCCCAGATTCTCAATACTCCAAAGCACAAGCTCAGACAAACACTCACCTTTTGTCAGATCAATCTTACTTTGAGTTTCTGACTCTACAAATTAACACATTTCTAATCTTTAAAATTAAAAAAAGCATTATTTTTTTCCCTCTTGTAGAAATTATAATTTATGCTGTTTTCCCATGGTTAGTTTTCTAGTCCTAAGGAAAACCACAGTTCAATCTGCCCACCTTAACAGGGCCAAAAGTAGTTGGTTATGGATACACCAGTCCTTGTGCGTTTTCAGGTCTCATCTATTCAATGTGCCTGGGTTTCATCCACACACCAAAATTGCCCCCATCCCTCAGTATCACATAGGCTGATTTCAGCCTTCTTCTCTCCAATTTTTTCCAGCCCCAATATGTAGATTTATATGTAATTCCCTGCATTAAATTATGACACTAATTCACCAGATTTCAATGGCTGTTCATACAGGTGCCTTGTTAATCATAGGTTAAGTGATTTCACATGTTCACTTAGTGAGTCAGTGGCAGAAATCCCACATCTCTCCATTCTGCATCCTCTGCTTCTGACAGCCAGTGAACTCTGCCTCTTCATGGCATGATGAACACAGGCAGTGAGCACTAAGAATCATTAACTGCATCCACAATCCACTCCACAAATGTCTTTCACTTGGCTAGATCTCATTGCTCAATTATAACCTAGTCACTTATATTTTGCAGCTCATCATCAGAGGCTTCTTATCACATGTGGCATTTGCTCATTAAGACTGAGATGTTATTCCCAGGATTCAGGCAAGGGTTAACATCAGTAGGAGTTGCATCCTTATTCTGTGAAAATGTTGTTCAGAGGCATGACTAAACCAATCATCTCCTGTTAGAAATTTGCTTCTTGAAGAAATTAAAGGCTTTGTCAAATAAAAATGAAAACTTCCTAAGTTTGCAGTTAAACTGCGTGCATTAAATCAGTTAGCTGTAAAGCCAACTAAAGCAAACTACCTTAAACTATCTTTATTCTTTTTTTTTTTAAATAGAGCACAAAGATTAACCTTTGCATTTCTGAGCTGTCTGAATATTTAGTGTATTCACAATGTTAAAATATCTGGAGACATATTTCTAAAACTGAGCATATGTACAAAAAAAAAACCCACCTTGTATTTTTTGTATGCTCTCCTGAAATAAATTTCATACATATTTTTCTCTAGTCATCATGGCTTCAATACCACACTCACATTTACCATATTTCTTGTGGGACTTAACACTGTGCTGTGTGGAGAAACTTTGACTTGTGTTGGACTGCTGTAAAAATCAATATCAAAGCCTGAATAAGCTGCAATAGGGAATGCTTATTAATGTGCAGTTGAGGGGAGTAGTGAAAATGACCCATCTTAATGCTGTTGACAGCACATTTGTCTTGGTGTCTTATTGGTTTTAATTTGTCATCTGATAAATGTCCATTTATGTAATGGAAAGTTAAGTGCTCATTAGTTTACATTTAGCTTTGTGTCTAGAGTCAGGTCAGGCTGCTGAAACTGATGTTACATGAAAGCTATTAATAGTCATAAAAGGTTATTTCAAAAAAACCAACTGAAAGGAAATATATTTGTAAATGTTCAGATAAATTTGTTTGGTTTCTTGATTGACTCTAATGTCAATAAAATAGTTTTTCTTGGGTTTTTTCAGATGATGTGGAATTTCATACCTCTTAATGTCCAAGAAATTCTGTATAAAATGTTTACCAAATCAATTTTTAGAAATATGAAAACAAATCTATAACCTTTATTACTGGTGAGTGAAGCAGGTGCTACAGATCACATGTAAAATTGTTAATTTATTGGTGTTGTATGGTCCGTAGGGCAAAACCACATATCCTTTTCCTCTCTCAGTTTTTATTTGTGTTTGCTCAGTCTTAAAGTGGAGTTATCAATGCTACTTATAATAAAGATGCAACAATAGAAATCATTACTTCTAGGGCTTTGATCTGAGATCTACCATAAAATTCAAGGAAGGCATAAAAATGGCATAATCCAAAATCATTCTGCAGAACTGGGCAGGAATTTCACTCTGAAATGCATGTAATAGCAAGTATTTTATCATCTTTCTCAATGTATCGTAAGGAAAAACACTCAGACACTCTGGTGATGTTTTGGCATGGGGTGAGAATGTGCATAAAGGCAAGGTGACTGTGGTCTGGGCTATAGAGTATAAACAGAGTCCAAATCCAAGCAGTCCTAAACCAGCCCTGCTGAATGTGACTGCTCTACACTCACCTATTAAAGCCACTGAATCTGTTAAGATCCAGTAAAACCTCTTTGACAGTATCTACCTGTAAATTTTGTCTTCTTCCAGCCTGCAACAAGTTATTGCTTTGCTGTACATGTGAACTCTGACTTGTGCAGCTGGAGTTAAAATATCTGTTCTGAAATCCCCTTAAACACAGGAAGACAGGGGAGAGCTTAGTGAGCGATGCACAACACTGCTGACACCTTAAAACAATACATGTTATTCTTTAAAAGCAATCTTAGGCCAAGCTACCCTCTGACTTCAAATCCATTCTGTGGCTGTGTTAATCATATTGAAAATGCCAAGATGCTTTTGTACAGCTTCAAAAGGTGAAAAATGAACAAAGAGGACAACAAAGTGCAGGTAGAATTATTTTCCATGTGGTTGGGTATTTTTTTTTAATCTTAGCAAAGGGTTTCATTTAAATGACCACTTCAGTTAGTACCACACAGCTCAAGTCCCAACCTCAGCTTTCCCATCTATTAAATCTGGTTGACCTCCTTCTTAAACTACCTGGGTTTTCCTTGATGAAAACCGCAGTGCAAGAGCTCCCTGGTGGTGTTTCATATCACACAGGTCAGTGAGTGAAACTTGTGCCTTGTGCCACTAAGCTGTGCCTAATGATCACCTGTATTAGCTTTCAAATATGGACCTTGGGTTTAATTTCTCTGCTCAGGAGGTTTTTCAGTCCAGTTCCAAGCAAAGGCATCATGAGGATATCACACTTCCTGTGTCTCTAGATGCCAAGTTTTCTGAGGTGCCACAAGTATCTTTCCTCAGGTGACCCCTCTGTTTTCCAGGCAAGACAGTACCCATGCAGCAGGAACTGTGAGATGGAGAGCTAAGCCTGGACGTTCAGAGTCAGAGAGGATTTGTCCTTGAAATAGCTCCTTCCAGGTGCCAGTGGAGCACAAGAGCACCTGAGTTCAGATACAGGATGGCTTTGAAACAGTTTTATGCTGCTCAACCCCACTTCTTCCACACAAATGTGGCACCCAATTCTGCTGAGGTGCCCTGAGGTGCAACCACGATGTTTTTGGAAGGTAGTAGAGTTCATCTGTATGGAAATGAGCCATGCAGTGCTATCTGTTTTCAGGCTGTCTTGAGCTACCAGTAGAGAAGTCACCAGAGAGGCACTGGGAACAGAAGGAATTATCAATAATCAATAACCATTGCTAACGTTCCTGCACTGTGCTGGAATTACTGTGATCTGGATTCCCAGCTTATAATATGGAACAGGATTTCAACTTATCAACAAGTTATCTCTCATATTTTTCTTTCAGCTGTACATTCCTAAGGACCTCAATGGTCTTACTACATTCACAAGTTTTTGTTTTTTAGAATTGTGCCTGTTGGATCTCAAACAGTTCAATACATTTTTAATCACTACTCCTAAAACTGAAAAGGGTTCAATTGAAAACCGTTTTAATTTTTGGTACAGCCTTAACAATCAATGGTTAGCCAGTTCTAGCAGCCTATTCATGTCTGCTCGAAAAACAGGAAATATTTTGCTGTGGAGACTGGATTGGAGAAAATAAAAGTTCACAACCTTTCAGAAGTCCAAAGAGTTAAGATTTGAAGACAAAACTTCTGGCTGTTTTCTAGAGCAACCCTCATCTCACAGGAACCCTGAGCTGAATCTCTAAGCACACAATATTCTTCAGACAAACACTCCAGGCCCCCAGCCCCCACACCTTATCAAGTTTCAATCCCTCAATAATGCTCACAATTTCGTGGGAAGTCAGGACTTCTTCAGAGAAAGCGGAGGGATCAGGTGAGGTTATTTGGTTTGCTGAAATCAAAATGTGAAACCAAACCTTTCCATGAACTAAATCCTTTTCCACTTCTTCTGTATAGCCAAAGTATTTAGGATCAATTCTTTTTTTATAAATTCCCTTTGATAGGTATACAAGATCATAAATTTAGCACAAGAAGATTAGACTTTTTAATTTTAAACTTGTATGGTTCACAATGCATTACTGATATACTTTTTTCTTGCTGCCCTCAGTCGTTTAAGGTATACTCATCACCCTAAGGGATTATACATTCTCATCTGGGTAATCTTGAATGGCCCATAATTATATAGGAAAGTAGTAAAAAAAAAAAGTAAATACTATTTGGAAGCATCTTTTTTTTTTTTTTTTAAGTTTCAGAGATGTGTGTTTAACAAATATCACCCATTTCATTAATTATATGTTGGGAAAATAAATTTACCTCTACCACTCCAATTCTTCTGATAAACATCAAAAAGCAACCAAACATTTACTACATAATCTGCAACATCAAATAATGATTCTCTATAGAAGTTTCTTTATTTTACAATATATAAGCTGGGCAATTACCTGTAAGTAAGTTCCCATTATAATTTCCCATGAACTTACAAATAGGTTGGTATCTCTTAAAACAAAATATCAAGTATTTTCAAGGAGCAGTTTATAAAAAAGGAAGTGCCTCTAATAGGGAAATTTTTCTTAGAAAAGAACTGCTCTCAGGCTAAAAAATCTCTGTGTCAGGGTTAACAACATCCGTATTACATATAATTTTCACAGAATTTAATTAAGATAACCGATCAAATAAATCATTTGAGAGAAATTATTTTCAGTAATTATGAAGTAGAAAGTGACAGTAAACTGTGTGGACTGTTAAAGTTACAGCACATCGACCACTACAACATGGAAAATAGTCTTATGTAAAATGGAGAGCTAGGAGCACAAAGGCAAGATTAGACAAAGAAAGCAATTATGTTCTTATCTACTGACAGTTGCAAAAGGAGAAGTCAAGTGTAATATCATGTATTAAGAGGCAAAATACCAAACATGAGTCCACAGCCATAATTTTTATTTCAGATGTGTAATTACATGAAGTTGTAAAACAACACAGAAAAAGAAACTACTTTTTTTCCAGCTCTGTGATTAGTTCTTGTTAAATCACCAGTTTTCTTCAGGTTCAATTCTGAATGCAAGTAAAATTTTCTCAACAGTTCAGTTCCTTAGTTTTGACCTGGAAGGTTTTGATGGATTGATTCAGCTTTTCCCTATTTCGTGCAACATGTGAAAAAACACAGAAAGAAATTAAAGGAAGATTCCATCCTTTCAAGTGGGATACAAGTTGCTTTATTTGGAACAATTTTCCACTGAGCTTTTGAGTATTTTGACTAAATAGTTACACACCTGTTATTTTTAATTAAGTGAAAGTTTGTTAGAGATTTTAATGTTCCTTATTCTGCTCACTTTGTTGAATAAGAAAGCTCCAAAATAAAAATTGTCTGAAACCTGTTTACTTTGTACTGGAGTAATACTACATCAAATCTATCCTTTATTGACTACCTGGAAAAATTAACATTTTGGTAATTGTAATTGGCTTACATATATTTTATTAAAAACATTAAATTATGGCTGCCCCATCCCTGGAAGTGTTCAAGGCCAGGATGGAGCAACCTGATCTAGTGGAAGGTGTCCCTGTCTGTGGCAGAGGGTTGGAAACAAGTGATCTTTAAGGTCCCTTCCAACTGAAACCATTCTGTCATTCTATGAAGGTTTTACCTTTATTTTAGTAATGGAAGATCTGGGTAGATATTTGAATCAAAGCAGCATGGAAGGAAAAAGGACAAGGTTGTGTAGGGAGCTGGCATAGCCTGGTGACTGCAAATACTTAACATCACAGAGAAATAAGAGGACAAATGCACCAGTTAAAAAAAAAAAAAGGGATCCAGGCTCCCACCTGTGGGTACAAGTAGTACCAGTAATGATGGTGTTGTAACAGCACAGGATCATATTCTGAGTCACTGCTGAACATATCGAGAACACACAATGTCACTGCACAAAAGAAACCCACAACATCAAGGCCTCCAGTTCTCCAAGACAGAAAATAAGTTGTTTTTAGTTGTTTTACTGTGTTACACAAGAGGCCAGTGACAAGGACAGGGCCCCACAGTACTGGTCTCAGTACAAACACAGAACAAAGAGGTTGCCTGGGTCAGGAGTTTACAGTCTAAATATAGCTCTTGATTTGTGGAGGGCAGGGTAAAAATTGTCTGCTCAGTCTGGCCAGCACCAGTTTAGCATGTGCATCACATTCTTTTTTTCCATTCTGCTTTCCAAGACCAATCAGGAGGGATCAACTAAGAAGCGAAGTTCAGGCAGAATAGACTTACTATTTTCATTTTCTTCTATATAAATAATGCAATGTTATTATGGAAAGGAATAGAAATAGATTATCCTCTTTTTAGTTCCGGTCCCTGGATGAAGGTTGAAAAATATATTATTGTAGTTAGCAATGCTACCCTTGCAGAGAGAATTTGAATATCAATAAGCAGAGAGATATTTAAATGGATATTTACATATAATATCAGTGTATGTTTACATTTAATATCATATTGGATTTAATTTTATTATGTTCAAGAAAGCAATTGGGTGAAGAATAAACACTGTGGGATGTTATCTCATTGATATGCAGAATCAATATGATAATCAAGTTGCTGATATAAACTCATAAGAAAAAGCTTCTGACATTTCATCTAGGATCCTTAATTTCATATTTACAATGTAGTGCGAGACTTTATACTGCAGTCGTAGTGTTTAATTAGGAAGATACTCTTGTGTCCATTTTTTTTTCTAGATACTTTTACCATCCTTTCAAATGATGAAAGACTTATACTAGTTTCTACCAAAGAGTCATGAAGACTTTTTCTTTCAAAAACAAAAAATAAGTTTAATTAATAGATACAGGGTGAATTTATAAAACAAAACATCATCCTAAAAATTTCCAGGGCAGTCTACCATCCTAAAATCCCTTGTAAGAAGTATGAGAAGTGTGTTTGTTTTTAGGGGTTAGTAGAATGTATTTCCTACATCCCAAACCAGTGTAAGATGTTGAAGTAAATTGAACTGGGTTTACCTTTTATTTTTAGCAAAAACAAAGCCAGGCATGATGACTGTGATATGTATGTTTAATGCTGTGGTTTAGGGGAGTAATTTCCCTTTCCTATTTTGACACCCCTTGAGTCATTTATTTAATAAGTGAAATTATTCCTTTCCTTGCATTTTGCCAAATAAGTGTCCACCACCTTTAATGAGTGGCATGTTAATATGTTCACTACCACGTTGACTGCGGTGCCTGCCTCAGATAAAGAAAACCAAAAAACAGCGTACCTGTGGATGAAGTTCACAGCCAGCACCTGCGAACTGGGCTTGTTGCATGACCTCTCCAAGAGTGTAAATACCATCCTTGGACATCCAGAACCAGCTGCAGCAGAGCCTGGTGCAGGGAACATGGCAGAGCTGGGGACTTGCTGTGGCTTTTGGTAGAGCTCTGGAATGCTGCAAGACTTCAGAATAGTTTACTGAAGAGGTTTTATATCCTTACAGATCTGGGTGCTGGAAGGATAAGAACCAAATGTTCTCATCTACTTAGACCCACCTTTAACTTTTATTAACAATTATTTTACTCCCCCCCAGACCAGAATCTCACAGAGGGCAGATGTGCTACCCTAGCTATGGACTAAGCAAAGACAGCAGTGACAAACAGCCTTTCACACATTTCTTCAGTGATGTGAGAACACCTCATGAAATATGTTTCTCTGTCTGAATTAAATAAGCTTATCCTTTAGCAAACTGTTCTATAAAAAGTTATGAGAGCCAAATGTCTCTAAAACTGAGATATCATTAAAGCTACTACAACATTCCAGACATTTCCACCAGTAATTTTATAAGTTAGGATTGATTGGGTCTCTATGCAAGAATAAAAAACGAGTAGCATGCCAAGAATGTTGACAAGGAGCGATATGAATCCAGTCTTATCTCAGTGTTATTGCTCTTGCCAGTCACTATCTTACTATTAAGATAAAGCAAGTTACCCCAGCCTGGAAGCTACTGATTGAAGGCTGGATAATGATTTCTGGATTTCTCACCACTGCTGCAGTATTGGAGGGAGTCTGGAAGAAGATGGATTGGCAAATTGCAAATTTATGTTTGAGGATATGCACATAAAAAGCAATTTAATGAATTTATATACCTGTTCATATATGTACTTCTCCCTGTCTTTCATTGTCATAAACAAATAGCATCTACTTTTCATAAATAGTTGTACATAAACATGTCATCTCTGCTAGTTGGAATGGCATTTAGGTGTCCAGAGATATTTAAATATTTAAAAAAAGACATTATTTCTATTCTGAACTGTTCTGTTAGAGTGATACATACCTCAATATTCAGGAAAAATTGGTGTAGCTTGCATACTGTATCTATAAACACTGTATGCATATATGTGAAATTTATCTGTGCACAATCAAACCCCATAAAATGTTTCATGCTTTTAAGTGGCTTTTGGATCAGTCTCAGTATATATTTCTTGTCTAGATGCAGAAGAATTTAATACTGGTTTGGGTTTTTTTTTCCTTGTTGGCTGCCTGATAAGTTATGGTTACAGCAAGCAGGAATTGTGCTTGGGGAAAAAAAGTTATGAGATTCCAGAAATTTATGTGTTCCAAACAAAAATTAAACTAAGACTGTAAAGATTTTCAAAGACATAAAGGCAGTCCTCATAGGACAGTAATAGGGTATTCCAGTAGGGTGCTAAATGGAATTTTTCCCTTTACATAATTCAAATCAGGAATCCGAACTTCAATTTTCATAACTCAGATTCATTCCTTAGCCACCCAATTATGAACAGTTCTGGAGTGACATTTGCTTTTACTTGCTTTGTGAGAGCATATTTCCTATCAAATCTGTTGTGTGTTTCAAGAATTCCTGTTTTCTTGGGAAACTTATTTTTGGTAGATTCTTGACCAACTCTGCAGCTTTCAGTTTTGAAGTTGGACGTCTCCCAAGTTACTGTGGCTTCATCCTGCAAGCTCGGTTGTGAAGCCAAGATGTGCTCAGTGTCCTGTGTGTCTTTATCAAACATCTAACACAACAGAGCATGGACTGTGGGGCTTTCAGGTGTTCACATAAACTTTAAACTTACAGGGATTGTTACTGTAGGGTTCCCTTTGAATTCAATGGACAGCAACAAGCACCTCAACAAAATAACTCATTTAAACTCTTGTATGGAGATGGGATTAATTTTTGGAGATACCTTTTGAAGTCAATCTTCCTTAACGCTATCCTAAAATATCTGCAGAATTCTTAACCCATCACAAGCATTTCTTCTGGTTTTTTCATGTTTTCATAGCTGTTTATATTTGGGGGTATTTTTCAATACAATTACGATGTAGTCACTTGGAGAAAAAGCTACATATAAACATCTTGAATGTTAAGTGTATATTGAGTTAAAGAGCTAACAACAAATGTGCACTATTTATACATTCATTAGATATTTGCATCCCACCATTCTCTCTATAACTGACAAAATCCCCCAAACCAGAGTTGTTTTTCCTCCCGCTATACTAATTCAGGTAGAAACTGCTGCTCTTATTTCATGATACAGACAAGATGTTATGACTTCTTTCTTTGATTTACTACTTTCATGAGCTCAAAGCACTGAATTTTATAAAAATTTAGTTTGGTTGGTTGGGGGAGGTGGGGTGGTATTTTTTTTGTTGGTTTTTTTTTGCTCTGTTGGTTTGTTTGTTTTTTATATTATCTTGCAAATGTTAAATCAACACTGTTTTACTTCTTAGTCTTGGGTTAGGCAGTAGACCGGATTCTCCTTCACTCTGCCCACCTTGCTTGCAACAGGCTTTAATGCCAGTGTCCACTTCTTAAACAGAGATAAAAAGCAAATACTGTATGAAGTCAGACACAGCTAAGGAATTGCTGAAAACCGTGACTACAATGACAGCTTTTTTTAATTTATTTTAGTAACTGATTGCATTAAAGAATTGTCCAACCTAAGTATTTTCCAGGTTTTAATTATTTTTTAATGGCCTTCAGGAAAACAGTAATTTATTCTGCACTAGTACCAGTTGTAAAGTTTGGTGTGAAATTCAAAAAAAGGAAATTAAGGCACTGTCTATCTACAGTGTGTAGGTCTAAGTGTTTCATGAAGTCTTACGTAGGCTCTCTTTATGGTACATATATCATACTTATATAAGCTGGCATCCACTCCAGGCCTCAAAATCCCTTGTAGACTATAAGCAAGAGTATTATCTCCATATTTTACACTTGGAAATTTAAGCATAGAGGCTAATCTGAAGTTCTGTTTAGCATAAAAGCTTCTCATCCAAGGTTTTATATTAGCTGCTTCTCTCTAGTGTGTTGGTATTTCTAAAGAATAATACATATATTTTACACACAACACTCACAAGAATGAAATTTTTCCTTCAATCTATACAGGGAAGCTGAGAAATAAGAAAGAAAAGTGACATTTCTAAAGCTGGCCGGATGATGTGTGGCAGAATACACATCTAGCATCCTAAAAGTCTCCTTCTCATCTAGAGTGGAATCCTGATTAATTCTTACCCTTCTTTATTAATCAAGACCTTCCTACTTAATTGTTAAATGTTGACAGATGTCTTCAGATCTGAAGATCATTCTTGTTGTGAGGAGCTTATTGTCTAAGTAGACAGTGTGAAATGGAATGCCTGAATCCCTGTTCCACCTAAATTGGAACTAAGCTTCAAAAACCTAAATCCCACTCAATGATCCAGTCTTCCTCATTTCCAGGGAGTCTACCAGAAAAGAAGACCACATTCATCAGATGTCTCCTTACTCAGTACATGACTTTAATTACCCAAATATGCTCAGAAAGGCTTGCTGTGCAGGGTCTCTTGCTGTAAATTCTGGTTTTGTTCATTATGTGCACTGTCCTGATTTCTAAGGCTGGGAATGGATAACTTCTGTGCTGCACAGCTTTGTATTATGTCAGGTATGAAGCATTTCAGATGAGAATGCTTTTCCATTGCTCCATTTACGTTACTGTAAGAACAAAAGACAAGAATAAAAGCTCCCAAGGAAAGGTGGAAATCCCTTGGCTGACCACTTTCCACTGGCTTTCCTCATAAACTCTAATTTCTGACCCATGACTGGCACTAATAGGCAAAAAGTGCTTCATCTTCAAGATATTTTCACTCAGAACATCCAAACTCTAAGAATTTTGCATTTAAAGTTGAACTTGGCTCTACATTTTAAGAGTCATCAATCTATCCCCATTAATCATACGTATTGGGTACAAACTGAGGTACAAATTTGCTTTCCTCTCTTCTCCACTTTCCTTTCTCCCAAGGTTTACATTCTCAACCATTCCATAAGGCAATACTAATATTTGACATTGAAATACTTGCAATAATTATCCCTCAAATCTCATGTCCTGTCATCTGTTATTTTTTGAGTTTTTCTGCTGATACCTCTTAATTTAATGATTTGGAATAGCTGATTTTAAGGATGAGCCTTGGGTAGAAATTTTGAAGGGGAGAATATGGTCAAACATCCTCAGCCTGAGGGAGTTCAAACCTACACCACATAACTCCCTAATTATTCAGGTTTAGAGTATTCTAAGGAACAAAGTATCAGATTGGGCAGTGATGAGAGAGCAAGGTCTGTTCAGCAGAGCAAGGAAATGCTAATAAGAAGGGACAACAGAGATGCAAACAGCACAGAATTTGAAGCTCAGAGAGACTCTGAAAGGACGAAGCTCACTGGTATCCAATCCACATCTCATTGATGTTCTCTTTTTTTTTTTGCTGCTTAAGTCAGAAGGATCATAATATGCTGATATCTCAGAGTGCTGCTGATTTTCTGCTCAAGCTGCAGACTACTCTTTACAAATGTGCTGAAACTTGTTAACTGCTGATTATGAAACTATGCTATGCTATGACTAACATGTTAATGCAAATTTTTTTCTGTTTGTACTGATTTTTATTAATCCAGCACACACGTGTGCCTAAGCCAAATTATAAAATATATCTCTAGTTTCATTGATTTACAATATGAATTACAGACCATCACAACTTAAATTACTTCAGGGTGTGCAACAGTGCTTGGACTCACAGTTTCATCATTCAGGATTAGTCATGAAGATACTGAGATGATTCTCAAATTTAAATCTCACATATGTGGTGAGCTACTTCTATAGGGTGATGTGTGGTGTAAATGAGGTAAAACCAGAGCAAAGGCTGTAAATCTTCAGGAATTTTGTATGCAGTTAGCAGCATGTAGATCCCTGAATGTGATTAACAGCCTCATGCAAGTGAGGCAGCTCCTCTAGCTGTCAGGATTTTCACAAAGAAAAACCCAATTACACATAAACAGATCTTGAATTTTCCCTCTGGGCTTGTGTTTCTCTCAGCTATAGATTTTCATTCTTACTTTTTTTTCCCCCCCCAGAATGCATATTTAATACATCTAAAGGTTGCCATTTTATTGAGGTATTCAGGCAACATATTCCCCTGGGTGGCTTTCTTTGGTTATATGTTGTACCTGTTAAATTGAATATATTGACAGCCCATTATAGCCTGCTTTGTCTTGTAAATTAATATTCAGTTAGTTTTTAATGCATGTCAAATATGGATGGTAATCAGTTCTGGTGTTTCTCTTTTAATGTCATGACCACTTCCTTCATGAAAGGACAGAAACCTTCCTTAAATGGCTTAGGGCTACTCCCAAGTAAAACAAGACATTTTACCTCAAAGGGCACAAGTCAGGGTCACAGAGGACAAAGTTCATGTTCCTTAAATTAGATATTTAACAATTGCTTCTCTAAATCATGCATGTCCCCCACACAGTCTAAAGAAAGAAAGGATGGCTTCTTAAGAGTCAGTAATTTTCTCCAAAACTCTCGAATTTTTTAGCTCAAAGGGATTATCCTGTGAAAGGGCCCATTTCTCTCTAGTGACTCCAGAAAGAACCCACATTGTCCAGCTCAGATCTCTACAATTCACTTCTAAGATACACCCAGTAGGATTCTGTTGCTTAGAACAGACACTCAGGGTCACTTGAGACGCCCTTTGGCATCCTTGGGGTGGCAGAGATGGTGCAGAGCCTACAGCAGGCCCCAGATCTTTTAAGTTATCAGTGTTCAGGGACAGGCTGGATGGGACTTGGAGCAACGTGGCCTAGTGACAGGTGTCCCTGCCTATGGCTGGAACCATCATTCATTATCAGTGTTAAAAGGGAGAATAAGACAACATAAGGAGTCCTCTTTTGGTTGTCTGTGACTGTGACACTTCTGCTGAAAGCTGCTGGACTCATCTGATTGTGCTTAAAAAAATTCATAAATTAGTAATATTGTGTCACCTAAAACAAGGTTTTCCCTGCAAAACACCTCAGAAAAAAAACCCCACAGCACTAAAGAAACCAGTTAAATACTGGCAGCAAAGGAATTTTCTGTTTAGCTGCTCAAATGAACAGATTTCCAAGTAACTTAAACCACAGTCTCTATTTGTAGAAGTACTTATGCTGAGTTTGAAGGGGCCTTTAATCTAGCAGACTGAGGCAGGAAAAGGTCTAGTAATTGCATACTGAAATCAAAAAGTTCAAACTAGAAATAAAGGGGAACTCATTTATTTTTTAACTGTAAAATGAGATATGTTACTGGGGCAAATTACTAAGTGTTATTGTAGTCCTTAAATCAAGATCAGATGTGCTTATAAAACACATATCTTAGTTTAACAACATATAGCTGGGCTTCAGACAGAAATCCCTGAATGTTGTATGGCCTGTGTTATGCAAGAACTCAGACTAGGCAGAGTTTGAACTACTTAATCATAATGGTCTCCTATGGTTTGAAAATCCACAAATGTATTAATTTCAAGCAATAGGTAAGATATGCTCATGTAAAACTGAATTTCCTAAGAGTCTTCAATGGGACAAAAAGAATAACAGTCTCAACTAAGCACAGAAGAATTACACATCAGATGAGATGTCCTTTAAAATCCAAGTGTCTAAGCATCTTCTTAGCAGTTGCTTTTCTGTCCAAGAGAGAGAATTAAACCTTTCATAGGAGCATGCTCATGCCAGTTGTCTAATGGAACCCTGGAAAATCATATTTAAAAGAGTCTTTAAAACAATGAGCTAACAATGAGCTTTGCTAGCCCTTGACTTCTAAAGTCCATCAGCAACCAACTTCAGCACCAGCTCCTGATGGGTGAACAGTGGCTTGTGATACATATGATGGAGAAAAATCACATGAAAAGAACAGTAAGCCTGGATAGTAATCTATATGTCTATTTTAATGAGACCTCTACCTTGGGGAAGAGGGAATTATGCAGGAAATACAGAGACACTGCCATTACCAACGTAAAAAGCTCTTACCAATGTATCAGCTGGGATAAGTTGTGCTCAGAAAGACCAAAATCATCAAATGTTGGTGCTATCAGGCACCCTACAGTCTGGTCCATTTCTATATCTCTAGTATTTTCTGTCAGCATCAGTAGACTGCATTTTGGAGTGTGGATGCACTGTGAAATCACTATGCATTATATTCATGGTTTTGGATACAGTACTTTTGAATTTTGTGACTTTTATGCTGCAGAATACTCAAGAATGACACTTTTCTGTAATGGAAATGGGAAAGCAAAAAGAGGTCTTTTTCACTGCATGCCTTTGGTCTTAAAAACATGTATGTGCAGGAGTGGGAGGGTGCATTTGTCACTGTAGCCACATCTTTCTTTCTGGTGAGAACTGGGATGCAAAGATAGAGCTTCATTTCCTGTAAGTATCAGTGGGTTTTCCAACCATGCAGGAATATGGCACTTTGCTTTTCACTGTAACCAGGACTGCACTGGGAAGACAGCAATTTTAATAACTTCATTTTTAATATTTGATTTCTTACAAATCACAGAACCTCCAAAAATGAAATGGTACGTTGGTATTTTTTTTCTGCAATTTCTGCCAGAAATGTTTATGTTCTGTGAGTTCAGGACTATTGGTAACAAGCTTACACAAGGAGAAGTAGGCAGCATACAGGACTTATGGGCACAACAAATTTCTTTGCACACAACTTCCTTCTGATAAGTAACAATTCAGTTCTGTTTGAGCAAGTGAGAGGTTTTATCCATTTTGTTCATCACAAACCCTACGCAAGAATCACGGCTTTGCCTCTTTGTTAATTTTTCTAATTTTGCTAATTTCCAAATTCTGCTTCCGGTCATGCAGATTTGAGCTGTAGGTCTAAAATGAGATGAGTCAGATATATTTGCTCCAGAATTCCATAGGCACAGATGAAAATTTCAATTCCAACAAACACATTTGTAACTTTAGATCCTGCAATGTGTCAAGGCAGGATCCACACACGTCTTTGGAATCATAAGTTCCATGGAAGTCAACGGGAACTAGCTGTCAAAATGCCTCATGTGTTTGGGCTGTATGGAAGTATTTCAGGTTATTTGGTTCTCATTGACTGTGAAAGACTTTATTTTTGTCTTTAAAGTGAGCAAATGGTTCCATTCTTTGCCCTAGATGAGTATTTCGTCTCTCCATGGCTTTTAATTGCTTTTGAATTGCTCCCTGGCAGTTACCACTATCCTTAATTCAAATATGGGTCGAAAAATATTTATCAAGAACTCAATCCATCATCAGAAAGACAGTTACTAAAGGTAAGTGCACATGGCTTGCTGTGATACAGACCTATTAACCGGCTTTTCAACCTGTAATAAATATTCTTTTCCCTGTCCTCTTCTGATTGCTCCATAATTAACACTAGAGAGACACCAGATTTAACTATCTGACAGATATTTATTTAAAATACCTTCTGCTGAATAGATTAACATTTCTGCATCTACTTTTTTTAAGCAGCTTTGAGCTCTGCAATAAAATCAGGTCCAGAGTTTGGTTATGTTCATAGCCTCACATGGTGGTATAGATCAATTTGGAAAAAAGCAATGAATCAGTCATCTGCACTATAATTGTATGTATTTACACTGTAGAAATGTTTTTAACATAAAAACACAATAGAAATGTATGAGTCACATCAATACCACTTAAGATGGATAAACTGTGAGAGGAAGTTTGCTGGAAAGGAGGATTTAATACTCTCCACATATGTGTACTGATGGCATACATTTATGCATTAACTGAGTCCTTCTGAGACTCTGCAAAAAGGCAGGAGTGAAAATAACTGCTACCTATGGAACTCAGGGGTTAGTGAATGCAGTTGTGCCACTCGAAAAGAAGGCCTAAGTGCATGAAGTTAGTTTTATTGCTGACTCTTTCACTAGAAAAGTCTTTGTGTCAATTCTTTGTGTAGATATAATAGACTCAAAGGACCACAGAATATCCTGAGTTGCAAGAGACCTACATGGATTTTATACATGAAGATGCATCTGGAATAGAAGAGTCTATTATAGATGTGTTCTAATATTATTATCACAATATCTGGATAGTTTCATACCAAACCTTAAGGCCCTGGTTAAGATCTACTATTTACTGTTCAACTTCTCCTAGGGAAGAATCGAGTGTGGCATTTTTTTCAGAGGGTTTTATTTTGTTTGGGTTTTGTTTTCAGCTTATATGCTGGGGTCTGACAAGATGAACACTGTTTTCAAAAATAGCCAAGTTGCAGATGGAGGAAATTATTTGTTTGTGGTATTCTCTATCAAAGAAGTGTCACAGATAGATGGGTTTTACTCAAATATTAGAGTTTGCACCCAGTTCTCTGATTTAGCTGGGTAATAAGTATATACTCAGGCAGCAAGACAGCTTGCTGTTGGCTACATGTATCATGCTCAAAAGTACAGAGGAATCCCAACAAAGCCACTTGTAATTTACACTCACTAAATTGGATACAGATCCACCTTTTTTTCCAACAGTAGCCTAGAATAACAAAGGTTTCGGGAAAAATGCCTGGTATTGGTTGAATGTTTCTTCTTGCTGGCTATCTGCCACCACAAACACAGAGGGGATATAATAACAGTCATTTGGAGTTCTGCAAACCTTGTCATCTGAGGACCTCAGAACGCTTTCCAAGTGTTAATTAAATCCTCACAACATCCATGTAGCCATGCATAGCAGACTCCAGGTTGCTGGGCTCTCCCTGTGACCACAGCGGCTTCACTGACTCTGCTGCTCTGGGAGGCTTCAGACCCTTTTGCACCACAGACACGAGTTCCATCTCAGCCACTGCTATGCCAACCACTGTGGTTTCCACCTAACTCATTCAAAACAAAGCTAGTGGAATTTTTCAGAGAAGCTGAAACCCAAGACTGTAATTGCGGCAGAGTTTTAAAACATGTTAACTTGTTTTTTGAGGATAATGTTTCATTAGCAGCTTCAGACACAGCAGCTTGAAAAAACACTCGGGTCAGTGCGGAGAGAAATCTTTCCTTAGCACTGAAAAAGCACACAACACCTCCCCATGCTGCTGACTCCAAGCAATAAAAAAATCATGGGTTCACTCCAAAAAGTTCTTTTAATAGTCTTTTTGTCTGCAGGCTTTTTGGTCCCTTCCCAGTTCTTGAGATATTACAGTTTTAAAGTTTCTTGAGGTGTGGAAAGACTTTTCCCACAACTATAAAGAAATGAAAACAGATATTATTTCCAAGTCACTGGAGTCATTAAGCTAGGAAAAAAAAAAAAACCAAAATTTTGCAAGACCTGATATAAAACCATGAGAGTTAGCAGAGTTGTTTGTTCACCTCTTTAACACAACATTATTTTCTCTTGTCATTTCTGAAAAAACACTCAGGCTCAAACCCTGCACAGAAAGAGTTTTTTCTCTCCTGCTGCACTCTAATAAGCATCTTTCAATGTGTCTTTGAATTTTCCTGTGATGATCTCAAAAAAAAAATTCCATCTGAATGCCGGTTTCATTTCTTTCCCCCTCCTGTGCATATTTCTTTAACTTACTGTGTGTGTAAATAAGCCCTGCACCGTGCCCTGTGGAAAGACAGGAGTGTCCACAGCAGGGAAGTTGAAATCAGATGTTTTTTAAGGTCCCTTCCAACCCCAGCCACTCTGTGATTCTGTGGCTGCAGCACACACAGAGCTGTGCCTTGGCACCTCCTGTCAGGGCAGTTTGTGCTCTCAGTTCTGATCATCCTGTGTTCAGATCCCAGTAAGTCACCTATGGAGACAAATATCACATGCAGATAACACTAAATAGTCTCCAGGCAGCCTTCTAGAAGTGTTTCTTTGCCTTGAAATATCAATGTACAATGTTTTAGAACACCAGTAGTGCACTCTTAAAGGCCAATAACTCCTGTCTACCTTGTGACCACAGAGGAAACTCCACAATGCTCTCCTACTTAGAATACAAGAAGTAGCTTTAAAATGGTTCATTTGGATGCCATAACAGCCCCAAATGAGTAGCCTGGAGCTCATTTGCCCTGCCAAGAAACTTCTTCAGGCCGTATTGCACATGCTAATCATAATGATATTTCTTCTGTTTTTAGCAGAAATCTGTGCAAACTGAAGGGGGTCTGAAGTAGTTCTCTATTCCACTTTATAACTCAAGACCAAATAACAAACTACATTTCCAGAAATTGCTTTGTCTAATATTGTTATGATGAATAAACTTCAACAGTGTCACATACAACACCTTTCTGGATTTATAATTAGTCATAAACCACTAAAATATGTATTGTCTAGAAGCAAATATTACTTTCTTTGTATTGTCTCTTGATGATTAGCATGAAAGTTATGAAAGTCTCACTGGGTAACAAAATATAACACCAAAACATCTTGATTTGCTTTTAAGGGCTAATATAATTTTCAATTCATGACATTGTATTTTTGACTACGGCAAGGTCTTCAGAACTGTCTTAGATAAAGTTGCAGAAAATTTTAGTTGTGATTTTTTCCCAAGGAAGTTTTACTTGGAAAACTCCAGTTCCATCCATCTGTTACCCCACATCTAACACAGTATCTGAGAGCCTTGCAGCCCCAAATACAGTAGTACAATTAACTTTTTCTATGTTTTGTGTTCAGCCCCCCCTCAGAATTACAGATATATGCAGTAGAATGCTTTGCAGTGTGCATGCACAGAAAACATGATTTATATGGTATATTTGTTATTAGGGCAAGTTCAAAGAAACATACAGTGTTTCTTGCTCCTGAGGGATTATGATTCAGATATTAAACAGTAATGAACCTCCATCTAATTGATGCATTCCCCAGCTGTAGCTTTTCAGACTTACTCCATCATTAGTAATCACAGTTTTTCTTGTAGCACCTTCTGTTGGTCACTGTCTTTTAAACAATGATCTTCAAGAAAGCTAAACAGCTCCTAATTTCTTCTCCTAAGGCAGCCCCAGATGTGCTTTCCATCATCCTTTTTCCTTACCCAGCTTATGATTTGCCCGGTGGCAAATCCTGCTTTTCCCTGTCACTCTGAATGATCTGACCTCACCCTTCTTATTTGTTTCTCCTTCTGAACAATCTTAAGGAGCTCCAAGGCTCAGCTGTTGAAGACAACACCTACAACATCTCTCACATTGTTATTCTCCAGGAACTATTTAGTGGAAACACACTCGTCTAGGTACTTACAAATGTCAGCATAAATTCACCAAGCAGAAATTGCGTCAAAACAATCTAGATGTCACCCACTGGAATGGGAAGGTTTGGGGACAGAGGGGAAGTAGTTAAAAGCAGATCTTTTGACTTTTTGTACTGTTTTTGATATTGCTTTATGTGAGGTTCTCACAAGGAAAATTAGGAGAGGGAAGGGGCAAAATCATTTGATTTATTCATCAACAGCATCTTGTTATCAAATTAGAGGGACATAACAAGCAGAGTTTTCAGAGAGTTCTGCTCTGCTTTAGGTTGTATTGGGAGTGTCCATTAAAACCTCAGCAAAGGAGTAAAAATGTCTACTAAAACCACAGATGGCACAACTCCCAGAGGGACAGAAACCACTCCAAAGGACAATATAATACCTACAAAAGTCTCAGTTGCAGTTCTTTGGCTGGTTTTAGTTCTTCTGGGAAGATCCGAAAGAGTAATGATGGCAGTATATAAATATTTTCAGGTTTATTTAACCTAAACCAAAGAATTTTAAGGGGATATGGGAAGTGTTAAAGATATGAAAGGTTATTAGAGACAGAAGCTGATGCAGTGGACAGAACAAGGCACCCCAGACTTACAATATTATGGCCCAGATGCAAATGGTAGCCAGGAATCTCACACAGCTGACAGGCTGGTGCCCCCCCGTAAGTCTAGATCAGTACTAGGAACTTACTTCAGTCTCTTCTGTTCATTATAGCATCTGAACTGCATCACTGTCCTTTGTTCCATTTCATGTCCCAAGAGTAAGAACAGACAATTCCTCTTCTGCTAACCTATCACACAAGTGTGCAGGCTAGAAACACCATGCATGAAACAATGGATCTAGTAAATACAGTCTGTAAACCAATATATAGGTCTCTTGACAACTTTACACCACTTTTCGACTTTGATCATCATTTAAAAGGTGGCACTTATGTGTATCATGACTGCTCTCCTTTCAAAGTCTTGTTTCTCATGAAAAAGATGTCTTTGAAGCTAACAGCCATTAGGGTATTGCATTAATGCTATATTGACTCAGCCCTTCATCCTTCCAAGGTGTATAAATTGAGTCACATGCAGGCAGATATATGATGAGACCTTTCAAAGGAGATACCTGTGTGCTCATTATCATCACTATTACTCCATGTGTCCCAGAAAGGAATCATTGTGGGACATAGTAAAGCACAGAAATGAGGGACTTGGGCAGATCAGACTGATGTTCCTGTCATGACCTTGGACATGTAATTTTCCCTTCCTGTGCCTCAGTTTCTGCTTTTATAAATTAAGATAATGATACTTTGCAGACTACATTCATATCTGCAGATGAAAAGCATTGCCTGAGAGACAGCTACTGCTATTATCTTTATAGGTGTTTTATTTGGGAAAAATATTTTCCACCCCTAACTGCCAAGAGCTTGCAGCTTCAAACAGGAAACAGAAAGCTTTATCCTCTTTCTAGAGAAGCAGAGACACACAAATCAAGCACAATTCCTTTGGTCACAATGGAAATTTGTAGCTAAATCAAGGATCCAATTTGTGAGTCAGTGTTTTAAGCATAGGATTTTTCAGGTGTTCTCCCTGGACATTAAAGATTTAGTGGGCGTTTTCACGAGAATTGATTTGTGCCAATATCCATAGCTAGAATTTTTCGCTTCCTCTCAAGTTATGCAGAAAACTGTTTGCTGATAGTTTGCTGGCCTGCCTGACATCCCAGAGGTGACCATAAAGAATAAAGCTGCACAGGTTGTAAATTATAACGACCCTTTCATCCTTTGAAACAGCAATCAAAGTCTTACACAGCTTTTGCAACTGTTTATTTGAATGGAAAGTGCACAAGAAAGAAATTCAGCATCTGTTGCAAGGTGTCAGGGGTTTGAAAAAATCCCAAGGACAAAACATGGCCATTCAGATGAGAGGGAGGATCGAATTTTGAAACTGTGTCAATAGACTGGGGTATAAATCATCCCTGTTTCACACAGAAGCTTCCTTTCATTGTCACTCTGACCAAGGGGCAAATCTGGCACAGCGTAGTAATTGTGATTTAACTGCTGTTATAACCACTTTACACACCTTTCCTCTCAGCTGCTCTTTCACCTCACCATCTCTTTCTCCCTACATCCTTTGTTTTTGAACTTCTTTTCCTCCACATTTCATTCCGTGGTGCTGTTTTCCCTTTGAGCTATAGAGGGCCAAGCCCCCTTCTATTCACCAGAATAATCAATTCCTGAATAATACCATTGATACTGAAGTATCAGTATAGCTCCTTCACTTCCACAGATTAAGCTAAGACTGGGGGGCTCAGATTTCTGACTCACTGTTTCAGGCTGTTGATGTGTCTGAATTCCAACAGATTGAATCTGATCATATGATTGATTTTCATGGAAGTTTACATTATCTTTGAATGCTTAGATCTTGGAGGTCATAAAAATATAGTAGGTAACTGGATCTCAGCCAGGAATTCCAGGTGGGCACCAGTACAGGCTGGGGTGTGACCTGGGGGTCCTGGTGGCAACAAGCAGTTCAGGAGACCTTGTGGCCAAGAAGGCCAATGGTATCCTGAGGTGCATTAGGAATAGCGTTGCCAGCAGGCTGAGGGAGGTGATCCTGCCCCTCTACTCAGCCCTGGTGAGGTACATCTGGAGTGCTCTGTCCAGTTCTGGGCTTCTCAGGACAAGGGAGACATGGAGCTCCAGGAACATGTCCAGTGGAGAGTGACAAAGATGATGAAGGGACTGGAGCATCCCTCTCATGAGGAGAGGCTGAAGGAGCTGGGACTGCTCAAACTCAAGAAGAGGCAACTGAGAGGGGACCTCATCCATGTCTGTCAGTATCTGTGGTGACCTGTCAGAGGATGGATCCAGGCTCTGATCAGTGGCTCTGAGCAATAGGACAAGATCCAATGGGAAAAAACTGGTGCACAGGAAGTTCCACATGTACATGAAGAAGAACTTCAGTCCTGTGCAGACCAAGCATAGGAACAGATTGTCCAGAGAGGGTGTGGAGTCTCCCTCGCTGGAGATATTCCAAAACTGGCTGGACACAACCCTGTGCCATGTGCTCTGGGATAAGCTTTCATTAGCAAGAAGGTTGGACCAGATGAGCCACTGTGGTCCCCTCCAACCTGACCCATTCTCTGACTCTATGATTCTGTAAAGAGATCTAGAGAGCTGAGAGAAGAAGATCTACGTTAAATACCCTTCATCTTGGGGCAGATGGGACTAGTTTTCAGGCTAGCTGACTGAAACATGTATTCTCATTTTATTGCTAAAACTGTGTGGACATCTAGTATAAATACAAGTAATGTCCTTTAGGTCCTTTAAATAAGTAAAAAATAAGAATAATAAAACAAAACCCACTTGTTTTGGCACAGTTACAAAATGAACAGGAAGGAGTAAAGAGTATTTACAGGCTTTTAATAACACAATGTTGCAATTTAGGCTTCCTTTACAAAATAGTGCCCAGTATCTACTATCTCATGATAAATAGAAGCTGTATCGCATGACACTTGTGAACAATGGGTGAAATGGATATTAGAAAAATCTCATTTATCTTCTGCTTTATTCTGTGATAGAGGTCCTTGTCACCATGGCTATTATGTGACTAGCCCTAGAAAGGCCACCTCATTAGTTTTCTTTATCAAGATAGCAAGGTCTCTTTTAAAGGGACAGCACTTAGATTTTAGATTCAAATAGAAAATAGATTTCATTGTGTGAATGTTCCTATCTCTGTTTTCTCTGTTTAAATACATAGGTTATTTCCACAGCTGTCAACCAGATGAAATTAACACTCCTGTGATGAGGAAGGTGTTCCTGGAACAGAAATAGAAAAAATGGAATTTTATGAGCAGTTCGCTTGTATTTGTCTCATGCATTTTTCTTTAGAGCATGTGGCATTTCTTTAGTTTAAAAAAAAAAAACACACAAAGGGGAAAAAATAAATGAAAGCAACTTTCTGTATATTCTGTAAATCTATTTTCCCTTTTGTCTTTTCCACTCACAAATACATCTTCCTCTTGTCTGACAACCACTTTGAAAATTTTCCTCTATTGCCACCAAAGCAACCGTGTGAGTGTCAACAAATCAGTAATGATTTAGAATATGTCAAAGGGAATTCAACATTTTTGTCTCTTTTCAAAAATCTTAATGACAGGTAGATAAAGTTGGACAACACTATCTCTATTGGCTTTCTCTGAGTTCTGATGGGCATTTTTCATTGAACAAAAGAGCTTGCTCCCTTTCTGCAGCAGGCAAGGCAGGGGAAGAGTAGCTGCAAAATCTGATAGTGCTGCATGGTTGTATTAAGCATGTCTAGTTTTCTGCCTAATTAAGAATGTTTTGGATTTAATGATATAGAAGATCAATGATTACAAAATAATGTTGTTTTTTTCTTTGTCCTGAATGATGATATAATAGCATTTAACTCTCAGAATACTCTCCTAGCTTTAAACAGGTGATTAAAAGCATCCTCTGATTTGCTAACTCAGTAGCCAAGAGCCTTAGAGGTAAAAGGACACTGGATCTGTCAATGCTATCAGCTTACTCTATAAGTCCCAAAGACTTATTTAACTGCATTTTAAATTAAGATTAAATTTTAAAATGCAAAAAATAATTGCATTAATACAATATTAAGATTAGAAATTTTAAGGCACAAGATCAGGAAACAAAAAAGATAAGGCTCCTTCAGAAATAATCCATTTCAGCCGTGTATATTCAATGAGTAACCTGAGTCATAAATGTATCTGAATACATTGAAAATATCCTCAAAATAATGTGCCAACTATATTTGCGAGGAGTGCATTAGGTATGGAAAGTTTGAAAATCCTATCTGTCTTGTATTTATGATTTTGAAAATTAAAGAATTGAAATGACATTGTGGTTTTTCCTTGAAGTTGTTGTATGTCCTACTACAAAGCCTTTGGGAGTAGTTTATCGATGTGTAATGCCCACTATAGAGCTGGAGCAGTCACGTTCCAGAAGTTTGCAACAGAAATACCAATAAGACAATAGACAGTGATACTTCAAAGAATTTTTCAGTTTAATATCAGTTAACAGAAGCAGAAGACCCCAGAAAAGGAAGATAAAATAGATCACCATGGTGGATGGATAGTCATGGACAATCTGAGCCCCTCCTGCTTGGAATCCCTTGGACAAGGGAGCTCCTAACTCATTGACTGAACCACTAGAGCAGAGCTCCTTGTCAGGATGCTTATGCCTGAAGTGATCTTGTGCTCCTTCAATGACAGTTTTGCTGCTCCCCTGCTATTGGTGATTTTCCTTTTGGAATTTCCTCAGTGCCTAGGAAATAAAGAAATCTGAGATAGGAATGGAAAATGGAAGATTCCCCAACACTTCCTTTCTCAGTTTAGTCCCACCTTTCTGGTAAAGCAGATGTTTTCTCTAGGTGATTACTTTATTGTAGGGCCCTTAAAAGTCATGTTCCTATTCCATTGGACTACAGTCCACTCTTGAAAACATTTTGTGCCAGAAAATGCTCTGTCACATCAGTAACACATTTCACATTTTTTACTACATTGTGCTGGTCAGCATGTCGTTAGTAACGGATGCACATGAGCTGAAGGAATCAAGGAATCACCTGAACTTACAATCATTTTTAATTTCCAATGGAAATCTGCTGTCAGGACTCTCAACAGGCCAAAGCAACAACAGCAGCAAAAGACAAGAGCTAGTTCAAGCCTGTAGGAGCTCTAGTCTAAACAGACAAAGCAAAGTGGGGTACAAAAGCTGTGAAGATGGACTACAGATGTGGAAATACGAGGGGAATAGCCTAAAAGTAAAGATGATGACAAAGCCGGGAATAGAATCAGCTCCACAAACTCCCAGTTCAGGGCATAATCTAGCAGGTTTGATGGGTGGTCATACTGGGAACCCATTCAATTTGTTGATCTACCACAAGGTCACAAAATGGAAAAGGAAAAAAAAAAGAATTTATGAGTTTAAAATCACTTGTTTGAAGTAATAATGCCATTGCATGGGGGAGGGATATTTTAAATGTCACTGCTAACCAGTATTGCATATATTGATCATCCCCATGGTCTGGACAACCACCCCCCAGACCTGACAGTATAAATACCATAAGCACTCGTTACATAACAAATCTTTCTCTATTTACATCTCAGGATATTAGATTGATCTCCTCTGAACTTTGGACTTTTAACAATCATAAATATTATTGTTTATAATATTTCTCATTCATAGCCACTGCAGAAATACCAGGGATACTGCTGATGGAAAGACCATGACCTTACTTATTATACCACCTGTGTACTCTTGAGAACCCTGGAACTGAAACATTACATGTTGACTCACCTTTTTCTCATGATGTATTGTAACTCCTTAAGGCTAGACTTTTCAATCATGGATTTTCTGAGTTGTATCAGTGAACCAGATTTTTAATCTATTCTGCTGTGAGACAAGCTGGTTCTTCTCAAGAAACTCTCAGTCTTTCCCAGTTATTTTTATTTCATTAAAATGAATTTTCTAAAAAATTCCTTTTTCTGCTATGGACCAGTTAATTCTTAAATAAAATTTTGTTACAAGGTTTTCTATTAACCAGGAAGGATTCAATAGTGTAGAGGGGCCATTCAGGACTCCAGCACACCAGCACTATACACCCTGTTCCCCCCTCCCTCAAAGACCCCTAAACTGATATATAAAATAATCTTAATGATAACCAGGCAATGTTTTGGAGCTTCTGATCACCCTGGCTATTTGTTTTTTGTTTTTTTTTTTCTTATTTCATCACTTTATGCTGGTTAATTGCTAGTTAAAAACCCTGCTGAAAATCATGTCACCTCCTGCAGGAATAGCTGGGGATGTTACAAGAAGTTATAGAGGAAGCTACTCAAAGGTGAAAAGGTTACTCTTAAGTGTCTCAAATGCTTTGAAATCTACTAAGCTAGATCAAGGTAAGGAATTATTATTGACAACAGTTTTGACTGAAAATATTTAATCCCCTTAATTCTTAAAAAAAATCTCTTATTTTTGAGAAGGGGAATGTCATTCCTCACCTAAAGTTCCTGGCATAATTTCCAACTTCTTCCTCTTCATAAAAAGAAGTTCCAGAACACTGCCTCCATATTTTACATATTTAAATAATGAATGTCTACTGAAAGAATGCATTAAAATTATTCTTGGCTTTGGTTACTAGAGAAGTTAACATAAGCTACTTAGATTACTATTATAAATATGTTATTCAAATGTTCTTACCAATGTAAGTCCATATTGAGAGCTTGATCATGAATGGCTTTTGTTCTTCAAGTTCTACTTGACCTGTATAATCCTTTGGTTTGAATTCTTGAGGGGAAATAAAAGTGCATTAAAGAAATCATGCTCTGTATACAAATAATTTTTCATTATTTGCATAACGAAGGAGTATTCTTTCCTATTATGCACTGCTTTCTTCTTACACTGAAATATTTCTTCACATCCAAAAAATATAGAGACTTGAGTCACCAAGGTCTGAAGTTTGACAGGGTGTTAAAGTATTTTTACTGTATTAATTTAAAGACGGCTGCACCAGTTCCTACTTTTTCTGTCAACCAGAAGATTTTTCCAAAGGGCAAAAAATATACCTTGCTTCTTTTGCTGGCCTATGAACAATTTCCCAACTACTTTCTATTAAAAAAAAAAAAGCGAGGGATGTAAGAAAATGAAAACTGAATGGAAGTCTAAGAAAGTATCAGAGAAATCCACATTCTACGGAAGAGATTACAAAGTATTTCAAATTTTGAGGAATACCCTGGTACCAAAGTAGCAAAACTGGATTTAGGAAAGGCAGGAGACCTTTAGCATGTCCATAGTGCCATGGAAATTCTTCCTGCCACATTGTCCCTTTTTGCCTTCTAGAGTTTATCCTGCTTAACACTGTTGGTGACATCACTGCGGTTAGTGATGAAGTTAATTGTTCTGGTATCATTAGTTAATCAGGAGAGATTCCCATTTGCAGATATCCATATTCATTCTCGTAGACGATTATCCTCGGGAGTTTTAAATGGTTCATAGTCACCAGCTGATGGTAATTACGGAAGAAAAATATTTCAGATGAAAGAGAGATGGAGATTGAGTAGATTGAGCAAGGTCACTGAAGAGATTTGGGGATTACTTTCCCAGTCCAATTCCCATTTTACTCCCAAAATATATTCATCTGCAGGATGTATTCTTCCCTTAAAGACAGAAGGCATAAATATTACTGCACAACTTTTGCTTTACTGTGGGAGTGTGGTAGTGTACTGCCACCCTCTGCTGGAATATACATGGACCAAGCAATTTCTCCACCTCCCCATGTCTATTCCGAAAGAACAGTATGGATTCTATTGTATTTTCTTGTTCAATATAGTAAAAACCTAAATAATGTGGAAGGCCAATTTGCTTATCAAAAAAAATCTGAATGTGTTTGTAATAAATTTTATTACGAGACTATTTTATCCTAAGTACATTAAATTCAATTTCTACAACTTTTCCAGAGGAAGTAATGGCAAGAATTTTCTTGGAATTTTGTAGGGGAGTTTTGATGTTACTGGTTGCAGAGCTGTGGTCCTCTAGGGATTCAACTTTATAATCAATATGAATGCACTCAAACAAGCTTCCAGTTATGACTTTCAGCAACACTTTTAAACCCTTCTAGAGAACCCTTAAAATCAGAAAGAGACACAAGATCAACTACTGTCCTTTCTTTGTATGAACCAAGGTCTATTTGGTATTACTCAGGTTATAAACCAGAGTTTCCTACTTTGTTGCAGTGGAATCAGTCTTTTGAGTTACAAAGGCAAACAAAGGATGCATTGAGATGGGCAAGAGTAAATTATTTAAACAAGGTCAAGACATCAACAATTTTTCTTATATTTTTGCTCTAAAGAAGTACAGTAAGCCCTTTTCAGATGCAAGAGATAGAACTGAGCACCTCCATTTGTGCTTGGCCATTTTGGTGGTTTATACACAGATAAAAAATGCTCATTCCTCTCCTAGTACCTAACTTCTCCAAAATGTTCAAACCCAACACCAACAGGCTGAAAATCACTAAATTACTCTGAAAGCTTATTTTTCCATCCTCACTAATGCACAGGATGAGTTCAGCTTCTTAAAAAAACTAAAAATCAGAGCTATTAAGATTAAATTTGGACCATATAGGAGTTACTAGAAGGTCTCAGAACAGGAATATTCCATCATGCTAATTGATTACTGCAATATGCTGCACATGAGGAGAAGGAAAGGAAAAGAATGTTATAAAGATGTTCCAGCGGGTCCCGTCTTTGAGTAATGCAAATGAGGATTTATTGCCAAAGAATTTACTGCTTTTATTCATATTTGGCTCTGATTTAAGGATCTGATCCAGATTCTTGAAACAAATGGTAGACAAAACCTTGACTGTACTTGAGCTAGGCTCTTTACAAAATGAAGTTAACTACTGAAAACAACACTTGGCTTATTTAGGACAATCAGATTTTTGCACCTGGCAGTCCATAGCTCTTGGACAACACTGACTAAAATAGTCCTGTGCTAGAATACTACCATAACCACAGTCTGTGGATGACCACCTAAGGTTTTTTCACAGATAATATTTGATAACTTGGATTTATATTAGGTAAACAAAAATAGAAAACATTAGTTTGGGTTATCACCTATACATAAAATGTTGTTCACATTCGCTTCTAATTTATTTCAAATCCAGGTTGCATTAGTTACTATTTCCATCCAAAAATGCCTTCATTCTGTGTTTGAACCTTAGGTATTGCCAGGAACAAAAACAAAATTGAGGCAACTATAGTGTAAGCAAGGGACAAAACATGGCAGCTTGGGAGGGAAAGTGTAACATAAGGAGAAAGTTGGGTTAACAGTAAAGCTCTCTATTTTAACACCTTCACTAATAATTTGGAATTTAAAATCTATTCAAACAACTAACATGAGAGAGCTTTCAATGAAATCATGGTGACTGGACTTATGAGGCATCTGTGTCATAAACTGAAGTTTAACTGCATTACTTTGGTTGAAGTGCTGAATTAAAGAGAGTCAGGAGGGGGACAAGGGAGGAGAGACAAGAGGTATCACCTCTAAAACCTCTATAAATCTAACCTCCCCTCCTTCCTGCTGACATCATTAGATTCCTACTTTGCCACTGAATAGTCTCAGGTAGGGCTTTAGCATTTGACAAATGAAGGTAATTTGAGGGTTTTATACTTGTGGATATATTGTAGGACTTACTGTGGGACTTAAAAGCATTTTTCTTCTAAATCAAATATTACCTTGGAAAATAACAATACTGGCAAATGAAACCAGTGAGGTGCCACTCAAGGCTACAGTCCAGCTTTAGTCATGTTGCTCTTTGAGAATCTAAAGCTTTTAATCATGCCAGGCTGCCACATTTTGGGTCAAAATCCATGGGCATTTACAGATATTATTTTGGCCACTGGAGAGTTTACTTACTAATACAACAGAGACTCTTTTGAAGGCATGGAAATTTTTGCGTTATTATTTTTTGAATGCACTACAATGACTGCAAAGTTCAAACCTACCTGAGTTCATACGTGACAAAGTTAACGGAAAATGGACTTAATTCGCAACGATTTTGTGTCTTTTGTTCTTCTGTATTTCATTCGTGTACTGTGTATTAGGACCTGATTCAGTATAAAACCAGAATATTTTGATTGCTTAATGTTTTCATAACAATAGCTTGTGTTGACTTTTGTACTAGTGTTCTAACCTTGAATTAATAACTAAATAAATGAATTCATACATCTATGCTGTTTTCAGTATCCAGTCAAGGCCAATGTGATCTTACCAGAGGATGTTGGCCAACAATTAACTGCTTAGAGATTCACTCAATAGGGCAATTCTTCATTTTTCAGATGAATTATCGAGTAAATATCCATGAGATACCTGTCTAAAATAAAAAACCAACACCTTTAGAAACTAGTCTTGGGGTTTTTTCCTCCTAGGTTTCAGAAGAAGCCTACGGGTTGGTAACAAACATCAAGGGTAATTTCCGGTTCCTTCCTCTCCTCCACATGTATGCAGTTACCTGGCATTGAAAAGGTTTAGAAAGCAAGAGGAGATAAATAATATATATAGCAGATAATTATAACCAAACAAAATTATAAAATAGCACCAACTAGTTTCTGCTGCAAATAACCACTGGAAAGATGTGCTTTACTTTCATGTAAGTGTGATTTTACGGAGTGCACTGCATGAAAGCCTAAGCCTTTTGAATATTCCTTCAGCAGTAATATTCCTCCTGTTGACAAATCTTTTAAATACCTTAGGCAAGCATTACTTCAAGCAAATCAGATTTTCAGAGGTGCCATGTGAGAACACATGCATCAGACCCAAATCCACCGGAATGCCGGGGATAAATGGCATTCGTGTTGCCGAATCATAGGAAGATCAGAACTGGTTTTAAGCAGCAGTCTTCCTGGAATGCAGATTCATTTCTCCATAACACCATTTCCCAGACAGATCTATTTCTGAGTACCAAGTTTTGAGTTCATCTTAGTTTGTATTTCTGAACCCATGACTGTCAGCCACATATTTGAAAAGCCATCTATTTCTGAGGCATTTAAACTAACCTGTTCATGGATATGCATGGCTTGTAAACCTCCTTCCATATACCAATCTTAATGAGATTTTGCTCTTCAGCCTTCCAGTTATGGGCAAAACAATCTGGTTTTGTGACTCTGGTGTGTCTGCTTCGAATGTGAAATAGGCTGGCACGTTTCTGTCTCTCACTTTTGTATCTGGGTGACAATTTACGTTATGCAGAGAGAAGCCCAGTTTTAAATCAATAATAAAAATACCTTTAACTTACTTTTCTGGATTTCATTTCTTTTCAGGTGTAAGGATAAAAAAATTTACCAAAGTGCCAGTCTAGAAAATGGAGCTCTCAAAAAAAAAACAAATAACCCCTATATAACTGTTAACAGCAATTTTGTTCAAAGTAAATCCCATTTAATATGGACTAGAGGATGTATAGGCCATTTCCAGTTTAAGCACAATGCAAAACAGCACAATAGATTTTATATTTCCCTCCAGGTGTGTAAATTGTTAATTAACCAAATTCAATTTGTTAAGTGAAGTATAAAGGACTGTATCACGATAATGCTCAGCATTTAACCTTTACCGTTAGCTATGGATTATTAGCAGTACAAAACGGCTTGTGTGCAGCCTGAGAACTCATCCCCAGGCTCCCTGGGTGCTGTCTGTGTACATGCTGATGTGACTGCCTGTGCCCGAGTGACTGCACGTGGCTGACACACTTCTGGCCAGCTGACCCGTGTAATCTGACCTTCTGCACTCTGCACTCTTGTAAAACAAGGCAAATACTCTTAAATCACTATCAGGATAATTTACCACATTTTAATTTGCATTTACAAGAGGTGACAAATGCACTTAGAGTCAAATTCTGTGGAAGTTTATCAAAGAACCTTCATTTACTGGGAGCAACATGTGAACACTGGACAAGATGATTTCAAGAGGTTCCCTCCACCCTAATTTTTTCCCTGCAATCATAACAATTACATAATGTAGTAACTAAATTGAATCAAAGATTATCAAACAGTGAACTCTGATAGCCAAAAGTAACCAGACCATCTCAGTCGGAGTTATCATCACTATGCTGATGTTACAGTGCATCTTAGAATCATAGAATCAAGGTTGGAAAAGATCTCTGAGATCATCGAGCCCAACCGTTGAATAAATACCACCATGTCAACTAAAACATGACACTAAGTGCCACATTTAGGCATTTCTTGAACACTTCCAGGGAGATAGTGAACAGACAACTTCCCTGGGCAACCCTTTCCAGTGCTTGATGACCCTTTCAGTGAAGAAATTCTTCCTGATGTCCAACCTGAACCACCCCTGGTGGAAGCTTGAGGCCATGTCCTCTTGTCCTATCACTAGTGCTGCATAAGGTTGTTGTGAAGGAACTCTTACCTGAAAGGAAAGGGATTTCAGGCACCAATAAATAAATAAGGTGCCAACACAAAGGAGTTATACTGGAATATCTGTAGCCTAGACTAGCTAACCTGTTATGTCCCTGAACTGCATGAAGCTTTTAGTGCTGCTGAAGAATCTCTTAAAACTTACCTGGAGCAAGAATAGATTGTTGAGGAAGGAGATGTGGGAATGGGGATATTACAGAACTCACTGGTGAGGTAGTGGTTATAGCCCCAAGCTTTACAAGTTTAAATCTCTGGATTTGTTATGGGACTGTATCTGTTTCATAATAACATGATGATTTTTCTTCACAGACTGGTGCCCTCAGACAGTTCTGAACAAAAGTCTGACTCTGTTTGTCTGAACTATGAAGGCTGATTCAAACCCAGGAATTCTCTGTTCAGATAGATTGGGAAGCCCAAAACAGACAAACTAGAAATCAGGTGACTCAGAGGACTTAGTCCTGGACCACTTCCTTATCTCATATTCATTGAAAATTACAAGTACACATGCCCTACAAAGTTAAGCCAAATTAAAATGGTTTTATTATTGATTTAAAAGATCCTAAAACCTCAGAATCACATGCAGAACACTCACAGAGTGTGTCACAAATTGAATTCATTCTTTTCAAAGAAAGGTTTCCATTCAGGATAAGAAAGTCAATTTTTTGAATGTAGTAGGCAGAAAGATCAATTTGTTGTAGAGCTGTTTTTCAAGGAATCCTCAGGGTCTCATATTATCCAAGTTTAAAAGAAAATTGATCTAATTTAAATTTTTTAAATATGTAAATTATGCTCTCATCTGATTTCTGATGTGAGTTGGCCAAAGACTGGGACTGTGCCACAGGAATCAGTTCACAGTTGGTTTGTGGAGGTTTTATTTATCTTGGTTTAACCTTCATTATGGTGGTATTGAAGAGGCCTTTTGAGAGCCTGGTTCTGTGTGGGCAGGCAAGGAAGGGGATGTACCCTGCATGAGTTGAAAGGGCACAGCAGACAGCAAGGAGGCAAATGGGAAAGACAAGAAATGGATACACATGAAGTGAACAGCCAGTAGGGGAGGAAAAAAGACTTTTGGCTAGTGGCTCATTAATTAATAAATAACTCATAGGCCCCACACCAGAAGATTTCATTTTGGGAGCTTTTCAAGCCAGAACGAAGCATACCTAAACGCAAAAACATAAAAAAACACCTACTGCCTACAAAAAATATGCCAATAATTCTGAGGTTAATATTACCTTTTCACTAAAAAATCCTTGGTAGTTTCACCCTTGCTTTTAGCATGTTCAGGTAGGATCATTTTAACACCAACAGCAAAATTCCAAACATTTGTGACACTGTCACAGTTTAATTGCCTCCATTTTGGGACTTCCTATCACGAAGGTTTAGCTGAAGATTTTCATGGACTGCATATTCAAGTTGGATTATGCTTTCCCTGTCCTTAGTCAGAAACCTAAAGCCTATGACTGGGGCATCCTGAGAGTTTCTACATCACTGTCAAACTTCTTTTTCATATGATCTGAAGCTGAAGAGCAGGTATAAGAATACTTTGTATTTAGATTAATGAATGGAAATTAGCTTTAAATATTTTTTATTGTCTGAACAACAATGATTTTTCTGTGTTGCTCATATCCAAATGCTATTCATTCCCTACGTTAAATATCTTCCTACATAACCATAGGCTCAGGTTTTATCAAAACTTCATTTCTCAAGAGGGATAATGCCAACCCTGGAAACATTAAAGGCCAGGTTGGACTGGGCTCTGAGCAACCTGATCCAGCTGAAGGTGTCCCTGCTCATTGCAAAGGATGAACTTCAATAGTCCTTTCCAACCCAAACCATTCTGTGATTCTATGATATCATTTTCTGCATTGAAGCACCACGTCAGTCACCATAGGGATCGTAACAGTACCTACCTCTCTGCGCATCAATAATTTTCTTTCCTTGAAGCTTTTATGGGCACGGGCTGTGTAGGACCTGGGTTATAGATATCATTCTCTGTAGCTACTTATTTCTTTGAATGAAATAAAATTCCATCTAGTCATTTCATGACACCTTTTGAGTTTCATGGTGTTGGTAGTATGATAAGGTTTTGCTTTCTAAATGTAGAGTAGACACTGCAAGTGAGTATTAAGAAACTGTCAAATGTTTTTATCTCATTCGCTTATAAGCCTGACTTTGAGCATGCAAAAAGACCTTTTGAAGTTGGAGGGAATTTGAATGTGACACCCTACATATGCTTTAGCCCAATGTGCATTATTGGGACACTTAATGATTTTTGTCCTGACCATTTTAATGCCCATTCCAGCATCTGTCATGCATGAAATTCCTCTTACTGACACACTTATGTGGATAATCTGGCATTTAACTCCTATCTTTACTGAGTCAGGTGCATTTTGCTTTCATTTTATTCTAAGCCAATACTGTGTTTGCTGATTACCTTTATCAATACCCCTGTGCTAAATTTGAGTATATTCAATGAACAAACTGCACTATAGACAACCTGTTTGGTATGTAGATAAGAACTGGATCTTTGTAATCCCAAATTGTTATTACTTCAGGCCCCAAAAGTGTCATTTAAGATCAAAGCTTGAATTGGTATCATAAATGCAATTCAACAAGGAAAAAATGATTTTCAGATAAATAAAATCAGAATAAATCAATGTAAATTTATAAAAGTTTTGCTCACATAATTCAGTGTATTGAATTTAATTTTGTATTTTCCTTTGTTAGGTCTACAAACAGGAAGACCTCAAGGTGTTAGCTGAAGAGGTGAGAGCCAAGTTTTCCCTAGTACTTCAGAATTTCTTAACAATTACTTGATTTTTCTACTCTATATAATAGTAATAATAATAATAAAATAAAAATATAATATAATATAATATTTATTCTAGCTTCTAAAATCTTATTTACAACTTTGCACATTCTTTTCTGTGTGTTTTATTTTCCTTTAGACAATTTTCATAGTTCATTACTTCTCATATGTTTATTACTCAGTGTTTTACTTGTTTAGGTAAAAAAATAATTAAAAAACACACACAGAAAAAAAACAGGATTAGCAAATATTTTTAGGTAGTAAGAAAGAAAAAAAAGAAAAAAAGTCCTACAGTTTGATGTGAACTGAATGTTGAGAAGCAATAAAATATACATGATGGCTCAGCTCTGTAAATATCCCCAGTTTATTGGTCAGTGTTTGGAATATGATTTCTGTATTCTCTTGCCTTCACTTAAATATATACAGATGCAGGCAACAAAGTCGTGCATGCAGCTTTAGTATAGTCTACCTCTGGTCATGCAAGCTTAACAACAGAATTTGATAAATAACTGAATGGAATTGTGAACCTCCAAACATGGTTGAATTTTACATTTTCTTTCTGTAATAAAGGTTTAATTATTTTTACAAGAGCTGAAGAGCTAGAAGTGACAGCTAATATAAATATTTGCTTGACCATCATTTGGTAAATATATTTTATTTCTTCTTTCCTTAGGTATTCGGCTCTTTTCAACAGAATAACAAGGAGTAGGTAAGTTAAAATGATGAATTATTCTTTCCAGTTTCATGTTCTATTTATAGCCTTTTCATTCATTAGAGCTTTTAATTTGTCTTGGGTATGCTAGTTTTCATGCTCCTGTGTATTTTTTATGAAATAATTTATTACAATTCATATTTCTTTCTTTTCAAAATTATTATCCAATTACTTTCTCAGTAAACAAGAATTCCTCCTTTTTATATGAAATGAGCTACCAGCCAAAGCAGTTTCTGATTACACAAGCTAATTTTGAAAGAACAGATAGAATCAAGCAATGAACTGGATAAAAATAATAATGGAGCATACCTTGTTAGATAACAAATGGAACAGACTTTGGAGACAATTAATGCAGGAGATACTTAATGCTGAGGTGTGTTAAACAAATTTTGTCTTATTTATTTGCTGCTATAAATCATGGCTAGTCATCTAAGATTACACCCAGATTACATCACAGTTCTGTAAATATGTGCTGTGTTCTTTACTGGAAACCCCAGCACCCTTTGTAGGAGGACATGTATATATTTATTTATACATAGATGGATACAAATGTAGACAGGTCAATCAATTGATTGATCCAGTAAGGGAAATTGGTCTAACGACATTTAGGATTAATTTTGCTGGACAATACTTGGTAATTTGGTCCAATGGATAAATATTATTTCTTCTACTTTGGATTTACAAATGAATTACTGACTGAGGGGTCATTAATTGCTGGGCTTGATTCTGTTTCAAGTCTTACGCTAAAGTAGCACTTTTTATCAGGCTTGTTGTGAACAGAGCTGTGTCAGGCCTGGTGCCTCAATGTCCTGCACTTGAATCAATCCTACCATCTCAAGTCTGAGGAGCATCTCTTTACAGTCTAGTTGGAACAGCATGAGATCACTTATAAATATGAGAAAACATCTTCCCCCACTAGCATTGCATCCAACTCAAGTTTAAGAGTCATCAAAAAGACTTCGTTTTACATGTGTACTTTAAAAAACATCAGTACGAAGGTAGCAAAAACTACCAGTACCATAAACAGTCAGCCTTTAGCCTTGAAGAAAGGCTGTCATGAGTTTTTACCTCTTTCTTCAATCTCTGTAGGGACCTACATTATGCAGATTCAACTGTTCTCCTGTGTTCTTCTAGTTTGTATGACACCAGTCCTTCTACTTCTGTTTGTGCTGCAAACTTCAGTTTTACCTAATGCTTTAATAAGAGAAACTTCAGTAGTATTTCTGGAGAAATAAAACCAATCCTCCTAGACGTGTGGATGGCCCTTATTACAAAAGCATTAACCCATTTCATCTGAGTTTCCTGCTTCCTGCTTTTATTTTTCTAATCACATGGATGGTAATATTTCTTGGGAAATGGTAACATATTTGTAAGCACCACATATACTAATTTTTTTTACTTACTTCCAGACACTTCCCTTTATTAACTTTCTTTCAGAGATTTTGCTGCCAAATCCCTCTTGTCTCTCCTCTCTGTATCTGGAAATCATCTCTAGCTGCCTTCTTTCCCTTACTCAGATAAATTGCACCTTAATACTGATCCAGTAAAACAACTTCATAGTTTCAACATCTTATTTTACTTATGAATCCTTGCATAATTCTGTATCATTTCTCATCTCCTCTATTCTCAGTTTTCCAATAAGGACCCTTGATTTCCTCTTGAGAGTCTCTACCTTGCAAGAAAGTCCTTTCCAAGATCATTACATTTCGGGCCTTGTGATTTCTCTTAGAGTACCCACTCCCATCCTGTGACTATCTTACTTACTTATGGAGATTATTTTTATATAGATTAGAGCCCTTCTTCATTTCAGAAGTCCTTAAAACAAAAGAGAACCACTCTGCCAGAGAACACGAGTGACACGTGTTAATAAGTATGACCAAATCTCACCTTGCCTGCCTGCTCCTCTTCCCTCTCATGATATATGTATTCAGTTAAGAACAGAAGTTAAAGATTAAAGAGTCTTCTAGGTTAGTAGAAACGTGGTTTACAGTCAATATAGTCATTGCATAATTCTGCATGTTTCATTTGTACGGTGTATTTTCATTTCTCATGGGATCTGTTGCCAGAAAAAGACTTATGCCTTCTGGTATCTGAATCGGACCCTCCAGACAGATCATATTCCAGTCAAATATGACATAATTTACTAATTGCTGTAATATGGACTTTTATTTGAATATTATTTTCTTTTTGGTCTAGTGTCAGGTGTAGGCCAGGGTTTTGTGCTGTGCAAGGCAAAAGATTTAGCACATAGGCAGGTTGTCCTTTAGGATTCGGCTGTCTCAGGATGCGCAATGATGGGACAGAGACAAGCCTTGGAGCACAGATTGGATCTCTCACATGGAAACAAAAAGGGTAATGTCATTTTAGCCTGAATGAGTTGGAGAGACGGGGTGGAGAGACACCAGAATGCAGGAACCATGGTGATGAGAGAGCAAGAACCATCCTGAGGAGGAGAAAAAGTGCTGGAGGCAGGTTGTAACAGGAGCCAGTGGTGATTTCAAGCACTTATTAAATCAAACCTCCTCCAGCATAACCCTGTGATGGAGCCTGGGGACCAGGAAGCTCTTTGAGGAATGATGGTGAATGATCTAGCCGGGTGACAATGAAGATTTCAAGGCTTGCCTGCATTTCATTAGGAAGTTGAGTAAAATCAGCTCATTTCCTGGGAAATAGTTCTGTGTTGAGGATCCAGCATTTTCTGTAGGAAGACAAATATTCTGTTGACAACTTTAACCATCGTTCTTTTCAGATCTTGTGCTATTTCTCTCTGTCATATCCACTCTGCTCCTTGACTTTCAGGAATTGTCATTTTTAGCTACATTTGCACATTGCCTGCAACACTGGCTAGAGGCCATGGATTACAGCCTGAATAGGCGTAGAAATTGAGAGATTTAGGATGGTTTTGTTTCCTATCTATTTAATGAAACCCCTAACTAATGCTGCCAGAAATTGTCACTTGACTGATCAGCCCCAAACAATTGAACCATAATGCAAGTTTTCATATGTTTCAATATATTTTTTGGTATTGCTGGCATAGAAATAAACCACAGCAAAAAATTAAATTGCTAAATGCAGGTAGTCCATACCCAAGCGTAGTATAATCGCAACTGCTGACACTCTTGTCCTTTCTTTTGTGGCAAAGCTGATTTAAATTTAAGTTTAGTTCACACTTTTTAATTTATTTCTCCTTTTAATTTCCTCTTTTCATATAGGGAAAATTATGATCTTATGAAGCTGACATTAAATGATCAAACAATATTGAACAACCTAATGAAAATCTTAAGCAAAAGTCATTGTGAATTAGGTATTTGCTAAACTGACAACACGAGCCTTTGTAAACCTGATATTGTTCTTATGTAAACTCATGAATGGAGACTTTCTCAAATAAATTACTTAATAACATCAGAGTCATTGGCTGAGTAAATATATCCCAGGGGCGCATACTAAGATTCCTGAATTTAAATGTTCAATAGAACTTCATATTTGTCACCTTTACTAACGAGTTTTTCCTTATGAAATCATTATTAGCATGAAAAAGTTAAATTTTGTATCTAATTTCTTGAATTAATGCTGTTTGAAGACCCTAAGGGTTTGAAAGTTCTTTCACTGGAATTCATCATTTACATAATTTTCATAGCCCCAACACTTTGCTCTCTGCTATGAATGCACATTGTGGGGTTTTTATGCATTAAAGCAGCAACTTCTATTTTTCTCTACACAAAACAATTAAGAGAAGAATAACAGGTAATAAACATTTTTAATCTTTAATATTACATTAACAGTGAAGTGCCATATTTCATGCTTTCACAACCATATTGCACGCTGAATGACGCATTTTTTGGTCCCTCACTATGAAGATATGTGATTAGAGAAGGAAAAACCATTGAGTTATTTGAGATCAGTGGAGCTTTCCATCATTTCCTGCTTGAGATACTTGCAAGTGCACAGCAGCATGGCCAGATTTTTAAGCAGACTATACCATATTTTCTCAACTCTACATTATCATAGTTCAGCCATGATCTATGAATGTTTATTTTTTTTGTTGTTGCTAATGTAGCTTATTATATGGGAGATTTATTCTCTTTTAAGCTGAAACCAGTGCAGCACAGTTTCTGACCAAAATATCTCTTGATGTTAACCTCTCTTCTGCCCACTGTTATTAATAATAATTTTTATTACTGTGGCTCTTTTTCACTCAGGGTCACAGACATATGGTAAACATAAGAAACACATGCAGGATGGACCCAAACCTGAAAACCAAATTAGATGCAAAGATAGATTTAATATCTGCATCCTTTGGGCTTAGCATAATGGCTGCTAAGAAAACATGCCAGTCCAGACAGTATTTTGTGCAGAAAAACTGAACTTAGCTCTGTGTCAGGGCTAAACTTGTTTGACAACAGCCAACAAATAATTTTTACATGGTAGACAAATCTGTCCCGCAATTTAACAATGTGCATAAGAATTTTTATTGTTGTTGTTGCTGCTGTTATTATTATTATTATTATTATTACTCCTGTCTCTGTACAGTGAAAACACTAATGCAAATGATGCAACCTGGTTTGTGGCAAACTTTTGATTAGGATTCAATTTGAGGTGAAGATTCCACTCTTAGGTATACACTTCTCACCCCAGTATGGGTATTTAAAAAGCCCACATAAGATGAAATAACTCTACCGACTGTTTCTCCCCTGGCTGGGATGGGAACACACTTAATGGAATTAATCCTGTATTTTCAACATTGAAATCCTAAATCTGAGGCCAAATCTGATCTTTGAGTTTGATTCATTTGCCCATGTATTCACATCTAGTGTTTTTTAAGAAGCCTAGTGTCATGTACTCACATGATAAAAGAATTTATGCCATCTTCCTACAGCAGCCCCTGGAATTAGTCTCTTCTATCCCAGTTCAAAATGAAGAAGCAGCTTCATGAAGTTTAAGCTGAACATAATTTACCTTGCTTTTCTAAATGCAATGCAATGAGGTGAATACTGATTTTTTTTAAAGCCAGTTTATTGTGCCTCAAATATCCTCCAATCTTCTTTGAAGTTTGTGTAAAAACACACTCTTGTTTTTCTGTAGAAGTAAAACCACACATCTGTGTGTTTTCTTCAGTCACAAAACATCTAGAAATAGCTTCTTGGTGCATTATCTAGATTATTCCTATTGTTTTCCAATAGCAGTTTCAAGTGTCATGTTATGTGTTAATCTTGCTGTTCTTCCCACCTAGGGACAATACCAAAGAGTCTCAGGGACAGAAAAAAGAGAACAGTCTTGAAAATATTCTTAGCTATTAAATCCAGATGTAACAATTTTTGCTGATCAATGTTTGATGTAGAAAAGTCTTAAATCAAATACTGACACAGAATGAACCCATGAAACCCTGTAAGTCTGTCTTCTGAGCACCAGCAGCTTCCTTCCAAACCTTGTCCAACATCTTCTCTCTGGACAAATCACTCTACTTGACAAAGTGGAGGAAGTCCAGTCTGTGTGATCAACTGTGTACAGTTTTAAATTTCCTACAAATCATGTTAGTGCTTTGAAAACATGTGGTACTGTAGGAATGAGCCATATTGAAGTTATTCATTTTGGACTCCAACTGAACAACCTCAGAACAGCTTGTTGGAAGCCCCTGGCACTTAGCTACAGTCAAATTTGACGATGGCTCATAATATGTTTGTCAAAACGAGGTCAGCCATTTGAGGCTTCTCACTAGCAACCTTCCTTTTCCATGAGCCAAATCACTGCCCAGATGCTCGTAGAGTCTCATTACCGTAATGCCAACATGTTCTCCAGGTTCAAATGTGGGGTTTGCTGTTGATCCAAACATACACTAAAGCCATTGAAAAACTCCATCAAGGAGTGCTATGCTGCTCACGGATGCCAAAATTCAACTGGCTCAGAATTTTGAGGGATTTTGAGCCATTTGCTATGTCCTAACTCGCCGTGTTGTAAATTCTGGTTTTGAGATATCAGACATTAAATGAATCTAGATGTTTGGGCTTGTTTGGCCATTTCCGATAGCTAAACCGCCAAACCAGCACTTTTCAAAGATTCCCACTAATTTTCATGGACTCTGAGTGCAGGTATTGGAAAACCTGCACTTGACAGTGCAATCTACTGAGATTCTAGCCAATGTTGTCACCCTGTGATGATGTGCTCTTCGGGCATACTTGTTTGTCTCTGATTTGCAGTATGTCCTGGTAACCCCAGCACTCTCCTTTTTTATCCATTCCAACAACAATGGGCTCAAATTGAAAAAAAAGGACTCATGAAACTCAAATATTTATCCCATAGTAAGGTTTGACTGATTATAAATTAGAACTATTTGGACTGATTTTAGGATTTTATGGAAATATATTGCCTCTGTGTAAACCAAAGCTATGAAAAATATGACTAATGATACCAAGACAACAGTAGCTACATAATCCTATCTATCTGTTCTAGCTTGAATAACTCAGAGACATGTTCCATTTCACTACAATTAGGCCACTGATTTTAGGTTTGTTGACCTAAGCCTCATCTATGTATACATCAGAAGATCTTGAAGGCATACCAAACTTGTGTTTCATTAAATCATCCCACTATTTTCAGGTTTTTAAATGCGTTTATTAGATAGATTGAAAAAAGATCTCATTTATTAAAATATCTCTCAGTGTTGCATTTTTCCTTTTTGCACACTAGTATCTTGTAGTTTTACTCCTAAGAAACACACACTTTGCAGGAAATTTTACTCATTGGTGTAGAATTGTGTCGTAAATTGGAAGAGAATATTCACAAATAGAAGGGAGTATTATTTTTTCTACATTGTTTTCTGGTAATTTTGACCTTCTTTTCCTTAGTGTTTTTCTTTTCTTGCCTTAGTTTTTGACTATCCTTTCCTTAGTTTGAGTACACAGTAAACTTCCCCGTGTCATTTGTTGTCACCATTGTCATTTTTCATGTGTGACACACACTTTGTCTTTCATCTATCCAGAAAAGAGAAGATGGACGGTCAAGAAAGATTTCTTTTATTCTTATTCTGCTTTATTTTTGTAGCATACAAGTTCGTATTTTTTCAGGGGCTTTCATTGATTTGAATTGCTGTAACAGGTACTTAGTGCAAAGTCTGAGCTTGTACAGTAATTAAAGTGAGAGAATCTCAAGCTATTTAACTTAATAAGGGGAAGTTAACTGACTTGATCAGAGTCTAATACTTGCAGAGGGAAGAATTTCTGATATTCATTGACTCTTTAATTTAGCAGAAAAGTATATAACAAGATCCAGGCAATGGAAGATGAAGCTTGACAAATTCAGAGGTAGAAATAAGATACTCAGAGTGTAATTAACCGTCACATCTTCCCTACAGATGTGCTAGACTCTTTGCTGCCTGCAGTTTTTAAGTCTTAAAAGTATTCTGACAAAATCTCAGTATTCAAATAGAATTTACTCCCTGGTTGTGATGATGACAAGCTGAAATTCCTGATGTATATTTTGTAGAAGTGTAGGAAAGTAGCTTTATAAGCCTTATTGGGTTTCACCCACATTTATAGCAGAATCCTCCACTGAAGTTCTGGTTTCTGGTGAAAATTTTACTGGTGAAAATATATTATATATTATATATTATAATACTATAATAGTAATAATAATAATGATAACAATAAAATTATTTAATAATTTATTAAATAATAATTTTAAATATAGAATAGCCTAGAATGTAAAGGCAGTTATATTACTGTGCACTATGGAGACACAGGTGCCTTATTCTAAACAGCCTGACTTTGACAAAGCATGGTACATATTCCAAGAGATTAAAATAACACTATGAATGTGTATTTGATTTCTGGGTGGAAATACCCTATTAATATCAGCCTCTACTCATGAAAAAAACATGTGTTCACCCCACACACGTTAGAAGTGGGATTCAGGTCTACAGCTTAGACATCTAATTTGAGCCAATTGTCAAGCTATGCCAAAATATCCTTCATAAAGTCAACAGAGGAGAGCTTCCAGAGACATGTCCTGCCTATCTAAGTTTAGGTTTTATATCAAAGCCCTGGGCCAAAAACACTTTCTGAAACAGCCTATTTCTCTTGTTCAGCTGTGTAATGGTTCTAAGAGATTAAACTTCTAACTTCAGTAACTACTTAGGATTTCAGGAAAACACATAAAGTAGATCTCTGATGACCTTCAAAAATTGCAACGTCCCATTTGCGTTTTGCTCCCTAAGTAATTGGGAGTGCTGTCTAGATACAATACTTGACAGACCTTCTCTTTTTGTCTTTGAAATGTCATTCCTCTTAAGTAAGCTCGTTCTTTTAAAAATTTTTGGAGGGATTTGTCAGGCTAATTGTAGGCTTCTTGGGACAATTATGCTCAATTCACTTTACATCAAATAAAAAAAATATATATATAATTGTTTTCAGAGCATGATTCACATCCTGTAATGCACTGCTAGGTATGAACTGCATTCTAATGATGTCTATTTTTCCCTATAACCACTAAGTTGGGTTAAGGAAATTCTTTAGGGTTTAGATATTGACACTGCAAATATCTGAAGTTAGATCACATGATCTTCCAAAGGTTGCCATGCCAAGCTTCTTCATCTGGTTAAATTATAAGGGGTTGAACAGAACCACATGTAAATCAACACATCTTGAAATAACAGTAAATGAGTTTTTTACTGCATTGCATGCATCATTCATTGACTATTTTAATACAGGAGAGAAATCCTGTGTTACACAAAGGCAAAAAAATGGAAATAAATTTTGAACACAATGTAGAGAATGTTTTTCCTGAATAAACCCTTAATATGAAAACGGCACATGATATATGAAGTTGGGACTCAGAACAGGATTATTATGCTTTGGAGTGTACACATGACATTTGGGTACTTTTAAGTGATTGACTGTTAAGAAACCACATCCCATCCCTCTTTCTGCAAATGTGCTCCCAGAGTTCATATCTTGGAAAAGTCCTGGGTCATAGGTGTAAGAACAAAGAGATGAGGAGAAAGGGAAAAGACGTTATCCATAAGGTCATACGGCTTCTTTTCATTTTGAGAGAATAGGTTTTTAAAGTAAGAAGAGGATTTGGAAGAGAATATCAAAGCTTTGAAGGCAGAGATTTCATTTTTAATAGGGATCTGTAGTTGAGGAAAATGGAGGTATTGAAGTGTGCCAGGTTTAGAGGCACAGGCATTGGGACTAGCCCGATAGAATAAAGAGAAGGGGAAGGTTGGTAGAGGATGAAAAGAAAACATAAACAAGTCCTAGGACAAGGTTGGTCCTTTACATTGAAAGACTTTAGAATGAAAATGAGGTCATCCCTTGGTAATCTCAGACCTCAGAGATAAAGGAAGAAGTTTGGAGAAAGGAAGATTTCCCCTTGGTCATAGAGGGTTGGCTTAGAGGTCAGCTAGACAGGTTTAACACCCGTAAATCAGTAGGCCCTAATGGGATGCACCCATGGGTGCTGAAGGAGCTGGCAGATGATGTTTCTAAGCCACTTGCCAACATCACTGAAGAATCATGGCAAACAGGAGGAGTACCTGATGCCTGGAGGAAGGGCAATGCTACTCCCATCTTCAAAAACAACAAGGAGTGTTGCAGTGGGGATCCTGCAACACGCATATATCAAACCAGGAGTCCTGTGGAAAGGAAATATATACGGACAGACAGATTCTTGGTAGATGTTTCAGAGATGTTTATTCCTCCAGCCGCATGGCCGGAGCTCTGCCGAGGAACTGTTCCAGTCACGGGACCAAGGGTCCTTCTGCCCGCGCAGGGAACACAAACCAACCAATGGGAATGAGGCTGAGCAGGGGCAGGGAAACCCCGTGTCTCCCCTCAGGGCCCCTCTCCCAGGGCTCCATGGCGGGGGAGGGACCCCAACACCGGAGAACCCAGGAAACAACCAGCCAGCCAGCCTGCCTCACCTCCATCCCTGGAAAGGTGATAGAACAGGTTGTTCTGGAGATAATCACCAAGCGTGTAGAAGAAAGGAAGGTCATCAGAGCTAGTCAGCATGGATTCACCAAGTGGAAACCATGCTTGACCAATCTGACAGCCTTCTATGACGGCATGGGAGGATTGGAGGGAAGCATGGGAGGCATGGCATGGGAGGGTGAATGGAGTGCAGTGGATGTTGTCTACCTCCATTTTGGCGAGATTTTGACACTGTCTGCCATAGCGTCCTCATAGGTAAGCTCAGGAAATGAGGGCTGGATCAACGGACAGTGAGGACTTGGCTGAATGGCAGCATTCAGAAGCTTGTGATCAGCAGGGCAGAATCCAGTTGGAGACCTGCAGTCAGTGGATTTCCCCAGGAATCAATACTGGGTCCAGTCTTATTTAACTTGTTTACCAGTGACCTGGACGGAAAGAAATTACCCTCAGCAAGTTTGCTGATGACACAAAACTGGGGGGAGTGCCTGATACACCTGAAGGCTGTGGTGCCATTCAGCAGGACCTTGATAGGTTGGAGAATTGCACGTAGGAAAACATAGTGATGTTCAGCAAGGGCAAGGTCGTGCACCTGGGGAGGAATAACCCCAAGTACCAGTATAGGTTGAAGGCTGACATACCAGAGAGCAGCTCTGCAGAGAAGGACCTGGAAGTCTTGGTAGGTGACAAGTTGACCATGAGCTGGCAGGTGAGGGCGGTATCATATCTATGATGACTATTGAGATCCATACCCCAGCAACATCTGTACAGAGCTCTTTTCCCACTGAAAACCTATTAATCAAGCAGATATAATTGCATCAAAGTATGATTGGCTCATCTTATTGCAACTTTAAGGCCTTTCACTCCTTCTGCCTTGGAAGCAAGTGAATTTAGTTCAACTCTGTGCTTCTGAATGGTTTTTCAGGAATAAGTGGCTTTGAATTTCAGTCTTGATACAGTTTCAGAGCAGAAACTTCCTAAGGGTTGGCTCTACTGAGTAAACACAGCAGGAAATCCAGCTGTGAGTTGCTCTGTAGGTTTAGCTGTTTGTTGAAAATATCTTTTGAAGTTCTCAGATTCATACCCTATCACGCTAAAAAGCAACACCAGGTAGCATCTCCTGGCAATGCTCGTGTACTTGCTAATAAGGACTCCTCAAAACTAAGTTGCTGTATACAATTCTCAACTGGTGGAACTCTTATAAAGTAACTATTTGCATTTTATTTCCACCAACATGCGATACAATTCCACACTGCTCAGGTAAGACTGCATTTTTAACCAATAAGATTGTACTTTTACCCAAAGCAGAAACAGAAAAAGAGGCCATTTCCTATTGTGAATCTTGTCACAACAATTTGCCTTTGGCCCATTTCTAGGTTTTATTTTCTTAGAATGCATCAGAGCTACCAGTCTGGGACATTTGAAAATGTAATTGAGCTTGATAGCAAGTGATACAGTTAATTCTGTTGGTAAATGTTGTGCAGTGCTAATTGCTAGTTCTAAATTTAACAATTAGTTTAGAAAATCTGAAGTGCAATTTATAATGGGATATAAGCTGCAGGCTTCAGCTTGTACTGGCTTTTTTATTATTATTACTTATACCCATTTAAGAGGATGCAGCTGAAAAAATTTAACCAAGAATCAAGATGCATGCCTAATTTAACTTCAACCAAATTTGACTATAGATCTAGTAAATTTGCTATGGCTGCAAAATATGTTCTAACAAATTGAGCTTGTATCAAGTCTTCTGCTTTCTACAGTTTGTAATTATACATTAACTGATATTGTCATCCTAAACTTCATTAAATTCCTTAAAATTGTCATTGATGTTTTCTATCAGAGAAGTAGATTTGTACAGGTCTGTGTGTTCTGCCCCCTTTTAAAGAGGAATGTTGCCATATTTTAGCATATGGGATTTTGAAACCTGGAATTACTCATGCAGGTTTTGCTTTGGACATTCTACAGTACAAATGTCTTTGACATAATAAAACATTAGCAGGAAGGATACAAACCTGAGATGATAAAATTAAGTCATGTTTTCCTCACATTAAAGATTTTGTGTTGCAGAATCACTTGATAGTTGAAGTTGAAAGAGATCTGGAGACCTTTAATTCACCTGGAATTGTTCAAGGCCAGGTTGGATGGGGCTCTGAGCAACCTAGTCTAGTGGAAGGTGCCTCTGCCCATGGCAGAAGTGTTGGAACAAGATAATCTTCAAGGTCCCTTCCGTCCAAAACCATGTTATGATTCTATTCTATTCTATTGAACCCCCTGCTCAAAAGAGACTCAATTATTGCAGGTGGTCCAAGAATATGCCCAGAAATGTTTTGACTTTCCCTAAAGATGGAGACTCCATAACCTTTCTGGGCAACCTGTTCCAATTTCATGACACTCACAATAAAAGAGTTTAAATGGAATCTCCTGTCCTTCTATTCGGTTGTGTGGCTTCTCATTCTGTCACCTAAACCTTCTTCTCTCCAGGCTGAACGATCCCAACTCTCTCAGTCTCTCCCTGTTTAGAAAGTGCTCCAATTCCTTAAACATCTCAGTGGCCTTTTGTTGGACTTGCTCCAGTACCTCAATATCTGTCTTCTGCTGGGAATCACAGAGCAGTGTACAAAACTCCAGAGGTGTCACCACTGCTGAGCAGAGGGGCAGGATCACCTCCCTGGACCAGCAGGTTGGATGGGGCTGGTCATGCTCTGCCCACTGCAGCTGGAGAAGCCAATGGCCTGGTTTGCCACGAGGGTCCACCACCGGTTCATGCTCAGCTTGGAGTTCCATAGGATCCACAGGTCCTTCCTTTCCAAACTGCTTCCCAAGTGTTTGGACCCCAGCATGTATTGGTATGTGGAATTGTTCCTCCCTGTGTGCAGGGCTCTGTTTCCCTTTGGTGTCTTCGTGAGGTCCATGTTGTCCCATTTCTCAGGCCTGCTGAGGTTTTTCTGAACGGTACCACAACCAACTGGTTCATCCATCACTCCTCCCAGTTCTATAACACCTGTAAATTTGTTAAGTGGGAACTTTGTCCCATTAACCAGGTCATTAATTGATCTGCTTCACATCACTGTCCCCAGTATTAATCCCTGGGATGCTCCACTTATCTTTTCTACTTATCCTACATTTATCCTGATTTCTTTCAGTTTCAAGTATACAAATCTGCTCTTGGTCAACTTTTTCTGTTCAGAACTTTAGATACAATAATGTAGAGATACTTTGGTTTTGCCATTGACAATAAACATAACTGGATTTACCAAGTTACATAACCCTAGAAAGATTCACTTCTGAGAAAGGCAAGATCCTTGGCTAGGATAAACCACCATATTTCATTAAGTGTGTCCTGCCAGACTTGCACTGGCTTAATATTTATCTCTAAAAGCTCCTTTTGAAGTCAGTGAAGTTCTTATTGCCATCCCTGTGGAATGTGAATATTGTACTCCTGATGTAATTTTTTAGATATAACAGAGCCAAGAATTTTCCTTACCAAGAGGGTATTATAGTTTTTTAAACTATACAATTTAAACTACTGCTCTAGCATGAGGGAAAATAATGATAAAAGAATGATCATACAGTAAATAATTTTCAGCCCAAAGAAGGAGCTTTTTTGCTCTCCCACAAAGTCCAAAGGTAATAAAAAAACTTGCAACTGGTAATGATAGCTTGATTTTCTCCTGCACTGCCCCAGACTAAATAGTGTCATTTTCCTGTCATATAAAACTATCTGAATGACAACAAGGCGATACTGTAGTTCTGCACCCTGCTTAGTATTGACCTGAGGTGCAAATTGCCAGTTCACTATTTTGAGGAGACAGTTACCTGTCTTCTCTTCCACTTAACCTTTCTTTACATGAAATAATTCAGACACCTTGTGTCTTTACCAGTCCTCCATCACAGTCCACCAGCGATGCAGAGCATAACAAAAACTCAAGTGACGCTAATGACTCTTGCCCTGGGTCCTCAGGGGATGGGATGTGATGAAGTGAGATGTGCATCACACAACCACAATGGACCCAGAAGAAGGGGGTGAAAGGGGAGGACATTCCACCTTGTTTTCGGCTGTAGGATGTGCTTAATGAATTGAATGCTTTTTAAACCAACACATGGTGCCTTGTCCAAGCCTGTGTACACTTTTTTTTCTTTCAGTGGCAGATTCATAATCTGACATTCATCTTTCTGAATGAGAATAAAATAGGTTGAAAGGAGTAAAAAATGCTACTCTGCTAAAGTTGCAGAGACTTGCATCCATTACACCACCTGTTTTGTAGCAGTCTTGTGCAGGATTGCTGCGGCACTCACATCACCAAGTAGGAAGTAACGCACATTTTCATGGTTTTGCTGTGACACCTTGCCAGACCTCTTTACTGAAAGCCAGGTGAATTAAATGAACCTAAAGGCAATAAACCATATACTTTACCCTATCATGATTGAAATGAACAAGATTATATTTCCAGACACTTTCAGAGATTAAGGTTAGCTCCAAGCATTATGTGTGACTTTTAGTGTTCTCTTCATACAGTACCAAAGGAACAATAAATTGTTACTACTGTCCATAAAATCATTGTAAATATAACACATTTCAGTTGATACAAATCAACTTTGTTAGGATTTTATATAACAAAGATGAGCCTTTAAATGATGAGCAATATTTCAGTCTTTTATTAGTTGAACTAGAGAATGTTTTTATCTTGCATTTGTGAAGAGACAGTTAAGATATAACTTCCAGGGTTCTCATCAAATGGATTTAGAGGCTTCCACATCAAAAAAGCAAAAGAAGCTAATGGCCACCAGAGTTCATCAGGTAAATGCAAAAATTACAAAGAGGTATCTTGGGTATTTGTAAAGTTTCACCATTGGGTGTTGCAAACATCATAATTTTATCTACATTAAGTGCCCTGCAAGGATTTTAATAGTCAGCATTTAGATTAAAGAACACAAAATGTTGATGATATTAGATACAAACCAGGTAGGAGGCAAGGAGTTAAGGTGAATACAAAAGACAGCTTCTGAGCAACACTTCTGCAAAAGAAAAGACAAAAAATATTTTTCACATTTTATCCTTCAAAACTAATGCAATATTAAAAAAATAGCTTCAAGAAAACCAGAAAGAATTCACAACTAATAATGCAGAGTTTGTCCAAGGCCTGTCACTGCTAGATGCAAAGCTCTTATGCCTCCATGTGTTCTTATTGCTTTTTAAAGCAATCTGGACTTGAAAGCAATGCAAAGCTACATTGTTATGTTGTAAATTGATGTACATCAGCGTTAAACCAGTCATTAGTGTGAAGGGAACCACAAGGAGACAGGGAGGACATAAATTATTCAGCACACAGGGCCTCAGCATTCAGCATAACATTTTTCCATATGCTTCCCTTTTTAATATAAAAAATAAATGTGCGCACATATACACACAGCCGCAGTTACAAATGTTTTCTATGGACCCTTCTATTCCAAGCCTCTTTGAGATAATATCACACAGATTTAATCCAAATGCTTAGTCCAATTCTCTTCACAATGGCATTTTTGTATCTTTTGTATTTGGTGAGTAGAGGGACAAATATGCTAAGCCTGGGGTTGACTAAGAGGTACCCTTGGTGAGGTTTTCAGACCTCTCAAGTTTTGACCTTTTGTTTTCGTTAAGAACATGATTTGTTTAAAATTAAATGCTTTTCACAATTTTAGCCATCATATATTGTACTAAGATCAATAGACCCCATTTATGTTCACACCTTTCATGGTTCTAATTAATTATCCTAGATGTTGAAAAAATACTCAGCAACTTTACAGAGAAATTATTTCTGCAGCTGGTAACTAGTCATAAGAGAAAGATGTCTTAAAAGGCATGTCTTATAACCTAAGAGTGTACCAAAGGAGAAAAAAAAAAGGCTCTTCTCTATTAAAGAAATAGAAATCATCATTTTTTAAAATCCAATTTTCTTTTACAATTTTCCCTGTATTTAATGTACAAGCTGCGCTGAGTGAAAACTTAATTTGAACCCGGCAATGTCATTTTAAAATTTATAATCAATAATAAAAAAATGTTATCATGTATTTCTGGTGCCACAATGGGACATTTATGAAGCTGTATCTGTCCACTCACATTTGCATGAAATATTTGTGGTCCTACCATTAGTCACAAACCTCAGAACTTAAATTTGAAACACATGCTTCCTAATAGCCTCTCTTTAATAATGTATCTGTGTTCCTAATCAATGTGAGTGAAATGTTTTCATACTTTAATAATAAAGTGGGTACATTCCGAATTTTGAACAGGTGAGGATAAATCATGTTTGCCTGTGAATAAGAGTTTTTATCATTTACTCAGTGGGATCATAATGTATTCTTTCAATCTGCACCAAAGGTAGTAGCAGGAAGCTATTTTATAGATTTCTTGGTAATCTGAGCTGATGTTATACCTGTTACAGGACACTTCCAATAAAATAGAAACACAGCAGGATGAAAAAAGATACAAATGGTGTACTTATACCAGTCAATAAAAGCATGACTCTGTAGTAATAGAAAATTTGTTCATGAATTGTGAAGTACCAGTGGCTCAGTTGGTAAGGTATTAAAGTAATTTGTGTCCTGCCTTTGTAACTTTTTCTTACAATTGTACCTTTAATTTGCTGTCTCATTTTCATTGACAATGAGAAAAAGTAAGCCAAGGACATTCATGGACCTTAGAATCAAAGCAGTTTAGTGGAATGAGTTTTTATTTTGTAGATCATTCCCCATAACAGGAAGGAAGTCTAGCACACATGGACATATGAACTCATTTCTAATGGTTCAAATTCATGTTTTAGAAGTTGTATTTTAATGACTCAAAACACATTTTGTTTGAGATGCCAGGTCTACTTAGCAACAACTTAGCACAGAATTGCTTCCAAAAATGTTAAGCAGAGTGAGCTGCTCTCTGTGGCTAATGCACAACAGCAAATGTTTTTCTCCTCTTTGCTGAAACTCTGCAGATTTTGGGGGGTCTGCCATTAGGCACAAAGGTTGCCAGTTGGGCTCAGTTTGCAGGACAGAGTCAGTAATTTGGAGAAGAGTGTTACAGATGTGGAAGTTAATAGGGTGTGCCAGACTCTGACCCTGGTCACATTACTGAAATTCAGAGTCATTCCAGAATGAGTAGGAATTATTCTGTTTTATGGTTACTCTCAGTAAGCTGTGATTCTCATCAGAGTGAGTCTTGAATGACTTTTAAACCCAGAAGTGAAAATTAAATACTTTGAAGAGAAATAGGAGTAGCCATACTGAATCAGAAGTGTAATTTCTATGTCCGGCTAGAGGTGATTTTTATAGCTCAGTTATTCTCCAAATTTTGGTAAATAGAGCTGGTTTGGTACATTTAGGTGTCTATTCTCCATTCTTTTAACTGTGTGCTTTCCAAAGTATTTTAATGTCTCAAGGGATATTAATCAATTGCTTTTGTTTTACCACATGAACATTCATTAATTTTTTCCTGGATAGGAAATTCTGATTTTTGTAAACATGTACTTTTAAAGCCTCCAATTCTAACCACATTCAGTCTGTAAGGGAATGTTCTTTCTACCTTCCACGGGAAAAAAGAAATCACAAATGGTATAAATTTTGCATCTCGTTTCCTCTTTAGTATATAAATCTTGTGCAAAGAAAATAGGGCCTCCATTATCTCTTAGAGATGAAACAGCTTCTAATATGGATAGTCTGCATTCCCTCTGTCATGTTCCTGGGGGATAGGTTAATAAATAATGAACTAAATGTCATATTTTGAAGTCTCTTAGTTCATGGTGATGCAGCTTTCTTACATGTTTATAAAATTTCAATCTTCATTAGATGCGGTTAGTGGAGAAATTAGGTCCCTCTTGTATTGACTTAGTAATGCAGAACTATAAAATAAATAAAAAGCAGATATATTTTTACAAATTTTAATCACCTGCGGGTCCTTCCCTCATTCTGACTGTGCCAGATACACTTTCTATGACTGAATCAGATGAAATATTTGTCAAATTTTGACACTGTCCATTGTAAAGGTTAAAAAGGGAAAAGAAGTGTTGAAATTACATGCTGGATTTGAACTGTCGATTTTGAGCAACTGACAAAAAATCTGACAAAACTCCTCATAAAAGCTCCTACTCAGCACAAAATACCCAAGACCTTCAGATCGGTTTGGATCACAGACACAGAACACAGAAGCAAAGAAAGACTGATTAATGAAAATTATGATCTGAAAATTAATAGTTGCATCTGGAAAAGGTGAGAAACAAATCCCCAGCTGAGAAGCCATTTTGTTACAATTACAAACATACAACTCTAATAGTAGAAACATATACAATCACACATGAGGAACCTGTTAAGCCAGGTAAGTACAATATATGTAGAAAATAGCTATAGTTAATTCTTAATTAAGAAATGGGTTTTGGAAAAGCATACATTTTAAATGGCATCATAGTTGAGAAACTATTTGGTAGAAAACAGCAAAAATTTCTGAAGGGAAAAGGAAAATGAAAAATATTATACAAGTATAGTAGTATCAATGGCAAGTGAAGTGTAGTTAAGAGGAATCTGGAATACACTAAATTGTTTCCTCTGGTAATATATGGAAAATCATTATTCTGTTGGAAAAAGGTGGAATTAATACAGAAATTGTAAGGAAGGTCAGCTAAAAAGAGACTAAGTGGATAAAATAGTGAAGGAATTATGGGATTGGAAAGAGATTATAGAGGGATCCCAAGATTTTTGGTGTGGCTGGATACAAGCGTGGAAAACAGTGTGAGGAGAAGTATTTCTGCTATTCTTGCCATTTTCCATGCTGTTTAGGCCTCTCAAAGAAATCAAAACACAGCTCTGATCACTCCTGTGTGAGGAACATGCTTCCAGACATGGACAGACACCAGCAGGCTGTCAGGATGAGCACAGGAACAGAGCATTTCCTTGCAGAAGGACACAAAGAGAGTTTGGCTTGTTTAGCCTTGCAAAACACAGATGAAGACAGGATGTGATTGCTCTCTATAAACTTATCAGGTGGGTAAACACCAGGGAGAAAAACTGCTTAAACTAAAGAACAATGTTGGTCCAAGAACAAAGAGTTATAAATTGCCCATGAATAAATTTAGGCTGGAAATTAGATAAAGTTTTCTAATCCTCTGGTGAGTAAGGTTCTGAAACAGTCTTCCAGAAAGAATAATAAAGGAAATGGGGAATCTAGTAGGTTTTAAGAAGAGGCATTAAGTAGTTTTTGAAAGGGATTATATGGTGTGGGTGCCTGTGATGAGCAGATTGGATTTAGTGGCCCAGTGGACTGTTTCTTATTTTATGAGCAGATATTCCAGTCAGACAGATTCCAATGCATTATATCCAACTCTTTACTCATGGATACTGTTTGAGTGGATAGTGATACAAATGGAGGAGTCCTGCCTGACAGCCTTAAACCAGACCTAATAATTTACTTTTCTGGTGTATTTTATGTGAACCTGAAGGTAAAAGACATCAGAAAATGAAAACAAATAGAATGCTTAAAGCAGGCTGCTTGCTGTACAAAGCAAAACACAAAGAGAACAAAAAGACACTTGATGCCCCCAAGAAAATGTGCATTTTGCAAATAAAAATAGTCAGCAGTTAGATAGGGAAATATGAAGATATAATGAGGCTCTTTGGTCAATATGTTGACTAACTGTGTTAGCAGGTGGCAAGCTTTTTTCAAATATGTTAAAGGTGAGTTTTGAGGAGGAAAATGGGGTGATGGTATTTACGTGACTTTGCTTTAAAGCTCGTATGGCAGAGAAAGTGGGAGGGCAGAAGAAGGTGCATGCATGGGGGGCAGAGAAGATGAAGGTGTAAAGAGAGAGAGGTGATAGACAGCAAAGCTGCCAGTGGTATGGAGCCATGAAATTGAAGGGAATGGTTCCCACTGAATGCATGGGAATGCAGCAAGCAAGGAAAACAAAATAGTAACAAAATGACAAAAACAGAAAGCAAAGTTTGTGGTGCCATTTCAATTGGTCACAAGCAAGTTAAAATTTCATGTTTCAGGGGAAAAAAAGTGGTGTCCAAAAGCAGCCTAGAAAACTTCAGTGAAACTTGAGTCTGAAAATGTGACTCTGTCATGAAGATATTGTACATATCAGGAATCCAGTAATTCCAATAGGATGCTTAAATTGTCTAAAAATGGACATTCCAGATGGTTGCAGATGCTCAATTACCTTTGACTCACAGGAAGCCACCAGCTCTTAAAGGACTCATATGGATGTTGTTAAAAAAGCTCTCTCTAAAACCCAGCTCTAAAAGTTGTATTTAGCAGAAGATAGGACATTTCACGTGTATTTTCTTCTTTCTGCATTTCTGATGGAAACCACTTCATGTCAGACCTAGCATTCAAGTTTTCACTGTATACAGTTATGACTTCAAAGAATTTTCTCCTTTGATAGATATGCTCTGTTTCTTGAGTATGGCCTTTATGAACTCAATGTACCCCTTTTTGCTCCCAAGTGATATTTAGCAATTATTGTTACTTAATTCCTGATGAAAAATTATAGGGCCCTGCTCTGTAATTATCAATGACCTTTCAGTGTAGGAAAATGCAGCCGATGGGATGCAATGGGACTGCCACAGGTAGGCCAAGTGTTTGGACAGATATCAGCAAGAGTGCTGTCCCTTCCCCTGAGCTGCCCTTTGTCGGACACCAGAGCAGATGTAAGGTAGAGCTTTGAACAAACTTTTCTGTTTGCTGCTTGTCATGAGGCACAATGAGGAGGTGACAGGCAGCAAGTAGCAGCTATCTATGAAAAAGCCTAGAAAAGAGCCTAGCAAAGCCCAAAGCACTAAAACCCCTTATGGAAGCTTCCCTCTCTGCTGTTTCTTCAGGTGACTCCACATGTAGTCATCTCTGCTGATGTATGTTTGGTGCAATAAATAGACACAGTGAAGAAGAAATATCTTCTGTGATAGTCAGCGTCGCTACACAGAAGCCACCCTCCCCAGGGCAAGGCATGCCCTCTGTTCATAAAGGGAGCAGCACAGTACTTTTCTGAGCTTTGAAACAGGAACAGAGTTGATCCATGTGCTTTTACAAACATTGTTCCTCAATTTATCCATTCAAATTTTTAAATAGGGCACTTTCCACTTGTCCACTGCTGTTCCTGTATTCTTCTGCTAAGAAGGCCCTAACACTCCAGATAGCCTTTTTATTACTCTTGCTTCTTTTTCTAATTGATAGGAACTAAGCTTAAAAAGTAGTTCACTTGTCTAGTTTCGAGAGGACTTCACTGAGGCCAGAGTTATACTAACCCACATATGTCTGGAAGGATCCATCATTCCCATAGTAAGTGAAAGCCACTTCTGTAATGGTGTAAAATTGCCATGTATTCCTTGGTTACTTAGACTTTAACAGCTTTTCTTTCTGAATCATTTGCCTTACTAAGTGCTACATTCACAGAAAAACCTGTCACCATTATTAATGGACATTGTGTTACAGAACCACAGTGCCAAAGCATTATCTATAACTATCTGCACACTGTTTATGTATAGGTAGATCCAGGGGCACATGCAGGTAAGATTTTCATACCTATTTGACACTGAGACAAGCAAAAGTGCCTTAAAATTGGACAGGATCAAGAAACTGTGAAGCATCTTCACAGAACCCATGTGTCAGAAAGGGTTATATATTTTACAAATTTTTTCCATCCACTGACTTAGAATAAACTGTGGGAGCTGCTTAAACCACACCTTTTAGGATGGGAAGTGAAGGCAACTTCTGTCTCAGTAGCAGGAATCTAATTATCCATTTGGAAAGCAGCCAAGATCCCATATCTAACACAGATATAGTATTCCATATTAAATGATGCAGATTTTTAAGAGTCACATGTTGCCAACTTCCCTTTGCACTTCCTTATTAAAGGCATTTTTGGCAGCCTCTTGTGTTCTGGTAACATAGACATTAACTCAGCCTTGACACAGAGTATCAGACTGCCGAGTGAATTTATCCACTCTGGTGCTTTGTCTCACAGAGAGGGCTGCTGTGCACATACTCACCAAGCTCTATATCCCACATATCCTGCTAATCCTGGAAGATCTGAGGAGATAAGTCCTGAGCTTGAGTGGTCGCAGGTGGTGGGATGCTGTTGAGTGTAAATGAGAAGAGAAATCTGAGCGTCAGAATCTTTGCTGCGAATCACCTCCACATCCAACCCACATGATGTATTATTTTATAATTAAATGTTGACTTTTTTCCCCTTAAGGATATTTTGGCTTCTAGACCTGCACAGTTCATTAGTTAGTCGCTGTGTTTGATTCAGTTATTGTCATGCCTTTGATCACTTTCTATCTAACTGAGCATGTCAGAGTGGATACCAAAAACCTTTGTGCTTCTTTGTAGTTGTAGGCAGTTGTTCCTAAGCAAGGAACAACATTTTCTCAGCCTCAGTCTTTGCTTCTCATGGCAATGCCCTTATTTCATTGAAACTGTTTAAACTTGCTGAATATCTATGTTTTGTATCATAGATGGTTTCTTTTCTTGGCATCTACTATATCAGCAAGATAACCAGTCTTATTTGCATCAAACTGTCTAGAGATTATTAAAATGAGTAATTCCTGCTAGTTGAGATGAAAAAATGGATTTTTAAAAAAAATCTAGGTGAGATAACATTAATGCCACTTGTGCACTATATCTATATGAACTCTAAATAATTATATTTCTTTGCTTAAATATAGTGCATAATAAAATTCTTGTTCTGCATCAGCCCTCAAAGGATAATGGTGTTTCCATCTGTCAGAAAGCAAAGATATAGAAAACATGATGTTTGTAAGAAGCCTGATTAGAATTTAAGTACCCTATTTCCAGTATAATTCCCTTTACCTTAGTTAACAATTGGTTAAACTTTCTTACTAAAAACAGCTGGTGTCTAATTCCTTACCCGATATTTTCTAACATTTTATAGCCATTAAAAAAAAAAAAACCAAAAAAAAACAACAAAACAAAATTGTTTAGTGCAAAAAAAAAATACAGAGCTGAAAACACTTTTTAGGAACCTTGTCAACACTGATGATCTGCAGATGATATCAGCTTGTTAAAATGCACCATCAACTTTATAAAACATTTCTTACATTTCTCGCAGCTTTTGCTACGAATAGCACCTAAGCCTCCCATAACTGAAAGATTTATGTATTTTTTAAACCTGCCTCTTTAATCTTTCAGTATTTCTCTGAGCATTTGTCAGAACTTTGTGCTTACACACTTTCATTAACTCCCCTGTACAGTCACTCAGTTTGGATTCATTTACTGTAACTTCAACCATCCAGAAGTTACTATGGGGAGTAAATGAGCTTTCTGCAGGGACAGCTGATCCCTCACTAGGACACACGTCTGATATACACGGAATTATTTTCCTTTGAAGTTGTTTATCTCTCTCCACTGACTACAGAGGAAGCCGAGGCAATAACCTCTAAAGAAATACCAAATATTTTAACAGCTAAAATGATGAGACAAATTTCTTTGCCTTCTGTTTTGTTTAAGCAGTTGAGTTACAGGAGAAGGAAGGACAGGTTTCTTTTTTTTTAACAGGGTATCATGGTTATGAATTAAATAGCAGAGTCAAAATTGAAAACTATTTTGGCTCATATTCTTAAATTAACAGTAATGGAAATTATGTCCCGTGACATTCATGCACATCACTGGAAACTCACTGTATTTCTGTATTAACTACAACTGCTCTGCTACAGAGCTAAGAGACAATTGACGTATTTGTCCCGTGCTAACTTTTGGGGTGACTTGATATAATAACTAAGCTGAGTTAGTCAGCAAAAAGGATCATTCCTCTTTCCCCATGCATTCATAGAGTCACAGAATCAGAGATTCATTTAGGTTGGGAAAGACCTCAAAGATCATTCAGTCCAACCTTTGACTGAACACCACCATATCTACTAAACTATAACACTAAATTCCATATTGAGTTGCTTCTTGAATGCTTCTAGGGATGGTGACTCCACCACTTCCCAAGGCAACTCTTTCCAAAGTTTGACAACCCTTTCAGTGAATAAAGTTTTCCTGATGTCCAACCTGAACCTCCCCTGGTGTAGCTTGAGGCCACGTCCTCTTGTCCTGTCATTAGTAAATTCCCTAACTCTTCGTTGACTAAAGCTTGCATTGAGAGGGGATTCAATGCAAACCCCTGTTTTCAAGATCAGTTTTGTTTAAAATTCATCCACTGGCCTTGCTCAGCAGTGGCTGGCGATGAGAGGAGGAGATAGACTGTCCCCATTTGCAGCCTTCAGTATTTCTAGATAAATGGCAAATCACATCCTAAACAACACTGCATGGTTTGGAACTCATATGCAAGATGTAAATAGAAATGTAAGCACAAATACAATATTCAGATAATCATGCTTTGCTTTACATCCTAAGAGCAATGAAATATTTTGTATTTATTTATTCTTATCCTTTATTATTCAGAAGTGGGCACTGATGAAGTTTCACCCCCCTGAAAATAAATTCTCTACTCTGGACTCTGTAACTGGATGGTGCAAATAGCATAACAGGCTGCTGTTCCTCTCTGGGTGTTACAACTCCATTAAGTTTGAGGGATGAAAAGCCCAATCATTCTTTATCCATGCTGGAGGGACAGAAGGAGGGGACATAATCAAATTATGGTCCAGAAATTTATCAAAAGCACATCACTCCTGAAAGTTGTATTCAAACATACAAAACATTGCCTTTCAAAATATGTTTCTGCAGTGCTTTGAAGTTATCTTTCGCTACTTAGACAGGATTTTATATCATTAATGATCTATCTTGTTCATACATTACTTTTTATGGCTTCTGTTCATTTCCCATTGATTTTTCCCTGACTTATTAAGGTCTCAGTCTCAGACCTTAGGCACTCTGGAAATGTAAATTGCAGTACAGAAAATAAAAATGCCAAAATCAGGCTGTGCCTGCCAAGTCATAACTCAATATTATCTACCATCTATGAAAATATAATCCATAAATACTTCTTAATATCTACATTAGCTTCATAGAGCATAATCTGTAAATGTTGTAACCACTCCCTCCTCTGATTCATGAAGTTACTTAATCCAGATGCTAGAAGTATTTTTTTTTAATGAGCATTAGTATTAAAGTGCTGATCAAAGTGAATCTTCAAAGCTTCCTCATGTCTAAGTATTTGCAGGATCCTGGGTGATCTGCATAGAGTCTTGCCACTGTATTTCAGACTGGTTGTGTGCTAAACTTCATGTTGAATATATAAACTAGATTGGATTGCAGCAAGTGTGCTGTGCAAACACTGCAGTGTGGAGAAGTTCTTTCTCTCCCTGGCTTCACAATACCAGGGAAATACTGGGAAGATCTTCAGAAAATCAACAGGAATTATTAGAGGAAGAACTGAAGATGGAAGAATGTAAAAATGTATCGGACTAGTTTTGATGAAAGAGTGTCTACAACTTAAGAATAAATTGGTTTAGAGAATCACTTTTAAGTCTGTGTCTGTTTTCAGCAGTCTTGTCACCAATTTTCATTATGGGTTGTATGGTACCCACAGATAAAATTCACACCATGTTGTCTTTCTATCTTATGGATATGCATATATCATTTATCACGTGCTTCTTCCTATTCTTTTGGAAGATGACAGAATATTTTGCAACACATTCCACCGGGATATGTAGAAAACATTGATATCTTGGAAGGCAGGAACCTCACAGTGGTTTGAGAGTTTAATTTGCACAGCAAATAAGAAGTATAATGTACATGAATTATAATGCAAAACGACTGTTTAATTCAAGAGACATCCAAGGATTTAGATGGTTGCAGATACATACAATATGTATGAGGAATATACGTATATCCATATTTTGAGCAGGAGGACCTGATGTCTACAGGGATTTCAGTATTACAAAAAGTTACACTAGGTTTCTTAGCATCTCCTACGAGTACAAATCCATCTTGATGTTCAAGACATCATTTCAGTTTACTTTAAAATTCAGGAATTCAATTCATATAATAAATGGGTACTTTTGTCTGCAGGAAATAAATTAACTGAGTGTTTCAATGGACAGTAAACAGGAGGAAAACAAGATGAAAAAGCATTAGGTAGCATCTAAGCAAAAGCTGATGAAAGCAGAACAATCTGTCCTCACACCTTCTTCAGCTCTTCCACATGGATTCAGCCTCGGAGGCAGCTGGGTGGACAAGCCCAGGTCAGGAGACGGGTAGGTAATAATGGAATGGAAAGATGGTAGATTTAACTGAGATACTAGAAATACATTCTTCCCTGTGAGGGTGGTGAGGCCCTGGCACAGGCTGCCCCAAGAAGCTGTGTCTGCCCCATCCCTGGAAGTGCTCCAGGCCAGGTTGGACAGGGCTTGGAGCAACCTGATTTAATGGAAGGTTTCCCTGCCCATGGCAGGGGATTGGAACAGGATGATCATTAAGGTCACTTCCAACCCAAACTGTTCTATGATTCTGTGATTCTATGAGATGCTCCTTGCACAGCAACATCCTCCCCCAAATCTGACAGCAATCTCCATGGAATGGAAGGCTACGTATTACTGACTACCAGGGGGATGGCTCTGCAGTCATATTAAGGGAAACCCACTTGCATTGGATGAATTCGGTGAACCCCTACACAGCCCATATGCAGCTTCCCCCCTTTGCACTGCTAGGATGGGGACCTTCTGCTCATTCCTCCCTGAGGAATAGTGCAGCTGGAAAGACACAAATACCAGGATGATTTTCCCTGCAGGAGTAGGTGTGGATGTGTGCTGCGGTTTCTGTTCACACTCTGCTGTGGGCATTGTGCTCTGCTCTGCACATCAGCAAAGCACCTTTAGACTGACAGTGGTGTGGTGAGTCCAGAGGCTGACATAGACAACTCCCTTTTCATCTGAGTGTTGACTTCTGCAGTTCCTTTCACTGTGGCTTGTCTGCTGACAAAGTTTCCTTCCCATAAGAGGCAGCAGATTTCTTCATCACTATTTCTTCCCTAGCTGATAAAATCAAGCTGCAGAGCCATGCTTCCACAACTCCAGGGTGAAATAGCCTTTCACTGCATGAGGAAGAGGTAATGGTTGTGTAATGATTGGGTAAGGAATTGAGACATCTATAAGGATTGTTTTCCTAGAAACTGGATTTAAGTGCAGATAATGCACCAATTAATGCAAGACAAAAAAACCACTTATGCTACTGTTAAAGTGGGAGATGGGACAGTTCATGGAATCACAGAATCAGAGAATGTTTTTGTTGAGAGAGACCTTAATATTCATTCAGTTCCAACTGCCCTGCCCTGGGCAGGGACACCTTCCACTAGACCAGGTTGCTCCAAGCCCCATCCAGCCTGGCCTTGAACAATTCCAGTGGAATAGCTGGACATTAATCTGTTAAGGGCACACTGCTGGATCTGAATTTTAAGCCTTTTGTAGTTTCTCAGAGAGCAAAGGGAAAATCTGATAAATAACCCATTTCATTTGAAAACTGACATTTCACTTGAAAATGATGTAAAATAAAACTTCCATTCAGAAGGACTGAGGCAGGCCTAGGCCAGTCTCAAATGTAGACAACTGTTAAAATATTAATTATGTGTTTTCTTGTAGTTGATATAATTTATCTGTGTTAATTGACAGCAAAATAACTGAGAAGTTGAAAATACTCTATACTCAACCATTAAATACTCAGTAACTGTTTAGAGACAAAAATATATGTCTGTATATATATATATAGATAAATATATCTCTGAGCTGCTATTTGTAGGCTTTGACCAACGTTTTTGTGCCAAACTTTTGAAACTAAACCCATACCTCATAAAGATTTTTTTCTTCTTCTTTTAAGCACACATATTAGACAATTTTCTTGTTATTCAGGGCTTTTTTGATGGCTGAGAAAGAAACTTTCCCATCTTAGGAGGACATTTACATGGAAATGGGGTGTGTAGATAAATTAATGGAGGTTTTCTGGTACCATGAGGGTCCTGTTGCAGCCAGACACAGGTTAGAGTAGCTGAGAAACTGCTCCAAATGACACAAGAGGATGAAGGCACCAAAGGATTTGACAAGTGAAAAACTATTTTTCTGTCCTTTTCTGGAGTTATGCACTGCTGAAAAGAAAGCAGGTGCTTTACATCAAATGATCCTTTTGGATTTTTAAATAAAAGCTCCTTTGTTAAGAGCCTGCAACTCAATACATGCCCCTAACTACAGGCAGGACCAGGCACTGCATTTAGTTATGATACTGAAACATTAGCTGCGTGTTGAAATTCCATTTGTTGCTTTAAGTGACCTATGGAAAAATTCCACATTTGGATGGTAGACTCAGTTCTGCAACAGAAGGACTCACACGTCCTCATTTTATATTGTACTTCTTCACACCAGCCAGAGGTGGGTAAGGAGTGAAAGTAATAATAGCAAACACTCAAACATCTACACATTTCTTCAATTACTTCATTTTTTTTCTTAGTAGTCTCTCATCTAAACATGGTCTGCTCTCAAATGAATGCAGATGGAAAGACTTGGTAAATCAAATTTCAAGTTGATCTGACTGCAGATGTTCAGTTAAAAGCATTCAGATTAGATGATTGGAGCTAACCACTACACAAGAATTTGGCTAAAATCACAAGGAAAAGTTCTATTTGCTTAGTAACATTTTTAATAAAAACATGCTTTGTCTGAAATATTTCATGGATGCTGAGTGTCTTCAAAAAATCCTGACCAACACACATTTTGCTGATGGTGTAACTTACCTGACACAAGACCTCTGGATGTAAGTTATCTTTACAGATATTAGCCTTTCGTTTTTTCATTATACACCATATGAAAATTTGGCAAAGTTCTTGGACCTGGAAGAATCTCTAAACTAGAACTGCAATTCTATCACAGAAAAATTTTGGACAGTGCCAGGCAGTGCAGATTTATGGCCAGTGTCCTGCCAAGGCTTTTAAAGGTCTTCTACACAGACACACAGAGAATGCCTCACAACTGAGATAGACCCATGATTCAAACACACCACTTGCCAAACAGATGAAATCCATGCACGTCAACTAGGACTATTTTGCCTAATAATAAAACATGTTGCTTAAATCACTTATGCTCTTTGAAACAAGGTAAGAAGCAAAAACCTTCTTTGTGGTGTGGCTATTCCAAAGGCAAAAACAATTTGCTTTTCAGAAGTACTTTTCAAAGCCCCAAGCATAAGTCTTTTCTGGCAAAGAGTTAGCTGCAGACAAAGAGGGGGTGGACTCCATCAGAGACAGAAAAAATCACACCTACTCTTGAGGTGGAGGAGGATTTCTTAAGATAGGGCTCCCAAGAGCCCCCTCTAGCACTCCATCATATGAGCACTTTGAAGATCTGTGATGGAGAGCTGGAGCCATATTCTTCAAAGGGTAATGACTAGAGATTTTGTTGTTATTAGACAACTTCAGCAAATAAAGAGTAAGCCAGTTAAATATTTTTCCTGTATTTCATGGAAGAGTTTAAACAAGAGGTTCCACTGAGTGAAGATGGGGTTTGTGAGTTTGAAATCTACCACTTGAAGAAGAGGAAGTGCTGTTATCTCCTGACTATAAGAGAATCAGTGACCATAATATTCCAGAGAAGGTTGAACGTTCAGTAACAAACCCCATCAAAAAAACCCAAACTGTAAGACAGGAAGCCTTCAGATGTTTTATTTGAATGTGAACATTTATGTATTAAGCTGCCCTTATGCTTGATAAAATATAAAACTGTGAGAAGATTCAGTATATTTACAATTATAAGGTTACTCAAGAGAGCTGCTAAAGCCAAAGTTGAGCAGAAGTGCATCAGTTAACCAAAACAACGACTGCCACTCTCCATGTACCTTGTCTCATTTATGTCTCCACATCCTCATGGCTGCAAAAAATTACTGATAATTCACAAAGTGCCCACACACATTTAGAGCTGGGTGCTGGACTGTTGTCTCAAACTGTTTTCTTCAAGCCTGAAATATCAGATCATATCTTTGCATGAAAAACAAGTCTGAATCTAGATCCATTTGCTCTTCTCTTTAGACTGTGACATTTTTGAAATGGGGCAAACTGTCTGCTAAAAATCCTGTTGAATGCATTCAATTTATTTTACACAGAACCCATTGACAGGTTTCAGGTGAAAATGTACCCTGTTCATTATCAAGACAAGGTTTTAATCGGTTTCTCAGGGTGAAAGACTTTGCTACAGCCAGTGTTAATCTGTCTCCCACTGCAGTGTTTGGTTTGCTGTACAACCCTGAGATTTTCCAGAAGGGTTTTGTGCACCCCAGATGGATTACAGTGCTTGACACAATGCCTTCAAAAAATGACATGCTCTTAAAATAACATGCTTTCACAGTTTTTTTGCTCTTCAAGCTGAAACCAGAAGAAAGGATTTTTCATTTGCCTTAAACAAGCAATACAAGCCAGCAAGTGAGATTATGTGGGAGACTTACAGAACTCCGGTTAAACAGTCCTGCAGAGGAATGCCCACAAATCCCAAAGCATTGTTAAATGGTACCATGCAGAATTCAAAACAAAAAATTGAAGCAATTTTCCCACTGTGGTTTCATAAGTTCGCTTTTCTGCATCACTGTAGATTGCTGTCCATTAACCAATACGAATAGGATATAAGGGTACCAGAAAGTGTCCAAAGAAAGGCCATGAAGGTGGTGAAGGGCCTTGAGGAGAAGCCACAGGACGAGGGGCTGAGGCTACTTGGTTTATTCAGCTTGGAGAAGAGCAGACTGAGGAGACACCTCACTGCAGTTACAACTTCCTTGTGTAGGGAAGAGGAGGGGCAGACACTGATCTCTGCTGTGAGGTCTCCAGTGACAGGGAATGGCCTGAAGTTGTGTCGGGGGAGGTTTAGGTTGGATGTCAGAAAAAGGTTCTTCACCTAATTGGGGGGTTGGGCACTGGAACAGGCTCTCCAGGGAAGTGGTCACAGCACCGAGCCTGACAAAGTTAAAAAAACATTTGAACACTCACAGGCACATGGTGTGATTCTTGGGGCTGCCCTGTGCAGGGCCAGGAGTTGGACTATGATCCTTGTGGGTCATTTCCAGCTCAGGTTATTCTACACATCTATGAAATCACAGTGCCATCACTCTATCCATCATCATGTATGATAACAAATAAGTATTTGTCTTTCTTGTGTTTAACTTTGACTCTTCAGATACATCTGATTAATTAAATCATCAGGTTTTAACCAGGTAGAAATTTGTATTCTAGCACTTTATTAATAAAGAAGTAGTGGTTCTACATTAACGGGAGAATATAAACGCTAATATAAAGAAGCCAATATTACTTCAGTATCTTGTGTGATAGGGTGTGAGAAAAATGCCAAGAGCACTAAAAAAAAGAACAATGCATCCAAAAAGTTACAAGCATTTCAGATGTAAACGTGCTGCTAATCCTGTAGCATACTGTGCCTCAGAGCAAGACTTAACCCTGCTTATTGGGGACTAATATTTAAAACACACAGGAATTCAGAAAGATAGAAACTGTTTTCTCTTTCAAATAAGTCACTTTATTCTTCTTTCCTGAATTAAGTAAACTGAGAGGAAAATGTTCTGCTCTCAAAGGCATCACTTTTACTCAGGTAAAGGAGAGATGCTTTACCCAAGGCTGCTAGCATGTGGCAACTAATTTGAGATATATTTATGAAGGGCAAGGCTGTTCATCCATCTCCACGCAAGTTAGCAACCTGACACATTCAGTGTCAAAATCACTGGCTGCCTTATCTCCTCTGAGATTTTTGCTTTGTTTTAACTACCATAAAGTAAAAACACTTTTTCTCCCCTAATATTAAAATAATGAAAGTCACTTCTTTTCATTGTGGAGAAATGTTTTATTATCTTCATTCTGACAAAATCCTTCTTTTTAGAGAAATTTAGAGAAATGTGAAAAGAAATGTGTGATTTATTCTAGAATTTGTAGATTGCTCTTTATAGAAACAGGTATTGCATATATATCAGTTGGCACTCTTTCCTCTAGAGGGAAAAAACTGCCACATTTCTTTAGAAACCTTCTATTTAATTAATGGGGGGAAAAAAGACAAGCAAAAAGACAGAAAAACAGAAAGATGGTGAATAAAAAAGGAAAAAAAGTAACTTCAAGGCGCAATGATCTCGTGTATTTGAAAATTCAGTAGCAAGAATAAGGTTTCAAAAACCACATCTAGAGAAATATTCCCCCCAGTATATGTGTTATTAGTCTGTTCAAATAGGATGTGAAAAGATTTGAAAATCTTAGAAGAGAACTTAGAATGTTAGTCCAGATGGTGAATGAAGCATAGTCATGCCTGTTTCACTTAATAACAACCCACTTAGGGTGAAAAACACAGTCACACAGCAAAAGCTTTCATAAATAAATAAAGAGATTTTCACCTCTAAAGCATATTCTGAAATTGATCCTTACAAAATCCCTTGAAGGGAATTTGTGTATAGGAAACGAACAGACAATTTTTGTTGTGACTTTTTTTTTGCACCTGAGACAGAGAAAGTGGGACAGTTGAGAGAGGAAAAGGGCTCTTGTCATCCATTCTTGACACTTGACTTGTGGGTAAAAGTGATCTGTTGAAGTCAAGTGTGTTCACAACATGGAGATAACATCTCTGTTGATGAGTCTCCTGACTCAGACCTCTCCTCGGGCCACTACACTGCGATAATTGTTTTCTCTGGCTATTTTTAATGTGGATTCCCTTTCAAAATTGAAACAAGATGTAACTTCCTATGTATTATTATTGCCTTTCTTTACATTCTTCAGAAAAGATCTGTGTCTTTTTTAGCTAATTGCATTACAGGCTTCAGTGGGTTTTGTAGTGATCTGTAAAGTATTTGTAAAATGTCTTTGCAAAAACTGAGCAGAGATTCCAGTGTGAAGTTTCAGACTAATCCCGAAATCACTAAACTCTGCTTTAACAGATCAAAATGTAGTCAGTTTTTAAACACTTTGGGGAAAGACCCTATACCAGTACAGATGGCAAAGCATTTAACTAGCTCTAGAGTCTATAAAAATAATTCCTTTTTATTACTTAGCTGTTTCACAAGTAATATGAATATAGGTCTGCTTCTTGATGATTATATTAAGGATAATTGGGAGAAAGTAATAGGGCATCTTCTCATTATTGTCTATGAATTGATGTTCCTCAATTATATCCTTTTTATGTGCACGTCCTGGCTGTTTGTGGGTTTTTTTGGTTTTGGTTTTGTTCTTTTCCAAGAGAGCAATTTTTCCTTCCAAGTGTCTTTTCCAGAGGAAATGAACGCGTATCATGCTTTTAGACCAAGTACTGTAGCACAATTAATCTCTGCACTGTCCTTTCCTAGCAACCCAAAGTAGGAAATATATGCAGCCAAAGTGTAAAGCTAAACAGCTAGCAGGTTTCTATATTTACAAGAATCAAAGCAGTTAAATGACTCAGCTGCCTCCTAATGAGGGTTATATTTGAATTTGGGGAGAGTAGGGGGAAGAATGGAACATTATTGCTTTAACAAGGTTTACTGCTAAACTGAACATATGTTGCTCATAATGTCACTTTCTAAATCAATGAAATTATCATTATAGAACATGTCGACAAATTAGACATGTAAAGTGCAAGCTGTATGTGGGAGAGATGTAATTTGGCTCTATAAAAAGAAATTAAACAATAAAATATCAATGACAGATGTAGTTAGCTAAAGGTTTTGAGGTTTAAATACCAATTTGTGAAAAAAAATTATGCAGACCCAATCAGGTTACAAGATAAAAATACCAGCCTTCATGCAACAAGATGATTAAGTATTTGGACCAGATGTTCGGAGACCTTAGATGTGCCCTTTATTTAACTGGCAAGCATACTGGCAAGTCCTTAAATTTGTAAAATCCAAGTAATGAAGGTTAGCTCAGATGGAAGTAATAAAACAATCCAATATCAAGAGTCATTCATGTCTGTGCACTATACATCATGCTACAGTTCTGAACTCCGCATTTTAATAGACCAGCACACGCTTTAAAGGAATAGGCTTTTCCCACTATTTTTTAGAAAAACTTACTGCAGTATTTTTTCCCACTTACAGTTCTCAAAGCAAATGCAGGAATTGAAAGCATTCGATATGTTTTAGATCGTTTTCCCACAGGTTTGCAGATTTTATAACTCGAGTCTCAGCTAAAACTCTGTGTCATAATTCCTGGGTTATAACTTTGTCTCGCAGCTGCTCTGTGGTTGTAGGCAGGGAGTTTAAACAATAAAATGTATGTATGATCAAAGAAGAATGTCTTGCATGTTAAAAGATGACTTCTGTTTTAGACCCTTCTAACAACTTTGTAGGGTGATCAATCTCTCTGTGCCTCATCTCCTCCTATTCGTAAGCAGCAGAGTGACATACTCCGATCTTTCAACTCATTTTCTGTCTTGGGCAGATTCTCATTCCCAGCCACATCAGAGCTGCTGTGCACAACTTTGTTGTGGCAGACCAAGGTTTTTATCTGCAGTCTCATACCTTGGGGTCCTGGCCAGGCCATGCTATGCCACAAACTCTCCTTTCTACAGAACCCATGGCAGCAGCTGTGGGGAGGGGTTTCCATACAAATTTAGATCTTGCCAGAGTGCGAAATGGGGACATATGTCAAGCCCAGAAATAATGTGTGCCTGCCTTACATGCAACAACTCTGCTTGGACAGCACTAGCAGAGATGGCCCTGATCTTGTTTAAGCCTTCAAGACATTGCCATAATATAATCAACAGCAATTCTGAAGGCATAAATAAAAGATAACATTCATGAGGGTTTCAGAGGGATGACACAGTGTGCATAAAACATTTGAATACCACAGACAGAGCAGATGAAAAGGGATTGAGCTGTAAAGAAGAAATCATTCCTTGATGGGCTGATGTAGTTTGGCAGTAGAAGATGGATTTCATCTGATCAGTGTAGACATCTACAGTGTATAGAAGGCATCTCAGCTATTCACCCCCACTCTTTACCACCCTTATAGAATACAAAGAAAAATATGCTCCTCAGCCACGGTTTAACTCTTCCAAAAATAAATCTTTAAAATAGATTCATTTTAGCTACAGGTCCAAAATACCTGTTCTTTGTCATTAGCTCTGGAGAGAGTCCATGATGATAGCTCAGCTGTGGATATCTGCTAGAAAAATATGAAAAGGCAAATGAAATGTGTGCCAACCACAGTGACCATCAATTGGTAGCTTTTCAGCCTGCCTTGACACTGTAACCCAACCTTAAGAACATTAGTCAGTTAAAAAGTTAAAGGAAATAATTGCATGAAGAATACTGACATGAAAACTTCCCGTTTCTTATGAGAAACTTGAGTTTATGTTCCCCACAACTTAGGAAAATGAATCCATCCATATGAGTAGGAGAATATGCTCTCATGTACTTTGTTGCTCTTGCATAACGTTCTCTGAAATATGGGTTTCAGCACCTCTGTTACCATGGTGTCACTTGCAAAACACTTGTAAACCTGGAACAGGCATCAGAATTTGATTAATTAATCTCTACAAAATGCTTTGAGTTTCACTGAGTGAAAGATACTCAGCATTAGTTTCTTAGGCCTTCTCTCATGAGGAGCAGTACCTTCCTGTACTTGCCTTGTATCAAAAAAAAGTGTGGCCAGCAGGCGAGGGCAGTGATTGAGTCCCTGTCCTCAGTTTTGGGGAGCCTCAAATCCCATGTTCAGTTTTGGCCCCTCACTACAAGAACAACACTGAGGTGCTGGAGCGTGTCCAAGAAGGGCAACAGAGCTGGTGAAGGGTCTAGAGCCCAACTCCTACAGGGAGCAGCTGAGGGAGCTGGGGAGGCTCAGCCTGGAGAAAAGGAGGCTCAGGGGGGACCTTATTGCACTCTAGAACTCCCTGAATGGAGGGCGCAGCCAGGTGGGGAACAAGCTCTGCTCTCAAGTAGCCAGCAAAAGTACAAGAAGAAATGGCTTCAAGCTGTGCCAGGGGAGGTTTAAATTGAATATTAGGACAAATTTCTTCACCACAAGGGTTGCCAAGCCCTGGCACAGGCTGCCCAGTGAAGTGGTGGCATCATCATCCCTGAAGACCTTTATAAAACATGTAGATGTGGCACTTGGCCATGGTTTAGTGATGGGCTTGTCAGAGCTGTATCAAGGGTTGGACTTGGTGATCTTAGAGGTCTTTTCTAACCTTAACAATCCAAAAATTCCATAATTCAAAAGAAATTCCAAAGATGAGTAAAGCTATGTGAAAATCATTTCTTGCCTGGAGGCAGAAAAACTAGTGCTAAAAAAATAAGTTTTTTAATTTTCCTCCTTTCCCCATTGCCATTTAAAGGGCAGATCTCAACCTTATTCAAATGACAACCCTCCATGTACCTACTACTCTAAGTGTAAACACTTACTCACCAACAGGAAACAGCTTTGAGTATTCAGAAACATTTAAACAAAGTGAAATACCTTCTTTTAAGTGATTGCCTGAGTACAGAAGAGAGATGGGACTTGTAGGAACAAGTAATGTCCTTTCTGAAACAAACTAATAGAAGTGAAAAGAAACAGACAAGCTTTAAGAGGCTTTTGTTCTGGAAAGATTGTTTTTTCCGAACACTATCAGTTATTCTAATAAAAGATATTACCTCTCCCTATAAAACTTGCCTCTCACCTCTTAATGTTACTTACACTGATACTTCTTTTTATTTCTGTTTCTAAAGGTATATGGATTTAGAAAGAGTCCCTATCCATCTTCTGCAGTTTCCAAGTGCTTAAAACACTTGGAATTTATACTGTATATGGAGTGCTCTCAAGGAGCTGCACTTACATAACAGTGCTTGACTGAATGTCTTGTTTTCCACATGCAAGTCCAACAGGCTGGAAATCAGGACTGCTGAGAAACACCTACTTTCTGAAAATCATTAGTCTTCTTTCCCCTTCCTAATTAATTTTTTGAACAACTAGAGAATTGCAGTAGAGGTGACAAGTTTTCTGAATCTGAATCACGCTCTGATTTAACCTGGCTTGCCGAGGGGTCCCTGCTCACTTCTAGCTGGGCTATTTGTGAGTTTGACATAACTCCATACCCAGAATTGTGTTGGAGTTATATTTAATTGCTCTTGCTCTTCTCTGAACATAATTAGAAGGACGTTTGTTTTTTCTCTAGGATGTCTCAAAAGCAAGAAAGCATTTGGTATTTACCTTGAACTTTCCAATTGTTCCATTTATCTGTACAAACAGAAAATTATCTACAGTTCTTTGACGATGGTAAAATTACCTTGTTTACTGAACTGATCAAAGGTAACATCCCTCCTGTGTTACCCAGGTTAGGCTACTTTTTGTACATGTTAATTGAAGTTGGTTCTGCTGTGCACTTTCCCAAACCGTCAGTATGCTGCTTTTACAAAACTGAGACAAAAAACTTCTGCAAGGGCCGTGACTCCCATTCTGACAGCTCTCCTACAGAAAGATTCTGCCTAGCAGGGAAATACCCTCAAAATTGACAGAGTCTGACAGTCCTAATTTAGAGAAAATATAAATTGAGAAGTTATTTCCTGGAAGGACAACACAACAGGCATAAGCAATCCAGGAAGTTCCTGGATTACACTGATGATAACATCTTTCTCCATGCAAGAAGCTGAGGAGATGAGTTCTGCTGGACCTCATAAGCACAAACAATGAGGGGCTTGTTGGGCATCTGAAAGTCAAAGGCAGCCTTGGCTGGACTTCAGGAACCTGGGAGCAGAAAGGAGGGTGAAAAGCAAGCTCACAGTCATGGATTTCGTGAGAGCAGATTTCGGCATCTTCAGAGATCTGCTCAAAAGAGTCACATGAGATGAGGCCTTGGAGGGAAAGAGGGCCCCAGAAATCTGGTTCATTTTGAAGGATCACATCATCCAAGTTAAAGGGAGTTCCATGCCATCAAATACAAAGGGAGGCAAAAATGCCAGGAGCCCTGCCTGGATGAACAAGCTGTTCCTGGCCAAACTCATACTCAAGATGGAAGCAAATAGAGGGTGGACCCAAACATCTCCAGGTATCCCTGCTTAAGCAGGGAGGGAGGGCAATGTGACCTCCAGATGTCTGTTCCAGCTTCAGCCATTCCATGATTCTATATCTGCTATCATTCCATCCAGTTAGAAACAAAATAGAGTTTTCAAGATGTATAAAATACAAGACATCACATCTGGCTCACTGAAACACTAAACGTTGGAGTCTGGGTGCTGTTCTAGTATTGTATCCCATTTTCATCTCCAGCTACTGGCCACTGGATGCTGGAGACCATTCTGATGTTTAGTTGGATTCAGAATGTTTTCAATCTCTGGCCAAAGAAGTCCAGCAACTAGCAAAAATTTTTAATTGCATTTTCATGGCATTTTTCACCATCAGAGAATTAGTTTTGTAGACGTTCATAGGCATAAGTGACAGAATAAAAACTTCCTCTTATTTTACTGAGGGCATATGAGGGTGTTTGAGAAGGACTACAGCATCCAAGTGTTCATTAATGTAATTTTCTGTAGCTATAAGACATTCAGAATAATTCCTGGTGGAGTATAATTAGAGCAGTTAAAATTTTTTTCAAACTCTCTTTTGATGGAAAGCTCCTTCTTGTGAAATGGAATGTCCCTATTAGGAAAAATTTGCAGGTTTGGGCTGGAAGGAAAAAAGTCAGACAATAGATCTTTAGCTTTGCAATCATAACCTGGAAAATATAGAAACCTTTCAAAACTATTTATTAATTCTTCATAAATAATAATTGCTATTATTTTTTTTCCCTCAAGACAAGATAAATTGTTTTCTGACGAGCTCTCTTTGTGCTGCGCATTTTGCATAACAGGTTATATCGGCCTTTTCTCCCATAAGCAACACAAGCAAATGTAAATTTTTGGCATGAATCCAGGCAGCTGGCCTCCGTGGGACATCTTCCTTGGTCATGCCTTTGACTCCAAACACTGCAGACAAAAGGCAGCGGTGAATAAGTCACCCTTTTCACACTGGGCTCCAATTACATCTGCTGCCTTCTGTGAGAGGGCGTTTGGATTTCGCAGACAGTCCTTGGGCAGCTGTTGGGTTTGTAGCCATGCCTGAGTCGGAATTCTCATGAATAGGAAGCACTCCGTAGTGGTTCCCATATCCCACAACCATGGGAACCGTGAGAAAGCTCACACTGATTGATTAATCTCTGAGTCACCTAACTTCTGTCAGGGATGCGAGTCTGGAAAGCCAAAATAAGCTTCTTCCACACCGGAGATTTTTCTATGGTGTTTTAATAACATGACCGTGCCCAAAGAAAACCAAGAAATTTTAACCTTGCTCTCATCTGATATTACTGAATTTGCCTTAGAGTAATAACGACATGTTTCTCAAAGGAACTTATTTTATTTCTTCTTTTGAATTGTGTATCTCCTGCATATTCTGCTGATTGTATTTATAAACGCTATACTATTTTGAAATCGGAAATTAAAATGTTTTCAAGCATAAAATATGCAAAATCTGATAATAGCTTCTTGGTCCATTTTTCTCTCCTTCAGCCTTAGTCCCTTGAAACCAGAATGGCAGGAGCTATTAACTCCCTGTTATTTATTGGTTATCTAAAGGCTTCATCCTTCGTGTGCTACCTTAATGTATATTAAGTGTTTTCTATGAAAACGATTAAGGTATTACAGGCAGAAGAGTCTGATACTTCTTGAGCAGTTTCAAAGCTTGTGATCTCCAAGGGAACTGAGATCCTATTACCAGTCCCCTTCCTACAGGAGTTGCCCATGGCACAGGATGCTGGGAGTCATGCTGCTGCCTCCAGTAGGATTGTTCCTGACGTGAACTTCTGTAGGTGGAATATGCCTGATTGGGTTGTTTTAAAAACAAATTAAACTGTACACAAATTTACCTCAATTACATCCTTCCCAGGCTTTGGAGCTTCTCTTGTACTCTTTTAGAGAGGACTATTTGTTTGGGAAAAAAAAACTTTGCAGCAAAATTCAGCTTTCAGTGAAAAAAACCAAACCCTGTGGGCTCTGATGTGATTCGTCAAGGCATTGCAGGAGTCACTCAGTTTTGGTTACCTCCAAAATTTAGGTCCTTTTTCATCCCAAAGGAATATCAGAGCGTCTCCAAAGGCATAAGGCAGTGAACACAATTCAGCATACTTTTACTACAATGAGAAGGAAGGCATGAAAGAAATTATGAGATTTACAACTCTCTGTATTACCCCATGACCAGCCTTCACAGTCAAATATGTGACTTGTTTATATTTTTGCCAAAGTAGGCGGAAGCTTTGCTGCTGCTGTACCAGGGCCCTTCACTGGTGAGTTCTAGGACAGCACAAAGACAGCAAACTTGCAGGCACATCCCCAAGGGCTAAAGTAGCCTTATAGTTATAGGACAGTCTTATAAATTTATTGGAGGGAAGAGGGGAGCATGCTTCTCCAGTGCTGAAATGGGACCTGTATTATCTTGTTTCCAGGTGTTTTTTTCTTAGTTTCTCTCACACACTACTTTATATTGGCTTTACAAAATCCTGGTGTATTAGATGTATTGCAAATGATGCCTTAAATATCACTGATGGCTCCCTGAAGTACATTCTCTGTTAAAATGTTCATTCTGATTTAAATGACCAAAGCTACAGAGCTCCCACCTGCTCCCTGAGGAAGCTCTTGAGACTCTAACAGATCTCACCTTCCAGTCAGCAAGATTCTCGTTTAATTTTGTTTGCCTGTTACCTGCACACACTTCTTGTACCCTAAGAGTGCCATTTGCACTCTGTGATGTGTTATAGCTTAGGGTACAAGTGACTGAACTGCCTGTTGGTTATGTCTAGCCTTTTGTTCAGAAAAGATGTGGATAGAAAAGCATATGGCAGAGAAAATGTTAGCTAATTTATAGCTGAGCCTAAGAGGTTATTCCCTGGATCTTCTACCTTACTCCATTTTCACTATTTCCTGTTTTAATTGTCTTAACATGGATAGCTAGAGAGAAGTACTAATCGTATCAATTGCACTCTCTAAATCCCAGTGTCTCTGTTCAGGTCAACTGGAAGTCATTTTTAGAGACCTGTTTTAAAGGTCTTTAAATGAACTGTCAAAGCGTAGAAGCTTTAATTTCTGAAAGTTGATTTGGAAATGGAAAGAAAATATAAAAGTTGCTATTGCTGGGTTTGTTTCAGTTAATGCATCTGACAGTGAGATTTTAGAGACAGGCTTGGAGATTTAGCAACTCTATTTTCCATAAGTTTATAAAGGTATTTAATGAAGGCAGCTTTACATTAAAATATGTCTGTTGGTTCTGGAACAAAAACCTAAGCTATTCATCTCCTTTATGATATGTTAAGTGAAGCTGGTTTGATACAGTAGACTTTGAATATACTGGCATTAAAATGTAGGAAAAAGTCAATGAAAAAGGGGACTGTGGATTTCAAGAAGCTTAAAACTGGCTTAACATTGGACAGGGAAAAATATATTTGCAGAAAGAGTTTAATTGTCACTGCAAGAGCAACACATTTTCCTTCTGTGTAGTTTAGTTACCTAAGATAATGTTCAAGTTTTTCTCAAGCCACATTAAGATAAGGAACAAAGGATGGCCTTGCTGGATTGAAGAGGACAATCCCCATCCAAAAATCTGCCATCAGCACAAAGTAACATTCATCCAATATTAAATTTACATATTTTTCTGCTAGGTCTGATCTGTCTTACCCACACAAGTTGTAAATTTAAATGAAAGGGCTCTATTTTAGTGTGTGTGTTTGGCACAAGGGATTTCCCATCATGGGCAACACTTTTGGATCTGAACATAATGCAGTAATGACTCACCTTCAAATGCAAAATGTTCTGCTCAAGGAATCACAGGTGATTATGACTTGTACTACAGTGATCCAGGATGAATCTTGCCTCTCACTAAATATGGCTCAGATAAAGATGGAAAATCCCTAGAGGAGGAAACGTATTTCAGGGAGAAATTAATGGTATCTGCACCTCCTGTACAGTGTCAGCAATGTGATAAAGCTAAAAGCATTTTTCCTTTGCTATTATCTCAGCCTTAAGAGCTGATCCTGCAGGAAGTTAATAACTTCTCTAATGGTTTGGTTTGGAAGGGACCTTCAGATCCTCTAGTTCCAACTCCCCTGCGATGGGCAGGGACACCTTCCACTAAAGCAGGATTCTCAGAGCCCCATCCAGCCTGGCCTTAGACACTTCCAGGGATGGAGCATCCACCACTTCTCTGAGCAACCTGTTCCAGTGCTTCACCACCTTCATGATGAATAATTCCTTCCTAATCTAATAGAAACCTACCCTCTTTCAGTTTGAAGCCATTCTCCCTTTTTCTGTCACTACATGCCCTCTAAAAATTTCTCTCCAACACCTTCAGTCTCACTGATTTGAGTGATGTTCAGTTTTCATTCCTCCAGTGGACATTTCCACTTTAAGTCTTTGCACCTTTAATTATTTCAGGTCTGAAACAGCTGCTGTTTTTTCAGCAGAACATGCAATCAGAGTAACTTTGATGCAGTAAAACCAATCTGACCTATGTGGAACATGTATTTTCCTAAATGGAAATAGGCAATGGGAGCATTAATCAGATGGTTTGACTGTGCCTGACAGTTGCTTTGTAGCCCCTGAGATAGAGTGAAAGAGGATGGCATTGTCACCTGCCTGTCTCTTCATCCATCATTAGTTAGGCTAGAATTGGTGAAGGTGTCACATGTGCTGCCTGATATAGCAGGAGGCTGTTCAGCATCGGTTGCTATGGGTCCCAGAGTCACTAAATCCCTTTTTATTCCTATTTAGACTCAGGGTCTATGAAAGGTGCCATATCCCTTTGTTAAAAACTGCAGGCTGGCACTGAAACCTCCAGAAATGACAGACATGCTTCCTCTGAATACCTGTAGCAATCTTAAGCATATTTTATGCAGTAGCTAAAAAAACTCAGGAAGAACTAAATATTTGTCCTTCTTTTTATGGAACATAGAAGGATTAAGAATATGGTTTGTTTGTGTGATATAGCTCCCAAGACTTGCTAGGGACTGTGAGCTTTTGGTACGTCTCTCCTACCTTCCCACTACCCCATAACAGCTCTCAAAACTCAAAAGGAATCTGACATTTCCAACTCTGATAAGCCTAAAAGGAATGGTTTTTATTTAAGTAAGGAAATGTGCAACCAAGGTAAACTATTCCAGGAGTCTCTGCTTCCAATATAATAACCTAATACGTGTGTGATTAATGTTTATAGGAAAATCAAGCTGTTGGTTTTTGAAGCAGAGACAACAGTGTTTGTTTTCTCCAGCATGTTTCCACATAGAATCTAAATGTGTTCTGTCTTGTTATTCGATGCAAATTTTTGTTTGGAACTTTCTCTATTTTCTGTGTTTCTGAAATTGAGGGGTGAAACGCATATGTAGATTTTTAGATAGCAAAGAGCAATAAAGCTTATTTATTTAGTGACTGCTGGGTCATTTGTAGTGTTTCTGTTGCATGCTCTTGATTAAGATCAGAATTTTCAAGTATTATTGAAATCAATATGAACTACACAGAACAGTGTGTGTGTATTAAAAAATCAAAGCAACTATTGTTATGCTGACCTCTGTAAAGGCAATATCAACATGAGGAATAGCAAAGGTTTCTCAGTAAAGAGCTGCATGCTGTTGCAAGCACCTTATCACCTTATTTTCACGCTATAATTTGTCCTGTGCAATGATAATTTTTGAATATGCTTCACAATCACCACACTCAAATTGTTAAAGATCATTTGGAGAGTGAGATGGGACCAACAAGACAGGTTTAAACCTGCAGACACAGGAAATCCTTTGGTATTCTTTCCATATTGAGAGGAGCATATTCCATATTGTTACTGTTCTTATTGTTTTCATTTCTATCTCAATATGCTCTTCAGGGCATTGCAACTAAGAATTTCATTATATCTCTAACACTGGATCTGAAGCATTACAGGTAAGAGTTACACCACATAAAACAATTCTGAGTCTTACAGGCATCATTTTAAATTTATAGTTCCTTCATTTCCAACTGGTTTTGCAGCTTGAGCACTGATTTATGAAGTATTAATTCCTGTTTTATTTTTAAAAATACTGATTTCTCAGTTTAAAAAAAAAAATCAATATATACAATAACATTTTCCCACTGGGATAGAAGAAATTAGAATCCACCAAGAGAAAAGTCATCTGTCAATTGCAAACATTGTACTTAAAAACAAATCCTCAGAGCTGTCTGACTAAGCAAATGTTTAAGCAAACAAATATATTCAAATATTCGAAGATATAGTTGATGCAGTAACACTTTTTGCTGAGCTTAATTCAAAAATCAATGCCATGTAATAAACAGAACAGCCCCTAAAACAGAGATTAAAACAAGCAATGATAGAACTGCATATAAATGACAAAATAACCACAGGTATATGAATCTTTATTACTGAGGAAGACCACATTTCACAGTAAACACAAGAGGTTTACTTGTGAAGTGAGGTGATAGAAAAAATAACTGTTTCCATAAAAATAATAGGATGTTATCAGTCTGTGGCATGGCCTCAGTGTTTGACAAAGCTCAAATCATACACCAGACCAAAAATGTCTTATTTTTATGGACATATATTATATTATAAATATATATTATATACAGACATAATACTATTCTTTTTGCTGCATCTTATTGAACAAAAGACTTAAAAACAAAACATAATATTCAATTTTCATTGTTTTTTGAGTTTATAGCACACACTCAAGTCACATTTTCATGCTTTTCTTCAAGGTTTTATGACCCTGAAAATTCATAGTTTTAATAACAGACAATTTTTTTTCTGTTTTTGCATGACTCATGTTAAATCACAGGACCTGGCAGTATTGTTATAAATCTATAGGCATGCATCAGAAAGATTAGAAGGCAGTACTTGTTTTCCTTGACTTTCAAGGTACATTCTCTTATTTGGGGATCTAAAACATTAAGTTTTAGCACTTTTCCTTTTTTTTCTTTAAGATTTTCCCTATCAAACCATAAAGCTCAGGGATCCTGGTCTCTGAACTGATGTTAAGTGCCCAGACTGTGCTGAATGGTCAGCAGCAAACCTGCCTCACATAATTTGTATGCACTGCTGCAGCACCAGCAGAGAGAGGTTGCAGTGCCCACTGCTTGGTTTAATTGGAGTTAAGTACATCTATTATGTCGGTGTGCCCTGTCCACAAGCTGTTTATTTTGATTAATGCATGCATCCCGATGAGTGAAACGTCTGTGTGAGACAGAAAGTTTCAGGAGAAATAAATGAACAGTTTTGTAGACTAATTTTCCCAAGAGATCTGTGTATTTTTAATGCTTTTCCCCCTGGCTGGGGTAGCCAGTTTGAGACTCTTTGGTAGATTTGCTGCTCAGGATGAGAAGTGCTGATCTACTGTAAGATTTCACAAGTTGGGACCTTAAGAATTGAGACACTCTAAATTTCCAGTCATGCTTAAACATAATTTACTTCCAATTTGTAACAAAAATAATAGTGAGTAAATTAGTTAGGATGCAGAGACTTGAAATGGGCAGTTTGAAAGAATAAGATTTGAAATAAGAGAGCAAAAGCAGAAGCTGGGAAGCAACTCCTGAAATTTGCTCTGAAACAAAGTTATGCACACCCTGCAAGGGTATCATGATGAGGGAAAAACACAGGTTAAGGCATTAGTTACAGGGAAATTCACTGTCTATAGGTATCAGACTAGTAGGTAGTTTCAAGGCTGTCATCTTCCTTGACTATAACAGTAAAAAACACAAACCAAAAAAAGAAAGAAAAAAAAAGTGGTTCTACTTAGGTAGGCTCACAGGAAATGAAATGATTCTTGGAGAACACCAGGGGCAGATGAACTGAACTGTAAAGAAAATGTGAGAATAAGGACAAAACCTTTCCAGACAAACTCCATCAAGGTCAGGTAAATTCAAGTCCCTTCCAGCATCAGCTGACTCCTCCTGTGGTTGCAAAGGGAACATTAATGACGTGTTTATGCTGAATGCCTGAAACCAAGGCATCAACCCTGGGCCATCTGTGTGTGTCACCAGCCATGTGTGCTGCAGGAAATGGCTGTGCTGCGGCCTCGGACTGAAGGTTATTGAGAGAAAGTACTTTTGTGATCTTATTTATTTCACTGAAAAACTCAAGGAAATGTAGTGCCCTCAGCAGACAGAACCTGCACAGAATCTCACAGAGCCACACCAGCTACATCTTCTGGTGGGAAACAGGGAGATTACCTGGGGTAGATTTTTAGGAGGTTAGGACCAGGAGAGGCAAGCACTTATCAGAAAATAGGAGAAACAATCATAGTTAGAATAACAGTCCATAAGTTTTCAATGTTTCTAGATGCTTATCCTAATGAAAATTGAACCTCTGAACCTTCTGAGGTTCACTTGTCCCCACTTATAACATCATTAGGAGATAATGTCAATGAAATGGAACACTGTCACAGGACAGCAGTTTCCCACTGCTAAATAAATGCTGAGCCAAAGCCAAGATATTTAATTTCAAAGTGGGAGATATTTACCCTGTAAACATGTTCTGTTCCAGTGACTTTACGTCTGTTATACCAAACTGTTAATGAGGGAGATGCTGTCTGATGCATGTGGATAAACTAATAAGAGTTTCTCAGTGTCCTCTTATTGAAAATACATATTTTTATTGGATTAGAGAACAGATTAGCTCAGCACTTCAGCTAATTTGGAAAACAGTTGGCTCATACCGATGCTGCTTCTGATATGCACCCACTTCAGGGTAAACAGCAGGAAATCCTTGCTGTCATTCAGCAGGTCTAGAGCTGGAAACTTATTGTCTTGCCAGGCCAATGAGTTGACATATATGATGTAGCACTAGCACTGTAGATGTCACAGGAATCAAAATTACAGAATCCCAACAATTTCAATATGAATGGTGTCCAAGGTATACCAACAGTTTCTGAAGATATGGAATAGAAGGAAGATGTCTGGGCCAAGAAGCTGCTCTTTTCATGAACCCAAGAATTGCCAGGTGCCAGCCCAAGAAAATGCAGGAATTTTGACAAGAGTACACCTGCTAAAACATCCACAGGAAGTACAGGTTCCAGAAGAAGGAGATGGATATAGGGGCAGGAAGTGCAGACAATTTTAATAGCCACTTCTCTTAAAATAAATCTCTATCAGAGGTATAGATTGATTTCTATCCTGCTCTGACAATCACATTCTTTGAATGTTGACTTCTTAGAAGAAACAGAAAAACTGTTTGCATGAGAGAACTTTATTTTTAATTATTGCTTATATTAAAATAAATCAAAGCTTAATTTAGAAGTTCTAAAATTCAATAAATTGTTCTTGGCTGGCCATACATATTGAGGACAAGCTGAAAAGTATTATTTGGGAAAATATTTCCTGAGAGAAAAAGAAAATTCCATTAAAGACACTCCTTTTCCCAAAGGCGCTGAGTTCCTAAGTCACATTGATGCCAGGAGGATATTTATTATTTCAGGGGTTTAAGGATGCCTTGCACTTCTGTGGATCTGTAACCTCACTTCTAATATTTATTAAATCACTCTTTCTTCAACAGTGAGAGTTGAATATTGCATATTGCATAGGCCTGAATTGGAAGTTGATACAAGCAGTAAAAATTTAGCATTGACTCTTAAGGAAAAACTTATATGTTGCAATGAATTATCTCTTATTATTTACACCTATTGTCATTATTTTTACCATGAGGGCTTTTCAACGACAAGAAATTTGGGTGAAATTACCTAATAAACCCATTTCTTCATTGCCTAGGAGTCTGTAGTAAGGTATTCCCAGTGCTTCCATTCGGTGAGGAGTGCCTCTTGATGTTTCAGAAATAAACCCACCTTGTGTTTGCCACAAGGGCACACCTTTATGGCTGTGTCCCATTTTGTTGCTTGTCTTATGAACTCTCTCAGTGCTTTATTCTGTCCTGAAAGTTATTTTTATGAAAAGAATGTATTTTCCAGAAGCAATCCTAGGCAATCTTGCATGGGTTTGAGTTTGCTTTTTGAGAACCTGTGCTTTTCAGTATATATCCATTGCTCCATGACAATCCTTCCTTGGATCACATATGTCAGGGATTACAAACTCTGCATCTTCCTGCATCTCCAAGTCACTTCAGCATGCTTTTTTGTGTAGGTTTATGTCAATTCATTTTAATATATCTCAGAACAAATGTCACCAGGATCCAATAATCACAGTTTATTGGGTGGACAGAAAGCAGGCAGTGAAATCTCTATTGGGATTTTCAGCATCAATTTATGAGGTGCATTGCAAAACTAAAATCCATCTGATTTCCATCAGCTTAGCTATAAATGTAGGCATAATGATTCTATCCACTTATTTTCAAATCAATTTAACATAACTATCTCCCAGAATTAGAAGACATGGATCACTGCACAGTTTAGACACTAATATAGTGGTTTCTACTCACCAATGTCCAATATCACTGATTAGTTTAGTGTCCCACTCCTGTATTCACTCCACATCATTAGCAACTATTGGAAATGGTAGATTTGTGGGTTTGGGGCTTTTCTACACAATCCATGCAATTTAGAGAGTAGAAAATGCAAAATGTTTTAATATTAACTCCTGCAATTGATAAGGTCTAAGTGCACCAGAATGCTACAAGTTATTTAGTCCTTTGGGGATAGAAATGTCAATAACTAAAAATTTGGAAATTTGGACTGACATATTCCTGGAAAATTTGGACTGAATAAAAATGTCTATTTCATAAGCAAAATGGAACTCTTGTTTTATGTTCTCTTCCAGTTTTCAGCTATCTCATCAGCTTTGCTGGAGTGCAAGTGGTTTACATCAGTGTAGTGATGCTGATGACTGAAATGGGGGCACATCCCAAATCAGGCCGTGTATTAGCAAGATTTGTATATAAATATGCATCTCAACATTTCAGCATGTACATTATTCCAGAGAAAAATTCAGTTCACAACATGTAAAGAAAGAATTGAGACGTTAAGTTGGGTGCATTTTAACGAGGAAGTTTAATTTGTATTTTCTATGTTTATTTATAGGGAAGGCTTTATAATGAACAGGATGCTCATCTGATCAAATGCAATGATGCAATTAAATTGCTTCTTGTTGAAACAGGTTTTATGGTGCTTATTAAAAGTAAATATAAATAAATGTTTGAAGATCCGTGTGATCAGAAATGCCTTTTGATATCAGATGGAAATATATCAGTGCCTGAAATGCCTTAACTCTTTATTAAAATGAGTGTTTATATCATCATTGTGACGGATTACTAAAAAACACAACTGATAGAACTCATTTGGTTTTTTCAAAAGCTTTTGTCAGAGACCTCATGGGAGGCTATTAAAAAAACAACACAAAGAAATCATGGGCTAAATCAGAAATATCCAGGTCAAAGACAGAATACAGTATGACAGTAAACTGTTCAAAATTTGGAGAACTCAAGAAGAGTAAAATCAGATTTTTTCTGCTGCCAATCAGAGTGGGAAATCTATGGACAGAAACATCCAAAGAAGCTACCATGTCTACTGACACTTTTGCTACTGCTTTCATTAAAGAGATTGATGTTATGAAATGTGCAAAGCAATTAAAGGCATGAACAAATGAGAAAAACTGATACTAAGTAAGATAAGTGCTTGTATTAGTTATGTATTTTCATGGCCACTGAGCCAGAGGAAATACACCCCAAGGTGAGCTGTCTGAAATACACCCCAGAGAAAAAGAGCTGTTGGGCCAATCCCAGAGCTGTCACTGGTTATCTGAGAGAGCTTATGGGAAGGGGTGTCCACAATACTGGAAAAGTGAAATTATTGAGACTATCTTATAAAAGGGGAAAAGAGGATGGATTTGTCAGCTTAACTTCAATTCCTAGAAAAATCCTGGAGCAAATAACCAAGCAAACAATTTGTAAGCCTCTAGGAGATAACTAAAAATGAGTGACAGCCAACATGGATTTGTCAGTGTGGTGGGTTGACCTTGGCTGGATGCAGGTGCCCACCAAACTTCCCTATCACCCCCCTCCTCAGCAAGATGAAAGGGGAAAGGGGGAATAAGATGGAAAAATACCCCTCAAATAAAGATAATTTAATAAAGCAAAATCAAAGGCCATGCATGGAAGCAAAGAAAACAAAAGATATATTCTCCACTTCAAATCAGCCACTTCCTGGGAAGCAGTTCTGGGAAGCAAATATCATAATAATGAATATATGTCCCACCTTCTCCTTTTGTCTTAGATTTTACTGCTAAGCGGATGTCATATGGAATGTCCCTTTGGACAGTTTGGGTCAGGGTCCTGGCTGTGTCCCCTCACAGGATATTGCTCACCCCCAGCCTGCTGGTGAAGGGGAAAAGTGGGAGAGGCAGCACTGGTGCTGTGCCAGCTCTGCCCAGCAGTTCCCAAACACTGCTGTCTTATCAGCACCTTTCTACACTTCAGTGCACAGCAGAGCAATGTGAGGGCAGCTGTGGGGAAATGAATTCCAGGCCCAACACAGTCAGAAACAAATCTTGTCAAACCAACTTCCTTCTTTGAGAGGATAAAAGGTTTGTAGATAGGGCAGAAGCAGTAGATGTTGTATGTCTCCATTTCAGTGATGTATCTGACAATGTTTCACCTGACGCTATCATAATAAGAAGGAAAACATTGGCTGGATTAAACTACTATGAAATGGACAAGGAAATGGCTGGAAATTTGTACTCAAGCCATATGGAAGAAAATAAGGGATGTTTGTTAGGACAGAGGATGCCAAGTCACTGAAAAGAGGCCCAGCCACTTGGGAGGGTGAGAATTCCAAATGAGTTCAACAATTTGCACATTCAGTCTGAAACACCTAAGATGACTTCAGGGAACAACTGGCTAATCAGCAGCTCTGCAGAAAAAGAGCAGTGATGGAGAATAAGATAAGAGAGGATCTCTGAAATTAATACTATCAGCAAAGTGGCACTTTTGCAGAAAAACCAAATACTATTACAGGATGTGCAAACAGAAATAATCTCTGTAAGATACATGACATAATCTTTCTGCTCTATTTTTTATGAATGAAGTCGTAGCTGAAGCGTGGTGTTCCCTCTGCAGTTTGCATTTCAAGAAATATTTGCATCAGGTAAAGGAAGAGCAGAGTGTTTAGGGGTGTAGAAACTTGACCTATTAGAAATCAAAGAGTTGGGATGGCTTCCTCAAGAGAAAAGACCAAGCAGAGACAAGATTAGTAGTCTTCAAATACATTAAAAGTGGCTAGAAAGGGGGAAGATTGAATTGTTACGGGTACCCATTTTCTATGTGACAAGAAATAATGTGCTCTAAATTGCAGTAAGGGATATTTATGTAAGACATTGGAAGAATTTTTAGTGGTAAAAACCATTAACGACTTAAACAGGTTGCCTGAAAAGCTTCTGAATCTCGTCCACGAAAGACCTTAAGGCCAGTTTAGATAAACACGTATTAAGAATAGTTCAGAGAGAGCTAATCCTGCCTAGGGTGAAAGAATGACCCTTTGATGTTCCTTCTGTACATTTTTTCCTTTTTTCTCCAATACATTAACACGATGGAGCACAAAGGTTCACCATTCAGAGTCATGAACTGAAAGCATTCAGTGCACAGTGGATAAGCAGGACATTGGCAGATGACACAACAGTTTTCTCCAGTTAAAGTTTATTCAGAGGAATATCTGACAGTATTATGTGAGAAAAATGATAGCAAGGATATCTTGAAATATTTATTCATACTGCTGGCTAGGCTGGCTAGCAAAATAGGAGACCTTGACAAATTAGAGAGGTGAGCAATCACCAACCACATGAAGTTTAATAAGGGTGTGATTCTTGGGGTGTCCCGCACAGGGTCAGGAGTTGGACTTGATTATCCTGATGAGTTCCTTCCAACTCAACAAATTCTAAGATTTTCTGATTCTGAATTCTAGGTGACTGCGCAGAGGACACAGGAAGGGCTTCTTCAGCCTTGCCCAGTGGTGAAACTGAGCATGAAAAAAGGAGCCCACATTAACACTTTACAATGCTTTTAGGTAAAGTCAGAGGATTTTATTGGGTTTTAACTAGTATTATTATATGAATTTGGGTCATGCTTTAGCAGAAGTACAGAAGCCCAAATTTGTATTGTTTCCTTATTACAGAGGAACTGAATGACCAGACTGGTTGGAGATGAGAGGGGAATATTAAAAAGCTTGCAAAAATAATGATACACTGGAGTGTATTTCATCTTGCAATTCAAGATCACATGAGCACAGAACATCATCTGTTCCATTCAAAGCAATGAGGGAAATTAAACCCTAGAATATCTCTAATTGGAATTTTTGTATGTTACCTGCCATTTAGAGAAGTTTGGCTTGGAGAAAGGACTGTGTTCATCAGAAGAGCAATACAGCAGCACTCACAAATAGGCAGTATATTTTTAACTCCATAAGATTGCTTCAGATCTCTGTATAATAGAGGTTTGTATTCTGTTAAAGGTTTTCTTCTCCTCAGTACCATTATTAGCCACCAGAGTCCACACTGGGCCATTCTTCCCTTGCTGACATGTGATCCGTTCCAATTTGCTTCTTTGAAATTAGCAACTCTCTTTTGGAGAAAGAGATTTCACCTAACAGCAGCACATTCCACTTCGCAGGGAAACGCATAGAATCACAGAATCACAGAATGGTTTGGGCTGGAAGAGACCTCAAAAATCACCTTAAAAACCCCTGCCGTGGGCAGGGACGCCTTCCACTAAACCAGATTGTTCCAAGCCCAATCCAACCTGGCCTTGGATGCTTCCAGGAATGGGGCAGACATAGCTTCTCTGGATAACCTCTGCCTCCCCACCCTCACATGAAAAAATTCCCTCCTAACACCTAAACTATACCTCCCCCTTTCAGTTTAAACCCTTGTCCTGTCACTATCTGCCCATGGCACAAAGTTGCCTCAGTGAGGTCTCCATGCAGACTTTTCTTCTCCAGGCTGAACAGCCCCAACTCTCTCAGCCAGTCCTCATAGGAGAGGTGCTCCATCCTTATGATCATCCTCGTGGCCTTCTCTGGTCTCATTCAAACAGGTCCATGTCCTTCCTATGTTGGAAGTCCGAGAGCTGGATGCAGCACTGCAGGTGGGGTCTCACGAGAGCAGAGCAGAGGGGGAGAATTCCCTCCCTCAACCTGCTGGTCACACTTCTTTTGATGCAGCCCAGAGAGATAAGTCTACAAATGAGCCTGTGCAGCATCAGATATGAATTTACCACATCTTTTGAAATAGCCAAGGTGTTACCTGGAGCCTTTACCATGAGGACGAGCCAAAAAGACACTTCTATGAGCCAAGACACCCTGTGATTCCTCATAACAGATGTTATCTTCCAAGTCATCAAAGAACAAATCCATTCTCCAAAAGTCACAAAACGTAACACGACATTGCTGGGTTTTGTTGAATTTGTGAGAGGAAGAAATAAGATCTTTCCACCTGCCAAGAGTGTCAAGGAGAGAAACCTCGCTGTTTGTATTTCCTATCTAAATGATTTTGGCTCATAGCTCAATAAAATGATTGTTGTATTTCTCCCACCAGCAGTCATCCTCTCAAAGTGGATAATTGTGCCTCAGAGTCTCTAAACTGTGTTGGAGTTCTTTGGGATATAAACTGCTGCACAGAAAACTCAAAAATCATCTGCTTTCAAGGTTTAAGTTTTGTCACAAAAGAAAGACAATTGCTTGCACAACTTTTAGATGAGGAAAAATTATTAGCAGAGTTTAAAGGTGTTACTTGTTGAAATACAGCAGTGCAGACTTGACAATTTGAAATTACTATAAGTGTCACTAAATAAAGTAATGGGGTCAAATCTCATGTGTCTCTAAACTGGTACAGGTCCATGGAGTTTAACAACACTGTGCTAATTACATCAGCAGAGAATTTGCCCTCTAGTTTCTAAGGGCCTGTCACAGACAAAAATGCTTTGCACAGGCATTTATTCTCAATTTGATATCCTTGGATGTGCTGGTTTGTGTTTATGTTGTTGCAGACACTGGTGCAGGGATAGATCTGTGCAGTTCCCTGTTTCTGGCATGGCTATCAGCAATCTGTACATTTTCATTTTGAAGCTGGCACCTTGGAATAAGCTGGAGAACTAATAACACTGCCTGGTGTCTCCAGGTCTAGAGAGCTTTTATTGATAGACTATGAACTCTGTTAGTGACTGGGGAGTGTGGAGAGAGTTGAGGGGGGTTCTACTGATAAAAAAACCCCATAACTATTGAACTACTTTTACTGAGAAAGGGAAAAAAGCAAGCAAACAAAACAACTCAACGTACTGTGTATTAGGCTTGAATTCACCTTAGGCCCTTTATCTACATTTTTCATCCTGTTTTCTCTCTGCTTTATTCCCTGCTCAAGCCTATAAGGACTTGACAACACTGCTGCCCTTTAGCAATACTAGCTCTGCATGGGAGGGCAGCAAAATATTAGCTGGTTTAATGACATTCCCTGACTCCCTAGAAGAGCAGCATTCATCATCATCACTTAAGAAAACACCTCGTCTCAAGTAGAAAAGCTCAAGCAGGTTATTGCATCCACATCCATTACAAGGTTGCAACACCTACACTGAGGTTACCAAGAGTCAACATATGTTTTACTACTACTTCAGAGAAAATTAATGTATTGAACCACAGAGCTAGCTAATTATCCATATCATTGACCCTGACACTTTAATGGAAAGTATTGTTCACCCACTCCACAGCAGCTCACACAGAATTAGCGTCAGATTGAACATATTATAATTAAGGTCTGAAAGCACTTAAGAAAGAAGAAAAGAGGCCACTTTTGGTCTGTCTTACCCCCTCTCTCCTGTTCCTCTCTCAGGTGCAAGTCTAAGTAGGCTTTCAGTCCACATATGTGTGTTCCAACCTTGTGTCAAACAGTGATGTCCAAGGCAGATTTCCCTTGGCATCCTAAGACCATGGATAGGTTCCTGTGTTAATTCAGGCTAGAAGGGACCTTATCCATCCAAGCTCCTTCTCACAGCAGGTTCAGCAATGAAGCCTGACCAGGCTCCTTAGGGTTTTTACAGTGCTGGGCAGCAGAAGCAGCGCAGAGCTGTGAGCACAACGCTCTGTCGCTCAGCTGGATTGGTCCTGCTGATCACTGAGTGCCACAGCCACCTCTTCCCTGCGAAGGACTGACTGACATGTAGAGTCTGTGTCTGCCTCCTTTTAACTCTACTCCTTACTAATACCCCAGCACTTTGTCACCATGCTCGTAACACTGACATAATAAGTCCCAAATGCAGTTCTAAACAGATAATTATATTTGTGGTTTCCCAAACACCATCTATTTTCTAATTTCTTTTCCATCATTAATTTTCCTCCTCTTTGCTGACTTACCAGTTATCTTAAATATTATCCTTTTAAGTCTCCGTGGTGTCCAATGAAAAGGAATTAGGCTTCTGAGTGTGCTTTCAGACTTAATCTTGCAATTATCTGCTTCATATTGTTCATCACTCTGGCCAGGCACTCTCTTTATGAGAATTATTTGGCCTGAATAAATATCTTCAAAGTCTGAAGACTCAGATTCTATAAAGTTTATGGAGGCTTTCGTCTTTATTGATGTTGTGAAAATCTGCAGTGTGATTTTTTTTTTTAATTAGTGGCATAGTAGCTTCCTTGGTCTCATAACAATACTCCTGTCCAAGAGTTAGGAGAACTGTAGAAACTACCTTTTCAGAATTTTGATTCTTCTTTTCCTTACTGGACTCAGAAACTGGATTATAGGACATAAAGGTATGGAAAATATTAAGACCACTGCATAGAACTGAAAAGTAGAAATACAAGGTTTATAAAGTGTGTTCCAGATGGCTCTAGACTTCTCACAAAAGATTTTTTGCCCTGACCTGAAGTTTTTAGTGTATTAACTATTTAAGTGTGTATTAAGTGTGTATCACTGCATCTCAGTGTCTATGCAAAGTAACTTCAGGCAACTGTAAAACTTTCAGAAGTGCTGACAATTTTGAAATCCTTAAAAATTGAGTTCCTCTGAAATGAGCAAAACAACACTGTCTCATGACAAAACTTTCATGTAGCAGACAGAAACATAATAATGGCTTCAGAAGCTGAGATCCCTCAGGAAACACACCATCATTTCAAAGCAACAATGCACAGATTTGCTCAGGATGCAGCTGAGTGCTGAAAGCAAGAGCATCTTTCTAGTCTTGAACCTTTAACCAAATATCAGTATGAAAATTTAGGCACCAAAACGAAGACACTGCCCATGGAAAAGTAAACTTTACCTTGACTGAGTAGAAGGTTGAACTAGACAACACCCTCTTGTCCCTTTTCACCTGTTATACTAGGAATCATGAAGATAACATTTTTTTAGGACATATTCTTGCATGTTTAATTTCCAGGTTTATTACTGTCAGCTTAAAACTATGAATTTTCTGAAGAAATTAACTAAAAAAACTCAATAACAGCAAAGAAAATTAAATTAAACATCACTCTTCAAAATCCAGACCAGAAACTACAAAGTTTGTAAGGCAAATACAGTAACTCTATGTACATATTTTAATGGATTAGAAGTATAATACACGTGGATGACTGTCCTATGCTATGTTTTATTTGCTACACCAAATGCATCATATCTTACAAACCACTGAGAATTGTGCTCCTGTATTAATTACATTTTTAAGGGATTTTCTAATCTTTGAACCATTTTACTGTCTGACTATTGCAGAGAATGTATTAGAATTTCACACAGCACTGCTATTTGAAAGAATTTAAATAGTAAGCAAAAGCCCTCCATTTTTTGTGTTCTTTCAGCCATTTATTTCTATTAGTATCAAAGTGGCTGTTTTACATTATGCAAACATTCATTGCAAAAGCAAGCTGGATTGTAGGTTAACTCTTAGAGAAGAAATATATGCTGTGATAACATTACCCGGTATGGATGTGCTACACTTAAGGCATTAACTTCAGTATAAATCATTCTTTAGATGAAATAAAAGTGCTTTATTGCATTACAGCGAGATCCTAAACCACAGTAGATGGATGTCGTAGGATGTAATCTGGGTGCCACTCAATCGGTGCACTTTGTAAAGTAAAGGATGAAATTGTAGACAATGATATCCAGAAGAACATAAAAATCTGATGTATACCCACAAAATCAATGACTATTTAGAATGAAGCTTGAAAACTTGGTATAAAACACTATCTTTGCCTCATCGAGCTAGGCCTACATCTTGTCCCATTGAGTGGATTTATGGAGGCAGCACTGCAGTGTCTTTAAATGAATGAGGATTCCCTCGCTCCTTCAGGTCTAAGACACACAGTGGAACAGTATGACCTGTTGAGATTTCTCTGAGAAGCAGCAAAGGTAATAACAGATTCACTACCAGGGATATGGTAAATCAACCCATCTTTCCTTTTAAGAATATCTTTGCTTGTGAATTTTATAACTATTGTATAAATATATGTTTATCAAAACAAGGAATTAATTTGTTTTCAGAACTTGCCAGAAATTTTCAATACATGTTCTTACAGTAGGAAGGGGGAAAAAAATAGTGCAGTGAAAATGATTTTTTTTTTTTCCTGGAATTGCCATTTTTGTGAGAAAGGCACCTTTTTTCCTGCCCTAAAAAAAGCAATATACATTTGGACTGAAAGGCATATTTACTGTTCTTTTTTTTCCCCTCCAAGAATTTCCTCTGTACATTACTAACTAATCCTTAAGTAGCAGTTTTCATCAGTAGCTTTCAAATCAGCACAAAGGAGAAAAATGTCATTGTTCCTCCTGAACCTACGGCACAGCAAGGGGGGAGGAAGGAGATGCTAAGTGGCTTGCATTAATCTCCCAGCATGCCAGTGCAGCAAAACCCACCTCCCAAACCCTAGCACTGTTTTCTACACACTTTTGCACATCCAGCCAGCACTCCTTGCTTGCCCGCTCTTTTGGAAAGAATCCCACTGAAATCCTCAGCCCAAAATACCTCTAAATATGGCAGAATACAGATTAAACCTTTTATATTTGAGCAGTTCATCTGCTGAAGGAGGAACTCAAGGCTCAGTTAGAAAAAGTTCTTCCTTCTCAGTTCGTCAGTTTCTGAGTACTGGGAGCCAAACAGTGTGAATTTTTGTGCCTTGAATGTTTATTGTTTTACTTTGTAGCTCAGCAAAGAAGAAGAGAGCAGGTGTGGAAGGCAGGGAAGAACAGTGGGACTCCTTCAAGACAGGAAAAAATACTCTCAGGCATGGGGAGAAAAAGAAAGAATAAGCTGCTCTGTGCTCTGCCTACTGTGGAGGAGATGAACTACATTACCAACAGCAGTTCTGCCTCTTGCTCCATGCACTTCATTTTTTGCATAATAAGAGAAAATTATACTTTGTCATGTTGTATTAAAGATAATTATCTCCCGCAGTCCTTGTGGTTTTCTATGGATCTGTAGGTAACCCAGTTACAGTCCTTGATATTTGCACAGCGACTGGTTGTTACTGCCTCAGAAGAAAAATTCTTTGCTTGTTCCTGAAGAAGTCTTTATCAATCCAGATGTTAATCTGGACTATTGGTCATTCAGTCAGCAACAGCATGGTCAGCAAGGACAAAAGGAAGGAAATATCCATGAAAGTTGTACTGATTTCCACAAAGCAGTGGGTGCGGAAAGAAGTTTAGGTCTAGTGGGGCTGGAATTCTCTATGGTAGCTGCTCTTCTAACAGAGGGCCTTTTGTAGGAAAACCAGTCACTAAAAGAGACACCCAAGGGATCAAATTTTGGAGGTCCTGTAGGTGTATTCATTCCCAAAGCCTGGAAATCTGATGATGTCTTTGAGAGCATCACAGAGTTCATGTTCACTGATACAGTTGAATAAATGGCTGGCAGACAGATGTGAGTCACAACTGAAAAGGGCCCAAAAAGATGAAAACCAGACCAACAAAAGAGATGCATTGAATGAGAGCAAGAGATAATTTTACGTCATTGAACACAGTGAGCCTTTCAGCATCTTCGGAAAGCCTACAGGACGCTGCCAGTATTGGACACCTGGGACACTCCAGTGCATTAAAGGGCTTGCAGATTGTGAAATGTTGTGGATTTCTTATCCCTGGAAATGTTCAAGGCCAGCTCGGATGGGGCTTTGAGCAGCGTGGTCTAGTGGAAGGTTGAAACCTGGTGTTATTTAAGATCCCTTTCAACCCAAATAATTCTATGATCCAATGAAATGTAAAACCAGACCACATGCACACAAAGCACACAAAGGCTTAGCTTTGCCTACAAGCCAGCACTGGGGTCCTCCTTGTCTCAGGGTTTTTTTCTCAGACTTCCAGGAGTGCAGTCACACATGAGGTCAGGATGCTGGGGTCCCACATGTACATTTTCACCTTATGGTAACACCTGAAAACATCAGCTGAAACAACTGCACCATGTACCAGCACTACAAAAGACAGCAGGATTCTCAAGTCACCTATCATTTAAATAGACAAAAGAATAGGAGAATGTAAATATTGTCATTCCTGCTGAGCAAACAGAGCGCTGGTATCACTCAGAGAGGTCAGGCAGATTAAGGAAGAAAACCCCGATCTCGTGACTCCCAAGCCAGCGTCTGAACCACACAACCACAGTTGTGTTCTCAACAGAGCTGCTCTCTCTGGGTTTTGATCAGCATATATTGCTTCCAGCAGTTACTGTGTCTGATTTCCACATCCCTATTAAATTATTCTATAGATGATGTAAAAGGTCAGGGGAAAAAAAACCACATGCAAAATTGTTGAGAAAAATGCCACCCCTTTTCTGAAGGCTTATTGTAAAATAAATAAATAAAGTAGTATTAAAGAAGGAAAAATTACCAAGGGAGTCATAAAAAGTTAGCTTTAGGCCAGAGAAATGTTGCTTTTCATTTCTATATATTACATGAGAATATTTTGTGGACTAACAGTGCATGAATAATGTTTTATTAAAATGTATATCTTTACAGCTTTATTTTATCAGGTCCTTCAAGGCCTGGGATAAAAAAGGTTTAACAAGTTTGACACATGCTGATTTAGCATTTATACCACAAACTGAATCTGCTTTGTGAGGGAAAATAGGCCAGCTTTCAAAATACAAACACTGTGAAGTGTTCAAAGTGAAACAAAACAAAAGTGAGAAGTGAGAAGAACCAAAAAAAATAAGAAGAAAAATGCAAACCATGATCATTCCAAACCTGCTGTGCAAAGGTTTTAGATTAACTTTGAAAATATATTGCATTAAATGTTGTAGCACTGATGATTCCAGCATCCAAGTTTCCTAATGGAGTATGCAAATCTGGTTTGTAGGATTCAACTAAAAGTAGTCAATGAGTGTTTGTTCTCTTTTATTCTTTCAAATAAGTGCAAGATCTGGCCCTTCCTGAATCATCTTAACCCTTTCAGTTGCCAAATATTAAAACTAGAAGAAAACCTTTTTCAGAATGCAAAAAGAGTTTTAGAATTTTAGATTAATGTCACATCCTTGGTTGCAGAAGGAGATATTTTAGAAATCTCCTTGTTCAGCCTCTGTCTCCAGCCCAGAAGAAATGCTGAAAGCCGCAATACTTAGGAGGAAATATGCTTTTTCTGTGTTAGGGTAAACTGTGACCTAGATTTCTGTGATTTTGAAGTTAGTCGACCCTCAGTTAAACTCTTATCTAACCTGTCTTGACTTTTAAAATGTTTTTAAGCACAATTTTTCTTTATTTCACAAAGCCTGGATAGCTGGCACATTTTACAACTTTGCATTTCCATTATTAAAATTGCCAGATGGAGACCAGTTAAAATGATTTTTATTTCTGTTACTCTGATATTTTTGCACTTCTGCTTTTCAAGTAACCAGATGGGGGTTAGCTAAATCCTCTGAGCTACTCGTTTATAAATGGACTGTAGACACAAGTGTATAAATCTATATGCTAAGCTTGCTGGAATTGCTACAGCACTATAATAGGCAAAGGATGGATAACATATCCTTCTGTTAACAGGACACCATCTTTATAGACTTAATCAATATACTAATTAAGATTTGAGGTGTACCAGTGCCCAGCTTCATGGTGAGGCTTTTATGTTCTATCTACATCTCTTCTACATTTCCTATATTTCTGCCAAATTAGAGACAACAGAAAATTGCCTCTCTCATGGCACATACCTGAACTTTTATTTCTTGTTATATTGAACAGCAGGGACCCTCTCTACATCATAACTTAACATGTCTGTTAGAAGGAAAGATACTTTATATGAAGGAATGAATGTTTTCTCTGAGAGATACATTCTTATGGTATTCATTAAAACTAAATATTATTTCTAATATTTTTCTGACCCTTGTGTTCTCTTTGTTTTAAAACTCCAAAGCTTTCTAGTACCTTAAAACCCTTTTCGTACTGATCATTCCAGAGGTAATTAAAATACTTTTTTATTTATATAGCAATTTTCCCACCACTAATTTTTTAACTTAAGAGATTCCAAATCTACTTGGATGTGTATGGGTGGACACAGCCACTTTCTGCAGCAATCCAGGAGAGGGAAATTGTGATGATTGTCATATTCCATTGCAATTTCCCAAAATTATACAGATATAATTTATAAAGCCTGAATGTCAAAAAGTTAAAATTAACAGACCTGGTCTCATCAAGTACACATCATGATTTTGATGAAACCAACATCTTACAACATTACTTACATACAGCTGCTTGAAATAACTGAGTACAGGAATTTTACATTAGAAATTCTGTAATTTATTAGCTCTGTGGAAAAGTCCTTTTTCCTTTTAGAAACAGAGTAGTTTGTAGTTTTAGCCAACAATTTTTATCTTAACCACTGTCTAGTTTCAATTAGAATAAATCTTTCCTTAACAGCTTTCATAGGCAATAAATATTGGGGTGTGTGAGAGAACATGTTTCATGCGGAAACAGGTGTGGTAAAATATTTGGTAACATTTACAGAAATTTTAAGCCAATTTTTTCTTTTTAGGCTGTGTATAGTATGAGATAGTTTCACACTTTCCTGAATAAATAGCATAACTCTAAACAAAATCTGCCAGTTTGTCTCCATTGTATGTTTTACTGCTGGGTAATTCAAAACTGAAAAAAAATGGTGAAATCATCCTAGGAAAAAGAAATATTTAGATTGGGTAATGGGGCTAATTTAAAATGATAACTGGGGAAGCTGTGAAAGCTGAAATTTTGTAGTCTAATAGTAAAGGAACAAATGTTAATTTTGACTACTTCACAGTAATCTGCACAGAAGATTTGTGTAGCAATAGAAGTCTGATCAATGAAGAAGATGTCTTGGGATTTTCATACAAATTGACAAGCTCTGCACATCTACTTTTTCTGGTGACATATTATCCTGCTTGTTTAGTCGCCTCTCCTATGAATTTCCATTTCACATTTAACTTCTAAACCCTTTGTGAATATAGTATAGTACTGTGACAACAGTAGGACACTATAAATCCTTACAGCACCTTCCAACCTATGCTGTGTGTTCTGTGGCAAATTTCTCTTGGCTTCAATGGCAGTGGCTCTGAAACACTATCACAGATTTAATTTCATGTCACCCTTCTTGTAATATTTTGTTCTTCTCTGGTTTAACCTTCTTTCCCATTTGGAGAGTGATAATAAGGGTTAATTGCTGCAAGTGCTCGTTGATATAAAGTCAGCTGATGGCTGCTGATGAGTGAGCTCAGGAAGGTCTGCAGAGCAAGATGTTTTGCTTTGTTTCCAGCTCAGCATCGCAGGCGGCCCAATCCTCTCTGCAGGCTCTGCTCCCACAGAGTTGTCCAGATGGTCTGGCTCCGGCCGCCTTTCCTTTCATGTAAGGTGGGGAAGTGGTGAGGAAAGTTTGTGTCTGCCTGAAATGACTCATCCCCCAGATCCCTGGGCCTCAGCTGCTGCACAATCCTCAAAAGATCCCAACATGCGCCTTACACCATTGTTGTCCTTTTTTCTTCCCTTTTTTAAATAATCTCATCACCACATCTTGTTCCCTGAGCCCCAGAAGGATGCAGGGGAGCAGATGTCATCCCCCCTATTATCTCAGTAGTGTGGTAAGCTGGAGAGTGACAGGCAAGACACATCAGGATGGCTCTGGCAGGCTACAGTCACAGCACAGCAGACATTTCAGTGACTGAGGAATGTTGGGACAAGGCCCAATGTACAGGTTTGTGAAAGACATAACCTGGCTGAGATGTATTGGAGATCAGTCTCCCCCCATTCCCCACTGACAGCCTGACCCTCAGCTGGTAGACCATACACACAGTGCTCATGTTTCAGTCAAATCATAGCTGGAACAGCCAAGAGGATTTTAGACTAGATATTTTAGTAGGATATGTAAAGGTCCAGGCAGTTCAAACTCAAAATTTTACCTGTTCATCAATGACATATATTTTCTTATAGCTTACATGAGTTAATTCCTTTCTGTACCGTGAATTAAAATCAAAGGAACTGGGAATTTATACTAAAAAAATCTGGTGCAGTTATCTTGCTGAAAGATTGCTGGTTTGAATAAACAGTTTTAGTATCTCTACCCATAACAGTCTAAAAAGGTTGGAGTGGGAAAAAAAAATAAAAGTACTGGAGAAAATTTTTGGACCATAGCATAACTGGGTTTGGAAGGGACCTCAGAAGGTCTCTAGTCAAAGTTGGGACAGCCATGAGGTCACACCAGGTTGCTCAAAAAGAGTAATCTGAAAAATGGGTCTCTGTAAAATATAAAATATACTTGCCATAATAAAAGCACTTGAAATGGAGCTCATTTGTGGAATTAATGAGTGGAATAGGAAGTGCCCAGAGGCTGGGTGCTGTGAAGATCTGTGCAGGTCGATAAGACCATGGATGGTCAGAAAAGCACTAAACCCACAGCCTGCATCTTCAGTGGCAGGACTGAGAGCGCACATCCTTCAGGGATATGACGTGGTGATGCAAAGGTGTCTCCCCTGTGCTGGTTTGGGCCAAAACCAGCACACTCCACTCAGCTATTTCAAGCAAGATAACAAATCCCCAGGATGTGTTATTCCATAAGCACCAGTCAGTAATACATGGAGGAGAATCGAGGTGTGATGGGAGATGGCCCCATCCTTGGAAATGTTCAAGGCAGGTGGGAGAGGAGACTGAGCAATCTGGTGAAAGGTGTCCCTGTCCAGGGTGGCAGGGTTGGTCTTTAAGGTCCCTTGCAGCCCAGCTCATTCTAGGATTCAATAATTTCATTTTCTGACTCAAGGCTACCATATCCATGCACTTGGTAGCAAATAATCGATGATGATTTGTTTGGGGATTTTAAGTTTCAAACATAAATGATATTGTGCTCGATGCAAACAACGTCTCTCCTGGACTTCATTATGTTGGATAAAGATGAATTTGTCCCTAGACTGGAAGTTAGTGTTGCCTAAGGATGAATGATCATGACACGGTTACATTCAGTACAGCAAACTGAGTACATACCTGCTAGTCATTCACATACTGGTGCTTTCAAAGAGATAATTTTCCAAAGGAGAAGAATTCTGAATGAAACTGATTGGAAAATAGACAGCTCTTTATTCATGGTTTATTAGATTATCATAATTCCACAGTGAGGGAAGAGGATACCTTTGGCTGAAAGCTCATGCCATCTCAGTAATATGGACAGCAATTTTAGATAGGTAGAGATACAGCAAGAGAAAATGAGGGGGAAAAAGGAGGAATAGGGGAAAATGAAAATTTATGAAATATATCAGGTTGTAATAGAGAAGCCAGAGGCAGAGCAGGGGGTGGCTGTCAGGACTACAACCAAGTGGGAGAAGCTGAAGGTGTGCCAGGAGCAAACAGCAGTGCTATAGCTCAGGGGACTGTGAACATTTATTGCCACATACTGGTATTGTTGCTGGTAAGGCAGTAACAGTCTTTGGCTCTGGGATAGCCTATTTACTTCAAAGTGCTTCTTCTATCGCTCTTTAATTTGGGAATTCCTGCCTTTAGGAACCCTTTTCTTGTATTATTGAAAATGACATGATTTCTAAAAGTTCAATATATTTTTCATCCACTAGGTTATTTTCTTAATTGTATTTGCTTGAGATAGATTCAATTGCAGTTTTGTGCACCTTCAATTTATGTTCCTATTTTGGAAGCCTTTGGCAGTCTTTCAAAGAGTGTCCATACACACTGAATTTAGTCCCTCAGCTTTAGATGATAGCTCTCAATAAATACACATGCAGTGCTTACAGAGGGGAGAGCACCTTCCCTTTCCTCCTCCTCCAAGCAGGTCTCCAGAATAAATCATGATCTGAAACACTTTACTGATCTTGGTAAAGCTCTCCTTTCTGCCAAATTCGATGGCTGATAAAGTTGCAGCTACTATTCCTCCAGTCTTGTGCCAGATTTTATAGCAGAAAGTAAAGATTCTGTGCTATATTAATATTTAAGTGTTGTTTTTCCTTTCCAGGTGTCCAAAAGCTGTCCTGACATCCAGGTCAGGACAGCTTCCCATGGCAATTTTGCTCAGACAAGAGTTTGGAATATCAGTTCAGGTGGTTTCACTAAAATCACCTCTGATGGTGAGGAAGAGGGGCCAGGTGGGAGCTGGGAAGTAGGCTTTTCCTTCTGCAAGAGCTGGCAAACATTCAGCAGGTACAGGTGAGGATAAAAAATGACACTGCTTCTCCATGCTGGGCTGAGTACTCTTTTAGAACGGTTTCTTCTAAAGTAGTTTCATACTTCCTTCTGGATATGAACTCTTGGTATAGGTCATTAGTATCCAGAGATAAAGTTTTCAATAGCTCAGCAGGAAAGACAGGGGTGGGCAATGTTTTTTATCTAGATCCTGGGTGACAAATATTTTGGTTCTGTATTTGAAACATAGCAGAATTATTTGCTCATATCACCTTAGAATAATGAAATTTGTTTCAAATTCATAGAAGTTTAGATATCTAGAAACATCTCTTGGGAATGGATCATCTTAAATATGTAGATTTGGTTAATCTGCACTGAAGAGGAATTTTTATTTGCCCTACTGTGGCCATGGTTAAGGTTATGTCAGTTCAAAAAAGGCAGCTGGACTTCCCCACATATGCACAGGCTGCTCAGTCTGCCAGCAAAAGGGGAAATATGAGAAAAGATACAAAATACTTGGTAAAAAAATATTTAACTAATGAGAATGTAACAAATGTAAGCTAGGAGTTCCTTTAAAAATTCCCTTCTGGCATTACAATGGAAAAGTGGCACTCAAGGCTTTGTACTTTGCATCCATTGGCAGTCTAGGGAAGACTGTTGCTATTCATGACCAGCAGAGCACAGGTTAACAGTTTCATTAATATCCCAAACGGGGCTCAGCTGGATGATTGTGATTTGGGAGAAGTGTTAGGCCCAGTGTTGTGCCAGGTTGTGACATCAATAATGTCAACATGAAACCTGAACTCACAACTGGCACCATGAAATGAAAATGAATTTTAGATGTAGCATCTATAATCTGAAAAGAAGATTACTTACTTCTTAAGGAGATGGTAACTAAAAGAAAAAGAAAAAAAAAAAAAAGGCTTGGAAATATCTAAAAGCAGCCTGGTTAGTGACTAGACAGCTTTTTCTGCAAGAGGAAAAAGCTTTCTCAAACTACTGGGTAAGGAATTATTAGCAGCAGCTGGAACTTCTCATTTGCAGACAAGCTACAAACTAAAATAGAAATATAAATTATCTGAAGAACCCACCATGAAAAGCAGCACTATCTTCCCCTCCTGGTTACCTCAGGCAGAGACTGAACTCCTTCCCAGCTGTTGAGCAACAGAGACAATTTGTAATTCAGTCCTCTAAACTTCTGTCAGATGGGGGAGCAGTGAAATGTAAGGTAGGAATCTGAAAGAGGTGGATTTAAACTGTATATTAGGAAGAAATTCTTTACTATAAAGGGTGGTGAGGCCCTGGCACAGGTTGCCCAGAGAAGCTGTTGCTGCCCCATCCCTGAAAATACTCAAGGCCAGGTTGGATGGGGCTCTGAGAAACCTGTTCTGGTGGAAGGCTCCCTGCCCATGGCAGGGGGGGTTGGAACAAGGACGGGGGGGGGGGGGTCTTTAAGGTCTCTTCCAACCCAAGACATTCTATGACTTTATGATCTACTGATCTCTTCTTGCCTGACAATTGTGAAATGAAGGATGTTTCCCAAGGACACTCCATGAATTATTAGCAATGAATCCAATTCAGACTGGGGGGACTCAGCCTGTATTAGCTCCTGCAGCTTCCAGAGAAGTGTGGATTTGCTTAGGTTGAACACCCAAAAGAGGAAAGAAGGGTATTTTCCTTGCTATTCTACAGGCCAAACTTTAAGATGTGCTTAATTTTCAGGACTTCCAGCGTCTAGAGGGTAGTGCAATGTTCTAGAAAGCTGCTTCTATTAATCTCACTCTTTTTGCAGTCTTTATTGGTTGGATTTTGTCAGATGAAGCAATGAATGTTTATGCCTGAGGTTTAGAAAGCAATAAAAATGTTTTATTTTCAACATGGGGACCTGTGCTTGTCTTTATTGGAATCACAGCCTAGGCCTTGTCTGGGAGAAAAATCACTAACGTGCTTGGGCTTGTGTAAATGAGGTCAGCAAGCGAGAAAAGTGTGGCATGAGACTTTGAATATTTTTGAATGGAAAGAAAGTATCTCCTGTAAACAAATTATGTGTGTGACTATGACCTGTTGTACATAAATAATTTAATCTGGGGTAATAGCTATTAATGCTTTGAAAGATACAAAAGTTTTATGAACGGATGTAGGAAGTAATGCAATTGTCAACGTGAGAATGAATGAATGTTTAGGTGATGGTCTTTTTTAAAATTAGTAGTCCTCAGAAAGAGAAAAAAATGTGTCTCTGCTTTTCCAAAAACTAAAGAAGTTTCTTTAGATAATAAATGTAAACTGCATTCCATGCATATGTAAAAAAAACCAGCTTTCTCTGACTTTCCCTGAATTAGGACCTTTAGAGTGAACATTTTTTATGGATAAGCTGTCCTTTAGAACTGAATTTAATTCCAGCCTTCTATTGATGAAGTAATACTGTTATGGAACTCTCTTCTGTACTGTTTTCACAGGAATAACATGTTGGGTTTTTTCTCAGGAGAGCAACAGCTCATTTCAGTGCACTCTGTGGCGCTTCCTTTGGATACACACACACCTGTACATGGATTTGTAGATGCTTGTGCCTATGCAAGCAGATAAGCGCTTCTAAACAAAGGCTCCAGGGGAGTTACATGCCCAGAATCAGGACACTTAATTGGTTTTTGTCTCCATAAAAATCTCCTGCCAGCTGTTATGGCAAAAATGTTGCCTTCCTGTTTTGTCAGCTCTGCCAGCCTTTGTAATAGGAAGGGAAAATGAAACAGTTTTATCTGTAGTGAGTACAGCAAATCCTAAATCCTGACCAGCATCAGGCGTAAACTCAGCCTGTGCTGGTGCATACACAGGCTAAAAGAGTGTTCCTCAATGCCTTTGGGATGTATGTATGAGATTGCTCTGGCATCTGAAGCATTTTCTCCTTCCCTACTTGCATGTCATCATCTTAGGTCAATAGCAAAGCACACTGTCACAAGGGACCTTGTGTCTCTCTGTTTAAAAGATATAAGCTCAGTGCATAAAATAGGTGTTTGTGGTTGACACCTTCAAAATCATGTGCTGAATATACTTTAATAATTATGAATATCAGAAATGGAAGATTTATTTCACCACTTTCTTAATTGAATAATTATTCCCTTTTGCTAACTTTTTCCCTTATTTCCCTCTAGGACTTTGGAGATTTTAAATTATTTTCATTCTAAGGGGTATGGTATAGATGATTTTTTTAAAGCTTCAGGGGTTCCTTACTTTGCTACAGCAACTCTTTAATTTTTGAAGTGGTAGAAGCCATCTGTCTCAACAGATCATGTTCTTTTACACTGAATGACGAACCAGTGTTTCAGTTGATTTATACTTAAAACAGTCTTGGAAAGGAGGGAATTTTATAAAGCTGCCAATTTTTGTGTCTTCTATTAAGTTCCTAGTGTTCTGCTCTGTAGATTGCTAGGGTGGTGTCTGTCCCTCCCAGATGGGAAAGTAGGGCACAGATAAAAAAATAGTTTTCTCAATGTCAAGAAGAAAGACATTTAGGGGAATTAACTGAGTATCTCCACCTAGTCTCTTACCAATAATCATTCCTATTCCTTGAGCTTCTGTGATGGATAGAAAACCAGAGGCAAATACTTGAAGAGCCTATTAAAAGACAGATATGGATATGGAGCCACTAATTTTCTTTTGTCTCTTTGGAAATGGTTTCCTAAACATTTTACAGTGGGCATTTAGCATAAATTAATTACTCTTAGATTTATTCTTCAATGCTGCATGAGATGGCATTGGGGCTGTACAAATGCAGCTGTGGTCCATGTGAAAACATGGTCTTCACAACAAAGAGCTTATTAAGGTCATTACCAAAGTTTTTATTTTCTGGGCTGTGTTATGAAGGCAGCCTGAACAATAACCTTTTCATAAGGCTTCATAATGACCTCTTGGTGTTCACTGTATGACCTGACACCAAAAGAATGGAAATGAAAAGACAGTCAGTGTCAGCTTTGGCTCCTCAGTCTGCTGTGGTGCTGGAACAGTTAACGGCTGCTTTTCTCCTCTCCACCAAATCTGACCCCTGACTCTGCCAAATGGAATGAAAGAAGCAGATTGGGGTGTGCAAGGAGCTCTTTTTGAACATGTCTGGCAAATACAAGGAGCTTTTCTTCTCTTTCATTCTTTCTGTTGGGTGAGGAAGGGCAAGCCCTGCCTCAGACTACAGAAGTGTTCTCACTCCACCAGCGCTGCAGAGCGAAGAAACCTTCCCGCTGGCCAGTAAAGAGAAATTCAGCAGAGGACATAAATGTTTGGCTCATATCCTGCTTAAAGTGAACTACAAACACCTTAAAAACAATTAGGCTGATGGGAGTTTGGGGATGACTGTCTCTTCAGAGAGGCTGGAAAGCATTTCTCTCATAATGAAGTATGTCGTAATAGTGATTTTCTGCTAGGTGAATAGACACAAAACACATCTTTGTTCGTGAGGCCTTTTATTGCAGCAGTTGTCATGAGCAAAACCTGAAAGTACTTGAAAATCCATTAAAAACACAATCAGGATTTAAAAAAAAATACCATCTCTTGAAAGTTTGTCTCTGCAGACTGTAAAAGTGAGAAGTCGATAAGTATGAGACACATTTATGCAATTTAAGATTAATGATTAACTGTTAAAGTGCAGGCTTTGTACAATCAGCGAGGAAACAAAACCCTTCAATCTCTGCAGCTGCTGCATGAAGCCAACTTCTAAGTTACAGTGTGTGATAAGACATGCTGAATCCCAGCCCAGTTGGCCATTGACCTGCCGTGAATCAGTGACTGCTGTCTCCAGGGTGTTTTGGTTACAGTTCCCAGTTCCCAAAGGGTAATTATCAGCTGGATTTATGCCTGTTTGTGACTGCTTTTCCTCTGGTTCTGAATAAGCACCAGTGCATGACTTTGGGAATTTCTTAGACTTGGGACTTAAAATTTCTTGTCTCCCAAATTATGTATTTCACAAAGAGAAAATGGACTAGGTTTAAATATTCATAATAATACTTGGACTCACTTATACCAGTTCTAGGAGTAAGATTTTAATTATTTTTTTTCATCAGAATTATTGAATTCAGCCAGAATTTTTTCACACATCCAGGCCATGAACAAGTGCTCAAGTTCCCAAGTTAAAGCAGCATCTTGCCAACTCTAAAACATTTGGCTGGTCAGCAGGAAAGAAAAAGCTGCTTGTAAAGCACTGGAATGCATTTTCAATTAGTCACTCCATTGCTTAAAAGGCGAGGCATCAGGGACTAGGAGGAGAGGCAGGGGGGATGGCAAGGCTGATGGGGAGGGACAGCATGAGACAGTCTGGAGAAGAGCCTTTATCAGCCCCCAACAGCAGCCCTGAAGTTGGAGGCCACTCTTTAACAGCTCAGCTTTTGTTTAACAGCAGGCTCCCCAGGCAGAGTAAGGTTTTCCTGGTAAAAGACCAAGATTTCTTTCAAATAACTTAATATTGCTTTGTATGAAAGAGCAATGGAAAATATATATTGGGAAGATGCTAGGAGGTTATTTATTTCTCTATTGTCTGATAACCAGGCTGCTGGGCACCTTGACTAAAAGGTTGTGCTCTGGCAGACCTTCCTTGGCTCCCAAAATATTTTGAGTGAGATAACACCCTTGAAAGAAGATTAAATAACAAACCCAAACTGCTTACTATACTTGGTTTATTATCCTGCCCAACACCATGAAGTTCTCGGTCCAATAGGATTCTGTTAAAGAAAGAGCTGGGAGGAAAAAAAAATCTCATGACATAAAATCATCTTTCTAATGCTCAGTAGCCATAACTGCTTTTGCTTTCTTAAATGCTTTGTCCTGTATTTGACCTTCAAATGTTTGTAGCTAGCTGATCTGGAACTTTTTTGACTCCACAGCTGTCTAAACTAAGGATGATGACATTGCTTAGAGATCCTTTTGTGTATGTGTGTATACAGGAATGCTGTTTTCAAAAGTATATATATATATTTACTTTAACATGACTCAAAATCTTGGAAAGCTTGTACTTCTTTATCATATTAACTGAGAACTGATAAGTCCTCTCTGGGGGAATGTGTTATGGCATGAAAGACCCAAATTACAGAATAGGCTGGATTTCAGCAGGTAGAGAAAATTTTTGGAGTTGTTGGCTTCTGGCTAACTGTAATAAATTTGCTTAAGTAATATTTCACAGATGTGCTGGCGGTTTCCTGGCAAATAAGCTGAAGATCATAGGAAATCTCTTAAGGCATAAAAATAAAAGTTTTGAAGATAAAGCCCTCAGCCCTAACAGAAAAAACATTTAGCTAAAATCTGGGCTGGAGTCTGCTATCCAAGCACAAGACTTAAAGTTTACAGTGAGTTTCTGTTTCTGTTTTATTTGTTTTCTCCTACTATAGCTACATGCTGTATGAAACACGTGAGGCTGTTTTGGAAAATCCATTGCCTGTCGCAAGTTCCTCTGTGCTAAACTTGATCTTGTAGTTTTATTTTTGGAAGGCTTATAGTTGCTGTCCTCAGTGTTGTAGGAAAAGCTGACAAAATGCCAGCAAGGTCCTGCAAAATGGAGACATGGCTTTCGTTCCAGTCACAAAAATTTAAGATGAAAAAATATTAACAAACACGATAAGTGCAAAAGGGAAAGGAATAAGTATATTTACTCCGACAGGATAGTTTTCATGTGGCTGTGTTGGTGGAAATAATGGAGCACTTTCTGTGGGAAGACAGTGAAAAATGTATCTATGGAAAGTATAAGTTGTACTTGTTAGAGATTAAATTCTCGAAATAGACATAGTTTGTGGAATTTTGGGATGAACAGAGTAAGAGACACTGAGCATCTTGCGTATAAAGAGTGAGGTATAAAGACAGAGCATCTGCCTCTTTCTCACCTTGACCTGCAACAGTGGAGGGACAGGATGTGACAAGGACACAAACTTGGCTTGTCAGTGTGACAGGAGAGGTCAGGGTGTTTTGATTTTTGTTTTCCTTGCAGGCTAAGCTTGAAGCCTTTCTTAATTAGTGCCTGGTCATCAGTATGTTTGCACAATATGAAATATTCAATGAGAAGTTTATGTGGGAAAATAGGTGAATGTAGCTCTAAAACCAGCAAATGGCGATGGGGTAGAGAGGAAAGAGAAAAGGCAGTGTGCTGCAAGCACTGATGCCCTCCCCAGCCTCAAATGAGGGATTAACATCTGTAACAGTGGTTTACAAACTTTTGGGAGGGGAAAAAAAAAAAAAATCTCTTCTTATTTTCTTTCCATGCTAAAAAACATGAAAGTTTCCTCAGTTCCACAAAGAAACAACTGGATTTAATTTTCCATTACAAACATCTTGCCCACCTCCTGTACTTAAATAAATAGAGGGCCCAAAGTTTCCAGAGTAGGATACAAGCCTTATCTCTGCAGAATTGCTCGGAGACATGTGTGTATCAGGTGAGAAACACCCTGTGCCCCACTGGTATTAAGAGGGAGGTGGAACATCTGTAACCCCCAGCTGTCCTCCACCTTCCTGCCCCAGATCTGCACCTGCAATCTCACCATCAGCTGACTCTGATGTGTTTGTCCTCGATACACCCCTCTGAGACAAAGTAAAACTGCTGGAAGCATTGCCTAGGGGGGGATGTAAAATTCCGAAGTCTGAACTTGAGGCCTGACTTGATAAACTGATCAACTGATAGGGCCTCTCATGCTGAACCAGGAGCTTCACCTGGCTGAGGCAGGGAGGGAGGCAGGAGATGACTCAGTGTTTCTCCTAAATGAGGGGTCAGTGATGCTCTGGCCTTTGAGTAAAGAAGGCATTTTGTGTCTGGGTAATTTAAAACTGGTTGCTTCTGTCTGACCACTATCAGCTGGCTGCTGTCTGGCAGGCAAAATGGTCACATTCTCTTTTTTTGGGTGGTGGGAAGCCTCAGTGTCACCTTCTGGCCAGGGCAAGACTGTGGGGCCTTTGTGAAGCCAGCAAGGGGGGGGTTCAAACCCAGCCTACAGCATACCAGGGAGCCTGAAATGGTTTAGGCGCAACTTCACTTTTATCTCACCAAAGAAGGAGGCAGTTGAAGATTTTAAACTTTATTATGTCTTCTAATACTCTTTATGATCTTTCCGTGAGCATGTCCCACATGACCAGTCTCCCAAATCTCTATGTGACCACCTATTACTGCTTTTAACAAACAAGGGCTGATCTTAACGTTTTTTTTTTCTTTTTTTTTTTTTTTTTTTTTTTTTTTTTTTTTTTTTTTTTTGAGAGAGAGAGAACTGGTGGCAGAGGGAAACTAGGAGCATATGCCTGTGATATAAATATCAAAGTGGAAGTATCTGCCAACTGGGGTAGTTCGGTTCTGACTGAACACTTCATAAGGTACTGTTTTTCTTTTTCCCCCAAAGAATTTTAATTCGGGAATTTCCAGAAATCCTAATGAATTGGTGGAGCTCAAGGAGAGGTACAGTCATTTGCAGGATGAATGGAAAAGATTTAGAAGGGAAACAAATGCAAGAGAAATATTTAAATAGAGGGAAATCAATGTCAAAAGTGTTACAGAAACACAAAAGAAGCCAATAAACTCAATTTTCCTAAGCAAATACACACTATCAGCAGTTACACAACTTTTCAAATCACCATAGTAATCAGAAAGATGCTTTATCATTTATTTTTTAAGTAGCAAAAAAAAGAAATTTGTTTAATGGAACTATAGAGGCACCTTCTCCCCTTTCAAACATCCAAAGGGTTACATCTGGCTTTGCATGATTAGACTTTTTATTATTCCACCATAATAGCAGTCTTGCTTTAGATCAGTGTATTTCAGGCACAGCTTCTGTGTTTAAGTCTATCAACTCTAATAGATTTAAAGAACAGAGGGGGGGAAAAAAATTATTCTGTATTCTAAAGGTTGTGAACTGTTTTTAATGCATGTGTCTGTTTCTCCATATGGGGGTGAGGGACAAGGGGAGGAGGGAAGGGTGGGAGAGGAGTTGCATTAGAAAGTCCCTCCTTTAAAAGTGTCAAACTCCAACCTGCACAGAACAGGGAAAGGGAGACCACCAACAACCCTCAGAAAATAATATAAAAACAAACCTCAGAGGTAGAAGAAAATACCCAAAAGGAGAAGACTGCAGCTTGCAGTAATCTGTAAATGATTGCTGGCAAAGACTGGAGGCTTCGAGCTTGAGCTGTGTTTGTTCCAAAAGAAAGCCAAGAAGGACGGTGTTAATAAAGAGAGATTTAACTGAGGGCTGTGCTTGGAATAAAGTGGACTACAAAAAGGTCAAATTTGATCAGTTGGAGCAGATTACAAGGGCTTTAAAAGGTAGTGGTGAAGAAATGAAACTGGGACTGTGAAGCAATATAGCACAAGATTGATTTTGGGGGTGGAGAGAAGCTGGGACAAGTGCTTATCAGCTTGAGAAGGAGGAAGAGCTGTGCTGGGTTTGTTGTCATTCCCACACTGAGTAGAGTACTTGCTGCTTTTGTGGTTAGCCTTCCCTGCTGTGGTTTTTCTTGTTTTTTATTTTTTTTTTTTGTTTTTAATATACGTATTTTATTATTGTTATTACTACAATGGTGTCTATAATCTCTGACTTGGATCCTCTGAAGAGCTGGAAAGTTTTAAGGTAGGCCTATATTTTCTTCTGTTTGGTGCAGGCATTTTGGGTTTAGCCCTAAATTAACTGGAGCTTGAGTTGTACTCGTAATGTGAGACTTGGGCTTAAGTAAGAAAGGAGTTTCTGGTAATTAGACCCATTTAAGATACAGCAAAACCTTTGAACAGATGTTTAGAGAGACCCGAGAGAGAATTTTTAAATATACTTCTCAGTGTTACAGTGCAGTGAGCAATTCTTTGTTTTTAAATTTCTTTTTAAGGAGAGACTGCTCTGTAAATTCAAGCTAATAGTAAAGGCTCACACCAGTTGCAACTGCAGCATTAACTCTCTGCTTATCTTGCTGTGCTCTGCATGGAAATGAATGGGAAACTCCAGAGAAGCAAAAACCAACAGCATGAAAGTTGATCAAGAAGTGGAAAATAGTCTTGGGGGAAGGAAGGGGGACTAAAGTGCTTGTTTCAGGTTGTTGCTGAAACTTCCACACTTTGTTGCCTTTCTTAAGGCATGTGTTTGGCACTTAAAAGCTGCAACTTTTTTATCTTCAGCACCAATGTTTGGGTTTCTTTAATTTGCATAGTGATAAACAGTAATTTGAACTGCTAAAAAATTATAAGGGGGGGAAAAAATATCCCCATTAATTCTTGCTACAGATATTGAAGATCCACGGTGTTAAATGTCTGTGTTTAATGCTGCTGTCAGTGCCTGGTTTTGCTTTATTGAGAATCCAGACATATAAAAGTTTGCAGATGGTTTGCAGAAACTTCACCAAGACATTGGAAACATCTGGGAGTGTAGATGGCAAAATTATAAAATCACTTAAATATAAAGTTGTGTAGATACCCCTCAGCTTTTTTGCAAAACATGAAGCTGCACCTAATAATTTTTTTGAGCAAATTACAAGGACTGGGGGCTATGAATTGTGATATTATTATGCTATATATGTAATAATAATATTTTAAAGTATGCTTTAGCTTATTGATACAATTTTTTAAAGAACTTATTTTGTTCTGAACTGAAAGAGGAAAAACAACATTTCAGAGTCAAAATATAAAGTCTACTTACATGACTAAGGCTTTTTTCCTCACTGAACTTTCTATTTTAGGAGTTTAAAATTCTCTGACCATTTTCTGAGCCTCTGTGTAGGTCTGTGGACTGAGACTCTCTCTCCTTGCCGGTGGTATGAGACTTGGCACAGCAGGCTTATTGCAAGTTTATTTTATTTTATTCTTCAAGTCGTTTGGGACTGTCAGCACAGAATGATGAGTTCCTATTTAACTCCAAAATCCCGTGTGGATGTTTGCTCAAACGCAGGGCTGTGAGGGATGGAGGAGAGCAGGGCTGGGAGGGGCATCTGGGCTGGGTGCTCACCCTGCACTGGACCAGAGCCAGGGTGGCTTTTGTGACTCACCACCAACGAATGCCACTGAAGTGCTTTTGCAGAGTCCCATTTGTGTTGCCTTACAGCGTGTGTGCTCCAGAAGAGCTATTCTAGGAATTATTTTAAGTTTTATCTAGCTCTGTGAGACTATTTCTGATTGCTCTGCAAGACAGATCAGGTGATGCCAGGTATGTGCTGAGTTGAAAGATGACACAGAGGACATGAAAGTCAAGAAGATTTAAGGAGGAGACAATGTTGCCCTCTCGAAGAATCCTGTTTTCTTTAAAAATCCATTTTTTACATGCCTGTAAAAGAAATATCTCCCTGGCACTTCTTCCCTACAGCATGCCTGAAGTTTCCCAACTTTGAGTGTGAATGTGGAGATTGCAGCTGTATGGACACAGAGTCGGTCAAAGATGTGATTAAGTCTGGACATTTCTGTGTAGTTTCTGTGTATGATTAGAACAGCAGCTCTGCACAGATGTGACATTGTGCAGCTCCACTGCAAGATGCAGAAGGTTAAGAGGTGGGAAAAGGCAATATGTAATATGAGCAGAATGATCACTGAACAAAAAAAAAAAAGAGGTAGAAGTCATCACACAGCTCTTACGGCTTGTGACTTATTAAACTGCAATGCCACTTCTACCTTTTCTTATAAATTTTAGTTCCTCTTCTGTGGGCCAATTTCCAACCTGTTTGACGCCTCTGAAGCTCCTGGTTTTAGTGTGTCCCCAAAGAATCCTGGAGCTAATATTTATAAGAAATAGAGGAATGTTTCTGTGTGTTTCTTTTAGGTCACAAACCAATTTTTTCAGACTCAAATGAATTGATGCAGCAAATGCCACCACTAGCTCTAAACTAGTGTCCTATACTGGTAAATCCTCATTTTTGTTTACTTTCTGCACCCTCATAATTTATTCTGTGACTCCATCACAGTTTGAGGCCTGATTAGCTGGGAAAAGACTGAGGGATGAAGATCCTGTGGAGGCAGCAGGTGGGAATATTTACATTGGGACTTAATAATTCCTGGGGCTCAGAGCAGCCTTGGTGCTGGTTAACCCTATGTCAGCTGAGCTCTGGCTCCTCTGCCCTGCTCCCCAAACCCTCAGGGAGCACATCCCTTGACCTGTGAATAAAGGTAATAATGAAGGGAAAGGTCCAATATAACAACAGACAAGGTTGTGGCTGGTGGTGAAGCCTAAAAGGAGGGAGGGGTGGTTTTGGAGCATGACAGGGGATTTTGCTGGACTTCACCCAGCTGAGCTGGGAGAGCTAGCAGAGGTATTAAATAAATGCCAATATGATGTGTGTATATATAATATTACATCAGGCCTCCCTCATTGGTTGTGTCTGTCTGGAGCAGGACAGTGAGAGCTGCAATAGTTTCTGGTAAGTCTCCGCTTCCTCTGGGTGCAAGAGCCCTAAACACAGTTTAATGTGCATTTTTTTTCACTGGATTTATTCAGAGTGGTCTGAGTACCAAAGTTACTGGAAAGTGAACACATGGATTTTTTTTTTTTACCATCTTTAAAATGAGATGGGAGTTGGGATCAAGACCTCCTAGAGCATAAGAGAGACCAAAATCAGCTGCCTTGATTCCAGAAAATCTCTAATCCCTGTTTAGAATTTCTGGGATGTGGTTTTGTTCCTATATGTGACAGGGACAATGGTTTCTGGAGCATCCTGTGCTCTGGGCCCCTACAGCAGCAAAAGCAGAGCAGTAGCCTGGCAAGGACAGCCACAGAAAGGAGGAAAAAAAATTAATTCCTCAAGGCCACATGTCCTCTGTTGCTTTTCTGCCTTAATTTGGCTCCAACAAGGCTAAAGTCAGCACTATAAATCACATAAGTTACCTATGCAGGGAAGACCTTGTGCCCCTTTTGCATTCCTGTCTGAAGAAATATGTGACCTTTCTATGGCACATCGCTAGGAAAAAAAATTAAAAGTCAGTTTTAACTTGACTTTGCAACCTCAAGGTGAAATCCAAGGAAAGAGTAGGAGTTTTTACTCAGAGGAGTGGTCAGCCCCCAGACTGGGAAACAGGGAACCTTAGTGTCTGCTCTGCATGCAGATGACTGGAATTTCACAAGTCCTATTGAACCAGCCCGTCCAACTTGGCTGGTGGAGTTGGGAACATCTTGTTTGCAACACGTCATTGTGTCAGGCGGATGTACCAATTCAAATGTTCTCTCCAAAATGTCTTTTTCCACCACACACACCATCCAAACAGCCTGTTAATGGTTGGGCTTTTCAGGAAAAAAAAAAAAAAATTGTTTTTCATGCTTGGCAAATCAGCCCAGAAGGAGCAATTTCAGCTGTGTTGGTGTGTGCATTATGAGCTGTTTTGGGCAAATAGTCCTATCCCTACATCCACCCCTGTGATTGCCTGGGAATTGAGGTGGGTTAAATAGCTTCAAAATGTTCAAACTGGGAAAGGGGGGAGGAAAGTAGGCACAACAGCTCAAATTTGGCCGTGGGCACAGAACAATAAATTGAGGAAAGCTTAAGATAAGGCATTCTGTATTCAGTATCTGAACAGACCAGTTCATGCATGGACCCCCAACACATAACTGCTCAAAAAAAGGACTAAAAAGAAAAAAAGAAAATATTTCACTTGAGCTTTATGCTGAGGACCTGGACAATATTCTCTTCAGCCAGTACTCAAAAAACAAAAGGAAACAAGCCCCGAAAGTTTGGCCCTGGGATACAATGCTGGACTCCATCGCCACCATGAAATACAGAAAATGGAATCTCAGATGTCAGTGGAGAATACAAATTCCCTCCTAATTGCCACAATATGCTTGGTTTAAAAAAAAAAAAAAAGCGTGGAAGGAGGGTGTGTGTATCTTGTAATAACTAAAAACACATTTGAGAAATGGTTTTCCAGTTTACTAATCCAAAAATGCAGATGGTGTCAGAGATGGCATTGAAAGGAGTGTTAGTGCGGGTTACACACGTCCCAAGTCATGACACAGATGAGAATCACCAGGGGGATGCTGGCTGTTGCCAAGCTCTGATAAGCTAAATATGAGCAGCAAAACATAGTGTGGATTCTTCTGCTTTCAGTTTGAATGTGTAACTCTACAATCATTCAAGTGAATAATACGGGGATGAAAAATTAGGGCCAGCTGTATTGAAGTATGAATTTTTAAATTTTTTTTCATGTTTTTTTTATTTGTGCTTCCATTGCACTTTGTAGAGGACAATATGGGCAGCTTTTCTTTGGTTTTTTGTTAGGTTTGTTTTTTTTTTTCTCTTAAAAAGGCAGGATCTATGGGATGATGCAAGTAAAGAAAACAGAAACCAGCAGATTAGGATGTAACACATTCCTGCATCCATTGCTGATGGCTGAGAAAGTCATGCAGTCCTCCTCTAAGCCTGTGCAGATTTATTCTTTCATCTTTATTTTCCCCTGATTAAAATTCACTATCACTCCTTTCAATAAGAGGTTATTCTCCACCGTTTTGCTAAAAACAATCCACTTTTCATATCAAGCCTGTGTACAAGCTCATTACATCTTGTTCATTTGGACATGAGTTGTTAAATCTTCCAGGTGCTTTATGGGGGATTTAAACATCCAATTCAAGTGAATGATCTCTCACAAAAAGGTTTACTTACTACTGCTGCCACATTCCTTTGCCTAATTATTTGAATTGCCCTAACCCCTAGAACCTGAACCAGCAGCACAGCTGTCTAGCCAGCATCTGTGACAGTGAGGTGTAGTAACACTCTACCAGCCACCAGTGATCTGCAGTTCAGGGACTTGTGCCAGCAGTTATGGCTTTTCCTTGATGGTTTCTTCCTCCATGAATTGATCTGACTGGCTTTACAGTTTTAACTTTGAGTCCAGACATCTTACAACAAAGAAATTCTGTGGTTTGGCTCACCAATTACAGCTGCTAACAAAGAAATGCACTGGAAGGGCTCTTTTGCACGTAAATTTGTCTTGCATATGTGTTTTGGGACACATGGAAAGTGTTTGGAGTGGATTCCCTGCTAAGACCTTGAGCCACTGACTTCAGGTTCCCTCCTTGTGACAGGAGATGGAGGTTTTGTTGTTTATTCACCTATTATACCCAAGAATTTTGTTCCTGACTGGTGATTACTCACATCCAATTACATGGGTGCACATGTTGCAGGATGCAGGTAAAAGCAGAATCATCCTTTCCTGCACACAGTACTTAATGATGCTGACTTTCATCTACAATTTCATCATCTTCATCTCTTAAATCAGTGGCAGTCCTAATGTACTCCTCCAGATCTTTCCTAAACCACCCATTCAAATTTCAAGCTTTGTCTAGTTCTGCACTTGGTGGAACCGATATAAGGAGGAAGTTGCCTGTACACAGGAAAGGTAACCGGGCAGCGGCAGCCTTACACTGTCCTTGAGAGATGAGGTTATAATTTCATTCTTTTTCCAGGCTTTCTGTGTTAGTTTGGAAGTGTTAGTTAATTTCTGTGTGCCCCAGTTCCCAGAGGTAAAATGGACCTGTTAATATCTGTCTTATTTACTTTGGCTGTAAGATTTTCACGGCTATAGAGATGTACAGCTCTGTCCTATAAAACTCACAGCACTGGGGGCTCAGCCTTGGGGCTGGGCATTTCATCACCTGCCCTCATAACAATAATTTATTTAACAGAAAATAGAATTTAATTCTTTTGAGGGTGCCTAATTCCTTGCTTGTTTACTAAAACCCTTTCTTCATTATTTCTGCCTTTGCAAGACAGCACCAAGGAAGAGCCGCACAAATTCCTTGTGCTCATCAGCTTTTTTTCCAGGGAGTTGTTAGGCTTTGGTTTTTTGAAGAGAGATTCATTAAAGATCTCTTGTACTCCTGATGGTCTCAAGATGCTGTACCGAGGAGGGAGAAAAAGAAAGTGAAACCAGAGAGATTTGTAGTCTTTGTTACTAAGATTTTCCATTGCTTGACCTGTGTAAGAGATTAATTTCTTATCTCTTAGGAAAATACTCTAACTATTCCCTTTGGGTGTTGTCTGGTGGGTATCAGTGTCTCCCAACAAACTTGTTCAGACTTCAGGTGCTCTAATACTCCTGAAAAATGCTCTGTGGCACTAAAAAGCCCCTTATCATAACCTAAGTGTTACCATCCAACCTTTTTTATATGAGCAGCTGAACGTGCTTCTACTGATTATACTCTAATTTTCCTTAATTAAAAAAACTCCAAACTTAATCTCATATTAATCACATTTTTATATCATTTTGTCAGATTTTTTTTGTGTGTGTTTCCTCATGTTTCATCACAAGTGAAAGAAATTCTTCTTTTTTTTTCTTCATCTGCATAAGCCCGTGCATTCCTTGAGGATAGAAGAATGATGTGATTATTCATTGTAGGACACTTGTTCTTGAATCAATCCCAAACTGGTATTAGTGGACCACTTTGTTACTGAACACCTGTTGACTTGCAGACACTGAGTTTTCTGTTGCAGTTCATTTGTTTTTTACAACTGAGTTTTAAAAGTTAAGATTTTTCTAAAGGTAGAAATATTGGGAGGCTCCAGTGATTATCACAGTTGTACTCTCTCTTTTGTGGAATGGATGGATTTCAGATTATTGGAAAATTTTTCATGTCAGTCGTGCTGGATTTTTTTCCTTCTTCTTCAGATATCAAGTTAAATTGCCTGTAGCCAGTTATCTCCTAGAAACATGGTGTATAGATAATTTTTATCTGTTAAAGAATTAATGTACTTGTTCGGGTAATTTTGCAATACTCTTCGGTAGTAGAAGACTGATTTTCAGTTTAACATACGTGAATGGCTGAGTACATTTATGTATTAAATTAGTAGATTAATGGAACCAGGATTTAGTTGGGGTTGAAAATTTTGGTATGACTTTTGAGTGATTAAACATATTCCACCCAAGGATTTGTAAGATACTATGGAAAGATTTAAAGGGGGGAGAGGTTAGGATTTTTTCCTTTAGTTTTAAGATTCTGAGTTTTGTATTGGATTCTTGGTTTCTGGGTCCCAAAGACAAGAGTAACGTTATAGAAAGGACTTAAATGAGCCTTTGAAGCTGTGGACATTTCAGTTCTGAAAAATATGTGGAGTTAATAACTTTTCCCCACAAAGAATAGGCTATAAATCCACAATTTAATTAATCTCCACGTGTCACCCGAGCACTACTACCCGTTCCACTAATCCTGAACTAGGAGGCACCGGCAGATCTCAAGCTGAGACTACCTAATTTTGCAAATAGTAACTAAAATCACCTTCAAGCATTTGGGGATGAATTTGATAACTTGATCTCTTAGGCTGTAATTAATCTTTGTTTTAAGCAAGCGAGGGGTTACTGCATATTAATCAGAGGTGGTTTCTACTTACTGTGAGATTTGCAAAAATTTCCATGCAACTTATTTGAAGTACTGGGTCCATGATCCCTGTTAGGTATTTCAACCTTAATTTTTATGTGCCCTGTCATTAGAGGTGCTGGGACTGTTGGCTAACTTGGCACATCAGCTGGACATCCTTTCTGCCCTGGTTTGGTCTTGGGGAAGAACTTCAGTGCTTCTGGCACTGCAGAGACTGGTGGAGGTCTCTGTAGCCCTTGGACTTCCTCCTTGTTGGAAGAACTGATCTTCCAAGAGTTGCGAAATGTTGTTGACTGGGGTCAGGTTTCGGCTGGAGATGCCAAAATAAAGGATTTATGTAGCCTGGGAAGAATTACAGGCTTGGAAGGGGGAGGTAGATATTAAAGGTCTCAACAGGGTGATGGGGAGAAAAGCGTTTAAATGCTGATGTAAACTTTCATTGACTCCAAGAGGAATTAACTGGCAGGGTCTTTTATGAGACTTTTGGGGTTAGATTTCCAGCTGACTCAAACTGACAAAGCTCCATTGAGCAAGATCTACTGACAGAGTAACTGGGAGTTGGAGCCCATGTGTTTTTCAGGAGACCTAAAATCTTTCTTTTTATACATAACGTTTCTGAATCTAATAGAATCAAAAAAAGTCTTGGTCAAAGTACTTACTGTATTGATTAATTCCAGCCTGTGTTTTTGATGCCCAGTTTTACTCTATCAGAAGCCTGGACTCTAATAAGCTCTTGGGAAAAAGGTTACATTAAGTTTTAATTTTCTAGTTATTTTTTCCTGTGTTTAAAAGAAACAGATTACCCAACTCTTTGCTCTTTAGTTAGCCTTCAAGTAGACTAATAAACTTACCATAATCTATTAACAAACTTAGACCTGTGACATCATAGGCTGCAGAGAAGCTGAATAAACTAACTACATAAGTTGCATATGAACTTTAAATCATTGGGAAGCAGTGATAGGAGAAACCAGGTTTGCTGTATTGTATTTTCTTTGCTACCTATTTGAGCTGAATGTTTCCTGATTTTTGTAAATGTGGTGGGGATGGGAGGGTTTGGGTTTGGTTTTGGGGGTTTTTTGGTTGCTGGTTTTTGGGGTTTTTTTTTCTCATTCCAGCACAAGCTGTTTGCATTTTTAACCCAGAACGACGCGATTCATACATCTAGCTCTGGGACTTTTCCTAACTGAGTTTAGATCTCCCTGATGTTCACTGAGAGTCACAGCTACATCTATGGGCAGCAAGTTGCTCTGGTTAGCATGAGATTCATTAAAATCTGTGGTTAGTGAGAGCTTACATAGGGCATGCAGTTATAATAAGTGTAATTGCAGAGTCCTGGTGCAAGATGCCTCAAAACTGGCTAGATCACTATTTCATGTGGACTTTGTGGTCTCCTCTTACATCTTTGCTCTCAAATGTTTTCATAAGAAGAATTTAAAAGCAGTTTCAGTTCTTCACACCCAAGAGAAAAAGCAAGTTACTCACAAGATGTCCCCTAACTTAAAAGTACCTTCTTTAGCAGTAGTTTCTATAGTAAACAACAATCTGAATTTTTCTACCTGAGTCTGGGATGCAGTTATTGTAGTTTACATCCTTTCTTCTTCATCGTATCTGCGGGTACTGTTCAACCAGGCGCAGCAGAGTGTCCAGGAACAGAAATAGGAAACTATTCTTGCCATGACAAAATAGCCCAAAAAAAAATCTGATCTGCCTCAAAGAAAATTTTGTTGTTCACATTTGTGTGGTTGAATACAGGTAAAAAGAAGAATGAGCATGGATGAAGCCACAGGTCCCATTCCAGGAGGCATAACTCTGTCCTATTCACAGGCACATGAGAAATTACCTTGGCTAGAATTATGTTTGCTGCAATTACAGATATTTACTGGGCATTCATCGTAGCAGAAAAGTGCTAGGAAAAGACCTCGGTTAATTTCCAGAGGGGGGAAAAAAAACAAAAAACCAAATCAATCAAGCAAACAAAAAAAATCCAAAAAAACCCCAAAACATAATAGCCACTGTTCAAGAGAAATAAAGTGCCTTAAAACAAAATGCCCTTTAACGTACCGAAACCCAGCTTGAATGTACTGTGTACCTGTATTAATCTGACTGTACAAATTTTTGCTTTGTTTTCCCATTAATGTCTCTGCAAGTTATTACAAGGTTGATTGTACATCCTTTATGGGCAATTCACGTGGTGGATTAAATTTAAGCAGTTATTATGAAAATACAGTCTGTAACAACAGGGGGAAAATAAACTGTGTTGATGCAGATGAGCCATGTATACCATGAGCTTGGGATTCGAACGTGAATGGGGTCCAGGCTGTTGGGGTCCAGGCTGCAACATCACAAAACATGACAGTCTGGAGGAAAGAACAAGTTCTGCATTTATTCTTGTCTTCCCCCCATTTTTTCTTGTAATATACACCAGCAGCCAGACCACACAGGAAGTTTGCACAAATCTATGTGGTGAAAGTGGGATGGGGAAGCAGAACGAGATCTGCAGCAAAGGGTTGTGCATGTTTTATTTCTCCAGCAGCTGGAAGCTTAGTGTGGCACTATGGAATAAAATCAGCTTTGCAGGGAGGAAGCTGTATAATCAGTATGTATGACAGGCCCTTAAGATGTGATGATCTGGAACAGAGCAGTTACCTATATATGGTATCTTTGTATCGCCTTGGTAGGCGCTGCCAATTTTGAATTGTTTCAGGAAGATGGTAAAAAATGTGCTTGAACCAAGGGGTTCAAGCAGGAGTTAGCAAACACTTTCAGAGCCAGGAGGGCTCTCTTCTGGGGAGTGTTTAATTACAGAAGCAAAGAGTTGCACAGAATAGACGGCACTTCTCAGAAATGGTGACTTAAGGCTTCTGAACTTTTTCATAACACAAAGGAGAAACAAAAATCCTGTGAAAGATTTAAAACCAATAACCCACATGGCAATTAGCTCACAGGTGACTGTGCCAGTAGATACTCTGAAGGCCAAATCCTTAGAATTGGAAAAACATGTATTTTTAAGGGTGATGAGAACATCTACAATCAGATAGGATTAAAATGGGGAAGGATACGAGTCCTCATGTTTTGGCCAACTACTGTCTGAGGTCAAGGAGAATCTTTCCTTATTTGGCAACATATCACTATCCGTGGAGGTTCTTGTACCTCTTAGGGATGGAAGGTCACATAAAACAAACTCCTGTCTGATCCAATGAGACAATTGCTGTGTTATACAAGAGCGTTAAAATCCTACTCATTGAATTTTCCTTCCTACTACTGAATTCTAACAACATTTACTTTATTGATGCAATGCGTGAAAAAAAGAAAGAGCAAACCTTTCAAGCCTTATGTTACTAAAGAATGCAGGTTTTTTATAGCAGCATTGTATACAGTATCTTAACCACTTTTTGGACCAATTTGTTGCAAGGGGTAATTTTGCATTGAATTAAAACAACTATCCATCACCATTTGAACTTTTTGTACTCTCAGATAGGTAAATTGTACACTTTAGCAGGTCAGCATGTATTCTGACATTGCTGTGGGAAGGATTTGCATAAGGAAAGTGTGGACTTCCCTCCCTCCCCCTTCCCATGATAAAAATTTCCATACACAATAGCTGTACTGCCACATGTCATGGGGACATTGTGTAAATTACAGAGTTACAAATTTGTCAGCCTAACCAAATGTCTGAAGGAATAATGTCATATTAGTTATATTTCAGCTGTAAGCCTGGTCTGTTTTAACCTTGATTTGTGTGGCAGCTAGCCATACCAACAGCTTGTGCATGACTGATTATAAACAACTTTATTTTAATGTAACAAGATTCTCATTTAATTCCTGGAAGCTTGATGCAATGGTGATCAAAGTTAAATGCAGACCTCTCTCTGAGGTAAAGGATTACATTAGGCTGACCAGAAAATACAGGGTCCTGAAGATTTCAAGATCACAAAATCTTTGGTAGGTTGTAATTCAAATTTTTTGAAGTTGGATAGTGGACTTAAAATATTGTGCATTATGTGCACAGAGAGCCTTGATATAATTTGGATATAGTTTTGGTTTTAATTTTGTTCCATTTTTGTGTGGAAGGACCTGTATGTGCAACCAAGGTTTATTCATTTAATATTGCAAGTTATTTTTTCTCTACATTATTTTTACACATTAGGGATGAAACATTTATTCTGGAAGAGCTGAAGCCCTTGAAATTGTTTTCTTTTTCTGGGGATAGTGAGTGTATCTTGGTTGGATCCTGTCATGCTGAATCAGATGCAGATTTATATTTGGTGGGGCCAGGGGGGGGTTCTGCTTTGGGATTTTTTGCTATTTCTGGTGGTCGCAGTGTTAGGGTTGTTTTGTGGTGCTTTTTTTTTTTTTTTTTCCCCCTTTCCATTATTTTTATTTTCTTTATCTTTTTGATTATTTCATTTGCTTTAGCATGGGTTTTATTTTGGGGTTTTTCAGGGGGAGGGGAGTGGCTCTGATTTTGGGTGTTTTTTGGAGAACTGGGGGATAACTTGTTGATATTATAGAGGGTTAAAAGTGTCCTTGTTGAAGCAGTGTGCCTGAGAGGTTTTCTGTCTTTACTTGACTGCCTATTTTCAGGAGGCTTAAGACAATTTAGTACTTTTGAGATTACCATCTCCTTGCCAGGCATCTCAGAAGCTGAACAAGAAGTTCAAAAAACATGAGAGGGATTAAGCTGACATTCATATGTGACTATATTTACACATCTGATTTCTAAACAGGGTGGAAAGGGACTATGGTGTTCATTTTATTTTGAAATCAGAATAGTCAACCTAAATCCGTAAATGTCAAATTTGAGGGGTCAAATCAAAACCTGAGTTGAACCCTTGAGTGGCTCTTAAGCTTGTGGTGAACTGAATCAAATTGCAGGAATGATTCTTAACTCAATTGCTCCTTTAAACTCCTGCTGTTTGCAGCTTTCCCTTCCTTCTTCGAAAATAGCTGATTTCCCCCTTTCCCTCCTGTGGAAAAAGTACATCTTTTAACTTCAAACAGAATCAAAACTTTTTTTACATAAATATGGTTGGTAAAGTTTAGAAAAAATTGGGGCTTACTATTTTTCTTCTTCCCCTCAAATCTTCATTCATTATTATGATTCTTGTTTGTTTGAGAGAGCAATAATATAAATGGTGAAATTCAATTTTCTGTGCAGTGTTGTCTGTGGTAGGAGGAGGTGGGAAACAGCAGTAACAGCCTAAGGTCCTACATTATATGTTTGATACTTGTGTCACAGAGCAATATGGTGTTACCCATTATCCTGGTGTTGGGAAATCTTTAGGAGTACAGATAATGAATCCTGTGCTGTCAGTTTTCATCATTAAAACTTTCTGTGGCTCTAAGAAAAATGATTAAGTGATTGGGGATCTGTGGTCTGTAAATACACAAGGAAAAGGCACAGATGCTCATGTGCACACAAAGACACATAAAGTCAACAAGCTTTTTTTCAATCAAAAGGCAAAAATGCAGAAATTTGCTAATATGTTCCTTTAAAATATATATAAAATCATATTATGGAGCTTTCTTTACCTCTAAGATTATTGCACAACCTTAAAACCTGCGTTGAGGCCTTTTTTTTTTTTTTTGTGGTTGTCAGTCCATGAGTTTTTGAAACAGGAATGACACAAATATTTCTGACTTTGCAGGGATAGAGAAACTACTCTTCTAAAATCCACGTCAGCTTCTGACCAAACTTTCACTTCTGCTTCAGCTGTGATGTCTTTTCCTCACTCTGGGCTACCTGTAATATTAATGTTTCCTGATTCCGAATGGGAAGTATCAGTCCTGTTTCTGGGCCAAATTTTCATGATCCTTTCAAATGTGTACTATAGAAACCAAATAAAACTCCTGCCCAACACCCACAGAAGAAATCAGCCTGCAAAGGTTTCTGACAGTGTCCTCCAGGCAAAGATTTGAAATCATTTAAAATAGTTTAACTCTAGTTCCTTTGTATTCTTATGTTCATGGTTTGCTGTTTTAAAGACCTGTTATTTTTAAGACTCCATACCAGTGTTAATCAATCTTAGCTGCATGTCTCCAGATTATGTATGAAGACAACATATTTATGCTTTTATTTGTCAAAGAAAGCTCTATGCCAAACCAAGGTCTTAATAATCAGGCAGTGCTTGGGTGGGGATTTTTTTTGTTTAGCTGTGTTTGTCCTGGAGATTGTTGGGCTGAAGTATTTGTTTAAAAGAAACAAAATGAAAATGAGGGTCTGTAGCCAAGTTTTCGAATGATCCTCTTGCTCACTGGCACTCACTGAGACAGGAAAAGTGATGGCTAGTGATTCAAAAATACTTCATGCTCTCAGTTTTGGCATTTGAGCTCCTAAGAGAGTCTGGTCTTTTTCCTGCATCCTGAGATTAGCCGAAGTACTGGTTTAGTGGGGTTTTTTTTATGATCTGCGCAGTCCAAACTTACAACATTGTTTGGGACATTTTTAAGACTTTTTCTGCTAAGGCATCTCCTTCGAGACATTGGCCACCTTTAACTGTTTTTGACTTCAAAGAATGTTGATGATTGAGTTTCACATAGGCATATCATACCAGAAACAGCCTTCAGCCTGGGGAGGTACACTTTCATTAGGTTATGAACCTCTCCTGACATTTCTTCTCTGTGAATCTCTGTTGTTTCTAATCTTGTGTTTAACTTTCTTGCGAACTTTGGTTTGGCAGAGGAATATATTTGCTTGTTTGGGGCAGGCTGTGTTTTACTGCTTTGCTTGAATTTCATAGTGTTCTCCAAAACCACAGTGACTTACTTGGGAATCTTGCCAGTGTTTTAGACTTCAAATACTGATAGTAAGATTTGTCTGCTCATTTGAGGCTTACATAAAGCTAAAGCTAATATTTGTGGGCATGATTAAATGTGTTTTGTATTTTGGAGGGGAGGGATGTATCTAGCTTATGAGTTATGCTTGCTGCCTTGTGGGGATTCTTATGAAATGTAGCAGCAGCTCAACAGGTTATCTAGCAGAGGGAGAGTTAATACATAGTGCTGATGCTCATAAATCAGGAGATTAATGCCTGCCTTACACCTCTTAATAAAAACATCGGAGAACAACAATCTTATCAACACACGAGTGATCTGTAAACAAGTGTTATAGTCAAATACAAACAGATTTTTATCATTATCCTGCTCCAAACCGTGTGACTTTGCAGTGAAGTATTTGCAGGAGATGAGTTAATACATGTCTAACAACAGTTGCAGCCAAAAAAAAAAAATCATTAATGCTAACATGAGCAAGATAATTGGGATATGTGGGGGAGTGAATGTCCAGATTTGAACTTTTGAACTGCCAAGCATTAAAGTCTGTTGCTTTCTCTCAGCAACTGCTACAGGCTGGCTGTAAATTTTTGTGAACACCCAGACTTAAGGAAAAAGTGGAATGTGCTAAATCTTCCAATTAATAGAGATGGCTCTGATGCATCAATTAGCAAGCTGATCACTTCTTGTCCTTCTGCACATAAACTGTTTTCACAGAATCACAGAATGGTTTGGGTTGGAAGGGACCTTAAAACTCAACCAGTTCCAGCCCCCCTGCCATAAGCAGGGACACCTTCCACTGGACCAGGTTTCTCAGAGACCCACTGAAAATGAGACATTTGTGGCCTCCAGAAGGGAGGCTGAAAAGATGTGTTTCTAGAAAGAAATGATCTTGAAGAAGAGGAGGAGAAAAAGAAGGCTTAGAAAGAAGAAGGCAAAGAGGAAAGATCTGAGAATTGAAACAAGTCCTGGAGGACTTCCTGAGGACAATAAGCAGAGGTAAATGTTGGGGAATGCCTGGAGACCTCAGCTGGTGATGCCCAAGATGAGTAACAGTGAGTGCTGGCGCAGAATGGACCAGCACAACCTCTGACTCATGCCAGGGGTGCGAAGATCTTGTGAATGCAGCCTGAGTGTAGTATGTGAGGTGTAAAGGAAGGTAAAACTGAATTTCCTTCCTGTCTAAATAACTCCTTGCACCTCTGTGAATGGTCTGCTGAAACATGAGCAGATATTCAAGCACACATACATAAATAAATGTAAGGACACTCCTTAGGTGGGGGTATGCAGCACTTGCCAAAGCACAAATAAATTCTGGCTCCTAGATTTAAACATGTCATGGATACACATGCATGCACCTGATGTACAGGCTCAAAGATGATGTGGGATTACAGTACTTCCATAAATGCTATTTACAGTAGGCTGTGGGACTGAAAGCAGCAATGTAATTATATGTATTTTCCAGAGGAGATGGCTGTCTTTTCAATGCCAGCCCACATCTAAAAAGCACAAATAAGCTTGAAACACTTGGAATTAAATGGTACTCTGTGAAGAGTAGGTAGGATTCATTACACACATTTCTAATTAGGTCTTAGAACAGAAATGATTTTATATGGTATTAAATAACATATTTTGCTTTGAACTCTCAAACCTCACTCTAATCACCTTCCAGCTTTCTTGGGTACTCTTGGGTACAAACTAAACCCTTCTCTTTTCCTCAAATAATCTATCAAGGGTTGTTAACTGAGGGAAGAGAGTCCTCAGAGAAGCAAGTCAGTGACATAATTGGTTTCCCCTCAAAAATGTGTATGAATGAAGATAGTTGCAGCTGTTAGCGAGTACAGAGACAAACTTTCCATGCTTTAAGTCTTTTGATAAGTATTTGTGTGTGCATTTTGCAGTTAACCCATTTTAAGGAAAAAAAAACCCAATAAATTGCATATCTCTACTTCCTAAAAAGTGAACTCTTATTAAAAGTAAAGGAAATTATAAACTTTTTTAAATCGCTTAACTTTGCACATGAAAGACTTAGAAAAGTAGCTGTAAAACCCTGGTCAGTATCTTGAAGCTGGAATAAAGGATGACGGGTGCAAGGAAGTTTCTACATAAAGGTAATAAATCATTTTCCACCTGATTTTTCAGGGCTTTGAAACTCCTCCTAGCATAGGTCCTTCTCCTCCAGCAGGTTCTCCTTATAGCCTTTATCATTGATCATTTGGGAAGCTAGACTGGAAGTCTCTCTTCTCCTGCCCTCACCTCTTCACCACCCTTAGTCCATCTTCTTCTCCAAACATTAATTTAAATTTATGTTAAATCACAAATCTGGGCAGGATGCATATGGCAGACCCCTAAGTATGGTCCTGTAGGGTGGCTTGGTTGTGTAGTAGCTGTATTAGCCCATCAAGCAGGGGAAAATAACCTTGTATAGACAGTTTAGGCCCTGAGAAGAACCAGTTAATCTCAAGTCATACATGTGGAGCTCGCAAGCTAAAATATAAAAGGGAAAGTCAAAAATCGTTACAGCTTCAGATCATCTGTAGTTAAATTTCAGTGGTGACTGAGACACCGAACTTTCAAAGTAAAACTTTCATTAAAAGCAGGCCAGCATCAGCTCTGAGCTCACTAAACTAGGTTAGACTTTGAAAAACACATAAATATGTCTGTCTAACAACAAAAACCTTTTAAATTAGGTCAAGTGAAGCTACTCTGTAACCGCAGTCGTGGCTCCAATGCAATATTAGTTCAGGTTGTTTTTTCTTTATGAGAGTCTCTATATTAGATATTTGTACTCATGTAATTATTGGTCAAATGCCTGACTGCAATTTCTTTCTGTCAAATGAAGACATGAACACAAGAAGAGTTTCATTTACATGGCTCATTTGTGTGTGTTTTGTGTGATTTACAGTGATTTTTAGAGGGCTGCCTGAGCAGACAGTGGCCCCATTAAGCTCAGTGTGATTTTCAAAATCTGCCAGAAACTCTGGCAAATATATTTTAGCAGTTGGTGAAGGCTCAGTTTTTCACTTTTTTTTTTTAAAAAAAAAGGCAAGCATATATACTGTTATTCATTTTAAGTTTGGTTGGACATCAATATCTAAGCAAGCCCTTCAACTCATGAAGGATTGGCTGTATTTTTAGTGCTTGTGCTGCAGGTATTTACCTGTCAAAGGAGTTTGACAGGACTAATGTCCAGGCACATACATCATTAAACTGGGAGGGGGCACCGCCATTCGCACTGAGATGCACCATTCAGAGAGGAACGTGTGAGAACACAAGGACCTTTTCCAGCAGTGTAAGAAATTGGTGCAAGTGTGAAGTGTTTGAATTTTCTTGGATGAATGTGGTCAGTGAACCACATCTCCTTTCCACTGATTGCTGGCTTTAAGACGTATTAAATATTTGCTGTCTCAACCATTGGGTTCAGAAAATGCTTCACTCGGTGAGTCACAGCAAATACATGGCATAGTTAGCATCTGTTGGGGTTAATTGACAGAGAACCCTTCAAAAACAGAAACAGACTCTTAAGTCTTCTGCCTACTTTTTCTTCTTTTCACAGAGATGACACAAAAGGAAGAAAATCTTTATGCAGAATCTCATTGAATTGGTGAGGTCATACAGAGCAGTAAGAGGCAATGTATGGCTTAGTGTTCCTAAAGCATTTTGTAAAACCCAACAATTTACACAAGCATATTTAGGATATCCAAGATACATTCTAGATAATTCTTGTAACAAAACCCTTGTTCCTGCTCTCCCTAACACCTTCGTCCCCTGGATTCCACCCTGCTGTTGAGTTGAAGCCTTTTTTCATCACATCTTGATTAATACTAGGTGCTAAAAGCAAATTGGTGATAACTGCTGGTCATGACAGCTCTTGTGCAAGCTCTTCACAATGGCAGCACTAGTTCTTTCCTGTTCCTACCTGCAGCAGCCTTCGTATTTTAATCATGGGCCCCAAGCAGAAATTGTCAATTAGATTGAGCCTTGTGGTTGTCTTTGAATAAATGTTCTTTAGCAGATAGATTTAGTGCCTTGCTACTCTATTCCCCTGGTTTCTATGTGCAATATACCTTCCATATACACTAAAATGAAGTATCTTCCTGGGGAAAAAAATCTATCCAATCACACAGCAGATAAAGCGGCTACTCTGCTGAACTCCAGAAAGAAATGAGAGGGTTTGATGAATGCCTTGAGGCCAAAACAATGATTCTCTTGCTGCTTTCTCTTGGAAAAAAAAAATCTAAGATGGAAAATCTGAGTTATTTCAATTTTAACAGTATGGAGGATTGTGGTAAAAGAGACAGTGTCACTTCTTTTATCACATCTACATTTGATCAATGTCTCTTGAACAGTTTTTTCCTAAGTGGTATAATGGAAAAAGGGATCTTCTCTGTAACTGGCTACAAATTATTGATAAATGGGGTAGGATTTGTGAGGATGCAGGGAGAGTTGTTCCACTGACTCATGAGAGCTGTGGGGGATGCTGGATGCAAACGCAGCTCAGTTTTGCTTCAAAGAATGATGGCATAGTCAGAAACTTAAAAATCACAGACACTTTGCACATAATTATATCTGTTGGACTTGAGTGGGCTGTGAAAAGGAAAGATGATAGAGTCTAGAGTTTGCTTATGTCTGAGAAAAGTATAGTCCAAGGCAGAGAGGGACTCCACGTCATCTTACATCAAACCAGTTTCTGATTCATTTTTTCAAAGTTGTAGTTATCTTTTATAGTGGAATTGACTATATACATACGATGTTCATACTCTGGAGAAAGTGAATGAGGGAAAACATTTCTCACTGAGAGGAAAACATCCCCCTTGAAAGGCGTGTGATGGGTACAGCAGGGTATTGAGAAAAGCAAGGTCCCACAGTGTTCCGTGGCTCTGGGCCAGTATATGTCCATATCACCCCCAGGAGATATAGGGAGGACTGTCATTTTCTACCTAATAAATGGAGTCCAGAACTGAGACTGGGGACTGGACACTGAGGCTGAATCACAGAATCATTCAGGTTGGAAAAGGACTCCAAGTGTGAACAAAAATACCTGTGACTTAATACCACCATGCCCCTTAAACCATACTGCAAAGTGCCACGTCCAGTCATTATTTCAAACGCTTCCAGGAGTGGTGAATCCACCACTTCCCTAGACATCCTGTTCCAGGGCTTAACCACACTTTCAGTGAAGAAATTTTTCTTAATATCCAACCTGAACCTCTCCTGGGGCAACTTGAGGCCCTTTCTCCTTGTCACAGGTGGCCTCAGAGAAGAGCTCAACCCCATCCTGGCTCCAACCTCCTTTCAGGAAGTTGTGGAGAGTGATAAGGTCCCCCCTGAGCCTCCTTTTCTCCAGGATAAACAAATCTCATACCCTCAGCTGCTCCTTATCAGCTGTGTACTCCACACCCTTTCCCAGTTCCGTTGCCCTTCTCTGCACATGCTCCAGCACCTCAATGCCTGTCTTGTGGTGAGGGGCCAATTTCCACCAGAAATTTTCACAAGAGTTTGTTCTTTGTAATTTTGTCTTTTGGGGTTCTTTTTGGGTGGGTTTTTTTAAAAATTGTTCTTCATTCCACCAGACTAGTTTTTTAAAAAATTAAAATTATAAAAAGAACAAAACAAAAAATAGATCTGACGAAAACAACAGAAAGAGAGGAAGAAGTGAAAAAGTTGCTCTAGCATATATTTTAGGAGTTGTCCTGATGGGCCCTAAGTGCACACACAAGTGAGTTGATGACTGAAAACATGATGCTTAGGGTTGGAAGTAGACAAAGGGATTTGTGGTCCTTGGCAGCTGATGTGCATTATCCAACATGTGCTCCTCTGTGTGAGAGTATGGCTGGGAGAGGCAAAAGAGAAAGGGAATGGTTGTTACCGTGTTATGAATGGGTATAATTAGGTACCTTGCCCAAGGTGACGTGGAAATCCTCTGTCAAAAATGAAAATGGTAATCCAGGTCTTGTGGAGAAAAGCCCGCTGCAATACACACAAAGTTATCCTCCCTCTTCTAGCTGCAGCTTTCCAGCTAAGCCCTTTCCTCCAGGGCTGTGGGCATTGGTGCTACCTCTAGGAACATAATGATTCAAAGAAAAGGTGCTCAGGCAAAAAGGATTAGTAACTCTAAGCTTCCGACCATGGGCAGTGTGTAGAACAAATGCCTCTTACCGACAGTTCAAAGGTCCGTCTCAGGTTGTGAGGGGGTTTTTTGGTGGTTTTACTATTAATTTTTTAATTATTATTTGAACTTTGTCAGAATGGAAAAGGCTCCTGTGCAACGTAAACTCCAGCAATTTTGCACTGAATAAAATGGAGGCAGCATTTGCCTGTGCTTCCACTGCAATTACGGAGCGATTCTCGTGTCTTGTTTGAATTTCCTTTGTCGTTATGAAACACAACAGGCTGACGGCTTGATATTAAAAGCAATTGTGTTTCCATTCATGCAGATGCCAGCCTGTTTAGGTGAATTTACTAAGTCCCTAGACATACATTTTTATATTATTGCTGTCTCTGGGCCGTGCTGAGCATTTTAATTCTCTGAAAATAACCTCTGTTTTCCTTTCATCTCTTCATTAGCTCTTTCATCATAAGGACATGAATTTAAAAATATATATATCTCTTAAAGTTGTATGTAATAAAGATGTTTGTATCATTCCAATTTGTTGAGCTGTGCTTTTAACGTTGCATGGCTTTCACAACCATAAAATGGCACAATTATTTCTGTGTTGTATTGCTTTGTACCCCGAGGTTCCATTTAAAACAAAGCAGAGAGATGTGTTTATAGGCAGTATTGAAAGCAATGTATATGGATCTTGATGTCAGGCATATTTTATTGAAGTAAGATTAAATGACAAGTTCTGCACTATTGAAGTGAAATCAGAATGAGATTTTGTGCTGAGCTGCACACTGTTAAATCAAAATTAAAGTAATACCAAGCTGTGTTGTTATCTTTGTGGCTTTTTGGTGGCATCTTTTAAAGACGGACTTTATAGCCAATTGTGAGTATTTTAAAGTAAATATTCTGAGCTTTCTGGACACATTGTTACATCATAGTACACGCATTTGCTATCATATATCTGAAGAGTAAAGTTTCCTGCTATACATTGTGCATGTATGTTTGGATTAGATCCTGGCAAGTAAAACTGATTTTCTTTCTATATAAAATCACACCATTAAGTACATCTCAGGTAAAAAGCCTTTTTTACTTGATCTCTTCACCTATTTTGTTGGTCTGGAAATAAGCTTGGAAGGTTTAGATTTTTTTCAAGAGGGAGAGGTTTAAATTATATCTGTTTAAAAGTTAAATCCCTGGGGTTGGCTCTAATTAATACCTGCACCACAGGAAGGACAACTACCAGAAAATTAGTAAAATTGTGAATTTTCTTTCTGTCTACAGTTTTCATTTTGCTGAAAGGGGATCTCATAGGAAGCGTAGTTTTCCTTCCAAATTTACAGTTTTGATTTGTAGAAGGGATGCATTTCTGAATAACAGAGTGGTCTCCTAAATTACAGGCTTAATTAGACTATTTGTGCTCCAGGATGGGAAAGGATTGCCTCTTAAAGGATGGTCAAATTACATATCTTGCTTTAGTGTTTTAAGATGAGCTGCACTGCAGGAACACCTTGTAGTTTGCACGGGCACTAAAATTTCTGTGATGGTACAGTATTAGTGTCTGGAAAATAAAGTTACTTGAGGCTTTTTAAGCTGTGGAGTAGATGGCTCAAACTTCTTAGTGTGCTGTTGCAGGAATTTGAGTATGTAAGGGAACACCAGCTTCTTATTTTAACTGCATGTTCAGCCTGGACTCTGAATGTCAAGTTGGATTTTTTTTTAATCATCACTGGCGTTATTACGTCTCTCACCTCTTTTTCCCACGAGACAGTAATCTTAGCAATATATGATCTAATAAATATAGATGATTTAAAATCCCAGCTGCCTTTATTCCATCTAGTCATGGTTTAGCCTCTGCCTGGTATGTGTCACGTAGTGACTGTCTTCAACCTTTTTTTTTTTTTTTGCCTGGCTGTTTCCCTTCCAGGTTTTTTCTTCTTTTCCATTAAAATTGCAAAAGATGGAGTTTCTCTTGCAATGTGTTTTAGGCAGTACTCAACACAATCAGACCTGGTTCTCATTTTAGGCCGGTAGATGTTGGCATCTCAAACATATTCTTATTTACTGCTACTATTATTTTTTTAATATGTGGATTTTTATAGCTCAGTCCCAGACTCCCTTCACCCACAAGGGTGAATAACATAGATCTACTGTGCAGAATACACTTCTTTGGTCAGGTGGGCTTTCTAGTCCAAAACTTCTGCTTTAATCATTGAGTGATGATTCTATTTAATAGCATATTATATAACTAGAGAGAGTGAGAGTATCATATATGACAAAATTCTATATAATAACAAAATCTGTGGCATGGAAGTATGATTTTTGCTTGTGAACTGAAAGGCTGTGGCTTTGGGTTTTGTTTTGTTTGTGCTTTTTTTTTCTAATGTTAGTAAAATCTATCTACAGATTAAATCCTATCTGTAAGACTACTATTAGGTGAGGACTAGCAATGTTTAAAAGCTCAGTTTATGAAAACATGTTTATCCAGGGGGAGAAAGGAAGAAAAGTTGCTTTAATTTAGTTTAATGTTTCCAGTCCTTTGGATGGCACAGTAAGAAGGTCTTTTGCCAGGCTCAGAGGGAAAAGAGAGTAAATGACTTATTGTTGGTTCTAATACTTGTCTGTTACAACTTGAGTATGCTAGGCCCACAGATTTTTAGATAATTTTTTTAATTCTTCCTTTTGTTTCCATTTTTATGGAGAAATTTGATACATGAAGAAATTGAGGAATTTACCACCCAGTGAAAAGCAAGTTGAATGTATTTGTTAATACCAACCCCACAGCTGTCTTGTCCATTTTAAAGGGACACATACTTCTAGGGCTTGAAGAATAAATTTTAAAAAAAAACAAAAAGCACACCAGTATTATGTATTTAGGTGAAAACTTTGCAGACAGTCTCGTTTCTGCAAGTTTGGCCAATATGATATATTTTGGGGAAAACTTTGCAGACAGTCATGTTTCTGCAAGTTTGCCCAAATGGGCAGAACTGGTGAATCCATAGTAATGACCTCTGTCTAAATGGCATTGCTGCTTTGTGTTCACTGTTAACAAAGAATAAGAAGCGTAGGAAGCTACTCTCCTGCAAACAATGAATATTAGTAAATAGCAGGGAAAATACGCAGGACACTTTCTGAGATCCAATTACCAGCTGTAGCAGAGTTGTCTGTCACCCACTGCAGGTAATACACAGAGAAGGATGTCTTGAGGGAATTGTTATCCATTTTTGGGCACTTTTCTTTAGACATCGGTATGAAAGCAAATAGGCTTCCTAAGGTCTAGCTGCTTTTGGCTCCTCATTTCTATTTTGGTGCCAGATGACCTCTACCCTTGACAGCCAGTGCCAGCCTCAGTCAGGCATGTGAGTGCAGTCCATGTCAGCAGTTGCACTGCATGTATGTTTTTTCATTTATCCTTGGGACACACAGAGTGAAAGACTCCTCAAGCCCCTGCTGTAATGCAGCATGTCAACTTGGCAGCCTTGTTTATACCAGCTCTCGGTCCCTTCCCTTTCCTCACCTGTTCAAATCCTCTGCCTTGGCACGTGTGTCAACAAGTGTGATCAGGTGTAAAGAGGCATGTGGCACAGAAGTGACGTGGCTGTCACACAGGATGGGCTTCCCACCGTCGCGATGGCCCCGCATGTGGCACGGCGCCGGCTGCCCGCACGCGGCCCGTGGAGAGCCCTCTCTCTGACAGGGAGGGAGCGTTCGTGACTTTGGGTTAACGTCTGTGTTCTGACCCTGGTGCTGCCACTGCTCAGTGATTTCTTCGCTTTCCCTCTTCCCCGTGTGGGCGTACACTGCCGCTCATCCCGCTCGTATTTCGGAGTGGTTTGGAAGTGAGCCCAACCACTTCACCAAGGAAGGTGACTTGATTCCAGTTGTCAGCATTAAAATCTGCAGCCAACAAGACATTGCTGCTTTATTGGTCACTGCCAGGAAATCATCCTGGTAGAACAGATCCTGAAAGAAATTTGATGGGACTGCTGCATTTCAGGATGCTTGGAGACTCCACTGAAGGCAAGTCTTGGTTATAGAAGGACTTCACAGAATGCTGGGCAACTTAACTGCAACAAGTACTGTATGTTGTGCTGGCCTTCTCAGCAGGGGAGAAAGCAGCACCAGTGCTAAATTCAGGTGGAAGAAATTATCAGAGATGTATGAAAACATGATTTGGTCAGCAGGAACTATAAAATATTTGGCTTCAAACCACTAACAGTCCAACAGTAATGTCTTGAAAAATAGTTACAGTGCTATTTTGATGTTTGGTAGCAGAAGATGTTTTAATTCAACCATCTTCCTTTGCAGAAGCCAAACCAGCTGGAGAGGTTTACCCATCAGAGGTTTCACAAGCTGATGGATCTGAGACAATTTCCCAGAGGCCAGGTGGTGAGAACTCAGGCTGGCTGTAATGGCCTTGTGAAAAACATGATGTCTCCTAGAATCGTATTTTGTTTGGGTTGGAAGTGACCCTAAAAATCATCTAGTTCTAATCCCCCTGCCATGGGAGGAATGCCACCCACTAGATCAGGTTTGTCAGGCCTTGAATACTTTCAGGGATGGGGCCCATCTCAGTCCTGTCCCAGAGGCTGATATTTCACAAAAAATAGTTTCCCTGCCTCAGAAGAGGGACTTTTGGTTACTCCAAAAGTCAGAGCTTCTAGCTGCGTTTCACTGCTGCCTGTGTCAGTGGTGGACTCCATCAGTAATTTCCAGCTGTAGAGCTGTCAGTCTTCCAGCAGTTCAAATTCAACTTTAAAATAAAGACAGGGATTCTCCACAGCTATGCAGGCTATTTTTGATGGCTTTGAGAATGGCTGAGAAGTAGGCATGTGTCTGTGCTGGTTTTCAGTGGTTGGGACAAAGCTTTGCGAGTGATATGGAAGTAGAAAACAAAGAGGGGTCACAACCAGATCGCATTTTACTGGACTTCCCTATCCCCTTTCAGAAGTTTCCCTCCCTCCACCGAACACAATTCTTTCTGACTTCCATGAAGTTGTAAGTGATTAAGGGTAGGAATCCAGAAATCCCAGAGCGTGAGAGCTCAAAGTGTTCAGATCAAATGAGGCATGGTGACAAAAATGTAGGCAAAGGACATGGAGCAAAATTCCAACTGTAATTGCAGTTCTGCTGTATCAAGCAGTTATTCAGACAATGAACAATTGAAAAGCTATTCACATCGCTTCACATTTGCTTAGCCTTGTGGCTAACATGTCACTTTGGTTATTGTTAGAGGGCAACCAAAAGCAGGGAGTAGTCTGTGCTACTTGGGAAAGAATTTAAAAATCTGAGTAAATCAATAACTCTTTCTTGGATGCCTTTTATTGCCCTAAGTTAGACATGGAAGTCCAAGGTGAACTCAACCTGTTCTCTGCAACGGCTTTGCTCTGTTCTGTATCATGTGTGAAAATCCAGAGAAAAATAATTAGAAAGATGTATCTAATTTTTGCACAGTGAAAGCCAAGTAAAGCAGTCTGAAGAGAGACAAGCAGAGGTACAATGAGACATCTCTGGACAGGGGTCTGTGTCTTCTTGCTTTGGAGATTTCTCTCCCAACATGAATACAGGGGTTTTTTTCTGACTTTGGATGAAACTGAAAGAAAACTGAAAGAAAGGCTCCCTTTGCAGTACCTAGCTGAGGCCTGAACAAAAACGAAATCAAATTTCTTTAATCTAAAGGAAGTATCTGGTTCAAGTACAGGCTTTGAACTTGTCTGCTGCTTCTTCTTCTGTAGAAACTATTAGCCTTTCTCCAGGTCTGACCTGGGGCTTCCAAAATCTGAGAGGTTTTCTCTTTCTTTAGATTGCTGGCAGCAACGGCTCTTAAGTTTAATAAATAAACAAAAGACCCCACAACAACTGAAATATTCAGTCTAAAGTCCATGCTATAGAAAGATTATATAGCTTTATGAAACAATACAGAGGAAACCAAGTACACAGGAAAGACCTTCTTTAGCCACTGAAACTGCAAGGCTATCAGAATAAAATTAATATTAATCACTGCCAATAGTGTTTAGCTTTAGTATTTTATTTGTTGCAGAACAAGCACAGATAAACAAAAGAAACCTGTTCATGACAGAGAGCTCTCCCAAATGCCCTAATCAAGAAAAGATCAAGCCTGTTTTTCCAAATTTCTGTCATGCAGCATACTTTGTGATCTTTTTGTTGTTGTTTTTTTCTTCTTAGTGAAAATCTGGCAATGCCATACAACTGTTTTCTGTATAACTACCCGGGAGTCCTGTATGGGCTAATGTGTGGCCTGACACAGTGTTTAAAGTGAGAGGGAGTGGAAGTCTCAAACCTTCCTTTTAGAGTTTCCAACTTTCATTACTCCTCTAGAACAAATATCAGAAGCAATAACCAAATAGGTCTGGATTATTTGATTGCCTTTAAACTCTATTCAGCTCCTTTCATTGCAAGGACCAGAGTTTAATTGCTCATTGACTGATAAAGAGACAAAGCTATATGGTTAATCAATAGATCAAACTAGGTCAAGGCATAGGACTTGGAATCCATATGAATCAGGGTTCCCATTCCAAGTTGGCAATAGGCATCTTGTGTGACCCTGGAGAAATTATTTAGTATCTTGGGGGCCTCTGTTCAGTATTAGAAAAACAGGATGATAGCAATGAAGTATTATGAAGACATAACTCATTAGCACTTGCAAGGGGTTATAAAAGTGATCTCCTGATGTGCTCTTACCTTCATGGGCAGGGTAGATTCAGTCAAAATCCAATTTATCCTCCAAAATATGAATGAATACAGTTCTCCTTGTGCTTTAAGAATAAGAACAGAACAGGCATGTTATGTTTTGGGGTTTTTTTCCATGATTGTTTATGCCAGTTCCAATGGCAAGGTAGGAACAAAAGACTTCTGGACATGAGGGACACTGTCCTTGGATTGGACAGAACAGTCTCTCCTGCCAGCTACATTACTTTGTGCAAACAACTAACATGATTACAGTTTTATATTAAAAACAGTAATTCACAGTCACAAAAAAAAAAATCCACTCCCTGAAGACAGCTTAAAACAAAGAGGCTGATTTGGTTGTTGCGTCTTCTGCCAAACCTTCTTTAAAATTAGATCTTTACTTTGTAATTTTCTTCTTTTTTTGCTCAAGGGTTCTTCAGAAAAATAGTGGATAGATATATAAACGGGGTGTCTCCTTCTATAAATTCTCATGTAAACTGCTAGGCTCAGAAAACCCAGACAGACCTGTCTGCTACTGTGCTGGCCTCTGTACAAAAGCACCTAAATTCAGTGCGTATTACAATTTAATTAAAATAAATTGCAATGAGTATAAGGAAATCACTGAAAAGCAAAAGGCAAAAGTCCTCGGAGATTATTCATGTTTGTCACTTAGAAGCAATTTCAGCACAAGTAGGGGGTTTCATGTCTTTAAAATAAGATAATATATGTAGGTTATGAAGCTGCTAACATCTTCCTATTAAGAAGTGATAGGTTCTATATCAGAAGATGTGCTTCAGAAGGGATTTTTTGTAGCTGGAAGATGTTTCCTGGGAATGTGAGGTGGGTATATGAAGGAGTCCAGTTAGCCTTCTACAGGTGGTCTTGTCCCTTCCTGGTGAGCTAATTTGAGGCAGATACTCAGTTTTGAAGAAGCAAGATAGTCCAATACCTATACCTGAAGCAGATGAGTGAGTGATGTACACAACTTCTGACAGAGTGGAGACTCTACATGGTGCTTTAATGTGTAGGTCTGGGCTTAAGTCATTAAGCAGCACAGGAGTCTTAATATTAAATAATATTTGTTTTAATTTCCTGAGCTGAAGTGCTCACAGTTCAGTTGTAAAAATCCACTAGTTCATAATATTGTGTTGTTTGTGTTTTTCAGGATAAGGGTGTTTTTAGTATAAAATCTTGCTCATGGCAGGAGGAGAGGATTTTAAAAAGGAGAGTATATTCATGAAGTATTCATTAATGGTGAATCTTTTTTCTTACTTTTTACCTACAGCTTGTTTTCCTTTCAGAGAGGGATTCAAAGCTATTTATATTTAAGAGAGGAAAATTAAATTCCCTGTTGGATTGGGACTGGGGGGGAGTGGACTGTCAGGGGAGTTTTTGTTGTTTTGTTTGGTTGGGGTTTTTAGTTGTTTTTTTTTTAACTTTTTAGATCTGTTTTCATCAATGCTAATGCTTTGGAAAAGCAAAGTCAGAGCTATTTAAGTGGCTTGCAGAGACAGATATCAGCAGGCTTGCAGCCTGTGTTTATCAGGGCTCTCCTGTGTAGCTGCATTTATAACATCCAGCATCCACCAACAGGCCAAAGGGCAAATAGTTTAAAATGTGTTGCAATTTGAGAGGCTACTTCTTTTTTGTCCTCTCTCTAAAATGGAGTTGTAGCAGTCAGTCCCAAACAATCTGAAGGCAAATGTTGTTTTATTCTTTCCTATGAGCTTCTCTGTCTTGGACCCAATGTAAAGGTTTGTTTTCAGTCCTGTGATGAATCTTAGAAATTTCAAGTAGCAAGTCTGTCCTAGAAAAGAACATTACTGCAGTTAGCTATGCAAAAGAGAAGCTGAAGTGGAATCTAAGTCATCCAGGCAATCTCAAGCCCTGAAAACTAATTTTAGTCTTTCAGGGAGTGGAGAGGGATGCACAGATCTACTTACTCCAGCATTAGACAAGCCAAAAAAGGCACATGTCATTTGAGACTTGAGCCTGTGGAAACAATTTGGAATGAAAATGTAGGAGGAAACTGTTTGCTTAATCATCATCTTTCCACATCTTCACTGAAGAAGAAAAGTAAAGTCAGATAAATCCAATTTGCCTGAGATTTTTCATGCATGCAGCTCCTGCTGTGAAGTAGAAAAATATTTCCTCTGCATTTGGAGAAGCCTTGATAGCCTGGCAATGGCTAGTTTAACACCTGTAAGCCACCCGGCTCTCAACCAAGTCCTGTGAATCCAGGCAGATAAAACAATCTTATTGCAAAGAGAGTAAATTCAATTCTCATAGCTGTTCATAGTCTTTTGTCTTCCACACTCATCCATTACTGTGTTTTCAGCACTCATTTCCAATATCATACTCAAATAGTTTAAATTGAGAATTGAGATGTGTCTCACTATAGAGGACCTTGCCTGAGAAGTAGGAATATCTAATTAACTAAAACACAATTTTTATCATTGTAGAGTGTTTCTTAGATAGCTGTGCTTATATACCAATGAAAAGGTATAATGATACCTGCTTTTAATTAATGATTTCACTAACTGTTGTATGATTTTTCTGATTCTTCCAAATATAACCCTTCAAGGGCATTAGATACTTTAAGTTTTGGAGAAGGTAAAAGAGCAGAAGTGTGTGTTTTGCACTGAAGCCTTCACCACATCTTTTAGCCTTGTCTGTCTTTGTGATTAGTGTGCATAGCACATCACATAAAACTTCTTCCATTTTCCTTTTCCAGAACTTCAAAATTTGGATTTATAACTCTCTGGCTTGCTCTGAAAAGAGCAAGGAGTATTAAAAACAAAGAATGTTGCTTCAAACTGGAACAGCTGCTGTTGGGCAAAGTGGCAATCCATTGGTCGTGGTGGGAGCTTTTTTTACTGATGGGAGGGGAAGGTTTATATGATCTAAGGGGATGGTGCTTATCTTCTACAGGAGAGGGAAACATGTACTATTTATAGTCCTTCAAATACTTCTTCAAATCCTGAAAAAAAAAACCCAAACACCTAGTATGTCACCAATATATCTAAAAAAACAAAGCACAGGAGAATTTAGGTATGTAAACATGTGCTGCAAAAAAGATGATGCTTCCTCTGTGGTCAGCCAGAGTAGAGGATCTATCCCACCCTGGAAACTCTTGAAATATTTTCTCAAAAAGTAAACTAATAGTTTCTTGCCAGAAAAAAATTTCTCTTAAAAGCAAATAAACTTTCCAGGAAATGTACTATGGAAAAGCACAAGCCCTCTGCATCGCTGTGGGAAAATGTTATTATCTGGAAGTGAAAAAATTGAACTTTGGGAACTTTGTTTAACAATCATTTCTCTTCCTGATTGAAATAAATGAGCCCAAGGATTTAGCCCTATGTTCACTCTTCAGAGAAAGGGCTTTTACATTGATTTCTCTCAATAAGCATAATTTTTTATTTTGATGTGCAATTAGGGCAAATTCAACTTTTTTTCTCCCAGCTCCTACTTTCACACAATGCTCCTTAATTAAACGCACTATACAGAGATGGCAGGTGACTTGACATGCAGGGTTGGGATTCTGCTGTGATCAGAATGAGAACCACAGTTCATGCCTGCCAGTGACACTTTTAGGAATATAAAGCTGCAAAACTGAAGGTAAGAAAGCCAAACCCACAATGGCTCACTACCGAGCGAGCTGGTGGAAGCCAAGAATGGATAAGCTCTGAGCTGGGGTGTCCAGTGTTGTGGTCACATACAGCAAGGGATATATCTAATTAACAGAATCCAAATCTGAAACCCTAATTTGTTTGCAACTTGCTGTTCAACAGCAACCCTCAGTAAGTAAAAGGAGCCCCTGCTTGTCAGCCAGAGCTGTGCTAGCTGTGTTTATTGTGATCCATTCCCTGCCCTGAATCCTGGGCAGAAAGCCAGCAGGGACCTTCGGCTCCTCCTGTGGCTCTGGGCACTCGCAGTTTCCATCGCCCTGATAATTCTTGCATCCTGTACCAGCGTGTTAATTCTCCAAGAACTCTGTAAATCCCTGCGTGGCCCATTCCAGCTGGCTGCTGTGGAGCACGTGGATTTGCATGCAGACATGTGGACACCTACCTGCCTATGCAATGCTACAGCACAGCTTGACTTGAAATTTCTCATGCAAAAAGTGTCCCAAAGTATCTTCCAATGGTAAATGCTTGTCTGGAGCAAAGCAGGTGTGGTAGAGTGAAGACACAAGAAAATAACTTTGGTGTTTTTTCTACTGTTCTCTAAGGAAGATGGCAACTTTAGAAAGCAAGAGCATCCAAGGACATTTGTCCAGGTGGCTAAAAGTCTATTTAAAGTGACATTCCTGACAAATTATTTTAGACTCTTAAATTCCTGACCTGGTCAGGATTTCAGTTTCTTGCTACTCATATTCCAATTCTTCTTGACACTTAAAACTGAGAACGTACTCAAAAGCTTAAAAAGGAGACCAGTGTTAGGCAAAGGGGAGACAGAGGTAACCTGAGTCCCTGAAAATGGGCTCTAAGGATAAAACAGGGCAACCTTCAAATTCCGAGATCAGATGGTATTCCAGCAATATCCTGTTTTCAGATGCTGCATGTTCTGCTGACTATATGACAAGAATAGCTGTGACACAGGGACTTGAGGAGACTTGGAGAAAAACATGGGGAGAAATACTTCTGGGTTTGCATGGTATTTTTTTACTCTTTTTGAATGAATCCTGGCTGCTACAGTCCATATTTTCTTAGTTCAAAATGGTACAGTAGCTGTCTACAAACTGCTGTAAAGTGCAGTTACCTGTTATTGCCCTGTAAATAATTTAATAACCTCTTCCAGGCAACATGGTCAAGATGCAGATTTAATTTACTTACAGGCCAGTAGGAAAGATGGTTGAATCCACTCGGTTCACTGTCTGTGTCTGGAGGTGTTGCGTACAGGTACATAAATAGTTTACTGAACCTGTCAAATTCTCTGGCAGGAATGAGCATGCCCTCTGGTCTGCTACATGTGCTTATATGAAACACTTCCCCTTCAGTTCTCGAGCAGTAGGGAGTAATATATTTTCCAATATTTTTGTGGAAGTAGGTAAAAGACATAATGAATCACATAGTAGCAGGAATGGACACAGTGTTTGACTTTCTGGGGTTATTTGGTGGTTTATTGCTTGAGGATTTTTCAGGGGGAAGCATGGTATAATATTTTTTTGTCTCTATGCTCCTCAGAAATTATATACATTAATTATAAAAGTGATGTGTAATTGTCTCTGCCTAATTTTGGACAGTATTAGATGATAGGGCTGAAATACTCCCTAATGGAATGTTTAGGTTGTGAAATGAAGCACAGGAAAATCAAAAAGCAAACTAGACTATACAAAAATCCCCCATCACCAAGGTGTAGGTTTGTCCCGTCTCTTTTGAGGAGGTCACCTTAAAAATGCTTTTTTGTAGAATTAGTGCCATGAACAGGAATGTGCCTCAAAAGAGAGACTAACTTGTATTTTGCTTAAAGCTGAAATCCAAAGTCAGTGACATCCCTTGCCTGGTTACCCGAGCCTTTCAAAATCTTTCATGTCTGATTTTCAAAGTTTTTACATTGGTTAAAGAAAAAGAAAATTATTTTGACTCTGATCTGTACTCGTTACAAAAAAAAACTTTAATTGATATAATTTCCACCTGAGGTTAGTGTGTTTTTTAATTCTTTGGTCTCTATTTTATTTAAAAAAAAATAAAAAGACAGACAAAAAGAACAATAATTTAAAGGTGAGATGTATTGGAGGCAAGAAAGAAGAGAAACCTTCCATTTATGAAAACAGACTGAAATGAGGTACTGTCATCTGCAGATGTCTCATCATCTAAATTGCTTTTCCAGACTAATTAATAAAACCTGGATGCCACTATTTCTCCATTAACACTATCCCTTTGGAAAAAACATGTTAGCAGCACAATTTTTCCAATTGCTGCCATTAAAAAAAGGCTAAGATAATAGAAAAACGAACACTCCATTCCGCTATCATTCTCCAAGATATGAATGCTTTAAGGCCTGGTCACACATAATCAGTAGAATTCCTCTTTATTTTGGTAAGATTGTGGGTGTCTAACACACTCACACATGCTGGCCGTGTTCTGGCAGCGTTCCAGAAAGGATAATGATTTCCCTATCTCAGTTCCCTCACAGTTTGGATTAGATACAGTATTTTTGTTGCTGTGGTAAAATCTTTCTGTATTGCATGGCTGTGTGCTGTTTAACAGCTGTTCCTGTCCTCTGCAGGGATGGATGCTTTAAGCTGGGCTGTTTGCAGGAGTGCTTTAAGTGATTTTTAATGAAAAGCATAGAGGTGGTGAGCCACTGTGAAAAGCAATGCTATTTTCTTAGGAATTTCCTTCTTTGTAGGTCAGTGAAGATGCCCCTTCATCCATAGTCTTTGAACAGCTTGTCTGTCCCATTTGTGGTTGCCCTCCATCCAAGGACAGTGTGGCGCCTTGCTGAAAAGTGACAGCATGGTCACTGTCCCCAGTGTGTCCCCAGATCTGCAGCCAACACTCGTGGTTTTCCACAACCCTGATCAATGAAGACATAATAGCCCCAGACAAGACAAAGTGAAGCCAGAGCTGGTATCACAGAAATGATGTGCCTGGTAGCAGTCTCAGTGCCCAGTGGCTCCACCACTGCACAGCCTGGGACTTTCAGGCGTTGCTGTCAAGTTCCAAGGCAGCAGTTCCAGGCTTGAAGTCTGTTGGTTTTGAAAATAACCTTCTTATCATCAGTCATGGGAGAGTTTGGATTGGAAAGGACCTTAAAGGCCAACTAGTTCCAACCTCCCTGCCATGGGGGCACCTTCCACTAGACCAGGTTTCTGAAAGCTCCATCTTCCCTGGTTTTGGACACTTCCAGGGATGGGACATCCACACTTCTCTGGGCAACCTGTGCCAGGGACTCACCACCCTCACAATATAGACAGATATAAGTTAAGGCATTATATCTGTTTATAATAATGTGCAGCTAATATTTATAGAAGTGCCCAGAACTACTTAAGAGTTTGTCACTTGCTTTGCAAGCTTATGTAAAATCTACGGCTGCTGTAGGGCAAAGGTATAAAACTTTCATGAGTAATATAAAATATACAAAATGTTGTTGTTAATATTTAATACAATTTGCAGCAGTCAATGACACAATCAATGTTTATTAATTAAGTTGTTCTGTTGCAATAGCAATTTCTTTTTTTTTTTTTTTTTTTGGTATATGTGCGTCTTCAGGGAGAATTTAGCAAGCTTTCTTGACCCTTTCCAAAAAAAAAAAGCTTGGCATGTTTAACAATAGTGCTGGCAATGTCTTACATTACTCGTTTGCTTTTTCTTCAGCGAGTAAACGCAGCTCTTCTAATGACACCTTCTATTTAAACTACACTACGTGATAAGAGAACTGGGTTTTGGCCAGGGTATTTAATAAGATGTGTTACAATTTGGGCTCTTTGTAGCAGCCATATTGACGCACTGCAGATAATCCAGCATTTGAGGGGTGGTTTTCTTTGTTTTAACTCTGCAATGTTTATGGGGCGTGCAGACAGCAGCATGCAGGGTAGAAGTGGAATTTATTCACCTGGGACCGACAAGGTCAGGTCTAACTGCACCTGCTCAATCAGACCATGTACTGAATCGCCCCAAAATGCAGCATTTTGGCTCCAGCCACAGATGTTCCCATGTTGGTGATGTTCCTCTTGGAGCTTATAACACCTTAGACTGTTTTCTTTGAAATCACAGAAGGGAGGGAATGCCCCAACCCAAAGTTCTTGCAGGGCTGAACTGGTCAGCAGCAGGATTTTGAGTAATCCTGCCACAGCCGAGATTGTTCTGATTCACCAAGGTTGTGTGGAAACCATTTGCCTTTGTAGTACTAAAGGAGCTGGTTGTGATGGAGAACCTACAAGGGCCAGGGCCTGCTTCAGCAGCAGGTATAGCATTCAAGTGAATCCAGGAAGTTATTTCTGTCACCTGAGGTACATGGCCAATCTTCACTGTGGTTTTTACCGGTCTTCTCTGTTTTCCTCCATATTATTTCTCTCTTAAATAAAACTAAACAGTTTTAAGATGACTTCTTCACACTATAAAATAGCCTGATATATCTTTCAAGAAATGCTTTTGTGGTAGTGCTTAATGCCACGTCCAAAATTTTGTGTTGTCTGCAAAGTCCATCCGTTCACTTTCGTCTATGTGCTGCACTGATTGAGAACTGTCCAAGCACATTTTCTTTCAATGTTTTTCCCCTAGACAATATTGAACTCTCCAGCTGTATTAGAATTGGAACACTTAATGGTTTGGGTTTTGGTATTGGGTTTTTTTTTTCTCTTCTTCAGAAATAAAAACATTTTACGAAACAGAGCAGAGCCGTGCAAGAATTGTTTCTGCAGCAGCCATGAAGTGGTCAAATCATTAATTTATTTGTCTAATGCCTAATATAAACATAAAAGCCATGACACTGTATTCAATTTGTCCTCTGGGCTAAAAATGTCTTGAGGTTACCAGTGATCTTAGTTGTAATAAGTTTTATGTATGTGTATCTCTGTATAACTGTGCCACATTATTTTGAACTATACTGCTAGGGGTTTATTGAAATATATCAATGTTATTGCTAATATTTCACAGACAGTTCTTCATTTCAGCAATATAGAATTCAATTTAGCAGAAATGTGATATTCCTCCTGAAATTTTAAATTCCCAGCAGATGTATAATTCAATTAAGTCCAGAAGATTAAAAAAATTGAAGTCATTCTCCATACATACACTCTTTCTGCTCAGTTCCAAAATAATGAAAAACTACAGCTGTTCAGTTTTGGTTCATCTATCGCTTTGTACAATTTTTATGGGTTTTATGTGTAATCACATTTGCAGAGAGAATTTTTATACAGCCTGCTCCATTTTGCACAGTTATTATCTTTCCACATTAAAAACAGATTGTAAAAACTGATACACAAGCCTTGGGCCCACTCCTTAAGGCAAGTAAAGCATGGTCATTAATCATGGGGGGTGCAGGGGAAAAGGGAGTTTGTAAAACTTAATTGTTCTGTTTCCTTGTGCTGCAAGATGGCCTTTGTCTCCTCTTCTTCCTTCCATCCACACGCTTTTTTCTTTTCTTATTTTTTTTTTAAACTCTTTCCAGCCTCTGTGTGGAACTAAAGGGGTCATTTATTTGTGTGTAACTGACTTCAGCAGAAATTGGACACAGGCATTACCTAAAAGCGTAATTCTCCTCCGAAGGTGAAGAGGTCCCTGCGTGTAAGCGCCTGCATGCTGAGAGTCTTACCAAACCCTTCTTAAGTTCTTGGCTTGTGTTCCTAGGCTGGTGCTCAGGGTCAGGTTTCCATGTCAAATGTCACAAATGGTGTCTGTGATCTATGTAGAATAATTTAATTTCCTGTGCCTCAACTTGTCCATTTTTTGAATGCAGCTGCAACACAGACCTGTTTCAGAGGGTGCTACTTGCACCTAAGTAGTTGCTTCGCTTGTTGAACTGAGATGCCTAAAATCTTGCTGCTTTATAGGGATATAAACGAGGTAAACTTATAATATATTCATAAAGATTTTGCTTCAAAATTTTCCCATCTCTTTTTCTAATCACATCCATCTATTATGACCTCTCTCTGAATTCCTGGTCCAGAAAGGAATTAAAGTCTGTTTCATCTTGGTATTTCAAACACAAAATACATAAAATATTTTTAGTCGAAGCTCTAAGCACAAGGTGTCAGAAGGGCATTTTATAAAAAGTTCACCCTGTGATTCCTTCCAACAAGACAGCATTTGCCACATTCCCTGAACAGTCACTCAAACATAAATAGCTTAAGCATTAGTGATCACCCCTGCATCTAATCAACTACCTGATTGCCTATACAAATCCTACACTGCTCAGTATTGACCTCAGTGAGGAAAACATTGATTCACTGACCTGTAACTTGATTGTTTTCTAAAAAGTGTAAGGGACTTACCCATGCGTGTTGAAGGTGCTTCTTTGCTGTAAGGTGTCTTGCCTTTAGTAGATAAAAAAGTATCCAGCAGGATACTTTTTTCTCTTCTCCTTCTCTGCAAAACTGGAATGTACAGCTGTTGAAATTGGAGAAGCAGATGATTTCACTTTGATTTTGTTTTAGCTAAAAGATCTGGCTTTGGGGTGAATAAATCAGCTGAGGAAAAATAACTGGCAAAAATTCAGTGTTGGCAGGAGAGCAGTATTGGACAGAACAGTGAACAATCATGCTAGGTGAAATATGATGTATGTACTTGCCATTGCATGAGCAATAACTCAGCTTTCCTGTCCATGGTTACTGCTTCAGCAACCATGAAAAGAATTTCAGATCAAAATCTATATTAATCTGTGTTACAAATTGATATCCAGACCAGTTTAATAATTGTGAAAGATTAAAAATTTATTTACTGTTGACCTTTGATTTTTTTGTCTTGTGTATGTGGCAGCATGTTAATATCATTTTCATCTTTGGGTACTGTGCATTCTTCTAACTACTCCTCTAACTCTGTATTTTATTCTATGAGATTTGCAGAGAGGGTTTTTTTGCAGCTCTGTAGAAATTCATCTTCCATGTATCTTAGTTTTCCAATGTAAAAAAAAATGTCCCTGCCATCATGTAACTTTTCACCTCCTTGTGAATCTTGTCCTATATATAACAAGAAAATCTTTGAGCTGCAGCTGATTAATTACTTCCTCCCTTCCACTGCCTGCATCGTAGATGCCTCCCTACATCTGCTAAGCTGCCAAACCTAAACATTTCTGATGCTGTTAGTCTTCTTTTATAGGATAGCAGCCTTTCTTTGGACTGTAGGATTTGACTTCATGCATGTGAAATAAAGCTCCAGGGGACACAAACCATAAGGAAAGTCAATGTTTACTGGGATCTAAACTTTATGCCTACCTATGACACTGGTAATACGCAAGTCAGACATTTGCTACTAAATGTTAAGTGAATTCTGCATTCCTGTCACTCTGGGCACAGAGAACATATTTTTCTTATCTTTTTGTAGAAGCCTTTCCTGTATTTGAAAGACACAGAAGCAGGTCTGCAGCTTTTGAAGATGTTGAAGCTTCCCTTGCCCATCTACTCTCCAGATCATCACAGCAAACCCAGCTCTTCCATTTTTTGCTACCTGTAGGTCATAGCATTTGGAACTTGGACCATTTCTCTTGTTGTCTTCTGGGCTCTCTCTAATTGTCTCATAACTTTGTGGTAACTTGGTGCCTGAAACTTCACCAGTTCTGGGTAAACAATGTTGTGCTAAAAATTCCTTTTGTGGAACAAAACATCCCATTTCTCATTGGGCTTTGTAAATATGGTGACCCTGTGTTTATGTTTCCTGTGATCCAAGTGGTCTCCCCGCCTTCCCCTTCCCACAGCTGAATGTGTCTTTCAAGACTAAACAGCGTCTTCCCACCATGTCCACACTGAAGTGGTGTATTAGGACTTGCCTGCAGAAAGAACTCTTTCAGCCTGGCTACTCTGAGCTGTAATGAAAACAAATAGATACTGTCCACTTGGATGATAGTTTATCTTCCATGTTTTCTCATTGAATTTGTTGTATTGCAAAACTTTGAGTCATGTGCCTGTAGCCTATGTTTTGGAAACCTCCCCTGCTGATGCAGGAAAGGCTCAAAGAAAGCATCCAGCATGGAATATGTTGAAAGATCCCATCCATCTGGCTGGCTGATGAGACAATAAAAGAAGAGTGGTTTGGTTTTTTGCTGTTACCCAGTCTGTGCTTGGACATTATCTGCATATCCAAACATATTGACTTTGTCCCAAGAAATCTCCATGTGAGGGTTTTTTCACAGTTCTCTCATTGCACTGAAAATGTACTGTCCAGCAGATGGGATGGCAGTACTGATACTGTACCTGGAGATGATAAGATCCTTGACTGAGTAAATAACACTCATCAGTAAATAATTCTTTGTGCAAAATCTGTATTTTTAAAATAATTTAGTTTCTTTCTCTTAGATTATGATGTGAAGCAGCCACTTGAATTTGCCATTTAACTTGATTGGACTATAGGATACGTGACTGGAGCCAGGAAAGAAACAGAGCTGGGTTTCTTACCACCCATCCATCTTGCTGTTTTTATTGCTGTGAACATGTTTCAGTGTCAGGGTTTATTCAGGGTTTCCAGGGCTAATTCTCCACAGCAACCTCTGTATAAATTACAATTCTTCAGCACCCTTGTGTAATTTACTTTGTAAAAACTTGTGAAAACTTTTGAAAAGCTTGAGAACTCACCTTTTGTCAGGTGCAGGCGAGGGTCCCATGTAGCTGCAAGTCCCATGTTGGCTGAGCTGCAAGTGAGCAAGATCCTGGGTTGAGCTTTGAAGTATTTTTTTGCAACCTACCTATGGTTGAATGTGACTCTGTGGCTTGGAGAACAATAGGCTTTTTCAGACTGTTTCAAGAACATAATGTCAGTTTGGTAACTGAGATCACCCCAATTTGTAAGAAAATTTCTCCCTTTTTTTAAATGCTAAATCTTTTATCTATAGCAACTGGAAAGAGTAAGACAGGCCAAAGCACTGCTACAGACCTGCTCCTTCCTACTTGTTTTTTTTACTGCTGGGTGCATATCAGGCTTTCAATTACTTTCTTGTTTACATCAAGAGAGGAAAACAATGCTGATTGTACCCACAGGTGGTCAGCCTTTAGGTAATCAAAGGAAAGCAATTAATTCCTTCCATGCACAACAATGCACTTCCTCCTAATGGAAAATAAACACTGTCACTTCCCATAACACACCCGAAGAAGGACCCATGGATGCAGGACTTTTTCAGCTACCATGTTGCTTTTACTTCCCCCTCAAGAGGGAAGAGGAAAGAGTTGAAGTGAGGCAGGGAGGAACCCAAAATGGATATTTTACCTCCCAGCTGAGGCCTTTTGTGGCAAACATTTAAAAACATGAAAATCCCTGAGGTAGAAAACACTGGAGCAATCCAAACCCAGTAAACTCTGAGGAATGAGTGTCTTAAGGGACACTCATGGTCTACTGCAGTCCCAGACTCTTAAACAAGGAGTAAATAGATGCTGGAAGTTGTTGAACTCCTGCAAGCAGCACCCATTCTGCAGCGAGCCAGGGTCCAGGTCTCTCATGACTCAGATCCAGGGTCACAGCCATGGGTGCACCCTGGAATACTGTCACTCTGAAAACCAGCTGCTGTCTTCCTCCAGTGTCCAAGAAAAATACCTCCTTCTTCCCAAGTGATGGCAAAGCCGAAAACGTGCTGAGAAAAGCAGGCATTATCTGGATGAAGACTGCAATCCACCCATTCCAGCATAGGTAACGAGGTTGTTAGGAGAGTGTCACAAAAACATTACAGCATGGGTCCTCAGAAGAAACTGGGAAGAAGGTTTTTCAAATCCTTGAAGGTATACAGGGATGTTAAGTTGCTAATTTCGTTTGGGGGTTGGTTTTTTTCCTCTCAGTTAAAGGGAATCTTAGAAACTTATTTGTAAAGCAAACAAAACAAAAATAAAAAAGCATCCTCCTAAGTGCTACCATGGGACTTGCAATAAAAGTGAAGGAGCTGATAATCCTGTATTCTGTCTTTCCAAAACATACATTTAAAAATTTTATGACTTTGACCTGGGTAAGCATGAAATCTTATTCAACCCCAGCCTGAAATTCTTGTGGTTTCTGTCTTGCAGTGTGGGTGAGCTGACAGTTCAAATTTAGGTTTACTTCATGCCTTGTTTTTATCATCTTTAAATTAAAATGCCTTGTATTCTAGTATTTACGAACTGTTTCCTTATAAACTGAAAGGGAGAAAAAACCCTCTCTTGTTCATTCCCATTTAGTCTATTTATATGTGTAAGCAGCCAGTGACACTCATAAGAGATTCCTGTCTAAGTATGTCCTAATCAAAAGCAAATTTGGAGAAAACTCAGCAATGTAGAGGGTAGTGTTTTATTTAATTTGGGGTGGAATTTTTTTCTTATTAAATTATATTATTTCCATAATATATTAATTATATTATAAGGCAGGGCCAGTGATAGAAGGAAGACAATGCAAGGGACATGAATTTAATGTTATCACCAGTTTAGCAGACAATTACTGCATTTTTTTCTTTTTACTTTATTTAGGAATTATTCAGTTTATTAGTATTTAGAATATTTAGTTTTAAAATAAATATGTCAAGAACTATTATAAAAAGAAAGAAAAAAAGGCAACACAGTTCCCTGTACTTATCAGACCCACCTTTCCTGTGCTATAGCGAGTTCAGCCCTAAAAGGCTTCTTATGCAAATAAATAAACTTGAATAAAATGAGCTTGAGAATTCAAAGAATATTGTGTACATCTCTGTCACATTTATCTTTTTCACATACATCAGAATGAAATTTGCCTCTTTTTCTTGATCTCTCAACATTTAATCTCTATTGTTAGACAACTCAAGCTCTTCTCTCACTACCACCCAAAATGTTTTGTGATAACCACAAGGCACTCAACAGCCTGCTCATCCTGTGGCTACTCAAAACAGCCTCAAGAAAATAAGATTTTTTTTTTCCATGCAGCTGTTAGAGATGCCTCTAGACATCACCTTTTCTGCCTTTAGTTTTGTATAAAGGGTGCAATCATTCTAGTGCTTCAAGTGCCCATAGAAGTGACCGAAGTCTTGAGGTCGTTTTTTTTTTCCTTGGAGGGAAGGACTGCTGTGTTTTGTGCACATCAGCTTGGCTGCTGCTATCTAACATGTACATTGTAAATGTGAAGTGTCATGACTCCTTCAAGTGGCTTGAGTGCTGGGAAACTGCCTTGAAAGCTGTCAAACCAGCCAAAGTGTGGCTCCTCAGACATGATCTGTCACTAAAAAATCCTTTCAGCCAGAAGTTGCCTCAAATAGCAAACTCACTACTGGGGCTATCTGACCAATTTCTATTCATAGAGTGGGAGAAAAAGGAATGTACCACACTGGGAAAATTACTTGCTGGTAATTTTTTGTTGTTATACTCTTCTTTTTCCAGACTGCTTTCCTTCTTTCTCGCTTGTCTGGGATGTTGCTTGACAGATGTTTCCTTCTTATCTCACTCTTTCTTTATTGCTCTGCCAGTACTATCTGATTGATAGGAAGTGGGCAGGCTGGTACTTACAATGCCATCCCTGGCAGATAACGATGATAACTCTTTTGCCAACTATTTAAAGAGAGCTGGAGTCACTGCTCTGTTTTGACTGAAATCTGCTAATAGAACAGGAAAAAGAAAGGATGAATTGCCCTGTGGTAATTATTATTCTTATTTTGCATGGGATTTTAATAAAGCCTGAATAAGTTTGAGAAAACCCTTGAGTTTTAAGGATGTTTGTGATCCATTTTACTTTAAACATTCAGCTGGGCTTGAACCTGGATTGAGCTCAATGATGCAAAACAATTTAGGGCAAAAGTTTAAGATCTTCCATCATCTCTATATAAATAAGCCAGATTGACTTAATTGCAGGTCGTGTTGGAAGTCTCACCCTTTTGCCTGGCTCCTTCAGTCCATGAGAGTGCCTATCCTGGTGCTGAATACCTCTTGATCCTGGTCTTGGTTCAGTAAAACTTCACGCAAACCAACAACATGGTTTGTGAAGCAGGACGATTAGTGGGGATGTGGAGGGGATCTAGGCACAGGAGAAGAAAGTTTATTGCTTTCATTGCAATTTAGTAGACATTTTTTGTCTTGATGGTTCTTTAAACTCTCTGGAACCTATAAAACCCTTAATGCGAGGAAATTTGGCTGAGTAGGAAATGGAGACCAGTGAAAATCACTACAGTGCCCAACACCTTAGGAGTGATCTCTGTGAGGATTTTTGTCACAGTATTTCACTTTTATCACTTTACTTACTGTATGTCATTGTCAATACACCCCATTCATCTGTGATTAATAGGATAATTTCATTCTTGACTTAACTGGGACTCTGCATAGTCAGAAAAACCTGGTGGTTGTATTACTTTATGCGATAAGTGTTGTGTCATGTAAGCAATTGGGGAAACATTCTGCCTCTGTGTGTTTATTACAGTGCAGTACTTTGTAAAGTCCATTTGACTTGAACAAGGCTTTTGAACTATTGATTTAGCTGGCACTTGGTGCATTGAGAATAATAAACATTTGTAGTATGTAGGCAGCAGTCTATAAGAGGTAGGAGTCTGCTGGCATATGTAATGCAATAACCCATGTCAGCTGCATTGATGGGAAGCAATGATGAATATGGCAAAGCATAAATTTAAAAAAAAAACCCAAACAAAAAAAAAGAAAAAATAATTAAAGAGAGAGTTTAACTCCAAACTGTGTAAGCAAGATCCTTTAGGGCATTTTGTCTGACTTTAGGTGCACAGGAAATCCCATAATGTGTTTTGCAATGATGTATACTTCACCAAAATAATTTACACTGCTCAAATTGACTTAGAAATCAATCTAATAGGAGAACAGAATATGTATTTGTATCAGCATGATATATGTTTGTATGGGCTAACCTTCTCTTTCTGAGAGACTTACCTGGAAATAATGAAGTATAAAACACATTGTCTGGAAATTTTCCATGTCTGGAAATTTTCCAGCCAGGTAAAGTATTTGTAGATTATTTATTAAGTTTGAAGCATGGTGATATAGCTGCACATCTTAAATCTCTGTCTCTACTAATGTACCTGAATGGACCTTTCTCCTCTCTCAGTGAATGGAGGAGAGAGTAGCACCCACTAAGATGAAGCAGAAATAAGAGACAGTAATGCAAGGTGCATGTGGGGATAGGTCAAAATTCCTGCAGGTTAATCAGGATCACCTTTTATCTCTGAGAATGCTGATGACTAATGAATGCAGATCAAATCCTCAGCTCCAAATTCACTTAGCTGTATTTTTAATTTTTTTTCTTTTCTGTTTCACCCAAAATGCCTGCCTGAAGTGACATCCATTAAAAGTGTAGGCGCTCGCTTTGTGGAGGACAATGGGCCACATCACGTTGTCACTTTGGATGCAGAACTCCCACAGACTTTCAGCAAGTGCTGCTGGGAAGCAGATGGCATGTCTTGGCCCAGCCAAGGCGTGAGAGGCTGAACCAAGGCATGAGCCTCCTGTTTGGCAAATCCTTTTGAAATTGGGGTAAATTCTTGCAGCTTTCTGTGATCAGGCCTGGATTTCAAATACTAGGATTTTTTTCCCCTTTTTTTCTTTTATTCTATAGCATCAGCAAAGATTTTTAGCCATCCTGCTGATTCACTGTGATCAAAAAATGGTGCTGGTGTCTTGCTGCTGGTGGGAGGTTTCACACAGAAGCTCTGTGCACAGGCTGGATCCTCTGCTTGCATCCACAGCAAGTGGAGGGAATAAAGAGGCCTGTTTGCCTGGTGTACAATTTTATACACTTAAATGTAATGGTTTATGACAGAATTCAAAGCAACCAACTTTATATTCATAGAGAAGCTCAGAATTAAAATTGGTGGGGTTTTTTTTCCTTTCAGATGTTTTTTCTCTTCACAAAGGCCCAGAGGCAGCAGCAAGATTAACAAATCATGAGCTCTTAAGTGCACAAGCATTTTTTATTTTTTCCCCTTCATTTGCAGTTGCTGAGTGCCTAAAGTTAACCACGTGCTTAAGAGCTTTGTTGTATCAGAGGTGAAATCTTGTAGCACAAGCAAAGAGAAATTAAGCACAGGTGTGGAGTTTTAGTAGCCACTATTTTTTAGGGCTCAGGGGTCCCCAGGTAAAATTGCTGGGGTGTATTGGGTGTGCAGAATTCACACTTAAGCTGCAGTAACTGCTTTAAATTTTTTTTTTATTTGATGCTATACTCATCATAGTCAGCCCAAAGCATTGATCATAGGCTGACTGGTTGTCAGCTTGATCCAAAGCTTGTCAGCTGTCAGTTATGGAAGAGTTTTGGGGTTTCCTGTGGTATTTGAGATCTGGCTTTTGTTTGTTTTGACCCTTCTTCTCATATTTGGGGTGGTTTTATTGCCTTCCTTCAGTGCAAACTACGCTTCATCCTTTGATGTTGCAATGAAGGGTTTGTATCTAAATGACTGACCACAGGAAAAACCTGGTATGTGGTTATTCCTGACACGTTGTGGTAGCCAGGGCTTTTTTAGTGCCCCTCTTTTCTTTCATATTATTTTCTTTCCCTTTTCCTTTCTTTTCTTTTTTTCTCTCCCTCCCATTCACTGAAGATGCAGGGATTATATAGTTGAATTATCTGTCAGCCCCTATTTTTCTATCTCTTGTCTCTATGGTTTTTTACACCAGTTAACACAGTTTAACCAAATTTGACAGGCAGAGAGGTCTCAGGTATATTTAATTTCTGCCACTTCCATGAAAATAGTGGGCATTGCAAAGGAGAAAAAGTGGCCTGTACAAGGTAAAGTCAGGATTTCAACCTGTATTGGTATTCAAAAATTTGCATGGGAGGGCAACTTCGACACATAAATCAAAGGGTAAAGAGGCCCCTTTGGTTCTGCCACTCACCAAATCCCTTGTCTTTCTCCCACCTTTGTGTTTAGCTGGATCATAGGAGCAGATATGACAGTTCTCTGTCTGAGCACTCTGTGGGGTCCAAGCACAGGGGGATGAACAATTCCCTAGTCTGGTACAAGCCAGGATGTGATTACTATTCAGTATTGATTTTTCAGGTAGGCAACAATAAAAAAAAATTGAACAAGAAGTCTGAGGGTGGTTGAAAGAGATTTCAGGGCCTTGGAACAAATGGGTAAGGCACTAGGAGCACAAGTAGCATTCTCCCCTATCCTTCCAACCCCAGGGAATGATGCAGGAAGAAACAGGAAGAGCCAGCAGATCAATACCTGGCTCTGAGCCTGGTATTTCTGGCAGAATTTGGGGGTTTTGATCATGGATCTGTTTACATTAGGCAAGGCCTGCTGGAAACAGTGTGGTTACACCTGTCTCCCAGCGGGGAAAGGAACTTTGCACAGGAGTTAGCAAGGCTCACTAAGAGAAGTTTAAACTAGATTTGAAGAGGGAGGGAGATAAAACCAGGCTCACAAGAAATAAGCCGGGAGTAGCACACCAATGATTGAGGTGTGTTAGTGAGGTCCTCTGTTCTGCCTTCTCAGGCATGGAAATCTATGTGGTAGCAAAAACACAACTGATGTTTTAGAAACCGTGGAAGTGCCTGAGAATGGTCACAGAGGAGTTTGAGCTTCTCTCCACAAAGATGGTGGGATCAGTAGCCCAAAGGAACAGCATCTACACCGACATCTGCAGCATGGGCAGCACACAGGAGGAGCTGGAAACCAGGAGCAGCAGGAAAACAATGACATAATTGCCGTCACAGGAATGTGGTGGGATGACACACACAACTGGAGCACTGCAATGCATGGCAATAAAGTGTTCAGAAGGGACAGGCAAAGAGAGGTGATGGGATAGGTTAGGGAGTGTTTTGATTGTCTGGATCTTGGCGATGACAGGATGAGCGTTTATGGGTAAGACTCAGGGGAAAGGTCAATAAGGCAGGCGTCCTAGTGTGTTTCTGTTCTAGGCCACCCAACCGGGGTGAAGAGACAGACAAAGCATTTAATAAGCAGCTGGGAAAATTACAAGGTCTCACAATTACAAGGTCTCACAATTACTAGCCCATGTTCTCATGGGGCACTACAACTTACCCAGGTGTACACCAGAAATAAAGTACAGCAGAGAGGAAGCAGTCTAGGAGGTCCCTGGAGTGTGTGGAAGAACTTCCTGACATAGCTGGTGAGGAAGCCAGCTAGGAAAGGTGCCCCTCTGGACCTGCTGTTTGTGAACAGAGGAAGACTTGTGGATCGTGTGATAGTCTGAGGCCATCTTGGGCACAGTGATCACAAAATGATACTTTTTGATTCTTGGAGTAAGGAGGGGCATGAGCAGAACTGTTCTGGAGGGCAAGCTTTGGCCTGTTTAGGATACTGGTTGAGAGAGTCCCTTGGGAGGCAGTCCTGAGAGGCAAAGTTGACCAGGAAGGCTGGACATTCTTCAAGAAGGAAATCCTAAATACCCTGGAACAGGATTTCCCTGTGTCAAAAGATGAGCTGGTGGGGAAGACTGGCCTGGCTGAACAGAGAGCTTTAGCAGGAACTCAGAGATAAAAAAGGAGAGTATGTGACCTTTGGAGTAAGGGACAAGCAATGCAGGAAGACTAAAAGGTTGTTGTGAGGTTATACAGGGAGAAAATCTGAATGGCCAAAACCCAGTTAGAAATTTATCTGGCTACTGCCATAATGGACAATAAAATGTTTCTATAAGTACATCAGCAACAACAAAAGGGCTGAGGAGAATCTCCATCCTTTATTGGATGCAGGGGAAAATACAGTGGTGAAGGATGAGGAAAATACTGAGGTATTTAATGCCTTCTTTGCCTCAGTCTTTAATAATAAGATCATCCCCCTGTACTCGGCACTGGTGAGGCCACACCTCAAACCCTGAGTTCAGTTCTGGGCCCCTCATGTCAAGAAAGACACTGAGGGGCTGGAGCATGTCCAGAGAAGGGAACAGAGCTGGGGAAGGGTCTGGAGCACAAGTCCTATGGGGAGCAGCTGAGGGAGCTGGGCAGGCTCAGCCTGGAGAAAAAGAGGCTTGGGGGTGACATTATCACTTGTTGCAGTGGGGATACTGCAACACGCATATATCAAACCAGGAGTCCCGTGGAAAGGAAATATATATGGACAGACAGATTCTTGCTAGATGTTTCAGAGATGTTTATTTCTCCAGCCGCATGGCCGGAGCTCTGCCCAGGAACTGTTCCAGTCACGGGACCAAGGGTCCTTCTGCCCGCGCAGGGAACACAAACCAACCAACGGGAACGAGGCTGAGCAGGGGCAGGGAAACCCCGTGTCTGTGCCCTCAGGGCCCCTCTGCCAGGGCTACACGGCAGGGGAGGGACCCCAACACCTCACCCGTTTTATTTTAATAAAAGGAGAATGAAAACAACTGGATAAACGTAACAAGAACAGTTTCAAAACAAAACAAGCCACCCTCCTGAGTCTTTAAATGTCCAAACAGATTCTGTGGAACATCTTAGGGCTGACAGAAGGGAGACAGAACTCTCTGAGCATGCTTTGTGGGGAAACTGAGGCAGGAGAGGGTTTAACTTCTTCCCTTCCCCTTTTCATCCCCCACTCAGCATTGGAAAGGGATTTTTGGGGAAACAGTTGGCAAAAGCATGGTTTTGTGAGGGAAACCATGGATGAAAAAACGGATTGGGAATACACTGGGGGTAATAGGACATAGGGTGAAAGGGAAAGGTGGGATTAGGAAAGGGAGACTGTAGGGGGGGCTTACAATGGAGATATTGTCTAACATGACTACGATTTTTTGCATATATACTGCCTTTTACAGGAACACCATCAGGCCCAGTGACCTGCGATGCTTGTAACCCTTTTCTACCTCGTATAATTTTGAATTCCACGACTTCTCCATCTGCCAAGCTTGGGATGCATTTTTCAGGGTTATTCTTTTTAATAGCAGTTCTATGCACGAATATGTCTTGCTGGTTGTCACACCTTGTTATAAAACCATAATTTTGCTTAACATTATACCATTTTACTATCCCTAAGATCTTAGTTACTATGATCTTTTCCTTTTTCCGAGTGGCTGCTGTTTTCTGTCTCGCTGCGTCTTTGCTCTCTCCTTTGGTCGCTCCCGTGTTGGAATTGTCGGGGCTGCTGGTGCCCGCATTCTCTACCATTATGTTGCAGTGGGGATACTGCAACACGCATATATCAAACCAGGAGTCCCATGGAAAGGAAATATATACGGACAGACAGATTCTTGATAGATGTTTCAGAGATGTTTATTTCTCCAGCCACATGGCCGGAGCTCTGCCGAGGAACTGTTCCAGTCCCCGGACCAAGGGTCCTTCTGCCCGCGCAGGGAACACAAACCAACCCATGGGAACGAGGCTGAGCAGGGGCAGGGAAGCCCCGTGTCTGTGCCCTCAGGGCCCCTCTCCCAGGGCTACACGGCAGGGGAGGGACCCCAACAATCACTCTCCACAACTCCCTGACAGGAGGGTGTAGCCAGATGGGAGCTGGTCTCTTCTCACAAGTAACAAGCAATAGAACAAGAGAAAATGGCCTTAACTTGCACCAGGGGAGTTTTAGCTTCAATGTTAGGAAAAATTTCTTCTCTGAAAGGGTTGTCAAGCACTGGAACCGGCTGCCCAGGGCAGTGGTGGAATCACCATCCCTGGAGGGATTTAAAAGACATGTGGTACTTGGGGACATAGATTAGTGGTGGGCTTGGCAGTGCTGGGTTAATGGCTGGACTTAATAATCTTAACGTTCTTTTCCAACATCAACAATTCTGCAATACAAAATGAGTGTGAGCTGGAGCAGTGCTACCTTGAACACAAAATGCAGCTGGAAAACTAAATTCAGAGTCACTTATTATTTCTGGATGGACTTCGGAGATGGGGAAGGCAAGGAGATGCCCCCACCTAAATGGTCTGTGCGCTTAAAGTGGTTGAGCGCGGGAGAGAGTCAGACAGGCTGGTGCTGCCTGTGTGTGTCTGTGTGTGTTTGCTGTGCCAATTAATTACATCTCTTTGTAGTGTGGTAGTGATTTCATCCAGGGGAAATGAAAGAACGTGCAGTTAAATAACCCTCTGTGTGTATATGTAATTTCTGGAGCTTCCTGTGAATGCTAATATTGTGATTGGACAAGTTATTTCTCAGCTCTTGAAGCCACCCATCAGAGTGGAAGTTTTGTGAAGTTCTTAGTGATTTTTCCCTGGTGAAAACACAGGAGGCTGGTGAAGGCATGATCTGTTTTTGTTTATCTCTTCAATTCCTAATTATTGGATAAAAATCTTTGTTTTTTTCAGGGAAATAATAGGGAAAAGAAAGATCTACAGCTTGTTAAAAAAACAAGAAGTATAAAAGTATTAATTCTTCATGTATGTAAACTCAACTCAAAAAACAAACCTAAGACAAGGAAATATTTCAGTCTGAAGTCTATGGCTTTGCTTTTTTTGTTGTTGTTCTCTACTTCTGGCTGCCATTGTGTGGGATGGTGCCTGTTTGGAGGTGTTAATCTATACATAATGAAATTTCAGAGAGCACACGTACTATATCTGCAGTGCTCCAACTGTTCTTTGAGATCCCTGTGAATGCATCTGACATAATAACCAAAGAAAACAGTGGAAAACCTGTGATTAGAAACCTAACAAGTAGAGCTTATTTAGTGATAGCTAAAAATGCTACAATTCACATGTGCTGGCTTGCTTTATACAGCTCAACAAGACAGATCTGGGCTTTTGTTGGTGTAGAAAACACTTTAAAACAGAGTACAGGAATTTATGATTTCCATTACTCACTTTGAAAATCAATCTTTTCCCAGTGTTTTTCTGCTGAAAGTTCTTTTTTGAAGGATCAAGTTCTGTTATACTTGCTAGTTTAATCTTTTTCTCCACCCCAAGTCAGTGATGTGGGAACCTTTCAGATAAACAGCGCTGAAAGATTAAAACCATTAACAGTATAGCTAATACCTGTCCTAAGTCCTTATCAGAGAGTCACACATAAAATTACTGACTGTTCCTTATGTACCAACTTCATGCTTGGCCTTATTTTCTGGGACATTGTGTTCTTGTCTCTTGCTGAATAAGAGGGAGGGTGCAGTCTATGTCAAAACAACTTCTATCTGAGTAGTCTGTGGCATGTAGACATGAACTAAGAAGTAATTGAAGTGCCAATTTGTTTTAGCAGAATATTACAATATATTGGTACTTTGTGCACTAGGTTGTTATGTATATTCAAGGTTCACTGCTGACATGGGTTGGGGGGAAACTGGGCTTTATGAGACAGCCCTGATGTACTAAAAAAGTTTTGTGAAATGGATAAAATACTTGTGTTTGAATTTTATTGATTGATAGTAGGGGAGGTGAAATAGGAAACTGTATTTCTGGAGGCAAGTGTATGAAGACAGACCAGAATTGCCAGAATAAAGCAAGCTGGGGAAGAGGAATATGATGTAAAAGGCAAGTAAAAAAGCAAGAGGAGGTGACTGTGAACCGAGTACGAGGAGTAAACCAGAGCAGAAGACATCTAAACATAGAAGAAATTTTTTTTCTTCTTCATTATTGGAAGTAAAACAAAGAAGGGCCAGGGAGACTTCTGTCAGGAAAAGATGTGGAAGTATGGAGATAAACCTCAGCACTGGTAGGGAAAAAGCAAGAACAACACTCAACTTGCTGGGTTCTGGGGGTGTTTATCCTGTGTTTGGGGTTTTTCTTTCTTTTTTTTTAAGAAAGATGGGAAAATCTCATGTATGTTGATAGTATCAGAGTATGAGCTGAGAACTTCAGTAGCTGACATGATAATGTAACTGTCACTGTCATGCATATGGGGGCATGTCTCTGGAGTTTATAAAAGTGATTTTAATTTCTAGTCCTCCCTATTTAAAATTCAAGGGTTTTAGAAGCCTTATGGCCTTAGCATTGCTGTGGGCATGGATTTGGTGTGAACTCAAGGCGATATTACGTGTAGTGTCACCACCAAGAACTTCCTGAAGCATCTGGGGTTCCCCCAGAGGTGTCTCCTGCAGTCCTGGAAAGACCTGGCCCCGTTTCACTTGTGAGATCTGACAAGATCATAGCCTGGGGTGGGAATGGCTTCTGCAAAGAGCTCCACAGAATAGGGGAATAGGACAGATTGGGGTCGGGCTGACAAGATTTAAGTTGACACACATTTTGTGAAATGAAAAGGTCATGTTTCAATGAGAAAGGAGTGGGGATTTTGTTTGTGGGATTTGTCTTCTGGCTCGAATTTCACTGATGGCAATCTGGTGCACAAACATAAGTGAATGCTTGGATATCAGGGCTTTATTAAGGATTTCAGCTGGTTGCAACTCATTCATCTGATATGGCCCAGTTGTTCAAATAGGCCAGTGCACTCCACACCTCCTACACCCTCTGTATATGAGGAGCTTGGCCCATGGCTTCATAAACTAATAATATCTAAGAAAGCTTTGCACCTTTCAGCAGCATGGCAGAGCTGCTCTGATTCCCCTCCTTCCTGAAGAATTGAGCTGGGGGAAAATGTCCCTCTCCTTTTGTCCCTACTATAAAATTTTAAACCTAAACAAGTAAAGACTTTAAATAGGGTAAAACTTCAATAAGGAAATTTTTACTCCTATTGAAACATTCTTTGTTTGGTTCTGGTTTTTTTTTTTCCTTGTTGAAACACTTACAGCATCACCTCAAAGCTGTAGCTGTGCTCTGTGCTGTCTATAAATGCAACAAAAAGAGTTGCTTCTGGCAAAAAGAGACTATAATTTATATATAATATAAAGCAACTGTAGGGAGTTCTCACTAATACAGACTCCCCATCTGGAAATAAGCTGTTGTTGAGCAGTCTGCTGTGGACAGGAGGGTTGGGCTGGAGGTTTCTGTTCTCTGCATTTGAGACTGCTTTTAAAGGACTTCTGCTGATTATTATTTTTCCTTCTTCTCAGTACTTTTTTCTTTGGCATTGATTTGTTTACAGCTCTGTGAGTTGCACCCAGTTTCCACTGCCATGGAGGTGCAATGACTTAAGTTGGATCCCATGCATAAGGAGCCCCTAATATTGGTTGGAAGTAGCCCCTGAGGTGTGTCTATTAAGACCCTTAACTCACTGGTCCTATTTTTTCCCTCATGCAGGTGGTATGGTCACTGCAAGCACTTGATACCAGAAAGATAGATCTTTAATTTTCCTCAATACACATGCGTTGTGGTGCTATTTTTGGAACAGATGGAAGCTATTTCCTCAAATGGTATTAGTGCCTAACATGACAATAAATTCTTACACTGCAGTGCTCCTTCCCACAGGGGCAAATAAAGCACTTCCATTTTTGCCTTCTTCGACCAGAGCAATCAGCATGTCCACGGCATCTAAAGACGAGCATTTCCCTGCACAAGTGAATATCATAGCAGCAAATCTCCACTCCACGGGCAAATGAGCTGTGCCAGGCATTTTAACGACGGAGTAGGTTAGCCAGGTTATAATTGTCTTTAATTTGCACTTGCAGAAGCTGTAACATTTACCTGAACATGGTTGGCACTGGGAGAAGGGGAAAATTATGTCACACTTCTGAAAAAAAATCAAAGAAACAACTTTAGATCTCATATTTGAAACAGAATATCCTGCTGATTGACCATGCACATTGGTAGAAGTAGGATTTTTTTGATCCATAGAGCTGAATGATCGCTGCAAGTAGTGAACATAAAAAATTAGTTCCATGGTGGAAAGCATGTACTTTTGCTTTTTTTTATCTTTTATTTTTCCTTTTTCAAGAGCATTTCAGAAGGCTCAGCCCTTCTCCCTGCTGAATGGCACATTGAATCCCTGCTCTTTGCTCTGCTGTCCTCAGAGACCTGAAAAATTTTTTAACTAAGGTTATCTGAGGTTTTGTCTAGTTTAGTTATTTTTAATAACAAAAAGAAGAGGCTGTCCTTCTGTTCCCACCCACTATTGTAGCATTTTACAGTAACATATAATTTCCTTTTTGAGCGAGAAATGGGTGATGAACACCATAACTAGTGCAGGTCTGCGCACCAGTCCTGGCACATCTTATGAACTTGCAAACCAAGACTGTGCTTTCTCTTCTGTTGTGTCTTTCAAACTTCCTCTCTTTCTTTGCAGAAGTTCTTGCAGAAAATACCTACAGCCTTCAATTTCATCCTTACTGCTGCATTTTTTGTTATTTTTCAGCTTCTGCAGTGAATGGTTTTTGCTGTCAGTGTTTCTGTTCTGTGGGAGGGAGCTGTGGGTGGTTACAGCTGTAACGTGTGCTCCATAATCTCAAAGCATTTGTTAGAAAATTTCCCGTTTGCTCTGTTTCAATTTTTAACCAGTTGAGTGGTGCATGCCGGTGCCCTGGGGTAGCCTTGCTGCTCTGGCATCACAGGCTGAGCTGCATCCCACCAACATTTGGAGCACTTGCCAATTGCAGCAGGACCCCATGATACCCAGAGCCTTCAAAGAGAGGATGAGATGAGGAATGGGTGTTGTATTTTAAGCCTAGCAGTCACTGTGGGTGGGAATTGAGGAGAGAGGCTCCTGAAGATTTGATTTTGTTTGGTTTAATTTTTTCTCCCTAATGTTCTGGCCAGCCAGTCCACAACCTACATTTCTGCCGAAGCTCCTGAGGGCATATTAGAGGAAAGTGGGAGTTGTCTTTTTGGTAGCCAGCAGCAGAAGGGCCTAAGTATTGATCGGGAAATGTGTGAGAAAAGCAGAAGGCATGAACAGCAGGTGGTTTGGATGGGAAGAGGCATTTCAGATTAGGGGAGAGGAGGAAATAGACCACTGCTTGACTTGGTTTACATCCATCCTGAGCATTTGAGAGCATGTGGATGTTATGTCCTCGTGTTAGCACTCTCCACAAACCGTTTATTAAAATTTTCTTGTTGTGATGTGATATTTGCAACATGCGTTTCCTCGATGCTGTTGTTATAGAGACATTTCTCCTCTCCTCATGCCAGCTATTAAGAGCCATCATGTGCAATGGCATTTGAGTTTATTCTTCTCCTGGCATTAGCAGAGAACTTTCTTCTCTTTGTAAATGTTGAAATGTTTTGTAGCTTAGATGTAAATATAGCAAAATCATATCGCTTTAGTTCCAGCATCTGGTAAGATCACTTTAATATATAATTGAGTAAAAATTATAATTTAAACAGCAATTTTGTCACTATTTTGTTACTTTAAAACCAAAAAAATCAAGTTTTTTTTAGTCATGGTATGGATAAACAAATATCTTCTTTCTTTCAAACTAAAAATAGCTACAAATTCAGTCTCTTTTCCTCAAATTGCTCGCAATTTATAGTAGCAATGGCTTCAAGATTTGAAGTGCAGATCTGCTTATTGAACAGTCTGTGGATTAATGGATATGGGATCATGGGCTTTGTCAGGGAGACAGACATGAAACCCTGGTTGCCTCTTGTTTACTATTATGGGAGTTCATTTTTGATAATCTGGTAAAGAAATGATTGCAGAGGAAATGCGAGTGAGTCTCACCTGTGTACAGACAGGTTCCTGCAATGCTGGGTGTGCATCAGGTGTCAGTTCTCTGCTCTGCTAAAATAGAGTATTCAACCCGTCTCTTGAGAAAGTACATGGCAGATTTGTGGTGGGTTTTAAAACCGAAACAGAGGATCTATTTATTCTCTCTACATTTACTTCCCCTCCTTTTTCTTTCTTTCTCCTTTTTCCCACTGCCTCATCTTTTGGGGGAGTCTTTGGACCCAAAGACCTTTGAAAATCTGTCTCAAGTTTTGTTTTTTCAGATCTGATCTCATTTTCAGCAGAGGAGTTTTGTTCAAGCCTGGTAGTAGTGTGTTCAGGAGAGGAGGCTGTGTGGAAGAAGTTTGGGAGCCCTTTTGTGAACTAATTATAAATGTAGGATCTCGGTCTAACCTTCTGAACAAAGACTTTCAGGCATCTATATTCCCTTTTTCACAGTAATTCAAGCCTTCAAATTCCCTATTTATATTAAAGCAGTTGACAAAACTTCTGTGATTCTCTGCAAGGAAACATTTGTTTATATAGAGAGAGCCTGCAGGGCTGGGGAAGGGAAATGACTCTCGGTGTCAGAGCTCCCCATTCAGTAAGTTCCTCTTTGCAAGGGTGAAATATTTTCATTAGTCCTGGTTTGTAATTTGAATTTTTATGTAAAAGTAGTAAGACTATTGTTTGGGAAAATAACGGAGCCTTTTCTAATCTCATTTTTTTCCTCTGGTGACTTAATACTGAAGTCGTACATGGGACATCTGTGGCTGTGTCTGGAAATTAAGGTCATTAGTCCCTGCTTGTACTGCAGCTACTTTGCAGGAGGAACTTCTTGGTAAACGATGTCTGCGCCAGAAGTCTCTGCTGCAGCTGGAAACCTGTTACATCTGTTAAAAACGTGTAAAAGGTGGGCCCTGCTGCAAGACTTTCACCTAAAGTTAATCAAAGCAGATAACGTGGGCAAAGGATGGACAAGCCACTGCAGGCTTCCCAATTCCAGTGATTTAGATTACGTTGTTCTTAATCTACAAAAAGGCCTTCCCCCTTTGGAAGAGATGGCCAGTAGAAAAGGAAAGCTTAACATGACTTGGTGGTTGTAGTTTGTTATCTTTTTGCATCACAACACTTATTTTGCAGTGTTCAGAAAAGACACGTTACAGAGTGAGAGAATTTTACATGCCATATCTTCATTTAAAAGCTGTGGCACGCATGAAATTTAATTACTCTCCTTCTATGGCTTAAATTGAGGGCAGCTTCAAAAATGAGGGTGGCTTCTATTAAACTTAATTACTTTTCCCTGCAGTCTGCATGGTTAGTAATCACGGGAAGATTCTAAACAAAGATACAGTAGAGAGATTCTTTTATGAGAATAGGACTGGAAAGTAGCCTATAAAATATAGAGAGACGCCAAATACCTTTTATATCTAGCTTTAATTTATTATTGTTATAGTTGGCTAGCACAATAACAATAATAATTTTTCAGAATGATTAAGAAGTTATTGCTGGGGAAGGGATGTTAGCTGGATTTGGTCTTTCGATGTTCAAGCAATGAATTCCTCAATTTCTTCAAGTTCTTTTGCAGATTTACAGGGTGAAAAAAGGTTAATAATAGAATTTTTTTTACAATGTGTTCTATTGACTATAGATGGCAGATCTGACAGTTAAAATGAAATTTTTTCCAGAAGAAACTAATTATTTGAGATTTTATAGGGATGTATAATTATATTCACCTTAAAAAAAAAGGGGGGGGGGGGAGTTTTATTACAACTGTGCTTTTTAAAGAACAAGTGTAGAAATAAAAGTAGTAATTGTTCTTAATTATAGCTAACTGTAATTGCACATGACCGCAATATGCAGCACATCAGCAGCAGATTAAGAGATCCTGGCATATGTGTAGTGTGCAGAGCAACTTTGAGCAGAGGTGCAGTTTTATGAATATAGTTACATATCATTTAGGTCTCCTACTTCAAATTCCATCCATGTTGATTTTGTTTTATTTTTACAGCTATTATGGCAAGATAATTGTCAGTTGGAAAGTGCTGCTGCAATGATTTGTCTGTTACAAACAAGTCAAAAACCTTCAAAAGGAAAACTTGTTTTCTTTTACACCAGTGATGTGGTGTGACCAGGGGAGATTTTCCCGAATGCCCCTGTCTGTCTCCTGATGCAGATAGATGGCTAGCCGGATTTTTTTCTTTAGCATCTCAATATAATCAGTACCGAATTCCCGAGGATTCTTCAGCATGGTTGGAAATCTTAGTTAGAAATCTATCCACAAGTTTTTTTTAGATTCAAACTCCTCGAAAATGTAACCCATGAGTCTTTAGACAATGTGAAAATGCTGCTTTGAACAAAATCCAGAAATGTGAATACCTAAAGGTAGAGTTTGATTTCTTCTCTTGCACCTGATTCACAGCCTCACTTTTTTCTTTCAGCTGAGTGCACGCAGCTCCTGTTTTTGAGTGCAGCGTTGCCTGTAATACATTAAGCTGTCATTACACAGTGAACTAAAGAGGGAGTACAGATGCTTAAAGGAGGCTGCTGAGCTTCAAAACTACTGGCTGCATTTCCTGCTCCAAAACAGGTCATTACTGAAAGAGCAGGGCTCAGTGTGCACCACGTTACCATTGAACGTGTGCACGGTCTTGTGATGGTAATTTCTGCATCTCTTTAGTACGTCAGATGTTTTCAGCCTTTGTCTTGATGTGCCAGGATACTCTCCCATGTTCCCAACTTGTTTTAAGCTGTTCCTTTTACCCAAAAATAAATAAAGCCCATCTGTCACTGAATGTCTTCTTTCCAAAACAGAGTTTTTCAAAATGTTTCAGTCTTGGGCCAGCAGCAGAGTTAATTTAGCCTAGAACCTGGTGGACCAGAAGGGATCTTTTGAACTGCTGAGATAGGGTTGGTTTTTTGCCCTGCTTGTTGGCACAAACTATAGCCTCAGTTGTAAGAAGCTGTGCTTCTATGATTTTTTGTCTTTGTAGTTTGGGAAAAGTGTGGATGCCTACCCCAAATCAGTAGAGAAGGCTCTCTGAAAGGACCGTATGGTTTTAAAAAAAGGGGTTTCACCAAGAGGGACAATAGTGCACAAGAAGTGACTGGCAGATATGTTCAAGAGTGAAAAGAAATTGGGTGGAATCACTCGGCAAAAAGAAAAGGTAAAATTGATGGCTGGGTACACAAGCAAACATGGTGAGGTGTAGGTATAATAGAAATTAAACTTATTCCTGCAGGTAGCAATAAGAAATCAAAACTTGTTGTTTTACTGCGTGGAGAATCTCATGATAACTGGAATGTTCTAAATAAATCATTCACTTCAAATGGCAGCACTGTAGCAAAAAATGTATCTATTACAGGGCTGTTAATAAGCAAATGTGAGCAGTATTTCTTGACAGCAGGATGTGATTGTTTTTTAATAAATCTGTGTTAAGCAGGAAAGGAATAAAAGCTGACACCCAAATAGCAATCCACTTTGGCTCCTGTTTTCTCACTCCAAGTATAGACAGATGCATTGACCCGGATCAGAAATTCTTGAAGGATAATTCTGGTTAGCAGAAGCCAACATGGAATCAAATGTGTATACATTTGTGTATGTGTTCCCAGAAAAGTTAATGATACCATTGCAAATGCTGAACATGTTCCCCACTCCTCTTTGTTAATACAGTGTTGCTTATGCTCTGCAATAAACTATTATTTCTGTGCTATTTCTGTAATTACATTTAATAATCATCTCTCACAGTCCAATAGTATCAAACGTAGGAGTCTTTTCAACAAACTATGATAAATAGCTCCTTGCCGAACTGTTGTACTTGAGGAAGCTTTATGGCTCTCTTTGTAAGATTTGTCATTTTCTTAATGCAGCTTCAAAAAGCTTCTGAGCTTTGTTATGGACTGTCACTGTATTTTTCCCTTCCCCCTCTGCCTTCAAGTGTAGCTGGGTAAATGAAGCTTAATGTGCCATTTCCAAGCACTGTGACACTCCTCCGGGGCTGGTTACATTTACCATTGCTAAAGTCTAAATAAGTGAGTTTTAATGAGCAGGAATGGTTGCTAATAGCCGATTCAGGTACTTAGTAGTCCATGTTATTTAACTCTGGTAGAATTACAGAACATAAATGGTCTGATGATTAATAGATGAACCTGCTACATATTGCAGCCTAATAGTTTTTGCCATTAAAGTACTATCTGAACATCTTTGGGTTTGGATGTGGCTGGGGAGAAAAGGGCTTGCTTGTAGATTTATATCACTGGTAACTTACACTGTAAAACACTTTATATCGTAATTTCACAACACCATCGATGTATTGTTCAGTAACATTTATGAACTTGTTAAAGAGCAATGGTACTTGTGTACTTCAATTTCCTGAGGTGGACAGCTCAGCAGATTTATTCTCTCTGGTTAGGGTTGTCAAAAATAAACTCAACCCATCCTTTTAAGGTCAGAAATAAGACAGGGAGTTAGATCTTAATCTCTCTTCTTCTTCTGTCCCATTAATTTTGGTCAGTGGTAGATGGACCAATAAGAATAGAACTTGACTGTGTTGTTTTTAACATTTCTGATTTGTGGGAGGACAGGTGGCGAGAGGGAAAAAAAAGAGGGCAAAAAAATAACAGATGAAAAACAAATGAGCAAGAATGAAGAAATAATAGCATCCAACATCTGTTGCAGTTTGTGCTGCGATACTCCAGAAGATACCGCAGTATTTATGGAAATAATATGAGGACTGTTTTGAACTGCAGCTAATGGGACACAGACTGCTGGCTGGCAGGCTTGTTCAGAGTCCTTTCTACATTTTTCCTGTTCCATATTTCAACCTGGTATCGTTGTATTTTAGATTATGAGGAGGAGATGTCAGGACAGAAAGGAGCTAAGAAGTAAACTTACCTTGACTAACAACCAGAAAAAGGAAGTAACTATTCCAGCAGGGGGATGAAAAGACAATATGGACAGATGTGTAAAGGAAATGTTGGCTATACTCGTGTTCCAGGTAGACAAGCTGTTTTCAGTAGTTCCTGTATCCATCCGATAAAAACTCTGCTGTAGAAGAGCAGGGGCTTTTCCAAAGCCATTGAATGCTTCTCCAGAGTCAGGGTTAAGGTAGCAGCAGCATTTTTCAGAGCTGGTTTCTGTTTCCATAGCTGGCAGTGTAGGCAGAGGAGTTTGCATCTGCCCATGGTACAGTGTGTGGCCATGCTCAGCATCCCTCCTACAGTGTGGAACTTCAGCAGGAGTTGACCTTGTGGAATTTCTGGAATTTGCTCCTTCTGAGTGGAAAGATACAGCGAGAGTGCACCGCTCTCAAAACTGAAAGTGGGAAGAGCCTGCGCTCACCCAAAGCCTGGAGATTTGTGGAATTCTCAGGGGGGTTGTTGTTTTGGGGGGTGTTTTTGTTGGTTTGAGGTTTTTTTAGTTGGTTTGGTTTTACTAGTGGGTTTTTTCCCTGGTAGTTGCCAATGCCTGTATTTCTGCATACTGAACTGGGCAAACAAGACCATCCCCTTCCTAACTTATATTAGTTCTCCCAAAGTACTTATACTTAGCATCTCACTTTGTTCTAGAAGTACCTGAGCTTCACAAAACTTCAGAGATCCCCAAATGGCTGTCTCAGCCCAGTCTGCATCGGCTAAGAAAATAGTAACTATTTGAATACATAATAGCTGAAGTATCCAAGTTGTTTAGCTTCAGTAAAGTATTTTGGGACTGGGATGAGATGCCATTTCCAAGCTTGGCATTTCTTGGCAAAGAATCAAGAGTTACTTCTCTGAAATAAGTTTAAATAAAGCCTCCAAACTTTTTGAGTGGCTTGAAGTTTGTGTATACTAGTGAAAGCATCTACCACCAGGGAACACCAGAGTTTTGAACTGTTGGCATTGTGAGATTTGTGAGGGAAATATGGGCAGGAAGAGTGAGGTGTGGGTATTCAACAGAAAACAGTTGTTAGGGTGGCTTTTTCTTTTTAGCATTCATCACTGAAGACATCAACGTTTGACCCAATCAATGGCTCACCACAAAGACACTTGTGTAAATTGTACACATAACTGGGCCTCTCACCCTACACAAGTCAGATAAAGTTTTGAATATCAGAAGATACTAACTGAAGCCCTGTACAACATGTCAGAAACTAAGGAAATAATCTAGGCTATCACCATCTATAGAACTTGAATAATTTCTGTGTCTTTTTGCATATATCTCATGCAACCTTGTGAATGTATGACTTCTTGGGGTTGCTCAGCCTGGAGAAAAGAAGGCTCCATGCACCTATAGCACCTTCCAGTACCCGAGAAGATTTAAAAGAAAGAGGAGGGACTCTTTATTGGGGAGTGTTGTGATAGAAGGGGTAACAGATTTAAACTGAGGAGGGTAGACTTATATCAGGTATTAGGAAGAAAATCTTCATTGTGAGGGTGGTGAGGCCCTGGCACAGGTTGCCCAGAGAAGCTGTGGCTGCCCCATCTCTGGAAGTCTTCAAGGCCAGGCTGGATGGGGCTTTGAGCAAACCGGTCTAGTAGAAGGTTCCCTGCCCATGGGATGATCTTACAGCCCAAACTGTTTTATGACTCCATAATTCTTCTGGAGAATTAGCACGTGGCCCAGAATTCTCCCGCAGTTCTATATTTGTTCAACTAAATTTGACCCGAAGTTGCCACTGAGACTTTGGGTATGATTCCCCTCCTTTCCTTGGCACAGGGAGAAGAGGTGGTGGCAAAGTAACACTGCACCAGTGGCACTGTAGCATGAGCTACAGGTCAGTCAAATACCAAATGTGTAAGATTTTCTACCCTGGGAGATTACAGCAGGTTCAATGAGCATATGGGGAGGAACATCTGCTCTGTTTTGGATGATCTTTCTTCTCATTTTGGAGAGAGACAGAGGGTATTTGCCTCCTACTGAGCTCCCTGAGGCAGTTGCCTGTGCACCACTTCTTTCTCTTCCTGTACTAACAGGGTGAGGGTGTTGGAGTTGGTACCATGGTGGATTCTCCCCCATGTTCTTCCTGCTGCTTGCTGTGTCCTAGAGAGCCAAGTCCTGTACCCATATGCTTTTTTTCTTCATTTCCAAGCTGTTAGCTTTCAAAATGCAACACTTGCCTGAGAAAACATGGCAACAGCCACATCCATGAAGGCAGGGTCTGACCTTGGAGCAAAGCACCAGAATGGGATCTTCCTTCATTTCTTCTCCATGCCCTGGCATTTCTCCCTGATGACCCTGGAATTGCATCCCATCCATGCCCCCATTACCAGTCGCTAAAATCGACACTGCTGTGTTTCTTCCATAATTTCTATCTTGTTCTTTAATACCAGAGCAAAAGATGTATGAAAGAGAAGTTTCATCCGATGTCTGGTGGATAGTTAGACTAGGGGCCAAAATCTGAGCTGGGAGTTGTAGTTAAATTGCAAGGAGTGAGAATTTGGCCTGAATTATGTTTTGACTTGCAAGTCATAATATTGCTGTCTTCAGAGACGTTGGGGTGAAGGTTAAATAAAAACTTAATTTTTATAAAATATGAACTAGTCACAGTGATGAAGGCAGCTTTTATTTGGGGTATTATTTGTACACAGGATGTACACTGGACTTGAACAGTTTTGGTGGCAGGTAAATCACTGAATACATAGAGATTTCCTTCCTCATACCTAGGGAGGAATTAAAAATTCAGAAGTAGCAAATTTAGAATACTGAAAAATGTGGCTTTTAAAAATAATTGTGGGAGAAAACAACAAGCATGTTTGCTCATGTCCTTTATCTCAGTCAGCTAATCTTCCAGAATGTCACATTGCATAGAAATAGATTTTTACATATGAACTTGTTACATCACTTCCTAAAAAAAGACTATTTAGCTTGTACTTAAATAGCACATTCAGAGACTGTTTATGCAGAATTTCTGCTGCAAATGTGTGATCCTTGTTAGGTAGCTAAGCTCGGTGTGAAGCTTTAAAATGGCATTGTATTTATTTGCTACTTACTGTGTGAAAGAATACTTACAGAAGTATCAGTTTGAAGGCTTGATAGTTTTCAATAGTTTAAGGGTTTTGAAAGATGAAATTGGTTTTGACCATTTTCATCTCTAGTTGGCATAGGGAACAATTCTACCAAAAAGATATGTAAAAAGCATGTGATATGGAGAAAACAAAACCTTCTCTGAAATCTATCAAATTAATCACAGCAAAACTGAATCCAGAATTTAAACCCTATATTTTATCCAAATGTAGCCAGTTTATGTTGCTTCACGCTAACAAATCTGAGAAACTATCCAATTTAAGACCAGTGAAATATCTTGTGTCTCACAACGGTATTTCAATACACACTATTAATTCTTCCAAGTCAAGGCAGACGCAGTCCCCAATGTGATTTTAGGAAGAGCAGAGACAACAATGTGTCTTTGGAGGTTCCATTTTTCACCTGGAATGTGAAATCAATATCCTGACCATTTGTGGTCATTAAAAATCCCACTGCACCATTCTGAAAAAGTAGAGGCATTGACTCCCAAGTCTTGGTGAAGCTCCGACAAAGTAATTATATTCCTCCTGATACGACCTTCCTTTTAAAGCTAATTTAAAGTTCCTCTTCATCTGTTCTCCCCTGCTTCGAGTGGAAAATCCTTCTTATCCTTTTGTAAACTTTTCTTTAGTTCTGCTTTATACTGACAATTAGTGGCTGTCTTGCCACATTACTGATGCATGTCTAGGAGCAGAGAACATGTCTGCAATTGTGGACCCTACAATTAGAAAAGCTTTATTGGTGGTCTGGTTGAGGGGTGTTGTTCAACAACAAATTTTGGAACCTTCTCTACCCCGATTTTCTTGTGTTGCTCAGTCAGTGGTGCAGTGCCTGTGTGTAGGCAGAGCCAGGAAAGAGTGGTCAAAAAATCAGGTGAGTTGTTTGTTCTGGCAAGTCAGATTTGCCCCTGGGGCAAAGAAAAACTCGTGGTTATGGAAATATTTCAAGGTAGAACTTCCTAGTTATCAACATTATTGCAATTTGTCACACACATCCGCACCCTTGGCATTATCCAGTTATGCCCAATGGATGTTCCTGGAAAAAAACTCATAACTTTTCAAGTCATCATCCAAAATAACTCATTTCTCTTCAACATGTACTTTTTTCTGTTTACAAATATATCCCTTCCAGTAAGATCAATGCTTGTGTCAGTTGTGGGACTCTCTTTAGTGAAGGGTTGAATGTTTTACCCAAATCAGAAATACCAGCTTAACCTATTGGGGTTTTTTTTTGCTTTAAGAAAAATGAGCACAAGTAACAGAAGTTTCTGCTTCTGTACATCCCAGGGAATCAAAGGCATCATGTTCACCTGTCCTGGAGAAGACAGGACCTTTTAACCCTCCTTGTTGAAATGTTGACTGCTGGCTCTGATGCCTAAAACCAAGACCTCAGGATTAGGACTCAGGGTTAGAACTCACCTCTTTCCAAACTGGAAGAATCCCCTGTTCTGCATCCTGGGGCTTCTCTTCTTGCATTTGATCTGCATTCTTATTAGCACACCATACATATCCCTTCTCCAGCTTCGCCCTTATCCTCATGTGCCTTGTGTGCCGTAGGCGGGCTTTATCCTCTCCCCAAAGTGTGAGATGGGAAAAGGAAGAACGGTAACACGATTGCGGGAATGTGTTGCTGCCTTTTTTTGCATCTTCCCCAGCGCCCTGACAGATTGCTTAGCTAGAATCCATATGCTTTCCTTTTCAGAACAAAAATTGTTCTTGGTGGAGACCTAAAGCTTCCAAATCATGAAGGGTCATGATCCTGCAGAATTAAGAGATGATTTCTAAGTGTAGTCTTGACTTGTATGGTTTGAACTCAGTACTTGCTCAGGTTACTGGTGTGCATTTAGCCCAGTATATATCAGATGACCTTGGGTGCCCTTTAAAACCTGCCCTGTTTCTTGTGCCTCAGTTTACATCTCTGCAGAAACACAGCAAAAATCATCAAATGGTTTGGGTTGGAAGGGACCTTAAAGATCATCTCATTCCAAGCTCCATGCTGTGGGCAGGGACACCTTCCGCTATCCCAGGTTGCTCCAAGCCCTTTCCAACATGGCCTTGAACACTTCCAGGGATGGGGCAGCCACAGCTTCTCTGGGCAACCTGCAAAATGTTGCAGAGTCAAACTTCAGAGCTGTGTTGTGCCAAATCCTGCATGTAGGTGGGTAACAACAGCTGCCAGTCAGCCTCTGAGAGAAGAACACCATATGATTTCTCAGTGAACAAAACATTTAATATAAACACAACACTTTCCAGATATTATGAAGAGCTTTTCCTGAACAACTCTTTTTAAACAGAACTATTAGGCAATAAAGTCTGTTTGCTGATCTTTATGCAGATCTTCCCACTTCCACTTCACTGTAAGGTTTTGACTAAAATATTTATACTTTTCTGCTTTGGTATACATCCTACTCCAATCCTACGGGAAGGATTTCTCAGCCTGTAGAGAGAAATGACAAACTGCGTGTGTGGTGCTTGGTTCACCCACACTGGCTCTCTGGGCTTTGATAAGAGCTACGTGGTCCTCTCGATAGTGCAGAGCCTCTGCAGTAGGTCAAATCTCCTCACAGGTCTCAGAAACAATTGGTAAACCTGTGTTTTGCTTCTTTGGAAGACCCCATGGGAGGGTGTAATATTTTGGGGTGCAGACCTCCCACCCAGCACTGTCCTGGTTTCAACAGCACCTACATCTTCCATATGTACAGATGACGTTGTCCCAAATCTGTCCTTTGCAGCTGAACACAAAATGTTTGGAAATTGTAAATGACCTCCCTGTAAATACTGCCCTGCTCTTCCCTAATGTCACCTTCCTTGTAACAGCTTTTCCAGGGTCTTCAGCCTGGTCCTCTCCCGGCCTTAGGACTGCTGTGCATTAGCTCATCCCATTTGCATTGGAGCTGATTTCAGTGGAATTCAGGGCAGCTCTGACAAAGCATTCAAGTTTCCATCCTCACTCTTTTTCAAGGTCATCCTTTCATATCACAGACAGGATGTAAAAATACATGATCTTATATTCATTCTCCCTTTGAGTATTATCCTCTTGTTTTCATCCAAGAAATTTTTTTTTCCTCTACATACAGTAAATTCAGAGTTATATTTATTGTGTGTGCCATTGGGGAGTACTAGGGGTCTGAAAACTGGTTATACAAGTCTAGTTTCGATTTCTTGAATGACTACAGAATGAGTATCTTTTATCTTTAAATAAACTTTAAGGGTTTTCTTGATGAGCAATTTGCTCCAAAAGATTTTCTTTTTTAAACTGTCATGAAATATATTTATAGAGTGGTGTTTCAATTCCTGATATTTATAGGAACACTTACAGTGGACATTAACCCTCTTCAGCAGCCCATGTACCATTTACTTCCAGTGGCATAGGGGGGATAATTGTGTTTGTTTTCTGGGAAAATAATATTTTTGGTTTCACAATCTAAAGGGGGGCTAATGTGTTTTTATGGTAAAAGTGTTTACTGAGCTGATGAGAAGCAATGAAATCTTCAGACAGTTGGGAAGTAATCAGACTTCATTTACTTGTGAGTTTGAGTTTTATTTGAGTTGGATCTGTATTTCAAAAAGTGTTACCTTACATATTTTTGCTCAAAAATTGAATTTGATCTGACTAAATGTGAAATTGGCAACACAATTAATTACATTAAAAATGTATATGTTAAAGATCTGCAGTGTCTTTGTTTAACATTCTGATCACATTCAGATTTTTTTACCACTGCATCGACTATTTAATAATTGTTTCCACAATCTCTTGTAGAGAGGGTTATTTAACAAGAATGAAAATCTTTAGAAATTTGGATGCACCAATCACTCACTGCTCTGCTCAGAGGCTGAGAGTGTGGTTCCAGTCTAACATCCACTTTTAAACCTACATGATTCTGCTTCTTGACGCTTCCTGCAGTACCCACCCATGATTTGCCAGGTTGTCTCTTTAAGCTGGATGAGCAACTGCTATTTTATAAAATGTGCTGCCATACCCTAAAGCAATAAGGTTTGTGCCATTCTGTTATTAGAACAGTAATGGGTAGCTAAAGGCTACGGAGCCCCTTTAGAAGAAGAAACAAAGAGATACCCAGATCCAGGTTCTTTCCTTCAAAAAATATGCATTTCAATGAAAAGAGATGATGTCTGGGATTAACGGTGGAAAGGGAAAAAGTCCTGACTGTTGGAACCATTTAGTGATTCGGTTCTTTGATAGGTTACAAAAAATATCATATTAATTCTTTGAACTGTATAAATCATGAGTAGGGCTTGGAAAATAAGGCGGTGTGATACCAATGTGAGGAGTTTAATGAAAATAAAATATATAAAATGTACAGATGTATCAAATAACCCCATAGAAACCAAGTCTGTATTGATCCACTCTAATTTCATTTTCTTATCTCTTTATATTCACTTCCTCTTGCTCCTGGCTGTCACCTTTGATGTCATTTATATCATGGACTTTGTTCATCACAGACACCTGCTAAATATTTACCTGTCTGCCTTAGCTGGGGTGGGAACTAGTTTTTTCTGAGGGAGCTTAAATATCTGCTGGACTGTTGCTGAGTATTGCATGCCAGAAAAGAGCATGAGCCATTTTTTATTTCTTGTTTAATCTTCTTTGCAACCACCAAACACAGTTCTGATCTGTGCCTTTTGAAGCAAAGCACTGGGAGGTTTAAGGCAACCTTCTGTGCCCAGCAAACTGCACAGCTTGGAGATAGACACTCTGAAAATGCAAAGCCAGGCATGTTTAGAGGGACCATTTCATTTCCTCTGACACTGTAATGGAGACTACAATTGCCAGTAACCATTAAGGAAAAAGCCTCGGTGTCACTGTGTGATGTCCAATATAAAAATAATAATTTATAATTAAAAAAATTATACCCTCATAGCTGCTCATAGTTCATATAGTGCCAAAAACTATGGGGGATCTAGAAAGATCTCCCGAAGAGGAGCTCTGAATTATTGTGGTTTAAATATATTAACTCTGTAGTTGCCCCCATCAAGAAAAGTGACTTCAGAATATGGGAAAAGGTTCATACTCTTGCAACAAAAATGTATAGGTTTGGTTCCAAACAAAGAGATCACTAGGCCCATAGTTTTGGAAATTGTTACGGCAAGAAAGATTTTGGGACCTGTCTTAACTACTACCACCTGCCCTTACAAAAAAGGTTCCCCCCCAACTGTAAAAGAGGATGAAAGGATTTTCTCTTCCTCAGCTGTAAATAATAATAATAAAATATTATGCTGAGAATTGTCCCATACCATAAGTTCCATCGACAGAGGTGAAATTTTGCAGTTTGCATCTCAGCTGAGGCAAACAGGGTATGAACCCACCAGCTGCCTTTCATGCAGCAAATTTATATATTGGACATAAATTTCATAACTGCACAAGAAAACTGCGGAATGAGATGGGAATCCAGTCAAATCTAAGACAATGAGCCCCCTTATGCCTTGTTGCTGGTTTTTATGGTCCTATGTATGGGAGAGAAATGAGAAACAGAGCTATCCAGCTATTTTCCTGATGCTTGGATAAGGTCTAGGCAAATGTGCTGGGAGGGAAACAAGGACACACAGTGGTGGTAGATCTGAGATGTATTTTAAGGACTGTGTACATAGGTAATGGTAATGTATTTAATTGTGCTTTAATGTGACAAACCACTACATTAGCCCACTTCCACTATCTGGCACTCAGCTTCCTTCAAATAAATTGCACACCCACAAAAGGTTTTTAGACAAGTAAACTGGATGAAAAGTCACAAATTCAGAAAATAACTATTGTTGCAGACCAGCATAAGAAGATTTAACATTAGCATGGTAGTTTCTCAGTGCACAACCTGATTGTAGAACTGTCTAATGCCTTGCTTTTGCTGCAGCACTGAAATAAAAGGGAACATTTTCCACCGGAAAATTGGCCCAGTGCTACGTTTTGTCTATGTAAGATCATGCAGTGCTGGCATTTGAAATAGTGATAATTTTATGCCTAAAAAAATGAGTAATTGTACCACAGAGAACTTGATTCTGATGAGATCCTTAGATCACACTCCATCATCTGCTTTTTCACATTCTTTTGTATACGATCGGGGGAATCGCATCCGCCAGTGACGCGTTTGCGTACGGAGCTGTGGATGTGTGTCTGCAGTCCTATAAAATACAAGCGGTATAAAGGCGTCTTTAAAATTTTATAGCTGTTTAAAACACAAACTAAGTTTTCCTCCCTTTGTGTCTTTCAGAGAGACTGCCACAGAGTTATCTGGAACGTTACCAAGGTAAGCAAGTTCCTCTAAACTGCATCTGTGTGTCAGTGTCTAGAAGGTGCTGAAAGAAGCACAACCTTTGGAGCCAGAACATGATCCTTTTCCTGAGGAAAACTGCTGGGATACTGAAAACTGGGGTGCAGAGAGGAGAACACTCCCTGCATGCCACAGACAGACAAATTACACCGAAATACTGGCACAGCCAAGCCCACACAGCTTAAAGCGACGGGTTGAAGTTGCTTTGAGGCTCAGCACAGTTGTGCACCTGATGAGAAAAATCCCAGCTGTGGCTTCCTTCCAGCTGTGCAATTATACCCATGGCAGGTGGTTTGGCTTTTGCTTTACATTTCACCTGAGGGATGAGAGGAGGGAAACTTGGAGGTAGGAGGAAAGAAACGCTGTGATCTTAAGGCATTTTCATCTGGAAGGCAGGAAAGCAGCTTAGACCAAATTCTTCTGTGCTGAGAAGGCTTTTCATAAAATAATAGAACTAGACAAGACTCCCAGGCTGAGAGAGAGGTTTTTGAAGAGAGACCTGCCTACATATTGTCAGAGGAGGCAATAAAATGCTGTAATCATGCAGACAGAGAAAAGGGTGGAGAGAAGGGAAACAAAAAAATCTGATATGGTAATCTGTCACTTAGCAGAGATGCCTGGTGAGTTAAAAAAGATGCTCTCAGTCCACTTGTATTTTCTGCCACTGGTTTTGCACTCTGAGGTGCAGGAGGTTTTAGTGGGGTTATGGTTTTGGGGGCTTCTGCTATCCTCTGATTAAAGCAGCATTGTAGTTCAAACAATATATAATTTTAAAAGAATATTTCAACAGGAAGGACAGTTTTCTTTAAGCATGGCAATACATGCAAGTTGTTTCTGATTCTAAGGCAGAAAAAAATATCTGCCTTTCTTTAGGGGGTGTGTGGTGTATATTAGTCGATTTTTTTATATTGATAAGCTGTAAAAATGTATATTTTCACTATATATGATCACTTCACCCTCTGCAATGTACCTCTTTGTTCTGTTTGTACAAATTTGTGTGTTTTATATGATTTGTTCATTTAAAAGATACTTTTTTTTTATGGTTTACTGTCACTTGGTCTCTGTGGTTGTGCAAGCAAATATTCTGGTGAAATTTTGCCATGTGTTTGAAGTGCTGACCAGTGATCAGGCCTACCTGGCCCCAAAGATTTTGTTCATCTTCCTTGCAAAATAATTGCATTTCTTCATACACACACAAAAAAAAAAAGAATTGGGATTCAACAGAGTAGCCACCTCCTTGGTCAGGAATCTCAGTATTGATGCTTAGCTGTATCTTTTAATAGTTTTAGTGCTAAAATATTTCCCGTTTCACTGCACTTGGTGAGGTATTATAGGACTAATATACTGGAAACATGGAGTCCTTACACTGCAGAAATGAATTCCACTTTAATTTGAAGTCAAAATGAGACACATAAGTGTTTGAATAAACATCCCGTTTCGTACTTGCCATTAATGATTGTCTAAATGTGCTTTTTGAATTATTACCACAAGGCTTTAATTTCAACTGCAGCAAGATGTCACAAGTAAAATCAGATTATACCAGCAATGTGCACATGGCATCGTAACTGTGTTATAAATATTAAACCAAATGATCTTGTCATGATTTAAAACAAATGTTTCCAGCTAGGCACAGGTTGGCTTGTCCTCCAGCCTTCTCCAGGATTCACCTGTTCCTGCATTCCTCTAAGCAAACAGCTCCTTGGGGTTTTTAATCTTATGTTGTGATGTATTAATCTAATATTTTTTGTTCTCCTTTCAAATGTCAAGTGAATTGTTTTGCTATTATTAATTCATAACAGCGAAATAGTCTAATTTCCCCACCAACACCACATCTTCTGACACCTTCACCCTGAAACCACTTTACAGCTTATAAAATTTTAGGTGTTGCACCTTGAAATGACAAAGTTAATAACCACTTTCCCATCATTGCTGGGATTCCCATCACTGTATTTTGTCCAGTAGGGCAGAGCAAGCCCCCTGTAACACTGGAAATCCAACTCTCCTTTGCCCAGGCAAGCATGATGCCTTTTCCCAGAGCAGTAATGACTCTTGAATATATTTGTGGCCAGGATTGCTCAAATCCTTTTCATGCACTTGCAAATCTGGTGAAAGGGTTTTCACTGCAAAGGACGTAAGTGTGAACAGATGTGTCTGTACTTGGAATATTTTGTCTGGCTGTCAAGAAAGTTTAGGCGCTGGTGGCATTAATTTTTTATTGTCGTTGTTGCTGTCATTAAAAAAAAATCCTCAAAAAGTCCTTCTGATTTTTTCATAGTTCAATTAAAGAGGTGGAATTAGGGATTTGCTCACATAAAGTCCTGTAATTAGTCAGAAGTATAGGAGTCAGGAGTATATTTTGAATATTTTCCCATCTTCAGTAGTAACCAAAAGAGGTTACATATGTGGATTTTTTTGAAAAAAGCAAATATAACAAAGTGTCTTGGTAAATGGTGGCATTTTAATATATTCATTTTTCATTAAATAGTGCTGATGGTTCTCTAATGATTATATTTAAGAGGAAGAAGAAATCACCCTTCTTCTTGCCACTGAAGTATATGTATCACTGATAGGCAAAAATAGAAAAATGTGAGTTGGTGGACATAATTTAGTAGGAAAGATAATAGATTAACTTTGCCTGTAGAAAGATATAAAAATATTCGGTACAATTATATTGTGTCAGTTCTAATTTACCAGTTATTTCTGATGATTTCGGGAAGCTCAGGCTTGAGAATGAATTGAAAATTCAAACTTAAAATGTGATAAAGAAGCTTTACAATTTTTATATTAAATGACATTATTATAACTATGAATGTATATTGTTTTTTTGAAGAAAGGCTTTCTGTGAGCAACAGCACATCAAAGAAGAGATCTTCACAAGGAAAACTTTACAATAATATTAAGTTGTTCATTGCATGACCTATTTAGAGTACTCAGATACTTCTTGTTGTAGACTACGTAATTAAATTTTAAATGGAACATGATAAAGAAATTATACTGGTGATCCCTAGAGATTTGAATACCCTATTTGGATCTTTACAAGAGTGTAGCGAAGGCATACTTTTAAAATTTAATAAAGGTCTGGCCTATTTTTTTTTTTCCTTTTAGATGTTCTGTAGCTGCTATGGCAGTTCTGTTTCAAACTGTGTTTGCTCTCAACACTTCATAGTCAGTACCTGCAATGACAGAGCAAACTTAAAGTATTAGAAGAAATACAGTTTAACTTGAGAAAGTCACCATTAAAAAATGACAATTAATGAATGGAGATAAACTTCAAAATCTTGGGGAAGCTAAGCTTGTAAGCTGGTAAGCCTTTCCTGGACCTGCCTCTGAGCTCAGCAGTGGAGGGGAGCAGTGAATGAACACGCTGAAGTCCTGGAGCACAGTGTGAAGCCCTGTGGGCATGAGGGAGATGATGTTTGGAGCTTAAAGGAGAAAATACTCAGCTTCAATTTCAAAGGAATTATTTCAGTCTCTAGCCACTTCTGTTTGTTTCTGTGAAAGTTACTTTATATTTAAAGAAGAACAAATATTTTAAATATAGACTAACCGCATGGATTATTTATTTGCTTAATACTAGGTTAGTATTAACAGAAGGAAAATCTGGGCTACTTTTCCACTTTAGTGTACTGGCTCAATTTTTCATTTGACTCAAGGGGTGTAAAGTTTAAATGGTCACTTCCTTCTCTAACCTGTTAAAATAAGAAAAAAAAATCAAGCTAATTATTTGCATATATATTTTTCATGGAAAATTTTGTAGAAATATCACTGAATCACCTGCTTAAATCTTGAGCAAAACTCAAGGAAACTTGTATTTTGAGGTGAAGGCCACCTTAAAATTGTCATTTTGAAATTTTTTTAGAAGCATGGGAGGAAATCTGCAGTGGATACATTAATGTGAAAACAAGCAAGTGTGTTCAGAATGAAAATGGAAATCTTTGACTTGTCCTTTAATTTTAGTAATCTACAAACTTAATATATTTTATACCTGTGGTCTGGAGTAGGGTGCAAACTTTGGCCCTCTTGAGCTGGGGTTTTATTCTCCACCATTCCATAAATTTCTTTACTAATGTCTAAGTTCCATTTGCTGTAGAGAGTTCTGTTCTCGAGTGTCTACAGCATTTTGAAAATAGAATTTAAGTACTGAAGTCACTTTGGTGCTTTTGAAAAATGTTAACCTGCAACTTCACCATTATTGAAACCTAATGCAACTAAGCTTTTATCTAAAGCAAAAAGAAGAATTGACAGCCCACCATATGACAAGCAAAATGAAATCTCTTGATCACTATCTGTCAGCAGTCTTTCTAATACCATTGTGTTAGGGAATGATATGTCTTCCAAGAAGCTCAGTACACAAGGTTTTGAATCATTTCTGTCTTGACAGCCTAACACAAGTAACTACTTGTAAGTGCTTGGATGAATTATAAAATCTATGTGGCTCTGAAGAGTGAGTTAATAAAACATCTATGAGCATTTTAATTACTATGAAATGAAAAAGATTTTTTTCCTGACAGTAATAGGGGCATGGTCTAAAGACCAACCTCACATCTCAATTGCTGTTTTCACTGGGTTTGCACGGACCGTGGGAGTTGGGGTTACCTTCCATGTTTGCTCTTTTGGCTCCCTCCCAGCTGAGATCTTCTGGCAAGCAATTTCTCTCCCTCGAGAACAACAGGTCATACCTTTCAACCCTCATGTTTTCATGTCCTCTCATGTCACCGGTGCTGCTTTGCCAGTTATGTCAGGCTTGAACGCCCACCTGCCTACACCAGGCATGTCTCTGCCAAACTATGACAGAATTTTCCATACCTCCACCAAATATTTACTGAAGCTTTATTCTCCCTTATATAAAGCAGGTATTTGGCATAGTCCATTTGTGACCCTCTCTTCTAATGGAGAACTTTTGCTTTCCACCTTCAAATAAATTCCTTCTCAAAACTCACTCTTGTTTTAGAGGCTTATAAATAATTGGTCAAGAAAACATTGCTCATCCCGGATGGCAGGCAGTGCTGCTAACATTAAAATATCTTGAATGTCAAACTATATGCAGTAATCCAGAGCTAGTCTTTGGAAATGATATCATCTTCTATCTTTTCCTAAACCACACCATTAAAAAGAAAAGAAAAAGATTCCAGTCCTCGATATTTAAATGTTCTCAAGTCAACTGTCTTAAAGAGCAGATTTTCCATAATTTGGAAATCTGGATGCCTTCTATTTTCTAAAGAAAGTAATTATTTTGAAATGAGATGAGAATTTAACTAATCACTCCCTTATCAAAAAAAAAAAAAAAAGTAAAAAAAAATCTGATGTTTGACCTTTCTCTTTGCCTCATTTCAAAGCATTACTTCTTTCATCTAACCTTTGAGCTGCTTTTCTGTACTGCAAGCAGGACTGCCTGTAGCCCACTATATCTGCTGTAGAGGAATGCCCTGATGGTGTTTGGTCTTTGAGGCACTGGAATATAAATTAATTATTTGGGATGGTAACAGGTTTGGTGTTATTGTAAGCATATCTGGAGGTTTTGAGGAAATAATACACAAGGTCTCTTCACTATTCTAATTTTTATTTTTCTGAAGTAAAGCGTCAAGATCCTTAAAATGCAACATGGAGCTATTCCTTGTAGTAGCTGTCAATATGTCTTTTTTTGTTGTTGTTTTACAGCTATTTTGAAATATGTTTTTTACAGCTAATGATAATCTTAAAACACACTTATGTGCAATCTGATCCCTTTCTAAAGAGATATTTTTAAAATTTTAAGAGGAGCCTAAGGAGCATAGAGGTGATTATCCATATGTGCTTACTGATGACTTGCATTCAAAAATTACTAAGATACCAGTGGCAGGATTCACGTTGCCTAAATTTAGCTCTCACAGAAGTCCTCTGTCAAAAGAACCAGGGAGAAATGGAGAGAAATAGGGGCCTCACCTCAGGACAAGGTGAATAACCTTGGGAATTGTTTTTCTTCCTCCATTGCCTGAAAATGGAGCCTGGGGGAATAGCACAGTCTAGATGTCACACCTGATGATAGCTTTAATTTCAGCCTGACTTTTACAAGTGTTAAAGTGCCAAGTGACGTAAGCTGATGCCTGCTGGAGTTTTGAGGACATTGGCATGCTTAACCTCAAAAAAACTTTCAATATTTCGTACTTAAGTCCTAAATATAGATCCTGGGAAGGAGGGGAAAAGTCAGACAGAAATCATTGTTGGACATGATACAGCTCTGACCCAGAATGCAAAAACTCTTCTCACAGTGTAGAGCCCTCAGAAATCACAGCAGTCCTGAAATGGTTCCTAATTATATGGAGACTTTGAATCTTAAAACTGAGTGTAAGTGATTTTACTCAGTCCTGGTTTTGGAACCCACAACCCTTTTTACCCAGCAAGTGTAGGCATCTCCCACAAACGTTAATGAATTTGACAGCAGATTTTTATCTTAAAAGTCTGGTAGAGCTTTTGTTTTTATTCCCTATTGTGAAGCTCTAAAACTAGAGACATATTCCCTTCTCTCTTTTTTTTTTTTTCTGTTATTCACCTTAACCAGACTTCCAAGCATCTTTTCAACTTGTTTTACAAAGCATTGCTAAACGTGCCCAAAGAGGACAATGTGCAGTAGAAATGAAAGGACTTAGATCTCTCCATTTCCATTGCTGAAGGTGAATTCCAAGATCGCAATTATTTTTATTTACACAGTGCCTAAAGAGTACTAAATACTTTATGGAACAAATACAAGACCTCTTGTAAAAAGCACGCATTCCTATAATCTAATTTTAGTCTCAAATCAGGCAGTATGAATGCTAAGCAGCAGGGCTTGAAGAAACACAGAAGGTGTGTGAGGGCCACACTAACGAGATTGAGCAGTTATTTAGGTTCATTATCTGTCCCACTTAATAACACTGCAATATCTTGCTGGTTTAAGTTAAATTTACATTGGCCTGTGGAGAACATTTGACTGACACAAGAATGGTATTTCTTGGGTTTGATCAAAAAATGAGCCTTTGAAAAGGGGTTTGAATGAAGGTAGAGAAAGGGACCATTACACGTGGATTTTGAGATGCCATTCCAATGTAAGAAGCAGCAAATGAAACCAACTTAAAATGCTAAGCCTGTTTCCCCCTCCTCACTTTATTTCCCAGCGCAGCTGAAATACTTGTGCTCCAAGTTAGTGCTTTGTACTTATCCTTTACTTAAGTGTGGATTTAGCCCTTAAAACTATAAGAATAATTTTATTTAGAAAGTCAGTGCAAAGGATGAAACTTGTGGGAATAACTCCAGATGTAAATATACATTTTGGGGGGAAAGAGAAATGTACACATATCAGCTTCTGGAGAAGCAAACCAGCAACTTCAGTCAAGGGGAGATTTGTTAACATGGCAGAGGAGCTTTATCTTAGTACCTCTGGTGTAGCATGAACAAGGCATGTGTCATATATTATATAAGATAGAGTATTATATCATATGTATTATAAATAGTTAGAAGTGAACTGCTCATATACAGAATTCTTAGCATCATCCTTGCCATTGGTCCCAGAAAAGCAGTAGCAAGAGATGTGCATGGAGCAATGTCAGGAAACCCACACTGCTGTTCCTAAGACAGCAGACTCTGGTCTAATGCTCTCTTCAACATTCTCTGCCTCCTGAGTATTGCTTTTATTTATGAAATCACTGCTATTGTAGCATTTACAAAAATTGTGACTATTTGAATGTTTCCAAAAGATTTGCTATAAACTGAAAGCAAATCTTAGACAATTCTCAGTAAATTATTGAAAGAGGTTTTAAAAAAAAAACCCTAACACATTCCCTGGTGTTCAAGGTTAACACTTTATACTTCATCTACATTATATTAAAAACATTTTTACTGGAGTCCATAAATGTTACACATTTTTAAAAGGCAACGAGCACAGTGGGACTAGAAATGTTGCATAAAACCAGACACGAGACCTGCAAGCAGTAATTGCTGCCTGTTTTTTTTATTTTTTGAGGTTGCTGACTTGAGATTGCCTCTGTGAGATGATGCCCATTTTTCTGCCTATGTCTTGCCATTGGAAGCAGGCAGCCCCTAAGGTTTCTTCTGTGGTCAGCAGTAGGCTCTGAGCCCCAAACTCCCATGTTGGGAGCTGTGTCTCATAGCAGTAATTCTCTTAATGGTGGGGAGGTTTTGCCAGTTTGGAGCCACAGAGGACCTACCCCACTTTCTGTGTACATTCTCCCAGTGCATTTTGCAAGTTGTGCCCTACACAGCACTTCTACAGCAGCAAAGTGCTTCTGTGGTTCTTCTCATTGCTGGGCTATAATGGAAAATATTTTTCATCCAGACCCTTTGGAACTTTTAGAGCTTCCACACCATTTCGTGCAGGGAATGTTTAAGGCTCTGCAAAGCTGTGATGTAAAGCAGCTGCAAATCATGGCTTTTTGCTGTAATCTAACCTTAATGAATGCCCGTGGAGAAAGAAAGAGGCTAGGCTTCACCTGACACTAATAAAAGCCAACCCTACAAGCAGAGAAATTTCAGCCTTTTCTGTATATTTTGCTTCTAAACTTTTAGATATAAATGCCACAATGGCTCATATGCTTAATTTTGGAGAACAGTCCTGCTGATATCAAAGTGATTGCACAAGTCAGTGCAATTTTAGCATGAGTATTGCTGCTTACTCATTGCTGTGAGATGAATGTCCTCTGATTTGATCCCAACGTTGCCACTAAGACTGCAGACAGCTCTACTTGATCAAGAAAGAAGAATAAACACAGAGCAACTCAGTTTTGGTAGCACCCTCTTGAAATGTGAACTGAGACTCATAAACTGGAAGCTTAAAAGAAGGCCCTAAATGGCTCCAATACTATTTAGAGGCAGGGATTTTGTTAATTGAAAGTGCTGGACAACTGCAGGTGCCACTGACTTTGGTTCAAAGAATAACTGTGCTTTTCTGAACCAGGCTATTAATTCAAGTTCTTAAAAGGTGTCTGTGACATTTAGGAAACCTTCAATGCTTGGAGCTCAGGAGCCCATCTTTTAAATAGCTGTTCAAAATTTAGTTTCTTTTTTTAAGCTTTTCTGTTGGGGGAGACTGATGCACCTGCACTGATGTGCTCATGGATGCCAAAGGAACTGTGGCTTGTTGCAGTCGCTGGTAGCTTTCATTCCAGGATTGCATGGAGCAGTAAGCAGAAGTTCCTGCAACTATAAAGTTTCATTTAACAAAAATGAAATATTATTATTCATGTCATGAGTAATTGAATCCCCAGATGTTCTCATTTTCTATCAATGGTTGGAGACAATATGACTCAAGATAGGCTGTGACAACATGAATTGATTTCTTTCTCTTTTTTCTTTTTTCTTTTTTTTTTTATTTCAAACCTGCAAAGTGACTGTGGGGGATTTTTTTAGCTGATTGCTTGGATCTGACATTACAGGCTGTGCAGCTGTAAAAAAGACCTTCTCATTTTCATTGAGAATAAGTAAAATAAAATATCACAGAAATAGCATTGCTTTTCCCTGGTCCTGCCCCTGTTTATTTCTGCAAAGATAACTGGGATAGAGCAATTGAATTTGGAAAGAAGTCTGCAATAGAAGATGGTTGCTGCTAACACTGAATATTCAGAATGTGACAATAAAAGTAATCAGGTTACTAAAAAGCCACCTGTTACTTTTTTGTTGTTTTTTTTCTCTAAAGCATAGAGTTTACTTTTTTGTCTCTGAATTTATAGCAGAGATGGGAAGTCCAACTCCTTAGAAATCTTATTATATGCAAGGTTATTATATTCCTCGTTAAAGTTAAGTAGGAAAAGAAGCCACACTCACTAACATTTCTAATGCTGCTAAAGATGAATGTTTGCACGAAGGAACAGAAGTAGAAAAGCTTTAAGTGCTCGTTAAGGCATGCACACACAGTGCATACAGGCAATAAGTCTGTTTTGCTGAACTGTGAAATTGCCCTGAGTAATTTCTCTAATAACAGAACAGATATTGCCCCTCTGACCCCAGAGGAGCTCCAGGCATGGTACAGCCGGTCTGGGCATCAGCAGAAACTTTTGCAACCAAAGCATGGGCTGCAAGCTGAGCACTGGAAAATAAAAGAAACCTGACGGACAACTTGTAAATATTTTGGCTGATTTAAAAATTCAGAAAATGATTAATGATGAAGGTACTTCATTTATTGATTTCCCCCTATGACCTATTCTTCAGAGGAGCTGCACTTTTGTGTCCAGAGCTGTGTTTGACAGCTGCCTCCTACTTCCAAAGACAGTGTTCATTCCACTATGAATTGAATCTACAGTAGCAGAAACTTTTAATTGACATTTCTTTTTATCCTTCTACAGAAATGATGTAGTGCTGATGCTTTCCCTCTGTATTATGGAGAATGCCTCTGGAAATAACAGTTCTGTAGCTGGAGCAGGAAAAAAAGACCCCACAGAATCCCTTGGGATAATGCAGCACATGGAGAAATAGGAAAAGAAATCATATGAGAAAAACATTCAGTTAAAGCAGCAACTTATATCTTCTCTTTCAAAACTTGCAAGGTGAAAAAGAGCAATGTGGTTTAAAGGGGATATTGATTTGGTGGAGCTACGCATGAACTCATGCCACAACCCCAGTACTTCTCCAGTCCCTGAACCTCTCAGAATTAATGCAGGGGTTTTAGACTGATTGCTTGAAGTCTTTCTGTAAAAAAAAGCATGTCTGATGAATGGCAAGGACTTGAGGAGATTTAAAAAAAAAATAAATAAATTAGAAGTTTCTTTAAAGGCCTGAGAAAACCTTTGTCAGCTGTACTTCCTTTTAGTGCTGTATAGTTAGAGCAAGGCAGCCAGAGACTCAACCTCATTTCTTCTGCCTTCCATTTTGTCTTGTGAGTGATTGACTTCCTTCAGCAGCTCTATCAGGTAATGTGACATAAATGGGAAAAAAATTCCCATCATGAATTCATCTTACTGTGCCAGGGACCTAGCAGACATTTTTAGTTATTCACCCATTTCAGAAAGAATTTGAAGCTCAGGCAGATTTTGAAAGTCTGGCATGTGAGTTTTGTTGCTGTTCTCTAGGAGTTTTTCAATTTTTTATCTGAAGTAGGTGATATTTTATTAGCTTGTAGAGTGCTGTGGGGCTTTGTTAATAGTTCTGGATAATAGAAAACATGGGGCTGGAGCTGTTTATCTTCACAGCAGCATAAGAGATGTTGTTCAGGAGAAAGCCAGTGGTTTGTCTCTTCATCTGGAATTATCTGGCATCTGCAGTGTAAAACAGGCTGGCAAAGTTGAGAAAAGCAGTCTTGGAAAGAAATATCTGGAGAAAATATTCTCAGCCCCAGCTCTCTTTTCAGAGAATAAGGCAATGTTTCCATCCTTGTTTTCTGTGCTTTTATGACTTTTATAACTCCTACTATTCTACCTTTTCAAGAGATAGGAATGTCCAGTTTTCTTCTGACTTTCAGCTGCAATGCTTTCTTTGGATTAACCAAAAACAAAAATGTTTCCTTTCATAAATTTAGCTTTGTGTTAACTTCATTCTGTAAGACAAAGCACAGATTTAAAGAACTGTGTACAGAGTTTACAAAAACAATAAATAAGGAAACAATGACTACCAATAAATAAGGAAAGGCCACAGATTCTCTCTCCCCTGCCCCATATTCTGTATTTATCAAAGCTGGTCTCTTCTGACCTTCTAGAGGCTTATAGGATTTATGGTCTCTATAAATCTTATGGTGAAGCATCAAGTCTAAGATGAGAAAAATCACACTAATATGAGAAAAAGACACACAAAGCAAAACAAAAATCCCAAAACCTCCATCAAACCCATCTTTAAGATTATTCTGCAATGTGAGAACATCTCAGAGTAACTAGAGACAGTTGCACACGATTTTCCTCTGTCCAACACTGCCTGTGCAACACTCACCAGTGGGCTGCTGCTCTCAGGCATCAATGCATCAGTCATCATTTACTTTTCACGCCAGGTTTTTTAGACTTCATTACATGTAGAAATTCTCAGAATGTGCTTTCCTAAAAAAATCTGCTTCAACCACCAGTCTCTTTTACTGGTGTTTCCTGACTGGAAAAAAAAAATCTAGAAAGAAAAGAAAAAAGGGCTTTTATCACATATCCCATATGTGCTTTATGGTGCTGAGACTTGATAGCTGAGATATGATTTTATAATGAAAAATCCCCTAAGGAAGTATGCAGATGTACTGTGGAAATATACTGACACTCTGTGCTTTATTTGTAGGAAATGTATGAACATTTTCTCCTCTTCTTTTTAATGGCAAAGAATACTAAAATAAAAAATAAGCTTGTGTCACTTGTGAAACTCTTGAGGATGTGTCCAAGTGGTGGATGAACTATGTACATGTTAAAATGGTACTCTGCAATGCATTCCCCTAAAATTTGGAAAGGATGACTATCATTGATGATATCACTGTCTCCTTTTTTTCTTCCCCAGTTAAATCTGTAGCCTTTTGAATTTGAAATGAATGCTGCAGCTAGGGAAATTCAGCAAGATGCTAGTAAAGGGGACTATTGATGGCATGCTCTATACTGGAAAGTTGTCTTGTTATTGAATGCAAATGTGACTTAGATATGTAAATTATATTCAAGATTTCATCACTAAGCCTTTAATATATATATAGAAACTATCTTAAAGCATTTAAATAAAATGTTAATTGAATGTATGGAATAGTGTTAGCAAGCTCTTTCAAAGAAAACTTCAATTCAAGGCACGTAACAAGGAAGCAAGCGCTCTGATCTAGTCAAACAGAACCTCCCATGGTAAAAACCTATAATTGTTTTAAAGTTCTCCAAAAACCTACATCTCTGTTCTCATCTCATCCCACACACTGTGATATTCCTTATGTTCCTCACTCTCCTCTCTCAAAGCTGACTTTCTTTGTAGCCTTCTCCCACTCCCAGTGTGCTGCCTTCTCTCACCTCCCACGCCTGGAGCTGCCTCCTGCTGCCCATACAACAAGCACTTTTCTACACATCCCAGCCCTTTTCCTTTCCTTGAGCTCGCCTGTGTCTAATTCCTTGCAAAGCCATCAGCATGTCTTGCCCTGCATCAGAATCCGGAGGGTGAACTCAGGAGAGCTCAGTAGTAAGCCAAGCAGTGAATTTAGAACTTCTGAGAGCAATCATCAGATGGAGCAAATGACTGATCTTCATAATTACAAATAAAACCACACTTATTTTAAAGGCTGAAGAGAGAGTGATTGAGTTAGGCTGCATCCCTCTGGTGCTCATGGAAATGCTTCCACAAGCAACAGGGCAGCTGAGCAGTATTGGCTTTAACCAGCCCAGGTCAAATTCATCAACAAAAGCTTTAAATTAGCCATATGAGCTAGAAGTGTGGGAACACAGAAGAATGAGCATCTCTTGCTGCAGCTCTGCTTTTGATTGTCACTCCTTACCTGCTCATTAAGCAGAAGGATTTGGGAGGTATTTGCTAAGTTACCTTCCAGTCTGCAGATGGTCTGCAACAGTGACAGCAGCTGTTCCAAAAACAAGCAGCGAAGGGAGGTATTATTGCTCTTTAGCTATGTTTACAAATTTGTAACAAGACTATTATTTAAAGTGTGGATTTTTGCGTCTGCACACAATATGTCATTATTGAAATGTTGCTGGATTGATGGAGGGCATCAAAGGAATGTGGCACAGAGAAATTTCTCTGCTTTGGCATGGTTTCTTTCTTCCAGAGCTTGTGTGAATCTTGTAGGTTTGGGCAGAGGTTGCACAGATTAATGCTATAACCTGTGACTTGTGCTCCCATGACCAGGGAGCTGGGGAGAAGGGCAGCCACATGGTACTGCTCAGCTGATGGGAGTTTGCTGGGGAAGAGCTTGGGTTCAGGAAGCACAGAGTTCCACACTGAAAGATAATAAACAGAAATAAAGCACATCTAATTCTCGCATGTTGGATGCACTTCTGATGCAAGAGGAAAATTGCCAGCTAGGAATGATTTTTACAGTCTTTTTTCACAAATCCCTACATTCACAGACCGAAGGAACCCAGCCACATGCTGTGTCTTGGGGAGGCTGTTGGACGATGCTCCTGCAGCAGCAGCTTGGACAGGGTGTGCTGCTTTAACCATGATGCCTTGTGGCTATGACCCAAATGCAAAATTCATGCAAACAGGACCCTCTTCTTGAAGGTCAGGACCCACATAATACATGAGGAGTGAAAATTAAGGTCCTGTTCACGCTCTTCTGGTAGAAGCTTCTCATTTCCAGTGTATCCTTTCTGTTGTGCTTTACATAAAATGGTTCCTTTGAAGATGTTTTTTGCTTTGCAATTCATCTATGAATGGAGGTTTCTGACTGGTTTTTTCTATGAGAAGTATACACAGGAAAAAAAAAAAAACAACTCAAAAAGAAGAGGGGAAATGCATGCAATAAAAATTTTAAATATAAATTCTAAACTTTCTGGTCTGGAAGTGAAAATGCAAACAGCCTCAGTTCCATTGGAAACATGTTGAGTTTCCGTGTGGTTCCCTACTTGCATGATTCATAGCTGGTGTTTATGTTATGCCTACTTGGTTTTGAAGCCAGCCAAACTCGAGCTCTCCACCTTCTCAGGTGAAGGGATTCATCCCACAGTTCCATATTGGAGTGATATGAATCATTCCTGTCTGTTTTCACTGCTGACTCAAAGGGAACTTATGGATCAGGTTTCCCATGGATAAGTCCATGTTGGCGACAAGTGGAGTTAAGGGAGAAAAGTTTCAGTTTTGTCTTTCCCATTGTTTCAGTGAGACTGGGATTATAATTTTCATTTTCATGAAATAATACAATACACTGTAGTGATGTACATGACCCACTGTGTGGTAACATTTGGTGAACCATCTGGCAAAAGTAAGGCATATGAATTGAAGACTATGGCAAAGTGAGGATGTGTCATGAGGTTTTGAGCATTAGTTGTTAATACCTATACCTATTAGTTGTTAATAATAAGATAATTACCTTTCTTGGGGTATTTGTTATTTCTTGATATTGCTTGTGTATTAGGAAGCAGAACTAGAAAAATGCATGTAAGAGTTGCACCTTGCTGAACTGGTTTAATTAGAGGTCAGTAAAATGCAAATGGGAGAAGAAGAGCTGATGCAGATGGTTTGAATTTGTTTAGATTGCACATGAATATAGAAAATATACATTCTATAATGTAAGACTGAAGGTTGTACTGGGGTTCACTGGAAGAGGAAGGTGAATATACTGTAGCTATTCCCTGTTAGGGGAGGTAGAAGAAAAGATCATCATTCTCTTCAAAGCCAAAATGCTGGTATTTGCAAGACTTTTCCCTCAAATAATGTAGCCAACAAGTGCGCAGAGTAAGATTTCCTGTGTTCCAGTCTGCTGTCATTCCTCTAACCTTTGACTACACCTGTGTAATCAAATCAGAAAGTAAAGGTCTATCATTTACTTCTCTTAATACCCTTGGACAGATTGCTGTCTCATTAAAAAGGCTCGACAAAGTAATTCAAGAACTGTAAGGCACTAATAAGACACTGTCTTTAAAAATGGATTGGCTAAGTAGGAAGTCTGGCAGGTCCCCAGGATGAATATCTGGCCACAGGCTGGAATTATTTCTCTGCTAATCTCCTTGGTGTGTTCAGAGGATCTATTTGCATCTTGCGAAGTGGGAGGTTTGGAGGCTGCTGACCCATGAAGAGCTCCCATCTGTGGATCCAGTTTGCAGCGATGCCAGGTGGTGGCTGAAGATTGACTGTTTGCTGCAGCTTCAGTCCATGGGCCAGGGCAGAACCTCTGATCAGAGGCTTATTCAGAATATGCCCTGCCCTGAACTGTATTTACTTTTTATTAGGGTGATGTATATGCTTAATGTAGCTTTGTTTGCTGTGCTGAAGTAAGTTGTCAGAGTTTAGCATTTTCGGTTTTTCCTACGCAGCCTTGGGAGAGGAGTCATTGGATTTCGGAAAGAGAATGGCAAAGAGAGAGCTGAGAAAATCAGAAACCCTGCACCTTACTGAGAAGTGACTGGGCACAGCTCTTTAAAACACAGGGTTTGAGGTTGTACAAAATTGATCTGGAAAAGATGCAAACTCCATATGGACTAAATTCAGATTGAGAATTAAAATGCTACTCACATGGGCACCAGCTAATACACCAGCCAAATTCACTCCATTATTAAGTTAAGAGGCTACGAGGTGACCCTCATGAAATGTATTAACATAATGTCAATAATGAGTCTTTTTATAGGAAGGTGTTGAGGAAATGCAAGCAGAGTTTGTAACATGGTACCACGCTTCCAGCCTGGCTCGATTCTCAGTTCACAAAGCTTTATGTCATGGATCCATCTGTTCCCAGGAGATGGGTGTGCATTGATGCCATTTTCATGGGCTACTTTGTTTCTAGCTTGAAGCTTTCTGAATTCTCTGGAAGTTGCCTGAGACTTTGTATTTGTCGCCTGGGGCTCACTGTTGCCAAGATGCTCAGCATGGAGCAGAGATTGCCTTCACAGGCTGGGTGGGACCTTTACTTAACTCTATCAAGGCTCATTAAAGCTTCAAATCTCTGAATGCACTTTAAAAATTGAGTGACAGGAACTTCTGGGAAAGTTTTGTTGAAAAGCCTGGCATAACTGAGTAATTATAATATAGCAGTACTTCATGTGCAACTTGATTGTCACAGCCTGTGTCAAGAGAACTCATAATTTCTGAAGGATAAGACCATATGTTCCAAAAAGAGCTTTCAGAATGTGAGACACTTGTTTTGGAAGTTATTTTTTTGTACTTCATAAAAAAAATACAGTGTTATGAAATGAGATTAAAAAAATCCCCCACACTTAATTAAACTGATCCTTTGAGAAGAAGTTCCAAACCTGTTGGATAAGCATGTTCTGAGGTTACTGATTTACTTCTGAGTCCATCTGAAATAAAATGTTACAAAAATAGTTGAAAGGACACTGTTACCCTAAATATAAGGATGCTTTCCCAGTTATGCAGTCTAATGCACTTGTTGAGGACCTCTTGGCATATAATGACAATCATCTTGCTGTGGATAATTGGCCCCTGAAACAAGGTATGGACAGGAGAGTCCACCAAATGTCCAGACAGATTTGTGTGTAGCAACTGGAAATATTACATGCTGTAGTTTACATCAGCATTGAATATAAATGTAGGTGACTTCAGTGTCTTCCATTTTAAGCTGTATCTAAATCACCTGTACTGTCCTGAAAACTTTTTCTCTTCGTGAATGCAATGTGGAAAGGTGATCAGGCATCACTGGCATTTAAAAGTCAGAACTGAACCTGAGCTGACATTCTGAGGTCGTAAGACTTACACAGAATTTTGCCCCAACAGGAAGGAATAATACTGACTAAATATTTCAGCCTGCTTTTGGAGACTCCGAATGTACACTGTGCTTATATTTTTAGAATGAAGATTTCATTTTCATTGCAATATTCTATAGTGGGATGGTGAAAACTAGCAAGAGTCAGGTTGGTGGGTTGGCATAGTTTTTTTTTTCCCAGTAAGGGACAAGCACACAGAGAAATGTGATTTTTGTCCCAAGAGATTATAATATACAATATAGTTACAAGTACAACTTGATTGGCTAATTAAGGTTGTCCATGTTAAATTTCCAAATAGATTTTTTTCTGCATTTCATACTGAAGAAAAGGGCCAAATTTACTTGCCTTGCCCGGGAGAAGTTTTACTTCCATAATTGCTAAAAAATGGGATAAAATCACTCTTTTAAATATTTTCTTGTCCCAGCTGTGAGACTGTCAGGTCACCTTAGCTCTGCATACTTAACCTCTTCATTTTACTGCTAACTTTCTTTAAATTAGGGCAGCATGATGAAAAGTCTACCTGTAAGTTTATCCACCTTAAATACTTGGAATTTTCTAAATGTTTTATGTATGTTTAATTTTACCTTTTTTCTTAACACTGCATATTTCAAATACCTCCTCATCTCTAGATTACTAGTGAAAAATTATTAAATACATGACAGGTACCTCCACTTGAAGGGATCAATGTAGATTTGGCATTATTTTGTACTTGAAACTTTTGCTGACCCACGATTGCTATGGAGTATTGATTCAGACATTAGATGAATCTGAGCACTATGTTGTACCTGCATATTGACATCAGTTCTGCAGATGTCCTCATCTGGAATGGCTGTTCAGTGCTTTTTTAATGCTCATTAGAGAAAATAAGCAATATCTTCCCAAGGAAAATATTTAAAATAGGTTGTATGGATTGTTTCTTACTCAATGGGGAAAAATAAGCTTTGAGACATATGGAGTCTGAGCTAGTGGTCAGTGGACACCTTCTCTGAAGAGGTCTAAAATCATATGAAGCCAACTTTCCCCTTGACTCTTTATGAGAAGAAAAAAAATAAACGAGTCCATAAATCCTTTCCATTACGCTGTCTCACAGAATAATATCTAATAGACTGACAGATGCTAAAAAAAATCACCCATTTTCCATGATCTGTCAAGTTAATTAGACAGATTCTGCCTATGTTCATTTTATGTTCCAAATCCCATTGATTTGGTTGGCTGGCTTTTGGCTGGGCAACTTGCAGTGTCTGCAGGATGTGATGTTGTCTGTAAAGGCTGCACCGACTGGCATTAAGAACAAAGCAATTCTGGAGAGCAGAGCCTTCATCAGGCAGATCCCTGGTAAATGCTGATGGGTAAGTAGCAAAAGGTATTTCAGAAGTGATGTGAGCTGCCTCTGCTTAACAAAATACCCACCTTTTTCCTAGTTTTAGCTTGTCCCAGTCCTCATTTCGTAATCTACTCAAACCACAAGAGAACTGTTTAACTAATGAATGATTGAAAAGTATGAGCACCGAATTCAATAAGTCAAAAAGAAAACAAACATAAAATCCCACAGAGATAACAAAATGTATGCTTAAATGCATCATTCGATTACTCTACTCATTCTTTGCTTCCCATTACTCTCTCCTTTGTCAGTACACTGTATCTAAATGGCAATCTCTTTGTGACAAGGAATTTCTCTTCATGCCTTTACCTGTTGGTGCAGAACACTGTTGGTACTTTGCAAATATCAAACAATAAAAAGAATTGATTGCAAACAACGTAGGACTTGCATGATAGCTAGTGAAGCTTCTCAAGATTTTCCCTAAGAAGTACTGGTGCAGCCACCAAAGCTTGCAGATTTGAACTGCTCTGATCTTTATGAACAAGGAAGGCAGTTTCAGGTAACTGCTGTTAAACAATTTTAGTTCCTTAAGTCTCCAAGGGTGATACAAGCCACAGAAGGATTGTGATTGATACAGCATTATTCTTTGGTTTCTCTTAGAGGATAAGTCAGCCAGGAATGACGTTGCTATTATTTGCTGAAAATTGTTTGTCACCCAGGATGTGTGTTGTATCAGAATCTCCACTCAAGATTTTCTTTCTTGAAAGTTCCTTGAAAGTTGGGTCATCAACTTGGCATAAATGGAACAAACCCCCCTCAGAAGGGAGGCTGGAACTAGATGATCTTTTAAGTCCCTTCCAACCCAAGGCATTCTATGTTTGTTTTCAGCTGAAAGACCACCCTCATTGTTAAATACAGAAATTCTCTTGCCTCTGAGAACAGAGCCGACTCCTTTGTCTTGCACCATTCTTAGGAGGTCTAACTGCCTGCAATGCAAGTAATTCAAAGGCAGAGCTAATGTTTATACTATTAGACTACACGGCATCAATGCTTCTTGGGATCTCAAAATCCTCATTTTCAGTGTACTAGCATCTGAAAATTATTGTATGATCCTCTAGAGACTTTGTTTGGATATTGCAAGCAGATGTTAGGGAAAAAAATGAAAATGGATAGTGGTATTGATGAGTCCCATCATAAAAAGATAAAATAAAAATGTCATTACCTTTGCATTGCTGTGTAGCTTAAGATGATGAAATGCTGCAGTTATTATGGAAGAAATGGTCTTTTTGCATCCTCCAGCTATAGTCTATTGCACAAGATTAACACCGAGAGTCTTTGCTAATTAGTTTTTATGGTCAAACAGTTTTCATGAAGTTGGCTTCAAAGAAATCAAAATTAAACTCTTTATAGCTCTGAAAGGTAGAATTATGGAATATGAATGCATAGATAATCTTTACAAGCTGGAGGAAAATGATCGTTGAGCAACTAAAGCTATAAAAAGACCCAGCAATATCTCAGGTATTGCAATATATTCTGTTTGTGTAAGTGATGACACCAGGATTTTGGAAATGCAGTTAAAGTAGGGCAGGGGATACACAGGGTTATCATTTGTCTGACAGCATGCCCTGATGGAAAACTTCACTCTTTACTCATCTTTGTAAAATTAAAATCTATAAGAGTAGGATGTGGTGGACTGAATTTATTCCGTTAGAAAAACAGCCACAAATTAAAATGCATAATTTCCCCCTCCACCATTTTGCTCCTTATTTCCTCTTTGTGTTTTTTTTTGTTAGTGTTCTATACCTTCAAAATAAGCCCCGTACTGGCTTCATCCCACAGTGTTACTGCACCTTCTATTTGAAAGTGTAACGACAAAACCGAAACGTGGTGTTTCTTTCCCAAGTCAAACCACCTTAATTTACCTGTGTGTTTGTGCAGATAAGCTTTACTAAACTGTGGCCCAGTAAATATCCTCTCTCCAGTGAGCCTGTAGCAATTACATTTCACAGACAGAAAGGGAAGCACTGGATTTAGTACAGTTTTCAAAACAACTTGTGTTTATAGCAGAAAAACATTTAAGCATTTAGGGGCTCATATCCTACTCACTACCAATAAATTTCTGGCTCCCAGAGGATTTAGCAACTCAAGTACTTCTGAAAAATCTATCTTTTGTTCACAGGAACTCATAGCTGAATCAAAACAATTTAATTCTTTTATAGAAGAGAGGGGAGGTCTTAACTTTATTGGGGGGTTACATTCTGGAATCAAGACTACCCTTTATAGTGGATAATAGAGACAAAAGCATACAAACCCAAAAGAAATAGATGTCTTATCTGTTTCATAAATTAGTTTTGCCCCATTTCTCTATCACTGATCCCTTTGACAGATGAAAAATTTACCTCAAATAACTATGAAACATCAGACACACAAAAAAGAAGTTCTCATAGGCTGATTTTGTTCAGGATGGGTCATGGGGACGTGTTATTTTTCTGCTTATAGTGTGGAGGCCTAGAACAGAGATCTTTGCAGTTCTGATATGGTTTGCATATTTGAGATTCCTCATACACTGCTTTCCTTGGTTCCACTGTTAATGTTTGCATAATTATATAATGGGCTGAAATTGAGGATTATTCTGCCTTAATCTAGATTATTCCAGCTCTAAGAATCTGCAAAAACTTAGTGTAGTCCTGAAGTAGTACAGGATGACCATGAGTTCCTTTCAATCGAATCTTGTCCTCTTGTGCCAGGATTTGGTGTTTTTTGTTGCTTTGGGGTTTGTATGTACTCTTACAAATTCCCAGAATCATTATTAAGAAGTGAACACACATCTAATAGTAGAATCTTACCCTTTCAAAGATGCATCTGACCAAAGGCATTGGGGGTAATTAGGTGTCTATAGGCTATTCATGTTTTTAAAGTCTTACCAGCTCCATTTCAAAACAGGTGTATTCTCTCTTAGGCAATCTCAACAGCCTGCTGAGATCTTCACTTTTTTTTTTTTTTTAATTGACAATGCAGGCCAAATAAATGTAAAACTTGATTTTGAGATACATCCCTTCAACTTTGTGTTCAAAGCCAGGTAGGATGTGGTGTTGAACTATCTGGTCTAGTGGAAGCTGTCCCTGCCCATGGCAGGGGACTGGAACAATATGATCTTTAAGGTCCCTTACAATCCAAAATTTTCTGTGATTCTATGATCCCCAAAATGCTCCAATGTCTGTCATTTTCTATTCAAGACAGTACTATCCAGTAATAAATTCATTTATTACTACACCAGATTAAAGGATGTGAAACTTTGGCAATGCAAGAAGAGATTAAATTATGGAGTGGCCCAGATACACTCCATTAATAAAAGAAAAAACATGTATTTCAAGTGTTGGGAAAATTTTATTTAGTTGTAAAATAAGTTCCATTTTTCAACAGAAACAATACAAGAAAAGGAGTTGGTGCCATTAAATCATTAAGAGAATACAGTTCTTATTTGCAAGTTACAATTAATTTTTTCTGAAGCTTAAATGCAATAAACCCCTGTTGTGTGGCAGAGACTGTGACATTCTGTTACAGGTTAATTTCTTTCCTTGCAAATTAGAAAATAGTGTGACTTGCAAAACAGGGGAGAGAAGGGAGAAGTATGCCAGCAGCTGCGCTTAGAATTTTTTGCCTTTTGGCTTCTTCTTTCATTTTCTAGTCTGCTGCACTTCTTCTTTCAGTGATTTGGATGCTAGATGCCAATTTGAATTTTCAGTGCATTTAGCATCCTACAACACCAGGGAATTTAAAAGAGAATTAAGAATGTACAGGGCATTAAAAAATATATATATATTTTTCAACAATCCTTTTTATCTTTTTACCTCTCTGTGATCACAGCGATAACAGAATCCAGTAAACCACTGCCACAAAGAGCCAGTCACATGTTTATTTTGCAAAGGTGTGTTTATAGTGGGAACTAGATGGGGCTGGCTCCTTGCTTGCAATCTGTGGAGGGCTCTTTCACAGATCAACAGACTATAAGATTGTTTTCCTGGATATGAGCCACTGATGGACCAATACAGGCTAGTAAGAGTCATGTAAGAGTCTTTTATCCTGTCTCAGCGGGGACATCTTCCCCATGGGCTTCACAAGAGAGTGTTTTCCTAGCAGCAGATTTAACGGGGGGAGAGAGGGGATGGAAAGAAGATTAATGTTTCTGCCAGTTCCCCGCAAGTTCACAGAAAATATTGGCTAGAGCAGGAGTGGCCCGACTCCGTCATGCTCCAGCCTTTTCTGTGTACTTAGAGTGGCATGTTTTTAATCAAATGTGAAATATAGCTTTAGCAGGTCGAATGGATTAGCCTTCCTTGTAAGTAACTCTGCCTGCTTTAGTCAAGAGTGCAACTTTTTCTTTTTTTTTTAATGTTTCACACTTAAAGTTGTTGTCTTTAACTTCATCTGTTTAATGGATCTTTGGAGTTTTGATTGTTAAAGGTGGGAACCATTTAATAACCATATCCAACTGAGCTTCCAAGTACGTGCTGTGAAGACAGCAAGGTAAGAAACTCCTCAGCTGGTCTGTCATAGAAGCTTGGAAAGGCTTGAGACAAAGAGAGGGGGTTCTTTTCCTTTTTTAATATCATATTGGGATTACAGTGCTTCTAAATATTTAAGTTTTCCTTGCTTTGGGATTTCAAATCTGCTTATGTTTAGGAAGTTAATATCCTCATACTCAAAAACTGGGAAATCTGTTCATGACAATGTACATAACTGATTTCCTTCCTCTAATGCTGGTTGTTATTTATCAGAATCTCATCAGTCTCCTGTTTTTATATAGCACTGAAGTTATCAAAGATAACAGGGGGGGATTTTCAGCTACCTTATTTCTGGAACTCAGAATCAGCTGAGCTTCTAATAAAGTTAGGCTGTTCATATCAAACCATCCCTTATCAGTAATGTACTTTGAAAGCTGTTCTATCTGGTTAAATCCAAGTGTAATAATAGACCTTGTACCTGTCACATCCTCAGGCTGCTCTAAAGTGTTGTTGCTCCAATAAAATAAATAGTTCAGGTGATTTCTCTGTGCCAAGAAATTCAAGTAAATGTTCGAGATAATTTTAAAAATAATTTGATTTTCAGAGTTACTGAAGGGGGTTTTTTTATATTTATTAATCACTACCATATTTCAGCGTCAGCTATAGTATGAAATTGCTGTCAATTTTTCTTGCAACTCAGACTTTGAAAAATTTGTGTGTACGTGTGTTATTTGCACTTCTACATTTCTGACCTGTGGTTAAATGTGTGGTTCAGACAAGTTTCTAGGGGCTCGTTCATTTTACTAAATATGGTTATAAAAATAATTATATTAAAAAAAAAAAATCCCCAGATCTTTTAAAACTGTCTTTTTAGGAATCCATGGAATTAGGAGACTAAAGAGGGACAACAAAGTAAAAGTATATCCAAGGATTCACAGGCTGAAAGAGGTCCCTTGTCTTAAGACAAGGTTCTGTTCGCGTAGAGGTAGATAGGAAATTTTAACATTCTGTTTATTAGAAGCCAGCAATGAGCTCTCTGAAGACCCTATCTGAGATGACTCCCTGTCATGTCAGAATTTGTCCTTCTATGCTGTAACAGTCAGCAATGTGACAACTGACTGTAAAAACTCCAGCAGTCCTGACATTCTGCAAAACTTTCAGGCCATGGAGAACAGGGTAAAATGGTAGCTTGGCCATTTACCATTGGATTAAAAATGTAAGACATACTTCTTTCATTTCCATGAGAATCACCTGCTAGTCATTGCAATGTGACAAAATTCATGACTTACCATAATAGATTTATATATTATCTTAAAAAAAAAAAAAAAAAAGGTGCATCCCAGCAGTATTGCAAAAGATGTTGGAACCAGATTCTGTTTCATATTCCCAGCTCCTCACACATTCCAGTCACGTATCTTCTCTATTCCTCTGCCTGTCTGTCCATTAAGTAGGAATAAAATTCAAAGGATGCCTGGTGTCTTCTGCACTTTTTTAATTTGACTGTTGGTTCAAGGCCATGTTTCAGCAAAGCATGTCAGCATTTGTTCGTCTCACTGCCTTTAGAGATGAGCGCAGTGTTTTGAGAAACTGAGGCCTCTGAAGCTGTGTGAAAACAGTACATCCTCAGTATAAATAATATCTCTTGCTTTATCTGATTAGTGATGGGCCATGCTTTCTTTTTTTTCCCTGCTTTTTAAAGCAACTGCCTTCATTTATCACCATCCAGGGACCTATTGGGGTAGTCAGTGGACAGAAAACAAGGCATGAATCTGTTGGAAAAATAATTTGGCTCGTGTAGTTCTTCTAAATATAACTCCCTGATCAAAGCTCAGAGTGTCTCCTGTAAGTCCCATCCAAAACAGATATTAGATGAAGAATATACTGAAGCCTTCAGACTTTTGACTGTGCCTTTTCAAAGGCATGCCATCCTGAACGTACCATCATGTGATGCTGTTTGAACTGAGCAAACATTTTTCCTTCAACTTCTTTCTCTTGCATTATACAGCTTTAAGAAAACTCAAACAAAAAAAAAAGGCATCTTCAATTAAAATGATGGGGATTTTTGAAGGCTGCTGGAGAAGAGCCATTGCAGTGTTATGTCTAAGAACCAATTCTTTTATTTATAGCAACTTATGGACATAAATATACATAAAATGTTTCAGGGTTTTGTGGTACGTTCATAAACATGAGAGTCCTTGCAGATGAAATGGAATCCTTCTGAAATGACAGTTAATAAAAGCTATTTTTGATTTAGCTGCTAACCAGTTTGTACTGTAACAAGTGTCTTTCAGGTGACTCTTACTGTCTTGGGCAGAGATGCAGGTGTAGGCATAAGAATATAACAAAACCCTGGTGAGTCTTTACCAATTACTGAGCATTGAAACTTCATTGAAATGCTTTTCAAATGCTGTGGTTTTCTAAAACAAAATTATTAGCTGTTCTGGGGGTGCAATCACAGGAAAGAAGGATGTGCAGAGACACAAGGCTTTCCTACAAGTGCACCAGGGAGAGAAAGCTGTTGTTCCTGTAAAACTGCCACAAACAGCGCTAATTAATATACTGATTTTACAAGTGATGTAAGGGACTTATGTAGACAGAATTAATTATTAAGATCTCTTTCTTCAAAACACTGTTTCTAAGCTGCTTTGCATGATTATAATATGAACCTGCCCTACAAAGAAGTTGCAGATCTAAGATCACATCCAGACAACAGTCATGTACTTTATCAACAGTTTGAAGATGAATGTATGCACACACCCGGTAAAATTAGGGAGCCTGGTTTGGAGAGATGCTGTCAGGATCAAAGCCTGAGGAGTGAGACACAGTGAGTGAAGTCAACACGCTTCAGGGGAAAGGAAGGCTTTACTAAGTCAGTGACAATCCCTGCGACTGCTCCCTCACTTTCCAGTTTTCAAGGTATAAAGTTTTTTGATAGTTCTATGAACTTTACCATGTTACTTTTATCAGAATGCAGAGAGGGATGTAGTAAACAAATCCTGCTGTGATTATGCCAGAATTGCACTCTCTTGGTGCTGGATTTACTCCTGAACTACCTGCAATAATCTGCAGTAGCTGTTCTATAGCAAGCTAGGTTTGGTTTTGGTTTGGTTTGGTTTTGGGTTGTTGTTAAGGCTTTTTCCGTTGGTGGTTTTTTGGGGTTGTTTTTTTTTTAGGTTTTTTGTTGGGTTTTATTTTAGCTATCTAATTGGGGTTCATGCTTCCTAGACCTATTTTTAGAATTACAGCAAAAATCAGGCCTTGCAGCAGAGAAGAGTTTGCAACAGATCAAAGGCCAGATTGTTATTTCTCATGCTGGTTTTATTCTTAGCCCTACATAGTGATGCTCCTCATGTCTGGAGCACAGATAAAAATGAGATATTGATGACTTTCAGACTCCAAAACCCTTTTGCTTGTCTAGAATGCAGTTACATAAGTGGCAGTAAGAGATGCCTGAATGAGATTAATATAGGCTGCTTTGCTCCTCACTGCTGCAGGTAGGAATGAGAAGATCTAGCGAATGACTATTGAAAGTATTAAGCAGTTAAGACAGGTAGTAAAAAGTGGAGACGGACTGTTTTTTTTTTTTTTTTAACTTCATGATAATTTGAAGAAATGAGTAGCTGCATTATATAAACCATCAGGTTTGATGATGCATTACATATATAACTCTTCTTTCACTTCAGAGCAGCTTCAAAAGATCTAATGCTCCTTCTTAATACGATTATAAGCAAATGGAGAATATTAATGATTCAAATGTCTCTTTACTGCCTAAATGTTTACATCCATCTAAATTAATAAAATTAAAAACAGAGTTTTTGCAATTTGAAAGCAATTTAGTCCACCAAATAACAATAGTGTACAAGTAGAGGTTCAGCCTCCACTGACGCGGTCATGTCTCTGTACTAGTTGGGTTTGAGGCAGAATCTGTTCACAGTTTGACATCTCTATAAATTGACAGTGATTTCACTAGTGCCACTATACCTAATCTGTGTAATTCAAATAAGAATTGAGACCCTGGAGGTTGAAAAGCACAATGTCAAATTGCAATAACTGTGAAGCCAATCACTGTATAATTTCCCTTAGGTTTCATGGGTAGTGAAGTATCTGGATACCTGGATAAAATTTGAATAGTTGGGGGAATATAAATTCTGGGGTTTGAGATGAGGAACTGAGCTTTCAGGGAAGGAATGTTTGTTTGGTTTATTTGTTTGGGGCTTTTTCCACAGAAAGTGAAAGTTTTGCATTTATTACATTGTTGTAATTCATAGAACCACTGAATATTTTGAGTTGGAAGGAACCTTTGAGATCATTTAGTTCCCAACCCCTGCCATGGCCAGGGACACCTTCCACTATCCCAGGTTGCTCCAAGTCCCATCCAACCTGGCCTTGAACACTTCCAAGGATAGCACATTTACAACTTCTTGGAGCAACCTGTGCCGGTGCCTCAATACCCTCACAGTAAAGAATTTCTTCCTAATATCTAATCTAAATCTGTCCTCTGTTAGTTTGAAGCCATTGACCCATGTCCTGTCACTTCACGCCCTTGTAAAAAATCCTTCTCCAGCTCTCTTATAGACTCCCTTTAAGTTCTGGAAGGTGCTGTAAAGTCTCCGCGGAGCCTTCTCTTCTCCAGACTCAAGAATGCCAATTCTTTGAGCCTTTCTTCATAGGAGAGGTGCTCCAGCATCATGATCATCTTCATGGCCTCCTCTGGACTTGTCCTTTTTGGGAACATGAGATGTGTCGTTCTTCCAGGGCCGGACCCTTCCAGAGTAGAGGGGAAGAATCACCTCCCTCGACCTGCTGGCCATATTTCTCTTTATTCAGCCCAGGACACATTTGGCTTTCTGGGCTGTGAGCACACCTCGCTGGGTCATGTTGAGCTTCTTGTCCCCCAACACCCCCAATTTCTCCTCAGGGCTGCTCTCAATCCATTCTCTGACCAGCCTGTGGTTGTACTTGGGATTGCCCTGACCCAGGTGCACTGGCCTTGTTGAACATCATGAGGTTTGCACAGTTCCATCCCTCAAGCCCATCCAGGTCCCTCTGGATGATATCTCTTCCCTTCAGTGTGTCAATTCCACCACACAGCTCTGTGTTGTGAGCAAACTTGCTGAGGCTGCACTGAACCCACTGTCTGTGTTCCCAAAAAAGGTGTTAAAGAGTGCCCATTCACTACAAAATAAACCCCACCAGAGGAAACAGGCTTGCTCCTTTCTTGAAAGTATAATATTAAAACATACTGAACTTAAATAAATCCATGGAATTTCATTGTGGAAGAATCACTTGAAAAGTTACCTAAACCAACACTAAGAGTGCACTGGGAAATGAAGCAACAGAACAAAATTCTGATCTTATTTATACTGATATAATTAAGGAAGACTGTAGCCTCTTTGGTCCTTAAGGTGATCCTTGTGCATGAGGACAATGGGGGCTACAATAATAAAACTAATATACCAAAGAAAATCACTGACACTGGTGTAAAGCTGCTTTATGGGTAACAGTAAAGCTGCTCAACACTTAAAGCATCCATAACACGTTTTTCTCAGGAGTTTGTTCACATAACATGCACACAAGTGTGGGAATGAGAAGGGTGATTATCTTCTACATTAAAGTCTTTTTTATGTCTCTCTGGAATATAAAGCAGCTGTAGGAAAGAATTTACACCTATATTCAGCTCCCTGCACATGATGTCTGGAACACAGAGGTGATATGTGTGTGAGTGGGAACAATGCCCATATATATTTCAGTGCCAAATAGGGTTTTCTACTTTGCAGGGCTCATAGGGAAGCTCACAGGACTTTGCCCATGTGACTTTCAAATTGTGCTGGTGCCCTTTCTAGGAGTGGGTTTATTCAAGGCAACATGAAATAAAATCTACTAACCTTTTCCTTACTGCAGACAGAAGAGGGATAGTGGCCTCCCTTTCTCTGCAAAGAGGAATCTGGGGTGTTGAGCTTCTGCCATAGGTATATCTGACGATGGTGCGGGGCAAGGATTCAGATTTTAGGCCAGACAATGTGCATGGCGCAAGATGTCTGCTGTGAGCACTTGTGTGCGCTGTGTAGGGCAGCTGGTGTCACTGCTCCTGGTTTGCTTTCGTGCCTCTTGGGGCTCTATGGAAAATCCCATCTATTATGTTGCAAAAAAAATAGATCAGTCTATGTCTGCAGCTCTTCTATGCAGAGCAGCACTGATAGCCATTTCATCCTTAAGTTCTCTAGTGCTGGTAAAGCTGCTAGTTCTCCTATACTAAAACATAAAAAGTAAAAAAAAAAAAAAAAATACTCAAGTGTGGCAACTGTGGACACAGCTCCTGTGAAACTTTTGAAATGCCCAATATTTAAGAAGTATCCACTAATTAGGGCTGCCCAATTGAAGCCCTAATTTTTCAGATTTTTCAGATCTTCTGAGGGATTGATGCTTTCATTGATCTTTAACAGGAGGGGACAGTCAGAGCATCTGAAAATCTGTGAGACAGGCAGATGAATGCTGATGCACCAGAAGGAGAGTGTGGACAGACAATGCTTTGTTTGACATTACTAATGGTTTTGTTTTGGCAATTAAGTATTTTTTGAAGCAAGTGACTGATTTGGTGAGAGATGAAAGGGGTTTAAGTGTGACCCACTGAAACTTGTTTCTAGTTGCTTATTATGAAATTAGTTTTTGTTTCAGAGTAAAACACACAGACAGATGTGGTGGTATGGAAACTCTCAATTATCTGTATATACAGAGAAGTTCTTTTCTGTAAGATGTCGTCCTCTATGTGACAGTCTTCTAAATATATGCTTTTGACTGTTTTAATTATTTGGTGATGTTTTTAAAAATAGAAGTGATAAGGAAAATAAATAGATTGTGATGGAAAACAATTGGAAATACTTGTTTATTCTTTTATTTCCCCAAAACATATTTAAAACAAATTCTTTTGGCCATTTTAAAATACTGCTGCTGGTTTGGTCAAGAGGAGTATAACCCTCTGTCAAGAACTGTTTGATATCATTATGAAATATTGATTTTAATGCCTCTGTGTTAAAATAATAATAATAATAATACCGTGTTGTTTGCTTCATTTTTTTCCCCCCAGCTGAGGAGCAATTACTCTGAAGTTAGGTGGTAGACACAGACTCCAGCAGGAGAGTGTTTGTGTTACTGTGATTATCAGACACACAGACACTTTACAGAATGAACTTAAGAACACTCTGTAGTATTTTGGGGACCTTCACTCCAGACCTTTTCTGCACTAAATGTCTACTTGAAATACAACCTGACATACCTCCAAAGGCTTGGGACTTAGTTTTCCACACAAAACAAAAATCAATGAAAAAAATTAGATCTTACAAACTATTTACTTTAAAGGAAGGATGAGGCTTCCCAAATAATTAAATCAGTTTATAAAACACACAAGAAAGAAAACAAAGACCTAGGATGCCAAACACTTTGGTGTGAGTCCACAGCCAGTCATCAGCTCGATCTCTGTGACTTTGTAGATGATCTTTCTTTGCAGCTCTCACTGCAAAGAGGAGCAGCAAGAAAGGACATACAAAAGGAAACAAAAAAAGAAAAAAAAAAAAAAGAAAGGAAGAGAACAGGGCACTTAACAGTACAGCTTGATTTGATGTTTTGCCTGAATCTTCACAAGTGTAAATATTTGACTGCAGTTTTGGTGCTTTTTTTATTCCCCTTCAGGTAGAGTATTTGTTTACATAGCATAACATTTCCTCCTTCCTCTCTTCTGTTCTTTCACTTCACGAGTGAAAATCTGCAGCTTTTTTGGCAAGGGTTTAAATAATAGCAGTAGTGAGTGTGAACGCTGCTTTGTCTTGAAATTGTATAAATCACACTCCTTTTACTAAAGGCTTCCATAGGAAAGAATATTTGAACTTTGATCCATTTTTTTTGTAGCCTCACACCAGCAAGAGTCCAAATGGACCTGAAAAACTTGGTTAGAAAAACCATCAGATTTTTTAATGTGAACATCCAAGTTTCAAATCCTTGCTCAGGTGAGACCTTCCTTACAAAAAGGAGGGCAATTTGGCAGCTAATGCTGGAAGTCTTGCTTGACTACTATCTACTTCATTAATCTTAATGAATACTGGGAGCATATATATCAAGAATGTTTCCCTCTTTTACATGGGAAAAATAACAGAGTTCTATTCCCAATAAAAAAAAACAAACTATGGGTATGGCCCTACTTCTAGGAATCACATTCATTATTTATTCTTTCATCCAGTCACCATTGCCTCCAGCATGTGTTGCCTCCTACCATATGCACATGGTAGGATTGTTCAGTTTCAGGGGAGTTCACCTTCTCTTTGGAGGTTTTTTGGAAAAGTAAGAGAGGGACTCTACCATGGGTTTCTATTTGTGTTATTTGTTTAGAGGGCAGCAACAAACAACTACACGTATGTTCTTCCAGATGTGTACATGTAGAGACATCTGGTTATCAAGCTTATCTGTTTCTATATGATGGTTGATTTTAAATGCCATAAAAGGGAAAAAAAAAACCTAATTGAGCCTTAATAATCCATAAACAAAAGCATGTGCTGTCATCTGGGAGGTTTGTACCCCATTTCTGGGATCTTGCACAACAGAATAGTCACAAAGATTTAACATTGCAGCATCTCTGGCATTAAAAATCTCCCTCTTTTGAGTGATTTTACTGAAGTGAAGTATATAGAGGTAAGATTTAGGAGTAGCTTAATTTAAGAATATTGAAACCTGATGATTGAGTGAAACAGCTTTTCCTAACGAGTACCTTGCTCCCAAGGTACAGAAGATGACTTGCAATTTTTTTTCTTAATGAAAATGGAATAGGGGGAATTAGGTTTCACAGGCCTGTTTCAGAAGTGCTAATGCAAGAAGAAAATCAGTAATGAAAGTACAAAATTTTTTTTTTGTCATGTAAAGGAAAGTTGCTGAACCTGTAATGACTGGCAAGGGCCGATTTTCACATTACTAACAATTTTCTCTGTGTGTTTTATTATGAAATTATTGGACACTTAAATACTTTAATAAAATTATCAGGTTTGAAAGACCAGCATGGGATAGTGCAGAAGATGTCATGCTGTCATCTGTGCCATTTCCCATTGAAAAGGTTCCATCTTAATTATTTTGATTTATGAGTTAGGAAAGAACATCTTTTGTAGAAAAATGTGCAAGCACCTTGCAATTAGTTGTTCACACCCATGGCTTTTTCAGGACAGAAGGTCCAGCTAGGTTGATGATTTTTCTGTCTTAAATTTGTCATATTGCTCAACTTATGGAATAAAAAATGATTCAAGACTGTAATATTCTTTTAAATCACACAAGACAAGCAAAACCCACTCATTTGTCTGGAAGCAGATAGAAGAGTGTAGCAGAGCAATTGAAATAAATAGAAATTATTTGGGGATGGACTTTGTGGCACCCAAAAATATTTCTTTAATGAGTTCCTAGACTCTGGATGTTCTGAATGCTATTAGGAATTTTAAGCTATATTTGTCTTTGTGTCTATAAAGTCAACTACCTGTAAAACTCTGTTCTCTGTCTGTGGAGAAAGGAATCCTTCAAAACCAGGTTTAATGTCTCCTTGGGTTTTCATTTTTGAACTAATCCTCTGGGAATTTCATTCTCCCTTCAGCCATTTTGGTCTTTGGGAATGATTTCATAGCATTTGAAGAAACGAATCCAACTTCTGTGACATTGACGTGCTTGATACTGCATGATTCTATGTAAGTGCTGCTGGGAAGTAGTATGTAGCTAGACTGAAATATGGACAGTGTGTGTTCCCATTAGCTGAAATACCTAAAGAATTTGTTATATTTAGAATTTTGTTCACTTATGCTTAATAGAGCTCCACTTTAAGTTAGGGAAAATTGGTTTCATTTTCTCTTGCTACCATTAATAGCTATTAGAGTTGAAAATAAGGCTTTAAACATATCATTAAGGTACACTTAAGTAACTTGCAACTGACAATTAACTCAGCATGGTAATACATTATCATAACATTTTTCTTTGATAGGTTTGTCTCTTAAAAGATACGAGAAAAGACAAAGGATGGTTTTGTAAGACTCCTGATGATTTTTTTTTTCTATTTTAATATAATTTACGTTCTGTTATTTTATCAGTGAAATGTGTTCCATTATATATGTTCAGAAAACATTTATTTGGTGCTTCATAGAAAGGTGGAATCACAGAATGGTTTGTTGTTGTAAGGGACCTTAAAGATCATTTAGTTCCAACCCTCCTGCCATGGGCAAGGACACCACCCACCAACCAGGTTGCTGAAAGCTGGTTTGATGGCAGGCAGTTGTAACAGACTCTGTTGAGGGGGTGTCTGGGTTTTGTTGCTTTGTTTCTGTGCGTACAGTGTTCAAGTGGGACGGATGGAGAAGAGAACTTGCTACACACTTCATGGATCTTAAAGTTGGGAGATTACTTCAATAACCAAAGAAAGATACAGGCAGAATTCAGATCCACATTCAAGCATGATTTGCTTTCAAGTTTTATTAAAAACCTTTTTTCAGCAGAAAGCATGATGAGTTCTAGGAAAAAAATCCAATTATCGACATCCCAGTATAACATGCCATGTGTTTTCCCTTTCAAGGCAATAGTAAAATCCAGTAGTGCACTTAAACTGAGAGCACTGCTTGTGCTGTCTCTTAAAGAATGAAGTTAATGGTGAGTGGGTGAGCGTGCGGCTCCTCGGCACAGGGACCAAGGACTGCCACTCCCAAAGCCGAGTGGGAATGTTAGGGTGACAGCAGCAATGCCAGTGACATCCTCCACTCCTCGCAGAGCCGATGGGCATTGACCTTATCCTGTCAAAGCATGTAAAAAGCGATGTGGGCAGCACTGGCTTTGTGAAAACTGGACACATTTATCCAGGAGATTTCACTGCATTACCACAGAGTCACTTGTAGAAGTGTAGCTAAAATAGCTGCTGCCTGGTAAATTTTTTGCAGTGAAGCTAGAAATGCAACAAAAGCAACAGTAGTGTGAGCGAATGTTTTTCAAAATGCTCTAAAAGCAAACTTACCAGTGCCAGGCACGCAAAATCCCATCAGTTCTGTGGCCCAGATCTCCTCTCCTGCTTTCTTGTAAATACACTCTTGAGCATATTGGTTTGAAAATTGCACATCTTAGAGCTCTGCAGCCTGGCAGTCTGAGCAGTTTGTTTTGTTTTGAACACTTTCGCCACGCTTAAGTCTGCAGAACTTAAAGAAATCAGACTGGTTGCGTGCATTTTCCTGGAGCTGATAGTAGCACAGCTTCCAAGCATAGTATTTCCTAGCTCACTCTCCTCCTCAATCATTTCTTGAAAATTCCTTCATAATAACCTTATCCAAACCATAAATATGAAAGTCAAATAAGCCCAAAGGAGATTTATCATCCTCTGACTCGGCACTCCTTTCATGATTAATAATGACATTGGTTCCTTTGGAAATGAAACAAAAATTAATTTAAAGTTTCTGATTGGTTTTAGTATTAGGTAAACTTAACATATCGAACAAGCGTAAAACAATTATCAGTCCTATTAACAAAATTAGCTACAGCAAATTTACCAGAAGGAAACTGTTGCTATTTAGCTCCCTAATTATGTCACTATTCTTTGTGACCAAATGATATAATGAAAATAATTTGATCAACTGCTGCTGCATAGAGAATTTTCTAGGAGCAGCTGAATATCATAATCTGTTTTGAATGTATGTTTGCCTACTCTTCTTCTGTTTCAGAAAGCAGAGGTCAAGGGCTTCAAAGAATTTTGCAATGAAGCAAAGTTGAACTGTGCTAGGCAGAATATGGAATAGATTCTTTTACTATTATGAAATGTTAGATAACCCTTTCCTTGAGCCCACAACCCTTTGACTTCTTGAAGTGATCTCTGGTGTATGAATTTCAGACTCTGGAAAAGCATAGGATGCCTTTTATTCTGCCTGGCACTAAGGCCAAGGATTGGATTTTCCATGCTGTGCTGTTGTCTCCCTATTTCCTTGCAGTGTGCCTCAATCCAAGCACATAAACTTGGCAAGGTTTTCTTTCCAGCCCTGAGACCTGATAAAACAGAGAGCAGTTGGACACCCTCTAGCCACAGGCACTTCAGCCTAGGGGGACAGTCACCTGGCCAACCTTGAAGGCCACCCAAGCATTGGTGATACACAGAACTTGGGGTGCCAGCTCTCATCTATTCTGTGTGAGTATCTTGTGCTCATGGGTTAGCAGTGCAGTGGGGTAGAAACAATGAGAGCTGACGAAGCTGATGAGAGAAGTCATACATGATCTCGGAAAACTTCTTGCAAAATATCTCTACTGGCACTCCTGTACTTCCACCTCAGCAAGCATTTAAATGGTGGGGTCTCTGAGCATTTCTGTCCTACCAGATATGTGTACCCTCCCTGGCTTCATCCTGACTGGTCAGGATATGACCCTCACTCTGTGTGTGTTCCCATTTTTTCCTTCCACTTGCTGTCTCCCTTCCCTGAATTGCCGTCAGTGGGCAGCTTGGGTCCAGGGACATTTCCTAACCCCATACCTATAACAGCTGTCCCCATTTCTAAGCAGAATCTTTCCCTCTCTCCCTCCCACTGTAGTTTTATGAGCTGGAGAAAGGAGATTAAGACACTCTGGTACAGTAAGAATTCTGCAGCATGAGAGTGACCTGCATACTGTAAAATTGCCTTAGATTGTACCAATGAACTGAACTTCAATATGATCAACTCCAATATTAAACTACACAGAAGTGAATGGGAAAGCTCCTGTGGAATAGAAACCCCTCGAGTACATCCCCTGGCTGCTTGCTTAATGCTTATGAAGATGCTCTGAACTACACAACTTGTTTTCTTGCCTACACTCTGACTTTACATCTTTATGGTTTGTGTCCTCTGGGAAACATTTTTATTTTTGTTTCATTATTTAAAGCAAGCCTAATATTAATGATGGGGCTGCTGCGCATTACAGCACTGTGCTACCAATACACATCAGCTCATAACTTTTGGTGAGGCTTTCTGCATAATTTATGTCCAAAGGAGAGTATGCTGACACAAAATCGAGGATTTATCCATGTTTACTGCTGCTTGTGATAATTAGATCATTTCATACTGGAACTACTAAACAACTGAACTAAGGTGGGCCTCTGATTAATTGTTAAATTTATATTTAAATAAATAAATTAATATATATAATAAATTAATTCTTCCTATTTAGTAAATTAATATATTTAATAATTTTATATTTATTATTATCTTAAATAATCAAAAATGAAGAACTTTAAATATGTTTTGTAGCCTTATTTTTATAAAGCATAATCAGAAAATCCATATGCTGTACATAAGATACTTGGGTGCCATCAGATGGACCAGTGCAAGAACAGGCAAGCAAAAATCATGCCCTCATAGGATTTTCCCAATCATTCCCTAATCGCTCAGCTTTATAAAGTTTCCTATGGCATTTCTTGAAAGAGTAAGGCCCCAGAAGAAGTTCTAAATATCAAAATTTTTTTACAGTTTCAACACTTCTAAACGTGACTGGAACAGAAAGGGCTTCAAATGGGAAATCAAATCCACAGGTGCTTCTATTAACCTCTTGTTTGGCATATTTTAAATCACTGCACACATCTTTATATGTTTTCTGATCCGCCATACTCTGGCATCTGGTTAAAAGTGTGTAACAAGTCATATGGCTCAACTTCTCTAAGAAATAAATATAAAGGAGGTGTGGTGTCAATGTGAGAAAGATCTAGAAGATTGAACAGGCACCTAGTTCAAAGGCAGTATAGAAAGATGACTTGAGGGGTAAAAAAACAACAAACCATGTTTCATAAAATCTGTTGTTTTAGGTGGGAAGCAGAGGCTTTTTTCCTTACTGATGGATGATGGTAAAATTATAAGAACCATAAAATAATACTCATGCAGTCCTTAAAGAGGCTTTAGATCCAGGAGAGGTAAAATGTGCACTTTCTTGCCCAGATAAACTTTAGAAACACTTAGTCCTTTGCTTTGAAAGGCATTTTCCATCAGTCACTCGCTCCTGTGGCTACTTCTAAAAATTATTAAGCATTAAAGACCAGAGGTGAGAAAGAGGTTCCTATACAGTCAAAGGATTAATTTTGGGTGTTCATTCCAAAGAGTTCTTTTGGTTTCCTGATGTGATTTGTTTCTTTCCCAGATTGGACAATACCTATTCTTGTTTTTTCACCTTTCATAGCAGCTCTCCTTGTTTCCTTTTAGATATCTCCTTGTATCCCTTTAGATATGACACATGAGGGTGGTGGACTGTTGCTGAAGTTCCTCTGTTAGATGGGAATGTTTGTTGGGCTGTCCCTGAGATGACAAGAGGTGTAAGCTTTCCCTAAACATCTTCCTGCTTAGTTTAGGATACTTTTTGTGAAAGATGGATGTTCAGCGACAGGTACATACTGCACAGATCAGAAATGGCATCCAAAATTAAGCCATCTGTAGGATATGCTAGTGATCATCCATCTCTGACTCTCATCAGAGCTTGGAGGCATTAACAGAAGCCATGACTTGGGTTTTGTGGGGTCTTAATACATTTCCCCATTTGCATCCTTTGCTAGGAAAACAAAAACAGTTATTCCTCAAATCCCGATTCAGAAGGGATGGATCTTTTTTCAGTGGGTCAGAGCCTACCATGCTTCAATCTTAACACAGAAATTCCTTTTTACAAATACAGTTTTCCAGTCCCTGATTCAATGTGATTAAGAATAACAGAGTTCCTGCATATATTATTCCTGCACTTTGTTTTCTCAGTCGTATCTATGAGTGAAATGCACTCAAATGCCAAAAATACGTAGCGTTTCTGAAGCTGATTGTTATTAATATTGTTCCGTTTGGGTTTTTATAGCTGTAAACCTTTTTGAAGTGCCTAGCAAAAAGCGAGAGGAGCAGCTTTGGAGGGGGGAGACAACTTTGAAATCCACAGAGCAGAAGCTTTAATCTCCAGTTGTGACTGACATCAAACAAAAGTGCAAAAACTCCCTTTGTTCTTGAGCACAAAGGGTGTGTTTGTTGTTTGTTCAGGGTAAGTGAAAGGCCCCCATGAAGTCCCACTGAAGATGTTTAATGAATCTGGCAGCCTCCAAGCTGTCTCTTCTACAGAGTAATCCTAGAGACAGACCCATCACACATAATTTAACAGAGTGTGACAAGACAATCTCTGCTCAGGAGACACTTTGGAGAGGGAATACTTTTATTACTCAACAGTACAGACCCCTTAGGGTTGGTGCTGTGGAGCAGAGCTCTTGGTGGTGGTGGCCACACTTTCATCTCTGAATTGAGGAGAATTGCACAGGTATTGCATATTAAGCTTCTTTGAACTCATAGTTTAAATCAAGTGAATTGTACTCTCTTTAGTGCAGGGGGCAGGGATTTTGGCAGCCTCAGCTTCTAATAGAAGACAAAGTCAAGAACATCTAAGAAAGGAGGAGACTTGCTACCAAAATTACGTCAAACAGGGACACGGGTATTAGGGAAGGAAGGGAGAAATTGTATCAAAATTGGAATAATAATGGAAAAGACTACCAAAAAAAGTGAGTGAATATTCTTAGATGTCAGATCCATTAAGGTTTGCCACATATATGTCATCTTTTATCAGTTTGTCCTACTTGATCATTCCTTGGATGAGTAGAATAGGAATAACCATGGTGTGTGTCTTTAGCCTCCCTTGTCCTTGCTATGATCTAATGTTCATAGCCTCGATATTGTGGAAGTTGGGCTGTTTACTGCCACGTCTCATGTTCTGTTGTCAAGCTAAGGATGTTCTTTGTGGCTGGGAGCATGTGGAGTAGCTGGTCTGTGCTTTTATGGTCTGGGCATGCATTGCCCATGGATAGGACAGAGAGGGCTTAAATCCTCCTTAGACTTGAGTGTTCAGGTGAGTGCTTTCATCTTCTCTCAGCAAAATCAGTTTTCAGCCCTGCCTCATTCTGCATGTGGGCAATCTATTTTCACATTTCTTCTATAAAATGGGCATAACCTTGTATACCTACTTTGGGATAAATTATGGAGTGGAATGTGACAACTCATATCAGAGCCTGTGAAGAGGACACTGTTCTCTTGGAGAACACCATAACTGGGGTTCTTTTTTTCCCTAGCTTCCTCATGACATCAATCAAATTTTACTTTTTATCCCCACTGCTGGATGTAAATGCAAAATGTATTTGTAGTGTAGCTGTCAGCCACTCCTGGGACTGCTGAGGGTCTAAGCTGTTGCATTTGATCCCCCTGCCAAATGCCAACCAGAGCCCCAGAAAACCATCAAACATCAGATCTGATGACTGGGATTTCGACTTGGTACCAAAACAACCTTGATACCCTGGAACACAACACACAAACCCTTTCTAAGAGCTTCTCTGCCCAGCATCACCAGCGTCACTGAAATATTCCTTGTTCTCTCTTAAATTGCAAGAATATTGTGAGGTCTATCTAAAATAGCAGTCCCTGTTTTCCTCCCTTTTTCCCCTACCCCTTATCAAATCATACGTCCAAAATCAAGTGCCTGTGTGCTCTGCTGACAAGCACAAGGGGATTAGGGATGACGGGTTTAACAAAACTGGCTCAAGGTTTTGTAAAATGCATCTTGGAGTCTGAGCTCTGAACGAGCCATAAAATTCCTCCCATGAGGTACAAGTGAGGTTTCTACAAGACTGGATCAGAACTTAATAATGTTTTTTTCTAGGTTTTTTTTTTTTTTCTTGCTTTCTAAAAGATGCCAGAAAACTATCTGACTTTTTAAGATGCTGTAAGACTAACAATGACTTAATGTAACCATTGTGTAAAAAATCACAAATATGTTTTACCACCATCAAAAAGAACTGATTTCTGGGCTGCATGCAAACCATTTGGGGCAATTAGCATGTAATTTAATTTGCATTAATCAGCACAAGGTCAGCAAGAAATTAACTTTGGGTGTAGATTTTACATATAACAGCATTTGAGAAGAAGGGAGGAACTGTTTTTACAGGGTGTTAATTTGGAGCTAAGTGCATTCAGCAAGTTTGGCGTGGCTTGGCCTTGCAGGAGAAAGATGAATGATGTGGATTTGGGAGCATTGAAAGCACAAAATGATGTGGCAATTTACCAAGCATTTAATGTTGCAATACATAAACACTTTAACAGACTTCTTGGCACTTGTAAAGATCAGAGCACAGGTTTTGCTGAAGCACCAAGCACTCTGCTAGCACTGAAGGGCCCTGTCTGGCAGAGCGTGGACAGGGCCCCACAGGGCTGCATGCACTGACCATGGGTTGTGCCAAATAATTCAAGAACACAGCCAGGTATCCCAAAAGCACAGATCTCCCTGCAGCTTTTCAGTATTTCCTTACTGGATGGAGATCAGTCAAATTACTCATTTTATTGTGTGCCTCTTCAGACCTCCAGCCATTCCCTCCGCCGCCATTTCATTTCAGAAATCCTCCTGAGGCTCCATGAGCCTGTCATGTGAGCAACATGGTAAGTGTTGTGAGAAACCCACTGCTGATGGTACAGAAATTGTTTTTGACAAATGTTGTCTGAGCATCTGGTTATGGGAAACGAGATGGTAAGAAGTCTGGTGGTGTTTGGCTATGCTGAAGTGGTACATAAAATGTTCATGGCTGATCTTAGGCCTTTTTCTTTGAATGAAAAGCATTTATCACTTGTGTGGTGTGGAAGGTGTCTGAGAGTATGTTTCTTGCAATTCCTGTTATTTCACAGACGGCATTCTCAAGGCTCTTTGGAGCTGCAACTTGTCCATCTGTAGTTCACACACATCTTTTCTGCAGCAGGGTTAGAAAGAACCAAGGGCAGCATTGCACAGCCCATTTTAAGACAGGATGCCATTGCCATATCTGTGGCCATTGCATAAATATTATTCTGGAAAAATAATTTTTTGACAAAGTAGACACAGAGGCCTCACATCCAGTTATTTATGCTCAGCTGAGATGCTGAGGTTGACCCTAGTTCACCTATGCTTCTTGCCTCCTCAGAGGGAGATCCATGGTGGGTTGAATTGGAATTGAACTGGAAGTCAAAGGAGATTGATTATACTTTTGGGCTTTTTTGTTAAGTTCCCAATCTTAAATGGCCAAAGCATGTCTGAAGGAACTGGATATGCAAGGAGTTTTGGAATGCAAAGCACATCACTTTGGGACTCAGAATGAAGATCCAGTTTGATCACAAACTGGGATCGTATCTTTATGAGATAGTTTAGTTTTGCTTGAGCTTTTCTCCCTCTGTGCTGAGGATACATTTACATCATCCACTGAAAGATTCGAGCTACTGTGCACAGCCTACCTGCCATGGCAAAAAGGTGTCTGTGAGTGGACTTACCTGACTCCTTGTGTTGCTCCCATTGCTTCAGCGAGGTTTTGGTATCTCGACACTCCATCTTGGCAAGATATTCTTAAGCAATACTCCCTAGTTAGCTCACTATTAAAAAAATGTATGTTTAATTTTTTAGTTGCATGGCAGACTAATAAAGCAAATTTGACTTTAGAATCATAGAATTATATAGGTTGGAAAAGTTCATTGAATCCAAGCATTAAGCCAGCACTGCCAAGCCCACTACCAAACCATGTCCCCAAATCTCATATCTATATGTCCTTTAAATCTCTCCAGGGATGGTGACTCTACCACTTCCCTGGGGAGCCAGTTCCAATGCTTGATAACCCTTCCCATGAAGAAGTTTTTCCTATATCCAGTCTAAACCTCCCCGGTACAAACTGTTTTGTCTTGTCCTATTGCTTGTTACGTGGGAGCAGAGCCCATCCCCACCTGGCTTCACCCTCCTGTCAGGGAGTTGTAGAGTGAGAAAGTCACCCCTGAACCTCTTTTTCTCTATAGTAAATACCACCAGCTCCCTCAGCTGCTCCCCATAGGACTTGTGCTCCAGACCCTTCCCCAGCTCTGTTCCCTTCTCTGGACACACTCCACTCCCTCAACGTCCTTCTTGTATGAGGGGCCCAAAACTGAACCCAGGATTCAAGGTGTGGCCTCACCAGTGCCCAGTACAGGGGGACAATCTGCCCTGGTCCTGCTGGCCACATTATTGCTGGCACATGCCAGGATGCCCTTGGTCTTCTTGGACACCTGGGCACATTCCAGCTCATGTTCAGCCACTCTCAACCAGCAAACCCAGGTCCTTTTCCACTGGGCAGCTTTCCAGACACTCTTCCCCAAGTCTGTAGCACTGTGTGGGGTTGTTGTGACCCAAGGGCACAATCCCACACTTTGCCTGGTCAAATCTCAAACAATTGGCCTCAGCCCACTGATCCAGCCTGTCCAGGCTCTGCCTTTCTACTCTCCAGCAGATCAACACTCCCATCTGACAGTGTCATCTGCAAACTTACTGAGGGTGCACTCGATCTCCTCGTAAAGATCTTTGCTAAAGACACTTTTTTTTTAAAGATACCTCTTTCTTCAAAAATTTGTGCTCTGACATTTTAAGGAACTCCTGAGCCTAGATTCTCAGTTTGTGGAGAATTTTCACCAAAGGTTTTGAAATGCATCCATCTCCTAGGTGTTTTCAGGGGATCTGATTTATTTCTTCCTTCCCACAAACCAAGATCTTGACGCTGAATTACAGGCCCTACGAAACTCTGTGAGTTTGGGCATTTAGAATCACGAAAAATCACTAGTCATTTTTTAACATCATGCACAAAACTGTCAAGTGTCAGATGACATGAGAAAGGTCAAAGACAAATGTGTTGTAAATCTAACTGAAGATTTATATCCCAGCTCTTTCATTTTAATCAATGCTAATAGATTTTTAAAGACAAAAAAGAAAGAAAGGAAGGAAGAGTATCCTTTGAACAAAAGATGTTAGGTAGAGAGTTTAAAGTATTAAAAAAGTGTGGTGATTTTATTTTTCAACTTTGACATAAAGCTAATTAGTGAGGATAAGAGCTGAGGAAACAAGTGTCTGTGCTAATTCATTTTTAAAATAGTAAAAATTATTTTGTAGCTATTAGTTTTATTTTTATGGCAACTCTATAGAACTGATACATTTCCTTCCCTTCAGAGCATTTTTAAATAGAAAATCTATTATCAGATAATGAATCAAGAGTTTTCAACCAGTATTTATAATCAAAGATCAATTAATCTGATTTGAATTATCCAACTTTCAGTTTGTTTCCCTTCCATATAGGACAATGCCATATTACCTACCTTTTCAGGAAACTTGGGGGTTGAAGGATTTTTCCCATAAGCCTATATTTCATCTTGGATAGGGTAGGAGTAAGGTCCACTTATTACATCCCATTCATTGCCAAATGTTCTCTTGGTAGATGCATCCACTCATCTAGATTCTGAATCCCAGAAATTAAACTCCTTTCTCTTTTTTCAGTTGCATGTGAGTTTCTGGTCAGCATCACTCTCTCTGGTGAGAGCTTGTTTTTAAATATCCACTTTCATCCCTCCTTGTTGGATGCATTTCATGGATGTGTGAAATGAACCTTCTGTGTAGAGCACCATAAGATCATTTTAAAATAGGTTCAATAGAACTGTTAAATGTGGTTCTATTTCTAATTTTTGCTTAAGAGGATGAGTAGCCATTAAATTCTCATCTGTAATTATTAACATTTTTCATGTTCATTGATATGTGTTAACACAAACAGCTTATACATTTGTATATATTGTGCAAGTTCACTTTCTTTACATTATGCTCCCAAGAACACAAGGTCCTTGATATCCCACATCATTAAAGTCATGATCTTGGCATTAATAAAAGTGCAAAATAAAGATATTCCTGTTTAGACAGAGCAGGTTCTGCTTATGCTTTAAATAGATTTTAAATTAAAGTAGAAAATAAATGGTTCTGTAACCAGCTGTGTTTGTTCTCTCTCTGCCTTTTCTCTCTCTTTCTCTCAGATCTGGTGCTCTGTTGCCTCTTCTGCTACTCTTCACTCTTTTGATCAGCTTTCTCCTCCTCCCCTTTAGTTGCAGGCCAGATGTTCTTACGACATGTAGATCTTTCCAAATATTTTATTTCCTTTGTAGAGTAGCCATGTCTGCAACCACAGCCTGGCCAGTTGTAAGTTGTTTCAAGTGATTTATTGTCTTTTAAAAATACACTGAAGTGCATTTCTCTGTTAGAATTTCTGAACTGCACAAGCTGTGAGTTTTGCCCCCTTCCTTGTTAAGGGTGGGAGTAGCACTGGAGCACATCTTTTAGGTAAAAAGGAAAGGATTGTTCCTTCTGTCTCCCAGATGCTGAGATGCAGAGTCAGCGCTGCTGAATGCTCAAGGGAGGCAGCACACACCTTTTCTATCACAGAGAAGCAGTGGGTACCGGTCCTGCTATATACTTTAAATGCAAAACTTTTTATTCCCCTGATGTCCAAGTACTAATCTTCAGCATTTATGCAACATTTTGTACTCCTGTGTTTTCTGTCTGTGCTATTTAATTTTGATTATACTCTTTGGATACTCCCAAGTGAAAAAGGTTAGAAAAGACCTTTTGCATCATGCAGACCAACAGTCTGTAAGTAATTGCCACCCCTATGACTCAGACAAAAAATCTAGGCATATAATCTAAAATATCTACCAAAACAGACAAAAGGAGATGGGGCAAATTTTAGACTGGTTTTGTTGCCAAAAAAAAAAAGTGATTTGTTGTATCTCTACTGCAAGAGTTTGAAACTAACCTTCCTTATCCTGAGCACAAAGATACTGTGAGTATGTTTAAAACACACAAGGCATACAGAGGTAGTACCTGTCCACATCTGCATGAATGGCTCTAAAGCTGATCAATATGGTTTCACCATGAAATTGTATTTAGATACTTAGATGTGAGAAACTGAGTCTCTGTGACTTGTGTTTTCACAGCCTGGAACAGCAAAGAAACTTCTCCACCTGTATGTATGTGCATAATACAAATAGCAAATGTCACAGTGTTTCTGTTCTCCTGATAAAAATAGTATCCTGGATGTCAGATTGCTGGAGCTGAGGACAACAACTGATCTCCCATCTGCAACTATGTTAAAGGCTGTATAATCAAAAACCAAAATCAACAGAGGAAGCAGAGACAAAAGTGTGATAATTTGTTCTAGGTAAAAATGAACAAAAATTTCAATTAGAGCAGAGGTAAAGCCTGATGAGATACAGCCTTTTGAGTTACAGCCAATTCCTTGCTAGTCACATTCACCAATTAAGTGGTCTAGAGTAAAATTATTCTAACAATACCTGGGTTTGTGTTTCCAATAACACAAAAGCTGCAGGCAATGAGTTACTCATTTTTCTAGATTTTAGGAGAAGATACCTAAATGAACTGTCTGCTTTCTGAAAGCGTGCTGGAAAGACTCCACTTCTGAAGCTGAGGCCAATTTCCTTTCTACTTCAAATTTTGCACAGGTGTAACATATTATAGGTCACAGAATCACAGAATGGTTTGGGTTGGAAAGGACCTTAAAAATCATTATCCTACTCTGCCATGTGCAAGGACACCTTCCACTAGACCAGGTTCTTCCTCATCCAAGCTCAACAATTCAAGGGATGGGACAGCCACAGCTTCTCTGCGGAACCTGTTCCAGTGTCTCACCACCCTCACAGGAAAGAATATCATCCTAATAGCTAATCTAAACCTGCCCTCTCTCAGTGTAAAGCTATTCCCTCTTGTCCCATCACAACATGCCCTTGTTCAAAATCCCTCTCCAGATTTCTTGTGGGCCCCCTCAGGCACTGGAAGGTTCTGTAAGATCTTCCTTCAACCTTCTCTTCTCCAGGAGGAAATAATTCCAGATCTCTCAGCCTGTCCTCATAGGAGAAGTGCTCCAGCCCTCTGAGTATCTTCATGCCCCTCCTCTGGACCAGTCTGTTTCAGACCTGGCAGTCTTGCCCATGTACAACTTGATTGTTACAGACATCCTGCAGGCAGGTTGCAGCTACCTGGAAGTGCCAGGCAGGCTCAAGGTGTCTGAGCTGCACTTTCACAGCGGCCACAGGGTGCCCAGGGCAATGGCAGTGCTGTGGAGCACAGGGACAGATATACGCTGGTGAAGCTGAAACAGGAACATGGGAATTCTCACCTTTGCTTTAGGCACTTAGGTGGGATTCGTCTTGCCTAATATATGCATTTAAAAGTTAGGGATCTAATCCCTTTGTAGTCAATGGAGAGACGTGGTAATGCTCTTTAGTATAACTAATCTCCCCTCAGTGACAATAGAGAAACCCTAGATGACTAGCTTAGACTAATTGCTCAGCTTCAAAGGTGGGATTTAACCACCTAAAACAGTAAAATGCTATCAGATTAAAGTGTAGCTTTTCACACCTATACAAAAAAAATGTGATTTGAGCCTAAATAACTGCACAGAACAGCAGATAACCAACTTAGACTGCAAGTGCCTCTTGTGAGGAGAAGACGTATTTTAAATGTTTGTGCAACCCACAATAATGCACTGATTTATGCATCTTGCAGTGTTCTGTATTATGGTCACACTGCTCTGGAGTTTATTGGATTTTTTCATTTTAAAGATGGAGATGTGAGCAAGAGGTTAATTGGTTTGCATGAGATCTGACACAGGGACACTTGGTAAAATGGGGACATGAATCAAGGTTTTCTATTCCTCTCATGATTGCACTCAAGATTTTTGGTCCATTGTCCTGGACACTTGTCCACCATTTCTTTGCCACAAAATGTAGTCCGCCGCTTGGCTGGTAGAAACACTTTTTTAGTGTAGCAAAACATCACTATGTTTTGGGCTTCTCAATACTTTTTAAATGCTGTAAGCAAATGGAATGGTCAAGGAATAATTTGAACTAGAAGTAGAGAGCAGAAGGCATATTTTTAATTGGTATAATTAGTTGTTGTTACTGGCTTACCTCTGAAGTTTTGATCATTTTCCTGTGTAAATGATTGTTATTCCTGTGGCCTTTCAAGGATTTGCAGCATCACATAATTAGTTTAGCAAACTCATTGGCCATACATGGAAGGCTTGGGTTTCCATTAAATACAGGGCAATGAAATTATTAAATTTCCACTGTATGTAATTTGTGCAGAGCATTCTGCAATATATGCATATCAGTTATGAATCTACAATCAATGTTCATATTAAATGTTGGATTTAAACTCCACAGCTGGACTTTCATCCTGAATGAAGCCAGATAGCCCTGTGCATCTGGTTTAATCTTCCCTTCAGCCATATTATTTTAAAGGCACTCCTGCTTAGTACATCTTACAATTGAAAAATAATACTCATATTCCCTCTCATCCTCAGCAGCTGTGATCCCTCTGCAGATGTTGTTCTGTCAGACGTTTCATTACATGTGATAGAAAGCATAGGTTCTTTTTGTCTGTCTGTGTTACTGCTTTGTAGATTTTCTTTTCTTTTTTTTTTATTTATTCCTTTGGCTGTAGATGAGTCCTTCCATAATACTTCACTTTATCTCCTACTGCTGCTGCTTCTCCTCCTTCTTTCTAAGTGCAGAAATGATCAAGAACTTGCAACTGCGCGGAGCCGCCCAACAGAAGCCCATTGATTCCCTACCAAAGGGCTCTGTGTGAGCCATTCTGCTCCAGCCTGAAAAGAAAGCTTTGTTCCCTCAGCTGGTAGTGTCTTAAGATGCTGATCCTTGCCATATTTTTTGAAAACTGTAGCAGTTCATCAGACTGTTTGACACTTCCCGTTCAGCTGTGTACTCTGTAGCATACCCTGGTATTTGCTGCTGCTGCTCGTACATCAGCCTCACCAGCCCGAGACTGCTCTGGAGCAGCCCGGGCACCACGGTGACTTTTGCTGGGCACAAGTCATTTGGAGGTGAACAGTAAAGGAGCTGAAATCTGGAGTGCTGGTGGCCATGCCTGAAATGGTAGTAATGGATTTAGTATTTGGGGCAGGAGGTATGGGATTTGTCATGTTGGTTGAGTATTTTCCTGGCCGCCTTCCATGACTGTTCAGATATTTTTAGCATGAAGTACAAGCTATGTTGTCTCAGTTGACCTTGGAGCATGACATTTTAACATGGAATTGGTTTGACTTGCTAATCATTAAAATGATTTATTATTTTTTATTGCAAGAGCAACTAGAATCCCGGTCATGTTTTGCAGATGAAAAGGGAAGCAAATTGAAACCTGTCTTCCCTTGACTTGCAGTCCTTCATGATACCCATGTTTCCCAAGCTGCCGTCTTTCTCTCTACACCACTAAAAGTAGATTATGTCCAGGTTTGTTTTTTAATTTGTCTTTTAGTCATTTGACAAATATTATATCAGAGTGACTGAAACTAATCCCAAGGTTTCACAGTGCTCAATGAGAAGTGTAGAACAAAAGGATTGTTTCTGCCGCAAACAATTTATGACCTTAATAGAAGTTAACAGCTGCCATCAGAAAGGCAAGATCTTGCTACCAGTGTATTTATACTGGTGATTGCTCTCTCTTTGCCTTCATTCCCAGACTCAAGTTTAAAGATCAAGCCCCTAAATACCAACTTCTGTTAAGGAATTAACAGCAGTTGCACTGCATCAGGATATCGTAGCAGTCTATTTTAAGGCAGTAGTATATAGCGTAGAAAAAGAGCATCAGACCAGCCACATACATAGCCAAAAGTCCATGAAAGCTGAATTCAAATTTTGGAGTCCAGCTCAATTTTTAGCCTGACTGGACTTTTTGACAAGTTGTCAATTTTGGACAATTCGTGTTTATTGAGTTTTGCATCTCCTTAAATTAACCTGACCCAAGAGGAAATTACAGTCATTTTTAAGATGCATTTTACTGCCACAGTGGTGCAGAAAAGCTTTTGACTGAAAAGAGCATCAAGGACTTGTTGACTTTTTCAGTCTACTAAATAAGTGCCTGCTCAAGTATCTGATGTACATTTAAAAAAAATTAAAATAATTTAAAAAATAAGCCAACCATTCTCCTTCCTCAAAAGTAGCTGCACAGTTTAAAGATTTACCCAGCAGAAGCTGAAACCAAGATGTGAAAAGAAACCTCTCTTTGACTACCTTGGCAACTGGGAAGACCACAACCTGCTCCTACAAATCACATGGCAGATCTCCCAAATAGGGCCAAAGAGGCTCTTTCCCTGAAATCTGTGTCACACTATAGCTCCTTTCATACATAGGAAGTGAGTAAATCATTGAATAATGCAACATCCTTCCCTGTCTGCGAGAACTGTGCCAAAGCCAAGCGTAAGGGTCTGGGTTAAAGCAAACTCAGTTACTTGGTAACCGAGTTGTGTTTCGGAGGGGTTAAAATTGGAGGGATTTTTGACTTGTTTTCTGGGGGGGTTAAAATTGCCAAGGAAAACTGAAAACTTGAGGAGGATTCCCAGGTGCCTGCATTAATACTCCCCAGTCCCTCTGATGTGAGCTGGCAGGTCCCATAAAGCCACTCAGCCTTGAACAGGGAAAGGAAGGAGGGAGACAGCAAAAGCTCCAGCTGCGACTCCAGAGCCCCAGAAAGAGCCTCTAACCCAATTCCCTTAAAGTGCACAAGCCTCACGAGCCACAGCATCTCTTTGCCACTGTATTCACTGAGTTCGCAGGGCAAACAAAAGATCCATACCAAGCATGCATCTTTCCAGAGGGGGAAAGCTTTTCCTCATTTGCCCATAGATTTCCCCCCCTTTTTCTTTCAGTTTTATACATAGAGATATGTATGTGCATATACATATATATACACACATACATACACATTATTATTTTTGTTTTCATGGGGGAGGGGGGAATGTTGCTAATTTTTTTTTTTGGATGGTAATTAAGAGAGCTAACACCAGCTAGGCTAGAGTGAATGCAAACAAGACCCCTATAGGCAGCACAGTGCATTAATGTAAAATATGCCCAGACAACATAACTTGTCAGAGAGGATTATTTCTGCTTAGTGAATCTGCAGGGGCCCCTTTGCTCCACCACTCAGCGTCTGACTAGAGAGAGAAAGAGAGAAAGAGTAGCCATTAGTGAGTAGCTACTGTGGCATTGATGTTTGAGCGCACTTCTGAACTGGCTTTTGTTGAGAATATCGGTGCAGAAAGCATGCGCTGTCCCAAATCCGCTGTTACTATGAGAAATGAGGAGCTGCTTTTAAGGTATGTTGTCTCCTTTGTTTTAACGCGTGCATTCGAGTTGCCTGGGCCCGCTGCAACTATAACCGTGCTGTGTATTAAGTAGTTTCCCTATTTAAAGGAAAAGACAGGCATTGCTGGGTGCAAGTAGCATTTTTCACTAGTTCAGGTCGCACATTTCTGTATAACGACAAATGTACGGAGAGGGCAAGGAGGGGAAAAATAAATATATTTATCTTTTCTCTTTTTGTTGTTGTTTTTCCCCTTAAAAGAGAGCTGGTATTTCTTTTATCACCTCCTTTGCAATATTTCTGCCTGCTTCATTATTATGCACTGGGCATGGAATAAGCATGGAAAAAGCTCAGGGAGACTCCATATTAGAGCTAGTGCCCTAAATACCACTTTAATTTTCACTTAGCCTATGTAAATAGTTACTAATGCTTTACCTAGTCTGTACCGCTTGAAGATGTTTTAAAAATACCTAAATACTCCTATAATGTGGGATTACACATCTATTCTCTAATAATGCTCCCAGGTTTAGCGGGGGGCCAGCATCCACTACTCTTTTCAGAGACACACAACACGCAGACACGCACACACGCACACACACACACACACAGAATTACGCTGGAATTGGCACCCCGCTTTGAAAAATGTAGTCTTTTGTTTATTTGCTAGCAGACATTGTAGCATTGAATACATCTTTTGGTCTGACAATGGGACAGCTGAACAATGGTGTTGTCAAACTAGCTTAATGTGTGTCTGGCGATGGGGTGGTTTGGGCTGTTTCGGGGGTTTTTTCCTTTCCTTTTCTCAGACCCTTTTTCATTTCCCTTAATGTTTTTGTGTGTACAGTAGAATATAAAGTGCGTTGCCTGTTTTGTGGTGGTTGTTTCAGTTGATATCTGCTGCTAATAGAGCAGGGAGGGGGAGGTTTGCATCTTACAATTATGGCTATTGCATTAAGTTGCAGATTTATTACTAATCTCTCCTTTAACTGTGGTGAGAAAACTTATTGATTCTGAAAGCTTACAATACTGCTGTCAATCTGGCAAATACATACTTGCCAAATGTGCCCTTGCTTGATTTTATGCCCGATCGTATCAACTTTAAGTGCTGTTTTGAAGATACTGTTTCGAATTCTGTTTAGGTAATGAAAATGCAATAAAAATGATAAATCAGATCTCAAAGTGGGAGCCCATGCTACTTTCCATTTTTATAATCCAGCTATTAGCATACGTTAGAATTTTTAAGGTCAGACAGAATAATTTACCTGAATGATTCCTACCCCCAAATCTAACAAATTATTCATATGACATTTCTTAAGTTATCTTTCTGTTTAGAGAACCATAGTTTAGCACTAAAACAGTTAAGAGTTTTGGGTTTGAATTTGGCAAAATGCTCATGAACCTTATACATTGTGAGAAGAAATTGTTACAAAGCTTTTGAAAAATTTTGAGTTACTACTTGGACAGCAGCTTGTGTCTTAAATAAAATGAATTGTCATCACTCTGTGGAGTTTCTTAAACTGTTTAAAGTCTTCAAATACTTTACATGTTAAGCAAATGTACTGCTTTTAGTAATAAGTTTAATGATTTTGTGAGAGAAAAGATATATTTATCAGTGGCTTCTGGTTTTTGCTTTGATCAATTAATAGCAGAGATTTTGTGCTTTTTTAAAAACTGGACTCTAGAGCATGATTTATATGGGTTGAGGGGTCTCTTGGACCCCTTACTTAAACCAAAAAGACATTAAGGATATATTGGTAGCAGTCAGAGCCCTCTAAAGCATGTATTTCAGCACAAAAATGTTTTGTGGGGAGACTAAATACTTCTATGCTGTTTTGCTTTTTTTTTTTGTCATTGTATCTTCTTCCCTTGAGTCTTGAGATGGTGTAAATCAATAGCAAAGAGTTTATGTGAACAAAAAGGTAATATCACATAAAATACTTGAGAAGCCAAGAGGTTATGGATTATCAGGTAGTACTTGCATGCTGTGTGTTGCACATAAACATGAAGAAAGCAAGGATGGTGTTTAATATAATGGGACCATGACATAATTCACTTCCTTGGGAGAACTTCTTTTGAGACAAGCATTAACTCATTCATAACTGCTCTGCTCCACCAGAACTGGAGGGGGGAAACAGTGGCATGTTTTTATAAAGTTATTTTTTTATCATGTCATGTTGCAGCAGCCTGAGCTGCTGCCCTTTGTGAGTGACAACAAAGTGAGTCCCTCACTCTCAGTTACGTGGAAATGCCCCTTTAGTGATAGCCCAGAGAAGCATGAATGCCATGTCTGTAGCAGCCACCAACAGGCACCTGGGCAGCAAAACTAACCACCACTTTTAAGGACTATTCAATACTAAAATTGTTCCTTAAGCACTCTGCTCACAGGTGAGTTCCTACCAAACTTACCGTAGTTTCTATGTTTTCAGATAAAATGTTACGTAAAATACATATACTATGATTTTTTTTTGTCTTGGATTGAAAATTACTTTGTTCTTTTCTAAGGGTATTTTCTGACATTGCATTCACATCAAAGACTGATTTCTGAATTAGTTTGTGCGAATCCTGCTAAAAAAAAAAAAAACTCTATGCATATTTACTGAAATATTGCTTTTTGAGCCATAAAAATTATTATTAACATCAAAGGTGAAGCAAAGCAGTAACACAAGTAATTTCTTAGCTTGTTTAACAAAAGTATTGGCTTTTGAAAGACTGTGTAGGTTTAGAGATCTTATGCCTGAACATCGGAGGTGTCCTCAGTGCTGCCTGTTTTGAATCTCACCCATTCACAAAGCAATGTGGTGCCTCACAGTTGTCAAACTTGGCAACATCTGTTTCCACAACAGAGCTAAGAGAGGTAATTCAGGCTCTACATGAGTTGTTATTTGCTCTTGCAATGACCAGGTGTGATGTCAAAACGAACACCCTCAGTCCTACCTGTTAGAGAAACAGCAAGATAAGTCTTAGCCTGGGACCTGGCTTTCCATGCTTCCATAGGGAAATGGAATTGAATTATATTCATTTATTAGCCCGGAGTCTTTGTGTGTATTTCTTTATTTATTTACTTACTTTAATATTCATGAACCACGATCATCAACATGCTAATATTTTCTTTGTTAAAATAGAATGAGACTGACGTGTTTCTGTTATCAAATTTAAGTATGAAGGGATTGAGACCCGCCCTGCAGATAAAGACTTGGGGGTGAAAAGCTGGAGGTGAGCTGGAAATGTGCACTTACAGCCCAGGAAGCCAATTATATTCTGGGCTGCATCAGGAGAAGGGTGGCCAGCAGGTCAAGGGAGGTCACCACGCCCTCATGAGATTCCACCTGTGGTACTTTTTCCACATGTGGAGTCCTCAACAAATCTTCAACATGGAACTGTTGGATTGGATCCAGAGGAAAAATGGCCCACAAAAATGGTCAGTCTGGAACACGTCCCCTAAGGAGACAGGCTGAAAGACTTGGGGTTGTCCAGCCTGGAGAAGTGAAGGATCCAGGGAGATGTTAGAGCAGCCGTTCAGTACCTGAAGGGGGCTTATAGGAAAGATTTTTTAGCAGAGCCTGTTGCAATGGGACACGGGATTGGAGCTTTAAACTAGAACAGGGCTGATTCAGACTAAATATAAGGAGGAAATTCTTCACAATGAGGCTGGTGAATCACTGGAACAGGTTGTACTGAGAGGTGGTGGCTGCCCCATCCCTGGGAACATTCACAGTCAAGCTGGACACGGCTCTGAGCAGCCTGATCTACTTCAAGCTGTCTCTGTTCATGGCATGGGGGTTGGAACTAGATGACCTTTAAAGGTCCCTTTCAACCCAAACCATTCTATGATTCTATTCTATATAAGATTGCAAACTATACCTTTGGGGCTGAAAAACAAAGCGAGTGTTCAATTAATATTCATATCTAGAAGTTTTACTGCAAGTGTAGATTGTGCTTGAATACTTAAGAAGTCATTCAGGAGTGAATCAATACTAATTATTGTAATCAGGAGGGTTAATTAGCTGAAGATGCTGCTGATGGAAAGTTCACTGCTTACAGCCCTGAAAACACCTAAGTTGATGAAATCTGAAAGCAATATGTCTAAGAGGACTTTGTGCGGAGAGAAACGTTTGGCTTTCCTTTGGCATTTCAAGAGCCAGTCATTTCAAAGGGGAAACATAGCTTGTACTTTGTATTTTGCATGATATTAATTCAGAGGGTATTAGAAGATGCAACTAAATCTGTCATGAAGATATTTTGTGGTAGTCTCTCAATAAGTGCAAGTACCATTTTGGATAACCTGTACTGTTTCTGCTGCATTCATTTGTAGATTACCATAAATTAATATGGATAATCTTATGCATTTGAAATCTGGTTCCAGCACTGTTATTTGGATCAGTTGGGTTTTTTTTTCTCCATTTTTGTCCAGGCACAGGCACTTTACATGGTACATGTACATAAATTACACGTGCTCTGTTTCTAATACACACATATATCTGTGTGCACGCATACACGTGTGCACTTAAGTTTAAACATTTTTCATTGAGGGTGTGTTTTTCTATAATCCTGTGCCCTCAAAACTCCCACTCGGTTTCCATCTGCAAAACAGTATTCAACTACATATGATTCAGAGGACAGTTACTGAAGAAGCAGTTCAGGAAATTTAAGTAAGATGGTAAGGAATAAAGACTGAAAAGAAATGACTGAAGAAAATCCTTTTCTCTTCCCTCAATTAGAGCAGTTGTGTTTCTTAAAGTGAGCATTACTGAATTAAAAAATCCAGCTGTACAAAATCTTTCTCACAAGTGACTTGCAAAAAGATTTTATATTTAATGCTGGGTGTTTGGGTTTTGCTTTGCTTTTTTGTTGTTTTTAGGTTTTGGGGTTTTTTTTTCCTTTTCCCCTAGTTGTATCTATTAAGATTATAACCAAGACAAATGTCTGGATGTTAATTCAAGAAAAAAAAACAAACCTACAAAACCGCCCCTCTCAGTCACGCACACACATAACCCCCCCAAGTCAAGGGATGCTTTCAGAGGAGAGAAATTCTATTTCAAAACACATCCCTCTTTCTTTTCTAATGACATTAGAGATTATCACGTGCAGGTGCTATTTATCTTTGCAACTGCTTTCCTATGACTGTTTTACTGCTTCCAACACATTTACTTGTATGTCAGCCATAGAAAAGGTAACTGAAAATGGCAGCTGTTGAGAAAGCATGTCGCCATGCCTGGAATGACATGCATTATCGGGGCAGCAGGAGTTGCTGGCTCTACAGCCCATTTCTACTTGACCTGCGGAATGATTGGCTGCCTGGGATGGTGATGAATCACTGGAGTTTATGAAACAAGACTGCTGGCATCCTCACAGAGGAAATAAAAATGGGATTTTTTGTTTTTTCCCCCTCTAAGAGTCTTGCTGTGGTAAAAATCTTTTTTTTTTTTTTTAATGTTTTGTTTTGCTTCTTGCTTCTGTGTTATTTCACCCTGCAGCAGAAGTAAATGTGTCAATTAAAGCCGCTTTAGTACTGTTCTTGGCAAGCTAATGATGCACTGAAGGTTAACTATCTTTATTGGATGGAAGTGGGCAGGAATTCTCCCAAATTTTGTGTAAATCTTGATCTGGACTCTAATTTTCTCATCTCTCACTCCAGTCTTTAGACTGAGATAGCATAACTAGTAATCAGCTCAAGCAGGATGTGAAAAAGGATTTCAGCTGTTCTCATGCACAACTTTATTTTCTCTGATAGTGTAAGGATCAGTGACCATTCTGTGGGCTAATATCAATCAGATCCATCTTCAGCATTTCTAAACTAATGACTAAAATGACATTTCTGGAAAGCACCGACTTCCAGATTTGCACTCACTTTCTAGGTTGTTCGTGAAATTATATTGTGCATTAAACCCACATTACTGGATTAGGCTGTTATGAGCCTCTGCTTGTAGGAAAGGACCATGGGGCTGTAAATCTGCCAGTGCACTGACAAGGCTGACACAGCGTGGATCACAAGCTGCCCTGTAAAATGCAGCCAAGTAAAAATCATCCTTCTATTTCAATTAAAACACCCAAAATTTTGTTTGGGGGTGGGGGATGGAGAGAACTACTTGCTTGTCTCTCCCTGTAGCATACTCAGTGTGCTGATGTGTTACCCTGCATCCATTATTTGGGTTAAAACAACCTATTTTTAAGTTAACACTCTCTGATTCAAAGGAATAAGATTACCAATAAAATTGCTCAGGAAGTTTTAAATACAGCACTTATATGAATATAACGCTTTTTGCCATTACATGAGAGAGGGTTTTTCTCAACTCCGATGCTTTGCTGCCCAAGCTTTTTCTCCACTAGTTTTGAAAAGCAATTTGCATGCTCACGTCAGCTATTAGACTTTTCCACCTTCCTCCGAATAATTCAGCTGCTGCTGGACACTGCAGAGGCTGCAACACTATTGATATTTAAGGCACAGCCTTCCAATGTCCCTTGTGAAAGAGAGGAGGGCAAACTTTAACCAGCAAGAAGGGCAGCACAGGGAACTGTTGCTTGTGCCCTTCGGTGTGTGAGGGGTAAATGCTGTCCTTGCTCCTGAGTTCCCATGGCAGCAAATCAGCAGGTCAGCCTCAAGAGCAGCCTTTGAGGATGCCAGACAACAGTCTGTCACCAGAAGGAAGAGAGAGCAGAGAGTTTGAGGAAGGGGGAAAAATTCTGGAAAATCAGAGAGAGGATAGGGAAATTACAAATAGAGGAGTGAAAAGTAAGGGTATTCAAACACAGATCATCTGGAAATTGAGCCTTCCACGAGTAGATACCTGTGGATGATAGCATAGCTGTGCTACAGAGAGAATTTAAAATTCATATCCTGCATCTGCCCTCCCTGGAAGCTGCAGGTCAGCATCTGAGGAGTTGAGGGCCTCTAGAGAAGAAACAAAGAATTATCAGAAAACTTAAAACTTTAGAGACTCTAAATTCAACAGTACAACCTCTTGATTTCATTTTCCTTCTGCCTAAAAAAGATCTATCTTCTGCTAAACTGTGAGGAAGAAGCTCACTCTGAAGCTTGAGAATTTGCCTGCATCATTTCAGCCCACATTTAATTTTAATGAGAGAGTTATATAACCCCCTTTAAAAATAACAAAACACTAACAGAACTGCATTGGCAACACCAGGTGTTCTGCAGTGCTGCTCCAATGAATCATATGGAGATTTGTCTGTGCACGGCTGATGAACATACATTAAACTCAGTTAACCCCCACCCCTGAATAAAGCAATCCAAAGTGACAAAAATTTTTCCTAAAGAGCCCTTCTAACAAAACAATGCCAAATTAGATGCCTGTCCCAGGAACTTCATGGTTCCAGCATTTTTCCCGCACAAAGTTTTTGGATCAAGGGGTTGAGTTTTTCTTTAGAAGCTGCAGATGAATTATTGTGATCTTTCAAAGTGAAACATTTTATGTTAAACACTAAGTTGGGTTAAATGTTTTGGTTCAGAAAACAAAATTAGTGTTCCTGCTTGTTGTACTGAGCCCCAAATCCCTGAAATTGTTAAGAACACCACATTTAACAGGTATCTCTGGGAGAAATAAACATGTGACTTCATCAATGTTCCTTTCAGACATTTGTGGAAAAACTGAATCAGTGACTTGAGCTTGTTAAACATCGCGGTTCAGATTCCATTCTTGAGTCCAGGAAGTCCCTCAGCCACCAGTTGCTGGAAGGTGTGAAGGATCACAGTGCACTTGCCATACTCATGCTCTTTCTCTTTCCACCCATTATCAGAGGCAGGGTCATGGACTAGGTGGACCTTTTGATCTGGCTTATGTGGCAGTTCTTACACTGTTCATTTAAGGGGGAAAAACCCCAAACCAGCAAAACCAGGCATGGTGCAATTTTCTGCACATCCAAATACCTTACAATTACTGCAGGAGCCTTCTCGTTATGTCCTTCATGTCTGATATTTAATGGTTTCTGTCTGGGAAACAAAGATAGCTACTTTGCATATTTTCAAGGCGATTGTTGTTTTTGAGGATTGACATGTAAGATAGGTACTTCATGAACAAATTAAAAAAGAAGTCCTGTGAAATTTCCTACCTTAAAGATGCCACAATTTGAGTTTAAGGTGAAATCCAATCATTTGCAGTGCAAAAGAGAGAAAAACGTGGTAGAAGTGAATGAGAAGGGAGGATGAAGGTTAAGCTCATAAAGATCCTGCTGCTGGAAAAGGAGTGCAATAGGTTAATGCAGATATTGTAATAAACCCCTCAGATGTCTTTACATTTTGTTTTTAAAAATAAGTCTTCTTTCGGATTCTTGTCTCTTTTGATGTGCTTTACCCACATTTTTTCTTTGCTGATGCCACATTAGAACTTCACACTTACCTTTGCCCATGGCTTTTGGAGTTGGAGATGCCCTCCAGCATCACCTCCTGATCCAGGACATCCTCACCATCCGCTTCCCTAGTCCTGCATCTCTCCCAAAAGCCAGCCTCTCCAGATGGGCAAAAATCTCCAGAAAACTCAAATTTATATAAAATGAGAGAGCTTTTTGAGTCTCCATTAGTTCTTACTGTGGGTGTAGGTGGCAGGGAGGAAGGTTTTTTGTTACAATGGGATTTTTCCTCTGCTCTTTGAAGGCATAGGTAGGGCATTTGCATATTGTGTGGATGGAGCAACACAGACAAGAGCACGAGATGTGTGATTTCCCCTATCCTAAATCATACAAGTTTATGGGTTTTCACATGAAGATAATATAATAGTCAAATCCAAGAATATTCAGTTCCCTCTTCCAGAGTTGTTTGGAAAGGTGTCTTTTTTTACCATAACTAACATGTCTGCTCTCTAGCAGGAAATCGGGTCTGCCCAGGGCTTGCAGTACCGCAGTTTCTCTCGTTTTTGGGTAGTGGTTGTTGATAGTCAGCAGGTGAGAAGATAAGGTAGTTCATAAAAAAAAAGAAGAAAAATGAAAAAAACAGTCAATGTTGCCAAGTCAAGATAAGACTGGGCTGACAAAAGCTTTGGTCTTGTGTCTATATGCACAAGGCACTAACACAAAGGTAACACCTGTGGATCAGTAGCAATGCTCTTCAACAGGACTGCAAATAAATAACAGGATGGTAAGACTTGGTCTTGCAAAACTTTTCTTGTTACTGCTTTACTTCACTATTCTCTAAATGTAGTGCTGAGCTCATGAACAGTCCAACTGGAGCACAAGGTACTGGGCAGCTTCTGCTCAGCACTACACCTGTGCAGGATTGGATCTGAGGATGATGACTGACCATCCCATGTGCCTTGGTGCTGTTCACAAAGGAGGGTGTTCCTCCAAATTAAAGGCCTTTCCAAAAACCCCTCCATTCCCTGTAGCATCTGCTTTGTGCCGTGATGTGTTGCCTAATTGTTTTCGGAAAGATTGAGTTATTACCCACAAAATCGAACAAAGGCCCTTTACCCACAGTGGGATGAAATCACTTCATCACTGGTTTAAAATAGGAAGGGGAAAAAAAAAGAGAAGTGAGTGGGAAGTTTTACTATAGCAACCAAGTTTACATAATATCAATGTGCTTCAAGTGAAAGCTCTAGAAATGCTTAATTTGAGGTACCTTTTCACAGGGATAATTTTAAATGACGTTTATTTCTGAAGATTACCAATGAGCTACAGTAGCCTACGGAAGCAGAGGGGGCCTCACAAGAAGCTAATATTTCAATACTTAAAATTCATTGATCAGCTTTACCCAATATTTTAATTTTCTTTTTAAAAGGGTTTCAGTTATATGCAAGCTATTTTATTTCTCAGAATGAGTGGAACACTGTTGTGTGTTTGGATTTTACAAAATCCCTACTGAAAGGTTAAGGCTTCATAATGCAAAATTTTATTCCAATGTTAGACATAACTGACAAAGACAGTTTTACTCCAGCTAATCAAAACCTTCACAAATGGTAAGTTTGCATAGAATTTGGGTCCATTACTTTTTTTTTGACTCAAAGAAATGCACCACTTTTTGCTTTAGTTGTTAATGATTTTTACACCATTCTATAATTCTGCCTAAGTGTTTGTGCCACTTGTGCTTGTGTTGACGAAGTCACTTGTCACTTGTGCTTTGCTTTGCTTTTTCTTCAGGCCCCCTCCCCTTCTTGCCCTTCCAGAAGTCTGCTACTAAGAGTTAAGCTGATGGGCTCCCTCCCTTATAGGCAGGTAGGCTCACATCCCATTACACAAACCAAAGTGCTGTACTGTCTGCTCTTAGTCACACCACTACTTCCAGGTTCATGGCTTGCCTAGAAGGTTATTTCTTTGTGAAAGATAACAAACACCTCGTTTGCATTCACTAACCCTAGCTGGACCAGATTCCTGTTCCCCCTCGCATTAGTGGAAGATCCTGAGTGATTCCACTGGAGTCATTTGAGCCCGCTCCAAATTTACACCGCCATCGCTGAGCTCTGCTTCTGCTGCCTCTGTTAGAAACTTGCTTTGATGCCAGAGATAAGCTGAATCCCGAGCATGTTCATTGGCTTAGGGGGGAATAAAGCAGAGCATTTGAACTCTCTTCATACTGCCTTGCAGGCTTGGGAGAGAGTGAAGTCATTCAGAAACTTTCCCTTGAAGTGCTTCCAACAGTAGCATTTCCTTGGCCCAAAACTGGGGGGCAAGTTGATTAGAAGAATGGCAATTAATGGGTGAGGAGGGGTTCTGGAGAGGGGACGTGATGTGAACTCCACACTGGATCTGGCTCTGGAAGGATCTGGAAGGGAATGGGGTGTCTGCTCTCTTTGTCACTTGCTGTATGAAGCCACAGGCAGTGATGTCAGAGTGAGCTCATACACACAACAAGTCACTGCTCAGTGGCCTTCTGCAGATGAAATTTTTGTGGGGATTTTTTGGTTTGTTTTCTTTTTTCTCTGAAGAGATGTGTGATTTTCAAAGGTTGAGTTGTTTGGAGAAACTGCGTGTAGCTCTGTGTTTGAAAAGCCGCTTGAACAGTGACTAATCTGCAAAGGTGAGGTGGAACTGCTTCATCTGCCCCACTCAGACGGATGGAGAAACTGAGGGACAAAGGGTAAACAAGCCAAACAGGGTCTGGGCCTCTCAAATGAGGGGAGGAGGGATAGGAGGCAGCATTTGTAGCTGGAATAGGATTAAAGCTCAAGAATTGATGATTCCAAATTCTTGGTTCCTCCCTCAAACTGCCATATGCTCCACCAGTTGAAAAAGCTTAATATTGGCGGGTAGCAATAATGCAGCTCCTCTAGGCCAGTGTTTAGAGCCATTGTCTGATTTATGCTGTGAAAATTAATGCAGCTCCACTTGCTACTCTCGCTCCCCATTTCCCTCCATACTGTAGCAACACATCAGAGATTCCATTTTTCCCTTAATTTTTAATAAAAGTTGCTATTTGCACACATGTGCTGGTCAAGAAGCTGGCATTAATGTAACAAATAACAGAGCTGAGCCTGTAACTGTGTGAAACATTCAGGGTTTTTTGTTTCTTACCACTTACCCTCTGCCATCGAGAGTTAATTCATACGTAGACACTACATAATTTATGTTTGAGAACCAAATTATTCGAATGAACTTTTTCCCTCTAAGCTCTCCGTATCTCGGTATCTTTCATGGAGAGGGTTTCTTTTTGCATTTGACCCTGTTCCTGCTTCTAACTTTTAAATGGCAAAAGCAAATGTGCTCTGAAAAGTGTGTTACACTGTAGTTGTTAAATAAAGCAATAACCTATGCACTTGTAATGCTTTCTCTATGACCTACTTACATACTACTTCACCCTCCTTATAGTATGATTAAAAGCTGCTTTGAATCCACTATTCCCTCAAGGGATTTGAGGCTAGAATTTAACAAACTGCTGAGAAGGCTTAAGTCAGTAAGAGGGCTTCCCTACAGCTTCTTCCAGCTAATTCACATGTAATTAAAAGGAAAATAAATATTTCAAAAGAACATACGTTTTAATGAAGCATTTTTAAGCACTTACACCTTGCAAAATGGGGCAAATTTATAAGGATCTCTCTATTCCGTATGCAGATTTTAAGCAAAATTATTTGTGATCCTCTCCTCCTCCCTCTTTGCATCCTGTGTGAAGCATGGATTTACTTTTCAGTCAGCAGCAGTGGGACTGTGGTCCTTAGAAGCGACAGGCTGGTGAGACTGAAGTCCCTTAGATTTAGCATGTACCAAAAAAACTCATGATGAAGAGGTGCAGATCCAGCCGCACAGGGTGAAGTGGGGGTGGAGACTTCTTAGTTAAAAGAATATCTTCATCCTCACTGAGCTGCCTGTATTTCTCCTGAGCTGAAACCTGTCCCTTCTGCAGTGGCAAGATTTTGAAATTGAAAGTTAATCCAACTCTGCTCTGGGCCGGATTAACCACCATGGAGGCCTCAGATCAAAAACCAGGTGGCTACATCCAGCTGGAGAAAGTTGTGCTGGTTTTTCCTTTCATTTGGACTTTGCACTCAATTTTTTTATCCACTGTATAGTCAGTCCTACACTGTGATGGATGGGTGGCATAAAGGAATCACCATGAATTTAGAAAAGAGGAGCCATAGCTTTGCCTTGTGCCTTTCTACGTGGATGTTTAGGTGCCATGGTGATGAGGACAGTATGCGAACATATAGAGCAGAGCAGATTAATAACACTATAGATATCTGTTCAGGATTGCAGCTGTCCTACGGGGATTATGCTGAGGGCCAATTGAACCTTTTCTTTCTTTAGACTTGCAAAGTAGGCAAAAATTTTAGCAGCCTGAGGGGTTTTTCTTCCTTTTAACTGTTTAAAATTGAAAAATCTCTTCGTGCAATAAACTGGACTCTAAACATTTGCCCATTCTGTATTTTTTTCCTATGAAATCAACATTGGTCAAAATTTAAATAAAACTTGGCCTGACTGATAACACAGTTTTTATGGGTCAATTTAATTTTTATATTAGCATGCTCTTTGAAAAGTTTAAGCATAGTAGGTTTAAATTTGCATTTTTTACTTTTTGCAAGTGTTATCCATAACAAATCAAATTATAAAACCTAGAGAGAGATTCAGATGGAGAAGCACACACAATGGAGAGGAACGTTCTGTCTGTCTAGACTGCTCAGATCATCCAGTAATCTTCGTAAATATGTTAATATTCTTTTGCCTGGAGCGGCTTTGTATTGAAGCAAGTAGGTCTTGAAGATGGAAAGGAAAATTTATACAGATTTTCAGGGGGCGGTGGTGTCGGGGGAGGGGGGGGCTCCAGCTATTTGTATGTGTGGAATTTTGTGTGCGTCTTGGTGGTGACACTTCTGAGTGCGGCCAACTCTTAGAGCAGCGAGGTTGGGAATGGGTTTTTGGGAGGTTACAGCCATGAGAAAGGATTTGCCGTCATTAGTTATTTAAATCCTTCCTTCTGATCAGTGAGGACAGAGTTACTACCAGCCTCTCGCCAGCCAGTAACATCACTCTGAGCGTTTAAAAGACTGCCAAGGTCTGAATGGCAGGAGTTTGAGTGGAGACAACGTGCACCCAGAACCTGACCAAACCTTCCCAGTGTTCCCAGTTTGGCTCCGGCCGCACTGGGAAGCGCCGTGCCCGTGCGAACCGCTCGCGTGTGCCGCCGGCAGTGCCGCCCAGGGCTGTCCGCGGCGCGGGGCCGCTGCCCGGCGGGGCTCGGCTCACCCCGCACGGCCGCGGGGCGCGGGGCCGGGCAGCGCTGCGGAGGCGCCGGGCGGTCCCGCCGCCCCGGAGCCGGGCCGGGCGGAGCCGCGGAGCCCGGCGGCAGCCCGCGGCCCGGCGGCGGTAATAGGCCTCTCCCGGGGCGGCGGGGGCGCAGGGGTTAACGGGGAGCCGCAGCGGGGAGATGGCTCCGCCTCCCCGCTCAGCACCTGGCGCTCCACCGACAGTTGCCTCAGCAGTCGATTTCGGAGGGGATTGGCGGAAAAAACCGAGAGGGGGAGAGAAATGTGACAACTGCCGGGGCTGGCGGCTGCCGCGGGGAGGCCTCCGCACCTGTGCCTGCCGCTCCGCCGCCCGGCGCAGTTGTGGGATCCGCCGCGCCCCGCCGCATCCTCCCGCCGACCGCCGCGGCGCCCCCGGAGCCCAGCATGACTTCTTCGTTCAAGCTGGATTTCCTTCCGGAGATGATGGTCGACGGCCGCTTGCTGGTCTCTGACAGAATGTAAGTGGCGGCGGGGCTGCCGCCGGGTCCCCCCCGCCCCGGCTCCGGGTACCGCCCGGCACCGAGCCCCCGCCGCGGGGCGCGGGGCTCCGGCCGGGTCCCTCCCGCGCCGCCCGCCCTTGCGCGGGAGGGGAATGGGGACTCGTACTCCCAGCCCCCCCTTCCCAGGTCACTTGGTGGTCCCCGTGTCGTGCCCCCTCCCGGGGTGTCCCGCAGGTCGGTGCCGGCGGGCGCGGGGCGAGAGCGGGGGGTTATCGGCTGCCGCTGATGATGATGCAACGTAGAGAAACGCGCATCGGTCGCGCGTAGCTGAGCGCTCTCCCCTCCGTGCCCAGCGAAGCCCTCCATAGACACCTGTCCCCTGCACCCAGCCCGGACCCATCCGTGTCTCCTCACCCCTTCCCGGAAGAATAAAAATGCCCCTGCAAAAGCTTCATCAGTTTTCAAATTCAGATGAAATACTAAGCATCCACTGGGAGTACCAGGCAGAACGCAAGGATTTGGCTTTTTTTTTTTTTTCATACCGTCCCCGACAGCTGCCTGGTACAGCGAGTGTTAATTAGGGTGAGGATGGTTGTTTTACGTGCAGTTGAAGTGGGGATGAGATGTATTGGAAGGCGCTGAATGCTGGAATTTCAGGAGGAGAAGTATTCCCCTAGCCCGGCTCTGCTCTGTTAATCTCGATCTGAAAGTTTCTGTTATCATCCTCTTGGGCATTGCCAATTGACAGGTATTTTCAGGTAATCTAAGCCTCGTATGAAAAAGTAAAAGCTAGAAATTATGAAATAGACATCTGCTGAAAGATGCGAAGTGTGAGGACTGTGCTGCATTTTTTTACAGTATCCAAAATATCTTTTATTTTGTTGCTTTTTCTTCTTTCATCAGGATAACAAACGTGGTTTAAGTTACATTAGAATGAAGCGAGAGGCTTTGGCATTGACTCTGTACTGAAGCTGTTCTGGTTGAGGCAGCGCTTAAGTTACAAGTGTAAATAAACCCGTGTGTGCAGCAGAGAGTGTCACCTGCAATTCGCACAAATCAAGTTGCATACTGTGCCCCCATCTGAGACTATTCAGACTTTTATTGCCTTTTTTACTGGCAACCAAACTTTCTCTAAGGTGGAATGCTTTCCCTTGCACCAGCAGTGTTCTGCATGGAGACATTCAGTCGTGGCCAGTTGTTCAGACAGCTGAGATTTGGCGAGTGTGTGGGAGAGGAGCAGGAGTCGGGGGGGAAGCTACTTGGTGCAGATGACTTACACTATTTTTACAGTCCTTGAAGGACAGTGAAGCGTGTAAATGCTGCCTCTTGTCTTAAATTTGTCATCTTAAATTCGAAAGAGTTCTGTGCTGTGTTTTGCTCTTCCCATTGTAAAATCCCGGGTTTTATTGGCATTAGTCAGTTTTGGTAAAAGTATTGTCAATTTCTCCCGTTTTGCAGAAAAATTGCAGCGGTTTGACCATTAGGGTACAAAGTAGCAGCTGAGTCTTGGTATCTCTTGCTCTGCAGCCCTCTGTAGGGACCTGCCACAACAGAGCATTGTCTTGTCTTCATCATCTCAGCTTTGATTAGACTTTCTACCTGCTGTCCTTCCAGACAGTCAGAAAAGATCCTGCTAACAAACATCTCCAAGCTTAAAGGCGCTATTAACTATGGCTGATGATGCCCTGCTGTCACTTAAGCTTATATAACTTTATCTCCAACTTGCCCCTCGAGGTGGGGGAGTACCACGTCAAACTCTTTCTTCTGCATCACTCTCTTCATATTCCACTTCTCTGCGAAGCACCTATAATATATTTTAACACAGCTTGAAACACAGTCAGTGTTCATTAGATGCAGATCCTAATGTGTGTCCAAAGATACAAAAATTAGTCTAGAGAAATGTCAGCTCCTAAGTGGATCTCAAAATACAGAAGTTTGATAATGGAGTTGTTCAACACACACATCCTTGTAGGGTTAGTGCTGGTTGCTCATGCATTTTTCAGGGGAGGGGTGACTAAGTAATCTCTTGAAGGAAAAAAACTTTACCTCCTGTATCATCAGTGGTTGTGATGTGATGTGCTTCCTCGTATTAACCAAACCTTGCTTTGCTGCTGATCTCAGTAATTGTGGAGATGGTATGAAGGGATCATGTGTCATGCATGCAAATTAATATTGAGGCTAAATTGCCAATAACTCAGGGAGCTTCTATTCCTAACAAAAATAGTCTTGAAACTAAATGCTGTGTGTGGGAGCTTTGCTGCACTGCCTTTCTAAAACTCTGTCATTCACTGTTTAAAACCATCTTTTATCTTGTCCTTCTTAGCCAAGTGGTGACATACATTTATTTGCAAGTCCCTAGCTCTCTGAACTAATCAGTGCTGACGAGGATGCAGTTTGATTACGCATCAGGGGTCAGGGGCACACGAGCACCTTCCCCTTTAGCTGCCCCCCCAGGCGAGCGGCGAGCCGCCAGCAGTTTAGCAGGGTGGTGCGGAGCATCCGAGAGCACGCTCTGAGTTACCATGCTGCACAAAACTTTTAACCTTGCCATCTGCTCCAGCCATTCCATGTAGCTCAGTTCAGTCTTTAGCAGAAAGGAATTTCCTATTTTAGGGTGAGGCAATTAGCAAAATATATGTATAACACTTCTCTTTCACAGCACAAATTGGCAAAACTAGATTTTTTTTTTTTTATATGCCGGTGGCATATCAGATGTTTTGGGAAATTGGTAGCATACAATACCACTTGCACTTCTTCTCTGCACATTTAAAAATTCTTTGGAAAGGGATTTATTTTCAGAATCATCCATTCTTTCAACAAGAGAGAAAAAGGGAATTTTTCCAGGAATAACTTTCAGTGCATACCTAGTGTGGAAGTTAACTACGAGCTTGATAATTGCAAAGTTAAAATGCTTTTACCTCTGTGAGAACGTTAATGGCTCTTAAATGTTGCTTCCTTTCAAATTTTCCTGCTGTTACTATACTGCTAAACGGAAATAAAATAGAACATCAGATACATTGAGCATGACTGTATAATTAAAAGGTATGCATGGTATCAGTGTACCTGGCTAGTTACTGAATGGCAATTTACTAGAAAAAATTAATTAGTGACATGGCATTGGAAAATAGATACTCTAGGATATGAAGCATAAAGATGCATGAACTTCTGTTCTTGAGGGCAGATGGCAAGCTGGATGCTCTAACTATGGTAAATGCCTGCAAAGAGCCCTGCTTGGTTAGTGCTCTGGGAAGGATCAGGAATTGTTTGACTGCTGTTGTGCTCTGCGGGGAAGAGGCAGTTCTGAGGAAAATACATAGATGTATGTAGGTGAAACATATAGATGTAATGTGTGTGTGTGTATTTGGAGAGGGTAGGAGAGGGTTAATGGTTACTAAGTGAGGTTATAAAATCTGAGTTCAGTGTAATTTGCTGATTTCACTGGCTTACATGTACATGCCAACTGGATGATTGTGAAGTGGTTGCTTTGAGGATTAAATACTCATCGTTGTAACCCCCCCATGTCGATTTCTGCAGTACCAATGAAGGTTTTTCCATTCCATGTTCCACATTTCAGTGTCTGGTATTATCTTTAATGTAAATGAGTATAAGTGTTTGTTACTAATGAAACAAACTCAAATTTTACTTTAATTTTTGGTAGCTGGACATAATGCCAATAAAATACATCGTGCTTCAACAGTGCTCATGCAACTGCATGGGTTACAAGGCAATAATGTAAAAAAATATTTAGCCTTTGAATTTCTTTCTCTTCTAATCCAAGATGAAAAAAATCAGATATACATGCAGTATTCTGATTAAAAAGCCAGTGAAGATCAATTTTTGATACTTTTTGTTTGTACGTGCTCTTTAGTAAATAAGAAATGTCATCATTCACAGGGCATGCTTGCACTTTAAAATCCAGAACTTCCTTTTCTGCACAAAACCTGCAATATAGGACTTTTTTTAGCAAAAAACTGAAGATAACAAATTTATGTTTTTAAACTTCATTGCAGGGAAACTCAACATCCTGTCAAAAATAATTTTTCCACTATCTGGTCTTTTTTGTATCTATAATATCAAACCATGGTTTGCTAACTGAAAATTGATAGTTGGGTATTTTTAAGACCATAGTCTCATCCTTATACTAGTATTTTATTCTAACTTTGATTCAGTAATAGCTTTATTTTAAGTATTATGACTTTTACTTAAGTTGCTTGCATGACAGATTCCTTGGGCCACTACTGAGGAAAAGGAAAGCAAAAAAAAGAGGAAAATTTTTGGCTGTTGCCAAGGAGCTTCAGAAAGCTTTGGAATGGAAAATAAATCTTTGGATGTCTATTAAGTAATTACAATTTCATGGTGTCCTTCTCCCCATCATCTTTTCTAGAACCTCATTCAGAAGTTAACCTACGATAACTCTCAGCACATCAATATTTAAATATATCTTTCACTTCCTATGATACGATCTCACAAGTTTTAAGCCTCCCCCACACGTATTCATCATCCAAATTAATCATCAGTTATGATTGCTCTAACAACTTTGATAACTCTAAATATTTCATTGGCATTTTAGGATGTTTGATATCTTATGAGCATTTGGACTGTTCAAATTTCATGATTAATTCATGGATTAATATAAAAACATTTGACCAAACCGATACAGGGGAAAGGTGTACAAAATCTTTTCATTTTTAAAAGCACCTGGAATACAAAAAGTACACTTTGGCAAGACAACACTCTACAGAGAAATCATTGTTTTATGGTTTAAGTGTATAAAAACAACTTTTCTTCTAAAGTGGAGAGGTGATGTTTTGGTTTTCTTTTTCTCCGTTTCCACACACTGTGTTTCCTATAGTGGATTATTTCTTGTATGTTCATATAGTTGCAAAGTATATTGCATCTCCTAACATGATTTCCTTTGATTAAAACAAACTGGTGGCAGGGCAAGGTTAACCAGAGGCTAAGTCACAAAATAGGGAATACACGTAGAAAGCAAGGCTGAGCAAAGAAATGGGAGAACAAGAAAAACCTTCATAGGTACAAGAAAAATGCAGGAACAAGAATGCCTATTTGGAAAATAAAAACTAATTGGAGCAATAAATGTAATGTTCTCAAGTAATTGTGAAATAATTATTCCCCTTTAGAATCATCATACTTTAATTGCTTTCCAACATGTTCCTGCATTCTCCGTGGCTGTGGAAAGGAGGAGAAGCGCTTGTGTTCCCTTCAGGATTTCATTTTTCATTTGCAGTAAGCTGCTGGCTTTCTCATAAAGGTTTTCAGAAATACGTTGCCTTAAACGCTGTTGTGTTCTTCCATACAGTGTTAAATAGAAAAGGTGAATGGCAGATGCTGAAGGTATAAATTCCCTCCTAATGTCCAGATAAAGCACCTTGAGATTTAGTTCTGCAGTTTCTCCATCCTCTCTATCACAGATTTATAATCAATCTCGCATTCTCATTGAGACTGGGTTACGTAAATAGGACACACTTCAGTAGTGTATTCTCTTTGCTCACAGCTTGATTCTTGAAAATTCAGCTGACAATAGTTTAAAATTATAATATTAATAAAGAGGAGATCATCTGGCCTTCAAAATGACATCTGAAAGCAGCTTCTGTTTTGTGTTAAATCTTAATTACTGTATTTAAATGAATGCCTAAATGAGCCAATTCACGAAGGAATTGCCTACTGTACCAATAGTGCCTGTTTGGTGATTTTTTTTTTCTTTTAATTTACACAAATATAAAAAAATAGTTTATATGGATGAGAACAGCTGCGTTCTCTTGCCTCTTACGACTCAGCTGAAGAAGGCTGTGTATCTTGAGTGTGTTCTCTGCCCTGGGACAGCTTCTCCCTCGCCTGCCAAATGGTGGCAATACTTAAAGCCAAGTTCAAAAGTGATGCTCCAAAACAAACATTGGTGTAAGAGCTGTGGGAAAGACCCTGCACTGGCCTCCTGAGTCATATTTTGTGAGTTTACCCATCACTTACTATCAGGGGCATCATATTGTCATAGCTGAGGGCAGGACTTAGGGCTTAGTACTGTGGAGAGACTTAGTCCATGCCTGTGAGTGCTCCAGCCTTTAGTTAGGCTCGAAGGGATGTGCTCCTGCCCACTTCTGCTCAGCTTAGTCTGGAAGCAGAGATCTGTGTCCAGCTCAGCCTGCTCCCCACTGCATCAAGGATGGACTCATCCCCTGCAAAGGAGCATGCAGGGAATTATGGCCTTGATTTCCCCTTAGCCTATGCATACTGAGCCACTTCAGGTTTGCCAGGGAAACAATAATAGCAACCTGAGTATTTTAGTTTATGTTTCTCACATCCCTGTTCATTTCTTCAGTTGTTGTGTGGATCTTACCCTGGAGTTGCAGAGTTTACAATCATGGTTATTCCAGAGATGTAGCTATTGCTCTTTCAGGAAAATGGTGTTAGTGATCTACTGATTTTTACTTTTTTATCATTATTATTATTATTACTATTGTTTTCTTTTTTCCCTGTGGGTTATTATGACAAAGAAAATGTAGTCCTGCCAGAAAAGCCTAACCCTGACCCAGCAGTCAAAGGTAGCAATTCATTGCAACATTAATTTACAGCTTTTTCAGTGTCTTTCCACTTAAATGTACTCACTCCTAGACAACAGTGGAGATTTTGAGAGGGATATCCAGATACAAACACCTTTCAGCTGGTGTGTGTAGCTGGGTATCTCCATGACAGGAGGGCTACAACCCTTTCAGTCCCAGGTTATGCTGTGCTTTCCTACCTCCTATATGCTTTGAAGCAGTTCCAGTCTGATTGCAAGTCACAGCTTACAAGAGATAGCTTTTATTTCATAACCCTGAAAAATAATGAAAATCTATCGTCGTCTTTATCCAAAGGTGTGACAATGTCTTCTTGCTTAATATGTAAGCACTCTTCCCATTTCTTGCTCCTCAAAAGCTTTGCACCACTAAACTGCTCAGAGATGCAAAAAACCCCAAACATCTACAGCTCGCTTGATGCACCACTTGTGTTGTTGACTCCAGGGGCACTTGGTCCAGTGATGGTGCCTGGCCCAGTGGGAGATAAGTGCACTTCATTTGCCTGAAACAGACCCAGTAGTTGAAAATTATTAGCTTCTGGGAGAGGATAACTGCATTTGAAAATCTACAAAATCAAGTGATCTATTCCCTTCTTCTCTTTTTTTTCTTTTTTCCTGGCTCATTCAATTGCTTGGCTCTGTCAGCCTTTGCCTGCAATTCATTGCTAGTGAGAGAGACATCTGGTTCTGCCCTTTATCAATAAATGCTTTAATATTTTTTTTTTTATATTTCACCACAGATGGAAAGTAGAACAAGCATTAGGAGTTTGAAATGTTGTCAAACACACTCCATGCCCAGTGGCTATCGCTTAAAGAAAACCCTGTTCTATACCTGGTTTTCGTACAAGATGCTGTAGAAATTGCAAGTCAGATGGCTGTGGTTTGTCTTGATTTCACCATGAATTTTATCTCCTTGTTGTGTCTTCCACAGGAATAAAAATAATCTTTTATTTTATCTGCAATGTCTCTCTATTAACATATAGAAAAGCTGATAATTTCATTAGTCAGTAAATGAACTTTCAGTTTTTTTCTTAATTCAGTTGAATTTCTTTTTCCAAGATCTTATTATTTAGAAACCAGTTTCTCATATTCTAATGGCCCTCCAAACTACATTTAACTGCTGCTGCCCAAAACAAAAACCAAGCAAACAAACAAGGGAAAAAAAAAACAGAGAAAGACAAAAAAAGAGTTCAGGAAATCCCAGTGACTATTACTTTAGGTATGCATTTAGTCTTTAAAATTGATTTCAGTAAATATCTTGACTGGGGTGATATTCTGAGACTTGACAACAAAATCAGAAATGCCAAATTAAGGAATAACCACAGATAATCTAGATGATCTCTCCAGGAAAAAAATGCAGCACTCATTCCCCTTGTCCTAAACTGACCCACGTCATTCAACTTCTTCCTTGAAGCACTGAATTTTTAGGATTGCCAGGTGAGCACTGGCTTTTTCCAGCAGGTTCAGTGTTGCCAGCTCCTCCTAGAGATCAGTATTGAGTGGGAGGGCACCAGGGGGAAGAGAAAGGAATAAAATTAGCATTTAATTTTGCAGGATGTGGAAAAATCAATGACAAGTGAAGCAATTCTTAGAAAAAGAGAACCTCTCTGGACACGTAAAGCACTATTATCTGATGTTTTATTACCAGCTATAGCCTGCAGTCCGTGTTCAAGCCAAACTTCCGATGGGTTTCCAGGAGCTTGGCTTGAATGAGGAATGCATAATTCTGGGCTTTGCATCCCGTGCCAGGCTGTCCAGCTCTGAACGATGAATTGCAGTCGTGGACGTGGTTTTAGCAGCCTTTTTCTCATTGCTCGCCTCAGAGTGAACTTCAACATGGAAACACGAGGCAAATAACTTTTCAGATACTCTTCTACCTTGCTAGCAGAGTTTCTGTCTTGATGATGAAGTGGAAGGTAAGTCAGTTTTAGTTTGACAAGTATTCTTTTGAGGCATGTTCACACATCTCAGATTGGGGCAGGGGGGTTCTACTGTTCTTCTCAAATCTGTTCCCCTTTGCCAGAGAGAAGGATTCATCTCAACGCCTGAGGGCTCTCAGCTTTCACAGATATCTCTATTGTTTGGCTGCAGAAGATAGAGTACAACTTCCCCTTTTAAGTTGGTTTGTTGTCTGTGGAGCAGAGAGTAAATGCAGCAGCTTCATAACTGTGCTCAGATATAGTCGAAGAAAGACTAGCACTATATTACAGTTTTTTAAAACAATTGGGTTTGCCTGATTTCATTGTCCCCTAAATGCAGCCTAGTATCTCGCTTGGTAGACCACATATATTTATCTTCAAGACAAGGCTGTGTAGAATAAGAAAAGCTCAAAGTTTCAGTATCTTCTTTTTGCCATTTTCATGTCTGTGCTGTTCCTGGGGTATTTCACTGGAATAGGATGAAGCTTTATATATGCTTTAGTATGTATTGTAGAACAAAATGATTTAGGGTCAGATTCTGGGTATTTCTGAGACTTTTTTCTTTCTGCAGTGACTGTTTCAATGTAGCCATATAGGTGTTGACATAGAGTTCTAATTGTCATTGGAATGTTAGACAGCAGCAACTCTTCAATGTCTTGTGCAAACCCTTCCTTTGAAACCAACACTCGCAGAGGAGTGAGACCTGTATTCCAGCAAGAAATATTGCTTACAGGGCTTAATGTGGCCCAAAGAGTCTCCAAAAACATTGTCTGATCTCTGTGTTTTCCAAGTATTATTCCAGGCTCTTTCAGGTCACTTCTTCCCCCGCATGCAGTTTATCGGATTTGGGAAAAGGTCCTGCAGCAGCCTCATTGCTGCTTGTGTGTCTGTGTTGATGAACAGCAGGCCAATCCTATCAAGAGACACACGCTGGAATTCAGAAAGGAACAATTTTCAGCTTGCTAAGATGCCCATATTGCTACCTGGAATCTCTGCAGGAGCTAGAGACTATTTGGCTGATTCTGTGCCTCTTTGCTCTCTCTGTCCTCACCTCCACATCAGGGGATGCTTAGACTTCTTTACTTTGCTGGCCTTCAGAGGATTTGAAACTCTCTGAGCACCCCTAGGCTCTCCATTTCTTCTCAAGTGGGACAGGCAGTGGAGAGGACTGCTGCTGACTTCAGCCAGTCGGGCCTCTGATTTTCCTGTTTGGTTTGAAGCCACATATACAGAGTGAATTTGGAGTTGAGAGATGCCAGGCCTCTGGGTAAAATGAATATTGTGGAGCAGAAAAAGGTATGTATTTAGGCAAGGCTTTCATATAAGATGCACATTCAGGATTACTTAGCAGAGAAAATAATCGTTTAAAATTAATGTTGTATTTAAAAAGTGGAGCATCATTTGTGTTAACAGGAATGAAGGTTTTATTTTTAAGCTTAGCAAAGCCCCAAATCCCAGAAAATGCAAAATTTCTGCTGATAGTTTCTGGACATGAACCTGGAAGGCTTCAAGGAAACTTAGAAATAAATCAACTTCCCTCTCCTTTCCCAAAACTCTTTGGGCAAAAAAAAGGTGTAAATATTTAACAGCAAATAATCACATTGCCAAGAACAGCAAACAAAGCCTTTTTATTCAATTCTATAATATGCTGTAAATAATGAAAACCCTCATAGATCTAGCTGAATTTTTTTTATCAGTGGAGAAGCTTAGCATGTAGCACTTTAAAAATCCATCAGTATAGCTAAGACTCTTTTTCCAGTCACTTACTACTTCATGCCATATTTTTCTCTGTCCCTGAAATATGCAATTTTCCCTGCTTATGTATGTTTAAAATGCTGGGAGCCTTCAGCATGCTCTGATCATCCATGTTGCAAGCAAGAAGCTTTCCCTGCCCTTTCCTACCGTGCAAGTTAAGAACACCCTGCTCTGCTCTGCTTTATCATCATCCTTTCAATAGCCACCAAAACAGCACTGCAATTCCTTCCCTGCTTCTCTGGTGGAAGAAGTTCCTACAAATATCTGCAAAACATTTACTTTGTTTTCTTCCTTCTTTGATAAGTAAGAGAAACCTATTGAACCTGGAGAACCACCTAGAACTTAGATCTGAAGTGCTTAATGATTTTATATTCCTACTATCCAGATAGTGATTCAAATTTTGAAAGTCCCAGAAAGCATGACCAACCTTTTTGGTCTGTGTTCACTGACCCAGCAGACTGGAATTATCAGCCCTGACTGTGATTTTCTAGGTCTTCTGGGGATCTGTTGCTTGACAAAGTATAGTAGTTTTTTCTTACATTTTTGTAGTGGATGTTTTAGTAGGTTCTCTCAGCTCTGTTTTTTAAACAGTTTTGTACTACAGTTGTGAACTAAATACGATACTATCATGTTGTTTTCTTTTTTCCCACAACCACAATTTGCCCTACTTACCCAATGCAAATCACTGTGGATCAACGTAACATGCCTTTCTCAAGGGCATCTGTTAATTCTGTGTGACAAGCTGGGGAGTTTTAGCCAGGAATATTGAGTGCTGAAAGAAGACCTGGTTAGGCTCAGTAGGACTTAAATTTAATCAAATTTTAAGCAATCCTCCTAAATTATAGCTTTGACAGACTTTGTGTGTGAGCAATTTCTTCAACATTGAGGTGTTTAGGTGAGACTTCTATTAACAGCATTCCCCTTTACAGTAAATATATACAGCACCAAGGTGTATATAAATATATGCAGCAGGAAGACACAAAGACCTCAGTAGATTACAACTTTTTCTCTAAGCACTTGACTTTTTATACAATGAAACTGGTGGTAAAACTCAATGAAAACGAGTGGTTTAGAATCAGCTCAAATATTCAGGTTCCAGAAAGACTGGTTGTTATAAATAAATTAAGGACTGAATCCAAAGCTTGTTGAGTCAATGGGCAGACTCCCTTTGATTTCAAAGCACTCTGTATCTGTGATCCAAACGCACCGTGAACAAATAAAGACAAAGAATTTATGTTGATTGGACATATTCAGTGTGACAAGAGCTTAAGTCTGATTCTCCTCTTTGCTTATGAAACACAACTGTGTGCTTCTCCCCGGGGTTGCTGGAAGACAAGTATTTTGGTAGCTGCATGCTAGGACTCACAATTAGTGCAAGCACTGGCTCCTAGCACTAAGAATCACAGTGCTCTATGAAATGGAGAGAAAGTTATGGAAAGGGAGAGAAAGTTATGGCTGATAACAATGTGTTTTGGGGTTATCCTGATTTGCATTCAGGGCTTTAAAGGTGTTAATTTATCCTCCTATTTTTATTTTTCTTAATTCTTTTTAAATAGTCATCTTGATCTGTTACGATGGTAAGTTTAATGACATCAAAACACTTGTAGTTAACTTGTGGGCTTTAGAGAGAGGAGGTTTTCTGCTGGCTGAATGCCCTCAGTTCTTATCCCTTGTGCTGGGTGGAATATTCTGTGGGATCAAGCTCTGGGTCCGCCTGCCCTCACACCTCTGGGATTTGGGAACACTGTGTAGGTTCTTCCTCTGTGTAAAACCTTGTTTAGAAAGCGGGTTTATTTTCTTAGTCAAGGAGCTCAATGCACTCCAAGGGATGGATATGTTCAAAGTAACACCACAGTAGCATCAAGGTCACTTGCATCTCAGACTTATTCTGGTTTACTACTGAGGTAGATGCTGAATGGAGAAAGACAAATCACTTTTGCTTACGATGTGATTAACTTACATGAAGCAGCACTCTGATACAGATTTATTTTTTTAATATCAGATACATATTTTACCCTAAAATAGTTTACTCTTCTGGATCTTCTGAACAAATCAAATACTTGATTTCTCTTTCTGAAATTCATGATCATGTTAGCTTTGAAGCAGCCTTCAGTCTCATTTCTAAGCTGAAGCTGGTCAGTTTGTCTCAAAGTGACTTCCCCTCATGCAACCTTTTCACTTTCTATCTGTTCTGATCTAGATTCACTTTTGCAATTGCAAAAGGCATGATCATTTGAACAAGGTGTACTGAGGTGTACACCTCTAGATTTTCAGCTACTGTATTTCAAATTTTTTTATAGACCTCAAATTTTCAAAGTAGCTCCAATTAATCTTTGTTCTGGTTTATTTAGGTTCCCCATGCAAAGAGTAGAATAATGGGAAAAGTAAAAGCAGAATGTGTGGGTTAGTATAAACCACAATCCTTTTCATACTGAACATCAGCTTGTTGAAATGCCTCCACTCTTGGCAGAAGACAAGCTTCGTAACCTAAGAGGATGTGATTGGAGTGGAGTTTTCATGCCCCATGTGCTCATTGTGTTCTTCCCACTGATGCAAACATTATCTATAATTACATTTTCAAGAGACTGAAAATTGCAGTCTTTGTGGAACAAAAATGCAGCTGAAGAATGGAATGTATATCCTCTCCACCCTCATTATAAGGCTTATAAAAATCAAACTATAAGGCCCAGTACCATAGCTTTCAGATACAGGAAACCAGCACTGTTAGTCTGCAGTAAAGCATTTTTCACTGAAAATTAAGGCCTTTTGATAATCAAGCTAGTGCTGTTATTTCTACTGGTTTGCCACTGAAACTAGTCAAACTAAAATTTGTAATTCAGATCAGTATAAATAAAGTTGGAGTAATTACTCTGTTTGCTTATTTACAATATTTTCATGGATTTGAGATTTTATTCACAATTGGTGGCAACATTAAAAGATTTATTAGACAGATCATAACAGGGGGGTGTTGAAACATCCTACCACACCATGCTGTGGAGCAGCCATGTTTTTCAGGAGGAAAACAACAGTACTGAAAATTCTGTTTTCATGATGTTCTCCTGGACACCGAGGAGTTTTAGTGCTGCTGCTCAAACTGCACATCTCACTAAAGCACCTCTTGCCTACATCAGCGTTACCATCTTCATTCCAGTAGCTGAAGAACTGGAAGTAGAGAGGAGAATACACATCCTTGACTTTTTGTGTAAAACAAGCCGGAAACTTATACAAAAGTTTCCAGGTGGAGACAGCTAATCCTGATCTCCTGTAGTATGTTTTTTAGAGTAGAAATTAATGAAATCATAGTGCATCAATCACCTGTGTTCATAACGCCCATGCATTCATTTCCCACTTATGAACTTCAGTTCTGAGTGGGGTTTTCCCTCCAACAAGTGGGGCATTTGAATGTTCTCTGAAAGTGGAGTTTCTCTCCGATACTAGGGAGATAAATGCCTTTTGATAGAAAGGCACATGCACTTATTGGCTCTATTATTTACTGCATTGAGGAGTGTGCATAGAGGTCTTGAATGATCACATCAGTGCTAATAAATAGATAAATAGGGATGCTCTCGAATGCCTGTAAATCCATGAGAATAAATGCAGGAATGTAGGAATTTATTGTTAGAAGCAGAAATAGTCTGGACTAAAATTAGTGTATATTCACTGCTTTCCTTTCAAACTGGTTGTTTTTTATTATTCTAAAGGAAGTTATAATTTGGTTGCTCTTCCTAGGTTCACAGTTATTGTTAAAATCAATTTTAAAAATAATTTGGGTGAAATAGTATGAGTCTTATTAGATATCTGTTTATGACCATCTAACTTTATGTGGAAAGGGCTCTGGGCAACATCATATTGCAGTCAGGTGACAATAAGGGCAGCTAGAGCCATGTACTTTATGCAGTTGCTGCCCAAATTGGTAATTCTGCCTCCAAGTTCTGCTCCCTGATTGCTGCAAGTTATGCACAGAACACGGTGGTGATTGAGTGCTGGAGTTCCCAGGACAGCATCTATTCTTAGTGGTCCAGCAAAACTTATTAAGAAAAGTAATTAGAACAAAGCTCAAGTACATTAGCCTCTTTAATGCTCTGAATTCTCAGAGCTGTCTTCAACATTGGCAGAGGCTGTTTCCAGTAGAGAAGCTGAAGCAACTTTCTTTGCTGAAGTTAAACCCACTTTGGCATCGTGGTGGGAATTTCTTCTTACATAATAATACCAAGACCCAGACAGATCAAAGGGTGCTGGTATTCCAATTAGTGAAAATAACCCACTTTGCTTTTATTTTTATGATGGATTTCTATCAAGATGTAAAGTTCTGTGTTTCTGCCTGCTTCTTATGTGTGGTGTTCTTCTATGCCATGTCACCTCACACCTTTTCTGTCATCTGCTGGGGCTCAAGAACTATGATTTGTTTGTATAACTATCCATTTCCCTTTAAAGAATCATTTTTTCTTTCTTTCTTCTTCATTGTAAGTCTGCCATCTTAACTCTAGCGGACTAGAAAGGTATTTTCTTTCTCTGTTTGCAACACCACCCAGCATTACATTTGCTCAACAAATCATCTCCAGCATCCTCCTGAATATTTGTTTCTCCATTGGAATCCAAAAAGCAGTTTCAAGCCTGTTCAGTCTTGTCTGAGGAATCAAAACTATGTCTCCTTGGGCTTTCAGGAAGTCTTTGGGGAGATCTCTTTGACATTTAAACTACTTCAGAAATGTGAGTGGCAGTTGTCCTGAGATGGGAACATTCACTAAAGACCTCCAGTACAGGGAGACATGTTCTATGAGAGAAGCTACAAGGAAAGGTGCTCTTCATTTTTTCTTATTATACACCTATATTCACTCCTCTTGTGTACTTATCCCCTTCCCCAGATATTCCCCTCCCTCCTAATTCTGGTAGAGATGGACAAGAGTTAGCAAAGTGCCCTTTGAGCTGTAGGATGTCCCATTAGGCAGGAAAACAGGTTTCTAGGTTTTACAAGTCCAGACTACTCACATTCACTTACTGAACAAGCAGTCTATTTATAAAAGAGCCTACAAGCTATTTTTTCTTCCCTTATGCCAATTAGTGACAATTTTTAGGTCTTCTCTTCTGCAACACTCAGTTTCTTTTGTCTTTGTTCTTCAGTTGCCTTCGAGAGGTCTTTTTATGCTTTCTGTACTGTTGCTTTGTAGGCCAGGCAGTCGTGTCTCGTGTCACTCCTGACAACGTGCAGTCTGTATAGTAAATTTAATAGAATAACGCTCATTTGTTCTTTATCTCAAAAATAAAATCCTCTTCCAGTGGAAGCTGCTGAGTTGCAAGGATTGCACGGCAGCTTGTGCTTCTGGGAGCACCTGAAGGACAGTTGGGAAGACCCATCACTGTGGCCACACCAAAACTCTTCTACTTGGTTTTCCTTCTTAGCAATTTTTAGACCTATGGGGAAGTGAAACTTAATTTTCAATAAATTGGCTTGTGCCTGCATTGAATCAAGCTTGTCCCATTTAAGATATCTGTATCGTAAATTTCCAATGGCACTGAAATTTGCTAATTTTAAAAGATTCTCATGACTTTCCCAAGGATGGAGAGGAATTATGTCCCATAACTCCTGAGGAAGGCTGACTTTTGCCAGGCACTGCAGACAGGACTGATGTTAGTTTCACAACCAAATTTTTAATAAAATACACTGTTTGAATATAAATACTACAGTAGTCAGAAAGGAGTCTGCCACTACCTGCCTGAAAGTTGGTGCTTCCCCACACTTCCTCAGGCTATTCCATTCTGTGATGCTAATAGCATTAATACAGTATCATTGTGTTTGAGGCTTCAAAGATACTATACAAGCATTTTCTTATGATTCCCTGATCTTTGCATTTATACCCAGCTGTTTGTTATTCAGTTCAGCCATCAGCATCTAAGTCTCAATGGACCATGTAATATGCAGCTGTAGCCAGATGTAATGCTTCCTATTCCTAAATGTTTCTGTTAGAAGCTAAGAGCAGCAGGCTAAAGACGACTGATAACAGTGTTGCTTGCATTAATTTAAACTCTAGAGCTACAGTGATTCTGTTTGGCAAATTTATTCCATGGCCAACAAGCAGAGCAATATTTCCGATCTCCATCATTGCTAGTAGTGTTGACATTAAATACACTGAGTATGTCTGCACTGATACAGAATGTACTTATGGTGCTAATTCAAATAGGAGAAGGATGTCCAATTTGCATAAACAAATATATTTTCAGATACAGTTCTATTTAAGAGAGATAAAGACAGGAAAAAGCTTGTTCTAAACAATGACTCGCAATAATTTAGAACAGTTCAACAGATCTTCACCCTCTTTAATTTTTTGTTCTCTATGGATAGCCAGGGAACTTTTACAATACCTTGTTCAAGCCACAGGCAGATCTTGCTCTACTCATCTTTCCTGGCATGGGTGGTGGCACAGAAGGGAATTGTGTTGTTTGAGTTTTCTGCCACAGATCACACTGAAGCATTCGGCGACTGGGACTGCACACATACTCGTGGTGTCTTGGTTAAGCCCTTCACTAGAAGACAAGTGGAGAAAGTTCTTCACCCTGGAGAAGGGAAAGCTTTTGGGAGGCCTTCTAGCACCTTCCAGTACCAAAAGGGGCTACAAGAGTGCTGGAGGGGGACTTTGAACAAGGGACTTTGAACAGGACTACAAGGGGGAATGGCTTTAAGGGAGTGCAGGTATTGGGAAGAAATTCTGTACTGAGAGGGTGGTGAGGCACTGGAACAAGCTGCCCAGAGAAGCCATGGATGTCCTATCCCTGGAAGTTTTCAAGGCCAGGGTGGATGGGGCTCTGAGCAGCCTGGGCAAGTGGAAAGTGTCCCTGCCCTGTGGCAGTAGGGTTGGACTTGATGATCTTTAAGGTCCTTTCACACCAAAATTATTCTATGTTTGATTCTAAATTGATGCCAGTGGGTGGTTAGAGACTTCTGAGAAACTTTGGACAGGAGCATTCTTCACAACTGCAAAGTGCCCTGTCAGTGGGAATTTAATTTTTCTCTAGGGATTTTCATTTTCATTGGCAGTGTAACTTTACAACACACGCTTTAGATTCTGCTTTGTCATTTAGTATTATTTAACTCAGTGTAAGAATGAAATCAAAATCACATGCGTAGTGGTGGCGCCTTGTTTCTTCCTTGCCCCTAAGCCCAGCTTCTTAAATATGCATATATATATATATATAAAATTACTTTGCACACTAAGTAATCTTAATTCAGCAGGGCTGTTGAGGTGATGGGCAGTGCTCTCACCTCCTCCTGTGCTCTGTGCATGCCCCGGGTGGTTGATGCTACACAGCAGTCAGGTGCAGCCCCAGTGCTGGGCGCTATGGGCTCAGGTTGGATTCCAGAGTGAACAGCATTACACAGAGGATTTGATGCGATTGTAATGAATTGCATAGGGGAAGTGCTTGTTTGAAATCAACTCCATTAACTCAGAGCACAAACCATTGCAAAGTCAACAGTTTTTCTGAGTGGCCACCGCCAGCCATCTCTTTTGAAAACACTAATGGGCTGTTTAATTAGGTGGTGAAAATTGTTTACAGTTGGTGATCCCAAGTTTTGTCATTTTAATAATGGTTAAATTCAATCTCTCCTTTGATTCTTGGCAACTATCTCATTATTTCATAACCTGCTTATGTCTAGTTTAATTCATTTGCTTGTATTAAAACTGACCCTCTTGTGCAGTAGTGGTGTTTGCTTAACTGCACTGTGTCATTGCAATATGTGGAGAACAACTAATATTCAGCAGTGGATGTTAAACAAGTACAACCCTGGAAGAGAATGTTTGCATTTGTGGAAGATGTATTCCTTTTGTGTTGACTGTATATGAGACCTAAAGATAGTCCAGCCAATATCATGTGCATTGCAACTGCTCCTGTGCATCTTTTACTTCTGGGGTGTGTTGGCTTCTCTTCTCTCTCCCCAAGCTTAAGAAGATCCATACACTTTGCAAATCGAAGAGGGAACAACTTAGAGAGTGTGGTTTAACCCACTTGCTCATTCCCCCTCTGCCCCCAGTGGAATGGGGGAGAGAATGAGGACGTGGAAGTAAAATTCATAGGTGAAGATAGTTTAACAGGGCAAAACAAATTACAATAATGAAAGAATATAGCAAACAAGTGATGCACAGTGCAATTGCTCACCACCACCTGACCGATGCCCAGCCAGTTCCTGAACTGCAGCCCACAACCAGCTTTGTCCCCAGTTTATACACCAAGCATGACACCATCCAGGGTGCAATATCCCTTTGGCCACTTGGCTGTCCCTGCTGTGTCCCCTCCCAGCTCCCTGTGCCCCCCCAGCCTCATGGCAGGTGGGGAGGTGTGAGAAACTGAAAAGTCTTTGTGAGTTGGTGTAAACCCTGCTTAGCCACAAGTGAAACAGCAGAGAGTTATCAACATTATTCTCATTCTAAAGTCAAAACACAGCACTGTACCAGCTACTGGGAGGAAACTTAACCCTATCTTAGCAAAACCAGGACCTTATATGTTTGATTTTGTCTTCAGTGACTGCTTTAGAGCAACCAAGAGCAGAAGTTTTCTTTTTCTCTTAATTTTCTGATGTTTACTTGGTGAAGGTGAACTGGATTATTGAAAACTATTATTTTTTTTGCACGTTGATGGCCACAGGATGCCTATGGGCTGCTTTTCCTCTTCACCCTATCTAATCATACTACAAAGACCCACAAATCCCTGTCTTAGCAAGCATACAGTCTAAACAACAAGCAAAAAAAAAATTGTTGGAATGTGAAAAATTATGTATAAAGCACACCTGAATGACAGGAGATGCATCCAGACTCATTGGATGGCACTGGCAGAAGCCAGGAGAGGGCTGGTTCCCAGCCTCTTGGTCCTTTGCCATCTCAATGGACTTGGACTTTGGTTTGCTTTTTGACAGGATTATATGCCTTGTATTTTGCCAAGCAGCTCAAGCAGAGGCAGATAAACAAACTGGCAGATGCTGGGGGAGGGAATGTCTTTTGAGTTCAGGGTTTTTTCCCTGTCTATTTCAAAATTATGTCCTATACGGGTCTTTGGATTCAGAAGGAATAAGAACCTTTCCGTTGACTTTTGGCTGCCACTACATGAAACCCCACAGAGTGGGGTTTTTTGAGGAGCTGGAGACTGGTCCGTTCAGAAACCACATTGTGGCTGATGCTGTGATATGAAATCCTACAGCATTTCTAAACCTCTTTGCGCCTCCTATTTCTGTGTTGCAGATGTAAAGGCATCATTAATATAAGCATGCAATATGCTGCATGGGTAATTAAAGCATTCTTGCGTAGTTTTTCCTTGCAAAGTGGTACAAACAGTTACAACCATATGTGACTGCACTTATATAAAGGTTGTGCTTTCTGGAGCTCAGAAACCACGTGGGAGACCCAACCCCATCTTCAGAAGGCACTTGATGGCTTCTGAGTTCCAGGATATCTGCAAGGACATCACTAAGATATTTTCAAAGAAAGTCCATCTGCAGTTCAGCTGCTCAAGAGTTCTTTATCCCTAAAAATTCACAGAAAAAGGCAAAACCTTAGGTGTAACTTTAGAGCAGATTGTACCACAGCAGCTGTACGTGAGTGACCAGGCAAGTGTATGAAAACCAGAGTGGTAAGAAGGATGTACACAACAGGGTAGGCATTTTCCAGCATGACAATACTCACTTCGGGTGTTTTCCACTTCTGTCATATGTACTCAGCTTTCTGAAATCAAGGTAAATAGGCAAGGTGAGGAATCTTGTATTCCTGTGCTTCTGACATTACTGGACTTCTGGAAACTACTGTGATGCTGCTGCAGTATGACAGGTGGTCTATTATATAAATAAGAATGACTAAAGAAGAAATTGTTTATGTTCAAGGCGTAGAACTACATGAATGATTCAAAGGAAATGTGATTTCTCCCATTTTCCGGCTGTTGTATTCTTGAAAAGTTCTTTAAATATGCATAGAAAATGCAAGCAAAATAGGTTTTTCTAAATTTCTAATTGTGTGTGCCGCTTTCTCTCTAGGGAGCAAACAGATGAACCAAAATAAATGAGGTTTATTCTACAGCTTTAGTGATAAAGACACTTGACCTGAATAATAGTGGGAAATAATGAGTGCAAATGTTTGCAAGAAGCTGTCATATATCTTTATTATGTAATCAATACAAAAGAGTTGGGATTATGGTCACATTGTAGTGGCACACCCTTAAAATATTATGGTTCACCATAAATGCAATTTTAAGAGTACCATTCAAACCTACTTATAAGGGGTGTTTTTAGCAGCTTTTCCTGCTTACCTTTGCATCTTAGTTACACACTTAGGAAAGTCTGTCTCTCCTTTGAAACTTCCTGTAGCAAACCGCGTGAGAGCACAGGTTTTTGGGCTTTTGGGGTCAAGGTTGTATGAGCTTGGCTATTTTCAAAGCTAGAAAGCAAGTGGTTAAAAGGAGTCTTTGTATTTCTCTATTCCCAAGCCACTATTTAAATTGAAACGTAATTTTATGAACATTACATCTGCATGCCATTTTATTTTACAGGATCCCTTACCTCTGGGACACTGGTTTGGATCAGGATATTTTTTTTTCTTGCAACAGCTGTTCAGTGCATGAAATAAGCCAGTGGATGTGGTCCAGTTTATAGTGGGAAAGTGTCCATCACCAAACCACCATCTCAACTGGCACCGAGTATCATCCTTGTCTCAGCAAAACGGCCAGAAATTGAATGAGCATGAATAATGAACCCTTTGCAATTGTCCAGGTCAGGTTGACAGCAATTTTGCCTCTGTCTATTGATAAACTTGGCAAAGGTTCTGCATTTCCAGGCACACAGAGGCCTTTCTTAATGGTTAATTCTCCAAAATAAAATGCACCAAGTTTGAAGTTGCTGTCGTTCCTACTGCTGATGAATACGATGATGAGTTTGCAGAACATTTTAATGCAGGCAAAATCTACTTCTTACCATGAACAGGTTTCATTTTAAAATCACAACTACAGGAACAGTAAAAGGTGGCTTCATGTTGCAGTAATCCAGAGGATGAGATTTAAATAGTATAGACTGTCACATGACCTATATTTTCAAATTTGGGTGTCTAAAGTTAGACACTGAAAATCAGGACAATTATTTTAGTCTTCCTACCCATTTTTGCAAGCACAGAAATACATTGTTAAGTCTCATATTCATTTTCTATGAGAGTAGTGATGGTTTAGTTTTAACTTAGTGCTTTTTCTCTGAGGAGCTCTGAACGGTTTTATGAAGTATGTCAATGTCTTGGTAAAGAAAATTTGATATTGAAGCACAGCAAAGTTGAATCTGTGCTCTCATCTTAATATAAAACTGTCCTTTCAACCCAGCCTGGAGCTTTTGGAGGTATTTGCAGGGAGGATTATCTTTCTTGGCATCCTCCATAATCACTGGAGAATGAGAGGCTCCAGTTCTGAAATGTCTTACTGGAGCAAAATGTTGGTGCTCTGCATTCCATCTGAGAAGCTTTTTGTCTGGTGTCTGTAGAGGGAATCCAGATCTTGATTTCTATGCCTAAAAGTATCTTTGTGAGTACCTTCTTTTGTGGGATTAGTGCAGTGTAAAAAGAATAACGATTCTCCCATGGTTGCCACATGAAGAGCATTTGTCTCTTCAGGTCCCACTTTTTCTTATCTAGAGACATCCATTGATCAAAATGCTTGAGTGGGGCTTATAAATCTTGGCTTTGTCAAATATTTACTCAGGCTTTTCCCTTTGAAGGGCCTGGTGGGACACCTGTGTGTTGCACAGAAATGAGACCAGATTTTTGTGTAAGGTTTGTCTTTAGGTAATCCATCTTGATTGGAGTCAAGCTAGGTGAAAAATGTAGTGTTAATTGGCTGGTCCCATTTGACCCATTTGTCCAGGCTGAGCCCCAGAGCCACCTACAAAGCTGAAGGCTCAGGAACAGCAAAAGGAGCATCCCAAATGCAGGCTTGTCTCAGAAGCTTTTTATCAAATGCTGGAAGCAAGGATGGAGACTTAGAGTTTATGTGGTTTGGGAACTTCTGGTGAAAATATTCTCAATGCAAAATGTCAAGTCTGTGTTACCCAGTTGGTTTTGTAGAAGTCCACCAGCTTTCTGTCAAGGAACAGTGCTTTGCTCAGGGGTGGAAAAAGAGGTGGATCTAGGTGAGCTTGCAAGCTACCAAGTGGGTCACTGTCTGGACTGGCCTGTTTGAGTGAGAAACTTGAACCTCATTGTCTTCATGTCAACCAAGTCTGCCAAGTTGTCTGATGATTTCCTGTGCAGTGTTGGAAAGAGCAGGGCCTTTCCATCCCTCCCTCTCCAAGCCAATGAGCTCAGGACTCACAAGGACAGTGCAAGGCAAATCTTCAGAATTAAATCTTTCCTGGCCTGTTGAGATCATATGTCTCACCTCATCTCATCACTGCCCCCCTTTCCCAAGACTGTCAGAACACCAAATTCTTCATACCTTTTCTACCTATAAAGTATTGTTCCTTTAAAGGAAAGCTATACATCCAGTTCTGCATTTCTTCCTTCTACTCAGTAGATTTGTTTCTCATTTCAGACTCATTTGAGACCTGAGACTGTGCAAGTTCTGTAGAAAAAAGACCATTTCCTTGTACTGTGTTTGTACAAAACCTAATTCTGGGGACCCTGATCCATGAAAGGTCTGAACAGCTCCTACAAGACAAATAATAATTTGGCAAATATAGGCTTAACTTCTGCAAAACCAAATGCATTTGTTCATTGTTGTAGGGTGAAAGGGGAAAAAAAGAGAAATGTGCATAAAGAAAATGGCATCTGGTAGGCTGCAGGAAAATGGACCAGTCTATTAGGAATTAGTGCTAACAGGCCTCTAAGTTTCTTTCTTCAAAATTACTGCAGTCAAAAAAAAATACCAGTTCACATTTGTGCTTAATTTCACCTCTGTTTATTCTCCTCTCCTGTTCCCTGAAGAATGTAGATGAGGTTTAAGTTAGTCTTAGTAGTAATAGGTTTGGAATCTAGCACACTTTCACAAAATTAACTTTGCTTCTGTTGATCTGGGAATTAAAATGCTTCATTAATTTAGCAAGTCCTGGTTTGACAGCCAAATAATGCATTTTGTGAGTTGTACTTTTAAGTCTAAAATTCTTACCTGCAGCCCTCCATGGATGTCTCTGACATTCAGGGCAGCTTGCAGATCTGCATGGCCTGGAAAGGACGAAAATGTGCCTGAACATACACAGGTACAAGTGCTATAATACAGTTTATATGAGTGAATGTGCTGTGTTCAAGCATGTGTTTAAGCACTACATGAGTAGGTAACTATTAAGAAACCTGTTTCTTCCCTCCTTCACAACATACACTTGTTTTTTTCTTTTTCCTTTATTGTTTTTTTTGTCTCCTCCTTTACCAATGCAGCTCTACACAAGCAAGAACCTTTTTGGTAAAAGGAAACAGGCTGGGAAGCATGATGGCTTTCTTTGCTGTACACTGGGGCTGGAGGAAGGGAGCAAAAAACCCCAAATATGTCTGTATTAGAGGAAGAGATGTTATCTCCCTTCACACCAGACACCGTGTGGTACTGACTCCTGGGAAACTCAAGAGATGCTGATATCACCAAGTTCTCAACTAGACAAGTCTATAGAGCATTCTCATGTTTCCTGTTCCAGTCATTCTGCATATGCTCTTTATCTTGTAGATGTTTTCCTCTAAAACATCCATGAGCTACATGAACCACGCTTGCAGACTGTGCTATTGCACAATGCATACCTGCAGAGGACTTGTATGGTGCCTCCAGAGTTTTCCCTGACACAGAAAATTAATCTCTTCTTCATGTCTCTTATAAACATTCCCCCAAATCGCTTTTATTTGATTGTGGCTTGTCTCAAGGATCACTCAGGTCTGGGCTGTAAGGCACAACCCAAGCAAATGGCTACAGAACACAACCTGAATGAAAAGACTTCAGGATTCTCAAGGCTCCATAACACTAACTGCAAAGCACTATAATATAAAACAAGTTGAAACAGTTTTGTTTTATTGGCGTCTAAAAATGCTTATTCCCCTTTACTGTCACCTCAGAGCCGTGCAGACCAGCAGTTTCATGAGGTAGTAATATAAAAGCAGGCACAGGTTCCCCAGCATGAGGCATTGCTGGATTCCAGGTTATAAAGGTAGAGAAGTTTAGCCAGACCAGTAATCCTGCTGGATGAATACCCATCAGAGTTACCAACATGGTAGATTCAGCTTAATTTGCACTTTGTTTCTTTGCAACTCTGTGGTTTACACCTCAGAATCACAGAATATGCTGAGTTGGAAGGGCCCCTTAAGGAACACTGAGTCCAACTTCTCGCCCTGCCTAGGGCACCCCAGGAGTCACACCTGGTGCCTGAGAGCATTGTCCAAACGCTTCTTGAACTCTGTCAGGCTCAGTGCTGTGACCACTGCCCTGGGGAGCTGTTCCAGAGCCCAACCACCCCGTGGGTGAAGAACCTTTTCCTGATATCCAACCTAAACGTCCCCTGACAGAACTTCAGGCCATTCCCTTGGTGGGTGTCACAGGTGAACTCAGAGAAGAGATCACTGCTGGTGTCTACAGAAATGTCATTCAAAGGCAATCAACTGTAATTTTCTATTTGTGCACCCTGCTGAAAAAACAGGAATTTTTACCCACGCTAGATGAGGAAAATTTTTGGAATTTCTTTTCTCTGCTCTGGTTACCACATGTCAAAATGAGTCTGTAGATTCTGTAGCTGAGGCTAATTGTGTTTTGCTTGGGAAAATCTGTGGAGTGAAAGGCAAGGTATGTTTTTGTGACATAGCATCACAGCACTCTCTTTTCCCCCCATGCACTGCTTTATAACCTCAGTTATTTCAGATGTAGCTTCTCTTTCGTGTGGTTAATAGCAAAACTTAACATTTCTGTCTCTCTTTTGGGAGGGGTGGGGGAAGAGTTAATTTTGCTCTTCTGTTGTCTAGGAAACAGTGGTTGTACTTACTTCCCTTTTGAAAACAGTGAATTCCACATTCAGGGAGCAATGAATAAGATAAAAAGCTGCAAGATTAGAAGCTTGAATTAGACACCATTTGAGAGAGCGAAGATAAGTTCATGTGTGCTGGAAACTTTTCGGTTGCACTGGAGTGGAGTGGGGAGAAGATCTGCTTTTAAAGAAGGTGCTCAGGGCTTTTAGGCTCTGGGCTGTTGGCGCTGATTCAGCAAAGCATTTAACTAAGTGCCTGATATTAATGATGTAGGGCCCCGCTGAGTCCAGGGCTGAGGATGTGGTCCAGTTTGTACATTAAGCACTTTGCCTCCCACCACTTGGAGAATTCAACCCTGTGCACATCATGCTGAAAATGATGAGAAAGAGAGACACCAGCAATTGCGATCTGGGCTCCTGCACTGAAAACAAGCCATCCATCCAATTTAGGGCTGTAAATACTAAAATTGGAGATGGGGTTAATGACTCAGAACAACAGAACAGGGAACAGGATTTAAAAAAAAAAAAAAAAGCCTCGACGGTTGTCACAATGGGCAGCAAATGACAAGTGCATTTCAGTGCAAGTTTAAGACGATTATACTTGGAAGATGGAACTAAAATATAAAGCGAGGGCTGTATGCTACGCTGCACGTTCAACTGGAAATGTAGGTTATGTACTTGGTATTAATTCATGTCCCAGTGAACAGGGAAAAAAAATCTTTCTTTGATTCAAATGGGACTTGAGCTGTAGATTTTTCTAAGAAGCTCTGGATAATTCTTTTCTTATGTATTATTAATAGTTCTATTACGTTAAACCTTAGGTGTTCAGAATGCTCCACCAGAGGTGCTTCTCCCCCCACTCTCAATCAGTTGTTCCAGCTGAAGTCTAGGGTGCACCTGGGTAGGTGAATCTGGGCTTGCAAAACTGGCACACAGATGCATGTAAAGAGAGACACAATTTTCAGGACTAATTTCTTACAAGCAGTTCTGCAGATGTGTTTTCAAGAGGGATTTTAGTGTAGTCAAGGAGGTGCTGCCCTCCAAAAGGAACAGTTTGAAGAATTGCAGAGTCCTGGGGAAGCAGTACTAAAATAAATGAGCAGGAAGGGGGAGGGAGTGATAAAAAAGGAACATGTTGGGAGTGGTGAAGCAGAAAGATCCTGTCAGGGAGTGAAGAACAGGTTTTCTGGATGTGTTTAAAGGTGTAAAAAAGGGCAGCCTCAGAGACAGTAATGCAGATAGTAAATCTCCTCCCAGGGTTTGTGATTACTACGATGTGATTAAAAAAATCCCAACGAAATACAAAACCACTCAAAACCAATACAAGCCAAAAAAGAAGTCACATGGAAAATCCTCTTGTCTCTTGTCTTAGTGATCACAAGCAGTCCCTTGTGAATGGGGTCAGCATTTCTATACAAATATGCATGCCATGCTTCTGAGTAGCAAATTCCAGCCCCCTTTGAGGGGAGCTTTGAGAGAGGTTTTGGAAATAAATATAAATGCAAAACCTAAAAACCGAGAAGGAATATGAAAAATGGAAAACGCTCAGGAGGATTTGTGATGACTTTGCAGACTGGAAGTAGGATGCAAACTCCCATGTTGGAAGATGTTTCCGAAATGGCAGTCAATTAAAATAATATGTGATAGAGGGTTGACAGTTTGGGTGTTTTCAAATGATCCAGCTCTAGCTTGGAGTGCGGTGGGTAAGGTGCAGCACTTAGTTGGATGTTCTCCTATGGCAGTCGTTAGTCACCTTTCCCTTCCCATAGAGCAGAGAGAGCCCTAATGACGGTGGATATAATGATGCCTTCAGGGATGCTTAAGGAGTAACACAACTCCTATGGCAAGGTGCAGCCTGGTTCCCTTCATCTCAGTTTCAGTGGTGTGTGGAGGAGCCAGGACATGCCTCGGAGGGGTTGTCAGCCCCCCTTATCACCCCAGAGCTGTTCAACAATTAGCGGCTGCTTCCTGCACATGGCCAGGAGTGGAAAAGGGGCTCCAACTCCACTGCCTCACACAGGGCTGGAAGTCATTTGGGCTTTGCTGTAAAGAGATGAGGACAGCGTGGCCTGTGCGCTTCACCAGAAAGGGTTACCTGGCAAGGCCTCTGCGAGAGGCATCTATGTCTCCTGATGAGCTTTGCCAGTGCTGCTCTTGCCTCATCTCTCTGACATCAACTTTCCTCAGCTACTGCAGCCTTATGTAACTGCCCCAGCTCTCCCAGCAGCCTTTTCTTGGGGGGAAAGGTGCTGATTCACCCTGCACACAGGTGCTGCAGCACAGCTTTGGTTGCAGCTCTTGGGTTGGGCAGCACCTCTCCGGAGCAGAGCTAGGGAGAAGTAAAGAGAGGGGAAAAAGTTGGAGCTGCAGGAAGGTCACACTGCAGCACTCGTGTTTCTACCTCTCCCCTAGGGATGCTTGCAAGGAAAAGACAAACCTGATGGATGGCTGTATTTTCTAGAGAATGCAATGCAAAGCAAGTGGTTCCTGGCACTTAATAGACCCAGGGTTGTGTCTGTGCTGCTTTCAGAGGTTCACCTTCAGCAGGCTTTAATCCTGGCTGCCATGGGTCATGCTGACAAAAGACACAATGGCAGGGGCTACAGAGTGAACCACCCACATGCCTGGCCCCAGCAGAGCCATGCCTAATGCAGAATACCAGCACTGATGTCTCTTTGCTGTCCTGGGTGATACTGTGGTGGTAATTAGCAGAACTCCATCTTGCCCAGCTGCAGCACCATCTCCCCACAGCTCTGTAGGTATTCACCCAATGCTGTGCTTGGTTTCCTGCATATGGATCCCTGTATTACAGTGGCTCATAGACACTTAGGGCTTAAAATAGGAATTACTGGCCCTGGCTCAAGCAGCCAACTCAGAAATCTGAGTCTGTAATCTTGGGTTCTTCTGTGCCCCTTGGTCGAGGAGAAAGGGCACCCCAGGGCTAGATGTTAATCTCTTCCTGAGCCACTGGTGTACAGCAGATGGAAAAATGGCCTTGAAGGACCAGTTTCTGTCCACTGATTAGAGGAGCCAACAGTGTGATTTACATAGCCTCAGGCATCTGAGATGGGGCAAGATGACTTGTGGAAAGACCTAGGGATGTGGGTAGAAATCAAGAAAGGGAGGCGTTTTTAAAATGTGCTGTTTTAATGAATATTTTCAAAGCAAAACAAAATTGAAATCCTGGAGTAAGGCAGTCTACAAAAATGCCAGACTTCAAAAGCCAAAAAGAAGGAGATACATGGCTTTCAGTGTGCAGAATGCACAATATATAAAAATATTTTTTTGAAGACTTTTAAAATTCAGAAATCAGAGTCAAGAAGAAAAGAAGAGGTGAGATGAGAAGGAACGAAGAAGGGTTTCAGGGTTTTCTTTGTTGTTGCAGTTTTGGTTTCTTCACTGCTCATCAAAGCCTTCTTCAGGACCTCTCCATCAGTGAGCTCTAAGGGCCTGTCCCAAGAAGTGCCCCCTCTAGCAAGGATTAGCTGTTTGTTGTGAACATGCTAATTTCTGATGGTAGTTCTGAGAGTGCATTTTCTTTCCTTGCTGATAGAAACCATATTAGCTAATAAAAATAATTAAATTTATATTCTCTAGATGTAATTGGTGATTATGCCCTCTAGGTGGGAAAAAATGCTTTCAGATGAGCAGAAGCCTATATTCTCCATTCAGATGACTAAAATTCCTTAATTTCCACAGAAGTGGACTGCGGAGAGAGTTGTATCCCCCAAGCTTGCACAGAAAGGGCATTAGCAGCCATTTCCTAAAGTAATTTATAGTATAGTTCACTGTATTATGCCAACTCTAACAAACTCTCTCCTCCTTTACTGCTAGCGTGGCTGTAATTCCAGTTACTCTGTTGGGAATTTGGCTCTTGGAAAGCTAAGTGATTTATAAATTTTTAAGAAGTGATGCATACAGCCAATCTAAAGGAAAATGGGCTCTTGCAGGCTGTGCACCTGCTGTCTGGGAGGGGAGAGGATTTCTTGCAGAATTCCTCTGCTAAAATGGGAAAAACTCTGATTATCTTTAGGGTAGCTTGTTTTAACAGACTGTTGAGGAGAGGCCATTGCTCCTGGAGCCTAAAGCCTTCAGCTTACCCAGAAATGGTTAAAGCAAAGATACCTATTTTTGCAGCAGTGCTTAGTCTTGAACCATCATATGAACTTCCCAACTGCTGGCTACTTTGTGAGGGAGCAGCTTTTTGTGAAACCGTGGTGGCCTTTATTTAGGTCACAGTTGACTCCCTTCTCCTTGCATCCCTCCCCAACAGGCTTTCAGAGTGGAAAACAAACTCTTTCTAGGAAACAATTTGTTGACAGCCTCCTTCCTTCCAGCTGGGACTTCTGAGCCCTGGAGAAGTGTGGCGCAGAAGGGATGCAAGGCAGGGAGCATGGAAAGAAGTCCTCCTGGGTGAATTCATACCATAGTAACTTGATATTTGATTTCTGGATGAATGCAGTTACTTGTGCTATTCTGGAATTGCCTCTGTATGGATACCCATGGCAAACATACACTTCAAAACATGTCTTAAAAGAATTTCATACTAATACATTTACCCTTGATCCTTGACAATGTGCAGGTCAAAAGTTGTGTGGTGTTCCCACTCCCCTGACACAAATGGCACCTGATGCAGTAGAGAGATGGAGGAGAAGCTGCTCTCTGCCCTGCTTCAGTTGTTAGTGTGTCATCGTTGCTAGAGAAACACAAAACCTTGGACTGGGATTCTGGCAGAATAAAAGCCTTTCAATTCATATTTGATCACATTTAAAGGAGGGGGAAGGAGGGACCTTGTAAAAACCCTGTTCATCCACTAGAGAGCATATAGGCAGTGCTTCTCCTTGGAGAAAATAAAAATGTCAAGCTCTTATTATGCACAATAATGCAATGCAGTTTAAATGTTTACTGCTCTTCTACCAACTGCAGTTACAGATGGAGAAAAGAGTATGTGAAAACTGGAAGAAGGCTTTACAAATATGATTTTCATGTTCAAAAGCCTCTTACCTCCTTGTTAGTGTTTAATATCTTCTTGATCTTAAAGAGCATTCCTATTCTCCCCATGGAAATATTAAATTATTTACAAAGTTCCTGAGAAATACAGGGGTGGACTTGAAAAGGTGCAGAGCTGATCTCTGCAAGGGCATTTTATGGCTTTTAGAGGATTCCAGTGTTTCATTTCTGGCTGATGTGGTTGGGAAGAAGCTTCTGCAAACAAACTGATGTGAAGCTGCTCATTCTGCAGATGATCAATGCAAGAAGCTGGCACTGAGAAGGTGATATCCTTTGAAGTCTAATGATATTAATGTTGACTCTTAAATACTTCATAGCTGTTACTCTTTTGTAGTCATTTTAGTGCTTGAGTTAAGGAGCACATTTTTTTTTCATCATCTGATTTCCATTTTTCCCCTCTAAACTGCCTCACTCTGTGTGTATACAATACACGTATGTAACTTCAAATTTAAACCATGGGGATCTGCATGCGTTAAATGGATAGTGGTACACCCCCCTAATTAACTAAACTTTTTCTTTCCCCCATGGGTGTCAAATTTACTTTTTCCAAAGGCTGTTTGTTAATACAGTGCATGTTAGAGGCAGTTTTTTACAGTGGAATACATCACTGACTTTCTCTGCTGCCCTAGTTAACCTTATTCCATCCATCTGTAGGTTACAGATGATTCCACTTACACTTGTAACCTGCTGTGAGACCTAGGCATGAAAAATAGTATAGAAACCTCAGGTAACTCCTCTGATACATATCTTTTCATCTGGATTTTTTAATGCTTGTTTTATTTGGTGAAATCCTTCGTAGTGAATTTGCTGCATTCATGTAGAGCAACATGGGTTTGTTGTACATTCATTACGTGGCCTTTCCTGGTATATTTTTACTTTTTGTATGCCACGATTCTGACTTAGCCATTGGCAAAATATTTGTGTAGTACTTGGATACTGGATGGATTTCCACTGACACTAATGGACAGTCTGGTCAGGATTTTATTTGCCCTCAGCATCAAACAAAACTTTCTTTTTGTTGCCTTTCGCAAGTGATCAATGGATCCACTTAGATTATAACCTGGAGTTAGGAGCAGAATTACATATTAATATCTCTCATTGCAATAAAACAACTGTTAAAGTCCATTACTTTTCTGAGGAAAAGAATGGGATTTGTTTAATTTTAACCGCCTCAGTAGTGTACTGGTGCATATATAAATGCTGATGAATGAAATCAAGCAATTAGAATTAGAAAATAATAACACAATGCATCTAGTCATTTCAGCAAGTTTGCATTTTGATTCTGATTGATTTTTCTAATATTTGCTAAGCGCATATGTATCCACCAAGGCTTTATATCCATATGCTGTATTTTTAAAATGCCAACATGTTGACTTCTGAGATCTAGATCTGTTGTTTGACAGCATATTATGATTTAATTTCTGTTATCTAAAAAACCACACCATTAAAATAGCTGACACAGGGTTTAAGCATGTCTGTTCATTGTTCTCTTTTTCAAGGTTTTTGGAAATTACACTTGCTGCCTAACATTGTAAAGTTGGTTTACATTTCAGGCAGGGTTATTTTTCCTCTTTGAATGACAGCGAGTATTTGTGTGCATGTATGCAATTGTGACATGAAAGTACGAAGATAGCAGCCTTATAATTCTGTTTTTGCTTTTTAATTGATATTTGGATGATATAAAGCAAGCAACTGCCATATGACAACGAAGTGGACCAACTTTCCCAGCTGGATGTCATATTTGACAAAGTATGTAACCAGAGAAACTGTGAATTATGTAAAGTGCTAAATAGGATTCTGGGTGTAACTTACTACCCTGCGGGCTGGAAGATACTGCTTGTTATTTACTTGCACTTTCTTCAACAACATTATTCTGGGTGTTTCTCAGAAGTGCTAAACTTCGTAATTGGGGGGAAAAAAAATCGAGGAGTGAGTGTCATACTTCTGGTTTCCTATGGGGAAGGAGTGGGAGGTTATGGAAGGCTGGATGTGAGTAGTATTGAGTATGATTTCTTGAACTCTTGTCTGCCATGCCTTGCATGTGTCTGCTCTGCTGCCACCAGGTAGGGACCAGGGTGAGCCAGATTTCCTGATAGCTCCTGACGAGGATGGATGCTGCTGTCTAGGTTCACTGAGATAAGGGTTCCTTGGGCTTGTTTGGGGTGGTGGCTGTGTTTTATATTCTGTGTTTACCTCACCAAGGAATATTTTATTTGCTGGTTGATTGTGTCTCTTTGTGGCTCTGTGCTTGTTTCTTTTTCAGTTAAACTGAATCACATAATTTATTTTTACATATAGTTCTTGAAAAGCCAGTGTACTAACATCAGGCACTTGCTTTGCAGCATAAACCTAATGCAGTCTCTCTGAAATAGACATTTTAAATTTTAACCTCAATATAAAACTTGCTACTTTATTTTTTCTGCTTTTCACACTGCACCTCCTGTTCTTCCTCAGGGTCCCTGGGTTTGTTGTTGGGCCATGTGCAGCACGTTCTTATTTATCAACCACCACAAGTGTCGTAGGTGATCTGTGGAGGCAGCCAAACTTTTTGCAGTAGCATTCAAGTTGTGTCAGGAGGTTGTAGCCACATGAGGGTGTATGAGTTGGTTTGGTTGTAGGAGGAAATAATCTTAAGAAGGACCAGATTGGGTGAAGAGTTTTGTTCTTGTGCTAAAAATTGTTGCTTCATGATGCATTAGACTGGACTTTTACAAAACTCACTGCTCAGAGCAGATAACTGGAGTCATAGTAGGCTGGTGAGGCTGGTGTTTGTGGGAGGGATACATGTCAGAAAAAAGTTCATGTCCGTCGGTTGTTGGGTGTTTTTGTTAAGATGAGGCAATATTAGCTGCTGGATCAGGCCCTGAGCTCAGGGTTGTCTCTGCTGTCTCTGACCCTGCAGGTGAAGGGACAGTCCAGGGGACCTGCCAGGTTTCCATCTTCTGGCAGAGGCAGCTCACCTTGCCTGTCCCTTCATTAACTGGAGGGTGAAAAAGTGAGTGATGCTTTAAATACTCAAGTTTTGAAATAAATAATTCATTTTATATTTCTGCACTTTCAGGTTCTTTTTTTTCCTTCATGTTTTTTGGGGTCTTTCAGGGCTGATGGTGCTGTGCAATGGGAGAGATGAAAGTTTTCTGCTCTTCTGTGTGTGAGAATTATACAGGAGAAAGTCCAGGGAGAGGCAGCAGCGTGGCTGAGAGAGACAGTCTTGCTCTTGCTGAGACTTTGGTGAATGGAATACCTTCTCTTTCCTAAAGACCTGTCCAGAGACTTTCTTGCTCTTGCAGCTAGCAAAAGGCTCAGTCTTTTTCAAAAGCTTGCTGAAGGAACAGGTAAATATCAAGAACTAGAAAACACCTGCATTATCCCTTCTTTCAAAACCTTCCTGGCTTTTTGGCAGATGAAGGGAAGACCTGGTGCATGCCTCCAAGAAGATTTAGGTTTCAGCTCTTGGGCATTTTCCTGCATAAAATCTTGTTCAAAGTATGTTGGATCAGCTTACAGAGCAGTTCTGTTGGGTGCAATACACTGGGAACTGCTTTTTCCCATAATCCAAATGTTTTGGGGTCAAAAAAAGGAGAGTGCTACTGTGGTGGTGACTCACAAGAGTCTCGTGCTGCTGTGTGCTTCACCTTCACATGTGAAGCTCTGTTCCAGCATGAAGACAGAATGCACCACAGCACAGGTGGCATGTGCCTTCCTTGGTATCTGTGCTTGTTTTGAACTTTAAGGTCTGCAGAGCTGGGTGAAAAGGACAAGAGGTTGTTACTGCACTGGTGTGGTGGGAAGGCCTTGCAGAACCCCTGCAAAATGACAATTTTTGTGTCAAAGCCTCAGGAATCTAATAATTTGTAAACAGCTTATCCTTCTCCAACTTCCCAAAAGTATTGTATTTTCACATAAATTCTACCTCTTTCCTATGAATACAGCTATCTCCAATTACAGTTCTAGGATTTTTTCACTCACACATGAACCTTATTACAGCTGGTGGTGGGGTCTGAGGCTGTGACCCAGGAAGAGGTGACCGGTCCGGGGAGATGGTCCCGAAAGGAATGGCCTTCCCTGGGTCCGGTGTCTTCCTCTCAGCTGCTGGCAGAGGAGCCCTTGCAGAAGCTGTCAGCTCTTTAGTGATTATCAGCTCGTGATTCCAGCTCAGCTCTGCAGGGCTGCCTCTAGGCCAAACCAGACCGGAGAGAGAGACGAGAGGACCCGTGTGGCTGGTTCCGCACGAAGGGAGCTTTATTGTGGGTTCCCTCCGGCGAAGGGAAGGCCAGGGACGAGTTCTCTCTCTCTCTACAGAGGCGAACTGGTCTTTTATAGGGATACAGGGGATCAGCAAGGGGACCGATGGATTACAGAGGGTCTGGGATAGACCAATGGGTTACAGAACGATCTGCATAGGGTCTCCCAAAGGATTGTGGGTCTACTTTTCCTCACCATGACTCAAAGTCCTTTCCAGGGAGTCCTGCTGGGCGATTGCGAAATCTCTCATCTCAGCAGACATCCCTCCAGGGCAGTGGCTGGGCATATCCCACAGAACCTAATTCTCAGTTTACCATAGTAGCTTCGAGACAATGTAGCAATATGTAAACTATTTGAAAATTCAGAATTTTAAATACTGCTGTTGGAACTTCAATCCATCTGTCAGAATTCAGGCAGTGGCGGAGCAGTTGTTGCCCAGTAATTCGTGTTGCACAATGCAAAACTATTAGGCTTAGCAAGAAGGTGTTAAAAACGCAACCAAACTGAGTTTTCAGTTGATTTCCTGTTTTTAGCATACAGTATGAATATCAAGCTCCCCATCTGGGCCTCATCAGTTAGAACTTTTCTTTTGGTAAATGCGGTAATGAGTTTCTGCTTTCTAATTTCACTGCAAGATCATAGGCTTTATTAAAAAAAGTAACTATTGAGACACTCAAGTGAAAAGGAAGTTTGATATGTGCTGTGTATTTATTTCAACTGCATAAGCACCTTAATGAAAAAAAGAAATGTGATATTTCCCCCTTCTTTATTAACTTGTCAAAAGTCTTGGGCTAAAAATTGGAAAATTTTATAGCCTTCAATGCACTGTATTCAAGTTGTGCTTTTAAAAGCTTAAAGTAAGAAATTTTTTTTATCAATTTACTAATTTCCAAAAGGTTTCCAATCCCAGGTATCCTAGTTTTGTAAAGTTTTGTGAATCTTTTCCTTTTATGATAGTTGATCATTGTGTCCTATATCTAAGTTGTTAGTTATGGGGAGGAATTACCAATATAATTCTCTACAATCACCATTATTATCTCAGTCCTTCCCAAAATAATGCGGAGCTTAAATATATAATCTTTAAAAGATACATATTTTTTTTCAGGTTTCATACAGCAAGTAACCAGTGCTCAGACTCATCTCAGGGCCTTTTAAAATACCTAGTTCTGCTGGCCATTGTTGGATATTCAATAATCTCAATTTTCACTAGAAATGTTGGGTTTTTTCTAGAAGTCATCATGCAACCTCCTGCTTTCAGTTTCAATTTTGAGTCCAAGTGATTTATTTTTTTTTGTAAACTTTTATAGCATTTGCTCTGTACCAAAATTCAGCCTTTTCCACTTTTCCAGATTTCTTTTCCTGACTGTGTTCTGCAGCAAGTTAAGCCCTGCTTTTCTGTATTAGTTAACCTTTTGCCCTATAAATATTCGTTAATGGAAATTTTTCCCGGTTGGCTCAGGTTTGTGATAGTCAGTGAGCCTGGGCTGATAAGGAAACCCCGCTGCCATCGTGCCAAGGAAAGCATTAAACCACAGCTGTACTCCTTAGTGCTCCTGTCTTTACCTGCTCCAATCACATACCATTACACTTGATTTATCCAGTGTAACGTGATCCTTATACAAAGCCAAGCTTGGTTGTCATAGGCCTTCCATTTTCATGCCTTTCTTATCTCTTTTCCAGCTGCATTTTCCCCAGTGCAACAAATAGCTCTGATGTAAAACTTTCAGGGTAAAAGGAGCCAGGACTAAGTTTGTGCAGCTTGGGTTTGGATGGGACTTGACAGGTAAATGTAGCTTGGGGTTTTTTTAATTTTTTTATTTTATTCTATTCCCTTTTAGCCTCTTGCTCTCTGATTTCTTTTCATTATATTAATCACCTTGCTTGTCTCAGTACTGGAGTACTGGAGATAGGAGCTGTGAGATGCATCATTCTGTGGCATACACTGTTGTCTACATGTTTTCTTCAGCTGCCTGCAAGTGCCTTGGGAGCCCAGCTGCAGCCACCTCAGGCTGCCTTCTGGAGGGATGCAGGGGGCAATTTTGCATTTCCATGAAGCTGTGTATTTAAAAGCTATATAAACTAAAATATGCACAATTCTTCCATAATAAGTCCCACCAGGGCACCTTCCTCGTCAGACTTTGACATAAAACAGCTCTTAGCACTGATCTTTGGGTTGGATCATGCTTATTGTGTTTAGCAAAGAAAACTTTCATTCATGTGTCCCTGCAAATTAAAACAATCAGAGATCTTAGAGAAACCTAAAACAAGCTGCAAAATTGGAAGGTACTACAAAGTTCAGGTGATTAAAAATAATATCATGGCTTTAGAAGTCTTAAAATTGATGGAGAAATGCAAGATTTCTGTGACACAAAAGAACTTTAAAATCTGACCATATATATTTTGTTGTCCTAGGAACTTTCTTCCATGTTTTAATTTTTTTTTTATTTGAAGCCACATAGACTGAAAACTTACTTTGCCCATTTTTAAAAGGGAAACCCAAGGATCCCCTGCAATCTAATTGGTTGTGTCCTTCCATTTTTGATTTTGATTTGTACTGAGTATTTTTGTATGCATCAAAACCATGACTTGCAGTCAGAATATGTGTCCTTGTCAACATTTCAGTAAGCAGAGGTCAAACCAGAACATGAGAATACAACTTACATATTCATAGTTGCATAAATTGTCCCAAAAGAAGGTCTTTCATTATATGCTGTCCATTTGCATGCTTAGTTAATAGTTTAGTGGTCACCATGAATATGTTAGCTGCTTCTTTACTGATAAATTTTATTTTATTTTGCATAAGCCTACATACTTTTTCAGACAAGAGAATTAGTGTAATCTCTTCCAGAGTGATAGCGACATGAGTTCAGTGCCTACAAGAAGGGATGATAACATTGGATGTCTGTTAAAAAGGAAGAATTCTTTCAAATATTCCATTCACCTATGCAGTTAAAGTGACTAGACATTCAAACACTCCTCAAAACATTGATGCAACTTTACTGTATCTGTAAGTCTATAAGCACCTGCTTCCAAAACAAACAAAAAACCAAACTGTGAGAAAAGAGAAAGTATCTGAAAGATAAAGCAACTATAAACAGTTACTGTACTGAAGGTATGGCAGTTTTTTAACAGTGTGGGTAAAAGAAATGGGGCAGGAAAATCATAAGAAAGATAATGTAAACTTTAATGAAAACTTACATGGTTTCCATGAATAGCTTTTAGGGGGTTTGGGGGAAAAGCCATTTCATAATAAAATAATAAAGGCAGTGGTCAGTGGTAGTCAGGGCACAGATGCAGCCATCTGAAGATGAAGAAACCCAGGTGTGATCCAGCATTGCTTTGGTCCCATTTTTGGTGGCATCTTTGTCACCAGTGACTGTTCTCAGGAATGTTTGAGGATTTCTGCTCTAATCAGCTTCATGCTGCCCAGAGCACAGTGATCAAAGTTCTCTACTATTCTCAGTCTGACTACAGCAAAGCTAAACCTGCCTTCAGTTGGGATAGTTGCAATCAGGCCAACCCCTGAGAAGAGGTGACAGTTACAGGGAAGACAAAATGTTAGGAAAGGAACAAAACCCCCAGCTGCTTACTAGTGAAAGCAAAGACTGTGACCTAGCTTCCCTTTTTTCATTAGGATGTGGTTTAGCAAAATTGCCACCATGTGCCTGCAGAGGTGATGAGCCCCAACCACACCATAGGGCTTCCCAACAGCTGAGCTGTGCAGAGCCCTGCATCATCTGCAGTACAGATCATCTGCCATAGCTCTGGGGGCAAAAAAAATCAGTCCCAGAGGCAGCAGGTAACTCCTGAGAAACACAGGGCCTCTGCCAAACCCCTGTGTGGGGCAACAGCACTTGTAGGAAGCAAGAAGCAAACCAAAAGAAGAGGAAGAGCCTGCACAGGTTCTTCTGCCCTGTGTTTGTGCCTCCACCCCTCACAAGCACAGCCACTTGCCAAAGGAAACTGCAGTTTTTATATATGTCTTGAATTGCAGCCAGGTAATTACCTTCAGGAAATTATCATGTTGCTAAATGATAATCTATAGAAAGTGAATGAGGAAGACAGGCTGAAGGGGGGAAGCTAAAAATTTTATAGTATAATAAACAACCATCTTGATTTAGAAAGCTATGTCTAGGAAGATCTAGGTGTGATCTTCAGGGAAATAGTCTGTTCTGTAAGTGCTAATCCTAGGAGGATACTTTGCCTTTGGTGGATATACACAATGTCTGCATACTGGACTCAACACATTGAATTTTGATCCTGAACTACCCAAAATTAGCATTGAGCAGTATCAGCCTACTGCAACAGTGCTGAGTGTCAGAACTTTGCATGTGACTTTTCAAGAATCCAAAAAACATCTCTGCTGAAGAGGCTGTTTCCTCAAGCTGACTTTCACATTCATTTTCATTTCACTGCTATTAATTTATTTCCTTCATTCCATTAAAAATGGCATTTACAGGTCAAGGAGCATTAAAATTATTTCATTTGCAAAAAAAAAAAAAAACTAACAAAACAACAACCGCAACTGAAAAACAACAGCAAAATCCTCTCTGCCTTTCTTGATTGTGCAGTTTTACCAAAGATTTACATTTTTCACATCTGTTGCCCTCCCATTATAGTTTTCATCTTGCATGTAAAATTGATACAGCAAGATAAACAATCTCCCAATGGCTGGAGAAGGAAAGCTTAATAATATCTCTGATTATTTTTTAACCAAAATAATGTAAACCAGCCTGTATTTTTTTATGATGTCACAACTAGTGGAGAGTTTGACATTATCACATTAACTGCTAATGTATAAATGCAACACTAATGTACTAGAATTAAAACCTTGTATAATGACCTTCCCTTGGTTCAGCTATTAAAAATACATTAATACTTTGTCTTGCAAATTGGACCTGATGCAATTTTATTCATCAATAAACAGTTTCTGGGGGGTTTTGTTTGTATGGATAGCTGTGTTTATTTTCTGAAAAATTATTCTGACTTTGTCTTTTGCAAAGCAGAAAGCAACATCTCAGGTGCACTTATATAGCCTTTATTTTATTTTTATTTTATTTGCAAGAATAGTAGCCAGAACAAGGAAACTCAATCTCCTTCTATCTCGTACTGAAGTTGGCCAGCTTTATCCAGTGCTGTGTGCTTCAACATATCCATTTGTAAAATTCGTGTGTTACCCATCTCTTGTGCAAACTGAAACTTAATTAACAGATGTTTGTAGCTACTTTCACACCCTCCTAGGAGTCACCCTGTGTGAGTGCAAAGCAGTTGTTGCTGGGACATGAGAACATTGGAGCAAAGGCTTTTTTGGAGACGGAGAACAGGTTACAAAGGGCTACATGGGGGGTTACTTTATTTTTTTTAAGATACTTTGGAATCTTTAAAAAAAAACCCATTTTGAAGCAGGTGGGGCATAGGAAAAGATACCTCCCATATAACAGGTGTTATTTCTTGCATTCCCCTTCTACATCCTGCATGCATCAAGGTTTTAAAGCTCTTAAAAGCAAGCTCTGAGTTGAACAAAAAGACTGCTGGAACAGCAGTGGGCATGTCGAAGCACACTTGAAGATAACAGCTGTCAGGACACAGGAGATGAAAATGCAACCAAGTACACAGGCTGCAGGAAAACTTGGCCTTGGGCATATTGCTTTCACTTCAGTAGTTTTAACCCTTTGTACTCCAGAAATTATTTTTAAAGTTGAGGGAGCACAAAGGAGGAGAAAATCCTTTGTGAGCTGTTTCTGAAAATTGAAAATACACAAATAACTAGTAAATAGCTGCTGGGTCACTGTTATAAAGTACAGGCAGGGCTGCATTTAGACAGCTTGGCTTTTATCTGTTTGTGAGCTGTGTACTTCCTCATACGGGAACTACCGCCAACCCAATTTTAATCAGTTGCAATTTTGTTTTTGCGTCTAAATTAGAATAGCTTGGATTGAAGGGGAAGTGAAAAGAAATGTCTGTCAAAGCATTTCTATAAAGCAAGAACTCTCACTTTAGTTTCATCATGCATCTTCAGTCTGATATTCTTCATTTTACCCAAATATTACCAGGATTATTACTCTAGTGTATTTTACATCAGCTTTCTGCTTGCAAAGCTAAATAAACAGTTCATGAGCCATGCTGGGAAGTTTCCCCGAAGACCTTGCTCTTTAAAACGTGTAAGTGCAAGCATGACTCAGATTGGTGATGGAGAATGGAAACTTTCAGTTCTGTTGTTGTCTAGAATCCACCTTGATTTGGGAACAACCAAAAATATTCCTTCCTGATGACCACTCAGGGGCCTCTGTGAAGAGACTCAGAGGTTTCAGTTACTGCAAGTAAGCAGACACGTATTTGGCACATGCCTCAGCTGAGACCAATGTACCTCCCAGCCAAGCTGAGGGACATTTGCAGGACAGCGCTTGATTTGTGACTAAATTCCAACCTGTGACCCAGCAAAGCTCCTCACCACTGAGCCTGTTGCTCCTGCACTTTCCACCTGCATTATATCCAGTTAAAATGAAAATGGCTAAATACAAGTTTCTGCTAGCATCTGTTCCCATGCCTGTTGTCTGAAACAAAGCCTAATTACCACAGCCCCTTCTTTCATATTTTCTTTTGACTTACCCAATTGTGTACAGCTTTGATATCTAGAGCATAAATGCCAAGGCTGAAACGTGCATTCAATTAGATGACTCTTGACTGACCTACATAACAGTTCATTCATGAGATAATGTGACCTGGAGTCATGGAGATAGAAGCCAGTTGATTGAGCTGGCTTGGCTGTGTACACTGCAAACTCTCCAGTGATTGAGGAATCATCTAAAATTAGCCATATGCTGTACGTTGTCGAGAGCCTTTCAGACCCGGCTCTGTTTCAGAGATTTTTTTTTATGAGATGGGCGTATAATTTGTCACATTGTAATTCTTTAATGCTTAACTTTATTAGCATGAGGTACTTGGGTATCGAATGAAATGAGCAATTAAGGGATTTATGCTTAAGGTCTGCTTTCAGTTCAGGGCGTAGGTAGCCAGCCTCCCATGTAGGGGCGAGAGCATGCACAGTATTTACCACTTCCTTCAGAGAGCTACAAAATGGTGCTTTTTGAAGAGGAACCTCGTTGTGCATGTAAATCCCAATTGCCTATTACTGCACCGCAAGTTAAAATGTATTTTGTATTAAAGGTTATTATGTGTTTCTAGAGAACCACAGGGTATTTTCCCTAGCTTTTGCCTACTACATTTGTGAACTCGCAGCTTTCAGCTGTGGAAAAAAATAAAAGTTAACCAGGGAGCGAATGGTTTCAGCGTAACGATTAAGCGACAGTTTTTGTATTGCTAAGCCACAAAGGAAGCTCAGATAAAGGTTGTAGGTCAAAAAGAAACCTTGAGGAGCATGCTCGTGAAGTGAGGCACTTCAAGAAAAGCTGCAGCTGTCACTTCCACATCTGAGGGGCTGAGGTATTTCAACCATTTTCTTATTCTATCTTGTCTTAAAGATTCATTACCAGAATAATGTGAAATTATCTGGTGTTCTCTGGGGCATAAGTTCTTCTATTTTTATTTTTTCCCTCAGTAAGTGTGGTAGGAGCAGTCTATGCTCTGTCATGTCCAGTTCCTCTCAGATGGAGCCGCTTCGGTGCTGACTGACACACGTTGTGAGGAGGACAGGGGGACATTTTGTACAGGGAGGTTGTGGGCTCTTCAAAACATATTTGGGGCACAGCACCACGGTTCCTGAGGCTTTCTCTGTTAGTAGATGCATCCCGTGGGGGCTTTATGTGCATTTAAAGAGCAGGTTACTTGCTGCCTCCTTCTCTGTCTCTTCCATGAGCTGGGTCTGTGGTTAACTCTGTGCTGACGCAGTGGTGATCATCTCTTGGGGAGGGTGAAGATTAATCAAAATGTCAAGAAGCTGGCTGTCAGATGTCCAGCAGAAGGTTTCCTGAGAGCCTTTTTGTGAGTTTCTTAGGGATTTGGGGTTTTTTTTTAATTTACGTTGTATAAGAAATAATAAGGAAGTGACAACCTCCACAGCAGTAAAAAGGCATTTAATTTATTCTTTCACATTGTACATTTTGCAGGTTTTTTGTTTGGTTTTTTGTGTTTTGTTTTTTTTTTTATGATGCATATACATTGTTTGGCTTTGAGTGAATAAATCGCTGGAAATGCTGGAGAGAGGAGCAGCAGAGAAACTTTTATATTTTGCACGAGTTTTTTGGTTCAGACAGACCACTTGGGCTCGAAGCTGAGGCTGAAATTGCACAGGGCCCAATTAGTGCCTGTTACCTTTGCTGTTTGCTCTTGATCGGTTGCAGAGGCAGAGGTTTAATTAAGCAGAAATGGGGATGTGGAGTTAATGTTCATTATAACTAAAATCGAAACAGCTGTTTACCTTGCTGAAGCCTTGTGTGTTAATGTCCATAAATCTCACCTCGAGGAGAGCTCGGAGGAGCCAGCCCCTGTACAGGCCTTTCCAGATACTGTGTGATATCATTTTACATACTCATTTTCTCAACATTTCCTAATCATATTAATTAACACATTAGGGTATAATTCTTATTGTCTGCAGAAATTACTTCAATTAAAACTATTAACATATTATCATGATTGTTATAGTATTTTCAATTTGTTTTGTTACTACTCAACAACTACTCCAGCAAACCCAAATGTTTGAAATCAGCATAAAATTGTTGTGGCTGTGCTTTTCCTCCTAACTGTCACATCAGGTCTCGCTGTAAACTTCCTGAATAAGCTCTGTTTCTGTGCTGGGTTTTCCTCTGTGGAAAAAAAAAAAATATGTGAGAGGCCATGACTCTCCTACAAGTTGAGGCTAGAAAGATTTTGTCTTGATTAGGCTCTGCAATGCCTAACAGGAGTGTGATCACTGTGCAAGTACATATGGAAAGAGTAAATAATTACAGTGGAGCACAAGACAGTAATGGATAGAAACTGGTCACATTCATGTTAAAAAATTAGTAGGTTTTTTGCTTTTTTCTTTTCTTGGTCAGAACTGTGAGTTTCTAGTCTGGCTGTCTTTGAAGAAGAATGAAGGCAAGAGGCTAGCTTTAATATTGAACATTTTTGGACTCAAAATCTTCTTACAGTCAAGTGAAATGTGCTCCCTGTGTAAGAGGCCAAAACTTGTTGTTAGTGTAATTGAAATCTTAATGGTCTTATCAAAGATGATTATTATTATTATTATTAATCCAGATCTACTTATTAAGAGAAAAGAAAGAACACTGTTATGGGGGAGGAAAGCTTCAATAATACATTTGAAATGAATATAGACACATTTCTGAGTGTCTACTCCTATCCAAAGTGTTTTGCTCACCCTTACTCAATGAGCTTTAATTTCTGGAGCTGGGAAGTGGATAGGGCAAGTAGGCAGATACCAAGGGCTTCACTGGGAGAGGTACCTTGATAGTGGGGGTTTCTTTTTCCTCTTTGCCATGATGAGCATGATGTTGATGGTTTCCTAATACCCATTCTGAGTTCTACTTCTGGCCATTTTAATGGGGTTTTTTATGTTTCCTAACATTCTTTTATACCTTACTCTTTCTCCCTTGGATTGCAATATGTGTTGTCTTACATATGTTGGATGCTTTTTCTGTCTTACCCTAAAACCACAGATTCTCATTTTGTTAGGCAGCTCCAGGTGAATTTTTGTAGCCCTGGGGTCTTGAATGTCAGTCTGTGCCCTGTCTGATACCTGCTCGTGCCTCCACTCCTCTGCACTGTACCTTGTGTTGCTTTTTCCGAGTTCTCCGTTATGATACCAGGTCTGTGTTCCTCTGCACTTTGTTGTTACCTGTTGGGATCATAAATATTTCATCCTGTGCAGAGTAACTGCGAGTTACTACATAAACCACATCATTATACGAAGACAAGCAAAAGCAAAATATACTGGGCAATAGCCACCTGACCATTAAGGAAATTGCTGCCACAGCTAAAGCAGCTAAAATGAAGCTCCAGGTTGGGCAATACAAGTGTAGGCAAACCTGACATGCGTGGGGCTGGGGGTGTGCAGGCTCAGCACAAAGTCTGTGTCCTATTACTGGCATCACTGGGCTACAGGACATGAATGAGATCACTATTTGGGTTTACCCTTATTGGCTGGGTGACACAGGATGTCCTTTCTGGTGCTAGGTTTGTAGAAACACGTTAAACTGTTGGAATAGAAAGGGAGTGCTTTTTCTTTACAGAGCAGGTGCATACTGGTATAGTATTAGCAGGCAAGTTGAACAGAATACAAGAAATTTTATCTAACTGAGGTAGATAATTGCTATCATTATTCTAAGCCATATGTATTCTATTCATCTTCATGATATTGCTGTGACAAAGCTGTTATCCTCTTTTACAGATAGAGAGTATTTATCTACAGTTGCCCTAGGATGCCTCTATAGTCAATGGAAAGACATTTCTACCTCCATTTTAGTCCACCTGAAGTCTGAATTGCCCTCTAAAATGATTATTTCTCTTCACGGGCTAAACAGGAAATCCCACACACATAAATTTAATAAATCTGAGCCAAAGAGATTAGAGATTTGTCTGCAGCAGATGAGTTTCAGAGCCTGTGCTTTCACAGCTGTTACTAGTAACTAGCTTAGCTTAAATTTATTTCATATATGGAATATATAGGTGACTGCTATAGTTTAGATTGTACCATTGTTATACACCAAATTAGACATGTCCAAATGGCTGTGTGGAATTCTATTTTCATATTTCGGATGAGAAGATAATGCCCTGATCAGGTCTCGTCTATCTAATGTGCTCAGTGGCACTACTCAATTCTTTTCAGTTTGGCTACCACTCCAAACTGTTAAACCATCTGCTGATAGCAGCCGAAAAGATGACAATATAATAAATTACTAGAAAAAGTAAAGATGCCTAACATCTGCTCTCCACCAAGCTCGAGCATCTTCCCTGAATTGATGTTCTGTCATCTCTTGACACAGTAAGAGAAGATGCCTGCTCTGAAACTGTTGCAAATTCAAATCATTTGCAGCTGGACCTACATTCCAGGCATCTATCCTAGGCCTAAATAGGGAATAACAATAGAGAAGGGAGAAGACAAAGGCAGGAGAACAAATAGCTTCTCAAAATACCTTAAGAAGTTCCTGGCCCAGGTAAAGGCCTTCGTCTACTCATTATTCATTATGATTAATGAAGAAATACCTAATGATGGCAAGCAGAATTTTGCAAGACAGAAATAGAAACTGCTGCCTCTTCAGAACCACATGACTGTCTGTCGTGGAACTACATTCTGCATAATATTTTAATCAAGTAATAGTTTGCTTAGTAGCAATGGACCACATTGGTTAGTGCAAACAGAATGCAAATGTGTTCTAGATAAGATTATGTAGCTCTGAAGGTGCTGGTAGGCAGACACTGTTGAGAAAATATACACAAAATATTTACTTAAAACGTTCCTGGAGTCTCCTTTGGTGTTATTAGTCTGTCATGAAAATCTGCAAACACATACTTACCAGAAACTCACTGCAAAACATTAGGCAGTTACTGAAGTCAAATATAGAGGGTGGGTGCCATAGCAGAGCACAGTTAATGGCTGAGCTGTGACTTAACTTACATCCAAGTGCAAACATAATTAGGAAAAAGTCCTGAACCAAATATAGGAGGTGTAACCTGCCTGGAATGCAAAGAGGAGCCTGGATCCCATCCTACTGCTTCAGTCTCCTGAAGTAGAACTGGAGGAAACAGGAGTCCAGAGCTGAATCCAAGTTAAAAGGTGTAAAACAAACTAGTGCCACATTGTTCTGCTTATTATTGTGTACAAACTTACACAAAATTAACTGATCTAAGAGGAAAGACTGATGGACTGGAAATTTGGTGTGCATTAATTTGGGAGATTTGCCTTACATTAACTAAACCCAAGTTGTTTTCTAGTTTCCTTTTCTAAGTTTTTTCAAGTCTAAAAAGCATCCTCGTAAGACATGATTTCTCTAAGCATAATAATTGATTTCTTCTCTGTTCCTAGTTTCTCTCACATACACAGCCCTACGAGCTGCTTACACAGTGAACAGGTGAAGGAGGGGCACTCCTTCAGCACAGATACCTCCATAGTAATCTCCTGTGTTTTTATGCTCAGTGAAATTCCACTGGATCTAAATTCACCTTAAGCAGAAGGATTGTCCTTGTAAATAAACATGAAATCATATAATGTAGTTATAATTCATAAAAGAATACCAACATAAAGAGTATAAATACCTAAATACTCCAGTAGCCTTTACTATATAGTAAAGCAACTGGATTTGGTCCTGGAGAGTATATTCCACACTGTATTCCCATGAGTCCTGCTCTGCCACAGATCTGTCATCCATCCATCCATGAAAATCTATTCCTTCAGGTCTAGATTAGAAAATGCTTCCCCCTGTTTTTTCCTCATAACAGTAGTGTTCATCACTCACTCTGCTGCTTCTCCTTACCTCCTCCTGTCTCCTGGTTAGACCTTGGGGCTGCTGGCTGATGTTCCATAGAACCAGCAAGTTTTTCCTGAGCTAGACCCAGTAGAAGCAGTAGTGAGGTTCTATTTTAGCTTGTGTGATTTGGCAAGCACTGGCTATGATGTGATAATAAGCGAAATAAGGAGCCAGCAGGCTGGGCTGGCAGCAGGAGCAGGGAGCATCATGGTGATGGTTAATATGAGATTCTTGCCATCAGTGCACCTGGATGGGTCTAGGAACAGACACTCAGGTTTATGTCATACCGCACCAGCCTGGAGAAGTCTTGAGGGGTTGCTCAGATGAGCTGGTTTGGTTTGTACACACCAGTGCTGTTTGGAAAAGGTGGGAGAGTATAAATCTGTGTGCATGTGTGTGTCCCTGACTGACATATTTAACCTAGTGCTGAATTAAACCTGTAGCTGTCACTGTCTCATCCCAGCGTGGTGACCAGCTGTGCCTGACTGATAGAACAGGCTGTTTTCCCTTTTAGGGGTATTATTTATAGCGTTATCTTTCAGAGTGAGGTGTGAGACTGGTGCATTTGGCTGGATAGCAATGCCAGTATGCTTGTCTGCTACAGGGTAGAGGCGATGTTTCTAATCAAGCTGAGGCTGAATGGACTTTCCAAGAGGAACAAGGTGAGATTTCTAAACAATTTAAAGGATTTGGTTCAGAACAGGCATTAATCAGTCATTAAAAAGCAATTGCAAATAACCATTACTTTCTGTCCATCTCTAGTGTTTCTCAAGCATGTCCCTGAAAGCTCGACAGCATTCTACAGCTTTAGCAGTAATTTGAATGCAACAAATCGTACCTGCGAAGCACAGATGTTGAAAGCTGAAAAATCTGAAGGTGCCGTATGTTTCCTGTAATTGAAAGCAGGTGCCCTGAAGGAATCAGAGATTCTGTTTCACTTTATGAAGTATCTAGTTGGCAGAGCAGGCAAAAAATACCTGCTAAAACTTCATTCACTAGGACTGGATAAAACAGATTAAAGCTGTTGTTTTACGACACCTCTTGGGCTCCAACAAGGGATCAAGATCTTGTTGTATTAGGCAGCACAGACAAAATGAATTAAGTCATGGGGTTTGGGGTAGTAAATAAATAGAACTACATGTATTTAAAGGATGGGATGAGGGGAAGTACCATGATACACAGACCTCTTGGAGTGATTCCAGAGGCGGACTACTAAGATGATTAGAAGAGTGGAACATCTCTCTATGAGGAAGGGCTGAGAGAGTTGGGGCGTTTTCATCCTAGAGAAGAGAAGGCTCTGGGGAGACCTTATTGAACCTTCTACTTCCTAAAGGGGGCCTGGAGAGAGCTGGGGAGGGACTTTTGACAGGAACATGCAGTGATAAGAAAAAAGGAAATGGTTTTAAGCTCAAAGAGGACAGGTTTAGGTTAGATATTAGGAAGAATTTTTTTTCCGTAAGGGCAGTGAGACATAGGAACAGGTTACTCAGTGAAGTTGTGGATGCCCCATCCTGGAAGTGTTCAAGGCCAGGTTAGACCAGGCGTGGAGCAACCTGGTCTCGTGAAAGGTGTCCCTGCCCATGGCAGGGGGTTTGGAACAAGATGATTTTTAAGGTTCCTTCCAGCCCAAACCGTTCTGTGATTCTATTATATGATAACCCTTCCTTGTGCAGCACTGAAACCAGACCCAGCATCTCCATCACTTTGGGTCTATTCTGCTCTGGGGTGGATACTGCATCCCAGGTCTGCATCTCCCAGTGGCCCCACACCCTAACCCCTAATGGTTAGACACTCTAACCATTGCTTCAGTGAATGCTCAGTATGGTAGGCTGCCAATCTATCTTTTGCCTCAGTTGTTGTTTATAAAGAATCCAGCCCTAAAAATTAATAAAAGCTATGAAAATCTGTGGTTTGAAGGATTACTTTTTGGGAACCAACCTGTAAGGTGAAGCCTCCAGGATAATGAACAGGAGAGAAGTGCCTGGTGAGTTGTAGCTGCAGCTCCACCTGCAGAGTTCGCAATCCTTTAGAGAGGACTTTTTTTGTGTGTCTGTGCCTCAATTTACTTACAGGAAGTGGTAAAAGCCCCAAGGGTCCTCTGAGAATTATTTTGTTGTTGTTTGTGGGGGGGTTTTGCATGGCTTGTGGTACTTTTAAGACCGTGTAAGATCCCAATGTTATATATGCCATAAGATTTAGCAGAATTGTATTCAAGATGAACACAGTCTGTGGCCATAGGTAGTATTTGATACTTAAAGGCAGAAAAACAAAATAACAGAAAAGCACCCCAAATCATCCAAATTTACTGATGCTTCCAGTCAGTTTTGTAGTGCTGCAAGCTGGGGCTACATCCCCTTCTGTTCTGTGTTTCTATACTTGCTATAGCAAGTATAGAAAGATGAAACAACTTTGATCAAAACATTTCTCATCTCTTTTTCTAATGAAACAGATAGTGCCTGCCACAGCATCATTGTACAGTTATTTCATCTCTCTCAAAATACTTTTCTTAAGTTCTGAAAGTGCTGACTGACCTGTGTGCACCAGGCTCAAAGCTCTTGCTCCCATTTACAGGCTCTGCAGCACTTTCACTATATTCTTTTTCTTTGGATTGCCCACAGCTTTTTTTACCTCTGTCAGTTCTAGGCAGACATTTTCTAAGACTTTTTCTTCTTTATTCCATCAAACTACCTGAAAGAAGGAAAAAAATGTTCTTTCTTAACAATGTGACAGAGAACATAGGTTTGGCTGAGAAAATCGTGAATTATGTTTACCACCTTTTTCTAATGGCCAAGAATAGATGGGAAAACTTGGGGGGAAAAAAGTGGAAGAAAAGGCCAGATATTTAATATATATTAGTCAGTTTTTCATTCTTTTTGACAATCTTATTTAACTGACTTAATATTGGATCTTAATTCCAGCCAAAATTTTAGAAACTAGGAATTTAATGACCACATCATTTCTCTCTGTTGCTTCCTATACATGAAAGGTCAATGTCAGTCAGACTGTACCATTTGGCATGAAGATGAATATAGAAGCTAAAGAGGATTTAAAAAATACATGATCTGGCATTTGAAACTGAAGTCTGGGAGTTGAATCCTGCTTTTATTCCTTTATCTGCTGGTGACCTAGCACTTCTTCTCTGATGGGGTGTGTTTACAGATTTAATAGGTTTTTTTGTCCTACTGCACGGCAGTGGGGAAAGTCCTGCAGGGGCTAAGTCACATTTTTAGGTAGGTTAAAGAAGTGTCTGGTTGATGCTACCACTCTCCCTGGAGGCATTTCTGTGCAGAAGGTATGTAAAACGGGGTTAATACTCTCCACACCTCACAGAACCTGAAAGAGAAGTCCATTTACCTAAAAATCTTTGGCAGGGATGTCTGGTCCCCTTGTTTCTTGTTATTGACTGTAGAAAGAAGGGAAAGTGTCTGGTTTTCTAATGTGGCATTTACTGAGGCTTCTGTAGTGCGGTGAAACCCATCTGAGCATTAGCGCCTTAATTTTCCCATCTGTGAAACATAGGTTATGTCTTGCAGTGGAATCGTGATCCTTGCTGCTTCTGTGCTCAGGATGCCTGGAGAAAGAAGGCAAAGTTAAAAGATTAGGTGGTATATTCTGATCAGGGTGGTGTTTGCTCTGAAAACTGCAATACACATCCTGAAAGTATAGCACAGGTGTGGACATACACAGAATGGAAAGGATAGCACTGAAAAATAAATTAGCATTAGATGGCTTATAAGCCTTATTTCTTTGTGCAGTAGTGCTTTTAGGTGGTGTCATTAGGTATCTCAGGAAAGGAGTTGAATATTTCCAGTCAGTCTTGGAAATAGCCATTTTAATGTGCACAGCAAAGGTGGAGGGACCTGTGTTTATGATTTGAATACTTGCAAGCAGTCAGGGCTGTGTGCACAGTCCCTCTGCATCTGCTGGCTTGCTATTCTTTATCTTTAGTTGCTCACTTTTGCTAATTGCATCAACTTCTCAATTGAAAAATACACATATATTAAATACGGCTTTATTATGCATTGTTAAAGAGTCAGAGACAGCAGTCAGCCAGCCTGCAGAGATGTTGTTACAAACATTATAACAAATGTTATAAAATTTCTGAATTTCCAAGCTTTTTTATGAAATGAAGCCTGGCTGAATAAGCCATGTCTTCTTGTCATCGATTTGTCTATCTCTGGAATCACACAAAGCTCCCTTCTGGCATATTTGAGCCTTCTGCACTTCCAGTGCCACATGGTTCATGTTTTCCATGGTCAGTCTTGCCAGCTGTGTGGCCCCATCATGGGGTTTGAATTGTAGTGAAAGTGTTGACATAGTTAAAATGATTGAGAGTAACACGGTGATTAGATTTTGGGAATAGTTTGAGGATATAAAAAAAAATTACTTTTTTTACTCTGACTTATGTAGATTGGAGATGATTCGTAAGTTTGAGCTATTTAGCGATGGCCCTTGGACTTTTAAGCACATCAGAGTAAAGATACTCTGGTGGTGTCTGACCGGCTTATCTGGGTTTTAAGGTGTTTAAAACGTGGAGTTGAACCTTGGAATCAAACTGGCCGACAGCTACAAGTTAAAAGCTATTATCTCAGGCTGCTTATAATTTACTTTCTGTCTTGCAAGTCATTTGAATGGGAAGAGGTTCCAAAGTACACATTTAGCATTCACTCGTGGGGCTTTCCTTTCTCTGTCTGCAGTAACTTCTCCTATGGAAGCAGAACTAAAGGGTCTGCAAAAATTTGACCTCATTGGTGCTCACAGATGCTACTGTGAATGTGAAATTACTCTAACTGCGCTTCCTTGGGGGCTGCTACAATATTTCTGTGGCTTCAACTACTGTGATGTGATGTTTGGGATGACTCCTACTTTTATAACTGCATATTTAATTGCATATCTTAAAGAGTGGAGGGTGCTACTGTGGAAGAACTTTTCCCTTCAAATGTATGTTAGCTTGTTTTAGTTTTCTCTTTTATGGTTTTGTCATGCATATGTAATATCAGCTCTTCCAGAATAACTTTACCATATTTAAAGTGTGAGCTGAGTTTGCAATTTGATGTAACCTACATTGAGGCCTCTCCTCTGTTTCTAGGTACAGGGAAATTTTGTATCTTCTTAGGGTGCCTAGGTTATCAGGCACTATAAAATATCCATCACTCATTCCTGCATCTGGTATGGCATTTTCAGACAAAAAAAAATCTCAATTCCTAATTGCTGCAAATCACCATTTGTAGTAAAGTGGGACAGGTTTTTTTGAATTAAATCTAAGATGTTCTGATGACCTTTAGCCTCTTAAAGACAACTGCTCTTTGCTAGTAGTGTATAATTTATTAAAATCAAAAAACTTTGATACTTCCTATCCTGTCACATAAGACCTGGCTGCTGCTGAGGTGCATGAGATAAGGTTGTGCTGCCCCTGGAAGAAGAATTCACTTGTTTCATACTCTCTGATATTTCGGTTTCATCCCCTCATGATCTGATGGCTTTCTGTTGTCACTTCTCATTTTCATAAGGCATTGCTCCTGCTGTTGGTAGTAGTTGGATCACGTGGTAGCTGAGGTTTGAAGGTCACTCAGGAGATCTCCAGTCCAGCCTCCTGCTCAGAGCTTGGTCAGCTGTGAAATCAGACCATGTTTCCAGCCTCTGATATGGCTGTGTCTTGAAAACCTCCCAAGATGGAGACTGCGCAGTGTTTCTGGGCAGCCTGTTCCAATGGGTGACTGTCCTCATGGGGAAAATATCTTTCCTTCTGTCCAGTAAGATACTCTCCTTTTAAACTTGTATATGTTGCTTTTTGTCTTCCTGTTGTGCCATGCAAGTGACCTGGTCTTGTTCAGCCTGGAGAGGAGAAGGCTTCAGAGGAACCTCCATGTACTTATGGGATGATATGGAGAAGATAGGGACAAGATCTTAAATTGGTAGATATTCCCATAACAATTTATCAGTGAAGGTTGGTCTGGAGTTGTTCACACTTTGAGAAGTCTTTAAAAGAAGATGCTTTAAAGAGAAACGATCTCGTTTCTGCCAGTTGGCAATGAGTGTGAATTTTAGGAATGATTCTGTCCCTTCTCATCTTTGACTCAGGAATCCTATCTGCACTGCATGATATCTTGCCTGGCTCATGACAAAATCTGCCTGCCACTGTCTTAGTCCTTTGGGCATCCACAGTCCACTGGCAGCCTGCTAATAGATGCAGTTCTGCTCCAGGATTTCTAAACAGATAGAACAGGTTTTCCCCTAACGCTGAGTACACAAAAGTAGGAATGGTTGTCTCCATTTTTCCATATACCTGAATTTTCTCTGCAAGACCTGTCTCATGTTAACTTACTGCCTGAAGTTATACAAATTACTGCTGCAAATGGTTAACACTTAAGGAGATGGGGAAATTGCTGTTCAGACAGTACCTATCAGTCTGGGGAGCAAGTACACAAAAATTTGTTTCATTGTGAGGCAGAGTAGCACCCAAAGGCAAAGAACTGCATTGGTGTTCCTGAGCTGTTTAATAACATGGGGTTTGTTTGTTTGCATTTTGTTTTTGTTTCTTGTTTGTTTTTAATCTGCCAATAAATGCACATCTATTTGAGCTAATTTTTTTAAAAAATCATTTGGGACTATGCTGTTATTTCCTTGTTGTATATCACTAGGCTTTTGCATTTTTTTCATAATATTAAAAGAGAAATGAAAGCAGATTAAAAATCAGGGCTGACTCTCTAATTTGCATTTCTAAATCTTACATGACCCTGTTCCCCTAGCATGGCAAATTACTTAGGTACCAACTTCAGACCTAAATTAAACAAACCCTTGCTGTATTTTGCTTCTGATCCAAATTAAAACTAGTCCTTGTAGATATTTAATGAAAAGAATATTCCAGTCCTTTTAAAGGACTTGCTACATTTCTCATTTTTAGGTGTTTGTTTCTACTGCTAATGCCTCTTGTGCTGCATCCAAAGCACCCCTGCAGGTTTCACAAAAGCGTAACAACCTCTTCACCAAAAACATTTGTCTTCTGAATCTGGAGGGTTGTGAAAGTAAGGAGTAGGGAGCACAGAAAGAGAAGGATTTGAGATTTTATGGCAAATTATTTTCCAAGGGACAGACAGAGGGCTTCTCTTCCTGGAGCAATGCTTAGTAGCTAGACTATGATGCATTTTAACTTAAGATATGACTAAAAAAGAGGATTAAATCTTTTTTTAACAGCTACTTAAATTGCAGCACTAGCTGTGTAAAAGTATGTGAACAGCTTTACAGTGCCAAAATGAATGTTGACCTAGCCTAGTAGCCTGATTCCACAAAACCTAGAGAAAATGTGTAAGTGAAAATAAACAAAACAATAATAGTGAGTGTTCAAAGATTTTATTCTTTTGTCTTGTAGCCTTTCCCAGATGTTTTCAAATTGTAACATGGTGACTTCCAAACCTGAAGTTGCATCTACATGTTTGTTTTAAATAGATTTTTTTGAATTTCTTTTCCACCAGGAAGAATTTGGCAGGTCTTTTTAGGTCCTCATGTACTGGGCTATTTTGAGAGAGAACTAGATATATTTTCATGATATCACTGTTTGCTGCTACATTATTATACCCTCCTGTACATTAATAGTGCTGAGTTATTAGCATCATCCCACACATTCTGTGTTGATGCCAGCAGGGTGAATAAGAAAAACATCTGCCTGGGAGGTAGAAACGTGTTTTTGTATATGAATGCATAAACATGAAAATTCTGCACCTTCTGATTTGAACTCACACCAGAGAGCACAGGAGAGACCTGTGAATTTCTGCAGTTGGGAACTGGCCCTTGTGCAAATCCTGTGGGAGGAGGCTGGAAGGGATAAGGTGTCTGTCCACATCAGTGTTAATGAAGAAGAAAACTGGCAGAGCGACTGCTTCCGCTGGGAGTAAAGCTATGGATGTTGTGACACCGGGATACACATGCTGTTATTTCCTCAGCATTCATGAACTACTTTGTCATTCATTTAAGTCTGTGTTGCATTGCTTGAACTTAAATGCAGTGCTGGGAATATTTAAGGTAATGTTGATCCTTCCCATTTATTGTATTTTCCCCAGTGGCCTTTTTATTTTTTTTTTTTAAATATTGTAATTTTGTCCATTCAGGATGGATGGGGTCTGTTAAGCGTGGCAACTCCTGATGGCTGTGCAGCTCCATGGCATTGATGAGGAGATACAGTACAGGAAAAAGACTGTTTAAAATAAATGAGGAGCAGTTCTTGAGCTTTTTTATATTCAGAGAAGTGCATCTACTTAAATTTCCCAGAACACACTGAGCTTTTACTAAATATCTTAATAGGCTCAGGGGTCACAGTGATCCTCCTGTTGATACTATGGAGTTTTCTGGCAGCTGACACCTCCACGGAAAAACAGGAATGTCAGCAGATGAAAGCAGCATTAACATCCTGACAGATGCATGTTATAATGGCGAGCTCACATGCCCCTTAAGAAAGTTATTTTCTGCCACAATAACTTGAGTTTGATAAGTCTTGTCTTGAAAGGTACCTAAATCAGGTCTTCCACATTTGTCTGCAGAGCCTTTCAGGAAAAGCCCAGGTCTCTGTCACTCAGTTTTGCCCAAAGTTTGCATTATTAAGAGCAAGATGGAAACAGAATTCCCTTTCCTCTTTAATTCCCTCCCACTATCTTTTTAGGCATTTAAAAATAATGCATTTTATACCATAATAGAAAGTTAATCAGAAACCTGGCAGATAAGAAATCCTACAGCCAGTGAAGATGCTGTACAAACAGCAGAGCTGTGAGTATTTAGCAACATCACAGTATCCTTGTTTCACATTTGCAATTAATACACGTCTGTGTTTGCATTTGTTATAGGACTCTTGACAGCACCAACATAACAAGAAAAACGAACGACCTGAGTAATAAATCTCTGGAGGCATTCAGCAAGTGCCATAGGGCTCATTAATCTTGATTATTCCCCATAATAGATAACTTCACAAATCATCTATTCTCCCCAATCATGCACATAAGGATAATGTATATGTAATTGCCTCCCGTACTGTAAAACCCCAAATAGAATTTCATTTTTTAAATATAAGTCTTGACAAATGCAAGACAAATATTTATAGAAAAGGATGGGTGTGAATAACAATGAACTGGACTGAAACAAGTTGGGCAGTGACTGTTGTAAAGAGATGGGGTTTGGGTTTGTTGGTTTGTGGGGGGTTTACCCTTTACTTTATGATGTCTCTATTTGAATCGAGAAAGTCATTTATTTATAGCCTGAAGTAGATGGGATTTTCTTCTTGAGAGTTTTGGCCTGAGACATAAAGCAGTCTGCAGCTGCAGCCTTCATGCATGCTCCTTAAGGAATGTAGACAGGGGAAAAATAGGAGCAGCTAAGAAATACCCTGAATTCCAAACAATTTAATATTTATAATTTATACTACTGATGCCTTCTTTTTCTTGTATCTTCCCAAAGCCTTCCTTTGAAACCAGAGTTATCAAAGAAAACCCTAGTTCTGATTTGACATGGTCTTCACCTGTTTATCAACTTTTCTCAACTACAACTTAAATATGCCAGCATAAGAATCTGTGAAAATCATCGTATTTACAGTAAGACTGTATATGATCCTTTCAGTAAGAATAGCAGAGGTGCTCTAATACTCAGAGTTGCAGGCTGTGCTTCAGCTCAAAAATACCATGATTACCTTAAAATTGATTGTTCAAACAACAGCAAATATAGGAGACATAGTAAGTTTTTTTAAAAATACACAAAATATTACGGTTTAAATGCAATCAGTTTTAAAGGATAAAGGATAAAATACAGGAGAAGCAAGTGGAGGGAGGAGGAAAATAAGATTTTTTTTTTTTTTCCCAGAAGTGGGCCAGTACTTTTTATATCTTTGTAATTGTAGTGACCTTAACCTGATGCTTAAGAGTGAGTTCTGCTGGTTGAATTTTCAGAAGTGTAAAGCTCTATTCACAGCTGAGCCTTCCTCTTATATAGTATAAAGCGTAAGATTTGATTGCCCTCATCTTTGCCCACATACCCATTTGGCCACCTTTCTTCTCCCTGCTTCCCTCCCTCCATGTGTCCAAATGTTCTCAAAACCCCAGGATTTTGTTCTGTGACCTGGGGCACCAAAATAGCAGTTTTGTGTGAGTGGAAAGGATTTTTCAGAGTAACAACTGAACAGCTTTAGGGTGTGTTTCTTCTTCTTGTTCACTGTCCCTCCTCCACCCTTTGTACCAAGCATTCGGGATTCCTTTCCTTAAAATTTATTAGAAGAGAACATATGCATCATCTTTCAGAACTGAAAAAAGAAAAACTTGAAATTTGGATCTATTTCTTTTTTCAAGATCTGCTGTGCTTGTTATTTGAGCAATTCTCTTTCTGTAATTTTTTTGCATGTGAATGCATAATACCCATCTGTAAAGTATCACAGTCTTTTAATAGCCTACACTGCGTGTTGTGTCCCTGTTCCTAAATACATACGTGTTAATCATATCCACAGGCAAAATACCTTCTGGCAAAGAGGTGAAGAATGGGTGTTGCCTCTAAGAAGTTTTAGAAAGTGGAGGAAAAAAAAAATGTTCACAATCATCTAAGTTCAAGTAGACAAAGGATCCTGTATGTTTGACTTTTGTGTTTAGACCTTTCTTCAGACTTCTGCAAAGAACTTTCTAAGACAATGTCAAAGAGAAGTGCATTTTGGCTTAAGTTTTTTCTTTTATATCAGCACAGTCTTGTTGTTTGAAATACAGTTTTGAATCAGGATAAATGGGTTGTATTCTTAACTGTCTGAGAAAAATTCAAATAACTCCCTTAATCTCTCTTGGCCTCGGTTTCTGCCTGTATAAAACTATACTTATAATGCTCCACCATCTTTATAAAATGTTCCACAGTCTTCTGATGAAAGAAATTATTTTAAGTTCAAAGTGTTACTCTTAGTGAAAGAATGATCTTGTTTATTCTTGAAAAAACACTTTATATAAACATCAAAGAGCTGTTTGTACCAAGTGTTTAATATGCCATAAGGTGCTCGTGTGTCTCAATTAGGAATATTTTCTCATTCATTTCTCCAGGAAAAGGAATGTGTTTGGTGATGTGGATGCCATGTGATACAATTCCATCAATGTCAATATGTGCAGCAAACTAAATGCAGTGTTTGACATTGGCCATAATTTCCTATTCTGTATACAAATTAGCATAGCAATGGATGCAGTGATATGGAGCCACTTATAATAGTTCTCCTTCCACTGCCCTGCCTGGCTGATTTCCCCAAAGAGCCAGGAGTCAGTGCTGGAGGCCAGCTGGAGTTTTGCAGTTCAGGTTGTGCTGCTTGCAATCACCTCCAAAAGTGGGAGAGTCTTTGTCTTTTGTTGAAGGAGATCATCAAAATATGGGGATTGTTTCTTTAGAAGTTAATGCAAAAGGCCACTTTTTCAGGTGAGAATTGACACTTGTTGACCACTTGCTTCTTCTGGAGGTATGGAAGAGAACACCAACACGTAAGGACGTCACCACAGTAGAATAGAAGGTGGACTTGATGTAATTTTCCCTTGTCTGGGTTGAAAAGGAATGAACACCACAAGTAACCAGTAACCATGGATAACATAGTTCCTGAAGGACAGCATTTGTGTTGTTTTAACAGTCTCAGTCTGATACTATTGTCTTTTTTCATGAAAAAGCATTAGAAAGCCTTTTCCTTTCTTTTTTATGCAGATATGGTGGTACAAAAGGGGATACTGACCCATTTGGTTTAAACTAGGATTACTGGGTTTAAACTGGCAATGAATAGAGTTAAGCAAGGCCAGAATATGAATATTGGGACATCTTTGCATCTCTTTAACTCATGATGAAGAGGACAGCACTGTATTAAGGCATTTTGAGTTCAAGTACCCAAAGGGTTACAAGGAGAAACTGGTCCCCCTCCAGATCTTGCTAAAATGGGATTATAAATACAACTAAGTTAGTGGCAAGGTTGCTGCTGGAGGGATCATTTCCATCTTTCAAGATAATATCTACTATTGTAGGGAGGCAGCACTTAACAGCCCTTCCAGTGGTATCTCCTTTTACCTGAAAAATCATCTCCATAAGCACTTTGTCAGTGTTCCTGTGCTTTCTTCAGTGGGATTAAGTGACCAAAACCCTGTTGCCAGTGTAAACCGAAAAATACATTAGATGGTTATTTTTAAGTTGTTTGGAAACTTGACAAGTGAAAGCAGCTCTAAATACATCCAGATTCAAAACACGTTACCCTGAGTGTCTGAAATAGAAGTTGTAGTTGTGACAGACTCCCAGTGCTCACATCTCAGGAGCTTAAAAGATGAGAAACACATGTTTAAACTCAGATGCCCAATTTAGAAATAAATTTATACAAGCTCTCAGTCTCTAGACTAGGACCTGTGTTACGAAAAAAAAAGTTTATGTAATGCTATTTCCATTATAAATGGATGCTAATTTTCTCAAAAAGACTCTTAATACTGAGCAAACAAGTAAGTTTAGTACTAAAAACATTCTCCGTGCTTCATTGCCTTGGGTTTACAATATCATTTGCACGTCAAATTATATTTCATCTTATGATTTAGTAATGCCAGAAGAATAGATCTAATTCTCTGTCTCATGATACCCTTAAAGATGGAAGATTGCTTTCCATGGAGTGTAAAACTCAATTTGTAGTCATGTGTATAAAACATGACTTTATGGCAGATTAGCTTGCTGTAGATTTAGTTCTCTCTGACAGTGAACTGAAAAATATTAGCATTTCACTGAACACAATATTAAGGGCAAGAAGAAAGTATTATTGTAATGTAGAAAGTAGAATGAGATTTTTTAAAGTAGAGCAGAGGAAAATGTATTTAGAGATTTGCAAGGAGTTTAGGTAGAGTTGGTTTAACTTTTTTCTCTTCCTTAACCTTTCCCCCCCCTCTCTGTGACTCATTTTGAAAAACAAAAGTAGATTTGCAGTTGTCAGATTGACCTCTCAATGATTTTAAATAAGACAGCAATTATAGAACTGGAAGATGCCTTTGGATCATATGTGCTTCAAGTGACTGTAGTAAAATTTAATTTTTAGATATTTTTAAAGGCTGGTTTTGGTTTGCAACTGTCTTGCTTAGCAGTCAAGTGTGATGTTTGCTTTTTCCAGTGGAAGGAGAGAGTACAACAGAAGAACAGAGTGATCATTTCTGTGCAGTTCATTATTTATAGTGCTGTGAAGATGGTATGATGCTGTGGTGATGGTGTCAGTTTGCTGAAGAAGGTGAAAATCAGCTCCTGGGCATGATGAGGCTGTCCCTTGGAGTGTTGAGTACTTAGAAATGGGTCCCAGCCAAGTAATGTGCCACTAAAACCATCACAGCCATGTGTTGCACTGGGGGTTTTAGTAGAAGAGATGGAAGAAGGAAAGAAATTGAGAAGGAAACCAAGTAGACACTATGATTAAAGGGTGATCAAGAGAGGAATGTTTTATGGAGAGTGCTCAGTGCTGTTCTATATCCTACACTTGAATTTTTGCAGCCTATCTTACATGTATCTGCCAGAGTGAACCAACATGTTTATACAGAGCCTGCTTTTATAATGTGACTGATAATAATGAAATTCTTTATGCCCAACTCAAAGCTAATATATTCAAGATACAAATTATATAGGAGGGCGGAAAAGCACTGCAACAATTTAGCTGCAGTTGTAGAAAGGTTCCCCATGCTTCAGTTTTAACTGAATACTTTGTATTTATTAATTGCATTCATTTTAATTCCACAGTAAGTCAAATAACTTTGTGTGAAAACAGCATAATTAAGCTTTGATATTTCTGCAAAAGTAATAACTGAATTCGATCTGCTTTTAATCTTTCAGGCTCTTCATTTTATCTATCCCTTATTCCTACAGTTATCTCTTTTCTCATTTAGTTCTCTTTGATTAACAGGCAGTTGAGGTCTACCTACTTTCTTGGGTCAGACACAAGCTCTGCTGTCTTTTAAAATACCTTTCAGTGTGATTACAGGTCCTTTGTTTCTGTTGAGGAAAGCATTTAAGATGGTAAATGATGTGCTATATTTTCCCATTCTTTACAGAATATTTTCCACATATTCCAAAGGTTGAAAATTAGGAGTGTGCTTGTTTTTAATTACGCACGCTTATATAAATTAATATTTTTCACTAACTTTCTTTCATTTTTAGCTACAGCTTGTACTGTGTGAGACTCAGTCCTACAAATATGCATGTGATTAATTTTTCTCACCAGAACTGATTTTGTTGCCATTGCTTTTTGCAATCTCCAGAGGACCTGCTTTGCAACATATACAACATACAGCAGCATGCACACATGGGACAAAGCGTGGTGTACAGTCAGAATAGGGTCTTAGGGATGTGGACTGGTTTGTAACTGGTTTGTACTGGCTGAGTTCCCCCACAGAAACCAGCTGTGGTAGTGGGGCCTCAGATGAACGAAATGAGTTGCACTAAGTTGGAGGGCAAGACAGCAGGGGGACACGACTCCTGTTTCCACAGCTGACCTGCTATGATGCTTATTTTACACGTTATCACAAAACATATTTCTAATCTGTAGGAGATGGACTGTGATGTTCTTTAATCTCATGGTGGTCTTCTTATCTTTGGTGGTAGCACTGGCACGTGGGTTTACTCTCAGTTACAGGCTATCTCCACTGAGAACTTGGTCCTAAAATTTGTCTTTAAAACAGCTTCTTCTTTGCCAAACAGTAACAGGTTTTGTTTACCATTGCAAGGAGGCAGAAGTTAGAGAAGACAGAGGGACCTGTCTACAGTGACTTTCCTCCCTCTGTGTATGTCCCCTGTTCCAGGAAGAAGTCAGGCCTGCACACAGCTTTTCCTCCAGAAAACCTAAAAATCAGAAGTTTGTTGTACAGTTTGGTATTTCACTTGTGCGGTGTTGAGCACATGCCCCACACAACCATCACAAAGGATTGCAATGCTCACATGTGCATCAGGACCTGTGGTCATTGTCTAGCTCCATGACCCAAAGGCATCATCACAGCCTTCAAAAACCAGCCTGCTTGACACCATCTGGTCTGGATGGGGTTTGTTATCTCCTTCCTCATGCCTAGCGCAGTTTCTCCCTTTTCAGCACTGTCTTTTGTCACAATGGTAAAAATGCATTTTGAAAATAAAACAGGGTCAAAAAGATACATTTGCCATAAAAATCCCAAGGATGCCTTAGCCTTGACGGGACCATAGTGATGCCGGTTGCTAACCCTCTCAAGAAAAGCATTTACTGAAATGTCAACAATTATTTTAAGCTGAACAGGCCAGGACAAGTACTGAGGGTTTCCTGTGGTTCAGCTGGCCTACTGACAAGTGCTCAAACTGTAACAGCCAAGCCCACACAAGGGCTGTAAATAGGCAGGTAGCCTTCAAAAAAACATCTTACTCTGTTGCAGTGGCAATATCTGTATATGTCTCAGCTTTCAGACAATCCTCTGTCACCAAATAAGCTGCTCCATGTTTCACAGTTTACACAAAGATACACAGAAAAGATGCCTTCACCTTGTGGCTGTGCAGGAAAAGAATACCAGGGATGGTTTATCTGCCCACCCAAAGCAAGGAAACCACCCTTACCCAAATGCTCCTATTAATAACAGCTTAGATGTTGTTACTGTGTGGTGACTCTTTAGACACTGTCACAGCAGTTTTTATTTTGCACGCGAAGATCAAATTTTTCACGTGTAAATATTTAGAAATAAATGCATGTGTGCATTTTTTGCATTTTTGAAGGGCTGTCAACATGCCTGACAGAAGCACCTTTTGTCTGAACAGTTAATGAAATTTTGGCATTTACTTAAAGCCCTTACAGATCCCTTGAGGTTTTAAAGGTTAGTAGAAATTTCAAGAGGCATTCCAAATACTTTAAATAAAATACACACAGGCTCTAAATAGTTAATGAATGCACATCATTTACCTAAACAGTGTTTTTATAGATCTTTGCAAATATGACATTAATTAGGGAAAGTAACTAAAGCTGAAGTGCCACAGAATGTTAATCCTCAGCATCAGTAATTAGCTGTGGAGGAGAATTTTTAAAAATGTTTCCAGTTTATATCATTTTGTTTTGGAAGAAACACAAATATGTGGGTTGAATTATTAAGAAAACAAATGAGCCTGAAAAAAACAACAAAAAACCCAAACCTCTTAAGGAGTGGATGGGTGTATCTGTGCTGTTGCAATAAACCTTTGCAGGTCCATGGCTTTTCTGGCTCTGGGATGGAAAATAAGCCTGAGGTAAACCTGAGCTATCCCTGTCTTTCTCCATCTCCTCCCATGCCCATACAGGTGTGTGTGTGTCCTGTGCACCAGGTATCCTTGTATTTCCAAATTGCCCTGAGACCAGACAGTGCAGAATGCTACTTGGCAATAATTTGATTGTGTTTTTAACCAACCAGTAAAGGCAACTCTTTGACTCTCTCCCTCCTGCATGCCCTGGTAATCATTTTGTTTATCTGCACAATTTGACTCGCCGCAGCGGGCAGTGGAAGGGCCGCCTGCATTGTTTATCTTCTTGAATTGTTAAATTAAATGACTCAGAAGATTCAGGAAATTAATTTTTGCAGTCTAGATATATGGTGAAAAAAGAAAGCTTTGAAGTGGAGATGTCAGTGTAGCCACTCTGAAATTCATGAATCAGACATCGCAAGACTTTCAGAGGCTTAAAAACTGAGAAATTTTTTAAATAGTTGCATCCTTTTTAGTTGCCGATTGATATCTGAACCTTAACAATTCATATCACTCTGAGCTTTATTCAATGGCTGTTTTATATGAAAATGAAAGCCAAGATACTCATATAAATAAGACTCCAAGAATCAGGGCTTTTAAAATAAAGTGTAGCATTGTTATTAGACTCATATTAAAATTGTGGAAATAGCCAGGGTTACCTACTCTTTTCTCTCTCCTTTTTATTTTTTTTAGGATGATTAATTTAACAGCTACTATCAAAATAGCCATAAACAATTTAATAAACCTAGTAAAACTTCAGATGCTTCTTTATTATGCATTCAAATAGGATTCTCAGCCTCTTGAGTCCTACTCTACACCCTTGAATGCTGCTAAGTAGTGCCATTAAAACAGCAATGCTAGGAGACCATTCTCATTTATGGTGATTGTAAAATAGGGGCAAGACACTGGTTCGGATTCTGTTTGAGAGGTATGTTTCCACAATAAATGCTAAAGAAAATGAAGAATTAAACTATACTCTCTGTGGATATAAAATGGTTCACTTTGACTTGTTGATGTGTGTTAATACTGTCTCTGACTTTTTTTTGTTAAGCTTGAATGTATGATAGCAAATGGTAAAAATGGATCTTCCTACCTAGAAGACAGTCAAAACTGTGGTGAAAGAATAGTTATGTCTTACTGAAATACCAATTATTTTCTACAGGTTGATTTCTTTTAAGATTTAGTGTGTTTCATTAGTTGAGGATGTCCAAGAGGAAAAAGTTAATACAATATTTTTATTGAATGCTTATGAATAAAGGCTTTGAAACTATTTGAAAATAGTTTTTCAAGGGATTTGACAAAACTTCATACTTTGTCTAGATTTTGGAAATTCAGGCCTTAAGCCATTCCATTAGTGAAATATGTTATGCAGGTTCTTACTTATTTTGCCCTCATTTTTGTGGTACATATTTACAGGTAATAACTCAAGCTGGGTGACAGCCCAGTGAAATGTTGTCTTGTGGTGAACAAATGTGAACCTGTGGTTTTCTTCCTAGGTGAAAAATGGTGAAGCTGCGAGCTTTGGTTTCTTGTTTGTTTGAATATACAGATGCACGTGTATCATTCAGAGATACAGTAGGGCCATCTTTGTGTCTGTAAAGATATGTGAGAATTGCACAAAAAGTGTCTTGCAAACTAAATTTGTAAGGAGTCTTTTTTGGGGGCTGTGGGCAGAGACTACTGGTGAAGCGCAAGTGGGCAGTACAGTGCTGCCTCCAAGAAATCAGCTGTGATTCCTTTCTGTCACCTGTAGTGTTGCCCTTACAATTTTCAGGGGAGTTCTGCTTCAGCAATGCAGCTGGAAAGCAGAGTTTGTGATCAGAGAGTACAGCAGAGCCATTGACTTTCGTAATAAAAAAGTCAGGAGTTGGTGAGTTTTTCGTCCATCTGATTGAGAAAGTAGATTTTCAGAGACGGCTGCAGAACAGCATTTGTGCCTCTGATAGACCCCCTCCTTCTCATAAGAAATGTGTTGTTCTGCACAGTGACAAGCTGATTAAGAGCAATTTTTTAGAGAGAAAATAGACTACATTAGATGGAGAAGAGAAAAATATTAGGGGCTCTTCCGTGAACATCCTTATACCAGTGGTTGTGCTCCAGTAATTAAATTCTGACAAACAGATGAACAAACAATCTCCAGGGGTAATGAGGCTCAGTCAATGAACCACAAGTGTTCACAAGTGCTAACAATAAGAGAAAATACAATTGAAACCCGTGCATATGTGTTACTCAAAAAGCAAGTTAAGAACTAATTAAAGGGATTTCTGTTTTGCTCTGAATGCTTTGCATTTAGAAATAGAGTATATTCTCCACATTCCAGCATTCTGGTATTCCTAGATATAAGCATGAGAGTAGGTTTTAAACTCATTTATTTTTAAAAAAAGAAATTTAATAAATTCAATGCCCCACTTGACCAAAAGTTATCACAAGCATTATGCACTTCTTTAAAACAAATATGAAAACCTGTAACCAGAGAATTTAAATCCTTCAATTTCAGTGTGCTCACCCTTTGCTTAGGGTGCTTGAAATGCCAGCTCATGAAAATGTGGTTGTAGAAATTGAATACAGTTCCTTCCAACCTGCTTGGTGATAGCATATTTCACATGCTGAAATGTAAGTATCTCTTTCTGCTCTTGGGGAAAAATGATAACATATGCCATCGACCTTAACTGTGCAGTAAAGTAACTCAAATTGGACATGTCTGTAGAAAAGTGCTTTGTGTCATGTGATGTAAATATCTACATTTTTTAATGTCCTTTTTCTTATCACCTGTGACAGAGGCCTGTCTCGCCATGTCAGAATTGATTTTATCCCTTTGAAGTATTGTTTCTTAGTTATTCAAAATACTTTTTCCAGAAAAAAAAGATTGGCAAAACAACCATTTCATGTGACAAGTACAAATGGGAAGTTGACAATAAATATCAACTTTGCCTTTTGCTTCAGCTTCTGATCTGAGAGAGTTAATCCCATCAATGACAGTCACATTAGTTTTTTTGGTATTTTGTAATCTGTCTTTCCTTTCTCTCCCTGGTTCACTGCAATCTGCTCTTGATTAGTGACCTGTCACACACTACCGGTATCTAATTGCTGCATGTATTACTTTTTTCATTTAAAATTGGATTCAAATTAAAATTTTAAAAGTGCTTTTAAGGGATCACGTGAAGCATCTTGATGAGCAGTGCCAATTGTTTCAATATAAATTATTTTCTCCTCTCTCTCTCCCTCAGTGATCCCATATTTAAGCTGTATTCATCAGGGTGCTCTTTAGCTGCTGTAAATGCTGAAAAATCACCAACAGGTTGATGCTTTCAGGTGCTCCAGAGCAGTGGACATTTTGGAGAGATTTGGAAATGCATCCACATACACATAGAAGTCGTGGTGTTTCAGAGTGGCCCAACTGAGAGTGTGGTACCAGGTCCATGATGAACCTTTATCACCAACAAGGAATCTGCTCCCTGACTATGGAACCTGTAGCTATAATATGTATATTTTATTTTTAAGTATTTTTCTTTATGGCAGTAAATGATAACAAGCTCCAAGGCCTTGAGGACAGTAAGGGAAAACCCTAATGACTCAAAAAAACAAGAGCTGACCTGAAGCTGATTTGCAAAATGTTGAGTGTGGTTCTAACATCCTACTCTGAGGTTTGGTTTCATACTTGTGCTCTCTCTGTAAACAGGAAGAGTAACTTGAAAGCAAAGGGAGGCTGCGAGGACGTTGGTGTGTGTGCACAGTGGCACGTAGGACTTGTACTTAACTGGGGCAAAGAAAGGGTTTGGTCTTTTTGTTTCCTTTTTTTCTTTTTCTTTTTCATTTTTTCCCATTTAAATCTACATCTGTATGCCAAAATGAAGTGCCTGTCTTGTAAGGTGGAAGGCAGAAAAGTTTCTATCAGTCCTCTTGAAGGTCCAGCCATGCTGGACTTAACACCACAGGAGCTTTTGTGTAATTCTCTTGGTTGGGGTGGCACTGCCTTTGGCAGAGACAACAGGCTAAGGGACAGCATGACTGAGGCACTGATGTTTCCTCTACTGGCATTTAAAGATGAACAGGATAGAAAAGCAAATGTAAGAGTTTTCTTCTCAGATACAACATTTTTTTGGTTTTCTCCATATTAGGAATTTTTTATCTAGAAAGGGAAGAAAAGCAAGCTGACTAATTTTTATCACTACTCCATTTACATGTTTAATTTTTACTATTTATTTTAGTATTTGCTGATGAGATGGCCTGATATACTGATGTGGCCACTGATGATGTATTTTATATCCAGAATATAGTGCTGTCCCTAATACGAGGTTTAAGTCCTGTGTCTCCTACTCATATCATGGGATAAGAAATTTCAGAACTGCAGAAATCATTTAAGAATCTAGTGTTCATTGATCCAGTCACTTAAAATGTCATGAGGCTTTCTGCAGCATGGAACATTGAAATAAAAGGAATTTTTATTTATAACTAGTAATAAAGGCCTAAAAATCTGGCAAATTTAATTAGTGAATTTTAGTAAAAAAATATTTTAAAGGAGTGAACTTGAGTGACTTGTAAACTTGGCAGCAGATATCTTTGGAATAAACTATAGTAAGTATAGCTGGATGAAGGTCATATTTCAGCCATATAAAAATTGGCCTTTAATTAATATTAGTTGCTGTTGTGATGGTGTTCACACAAAAACCTCAAACCCTTCATTAAATGTTAAGTAAGCCTCAAAAATTCCCTTGTGCAGTCCTGTAGTCATTTTTCATATTCTTCTGTTGTGGCACAGAGAAGCGAAGTAAATTTCCTTCTACAAGAGCCAGAAATAGAACAAAAATTCCCCCAACCAGCAACCACTTTATTGCCTCTCTTTGCATTCATCAGTTAAAACAGGATCACTTTATTTGTATATTTATGTTTTGAGTTTCTTCTGAACTGTTTGCAGTCTAGAGATGGGTTATTTTATCTGGTGCATGAGTGGGTATTTCATGGTCTGTAGAGTTCTCCTCACACTTTCATTTATTTATATTTCCTTTTGACTGTGCACCTTTTCTGCAACTCCTTAACCCAAAAGATGTTTCTAACCATAAACAAGGTCAATGTGTTTTTTCCTCCTGACCTATGTACAAGAATGGTGTGCAATTAATATTTTAATTTTTCAGAATTAATTAAGAAACATAAGTATTTTCATTACTTCTCCCTGCTATGAAGGAAATCCTCTCGTTACACCTTTTTATCTTCCATTGGAGAAAGCCACCCAGATATCTTACTTTCTGAAGTCTGTGTGCTAATGCTAAATGCACAGCTTTGGACAGATAAAGGAAATTTTTGACTCTAACTGAGAGTTTTTTTGTGTGCACACAGGCGTCTCCATCCTACCCGTCTGTGCACGCTGGCCCGTGGGCACACGCTCTTCTCCCCTCCCATCCTCCCACCACATTCTTTCCTTGAAGAGCTCTCTGCAGCTGAGAAATTAAGCCTCTTTACATATCCATCTCCAATCAGCACCGTTATTATTAAACCATTGCTGTGGGATCCCTAAATGAACTAACTTGTGTATAGCATGCAGTTTTCCCTGTTTCTTGCTAAAGCACTCCCTGTTTGTGTGGATTTTTTGTGTTGTGGAGGCATAGCCAAGAAAGAAAAACTTCCCTCCCACAGCACAAGAACAAAGCGCTGTTTCCACTCTGCCTGAAATTATTTTTCTTGAGATGGTCCTACAGGGACCAAAGCCATTTTGCCATTACCCCTTAGTGCTACTTTATGTGGGATTTATAATGAAATTGCCTTGACAATTTGGATAATGATGGAACAATGCAATAATTGATGAAACATTTTGGGGTAGAATGATTTCCTTTGGGAGACATCAACTTCTGCATTAAAATTGTAGTCCTAACATAATACACTGAACCTTTAAATAATAATAATTAAAAAATAAATAAAATAGTCTTTGACTGCATTGCTTAGTGTCTCTCACTGATTTTAGTTTCTGTTAGTTCTTAAAGTAAGATTGAAAAGGTCTGTGGAGCAGTAAAACCCAGATAGCTCAAGGATTCTGTCTCTGATAATCAAATAATCAAGGAATTACCCTGTTTGTAACAGTTCCAAGATAGACAGGAGTAATTGTTTGCTGTAATTTTCACTAAGTTGAGTAAATGAGCTAGTGAGGAGTGTTATGTTACGGTAACAGACAAGGAGAGAGTTTTATTGTGGTTTTTAATAATTTCCCTCAATTTTTTTGTTTAAAACTTATTCCCTAAGACAGTAATATATCTTACAATGTCTATATATTTTTTATTGTCCATCTAATGCTTTTTTATTTAAAGATCTTGGAGCATTTAACTTCAGTTACTTTATTAATGAGTAATCTCACAGAGCATTTAATGTAGATCAGAGAATTACATTTTCTTCTTCTGGAATATGGTTTCATTGATTTGTAAATCCAAAGTAATTAACCAAAGTAGGCTGTACTTCATATTTGCAATTTGCAAACAGGAAAAGTGAAATTCAGAGACCACAAAGCAAGCCAGAGACCTGATCCATATGCACTACATACATTAACATCTCTCCTAGTACTCGGGATTGTTTAGCAGAACAGTCAATCTCTTTCAGACATAGGACTGTTTGCATGGCTGGATTTTTGTCATGCTAATTTCCAGCATTTAAATGCTTTAAGGTAAAGCAGTCAGATCAATTGCTAAGAAAAACTCTTCAGAGGAAAATTCTTACAGCTGAGCTGTGAATTCCTGGAAAGGGAAGCTGAATCCTTGAAAGCGCACCCCTCTGCAGCCACAGAGAGCTCCTCGGGCATTGCACGGGGTAGATTTATCTACTAATCAGAGTAGTTTTGCCACAAATGCTTTAAGAAACCTGAACTTCGTCTGTATCTCTGGCAATTGTAAAAGAGATGTTGAGTTAAAAACACGTGACATTATGCCAAACAGATATGTTAAAAATTGTGCTTAAAGGTTAATATAATAGAAGTTTAGTTCATGTGAGAGTGATAGAAATATTGATCATAAAAATAAGTAGTGGTCCAGAAATTCAGCTGAGATGAAGGGGGGAGAGGGTGGGAAACTAGTTGATATATTAAGAATTTGAGTTGTGACACTAAGATCAATGGCTGTATTTTCACCCAGTGAAGCATGAGAGCTTCAGATAAGGGCAGTTAGTCAGTGAAATACTGACTGACATACCCTTTTATTGTTGGCATTTGGTCTCCAATATTGATCTTGGCTGTCACTGCCAACAAAGTATACTGAGGCTGTATTTAAGTTCAGATAATGTTGTGTTCAGTGTTTTTTGAATGATTTCTAAAAGCAAGGTGTCTAAGGAGTTAATTCGAGCACCCACTCTCTTCCATTTGATTTGTTTTTTCACAATACTACAAGCCATTATAAACTTTTGCCAATCAGTCAGAAGACATATAAAATGCTGCAATCCACACAGATTCTTTAAATCCAGAGATTTCTCTGCTGAGAAACAATATTCTGTAAACAACAATTACATTGTTCTTTGATGTCAATGCTGGGAACACCGTTCCTGAGTGTGCAAAAGATAGCAACTAAAGTGATTAAAGAACAAATCTTTAGGAGGAAAATCATTATTTCTTGCGTCAGTTTGGGGGAGCTGGAAGAGTTAAATTCAGGATTTTTGAATATAATAGTGATATTACAGCAAAACATGTTTACTGAGAGACATGAATCAAAAGTTTTGACATTTTCTTTTCCTTTACCTTTTTCTGCTGGCTCCATCTGAAAATCATCTGTGAACAAGATCTTTGGTTCTGGTCTTTTAAAATTAACAGTTTGAGCTTGAGTCAGAAAGGCTGAGAGAATTCTGTGCGTGTTTCCAATGTGGCTCAAGCAAAGCTGAGCCACCTTGGCTGGACCAAGGGTTGAGTTCTTCCTCCGCTGCAATCAGACACTTTTGCGTGTTATGAGTTACTTGCTGGCTGCTTCAAAGAGAGAAGAGGGTTTATCTAGCAAAGAGAAGCACAACCCAAACCAAACAGTTTTTCAGCCTTTCTCAGAGCATCATCCACAGGTTTGTAACTTTGATTCATTTTTCTTATGTTTGGTCATACCTGCAGGATTCCTTATAGTTATCATAGGGAGCAGACCCAGGATGGTTTTTATTGTAGCCTGGCAAACCTTGAACCTCAAGAGAAGGAAAGTCAAGGAAAGAAAGTAGAGCCCAAGCAATGAATTCCCTGACTGCTGAGAGGGTCTGGTGTGCCTGTTCTAAGCTACACTGGAGGGGAAGAGGTGGCTCTGCCTGTGCTGTTACTGCGTTTTTGTGGAGAATCAGTTAGGTAAGGTTATGTCATTTACCCAAGACAGCTTATGTCAGTCTTAGCCTTTGACCTCTTATTCAAGTTTATTTGCTTTCTTATAGCCAAATAACTCTGGGATAATCCTAGCCAGCAAAAGAAACATCACAAGAATGAGTAATGAACTTAGAGGCTGGAGACATGAGAGCAATGTCAGGAGCAAACTGGAAAATTGCATCAAGTTTTAAGAATTAGAGCTTATCACAACAGTAGTTTAAGAACATAACAGTCAAGACAGTGTATTTGCATGCGAAGTTCTGTAGCAGAAGTGAATAATACTGGAAATAGCTTAATCCAACAATGCTGCATCCCAATCGTAGTAATGAAGCTGTGGTTAAACCACTGGGAGCTGCCAGCCAGCCAGAATCACTTGTTTCCCTGTATCAAATTAGAAAGAACCTTTTATTTGAAAACACAAATTCAATATTGTTTTTACCTCTTTGCTTCAGATTTTGTTTTATACACCCCATAAAATTGTGTGCTGAATACCAGATAGGGCCATCACTGGTGGTGCATTTTATGCTGAAGCTGTCTGTCCACTGCACTGGATGCAAAGACTACCTGTGGTTTGGGTTACAACTGGATGTTTCTCTGATGGGATATTTGAAGTTATGACAGTCCTTCATCTTCTCTCAAACCCAAGGTTATACTGTACAGAGCCAGTCTAGAGATGCTGAAAGTTCTAAAAGAATAGGTAATGAGCATTTTAATTAAGCAGTGAGGAACCACAGCTGAGATACAGATGTACAATATTACTGGACAGATCCTTCTCAGATTGGATTGTAGTGGTGCTTCATCTTACTGTGGATTTTCCTAGGGTTCCTGAGGGTACTGTGACCCCCTTTCGGTTCAAATATTAATATTAATTAATATTAATTAATATTGTCAGGAAGGTAATACAGCATTATGTAGAGAAGCAGAAATTTCAGACATTGGATGAAGCCAGCTGATGTTATTTTTGCATTCTTACCTCAGGGAAGAGGGTAAGAAGGTTAAAATTGGAAATTATGATGCTTTACTCATTAAGGCTTTTACAGCTGAAAGTGAATATGGGGTTAGAAGGGATGCCGTCTGGACCATCAGAAGCAGTTCTTAGCACTTTGAGATTTCACCTTTTTTCTGAAATGGGGAAATCATTTCTGCATATTGTTAGTTGCTTCCTAGCAGACAAGGTATTTTTCTGCAATAAGCTTGAAAAATGAGACTTTTTCAAACTTTTTGTTTCAGTCAATCGGCTTTGATTTTTAAATCATGAAATTGCTTAGATGTGGGTGAGCAAATCTAAACACCTGTGAAATACATCTGCTGATGGCAGCCAGCAACACATAGTGAGTTCAGTACTGAGCTAATGCTGCTCTGCTGTGAGCCCAAGTCAATCAGGATCTGATGGTTGTCTGTTTAAAGCAAGCCTTCCAAAAAATCTGAATTTTATGTTCAAAAAACATCTTTTCCATTTCTTGCTATGAGTTTTGAGGGCTGAGTTCTTTCAGGCAACAGCTTTCTGGGTTCCTGGAAAACTGACAAGAAACCCTCTGGGTTCTCAGTGTCCTTCTATCACATCTGCAGCCTGCTCTTACCAGTGGTCCTCTGCTGTCCCTCTGGTCCCTTGTTGTGACTGCTCTTGCCGCCATGGCTAGAAGCATCTCTCCTGAGCGTGCCCTTTCCCAAGGGAGCCATGTCTCCCTGTTTGCACAGGAGCAGCCTCAGAGCACACATATAGCCTGTTTTAGACATTGCCACTCTCATGTGCTGGGAATTGGCCTCCTTGGTTCCCTGAACATGTCAGGGGCTTCTGTTCCAGCCCCACCCAGTGCAACACCCAGGTTCTCTGTAGCCAATGATCACCTTTGGACTTGGCTCCTTTCTCTTTCTTCTTGGGTGAGATCTGGGGGGTTTGCAGCAGTCTGCAAAGCCCATAAATCATTGGAACCCCATTACCACAGATGAAAAAGGTTTTCTCGGGAAGCAATTTCTGTTTTCAGAGACAAAAAAGGGGAATAAGGGGGAATATATGGGGCTTTGGTATATTTGTTGGGTTTTGTATTTAAGGGCCCTCTGCAAATGTTCTCTTCAACACTTTTAAAGGACTTGGTGCAGCAGGTGTGCCTTGGACTTTGTTTCATTTTCCCTCAATCCATCTCTGTCATAATTTGGAATAGAACAAAGGTAGTCAGGGGTGAATGAAACCAGACATTAAAAAAGAAAAAAGGTACAGCACACTTCAGGAGCATTTTATGATGATATGATCAAACAACCTAATGCACTACTACTGACCTTAACATGATGACAATTTAAGAGCGTTAATGATCTGTATCAGCATCTTCATCTGCCTACAGAAAAAAGGCAGAAGCAAATATTAACATAGCTTGTTACAGGCTGACTTCTTTTCTGATTTCACTTTGTTTTGATATTCTATGTATCCTGTCCACTATTACTGTTCACTGTAGCACCATCATCTTACCAGCTCCACTTAAACTGCATTAAATATTGCACTGAAAAGAGCAATGCTATTCAGAGTTGGGAGTGATTTGAGGGTTGTTTGCGGTATCTTAGGGAGATCAAGCTTGTACTGTAATCATGTCTAATGACGTTTTATTTCATAATTTAGAACCTGGCTTCTTACGTAAGTATATATGCACATACCTACATTTGTAACATGTATGTGTTTGTGTATATATATACACCACATTTATGCATGTCCATAAACATAGAACAGCACAGAGTGCTCCATGTCTGCCTTTCTAAGTGGCATCTGAGGATATATCATTGAGTTCGTAACCCATCAGTTCTATTCTCCTAGGCACTGTAAAATTCATTAAGCTAAGTAAAATGGCAAATTACTGGAGTATATAGAAGCATGCTTGTTTGATTTTTGGGCTCTTGTCCACGTTGCTTACCGAGCAACACTGGCTCATATAAGAAGGATCGTGATTTCTAAAGACTCTAATACAGCAAGTCATATTATGTGTGCGTATTAGAGTGTAGCAAAAAGCCTTTGTTCATTCTGACTGCAGTAGAGCTGACTTAATGCCCTGTGCTGCAGCTGTTCTCTAACTACTATGCACTCCAGTATTTCTTCTACAAGAACCACTTTTGTCCATCCTACAGGTTTGTTCAGGAGTGTTTACAGCAATGGCCTTTGAGGTTTTTCTAGCCTGTCACCAGTCTAATGAAACAACTGGATAGTTGCTAGTGTAGAAAGCCAAGGAATATTTTCTGGCAGCAGTTCTGTGTTGGGGTTTGATAGGCTGGAGTATCTGTACAAATCAGCCCTCAAGGTGTTCAGAGCACAGAAGCATTCATGAGTTTACTCCTTGCATCTCGAGCTCCCTTGTTGCAACTAAAGAGATGTCAAATCATTTCTTCAAGGGTTTGGGGAATGAGACTCAAAGGACTCAGCTTCAAAAGAGCCTGTCATCTGTTGGTTTGCATTTAGACACCTAAATGAGCAACCTAGTGTTGCAAGCCATTCGACATCCAGCAGACTCCATCGATTTTGTCAGGATTGTTTATGTTGAACAGTTCTGATACCTGACTGCATCTTCCAGGTAGCTAATTGGGAGCTGACCATGTTGGCTCTAGCTTGGGCTGGGTGTGCTTAACACCACTGAAAACCCATTCCAGGATCTCTTGTTTTGCCAATGCAGCCTGTTGGTACGCATGTCAGTGCTCCCAGCAGGCTCCTAGGCTTTGAACATCATCCTGCTCACCATCAGTCCACTCTGCAGGTAGTCCTTGCTCAGTAGCTGATAGCAGAGGCTAAAAGTGAAAAAATATGCTTAGACCTTCTCCTACTCCCTCCCCATACGCTAAGCAAGGGTAAGGATAAGCAGCTGCCAAGGAGTCCATCATTTGTCCTGGTTTGAAACCTATAAATAGCCAGATCATTAAAGGTGTCGCTTACAAAACGCCTTTGTCACAGAAGCTATTTATGGTGTGGACTTTGGCTCTGCACAGTTTTCTAGGACTGCCAGAAGCAATGTTAATCTACCTGAGCAGTGAGGCTGGCAGAGCTGGTAGCAATTTCCTCTTCTCCTTTGCATTATAATAAATTCATTTTGGTGTAAAGGAGAGCAAAATCTGGCCTCATATTTTATAACTGAATAAGAAACAAAACTATCCAATGACCAGCAAAATTTTCATAAAAGTGTTTTAGGGAAGTAAAAATACTCCCATAATCTTTAATGCTCTTCAAGGGAAAGGAAGGAAATGCTCTTTTTATTTTAAAGATTTCACTGGGTTGCTGCTTACTATCTGGGGAACCAAGAATGCCACAGCCCAATGTCGAATATTTGCACTTTAAGTGAGTTGTAATGAAAAGATAGAGGGACAGAGTGTTTGGTGGTTACGGGGCTATTAAGAGACTCAGCAGACCCAGATTAATTTCATTCCTTTGCCTCAGACCTACATTATTACCTTGGCCAGGTTACTCAGTTTGTAAAGAGAGAATTATGCATGGCTATCTGTAAGGGTGTCATAGAATGATTTGGGTTAAAAGAGACCTTAAAGATGCTCTCGTTTCAACCATAAAGGGACACCTTCCACTATACCAGGTTGATCCAAGCCCCGTCCAACCTGGCCTTGAACACCCCTGGGGATGGGGAACCCCTAGGTTGTCTGGGCAATATATTCCAGTGCCTCACCACCCTCACAGTAAAAAATTTTTTCCTGATGTCCAATCCAAACCTACTTCATTCAGTTTAAAGCCATTACCCCTTGTTCTGTCACTGGAAGGCTTTGTCAAAAGCCCCTCTCTAGCTTTATTGTGGGCTCCCTTTAAGTGCTGGAAGGCAGTCTAAGGTCTCCCCAGAGCCTTCTCTTCTCCAATCTGTAGAATCCAGACTCTCTCAGCCTTTCTCCATAGCAGAGGTGCTCCAGCCCTCTAAGCATCTTCATGGCCTCCTCTTGACTTGCTCAAGCACGTCCCTGTCCTTACAGTGCAGCCCATGGCATGTTTGGCTTTCAAGGCTGTGAGTTCACATTGATGGATTGTGTTGAGCTTCTTGTGCACCAACACCCCCACATCTTCTCTCCAGGACTGCTTTTGATCCATTCTCTGCCCAGCCTGTGCTTGGGATTGGGATTTCCCTGACTCACATGCAGGACCTTGTACTCAGCTTTGTTGAACTCCATGAGGTTTAGATGGGCCAACCTGTCCAGGTCCATCTGGATGTTCTCCCTTCCCTCCAGCATGTCAACCGCACAGTTCTGTGTCCGCAGCAAACTTGCTGAGGTTGCACTCAATCCACTGTCCCTGTCACCAAACAAGATGGTTGTTACAATTCCAATACCTGAGAAATGCCACTCGTCACTGGTCCCCATTCAGATGTCGGGGTATTGACTGCAACTCGGAGTGCCACCATCCAGCCCATTTCTTATCTACTGAGGGGCCCATCCATCTAATCCAGTTTAGAGACGAGGTTGTGTGGGACAGTGTCAAATGCTTTACACAACTCCAGGTAGATAACATCAGTTGCACCACTCTTATTCAGCAGTGCAGTTTTTTAAGGATGGTGTTTTGGTTCATGAAGCCCCCAAATATGCTGGAATCCTTCATTTTGCTCTAGAAAGATTGCAGATTAGGTGCTATTATTATTTCCTTAGCTTTTTCTGTAGTTCTAGCGTTAACTGCAAGCTCCATTTCAGATTTCAGATCATCAGGGGTCCCTTCCATTAACCAAAGCCATTTAAATCATGAAGATTTTCTCTTTATTAAAAACACAGAAATGAATGTTACTCAATCAATTATTACCGAAAAAATGCTTTGCTAATCAAGTTAGGAGAGACTCTGCCCATTCCATTGTTTCAGTGATGCATTGAATATGACAGGCCAGCTTGACTGAAGGCAGCCAATGTGTATATATATATAAAAATATGTGTATGAGAGTATGTGTGTGTGTGTGTGTGTAGCACAGCTGATGCTCGCTGAAAGCTTTTGTGTGGTGAACCGTAACATAATAGTGAAATCAAGGTTTGCTAGCTGACAGACATCAATTTGCCAGAGGCCATCCCTCCTCTCCAGCCTCCCTGGCACATTTGTGCACTCACACACACGGACATATCTTGTCTGCTGATTTCTGGCAAATCCTATGGATACTTCCAATCTCTGCTCTCAAGACATTTGCCAGCCAGCCTCTCATAATGTCTCGTGTACATTCCTGCAGGCTGAAAAAAAAAAAAAATAAGTAAGAAAAATTACAGATGATTCAATTAAACTGATATTGTTCACAACAAAAATGAGAGCAAATGCAATTTGGGTCCTGTTCATGTGACTTAATTATCTCTTACCTCCCCACTCCACCCCCTTTTTTAGAATTTAAAAACAATTATGATATAATTGCCAATCTGGAGATCCCTAGATATGCAGTAAATACGCTTTGTCTCACTGAATGCTCTTTTTCTTGATTCAGAAATAGGACCTTATTACAAATGCACACACACAAACACCAAAAAAAAATCACATAAAGTCATCAAATGACCTTCAGGAAATAAAATTCTGTAATGCTGTATACCCAGGAAAGACATACCCGTGTATTAAGTGAGTGAATCTGCTAAAGTCATTGAAGATAATTAGCTGTGTGCATTTATAAGATGTGCACACTTTCAACACTCGAGGCAAATCCCTAGAAGTCAATTGAAACCTTCTCTGACAGAGGCGTGGAGGTGCATTTGAAGACCAAACATGCCTTTTTTGCCTGAATTAGTAACGTTTCAAAATTTACTAACAGCTTTTTAATGTGTAATCATCTTGACTTAATGGGGAAGAAAAAAATCGCGATCATTAGGAAGCCCATACTGAGTGTATGTATTCACGCGGTGGGAAAGTGCCTTGCAGTATACAGTAGTTTGGAGTAAGTAGGATCCATTACCCATATCTGATGAAGGGCTGTCAGATATGAAGCAAATTTAGAGACCTGCTTGTCCCTTCAGCTATTCATCACTGCTGAGTAGCTCTAGCGGCAGCCGGTGGTATTTTTAGAGAGGAGAATGATATGGAATTTCTCCATGTGCCGCACATTAGCTGATCCCATTACTCAGAGCTACTCAGAAAGTCACAGCTGACACATCAGCTTGGTGGCAAAGAAGAGCGATTGGCTCACAAGGGAAAACACAGAGGAGACGTCTAAGGAGGGTATATTTGTGGGGACATTGCCACACTGAGACTTTCGTCAGCTGAAGTCCTGTGTTACTTGGAGTCAGCAGCAAAATGCAAAGATAATTTTTGAAAGGTACATTTTCTCAGGATTCTGTGCAATTTTTTCCAGGTATGTTGTCACATAATACATGTAATAGTTTGAATAATAAGAATAATAACTCATTGTTAGCTCCTTAAAGCATCCAGCAGCTGAAAAAAGGTTTGTCCTGAGCTTCAGGATATTTTCAAAATAATGCGGGCAGCTGACTATGAACAAGCTATTTTGCAAACAACCAAAGTTATCTGTATTATTATTTATCATTATTTATCAAAGAAAATCCATTTAGTTTAATGCTTATTTGACTTGCTTCTCTTTAAGACCTCCAAATCCTAATAATGTGTGGAATACACTCCAGAATGTCAAAATAGTAAATTGTATGTAATTTTCTTTGACAGTAAGTGGATGAGTCCTTGCCAGAATTGTTCCTCTTTACACCCGGTGTGAAGTCATTGCTTTTCTTCTGTCAAGTGATATTTGGCTTTTTAAAACCTACTAACAAGAACACTGCTGACCTTCTTGTATCAAATTCAGCTCAGTGGGGCTGTGGGGAGCGGGGAGAAGTGGTCAGCAGGCAGTGGCCTTCCGCCTGTTCTGCTGCAGCCCAGCTCCACGCCATCAAGAACTGAGGGTGGGCAAATGTGCCAAACATTTAAAGAATGTCCTTTTTTTTTAATAGCTCTAGTACTCACCCCCGAGCGCTGCGATACTGAACTTCCAAAGCTTTGGGCTTACATGAATAGCATTCATCTTCGCTTCTGGTTCTGATCTTGTAAAAGCTAACTCATGCATGCACAACATGATAGACCATGTTACGCCTCAGAGCCTTTTTCAGAGCTATCATCTAATACATTTTTTATAAGCCAGAGCACATTCATAGAATTCTGCCTCAAAAGGCATTCAGCTTTAATGGCTGCACGGAAATGTCTAGGCTGGCTACTTGCGCTGTTTGAAACAAAAGGGTAGTTAAAATGTTGACATTTTTTATAGTAGCCTTTAAATTTCAGGGCTTTTTTTATTAAAGGTGTGCTGTTTACAAGTAGAAGAATGTCTAGAGAAAAGCTTCTTTCTCCTAGTCCGAAATAAAAAGGGTCAGAATTTTGGCAGCCAAGAAGGTGTATGCTCTTTGTGGAAGTGGTTGTTTGAGTGTATTTTATACCACATACACGCACATGTGTACATGCATCTGCAGAGAGGCTGATTTTGGAACAAGTTAGATTAGGAAAATATTAGGAGGCAGATTTTGGTGTCAGTCCTGTGATTTAGCTCAGGTTAGCTGCTAACAACAGAAGGGAAGAGCAAAAGTAATTCATGGGTATAATTTTGTAACATGCATCAAAGTACAAAAAAAAACAAAAAAAACCACCAAAAATTTAATTGATTAAAGAATGATTGAAAATTTATATTTCCCCTTATTGAGTCTATCCCAGTAGATGGACAAGTTTGCAGTCTCACTGAGAAATCGGTTTTCTAAAGAAAATTGGTAATCTGAGGTAAACAACAATGCTCTTGAATTTTTCTAGTTCTCTGCAGGCAGGACTGCATTCATTTGGCTTGCTCCGATACATTTTGAAGATTATTTTCTTCTGTATCAGAAATTTGATTTAGCAGCTAGAGTTATTCTTGTGTTTGTATGTAACTGGAAAGCTTGTTTGTCTTTAAAATTGGGAGAACATTTGTAGTGGTAGAAAAATTGAGATTTTACCTCCTAATGCTTTCTTGGAGTCCCAAGATAAAAATTCTGTCAAAGTATTTTAGAAAATGCTTTTTCTTTTTTTAAAGATACTTCTGAAAGGCTTCAAGATGAAAATTCTGTGAACTGCTGGTTATGAGTGACTCATTTTAAAATCCGAGTTTGGCTCTGTGCTTGTACTTTGAAAATCTGCAGAGATGGAGAGTGTATCAGAATCTGGGCCTTTGATTCACATCTGCATAAGGGACGTAGAGTGTCTTCTGCTTTGTCTTGAGATGAATAATTTGTCTTAATGTTATTGTCCTAAAGTGACTTTGAAATAATAGAGTCTGTATTTCTGAGTCAAATTACAGGCTAAGACAAGATAATTGAATTGTATCTTTTGTGAGGTATTTGGTGGAAAAAAATTGCCCAGATTTTATAATATATAATTATCTAGTGCTGTGTACTTGTGACACTTCGGTTTGGTTTGGCGTCTTGTTGCCCAAACAAGTTGTTGACAACCCATTCTCTGGAAGTGTCCAAGGCCAGCTTGGATGGGGCTCTGAGCAACCTGGTCTAGTGGAAAGTGTCCCTGTCCATGGCAGGGGTGTTGGAACAAGATGGTCTTCAAAGGTCCCTTCCAAACTAAATGATTCCATGATCTTCTGCCCTTGATCTCATCATACAGACATTTAGGTGTTGTGCTTATGGGTTTATTTTGATTCTAACAATGATTGCAAGCAGTCCAACCTTTTGTGCATGTCTGTCTTTCCACAGGACTTAAATATCATTAACCTTGCAGGAAAAGCCCTGTGGGAGGGTCTGACTGGACAGAAAGTTGCACAGGAGTTAGTTTTGCACCCTTGCAGCACAGAAGGACAATATTAGGGTGTCTTAAAAGGGTAGCCAACACGTTAGGAAAAGGGATTGTTTCTCCATTTGATACCTGTGAGTCCACATCTATACACTGTGTCCAGTTTTGAGTTCCCCAGGACACTGTACAAGGCCTGCTGGGGGGAGTTTGGTGGAGGGACACCAAGATAATTAGGGATCTGGAATATATGATGTAGAAGGAGAACCTCAAAGAGGAGCTGCCTTATCCTGGCAGAGAAGGGGAAAGGAAAGTCCTAAAAGTGTTCTGAACTACTTACTGACAGGTTACAAATGCAACAGAGCAAGACACTTTTTTTCCCAGAGGTGCACAGAGTACATAGGACTGGAGGCAACAAGCACAAGGTGTTAGCATGGAGAGGCAAATTTTGATACAAGAAAACATTTTCACCATGGTGTGGTCAAACACTGTAACAGGAACCCAGAGGGACTGACTGCCCTTGGAGATACTGAAATATCTGGACAGCCCTGAGCAACCTGATCTAGTTGGTCCTGCTGTGAGGCTGACTTGACCAGGTGACCTCAAGATGTCCCTTCCAACCAAAATTACCCTGTGAATGTGTGCTGACACAGGCGCTCTCTGTTTAACAATGCAGTCAGGAAATTTGAATGCTGACAAAAGGGCCGAGGTCAGTTCTTCCTGCTTTAAGAACCATTTGTGTGAAGTTAAACCAAAAAGCCCCAAATGAAATGCCCTTGTTTTGAGGTTTGCATAACTTGGGACCCAAAGTGAGCAAGTTAGAATTTTTCGTCACATCATGCAGAAGCAAAAACCGCATGGCTGTATTTTGCAACGACTGAAGTAGTAATTTGTGGTTCTTGCAGGATATAAGTATTTGTTGCCACGTCCATTGCACTCTAAGTTTGGACATGGAAAAGGAAGAACTCGTTGGTTCTTATGGGATGAGCCAGCAGTGAAGTATGTCTTCAGAAGAACTAAATGCCCACCTTTCTTTTTGCTTTTCAAACTGTCATGACATCTAGAAGCATATTTAACATATCTAACCTTTTAAAGCTATAATTAGCATCAATTTCTAGTGCAGTAGTATTCAGAGAGCTCAATCAACTTCAGTCCACATATAAGAGACCCAGACTTTGTTCCACCCTCTCCAACAAAAACAATTAATTTGATTGTTAAGCTGCCTGAGCAACTCCTGACAAGACCCACCCCCGTTGGACCTTGTAGACAATTGTAGCCGTCATAAATGTTCATCCATCAGCAGCCTTTCACAGCTGATGGAAGAAGAGTTGGCACTACAGAAGGGTGCCTCAAATGTTTTAGGTGCTACTAGGATAACACATCTGAGATTTTTTGCCAGGAAAAGGATTTGTCAAAGACCAAATTTCTAGTAGTGTACAAGGACCTGGAATAAGACCCAGGTCTTGAGTCATGGTCCAGAGCCTGTGCTGGTTTTATACTCTATCTACTGTGATCCTGAAGATACCCCTCTACCTGAAACATGATGGGCTGATTTGTAGAATTTTATTTGGTCTGTTTTCTCCAGAAGAGTGTGTTTTGCACACCTGTATCCCTGCTGAAAGAGGCAGTCTGTCTTTCTAGATGTTTTTAAAAGCAGCAGACAGCAGCCTCGCTCAACATTTCTGCAATAACGATGACAACCACTGGAATAATATAAACCACTTACTAATCAGTTTGCAAAGGCAGGACATCTGCTTTACACAATACAGAAGCAAATTAAGGAGGCTTTCACAGTATTCTGAAATTGTGTGTTAGACTTTAAAGAGAGAGAGAGAGAGAGAGAGAAAAGAACTAATGGTAAATAAATTGGACCATAGTGCTAGTTTTCATCCAGCTGTATGCAGCTCTAAAACAGCTATCTCAGAAAGGTACCTATTATTTATTAATTCAAGATTACTCCAAAAAGCAATTCCTCCATAAATTTCTTTCCAACAAGGTTCTAATATCAGTAAATTCTTGGCACAAGTTATGCTGGGAGAATATGTCCACAGTCACAGTCTTCATTATTGTAATTCCAAGAGGCTCTTGCCTACAGACACTTGGATTTTTGAAGGTTTAAAGGGTTTTTCATGTGGGTGTACCATGTGTTAGGTGCTGACTTTAAACTACTCAGTCCTACCTTGCATTGCAGAAGGAAGAGAGGGAGTCTGGGATTCATAGCCTCCCAGATTTAATGGGTTTGGTTTGTATGGCTTTGTCAAAATTCCATCATCTTCCTAGTAGCAGCCCCAAAGCCAGTTCTTACTGCCTCTGAGAAGCTCCATACATCATCTTCTGAGCTAAAAAGTTTAGTATTTTTTATGCATGTCAGCATGTGTTCTGAGACGTGGTATTTGGGCAGGGAGGGGACCAACTCAGCTACTTTCAGGGATTAAGTGTGAGAGTCAGGAGTAAGACAAGTGGGCAAAATTAAGATAGAGATGTGATTTAGGATAGGCATTGCACATCAGCTTGGAAGCAGAATACTCTGTTTAATTTACTTTCTTGGATATGTATTTCAGTAGACAGCTATGTCTGGCAGGGTTTAGAATGTATCTGGACAGAAATCCTAAGACTAATTTTTATCACTGTCTGGTCCATGGCAAGGATGCCAGTTTAACCTGTTTCTTATTTGATCTAAAGACTAGTGGGATTGGGATCTGAGCTTATGTTTCCAGCAGTTAACCACATCAGTACTGTTTGGTTAAGCAAACTCATTTAAAATTGGGAGAATATGAGTCAGAACTACACCTGATTGCCTGGAGAACCCAGTCGTGGAATACACGCAGTGCTGTGCTCTGAATGTTTTAGATGGCACAACATATGACCAAAATCTGATGGTCCAGAGAAAATGAGTCCTTTTGGGAAATGCAGATGTTAAAGATCTGAGCACGTGCAGCCTTTAACTAGGAGAAAAATGCACTTTAAATTCATCAATATTTCCTTTTTTTCTTGGAGTGGGGAATGTACTGATTGGCTGAATTTCTGTAGAAATTGCTGGCTTTGCTAATGTTAAGAGTAACACTTGCCCACTTGAAAGAAAAGGGAATAACTGAATCCATTTGTGGAATGTGTGTATATTATCCCTTTTGCTTTTTCCTGGATATGCAATTCCCACCTTCATCTCAGAGTTGGAAAGTTTAAGATGTAAAGCAGAACATACCATTACAAAGGATGTTTGGAGCTCTTAAGGAATTGGTTTTCATTTAGGTCCAAAGTATTGATGTGAAGGTTTTCTTTAATCTGTTTATTTTTTAAAGGTGGTGAAATATTTAGTACACTGTGTTACACTTTCCTTTTCTAGATTAAGTGTTCTGGAGACCCATCATCTTTAAACTGAAATGGCACAGGAGACTAATAATGGAGCAAGTCTCCACTATAAGCTATTTCTAAACCAAAAATGTGTGATAGTTTGGATCTTGGGGAGCTACTTGATGTTTCTCCCAGCTGATTCTCTCATCAAGGGTGACGGCAAAGACTGGCGGTCGTCTGTAAAACTGTGGTCTCCTCTGATGTCCGTGGGTTTCATCTGTCTAGAATTAAAGGATATCAGGATTCCAGTAGTGCTGCACTGCAGCAAAAATGGGCAATTCCTCTTTCATTGGTGTAGCAACACACCAGAGTGCTCAGTCTCTGCATTACTTTAGCATTTGCTGATGAGTGTGGATTCATTGACTCTGTCCACACTTCTTACTAATATAAAACACCGCAATAATGTCTGCACAATACTGTCTACAACAGGCTTAGAACTTGCTGCATAACTTAGCCTAATGATTAATTTTATTTCATTTTGTGCAGTTCTCTCTTTCTACCTGGAAACAGAGATATTGCAACACTGCCAGAGCATCTCTAAGAATCACCACTGCTCCAGACACTTCTAGCTCCTGCATTTTGTGAACTCTTAGGTGCACATTACATCAATACTTATTTTTGGACTAGAGGTCCACAGGGAGCCCCTGGCACAATATTTTTGCAGTAATTCAGGATTGAACTCCCTGTGGTTAGGATATACAAAGATATTCTAAGGATGGCAGTGATTTGTGCCTTCTGCACAGTGTTTCTCAAACCTCAAAATGTCTTTCCCTCAGCAATTTAAAGGTTGCTGTTGGCTCTGACTGCAGGGGAAAAGACATTACTGTTTCTGTGAAGAAGTTATCTGTGAACACGAAAAAACTTCAGTAAGTTCTCTAAGGGGAGACACCAAAACTCATAAAAATATTGACAGAGCTTATGCATAGCTTTTCTGCACTTTGTTGGTTATAAACAAAATAAAGGTACCCAGACTACATTTCATAATAGAAGACAGGTGAGCTGAAAAATTTATAAAGGTGGGAGAGAATTAAGAATGATAATTTTCAGTTAACATTTGAATGATGTGGCTCTATTATAAACCATTTAATGCAAGATGCAAATGAATGCATCTGAAAAGGGAACTTCATGTTTGTGGGTTTACTGTAATTGAGCACAGTATGTATTTGAAGGAGTTGTTAGGGAAATGAAGGTTTAAGGCTAAATATGACTATTCTGCTGAAAAGCTCAAAAATGTTTTAATCAAATAGAGAAAACAGGTCCTTAAACAAATAGGAACCTCGGGGTATTCTTTGCGGGCATGTGAGACCACAAGATCTTGAGTAATCAGGGGTCCTAAGGCAATGAGAAGAAACTCCCCAAAATTGGTTTTGTGCTACTGATGTTCGCTGTGGAAAGTCCCAGTTCATTCCATGCTCAGCACTCTCAGAGCACCAAATTTTCTCCCTCATCACCAAGTTTTGATGAGAAGGTGCCTTAAAAGCCATCAGCATTCATGGAAGAGGGCAAGAGACACCACTGCCTCTTGTGTGGCCAATGAAATGCCAATGCCAGCCCCAGGTCAGCCTTCCCAGGAGTGGGTGTGCCCAATGTCTTGTCTGCTGAAATAAATTAGCAGTGTTTGAGGGACAAAAATGGCACTGGCTGCATGCAGAGATGGAAAAACCCAACCCCAAAGCCCCACAACTGCTGGAATCAGGAGGAGCAGCGGGGCTGGGGGCATCTGGCAGAGCAGCAGGCAGGAGCAGTGGGTGATAGGAAATTCATTAATTATCGAGACAAGTGGTGTTCAACGACAGGAACAGGAGAGTATCTCCTCCCAGGAGAAGCTGGAAGATAAATATTGCTTCATGATGAGTAAGTGAGGTTGTGGGAAGTCCTCTGATGGCAGGCAGATCTAGTGACAGTGCTTCAAACATAAACATTTGTGGGGATACCTTTAAATGCTGATGGTTTCCTCCTCTCTGGGAAAGCATTGAAAATAGCATTTTCTAGCCCAGAGCCACTGAGCAGGAGTAAGCAGATGCGATCTGCTGACATTGTATGTTAAAAGCCACAATCTGTATCTGGCAAGTGAGTGGAGGTTTTGAAGTTGGAGTTGAACTAGCTGAGGTAAATAGGCAGGAGTTGGTGCTTTGGTCTTTAATTTGTATTCAGTTTTAATAACATTTAATTGATTTTTGAAGTATTTTTGCAGCTTTCAAATAATTTGTAATGGTCTTTCAGAGCTTTAGATATAGAGCATCATATTTCCAGTTAAAGATTCATTATTTAATTACTACAGCTCAGTCAAGTCCTGATAAATACGAGCACCATCAGAGCTATTTTTGTGTCCTGATTCATTTCTCCAACAGGACTGAGGAAACATGGCCTTGAACCATGTTTCTAATGGTGAACTAATTTCCTGCTGAATAAAAACAAGGAAGAGAATTATCTGCATATATTCTACCAATGATTCTACCACATAATACAGGGATTAATAATATCATTACATTTCTCCCCCTTCCGAACACCTTTCTTGACTTTACTAAATCACACACTCTGAAATAGAAAGCCAAACACTGAACAGAAATAGTAGCTAACATATAAAATGAAGATTAAGAAAAGAAAAAGAAAAATAACATTCTTAGCTTTGTTTCGGCTGCACTATTTTTGTAACCGAAAATCAACCTCTGTTCCTAAACAATTTATATGCTGTTTGGCTATTAGCATTGCTGCCTTTTAAAGCTCTCTCCTTTTTCTTCCCTCTCCTCTCACCCCCAGTATTTCATTTTTATACCTGTCATGAAATGGTCAGGGTCGGAAGTCAGCACAGAGTGCATCATTTGTACATTGTGTCCCTTTTCCTCATGTGTCTCTGCTGCCAGAGAAATTGAACTTTCGTCCATTAAAAATCCATTTATTGTGTCTTGACTTCACTGAACTAAAGAACAGGACATTTCATCAAGCAGTACAGTTTAAAATCAAATTAAATTGTACTAGTGCCCAGAAAATGTGACATGATAAAGACCCCGACCATTTAAAAAATCTTTTTAAAGACTTTCCTGATTTCACTTACTGGTACTTCCACATGTCCTTTAAAGTTCAACCTGGTCAGTGATGCAAAGACTCACCGTGGGACACCTAAAAGAACCCCCCTTTTGTCTTTTTTTTCCCCTTTCCTTCTTTCCATAAAGCAGGTGGTGAGCACTTCTAAGAGATTCGTTTGACGCCTCATCCAGATCCTGAGTCTGGATGTACATGGTCCCAGTTGTGATGTCCCTGTCCTTCCAGGTGATCCTGTATGATGGACATCATCTGCAGTGATGACTTGTGTTGGAGCACCCTGTGTTTGAGTAACTCAGTAGCAAGCCCATGAAAATCAGGGGAGCCAATGCTTGTCCAGCAAACTTCCCTGATGCCTTTCAGCTTGGTTAAACACATTCCCCCAAAAATGGGGGTTGCATCATATATTCTTCTGTAACAACCTGGTCCCTTTATTGCCTTATGTACCCACAGCTTGTAGGGGAGAGCCTCCCTAAATATGGTTCTTATCCCAGTTATAGTTTCCTCAATGTTGATGTGCCACTGAGTCAGAGAAGCTGGAGTTTCGCAGACGGATTACAGAGTTAAACTGTGCAACTTGCAGGGCTACATATGTGCAGCGTTTCTGGGAGTCCGGGAATGAAACGGGGGGCTGAGAAAACACCCGTCTTCCAGACCCCAGTGCAAGGGCAACAGCTGGAATTTGCACAGCTCCTTATTCAATTAATATTCAGAAGCCACTATTGCATTTTCCCAAGAGCAAAGAGACAGTAAAAGCAAGCTGCTGCATCTGGCTCCACTGTTTGTCCTCCCCCTTATGCGGTGTTGGGTTTCTTGGTTGGTTGTTGGTAGTGTTTTGTTTCTATTTTAACCTCTTATAAATATGTGTAACATTTGGCAAAGAGGCAACTGGGGACCAAGAAGAGAGCAGCAAAGTGGTGTTTCGGAAGCCAAGAGAGAAGCGTGTTTGAAGTGAATTGCACCAGATTTTTGTTCAGATGGGAGACGCTTGATTTGGTTTTTGCTTGACTTGCTTCCATGTGTAGTGAACTGCTGAGATGCTTGTTTGTAGTTAAGATCTTTCTAAGGTATGGTTTGGGTTTACAGGCTAACCAACAACAAGAGGAAGGTGTACTACAGTGATAAATATTTATTTGGATATAATGCTCACAATGTTTTTAAAATGTAAGCAACAGATTAAATACAAATAAGTTATCACTGCCTTTCATTTTTGAAAAATGAGGTATATCTTTTCACTTTTGGACTGTACTGTGTATTCTAAGTGGAAGCCGATTACAAAATGATATTTAGAAAACATGATTTATAGACCCTTCTTTTGTTTATATATACATAAGAGGTGTCCATTCTGTTTGTGTGCAGAAGGAGGACATCCAGTATGATGGTTTTTCTGGCTCCCAAGCTGCTGAAATAGAAGATCAGGCCAGGAAATGTATTCCCTTATGGTGCTTTCTGGACTGAGGCATTTCCCTTTCTGGACTGATGCTTGAATTGCATGTAGTACACAGGCTCCAGAAGAGCTGATTCTTTGGCAACCTGCTTTTTTTCCTGCTCTAGGCCAGCCCTGGAGAAAGAGAGGTGAAAGAGAGTTAACGAAATTTCATAGCTTGTTATTTACTGTTTTCAGTGGATGATTTCAGCCTAGAAATCATTTATCATTTCTTGCAAAAATGATAAATGCAAAGTATTGACAAGTGGCCGAAAGCTAGAAGGAAGTTGTGGAAGTAGTTTTTAGCTTGCAATCAAAATGAGAAGCTTTGGGCAATCTGGTTTCCTTCTCTTCCTGACCCACCAATATGAGGGCGGTCACAGTGGGAAGCACTAAAGTATTTTTTCATGTACTTTGTTTTGTAACAAGTCACCTCAAATAGAAGCTTTTAATCATTCACTCCAACACAGGCTGAGGAGATGCAGATCAACGGTCTTGGCTTCAGTGTTTGGCTTTTTGATTTCAGGATTTCTATGCACACCACTTGCATCATTTTAATGGCAAACTACTTCTTTTTCTGGTACCTCATCATGGTTTAAAAAATTTATTTTGGTTTCTATTTGTACCCTTTTTTCTATTTTGACAAATTACAATTATAGTGTTCAGCTTTATCATTGTATTATAAATGATATAACAACTGCTTGTGAATGCCCATAAGTTTTTATTGTTGTGTGTGAATGTTAATAACAACATTGCAGAATGGCACAGAGAAGGTTTAGCAGAATAATGTTTGCATTTCCTCTAGTAAAATATCATACCATAGTACAATTCCTGGATAATAAAGCCATAGATTCTCTTATCTATCTGTGTCATGGTAATGAATCATGTACAGAGCTTCTAAATAGAAGGTGTATGTTACGTCTCTGATATGGATAGATAGGATCATAGCTCTTCTAGATATTGAAGAGTTATGATTCATCCAATGCCAGAGAAAATGAGTGCCATCCCCAGAAATTCCAGCTCTTGCTTCCCATGATCGAATGGGTATCATGGGCTTCCTGATCACATATTGCAATATGTGTGTACTGAGCAAGCAGCAGGCACAGAGCTGAAATGCAAAGTATTGGAAGTTTGTAGCATTTTTGGGCTTGGAGGGATCAATGTCTGTACCACCTTTTCTATGTGGGAGAATCAGGCTTCACTTATGCATAATGGCATAGCGAATAAACCCATAGGGAATAAACAATATTACAAAGAAAAAATTATATCAAGTCTGATTTAAAAAAAAAAAAAATCCCTTTCCTCCAAGGAAATACACTTTAATTCCTAAATCATTTTCTCCTTTGTCAGCAAATTTTCTGCAGGGTGCTGATATCTAGACCACTGAGTAATGTAAGTTTGGACCTCTGGGATCATCTGCTCCAAACCCTAAATCAAAGCAGATCCAATGAGATTAGGATGCTCAGGGACTTGTCATGCCATCGCACACAAAAATTCCAGGAGAGAAACACCAGATTAATTCTTTTAATTCCCTCTTGTTAGTAATATGTTGTTGTCATACTTTGCTTCTTTGTTTTAGCTTGAGAGGGTATTAATGTGTCTGAATGGGATTAAACATGTATAAATCTTGCAGTGACTGATGCTTTAGGAAATAGCTGTTTTCTTCAGCTAGAAGGTTTTACTCCTGAAAAATGCTCCTGAAAGCTTAGTCAAAACCTTAGAGTGAAAATTAGGTAGCAATACATATTTTGCTAAAAATCTATCAAGCATTAATTTCAATCTCTTTAGAAGAACACAAAAACCTCAATGAGAGGCTTAACCAGGAATAAAAGAACAAGTTCAGACACTTAATGTGTTCAAAATTCCTGCTTATTTTGTTGTGGGACGGCAGGAATGTGGGACAAACGAAAAGCCTCAAGTCTGAAGCAAACCTGACGCAGGAGAGGGGCAAGAGGGCAAGGCGGGAGTAGGATGAGGCATGGGAAACCATGGCACAGCTCCTGCCCTTTTCCATCTCCATTCCCTAGAAAGCCAGAACTGTGACAAAACAACCCAAAACAGCAAAGCCATGGGAGGTTGCACCCTGCCTTTCACCTTTTATCTTCCCTGGCCCACTGCAGGAGGTGGAGAGTTCAGTGTTCGTGTGGTTCTTATCTCCTAGGAAATCTCAGCAGTCAGAAAAACAATCTTAGCTCTTTTAACACTAATGAAAGTTGAAGGCAGTAAACAAAATCATGGAGTAAATCATCCAGTGCTGACATGTCTTTTGGAGCAAAGAGCCTTTCATTCGAAGATGTGAAATAACATTTCCGTCGTGTTTTTGCTCGTCTGATAATTAGAAGTGATTTAGGATGGCAGTGAAGGTGCCTCTAATGGGCACCTTGTGGGTCTTAATAAAAGGAAGAATACATTAAATGTAGTGATTTGTGATTGGGCTGATGGGGTTAATATTTTCTTAGAATATAGCTGGCCATTTTTCTTCCAAGTAGCGATGTAATGTAATTATAAGTACCTCCTATCATGAAAATTAATTTCAGGAACATGCTGAGGCTTTCTTTCGTTTCTTCTTTATTTCCTACACTGTGCAGGGGGTAGCAGACACATACAAATGAAATTATGTTTGAGCAGACCTCACAGAGGCCTGGCCAGTTCTTGTGAATGACTGAAATTGAAATCTGTGGGAAAGGGGAGCATTTCTTTTTGCATTCCTTGACATATTTCGCACCTGTAAAACTCCCAGTTTTCTCACATGCTCTTTCAAAGCACTTGACAAAGCTAGACACATATCTCCAAATTATAAGAGGGAAAAATGAAATATGCTGAGTTTTCCCAAAATGTTTTCTCGGAAGTAACTGAGCTATGATTGCAGCTTTTCCAATAAGTTTAGCCAAGCTTTATAATCAAGCTTCTTCAGCACATGTAAATGTTCTTGCTGTAGTATTTCTAAGCACTCAAATACAAAAATAATATTAATAATGATCTCAATAATAATCTTTTATGTTTTCCATTTTAATGCATGGCAAAATATAACAAAAATTATAACTGGAATTTATAGTCTTGGAATATAAATTTCTAAATTTTTATGCTAAGTGAAAGACTAATATATAGAACAATTGCAAAGGTTTGCAAAGAATAAAAGGACAAAAATCTATGCTTAGATATATTTTGAGCTTTCACAAGTAACTTTAGCCTTGAAGAACTTAATGAAATTCAATCAAATAGGACTCTCAGACATTGCTCTGAAAATATACACAAATATAGAGAGATATCAGCAACATGAAAGTGTTGGATTGCTGCTGTGTGGTTTGAAACCTTAATTACCAATACTCATTAGCAGATATACATCTGACCTATTCGGATTTAAAGCAGCTAAAAATAAGCCTTAAACCCATGGAGGAAGAGAAATTTACAACAGAACAAAGTAGTGCATCTTGATGTGTTTGAAGGCAGTTTGTTGCATGCTTTTAAACTGAAAGCAGACACCCAGGGTTGGGGTTTGTAGGTGTGAAAGTGGGCCTTAATTTGAGCTGATGATGTAAATCCATATTTGTGCAGAATTTCGATTTCAGTTTTACAGACCTTGCATTCTTCAGAGAATTTGCTGTCTGTGCTTCCTAAGTATTAATATTTCCTGTTACTCTTATTGCAGGCTATAAAGTGTTAATGAAAGGAAAAGAAAGTCTGGAAATTCCTTTCCAGAGAGTCATTTGCATGGAGAGGAGGGAGAAACACAAATATACTTGCAAGTCGAGGCAGAACTATGCTGGAGTTCATCATTCCCTTTCCTTTGGTTTTCTGGAGAGGTACTTAATGGTGTTTGAACGTGACTGTATAGTGCCATTAATGTAACAATTTTCATTTGTACATTGCAACACCAGAAAGATAATCTCTCTGTTAAGTACTTTTCCTTTATAATCCCTGGAGAGTCAGAACTCTAAAAGCAAATATTGTATTTACCATAGACAGTAAAAGGGAGGAAATGAGGCTAAAATGCAAAGCAGCAGGGATAAAATAGAGTTCCTTTTGGATGTCTGCAGTGGTGCTATGAATATACATATACTCACTGTTACGCTTTTTATATTATGTCTAATTTGAAATAAACAACATGATTACAGATTAGATCAATCATGGCTTCAGTATTTCTGGCCAAAGCAAGAAAAGCCTGGATGTGCTAGCTAACAGTGTAATCGAAGCAGAGATTGTTTCACTGTTGGTGATTTGTTTAAGGATTTTAATTTACAGTAATGAGTGTTCTTCTCTGCATTGTAACCTGGCTCCCCATGTCTCCCTTTGGAAAACAGTCACTGCTTGCATATACCAGTGGAATGATGATGCAAGGCACTAAACAACAAAATAGAGCAGTTGAATGCTGCTGCCTGGCATCTCTTCCAGAAAAGAACTGAGTGGCAAAATTGATGCCTCGCTGTCCTTACTTTGATTTGCACAGGAACTCTGGTGGGAGCTCAGCCACTGTTGGCGACTGGGGGATATGGAAGTGGAGTGTCTTTCAGAATTCATCAAGTAAACAGATAACCAGTTCACTCCAGAGGACAGCTCTGCCTTGGCTACTGGAAGGATTGAATGATAAGATGACTTTTTCCTGCATGTGACTCATGTGTTTCTTCTTACGAAGTTAAGCAAACGAGCAACATGCAGTGGCAGCTGGAGAATATCACAGGTGCTTGAAAGCAATTTGACAAAAACAGTCAAGAGAAAAGAGATCAACAGTTTACAACACATTTATTTTTGGGTAACAGTTATCAGACTGGAAGGGAGCTGTTGGGAATTCAAGCAGTGTTCAAAAATGATTAAACATGGTGCTAGGAACCTGATGTTCAAACACTTTGAAGTTGCTGTCACTTAATCTGGTTTCGGAATCCTGCCCAGAAATGATGCAGTAATAAGGGCCAGTTGCCATGGTTGCCTTTCTTATTGGTGTATTTTTAGTGGAATCATCAGTTTAATGATGAACAAATGCATTAAATGCAAATAAAAGGTGTATTAAGGACAATTCAAGAGAGAAGTGATAGGAAAAAAACCCTGTGAATACAAACGGAAGTGGAGGAATAGGGGTTAGTATAAAGAAGAAAATTTGGTCAAACTTACAGAAAGTTATCCCAATGTCCAGAAAAATAGCTTTGGTTGCTTTCTTCAGATGGAAAAATGATGGCTTTTCCCTTCAATTTCCTCCAGGGAATGGAAGCCTTCCATGCTTTCAATACACATCTAAAGTCCATCAAATCACAGCTTGATGGACTTTCTCTTTGAGGTGTCTGGAAGCCTCAGCCATAGGTCGGGGTTGTCTTTCTTGTGGGCAGCTCACTTGGTATTGAGAGTAAAAGTCTGTTATTCAGACTATTATTCCTTCAATCCAAAACTGGAGATTTTTGTCTGAATTCAGGGACTCCTGCAATCAACAGAATTTTATTCTTCTTTTCAGGAGGCTGTTAGACTGCCACTGCTTGAAATCCATGCTTAGTTTGCTCATTGATAGTTCAACAGTAATTGTATTTACGGTTCATTTTGCTTGGATGCTCGTGACTCTAATCTTTCCACAGTGTCAGTGGTGCAATTCAGGTCTGATGTACGTGTTCATCGTCCTGCTAAATGGAAAATCCCATTGCAGTTATGATTTCTGTCATCTCTGTGAAAGTTAGGAGAAAGGATGTTGTGGATGTTCTGTGGAAAAAGAGTGGGTGGCATGAAGTAGAATTACAGCTGTGACCAAATCCTCAATCTTGTCCACTGTGTAACTGTAATTTAGATGTGAATCTATATACATTAAACATTTAATCATATAGTGTACCTCTGTTTGCTAAAGGAATGAGGTACTGGTTATAGAAACTCCAAGGTGTTGCACAATCCTACTGGGAAGTGTAATAAATGACATGGAAAGCTGAAACAGTCAGACAAATCCAAGTAGCTGCAGTGTTACATAGTTCTGTTTAATTTTTCAATGCGACACTTGGAATGACACCTTTTCTTTTATAAATGCCAAGGAGAAGGATTTTCTTAGAAAGCACTACAGAACAACACAAGTCTTCCATTTCACAGGACTTTGCACCAAGTAGGAATATTAGTTGGCTACTCAGACGGAAGTAGAGCAGATGAGTTAAATCTTCATTTTGTTTCTGTTGAGCTTCAGCAACTGAACTTTAATGCGTTTTAATTACATTCCTTACCTGCTTGGTAAGAGGGGCTATATTAAACCACAAATACCTTAACTCTGGGGCTCATTTGTTGCAAAATGAACACCATCTCCTTTAATTCCCTATTTCTCTCTCTCTCTCTGCTCTTACAATATTTGCCTTGTACTGATTCCCCTTGCTAATTGCAATCCATCCAGTGCTGTATTGGAAAGAAACATTTTAGTTGCATGATTTAATGCTTTTAAGTTGTCTTGGCTTTGCTGACTCATTGGTCAACCTTGAAAAATCAAAGCAGTGCAAGCATTGCAATGCCAGCAGAGGACTAGCAGATTGCGCAGGGGACTCTGTTACTGATTAGTGTCATTTTTTTTCCGAGTTGAAAGAGCTATTGTGTTTAAGGCCATGAGATTTAGAATTAGGAGTAATTAAAAACCAAGGCTGCTGTCTTTATATTTTTTTAAATATGAAGGGCCCCGGGAGTCTCTGTAGTCATTAGAAAATCCTATTCTCGTGCTAAGCCAGTCCTTATAAGCAGTTCTGTTGTTGGCTTTCCTGAATGTAAAGCGGGATCTTGTAGATGATGAGAGGGGGGAAATATCATAAAGGCAGGGGAGAAGAAAAGTATATGTGTGTGTGTGTGTGTTTGGGGGCAGATATTTAGTGGTTGCATGGCTGCTTTGTAATGTGTCCTTAGCAACTGGCTTTCTACTCTAATGGGAAAAATAGATGGTGGGAAAGCATTCAAGAAAAGTGGGTCACATTTGATCCATGACCTAAAAGGAAAAGTGGGGGAAGGGAATAATCAGCTCAGATCATTAATGAGGTGAAAATTTATCCTTATAAAGCTCATTCATTGCACTGGGAAAAATTGCTGTTCTGGTGTCTTGGCTATGTGATAAAAAAAACAGCTCCCACTCTCTGAAAACACAACAATTGCTCTGTGGCTTTGTATTAAGAGAGAGGGAAAAAACCAGAAAAAAGTTGTTTGTTTTAAACACTCTCTGGCCACACAATGATTAGACATGACAGTTTGGCTGTGGGGCCTTCCTTTCAGTTCAGGAAAATGTAGAACAGAGCTGAGCTGTCCTTTCCTAGTAAAAATGAGGTCATTTGTAAAGCTTTGTGTACATTTCTGCAGCACTTGTGGAACAGAGCTCACAAAAACAGCTCTCCTGAAGCCTCATTCCTACCTCCACCAGTGCTCCCATTTTTAAGAAATGCAGGCCCATTGACCACATAAGATGAGGAATCAGAAGCTGTGATTTAGACGAAATGGCTCCTCAAGGATGTATAGTTTTGATTTAGCTGTCAGTGCGCTGCCATTGCTGACTCCGAGCTTTTACAGCTGCATGTGGCTACGGGGAAGCTCCTTGTAATCTGTTCCTTCTCCATGTGAGCAGTGTATGTGTTCTGAAACAAGCAAAAGTACTCTGTCAGCCCTGATTATTCTCTCTGTTACTTATACAATGTATTGTATATATTATATTTGCTAATCCCTGTTGTTAATAAAAATGCCCCAGGCAATTAAAATTTATTGAATAAGAATTTATTTTAATTTTTATAATAATTAATTTAACAGCTAATACTAATTTTCATACCCAACTATTTTTCTCCTACCAATCAAATGCTATGTAGCTGCTAATATTTCAAGGTAGTTTTAATTAACGTCTCAGCCCTAGCGCAAGTCTATAGAAGAATGCATCATTGAATTAAATAAGAAAGGATAGCAAGGCATCTACTGGATAAATGCCTAGAAAATACAGAGTAATGCGAGATGTGAGCCGGCACATTAGAGTTGCATTCCCTTCTACCTTGAAATTTCAGGGAATACATTCCCATTCTGCCCAGGAAACCCCCCAAGACTGTCTGACCTTCTAGTAGAGCAGCAACTGTTTCAGCCAACTGTATTGATATTCAGTCCAATCATGGAAAGATGGAAGCACAGACAATTAAAGAAGCATTAAAGATCTTGGGCTCATTAATGAAGGTGCTTGGTAGAAACCAGTAAATTAAAAATTCCAGACATTATAGGCTAAGTGAACTCAGACCTGCTGTGTCCCTGTTACGATCCGGCTTAAACCCAGAAAAGCAAAGCAAGCTAAGTCTCTGCACATAAACCGGAAAGAACTTAGAAGGTTCAAAATATCTCCAGAAACGAGATTAAAACCAAACAAGGTTAGATGTTGATGCCAAAAAATTGATGTATTTTATTTAATAGTAGAGAGGCAAAGATAAGGGGAAAGAGAGAAAGAAATGGAAAAAAGAAGTGTGCGTGGGGGGTGGGGGACCAGGGAGAGGTGACAGGGGTTAGGTGGAAGCAGATCACCCATCCGAGGGTCCCAACGATGTCTCGTTGCTCCCCTCCATCTGGTCTGCTGGTGGTGAGGGTCCCCCATCACCGCCATGGCCACGCCACTACATGGTGCCACACGCCATGCCACACGCCATGCCACGCTGCCACACCACATGCCACCACACGCCGCCACACGCCACCACACACTGCCACACGCTGAAGAGTACAGAACTCCGTGGATTAATATACACTTTGGGCCAGGTGGGAATGCCCACGTGTCTTTCTTACAGGGGCTAGCTTGACACACTGTCCCTTGCAACACTGAGGGTCTGTTGCATCATCTCTGGTGCAGGGTCTGGGGACCCCTTTGGGGGGGGCCCCTGTGATGGGCCATGTCACCCCCTTCTGCTGTGGATAAGCTTCCTTCCCCCCGGTGAGGACCCCTCAGCTGGGCTCCTCTGCACAGTGGAGGATGGGCAGTCACTGCACCTCTGACCAGAGGCGTTTCCAACACACACCCAAAGCCTCTCCTCCCTCCCACCCTTTGGTGAAGGGTCTGTGTGAGCCTGGCAGCTGATAGCCCTGGGGCTGTGGTCCTCATCTTGGAGGTGTTAAGCTTGTGCTTTGTCAATGTCCCCAGTCCTGAGTTGTTACTTTATCTTATCTTCATCAGCGATCCGTGTCAGGCCTCAGTCAGGGCCCCATTCAGGGTGTGGGAGTCTTCTCTGCAGCTTCTGCAATACAGTTTTAAAAGTCCTTTAAGAAAATACTTAAGTTGTAAAATATAATTTCAGTCTCTGACAGTCCCCTTCTCCCCTTTATTTCTTGACTGTCTATTAAGATAGTCTGAGAATTCCTGTCATGTTTCCTAACATATGAAAATATTAGGAAAAAATCTGGGCTTAAAAATAAAACTGGGTCTGCTACTTAGAAAGCAGGCAGCATTGTTTGGGGCCTCAGAGATGCTCTTGCAATGCAAATAGTAGTAGTGGCTTTGGAAAGTACTTTACTTCTGCTGTATTTCATAATATTCAAACACTGCCTTTAAAAGAAAAATTAGAATTGCATCAAGTTAAAAAAAAAATATCATGAAAGGGTTGTTGTTTTTTTCCTTTAATAACATAATGGTTTGGCATTTATGTAGTGGTTTCCTCTGAGTGTTTTAGAATTCTTTGTTGGGATGGGATCATAATTCAAAGGTGAGGGAGATAAACACAGCAAAGGGAAGAGACTTACGAAAGAGTGTGGCTGAGAAACAGGTTTTTTTGTTGCATAGTTCTCTGCTCTGTGCCATTAGACACACTTCCCAGCTTTGTTCTTCTGTTAGATTTTGTCTCCTCTGAAGGATGGTTATAGCAAGAAAACTGACGTGCCTTAAAATAATCTGTGAGTAATACCCCTCTCAATGAGTTTGAAATTGTTCGAGTGAAGCTCTGTGCTCGGTGTTGAGAGCTGACCTGCTGCCCAGCTGGTGGCTGCCTATCCTAAGTTATTGTGTGGGCACAGGGCACAGATATCCTTCCCTGCCTTAGACCAGAATGAGCACAAATCCACAGCTCTCCAGTGGTGGCAGTCAGAATGAAAATTCAGGCTTCATCGTTTCTTTCTCCATATCTCTTACTTACAGTGACAAGCCCAGCAGGTTCAGCCTTCAAATCATTAAAATAAATGCTCATATTATTAAAATCCCATATTTGATGCTTGGATTCCCCTTGGTTTCTTGTATCAGGCAGCTGAGACCTGTGAGCTTCAAGTCTGTATTCTTCCATTGCCAGCATCCTGGTCCCTCCAACTGCCCTGGGGCAGGTTCTTCCCTTTTTCCATCTGTTGAGAGAAGGTGCCGATGACCATACAGAGAAGGGTTATACGAAAAAACAGTTGGAAAAGGGCTAGAGATCTTAGGGAGCCACATGGTGTTACTAATCCTCCAGCTTTCCAAAGACTTGTCATCACAAATAAGAGTTTTCCACTTTCAGGGGCAGGAGGGAAGGAGAAAAAAGAAGGAAAGAAATTAACCCTGTGGTGTGATGACAGAGATTTCTATAAATCACACTGTGTTTCACACTGCTGCTGACAGCCAGCCAAACCTGAGCTGGCCAAGTTTCCACAGGTCGAGCATGTTACAAGGAGCTTAAAAATATATCCACAACTGTTTAACTACCTTCTCTCTTGGACAAGGGTATTGGAGTTAAGAGTCTTTGTATATTATGGGGTAGTCAAAATTATGTGGATGGTATTTCTGGGTTTTTTTTCCCCATCTCCTCTTTTCCCATTTCTTCTGTAAAAGTGCCAGCAAATCCCTAAGACCTGGGTTCATTTTTACTTGTGAATAAAACCTCCAGAGCAAATAAATATCCACTAGGATTAGATTTTGTCCAAAGACTACATTTTAGAAGTTATCTCAACCTTTTAATTTTTTCCGACTGCAATTATTTATGATGACCTTAAAAACATGGACTTTTGGCAACTTTTCAAGCTGTATTCTCCTTTCCATTTGGCAAAACAGTTCAGAATGGCAGCTCTCGTTTTTTTCCATGTTTTCCCAATGCTGCATTTGCATGGAGTGCCCTTCAAACTCACAATTAAAAGGTCTTTGAAGTCAGATGTGTCCCCATAAATGACTGCCATATGACTTGGGAAGTCTGTGTACATGTGTGTGCTAGGGTGTATTTTTGTTAGGATTTTTCAGGGTATGTTTATTAGGAAAATTTAAACCAGTTTTTCTCATTTTGTTTGTTTGAATGATGCCTTTAAGGGGGGGAGTTGCTCCTTTCCTAATTATGTGTAGTTGTTTATTTTCTTGTGAGCTTCAAAAGAACAGCACAACCGGCAGAGCAAAACATCTTATTTGCAATAATAGAGAAAAAATAAGGGACTAAATTAAATCTTAAACTATAATGAGGGTTTACTTTAAAAGCTCAGATTTGTTGTTGACTACTTGTCTGCTGGTGCTACTGACCTCTTGTATAGCAGGTCTCTCTTTGGATGTAAAAGTAAAACTGTTTGTAACCCAAAATACAAAGGAAAATGAATCCTTTGAAGATGCTAGAAAACACATTGCAATGGAATTTAGAAATTTCAATAAGTGAGAAATTAAGACAAATTGGCCTGTTTTGCAGTGCATACAATGCGTTCCACACGGCACACGTTTGGTTTTCTTCATTAAAAATTGCTCAGTATTCTGCCTTCACATCCAGTTTCTTTTCTTTAATTTACATATTGTGGTTGCATGTCTGGTGGGAGCTGGTTCTGCCACCATTTGACCCTGGCAGGAGCGTGTAAGTCTTGCCCATCTGAAGTTGAAGCCAGACTCAAGTTTTACTTATTATTCTGTCTTCCACGAAGCTGGCAGGGATATTTGTGCTGCTACATAGAATCAACTACCACTAGATGTTTTAGATGTTTTCTCCCTCCCCCAGAAAGCACTAGAGTGAGTTATAAGTATATTGAAAACTCACCAGGGAAAATCACTTTCTAACTATTGACATTTTAGTAGCAATCTAATGAGGTACTTAGATTTTTCTCATTTGTTATATTGAGGAGCAGTTAGAAAAGAGTCAGAAAAAGGGAAACTTTTGGATTTTTTTAAGTTTCCTTGTAATACAACTTAGAAAAAAACCCCTCTATTGATTTTGTATTTATCCTGCAATCTGATCAGAGCTGAGATCTGCTCTGCAGAAAGACTGGGCACTTCTACAACTCCCTTTTCTGCCCCCTAAAACTTGTCTGGATAAACATGACTTCTCCCTGAAGACCTGGAAAGTGTTTTCCAGACAACATTCATGTTTTCCTTTACTAAATAAGCAGAATTTAGATGAGGTAGGAGGAGCAGAGGTGTTTTGAGGAGAGGAAGGGAAAAAGAGCAAAACAACTCTGCCTGCAGTCCCGCTTCCCTTGCTATATTTTTCATTGAAATGGCAAAGTCAGCTTGTTTCCTGTCCTACATACAGATTTTTGGTTGAGCTACAGCTTCATCAGGTTATACTTCCCAGTTACATTTGAGAGTTTCCCCACAGTTCCTGAAGTTTTTCCTGCCCACATGCTTTAACATCAAGCCTTTGGAGGGATACAGATTTTCTTCTTTGCTTGTATGTTTAAGATTTCACCTTCCTCTGCTGCTGAACCAAGCCTGATCCTGATTTTCGGTTTCACCATTTAATCTGTAGCCCCTCTAACACTGTTCTAATACCAGAACCTTGTTTTCAAAGATGGAGGAGGAGGAGATGGGAGGATTGACACTACCTGAAAGAGTTACACAGGCAGGCAAGGGACTACAATTCCCAAGGCCAAATAGTGGGATGAGAAGAGAGAGGACCAACCTCTAGCACCTCTTGGTTGTCCAGACAGAGGCAATACTGCCTCATGAATAGGCAGTGAATATCTTAGCACATTTTATCCACCTGCAAAAATTTCTGTGTCGTTCTCTGGGGTAGGATTGCCCCACTCCTGCCCTACTCCTGGCCTCTGATAGACTGCCAAAATGAACCCTCAAGTACAGGAGTAGCCAAACTCTTTTGCCTTCCCTTGGCAGGGTGGAAGTCCACCCTGGCCAAATGAAGAGCTTGACTCGTTGAAATAAAGCAGCATGAGCTGCATTTCCTTCTGTTCTGCAGAAATCCTCTTTGACCTCCAGTTCACCAAAACCTTTCCATCTGTCAGAAGAAAAAAGTTGGCTACAGCCCTTCAGAGATGACTGGCAGCTTCTCCAGCTTTTACAGGCTTGGTTAACACAGAAGCAGATCAAGACCACACCACACTGTCATCTGAAGTGCTCACGGCTGTTGCCCCAGTTAAACTCATCATGCATCAAGATGTGGTGGAGCAGCCACCCCGCTCTGAGCACGAGCGACACCCGAGAGCTCTGGAGGCCGTGCTGGTCTGTGCGCTATTCGTGTTTCCACTGAGGTCGGCATCTTTCTAACAGCCCACTGCAGCTGTATTTGCGCATTATGAAATCGCAGCTTCAAAGTGCCTGGTGAAGCAGATCCTTGCAGCCCCTCGCTGTAAGGAAACAAGAGTCACACCATGCAGTAATATGTCTGCGTGTGTCAGCAAAGTGCCTTTTCAGCCTGATAGCTGAGTGCAAAAATTTCAAGAGGAATCAGGAAATTAAATTTCGAATACACATCTCTTCTGTTTGTTAGGGATTCATCTTTTCACATAGATGCGACGTTCCATTGTGTGTCTTGTATCATCTATATACACAATTTCATTTTAATTTTTTAATATTGTCTTTCCCTGTTGTTGGGATTCTTTTTTCTCTCTTTTTCTGGACAGGTTATACATATGCTAATAGAAATATGCCTATTATTTGAAGCATAGTTCTGCTTGTCAATGAAGCTTCATTAACACTGTTATCACTGCCTGACATTTATCTTATAATTTTCCAGAGTTGACTGTTACATCTCCATGGAAACCCAAATTGCAATTGAAACAAGTGCGATAATAAAGGCATCCACAGAGGATTGACAGTATGCAAGTCCACAGTGTTTGCAGGCTACATTTGTTTATAGTTCCTTAGATAAATCCCTTGCAGTGAAGATTTTTATTACCTGTTTCCTATCTTTCCATGACTACTGCTTATTGCAAGGTTTAGAGTAACTCTTTTTTTTATTTTGCTTTTTAATTAGAGCAATAAATTTTATTGGGCTCAGCAAGGAAGGCACTGAAGATGTAAATTCTGAAGTGATTTTTCTGGAATGAAATATGAAGTTTATTATATATGAATTTGGCACTGTATAGTCTAAGGCATTCTTATGTTGATTTGCTGGGGTTTTTTTAAGGAGCCAAAACTTGGGATCATGGACTCTTTTGATTTGCTGACTCTTGCAATATGCAAGAAGGATCTCTTTTTTTCTGTACCTAAGGACTTGAGCTCTCTTAAGTTCGTGACTTTAAATCAATTTAGATGGTGCCTCAAAGCAAAGAGTCATGAAACTGGAGTGGGTCCAGAGTGAATTAATCTGAAATTAATTTGATTTTGAAAGGCTCCATCTGGCTGTGTTTGGAAGAGGCATTTAGACAGATATATAAACAAATGATCATCTGTATTCTATATGCCAGATGTGGCATCAAAAAAATGAAGAAATGATTTAAAAAAAAAGAATCAGCTGAGGGGGATTTTGCTATAATGATGCTCAACTTGTTGAAATCACAATTGCATCACACTTTGGACAATGATCTTTTCTTATATTCAGATTTGTAAAAGGGGAGAGCATGGCTGAGCTTGATAGAATTTTTTGTTTTAAGGAAGAAAATTGAATGTCACAGCTTGCTCTAATGGTCTATTTGAGATCTAAGCAAAACTGGCTAAACAATATTGGCTGTGCCCTTAACACAAGCAGGGCTGTGATCTTCCATTCCCTTTTTAAGGAAACTATTCAGGTAAAGCAGCCACGGGCCTCCATCTCTTTGGACAGGGCTCTTGGGCCCATGAAAATCATTCCCTGCACTTTGTAGAGCTCAGCTGGAACCAGGCCTGAGCATGTGTGTACGTACACACGAGTGCCAGTCTTGAAAAACACTGGACTGTAAATGACTTCTTGCAATAATCAGTTGATTTTAGCACACAGAAGTGGCTTCATTTCAAAACAAATATTTGGAGAACATGTTTCCTATGCCCTCCATCTCGACTCCAGGACAGAGTTTGTCATGAACTAGATAAGACCTTGCAAATTTCAGAAGAACTTGCAGAAAATTGCCAGCCTGGCTACAAAACTTGGTGAAATAGTCATGTCAGTAATTATGAAGTAAAAGAAAAAAAAGACTTTGAAACCTTCATTGCTATCTTTGAAGTTTTTTGGAGGGCAAAGAAAGAAGGGAATTGAGTAACAACTTTGTAAATTTGGAGCAGTAAGTGTTTGGAATGGGGAGAGAGAGACTGAGGTTGTTGACAAGAAAACAGATGGTCCTACATGTCCTGAATTTTAAAAGCCTGGTACTATTCTAATTCACTTGTTGACATGTCACCAATACATAAGCATTTGGGTGTAATCAAATACCGTTGTGATTTTTAAAAAAATAATACTGATAAATGTTTCCTGCCACACAGAAAGAAGAAGAGTGCTTCGTTGCAAATGTGTGTAATCAGCAAGGCAAGGCATTAATAATCCACACCATTAATACTGAGTAGTCAGCTACTCCAGGCTCAACTTCATGTGAAAAAGTGCATCAATCCATGCTCCAAAACTATAATGGAATTGTTCAGGTGCATAAGCTCGCTCTCATGTTACTGTCCAGCTTACAGTGATGCAGAGAGAAAAAAACCCTTTTCAATTAGAGCCCCTTTTAGACAGAGCACAAATATTAATGCCTCAAAGAGATTACAAATGAGAAAGTTGCTGAGGAGCACAAGATGAGTGGAACAGTAAGTTGCAGTAGTCACCATAAGAGAGGTTAGTTTAGACACAGACAAATTATAAATTAGAAGCCTTTGTTAATCCTAAACTCTCCAGGTCAAAACCAGATGTGCAGGTGCCCATCTGGGAGTTGGTCAACAGAAAGCAGATATTTAAAAGTCATGACTTAGGTATTTGTTGGACTTTTCACTGGGCATATGGTGATAGAACAAGGGGCAGTGGGGTTAAAGTGAGAGAGGGCCGGTTTAGTTAGGTATAAGGAAAAAATTCTTCATTGTGAGGGTGTTGAGGCACTGGCAGAGGTTGCCCAGTGAAGCTGTGGATGCCCCATCACTGGAGGTGTTCAAGAAAAGGCAGGATGGGGCTTAGAGCAACCTGGTCTAGTGGAAGGTGCCCCTGCCCGTGGCAGGGGAGTTGGAGTAGATGGTCTTTAAGGTCTTTTCCAACCAAAACCATTCTGTGATTTTCTGTCCTAACTTTCATGGGACTTTCCTTAGAAATGCACTTACCTTTCGCCTGATGAAGATAGACCCAATCTTGTTTAAGCATTTAATGTACAGAAAAAATTCTGCCCAGAAAGCAAAAATGAATTATTGGGTGATTGCCTAAGCTGAGCTTTATGTTGCAGAACATTATTTTTTAGCAGACCTCATCATACCTTGAATTAATTATATCCCAAAGCCTACAGCAGCCTGGAAGAACAAAGGCTGGGGCTTACACAGGCTCTTATTTTATATCTTCAAGTACTTACTTTTAGTCATTCTTATCATGTGTCCCAGAAATTTGTGATTCTTGTCTGTACTTGAATAAGAGGGGAAACAAATTCAAAGCAGTTAGGGTGGGGTGGCTTTGACTTTCTTCAGCCATTGAAGGGCAGACATCTTTCACTGGCTGTTGAGCTTCTACTAGTTTCAGTTTAGTAAAATCTATAGGCCACTGTAGGCAAATCCTTAAAGGTACTGAAAATAGGCAACTGTAAGTTTTATCAGCATAAACAAAAAGATGCTGCCCAGTTCAGACGTGTACAGATGGTGTGTTTAATTGTTTGCTTCCGCTATTAGATGAACTAGCAGTGGTATTTAATTGGTTTCCAAAATAGAAGACTCTAAAAAACAAACCTCTTCCCCTTCCCTGTTTGCTTTCACTTCTGTGCTCGTTCACTCTTGTTTACATATATTTTAACTCGTATGAGTTGCTCCACTCACAGCACACACACATCATTAAGCACTACTGCATGTTCTAAAAAATAATATGCATGATAAAAAATAAAAAATAGGTCCATACAGCAGCAGTAAGAGTTGAGATAGTCTGAAGCATGCAGGACTCTTTTTTTTCTTAAGGTGTGTTTGCATGTAAGGGCGATTTTTTTGAAGGTGTGATATAACAGATGTACAAAGCTTTTGCAAAGTTGCTTGACTCTATGGTTTCAGGAAGAATTACTAACAGCACGAGATTAGAATAACTTCTTTTGGTAGGTTTAAACATGTACACAAGGAGTATCCAGGGTTTAGGCTGAAACCCTTGCCTTAAATCAAACTGGTTTGTAATAGAGGCAGTGCAGGAACACAGGCTGAACACCTGAAGAGCCACCCACCTCTGGAGGTGAATATTTAACTTTGGTGAGAAGAACTCTGTGGGCTAATTTTAGGAAGTCTAGAAGCCTTTAAGCACAAAGGAGTGTATGTGCACCTCCAGCTGAAAAGGGAACTGCATTTTAATGCAGCTCTTACTATGATTTCCTTTTGTATCCTTGATTTCTTTCTGTGATACTGGTGAGGAATCTGCATCTATACCTCTAAGAAATAACATGTTTTATCTCAGGTGGGTTCAGCTCCCTTCTGATGTTTCTCTAGTCTGTATTTTGTTCAGTACTTTTTCCAATTCATATTGCCCTTAGTATCATGCAGTCTGACCTATATGCTTGAAAGGCAACTTCCCTCTGCTGCTCCTTCTCCCAGCCCAAATTTATTACCCATCAAAATGTTTTCAAGGTAGGAATTTTCTTTTTCCCTCGGATTCTCAGACCTTTTTTCCTCTGGAGTAAAATGATGCCTCCTTACCTTACCTAAGATTTGCATTTGAGGTGTTAAAGTGATCACATGTACTAAATTTGGAATTAATCAGAAAACAAGTATTCCCTATACTAGCAGTGGTTTACTATGGTTTGTATGACCTACTACATGGCGATAGTTAGCAAAGCTGAGCTACAAGAAATCACTGATTTCACCAGAAAAATGACTGTAAATTTTGAATTAGCAAGGCAGTAAAAAGTAGCTCATTGTCTTAAGAAAAATTACATGTTTAGAGATAATTTCTGTCAATGTGGAGGCAACACAGGGAAAAACATCTTTACATTTACCACTGAGTGCTTACACAAGCACTTGAGTATTATTAACTACCGAGAAGAATGAAATCTGAGCATTGCATGTCAGGTATTAAAGCCATCAGGATTTTCATGTCGTTCATGTGTGTGTGAGTGCAAGTGCGGTTGCTCTCTGCTGGGTGGATGAAGAATTGCTCATCTCTTTGTTAAAGTCTTTATGAGGCTGTGAGATGGATTGCAAGTCTTACAGCTGCTCAGTTGTTAGCCCTGCTGATGGGTGCAGGGAAGCCTGGTGATAATTATTTTGTAGACTTTACTGCCTACATAGGACTGAACATCCCGAGTTTTTTTTCATTGGGCATGATTTCAGGGTCATTTAACAATTGCTGTTTAGGATATGTGTTACTTAATAATAATTATAAGTGTTATTAGAGTCTAATAGTTCTGCCAAAAACTGTTGTCGACAACACACTACAGCAGAAGCAGTTAATGATTTTTGAAACATCATCTTTGCTTTGAGCTGCTTTTGAGCAAGTGTGCTGCGAAAATGCTGATGGGCCAGAAAGCATCTGGAGATGACTTTTTTTCCCCCAAAACACAGAGACCTGGTCATTTACGGCTTAAAAATGTGGCACAGCTTCTTTTTCTATTTGTCAGAGGTTCTGGCCCTTATTTTGCTGGCCAAAATCCAATGTAGGTAATTACCTTCTGTGTCTATAAATTGCAACCCCCTGCAGTTTTCAATTGTGTACGGTATTGTTCTATCCTTCCTGGCTGAAATTGTTGTGTGATAATGCTCCATGTCATTAAACAGCTACCGTCTGTCACCTTACGATGAAGTCATTCCTCTCTAAACAATGAGTTTATAAAGCCCTTTTGGGTCCTTCCAGATAAAATTTGCTCATAAACCAGCAATTATGATCTTTGGAGTACAGTAAGATGATGCTTGGCTGTCTCTCTTGACAGCAGTCAGAAGCCTTCAAACGGGTGTTGTCCCTTTTGTCAGCTTGTGTGATATCCTGGCAGTGATGCCACGGCTCAGATGTAAATACTTCATTACTATAAAACCTTGGTGCCTGTAGATACCTCTGCACTGGGTTGGATTTAGTTGTCATTACATTTGGAACTCGTTTGTTATCATGTTCTTGTTCTGTTGGCTCTCAGAGGGAACTCAAATGTCTTATACTATGGAACATGAAAAAGGCAAATCCCCAGCAAAATGGTAAAACCACAATAATAGGGTGAGGATTGCAATATAAATTAACCAAAAAAGAACAGTATGAAGGTTCTGGGTAGGGTTAAAAATAGATTTGAAAACAGGTCTCATGTAACTCCGTTTGGTCCCCATTAACAGCTGTTTTTCAGCACCTGACTTGACACTGGGATCATTAATGGAAATGAACGTGGATTAATGCCAAAGCTCTTAATGGGGATGAATTTAAGAGAGTCTGTTTTGATTCAGATGCTATTTTGGAAGGCTACCTCTCTGTCCTCAGTGGTCAGTTCACTTTTAGCAGTCCTGAAATAATTAAAGATATGAATGGGAGAGACCGAGAGGGCATCTACTACGTTTTTCCGGTGCTCCTGCTGAAGCAGCAGGGATATTAAAACAATCTCTGGCTTCTCAAGAGTGGCCCTGTCAGCTTGCTGAAATGATGGAATGGTAGTTAGGTTATTAGAAGAAAAATTGGCACAAATTGAGAGAGAGAATGCTCTGGCAGCAACCACAAGCAGCCAGCAACTCAGTGTCTTAATCTCTGCCCTCAGGCTGCTCTCTGTGATACAGATGACACCTTGTCAGTGAAGATGATGTGCTGGGTCACCCCTGAGTCCAGTGGGCTAAATTGGCCATGGAGGGAAGGATTGCTACAGTGTAGAGCCAGCAAGCCAAATAATCTAATTTTTTCTCTCTTTTTTTTTTTTTTAAATGTATGTCATCATTTGGGTACTGATAGTAAGTGCCAAGGGATCCCATTCTCATTAGTGTCCCCTAGACACAGCTATCTCTGTACACTTGTGCTTTCAAGAAATAGTCCTAAGCTTTCACAAGAATTGCTTTTCTTCTTTCTGGAAATTTTTACATGTAGTTTCTCTTTTGTCTTATAACTTCTTGGGTACAGGAGAAGGGGAGATGAGGGAAGGAAGAAGCCACTTCCTCTGAGAGCTACTGTGTTGGCAAAGAGAAATTAGTAAAAACCCTACAGCTGTTAGCAGCCAAAAGGTCTTAGTGCAGAGCAGTAATGTCCACTGGGTGAAGATGAAAGCTGGGAGAAGATAACAGAATTCATCTTTAGCAGAGATCATTTACAAGGGATCAAGAATATTTGGCTTAATTTTGTATGGAACCAGCAAGCTCTGTGACAACTGAACCATCAGGCAGGTATGGTGTATAGTTTTGTTCCTCAGTGGAGCCTTCAAGTACACTGCAGGGATCAGATGCATAAAATCTATACAATAGGTGGTTTTTTCCCATTGTTATCTCTCTCTACTGTTTTATTCACTTGTTCATTTTGTCTGCACCGGCTCTAGTCCTACTCCAGCTGCCAAAGCTGGGTGAGGATACTACTGCAAGTGTCACTGCTGCAACAGTGTTCATGGGCTCCTCAAAATCCCAACAAGTGAGATTTGGATTCCCCCTATGAGGTGTCTGAGAGCCTTAGTTTGCACTGAAATCAAAGGAAATACAATTTAGGAAGGAGCCCAGCGGTGTTTGCAGAAATGAGTGCCCTCTCTGTAGCCTGAACTTGTCTGTCAAACCCCCAAAATGTTGGCAGCTCAGTCAAGTCCCTACTATGTGGTAGAAAAGTATTATAAAGAAAAGCCTAAATTATGCCTGGTTTTTCCCTAACTCTGCAGGAGTTAGTGGATTGATAGAGCTGTCAATGGACGGTGGAATTTAGTCTGGAGAAGTTTTAATGACTTACTCAAGTTAATGCAGGCAGTGAGTGACAAAACCTGTCCCCTGGAGCTTTGCATCATAGTTTATGGTACCTATGCCTTGAGTTAGAGCCTTCAACCAACTTCAGCCAATAAAGCATTTAAAGAATATGATCAATGTAATTCAACTTTGGTCCCAAACAAAGTAAAGAAAGGGCTTAAACATTTTCTGAATTTAGAAGAGAGCTTGGCCTGTGCCTAAACCTTTAGCTCAAAGAACTTGATGTTAATGGGGCCATTAACCTGAGAAAACAGGTATTAGTGTTTGGCTTTGTGGTTTCCTAAAAAATTGGCTGATTAGCAATGGAAATTGTGGGGCTCTTGGTGGTAAAGGTGATTTTGGTAAAGGAAAAAACAAAGGAATAAACTTGTTAATCTTTATTAAGCATGACCCTAGCTGTAATTTTGGGCTAAAGTAGCAATTGTGTATGGATTTCTTAAAGAAGGGCTCCAACAGAGAGAACAGATGAAGGGTATAATTTAAAACTGAACTCAATACATTTTCTCAATGCAAACAACACAGAGAACAAATGAAGTGAAAAGTCAAGCCAGTTTCTGAAAGAAAAAAGTTGACCAAGCCCAGGGCAGAGCTGGGAGCTTAACTAAACTAATACCTTTTCTTTCAAAATAATGTGTAAGCTTTTTCCCCAGTTATTTTAAGCTATGGGTCAGGGATTTTTCAACCTCCCTACTAGGGAGGTTGTTTGACAGATTGGGTTTTAGGTAAAGGAATAGGAATTGCAAAGAAATAATGGAGTGATTTTCGAGAGGTTTAAGTGTCACGTAGGTGCCTACTGCTCCGTGAAAGTCTTGAGAGTTGTTCCCATGGAGTATCACTCGAGTCAGTCATGGTTTTTCTGTTTCTTGGCAATTTTAAGGAGGTGGTTGTTTGGAAGGTTGGCTTGGTTTGGCTTAAGTGTTGTCTTTGTATGGAACTGCAGTTTCTAAGTCACAATTTCTGCAGTTGTACTTGTGACCTGTAGAACTTATTCATAATGAAGAGCATTTGCAAGACAAGATATTTGTACATGAAATGTAATATAAAAGTTTGGACCAAATCTTAGAGTCTCTTCCTCAGGCAAGATTCCCGCTAGAATAGACAGGAATTTTAGCTATTTATGAGTGTGATAAATGCTGTTGTCTGCTGATCTGTGTTGAAAGCACTTCACAAGGGATGATCAAACTTCTTGCTGGGGGTGTAAAATGTGCCTTTAATATAACTTCCTCCTTCCTGCCTGTAAGCAGGGAAAGTGCTAAAGTTAATATGGGCAAATTAATGTGTTTAGGTGAATTATGCTTTCAAGGAGATGAAACACATGAAACTAAATAATTTGTCCTCACACAGGTTATAGCTGTGAGACAGGGGAATTGCACAGGGTTGTTTTCTTCTCGCCACTCTTAGATTTTTTTTTTCACATGTAAAATATGATTTTCATCTGGTTGTGCAGATTCTGAGCTCTTCCAAGTCCTCCGGTGGGCATTCACTCCTGAACAATCATCAAACGGAGAAATTCTAATTAAAGCCAAGTTTTTTGAAAGTGGCAGGTGGCTCTGAAATGCCTGAATTCTGCCATGATCAGCTTCTGACATTTCTGCATACAGGCCATTTGCCCCCTCTCCCTGGTGGAAAGGTGGGGGGATGCTGGAAAATTCATGCATCATTAGTGTTCTTTCTTGAAACTGAAGCATCCAAAAATCATCAGCATTTATGGAATTTCTAGCGAAGTAATTAGTTGGAACTACTGTCCTTAATTATCAATAATGCAAGGAGGGGAGCAGGGGGGCAAAGGGAGTGATGTATTTTCACTTTTGTTCAGTATTTAAAATTATTTATTTTCTGTGTAAGAGTACAAATCCTCCTAAACTGTGATCTATCATTTGTCTCCCAGATCAGATTATTTTTTGTTCCAAAGTTCTTTTCCCCTGGAAAAGTGTGGTTGTTTTGAACTTGGATGTAGGATGTACATCTGGAGATCAGATAGACTAAGAATTTACAGGGGGTGAAAGTGTTCAAAAATTTGATCTCCTTTTGAAGGGGAAAAAACTTTCTGAAGCAGCATTTTCATTTCCACCACGAAGTAGGCAGTTTTGCCACTGCCATCTCTTTTTGAATTTTGCTTTTTTTATGGCAGCAATAAACAATGTGCTTTAAACTGGGTCTCTCCAGACTGCTTTTCCTTTTTAAAGAGCGTAGGCAACTAATCGGCAGCAACCAGCCACATAGCTGGAGTGTTTTCCATTCTAGGCAATATCATACTAATTTGATGCACACATGGATGCTTCACACAATCTGCAGATTCATCGCTGGCATCTTGCTTTAGTCATCTGACAGATTGCCAAGTGTTTCATACTCCTTTCATGTGACTTTATTACAAAACACACACACATAGACACACGCACTGCCTTGTTTCTGCCAGTAGCCAGTTTAGTGAGAATTCACTGCAGTTCTGTTTACAACAGCCATGGAGAGAAATCTGCACTTATTTGCCACTATCCTCTGCTTTAAAATGCAGAAGTCCCGGGTTGTGTTGTGCCGCTCTCATCTTATATAATGACATTAAGCAGCAGCCTGCAGAGAAAACCAGACTCAATGAAAAATGTAATAGCATTGTTTTTTGTTCGTAATACTTATGCTATTAATTAAATACTGATTTTTTTTTTTCTGCTTTGTGCCAATTGACATCATCTTCTGCATCTAGTGCACATGAAAACTGCGTAGTCTCCTAACTTGCCTTCTCTTTTTAATCTTCTTTTCCACTTTCTAGTAACGGCACAGCTAACAAGATGAATGGAGCTTTGGATCATTCAGACCAACCAGACCCAGATGCCATTAAGATGTTTGTTGGACAGATTCCCCGTTCGTGGTCAGAAAAAGAGTTAAAAGAACTTTTTGAGCCTTATGGAGCTGTCTACCAGATTAATGTTCTCCGAGACAGAAGTCAGAACCCTCCCCAAAGTAAAGGTACAGTAGTTATGCTCTCTTTGCTTTCAGTTTGTTTGTTTTCCCGATTATCTTGCTTGCCTTCAGCATTTCCAAAGAGGTTTGCATCTGGGCTCTCTGTTTTGTAGTATGCTGTGCTTAGTTATGCAGCAGTCCTAAGAGGAAAGGACTCCTGAATCCTATCGGATATTGCCTTGCTCCTCTTCTTAAATTGAAGTTTAATTGTCTGTTTTCTGGAAGCGTGCATTCCAACTGTGCAAAAAATAACAAAATATCGCTCTCCTTGTTTAAATTATCATTGCCAAGAAATGTGGAAATCTGAGCAGTTTCTTCCCAGGATTAGCTCATGAAAAATATAATTTTCTATTTCCTTTCGTTTCCTCTCTTTGCACCCCAGGTGGGAATTATTTTAAGGGTAAAAAGGGGAAAAGTGATAGTGGTGGGTTCTTGCCACATCATTGCTCCAGCAGCAATAAAAATTACAGTCACCCTGCTCTTTTTCCAAAATTTTTTCTGCAGTCATATTAAAGGATTGGTTTTTGGCACTGATACTGTTCTAAATGAAAGGGTTAGTTTTCCTACCTGCATTTCCTCTATACACATCTAAAGTATTTGTCCCTAACTATATTGCTTCCTTTCACTACGTATATCTGTGCTTATTTAAGTATGGGAGAGTTTTGTGTATTATAGCTGTTTAAGTGTGATACGTGCTTACATGTAAACTGAAAGTGAGTGTTTTGTTTCACAGAATGCATTTTTCTCCCTACCTAGCTGTGTGTTTTCATTCAGGTTTGGTACATGAGAGCATTGCTACCGTTAAAAATGATTAGCATAGCTCAGAGGCAGACCTGGATGTGCATGTGTGTGCCTGGCTGTAAGGTTGCTAGACAGTTGCTCCTTCATACTGCACTCCTGCCACTGACTCTAAAAACCTTCAGAGCACATGTTATGGAGAATATCACAGAATGATTTTGTGGGCTCGCAGCAAAGTTAACAGTGCAAAACAGCCCTCACTGGAGATGAGAGGTGGCTGCCATTGTGGGAGGCACACAGCACAACCTCGGGCGCTCCTGTGCTTTTGGGTAAAGCACTGCCATGGCTCAGCATATCTCCCTTGCCCTGGTACCAGGCAGAGGATCCTCTCAGTGCCTTCTTTTTGCTGCCCAGTTTAAGCAGTTGGGTACTTTGAGTGACCGTGGTCCATTTTGGGTTCCTTGCATCTCTCACTTCTGGTTAAAAGACTTGGTGCATTGGTCTCAAAAAAGTGTCAGGGAGGGAGTCCTGCTCACTGTACCTTCCTGCTAATCAAGTGTCTGTACTAGATCACTCTTTCCCTTCCCCATCCCTGGAAGCGTTCAAGGCTATGTTGTGTTAACAGCCTGCTCTAGTGGAAGGTGTTCCTGTCCATGGCAAGAGGGCTGGAACTGGTTGGTTTTTAAGGTCCATTCTAACCCAAACCATTCCATGATTCTGTGATTCAGAAGCAGAAGGTATGTCTGGTTGGAGTGTTTCAGTGTAGTTCTGCTTCCAGCCCAGGATTGATGTATTGTAGCTTGTACTCCCCTGCTGTGTTAGTACAGAGCCCTCACCAAATGTCTTTTTCTTGTAATGCTTTAAGAGGTCAAACAACAGGATTTTCTGCAGTCCAGGCTGCTATGGATGAGCAAACTCCTCCTTAGTTTAAACCAGTAAAATGCTGAACTTTGAGACTCATCCATTTGGACAGAGCTGATTCCTGGGTCACAGCAATGCCTTCCCACTAAGCAGTAAATGAAGTGAGACTGATATTGTGGTCAGACGAAACCCATTGATTCCCATTTCTGGGAATCAGTGTACCTGTCCATTAGGCAGCTGAAAGGCATAAGTATGAAGCATAGGTCATGCAAATCATTGTATAGTAATTATCAATGTTTGTAGTCTCCATACACAATATCCTTTTTGAAAGGTGGCTGGATTTTGGGGATGCTTATTGCTTGGACTCTTTTTCAGCCACGCAGAGATTATGCTTGTCACTTCAGGCATTATGTGTTAATTAATGAGTAAATGAAATTAATCCTGAAGACAGGCAGAATAACCTTCAGACTTGCTTTTCTCTGGTACCAGCAGCAAGCTCCTCTGGTGGTCAGCTTTTCCCTTGGAAGCCTTGGAAGAGTGTATCTCCATGCTGGCTCTATCCTTCCTCCTGGCTGAATCTGCCAGCAAGGTTTCTAGAAACCTCTTGAGTTTCTTGTGGATATCTCTTGACTAGGAATGATCTTTATTTTCTTAATCCAGTAGCACAAAGGATTCTGTGTGAAAGATTGTTAAGAATGCTAGAAACAAACCAAAAAATTGCCCTGAGGAACATCTTACAGTCTTCTTTTCATCACAATGCATGAGAAATACTTCATGTATACTATCTAATTGGCATTTAATAATGAAACTGAGTTTTCATTTTTTGTTTGGAGATAACAGAATTATAGAAAATCCTGAACTGCAAGGATCACGGAGTCTAACTCCTGTCCCTGTACAGGACAACACCAAAAATCACATGTCTGAGGTGGAGTCAAATTCCATGCTCCTCTTATGTGTAAATACCCACACAAAACAACCCTTTTTATTTAATTTGAGCTGGGTGGATTTGGGTTGTTCCAGGCATTTTTCTGCCTGCTCAGCCTTTTTATCACCTCCAGTTGTGTAGAACAGTCCATCAAGGGGACCATGTGGTTGGGTAAGGTAGAAAAAAGTGCATTTTTCATTTCATTGCATGGTTGGGACTGTGTGCCAGGCAGAACATTCACAGCCTGGTGTCACACAGATATTTTCTCTGATTATGCTGCAAGCCACGAGTTGCAATGACAGGAATGCAAGTTGGTGTTACTACACCACACGGGGCGGGGAGCAGTTCAGTTTTGCTCTTTAAAGAAAGGCATTTTGATTTTCGAAAGATTTCTCTCCTCTCAGGCAAGGGTTGTGTATTTCTGTGAGCTTGGCCAAAGGGGATCCTCTAATTTGGACAGAGTTTTTCTCTGATGAACTGGTTATGAAGCTGCAATCTGAGTCTCTCCCAATTCTGTCAAAAATAACCATAGGCTGCTTCTCTCTCTCCTGCTGTTATTCAGACTGTCTTTCATACCCTCCAACGACAGACGGCCTAGTTCATGTCTTTCCTCCTTTTTTGTATTGCTTGCCAGCTCTGCAAAGCTGAGGCTGGAGGAAGACAGGTAGAAAGCCAAGTTTACCTCACTCTGGAAAACCAGAGGAAAGCCATCTTAATTCCACAGATGTATTGATACTAATGCAAACATTGAAGCTTGGCTTTATTAATTGGGAGCTTCAGGAATGGCTGCATTCTAGGAAATTCCTCATGCTTTCCAGAGTTTGCATTTCTCTGCTTCTTTTGGATGTGTGAAAGACCTCAGCAAAGTAATTTGACTTTGTTTTTATCCCCTGTTGTTTTGTAAGGCTTCTTCCTCTTTCTGCAACAAGAGAAATCTGGGGGATTAGGTAAACTAAAGAAGTTAAAAAAAAAAAAAAAAAAAAAAAGGGCCGAAAATTCTGTACCACTGAAATAAATGGCACTTCTGGCTTCTGGGGGCTAAGGGGATTCAAAGTCTGGGCAGATCAGCCCTCTCTGTTCCCAATCCAGCTTGCTCCCTTTATATAATTTATTCTGGGTGGGTAGATGACTTTTTCCAGGGTAGTTGTTAAAAAGAGCTGCTCTAATGCCTCAAATGTAGCGAGCTCTGTGTGCAGGCAGCACACACTGCCACCGAGATCTCTCTTCTTCCCACTGTTTTCCTAAGCCGGAAAGATTTCCTTGGGTACCTTGGTTTCAGAGTCCAAGTGCTGAAGCAAGCAGATGGCACAGGGCTACTTTTGCCTTTTGAAATGCAGCAGAAGAGTCTTGGGCCAGATCCACTATGTCCTTTTGGCACATTGCCTCTGTTTCAATACCTGATAATTCTTGCAGGGATCAAGATCCTCTAAACCAGCTTTGTGAGCCTGAATCTCTTTCTGCTGCCATAGGAATCATAGGAAAGCAGGGAGAAGCACCCATGTAACAACTGACTCCTTATTTGCTTGTAGCCTTTCACAGACCCTTTATCAGATTAGAGGGAGGCTGCTGAGTGAACAAGGATGTACTGTAGTTAAAGGCCAGTGTTTATTATTATCCTATTTAACATGGTAATTTAAGTCTACCAGGAAGCGAGCAGAGGAATCTGATAATGAGGCATTCATCTGCTGCATACAGGAGAGAGTGGGTGGGCAAGGAGGCATACAGGTATATATAGTTATGTGTATGTAGAGAGAGAGAGTGATATGCATACAGGAGGCAGAAGTTACCTTGCTTGCTTGGGGCACCATTTCAGCCTCAGTTTAGCCCTTCCAAAACAGTCTGGTGCAGGCAGGGGGGGACAATTCCTTTCCTCCAGCAGGTCCCTCTCGCAGTGCCCAGTACAGCAGGAGAAAAGGGAACTTGGGCAGTCCTGCACAGCAGCAGAGCTGTGGCACTTGGTTTGTCACACGGGCCCATCCTGAGTGTCCTAACCTGCAGCAAAGACCTGCTGCTCCTTGTTCCTTGCCTGCCCCTGCGACACCAGCCAGCCGATTGCACCCTCCTCTCCTTCAGGCAATTTCAATATTTGTGTTTGGCAAAATTGTTTTAGATGCTCTCTAAAAGCTCCCTTCAGCCAGCGCACCAGGGGCCAGGGTTTCTTTACACATTGTGTCTTATTCTGTGTTTTGAATGCTCTCACTGGCCCACGTGAACAGTGTTTAGCTTTTGAGATCAGATGAGTTGCACCATGAGCACATTTGCTGTTGAAATGGCACAACGTGTGACCACAGCCATTGTGCATCTGTGTGTTAGACTAAATTTCGGTGATGGTGGCTGACAGATATTTTTTTACTATGCAGACTTGAAATCTCTTACTGCACTGCATTAAAAAGTGCCTTGTATGTTATTTTTTTAGCTGGTGCGTTGTGCACTATAAGAAACTTCACGCGACAAAGACTGGCAAAATCCAGATGTTGTCATTAAATACAAGTACAATGGGAAAGAAGTGTGAATGATAAAGTTGAATTTTTAACTTAAAGTTTCTTACTGTAGGGTGTTTAAATTTAAACCTTAAGGAATCTTAAATCTATAATTTTAAATGGGTTGTAAATAACATAATGGAATATATTCCAGATGTCAGCTAATTTTTATAAAAGGTAATTCCTACTCGACAAATCTGATGGAGTTTTTCAAGAAGTTTCTGTGAAAGTGGACAGGTGTGAAATCATCTATATAATCAAGCTGGATTTCCCGGGGGCATTTCACACAGTGTCACACGGAAGACTAATCCATGCAGTTGCTGGTGAAGCAGAGAAGGGCCCATTTCAAAATGGAGAAAGGAGCTGGGTAGATGATCGAGGGCAGATTAGAATGGGGAAAGGTTGTGGGCCAGGGGAAGAGAGGGGATGATGATTGGAGAGCAACAGGGACTGTTATTGGAGATCAATACTTTTTCACTCTCTATGTAAATGGCTTTGACAGAATGAACCACCAACTTGTTATCCAACTTTTTGGATCATGCAGAAGGGACTAGATGGGGGAGAAGCCACCTGATAACCTGGAGAGAACAATCCAATACAAAGAGATTCTGCTGGGTAAAATGAACCATGAGCAAGAGTAAATTTTATTTTGAGCGAACACATGTGTTGAATGATTGTGTTTTTCAAAGATTTGAGAGCAGGAGAGGATTCAAAGAGTGCACATTTCATAAAAGGACTGAGATGATGTTTTGTGTCTGTGTGGTCAAAAAGGCACAGAAAATGCGAAGCTGTTTGAATGGAAGCATTGAATAGAGCTTTCAAGGAAATACTGCACCACTTAAAGAAGGGTTTTTTTAATCATGCTTAAACTACAGTTAGCAATATTTAGTACCATTCTATAGAAAAGGGCAGAGGTCCAGAGAAGAGCAGCATGATTTTGTATGAAGTCAGGAAGGGTTGAGCCATGGTGAAAGGTCTAAGAAGGTTAACTTGTAAAGGGCTTCAAACATTGACTTACAAGAAAACTAAAAGGAGAAAAGCTGAGGAAGAATACAGGATTGTACCTTGGTTTGGAAAGAAAAAGTTATAAGGGGATGCAATTGAAGTTTCTGCAGTATGTTGAAGTGCATACCAAAGGCAGGAATAGATAAGCTCTTTCAATTAATATTAAACCCAGGGACTGCCCAGCATAGACTTAAGACTGAGGAACAGCATGCCAACAGAAAAAAAATTCAACTTCTCAAGTCAAACTTTCTTCCTCCGCTTTCAGAGCAGAGAATGGCTTCCAGAAGAAGCAGTGAGAAGAGTTCCAAAAGAAACTTTTCTTTTGCTTGCTTCCATTTATTGTTTTGAAATAATGCAACTGGAACAGGATGTGACACGACCGCTCCCTGTGTCCAAGTGCCATTTCACCCCATAAACAGGACAAGGTGTCAAGGCTGCAATGGACACAGCCATCAGTGGCTTAGCTATGTCCAGCATGAAGAGGGGCTGAGATTGGTGTCCCCTGATATTTTCTGCATTGATTTGAAGAGAGGAAGCAGATGAGGATAACATCCCATTGTGTACTTGACTGCAAACCTCTTGCCCACATAAATCAGTCTCACTGTAATACTCCCTTCATTGACAATGGCAAGAAAGTCAGCCCCTTTGATAGCAAAAATTATCACAGCAAACCCAACCCAGCCAGACAGAGCAGAAGTAGTGGAAGATATTTGTGAAGACACTGTAACAGGAGTAGGGGGCTGTGGTTGCAGATTGAAAAGGGTAGAGGGTCGTGGGGGGAGTTGGGTAGAGGATTTTTCGGCTGTAGTATTTAAATATAGAGGCAGCACACAAACCTTTCCTTAGCCTTGTTTCTGAAGTTCCTGTATACAGCATATGAATGACTGGAGCTGTAGCAGAATGAAGCTTTTTTTTTGGGTATCTTTTCCATCCCTATTTTTATGGTATTTATCGCAGTGGGAGCTTGGTCCAGAAATGAGGACTCTAGGTATTGCTGTAAGAAGTTAATAAAAACAATACATCTCGAAGGGATTAAAGTAGATCACTTTGGGGCTCATTGGCTGCAGTTTCATAGCAGCTTAACTATGATTTACAACTGCATATTAATTTTAAAAATTAAGCTAAGACTGTGTAAGCACATTATTAATTACATCTATGCTGAAAAAAATGCATAAACTTTAACTACATGGATTTTTTTAGTTAAATTGGTAGAAAACCCATGTGCAGACCAGCCATGAGAAGAGCAGGATTTCATATTCCAATTGTGGTTCTCTCTAATGTACATGTCTGATAAACACTTGGGGAAAAGGCAAATTGAATAAAGCAGTGTTTGAAAAGGACTTTTTAAACTTCACTTTGGGCATGCTATAATGTTGGCAACTTCAGCACATCATTCAGCATTTACTTATAGAATATTTTAGAACATCTTTAAAAGAGAGTCCCAAATGTTCTTAAAATATAAATGTGTAATCTGTTGTTTGTAATGACATCACTTCATTGGGGAAAAAAACCACGTAGGCAGGCAGTTAAAACAGCCTGAGCTTTCAGCAAAATTGAAAAAAACCAACTAATCAAATTGCTTTGTTGAATGTGAATAATATGCCAAACCTCAGTTTCTCAAATATATAATCTCAAAGGCGAAAATCGTAATGCATGAAAAAATCTAAGTCAAGTCATGCACACACTTGCACGCAGGAATTAATCAATAGATATAATACTCAGACATAAAACACAGGCATGTTTAAGTATTTTCAAGATTGCTGCCTACGTTTAAAATATATACATCTATAAAAGTGCCAGATACTGTCAGTTTGATATTCATGGTATCCAGTTTCTTTAGTTGCATATTAACTCTCACATCAATGAGATTCAACCATTTTATGACATTGTGGCACTGAAATTCTTTCCTCTTCCAATTTTCTATTACATGAATAAACATACAGTATTAGTCTGCTCGTCACATAAAAAGTTATGTGAGTTTTTGTTAAAGGACAATGGCTTCAAAACAAACCACACAACCCTTCTCTTGTTATGTAGTGTTCCTGATTCTATTCAGTTCTAATATCAAAATCATTTGGTTCTAACACAAGAGGAGGTTTTGCAAAGGTTTTGAGGACTGGTCTGAAATCTTCACACACTTTGTCAAGGAGCTCAAAGTAAGAAAATATTTGACAACTGAGAAGTGTCAAAAATGAAGTGCAATTGGAGAGTAGTCTTATGAGCATGGATTTCAGCTGTACTGCATCTTCCAAATCTCTCATTTCCACTGCAAAAACAGCATTTTATTGCTTTTATCTTCTGCTCCTGTCACCCCACAAAAATCAGTCACAAGTGCCTGTGCACATATATGCACAAATAAATAATAGCCTAAAATTAAAACCCACAATGAAGGAAGATTTCCTTATTAAAAGATAGAGGGAGAGACTCCAAGGCAGTAAGAATTTCTCTGTCACTGCTGAGATGATGTGAGAGACATAAATATTACAATGATGGGTCACAATAAAAAGCTAAAGACCACATTAAAAGTTTTAGCATAAATATGTCATCAATTTTCCTAGTCCTTAACATGAAATTTAAACCCCAGGAGGGCCTTGAAAGGATGTCTGCTATTCTTTATAATTTTGAAATGCATTAAAAGCAGATAGGTATAGCAGTGTAAATTAATTACTATTTCATTACTTCCATCTTCCCTGCACCAGACCTTGTCACCCTGTATATTTTTTTGTGGGAGCAGGGTAGCAAGAGGGCAGATTTGGGCATGTTTTGGGTCTGGCAGGATCCACAACCTGCTCAGTGTCAGACTTCAGTGATACAGATGCTATAAAAGGATGTGCTGTGCCAGTTGTAGTATTACTTTTTTTTTAGATATCAGTTTCATAGTGCACTGTAACCATCAGCATATTTCAAAAGGATAGCAAATAATTCCCCAAGGATAAAGTCTGGTAGTGGCTTCTAAGCCTGGTTTGAGCTTAACTCAAGCCAGTGAGCTGTGGGTGGAAGGCTGCGTATGCCATATAAATCTCCTGGTCCATCTGTTTTGGGAAAGAATGCATTTTCAGGAATCTGTGTCTTTCTAATTGCTTATAAAAACACTCTGAGACAAGCCAGTGAATAAATTAAATTTGAATGTTTCCAGTGGATCTTTTCAGTTTCTCACTGAACTTAATTACTGTCTAATCTATGCCCATGAGTATGCAGTTTTAAGTGGGACATTAGACTTTCACTCTGCAGATTAAACTCTGTGGTGCATAAATTCATTATTATTTGTGGAAGAGAAAACTTCAGTGTCTACTACCTTGTGGTTTTAATTTAAAATAACTACTGCATCCGAGTCAGGCATTCTTTTAGAGGACTAAGCAGAGCTGTAAAGAGGTGGAAGATGTTTTCTAATAAACCGTGTCTCTTATTCACCCAACTGAATTGGGAAAATTTATGTTTCAAACAATAATTAAAATCTCCTCGTAGCTCAAGATGTCATGCCTTCAACTGCAATTTTAGGGAGCTGTACCACAATAGGGAGTAGATTAATTTAATATACTGCATGAAACTTTTTGCTGCAAGGATGAGTGTGGCACCGTAAGGAGCAGCGCTGCTGCTTCAGCCAGACATCTCCAAGTGTTTTGCAAAGGGAGACAAATAGCATCACTCCATTTTTACCAGCTGGAAGAATTGAGATACAGAGGCCTGGGGGGACTTTTCCCAAATTTTTTGAGTCACTTTGAGCAGGCAGAAAATAATGTCATGTCTGTGCTGGTGTCATTTTGCCTACATCAAATCTGCTCCCTTCGTTTTCAGAGCATGAATCTCTGAGCTGGTTGACACAAAAATTTTGTTATGTTAACACTGCCCAGGTGAGATCTGCATTAGTTTATTTACATATTAATCGGATCTGATGAGAACTGCAGTTAGAAAACAAGTGTGGAGCAGACCCAAAGGCACCAGCTCTAACTCTTCCTATGCTCCCCCTAATTAATACAATGAGTCTTAAACAACAATCTTCCTTTATTATTTGCAGATCATGGGATATAAAAATCATTGTAGATTTAAAATGGACTATATTAACCCAAGTAATTCCACCAGGACTTGAGTTTCTATAGTGAAAAGTGTTGTGTTGTCTCTGGCTCAATTAGATTTTTCTCGGTGTCAATTTTAATTCACTTCACCAGAGCGTGGGGGAACTCTCAGTGGAAGGGAAAATGTTGCTTCTGAATGAGAGCCTACTGTAGCCCACATTTTATTTAAGAGTTTTAAAATGCTTTGCAGTCCCACATTCTCCCTTGAACGTCTGCTATTGTGTGCCATAAGAGCTGAACAAAATCGCTTGATGTTTCTTAATGTGACAGGCATCTGAGTCTGAGCAGGAGGATGGAAATGGGGAAAGCAGGGTCCTTGGTCCTTCTTTTTATTTAATACTAAAAAAAAATTAAAAAGTCTTTGTGAGACTTGGCGGCCAAAAAAAATATTTTGAATCTTTCCCACCCTTCCAAACACCTGCCCATGCATAAAGAGAAGTAAAAACTAGGCAGCAGGGTTTCCTTTTGCAGTGCTGAGCTCAGGACAGAGGTTGAGTGGCCACAGAAGTTGTTTTTTCCCCTTTAGATTTTGTATTTCCCACTTCCCATGGCTCTCAGCACTTTGGTGTGCATTGCTTGGTTATGCTCTGCTTGGTGCAGAGTAACCCAAAATTATTATTTCTTCTCTATTTCAAAGGGTAAAATCGAGTAGATCTCTAATTTGAGGATGCTTCTCATTGTGAGAAGGAGAAGACAAGAAAAAGAGCTGTTGGGGAAGGTTTACCCTGGACAAGGGCCTGAAATGTCTGCTGTGTATATTTAGGGCTTTCCAAAATGCTCTTTTCCATCATGTTCAGCAGTTTTCTCTTCCTATCTATACACTTGTTCTTCCCATATTTCATTAAATTCTCAAGACTTTGGCTTGATGGGTAGTTGTGCACACACACTGAAGTTTTACTTTGTGTTTGGGTGGGTTTTGGTTTGTGTACTGGGGTTTTTTGGCTGATACCTCCCATTTTCCAGTTTTGCAAGTGATTGAGACTGCTTTCCAGTATATCACTGGGCTACCTATAGGAGAACAGCTGGGACTGTCACCAAAACCAGTCTATTGGGTCAATGGATGTGAACCTCTTTTCTGATTCAGACAGAAGATGATGCCCCATAGCTATAAATAATGTCAGCTTGTGTATGAAAGGTAAATATGAAATTGTCTCCATGGAGAACGCCTTCATGTTTTTCAGAAGAACTGTGCAAAACACTCTATGAAAATTCAGGTTTCCAAATGTGTCATCTTCCAACCTTTTCACTTCCAACAGTTTTAGCTTTCCAGTTAGCATGTGATGCCTTTCTGTGCTTTGTTACTTGCTAGTTCTCGCTTGGGTATATATTGAGTTAAAAGGTGCTGTGTGAAAGTAGGGAATCATTACTATTATTATTATTATCATCATCATTATTTAGATTCTGCAGTTTAAGTAGTTCAAAAAAAATCTCAAAACTAAAGGTCAGTGTAGCTTGTAGGTTTACACATGCACAGTAGAAGTAACCTTCAGAAATTTCCTCATGACAAGATAAGTGCAGCAATTATATTTAAATGAGTGCCAGAGAAAATTTCACTGTAAACTGCATTAGCTGGAGAGTGTGTGCTGTAAGAGGATTTAATTGAATTAATGTTACTTACTATCAAAAGCTCCATCTAGTGTATTGCCAGGTCTCCTTATTACTAAGAATAATATTTGGCTCATAAAGACCCCTGCTCAACTAAGCACACAGTCCTGATGACTTCAGCAAGTGATTAAAATTAAAGCATTTCCTTTACTGCTTTGCTGAACAGAAACAGGCTAGGAGCTGGGAACAGGCACTGGTGTGTGTACAGAGCATGGAATCACCAAGCCTTTTAACAAGGCTCTTTATGGAGATTCCTCTCCCAAGTGTCTCATGGAGGTGTGGTTTTGGCATGAGTGTCCTTTCCAGCTTGAGTGCAGTGGGTTTGGGTAATGGCTGTACCAGTGATGGAACCAAGCATTGTCTGGGTGTTCAAGAGAGACCCGGGGTGATCCAGGCTGGGGCTTGGAAGCCCACCACAAATAACAGCAGTGATGGCAGAGGGATTTAATTGAATAATCCTGGTGGTATTTTCAATGCTGTTGTTAATGCAGGACTCTCACTCTTGCATTATACAGATGTGCCACAATGAGATACAGAGGGGTATTTTGTGTGACTTCCTACATAAAAGCAGAAATGCAAATGAACTGCATTTACATATTCACATGATATAAACAGAAAACTCAGACGCGTGGAAACACAGGGACATAGGCAGAGACATGCTTCAAACCATGGATAAAGATATCCATAGTTTTCCGACTCTTATGTTTTAACCATTAAGGAGAAAATGTGATATATTGGATGTTTTTGCAGAATATTTTTGAATGTCAAAAAAAAAATCCCATTGAAGCCTGCATCTCCTTTATGTTTGATATTATTTTGTTTTCCTTTCACATGCATTTTCTAAAAAGCGAATACATGAAATCTAGCGGAAAAAAACTCTTTTATTCTCCATTCATTCAGCAAAAAAAGCAACAAAGAAAGAGGGTTTGAACCAATCTTTCATGAAAATTGGGAAACAGTAAAATAGTTTCTACAACAAGTCTCTTTATTGTTGGCTGAATCAAATGGCAAAAGTTTTTATTCACCTACGCATCTTATATTTTAACAAGCCACATGTCACTCCTGAGCTTCACCCACCCGTATTTCTGTGTGCGGGTGGCATTCTGGTACAGTCAGTGAGGCCATTCAAAGGAGTTACAATCTCCTCTTTCTTTTTGTGGTGTTGTTTTGGGGGAGAAAAAGAAAGAGTAATTGCCCGTGTTAACTGATGTTCATTACACAGAATTGTTTAGCTCTCTTAAAAAATCATTGATCCGCTTTTCCCCCGTGAAAGTACTCAAGGTCTCAGTTCACAAAAGAGAAATCAGCATGTAAAGCAGCAGCCTGGCAATCTGCGCTGCAAGGAGCAGAGCGCCACGTTCTGTGCAGAAATGTCAGCTGAGTTTGCTGTCTTCAAAAAAAAAAGACAGATATTTAGTAAGGATAAGAAACATTATTACTGTTGCAGTCAGATGTGATTTTGGGGAACAATCTGTTTAAGAGTAGGCATTTTTTTCTCATACATTTGTATGTAGTGTTCATGATTGAACATTCGTTAGGTAACATCTGGCATGAGCTGTTCCTCTTTCTCCCTAAGTTTCATGGCTTTGTTTTGTATTTGAGAAGGATATTACAAAAGGTAATTTGGTGTCTCATTCCCATTGGTATGGTTTTAACTTTTGAATTACTCCCTTGAAATAGGAGGAAGGGGAAAAAAACCACCATTTGGGTATTTTTAATTGGGAATAGGCAGTCTTTAGATTTCATGGCGAGTGCCCATGGTACATTGTGTGCATGCAGCAAGTCAAAAGTGCAGATGCAGACCAGGGTCCATGAGCCACAGATAACAAAGGGACCCTAAATCTGGGGCTCCAGCCTTGTCCACATGCTCCTTATTATCATTTACTGTTTGTATTGCAGATGCACATAACAGATTGTACAATATGCTGTACAAACAGATTGGTAGAATGATCTTTGTCCTGAAACACTGACAGCAGAGCTGAACAAGAAGGATTGACAGTGTGCCTGCACTGAGAGTTGCATGGCCCAGACGCCAGTTTTGGGCCCATGTTCTCAACAAAAGGGCTTTGTGCATCTTTGGTGAAGCAAAGGTCTGTTCTTGCTGATCTTACTGTAAAGGGCTGAAATTTTAAACAAGAATTAAAAGAAAATAGCACAAAGATCATTAGAGAGCGAGTAGGAGAAGGGAATGTGCCTACTTCTCACTTCTTTTTTCTTTTTTCTCATCTAACAGCATTTTTTCTACACTTGCCAAATCGAGTGTGTCAAAGGAGCAGACTTTCAAACTTTGGGTAGTTGCTCCGAGTGTTGGAACAAAGCCCTGCAAAAGAAAAGGCTGGGGCATGCAGGGCTGAGGTTTTGGTGACCTGACTGGGAGAGGCACTGCTCATGGAAACTGTGATGCTTTGGAAATGATAGGGAGAGCAAGCTTGCAAACTTGGCTTGCTCTCACAGGGCTACCCAAACAGGAAAAATCCTAATACTTAATGTCTTTTTCATCATCCACGGCATGCAAAGAGATCATCCACTTATGCCCTGTGTGGTTAAGAAAACCAAGAATTGCTCACTTATTTATTGAAGTAGCTAATGTGCATTTCAAAGTGCCTCGATGTTGGCTTGTGGGGGAAGGAGGAGTGAACATTAAGATTAATTTCAATTAAAATATTTTTGTGGGAATAGTTTGCTCAGTGAATCTAGATCATCTGCAGCTGGCAGAATAATGATATAAGCCTGTTTATGTGTTTTATTAAATCAGTAAACCACATGAAAATGGAGGTGCTTTGGGTTGTGCACACAGCTTTCAGAGGATCTTTGCTTAGGGACGAGAAATGATTTTGCCATTTAGAAACACTTTTGTTTCTCTTTCATGTGAAAGTGCTCTCTCACTAAAATTATTAAAGAAAACATTTTTCAATTCTGAAGTATTGCTGATATTTTGGCAGTGGCTGTGGCCAGTAGTCCAAGGGATGGGAACTGCTGAGCACTTGGTATTTAAGCAACTCATGTTGACTTTGTGGTTAAAGAAGTTTTATGGCTGGATCAGACATAACACTTGACCCACGTGGTTTCTGGTTTGAGGTAAGACTGTACATGAACATGCCAGAATCCAGGGCTCAGTATCCCTGGCTGCTCATGGTAGAGCCACTGTGGCCTTTGTTAAGAGGGGTGGGTCTACTAGATGAGGCGAGAGATTTTGAGTTCCAGGACGCAAAGGTCTCAAGTTTGGAAACCTAACTTGAATGAAAAAAACCCTGCTGGTTCGTCCAGCCTGTTGTCTGCCAAATCTACGCTTGTTCTGTACATGCCTAAATGTTTTGACTGATTTTATTTGGAAGTGGGCTATGAGACGCTCTTTCCAACTCCCCCCCAAACCCCCAAGATTAAATGTTTTATTATTGTACTGTAAACACACACAGTCATAACATTTTTTTGGTGTTTCAGTCCCCCCATTTTATTTATTTTCTGTTGTATAATCTCTCTTCTGTGCTAATATTGATGAATTGGAGGGATGCATTTTCCATCATGTAAAATAGTACTGGGGATAAACTCTGCCTAGGATTTTGGCTGACCCCTTCATCAGGCTTAGCTCAAAAATTAATTTGTCGTTACCCAGGTGCTATGCACTAAGCTTTATTGGCATAGAGGAGCGTCACATCCTGTATGTTCTTTGGAAGGAAAAAAAGTGATCATATAATCACTGAGACAGTAAACAGTCATTTCCAATCTAGTAATATTTTATATGAACTGGCACTGTATGTTGTATATCATCCATCTTGCTAATCCTTGTTCCACATTGCCTCCCACTTGAGGCCAAGAACATTACAGCTGTGCCAGAGAGTGGGTGGAAAAATAGCCTTATTATTAACCTAAGTTGAAAACATAATGGCTTTTTGAATGTCTTCATTCACAGATGCAGTCATACTAAAATATTAATACCCTTAAGTGTAGAGAAACAGAACTTTCGTTTAAGATCCATTGTCCATGTGTGTTGCAAAAGGGAAAGCCTTGAAAGTGTTGTGGATGCCCTGTATCTTTTGTTTTATGTTTTATCATTTAAATGTCAGTATTCTGTAACAAAGGAGCCAAAATATTCTTCCGAGTAGGTTTTGAGCAATGTTGCTGCCATCACTAACATTGCCTTGTGGTAAGGAAAAAATAGTTTCTCCAGTTTTCTCTTTGTTTTAAAAGACTGGTAATAACTGAGTGGATATTGAAACACACATAATGACTTTTTAGTACCGTGATCAAGCAGGGCTGCATTGCCAATGTCAGTGTTTGTTTAAATCTCACCCCCAGAGGGATCAGAAATATTTAAGATGCATGTGTTTTCTGGGAGGAGCCATTACAAAGAGTAGAGGAGAAAACTGCAACCCTCATCTGATTAATCCTCAGAGCATCCCAGGATGCCTGATTTACAAGCAGAAATGAGGAACCTAGCAATGAAAACTGAGTAAATTTGCATCACAGCATCACTGAAAAGGCACAGAAAAAGGAGGTGGTGCTCTTCTTTAGTTAGAGTCATGGTTTGCCTTTCCTAACTCTGTAATTTACTTCCGTGTATATCTTCCCAGGTAAAATATAAATCTTCCACAAACCTCTTTAGGGGATGTTAGAATTGCTCCTGAACAGTATTCAGAGAAAAAAATAAATAAGTCTTGATTGTAGTAATTTATGACTAGCATGGAAAATGTCCCCTCTTTTAAAAATGAAAATAAAAGGATTAAAACTTCCAGTGTATCAGGCCATGTGTTGTAAATTAGCCTAATTGTTTTAGAATTCAGAAGTGTTTCATCATTTTAAATTGGGCTTGTCTGATATTTAGTTCCACATTTTTTACAATTCTGCAGGACTAATATGTAGCCCGTTGTTGCACATGAAAAGCTTTTTTTATCCTAATTTTTAAGACTGATGGAATGAGAGGAGGTTGACAAGTAATCGCTTAGTTATCTCTGTGTCAAAGCTTGTGATATGCTTTATAGTGAAAATGTGCAATGTGCAGTTCCAGAAATAATTTTGCTCTACATTATGGTTTCTCTTTCTGGCATACAGAATGCAAGAGTGAGTAATTCTGGAGTCTGATAGAGGATTTCAAATTGCTTGGAATTATCTTTAAGTTTCTCCTAATAAGTCTTAGCAGGAGCCAAAACATTGTAAAAGATAGGGGCCCCAATATTAACAGGACTGCCCTCCAAGCACATCCTTATTTGCCCATATCCCATTTCATGTGGGAAAAGAGACTTCACATTTTTAGGGCGTTATTTTGCAGTTCCTCTGTTGATCCACTGTACTCTGTGGATAAATACAAGTAACCTATGAGTAGGGCTTTGTGTGAAAACAGCAAGCGATGCTTGTTCCCAGTAAGAACTGGTGTTTGCAAGGCTTGTTTGACAATCTAACCTGTAACCCACCATTTCTCAGCTCCCATCCAGGAAAACTTTGCATTGTTTATGCTCAGCAGAGATATTTTACACAATAACAACATGTTGAATAAAATATGAGGTCACACTGTCAAGTTAACTAAACAACCTCTGGTACCAAAATATGATCGCTCAGAGATTTTATTTTGTATTTTTTTTTAGCTTGCAGTTAAGACTGGGGACTTTGTTCTAAAGCTCTCTGAGTTTTTTGGTATCGAAGCTGCGCATCCGTGATATTTTGTTGGACATGTTCCTGTGGCTGCCATGGTGACCTCCAGAAAACACCGTGCAGAATCCTGCTTCTCCAAATGTGATTAGATACATTCAGGAGCCGCATGCTATTGATGCCAAGGAGCACTGAATAGTTTCATCTACTTTGCAGACAAGCTTCAGTGTAAGCCCTCCTGCCATTGCCTGCTCAAGGCCACCTTTGACAGCCGCAGGAGCCAACACACCACTGTTTAGGCACTCATTTTGTTCCTTTTCTCTATTTTTCTTTCTCCCTCTGATTAAGTTGCCAATCATCCAGGTTCTTTCTCTTCTTGTCCTGATAAGTTGCCAATAATGTCATACAGCCTATACCTCTAGAGCCAAGTATTTCTCTTGTCATAACTTGAAAATAGGCTGCTGGAGGTTTATTTTAAATCTTGGTCTGATTAAATGCCACATCTTGATCTTTGGGGAGCCATAGGACCAATAGATCATGATACTCCTGTTTGGACTTCTCTGAGCTGGTATTAACTAACAGACTTACAACATGTCCTATGCATCATCCAACATGGTCTCAATATTCCCTACCTTTAACAGATGTTAAATATTCATGAATAGATTTTTTCATCAGTTTTCTGGGACATACGTGGTGATAGTTGCAAGAAATAAATAGTCAGTTCTATGAAGGCTTCTGAGGAGAATAACATATTTATTTGTATGGCATGTGGGGTTTTATGTTTTTGTCTGCTTGTCAAATCATTTACACTAAGATAAGTAATAGCACTATTTCATAAGGTCTTCAAGCCATAAATAGCAATAGGAAATTAAGCAAAACTGAAAGTGTTTACTGTGAAAAGCATATTTAAAATATTTTTTGTGAGATTTCAAAATAGTTTTTTTCAGGAAATGATGGGAAATCTGATTCTGGGAAATCTACAGATAGAACATGATAAAACTTTGGAAGAATTATGTGTGGAAGTGTAATGCTGTCCTCTCTGGGAGAGTAGCTTAGATGAATTTTCCTGCCTCTAACGGTCTTATAATTCTATTAAAACTGCTTTCGTACATATACAAAATAACACTTTCCCCCAGTATTTATACTTTGCTAGCTCATTTTCTAGTCAGAAGGAAAAGACTGTATGAATCATCTTAGCTTTTCTCTCTCATTTTGGAAGTACATGTTACACATCTATTCTGTATCTCCCTTCATTGATTTTACATTAGTTAATCATCAGACAAAAATAAAGAGGAATAATAATTAACTAGGCTAGCAGTCTCTCCCCAGAAGTGTTTTCCTTGCCCTGGTGAGGCTGCCCGGGCAAGGTGAAACGTGACCTATGATTCTTCATCAGGACACTGCATTTTTTACAATGTTAGTCTGTGCCAAACAAGGTTCTGTGCAAGAGGCAAACAAGAGGCAGGTTGGGAAGTGGTTGTGAGATACCTCTCAAATATCTTTGAGCTTGAGCTTTCTGAGCATAGGTCCCCCACATGAAGTGTGTTCTTCGTTCTCATTGCTTGTGCTCATTAAGTGCTGCCATTTATTTTTGTGTGCCTGCACAAATATATGGCTTTATTACTAAAGTGGTTTGTTTATCTTTGCTGCTGCTGCATTTATTTTAGCACTCATCTAAACAATTAATTAGGGAAACACTTGAGTGCCGAATACACTTCTTCAGATACCACTCAGTTGGGTTTTTTATTTATTTCCAGGAGCATCAAGCATTTAAAAAAACCCTATCTTTTGCATTTTTTTTTCTAACCATGCCTTTTTCTCTCTTTTTTTGAAGTTTCCACAGCAGAGTACATTGCTTTGAAAGATCATGGGCCCTGTTGAGAGTTCAAAGCCAAGTAAAGATGATGCTTAAAGTTCAAAGGCTTGGTGGAGCTGCATCTTCATCTGCATAAAATTGTTTCAACTGACTAGAAAGATAGAAAAGTTGCCAGGAATCACTTCTATTTCTTTTTTATTATTATTATAAAGAAAGCTTAATTGGGGAACAAATGTGTCACTGCTAACAAGTTCAGGCAAAGCGAAGCTCCTTAGATGAAACACTGCTTGAAGGTGCAATGCAGGAAAGATTTGACATGTGCTGTGACCCTGTGAGAGTGAAGCTGTGAATGCCTAGAAATCAATACAAGATGTGCAAGGGTTCATGATGTTGAAGTCGAGACAGAGTTGAAAGTGTTTGACTGCATCTTGGGCGAAGGGAGCAGGGAGTGTGATGGATTCAGACAATGGATTTAGACCTGAATTTTAGAGATGGGGAAACATATTTATCAGGGGGAAAAAAAGTATAAAAGTTGAAAATTATCTCCGTTAAAATAGTGTGTATATTGAAGCAAATCATGACACAGAGTGCAGGCTTTGCCAGTTCTTCCACCAGCAGAGAATGGAGCCCCCAATTCCGTGGCTTGGCCAAAAGCAGAAAAATCAGGGCAGGGGGGATGTTGGTGGAAACAGTTATTTGTTGATTCAAGTTCAGGGCACTTAGAGGCAACATTTATCATAGAATTTCTTCCCATGCTACTCAAGCATCCTTTAAGCCATCTCAAATGTCTTGTATTGATTTCTTCCATTTCCTATAAGGTACCTTTTGGAGGAAGTGTGACAGACTGCAGTGAGTCAGATGGAAGCAGCGCTGGCACATACTGCTCTGCTGTTACTCATTGTCACTACAATGGCTGTGTCTTTTTACCTCAATTTTTATCTTTTCATGGTTTCTTCAGAGTACTCCTTTGAGCTCAGAACATTTTATTCTTTCTATTTTACAAGGAAAAGCTAGAGCATAGGGAGATGAAAGGCCAGATTGTTCAAAAGCATTTAGGCATCGAAAGATTCAGATGGGCATTGAACATTATTTTCAGAAGAACTTCAACACCCTATTCCTAGAAATGAGTTATTCAAGGTCAGATTTTAGATTCTCTTGTAGAAATGGTATCCAACTCTTCCAAATCCAGTTAAATGTCGAAAATACCCCATGCACGATATTCTTGCCAAGTTTCTGGGTAGGGTTGAGGTTTTGTTGTTTTGTAAATGAGTGAAGTGTCAGCAATAGCAGTCTTTCCTCTGTGTACCTTCTTTTATGACTCCTTCTCTCTGGACCTCTTCCTCTTTTTTCTCTTCGTACTGATAGTTCTGGCTTTTCCTATGCTGTCTTTAGAAGATACAAGCTCAGAGGTTTAGAGCTGTCAGTGAGGTTTAAACAAAACTTCATGTCAGATACAACAGGACTGGATAAACCGCAACTTAAAAAAATGCATTGTGTTATCATGAATTCATAAATGTATTGATATATTTCTAAAACAAGGTAGGACACAAGACATTTTATTGTCTTGTGTGTCTATGGCAATATCTGCCATGCTGGGATGTTCATAGAATCATCCTAGAATCATAGAATGGTTTGGGTTGAAAGGGGCCTTAAAGGTCACCTTGTTCCACCACCCTGCCCTGGGCAGGGACATGTTCCACTAGACCAGGTTGCTCAAAATTCCATCCAGCCTGGCCTTGAACACTTCCAGTGATCCACAGCTTCTCTGAGCAACCTGTTCCTCTGTTTCACTGCTCTCACAGTAAAGAATTTCTTCCTAATACCCAACTGAAACCTGCCCTCTTTCTGTTTGAAGCCATTCTCCCTTGTCCTGCCACTACATGCCCTGGCAAAGTTCCTCTCCAGGCATATCCCGGTCCCCTTTAGGTACTAGAAGGTGCTAAAAGGTTTCAGATTCTGTTTCTTTAAAAAAAGAAAAAAGCATTAATTCCCGTGTTCTTGCTATGAAAAAACTCATCTTGTGTGTGAAATCTGCTAGTGAATGAGAGCTGGTTCCCATCTGATGGGTACAGCAATAAAACAGTAATTTAACTGATATTGTCTGCTAGAGTTAAATAAGCTTGCAATGTATTTCTGGGGAAGTTGAGCTGTGTTAGGGGGGATGTTGTCAGAAGCCGGTTAAATTCCTTCATTGCCATTTCACAGAATCACAAGCTGGCTGAGGTCAGAAAGAACCTCTGGGATTCATCTCGTCCAATCCCAGCTAAAAGCAGGGTCATCTACAGCAGGTTTGTCAGAGCTCTGTCCAAGCAGGATTTTAATTATCTCCAGAGAAGGAGAGTCCACAACTTGTTTGGGCAAACTATGCCAGTGTTTGATGACCTGTAGTATAAAAATGTCCTTCCTTATTTTTAAATGGAATTTCCTCTCTTTTAATTTGTGGCCACAGCCTCTTGCCCTGTCACTGGACCAGTGAGAATGCTCTACCTTCTTTACTCCTTCCAATGTTTTCTTCTCCAGTCTGAACAGTCCCAGCTCTCTCAGTTGCTTTCCATATGAGAGGTGCTCCAGACCCTTCCTCATCTTCATGGTCCTTCACTGGACAGGCTCCAGTATGTCCAGATGTCTTTACTGGGGAAAAAAAGGAGATCCAGAAACCCATACAAGTCTCAACAGGGCTGAGAAGAGGGCAAGGATCAACTCCACTGTCCTGCTCTGCCTGATGCAGCCCAGGATGCCTTTGGCATTTAACCAGTGAAGATAATTTCCAGTACAAGACATAGGTTTTTCATAGTGACAGAGAAAGTTTATAAATTGCAAATAACTCTCAAAGATTTGATTATTTTGAAGGGATAAGTTTATAGTAAAGCTCTTCTATTCCAAGTATTTTTCACTACAGAGTTGCCTCCTAGTTGAACTAGGACTTGAATGGCTTCTCAGGAGTCACAGTGCAATTACAGGTTTCATTAGAGCAGTGATCTGGAAGTCTTATCAGGAAAAGCCAGTCTTCAGTGATCTTTCTCAAGCATTCAAGTGAAAGAAAAAACAAAAGGAAATCCAGGACTGTAAGATGTATATGCTGGGAAGTTTGATTTGCTACTAGTGAGTGCCAGGGTTGGAGACAATAGGGCGTTTGAAGTGACATCAGGGAAAGATGTGTCCCTGCCTATGTTAATTTATGTAAACATGATCTTTTTAGAGTCTTTTTGAACTGAAATACAGTGTTACAGCAGTTTTCTGCTGCAAGAATGGATTCATAAGGGACATCTTAATTTTGTATTTCCGTTTTTTTTCAGCATCTGTTCTCTGAACCCTCTTTCTCTACTGCATCCAAAGATGTATTTAGCAGATGGTCAAACTTAGGGGTTAACTTGCACAGAGGACATGTTAATTCATTTTAAAGCCAGTAAATTCAAGCCAGTAAATTCCAGTCAATTGTTACCTGGCCAAAGAAAAGGGAAACAATAACCATCAGCTAGGAAGAAAAGAAAAAGAATTTATTTGAGGGAAGAAGAAAGTGAATTAAAGATTAAGGAGCATTAGTACAAGAATAAGAAGGAAAAGAAGGAAGAAAAGGTAAAGGGAAATGACAAGAAGGCAGCATAAGAAATAATTAATTATTTGTACTTTTCATTTTTTGTAGTTTCATTTTGATGTCCCCCCAATTTCAAGATTTCTTTCTTGATACAATATATATACATAGTGACAGGACTTATTTAAAACTATTTCCAGTTTAAAAAAAATTCTCGTATTTTGTGTGTATTCTTTTCTGTATTTTACAAGTGGGAAGTGCAGTGAGTTCCCATGGGACACCCCTGATAGACGTAGAGGCTGGAATGCCATCTCCCCCTGCTGTCCTATTTATTTGAGAATTTCTTGTCCAAAAGCTCTGACAAGCAGTCTTTATTGTAACCCATATGGACTGATGTATAAGATCCCAATTATTCTCCACCCCTGAGATCTAGAAATGCGAACAGACCAAACATGAACTCAACAGGAGTCACTGAGCTGCTGCTTTGATTTTCCCACTGATGTTGGTTGAGCGACAGCTGTCCATCTCAATGGCTCTCCCTAGGGATTTGCACTGGGTGGGTACTTGGACGGGCTGGCAAAGGAGGAGCATTCCAGGCCAGGCCACCTGCAGATCAGGGTGTTGGTGCAGTGCTGATGTGCAGGCTCAGTGCCCCTGACTGCTCAGCTCTGTCTTCACAGAACTTCCTGAGTTTGTGTTGCAATGTCTCTCGTCCACTACTCAGCCCAGACTAATAAAGCTCCGCTTCCATCCCAGCACGCAAGGATGGTTTCTTTAGGGACAGATTAGTTTGTAATGACATAAAATTGCCTTGATGCTATAAACCTGATTTGTGTTATTTATTTACCCTGCCACCATGTATAGAATCTAATTCTGCATCTGCTTTTTTTTTACTCCTTCATCACCACCTAGTGCAGATATCATACGAGTGTTGCCAAGCTGCAGGTGTGGAAGTTGGCCCCATCCTTCAGAAGTAAAACAGACGGTTCCAGGATGCTGGCCATTCACTTCTCAGTCATTACACAGGCAGCAGGAGAGTTTGGGAATTTGCAAAAGCTGTCATTGTCCTATATGAAAAATTGTACATTGAAATTCTTCAGATACTTGTACAGCTATTAGCCATTTAAAACTGTTTAATATAACTGGCTTATTTCAGAGAGCAAGAAAAGTAGATTCTGGCAATTTTGCCCTTGATATCTTTTCTATCTGTGTCACACTTTAGTCAAAATTTACATAATAATGGGTAGGGAAGTGTTGTGGCACATGAACTGGTGCATATTAGTTCTTAGTTGCTTTCCCAAAAGGCTTGAAAATGCAGCAAATTTAATCTAGGTCAAAAAAAGGAAAAAAAAAAAAGAAAAAAGAAGAAGAAGAAAAAAAAACACTTCCATTTTGTAGGCAGAGGACATTTATAGAGAGCATTTGTATTCACAAGGGTATGGGAATGACAGAGTGCGACTCCTCCAAAAGAGCTCCCCGGTGCAGCTGAAGGCTGACAGCAAACTAGGACTTGTGGCCAATTAACAGAAAGGCCGTCATAACTTGCAAGGCATGGAGAGAAAAAATTGAGCTCCATGGGATCATTTTTCACTGGCCATTTACGGGGCTGTTACCGGCCTGGAGCATTTGTGCTTTAATGCAAGCAATGCAATGCGGGGCACTCTGGGGCTGGGGCACTGCCACCCTGAATGCTATAACCAGGAGGAAAATTAGAGCACAGGGTGGAATTTGGCACGTCCCAGTTGTGAATCCTTCTCACATGTGAGCCCTTTCCTACATTCAGCTAATGTATTAATATTAGAAGTGGCATCGCTATAATATGTGCTGTCATTAGAGTGGCAATGTGGTTTCCTGGCTGGTGACAGGACTGGTAATACGGTTTCCATCAGGGTGCCAATTATATCAAACTATTAGCAAACCTGAGCTAATTGGGAGGTGGCATCATTAAAAGTTGATTTCTGCTGTATTCGGCAATTCTATCAGGGATTGCTTCAGGAGTGAATCCTTTCCATCTTACTCTCCCATGACTCCATAAACAATAGAGCATAAGGATGGTGCAGGTAGGATTCAAAATACATCCCTGCCTTAGCCACCTTCTTCTGATAAGCAGAGTTTCAAAAAGAGTTGGATTTTTATTTCTGGGTTCCTTGGTCAGAAATGGCTGTATTTGCTATTCAGACAGTTCATGGTTTTCTCTGGTTTTGTCTGGAATGACCCAATCAAAATCTCTAAGACTTGAAATACCTCTCCTAATACTAGACCAGCATCTCCAGTGCAGGTTAGCTAATTGCACTAACATCTGTAGCACAGAATAAATGCCAGGCAAGGCTCCCATTGCACTGCACCAAATGTAACAAAAGTGAAAATTCTCATTGCCCAACCACACACCTGAACTCCTTGTAGCAACAGGTCTTCTCAGTGGCTTTAGTGGAAAAGAGCTTTTAATGTCTTCATTGGCTTTTGGAAAATGACATTACAGGTCATGGTGTGTTTGGTTGCAAATCACACTGTTCAGGCAGCTGCTTGTGATTTACAGAGCACATATTCCAGAGTTTGGGTGGATGGCTGGAATGCAAGAGAGCTTGTTAAAGCCTGCCCTGTATTAGTGTAGTGTTTAAATTTTCGTAGTGGGTGAGTGAATGTGGAAATCAGGAGAGAAACATTTGGAGTGGGGAAAAAAAACAAGAAAAAGAAATCCTCCTTAACTTAAACTAGCTTGAACTCTGCTGGATTGACAAGAAGCTACTGTCCCCATTGAGATTCCAGGCTTGTATGAAGCCAGCACCTGTTCTGCTTGCAAATGCATACACAAAAGTGAGCTTCATTCACAGAAAGAAAGAAACATAGCAGGACTTCACTCATTTAGCCTTCCAGGGCCTTCAGTCCCTTGATCTGTCAGCCCCTTAGAATTCAAACGCGGCCGTTAAAGGAATTTTCAATTCACAACATGATGACTTTGTTGATGTCCTGAATGTGAATGTGTTTTGAATTGAATTTGTCTGCCAGGATTCCATTACTTGCTAAAAGAATACAGAGTTCAATCATCAGATAATCATTATAGCTGTTTTGAAGTGTTTATTTTATTAGTCTAAAAGGTAAAGCAAATTTCATTTTTAAGTTGTTGCATGCTTTGCAGGCACCCTGATAAGCTCTTGTATTTCTATGCCCCATGGTTAGGGTTCAGATACTGGCAGCAGGTGATAATATGCACAACACAGGAGAGATCCAAACTGACAAATTTTGACAGTTGAAAACTAAAGAAACTAATAAATCAGACCAACAAATACAGGTTGTTTTTTTTCCTCCTGTATCTTTTCTCTTTTAATTCCCAAGAGTTAAATTTTCAGGCCTGGGAAATTCCAGAATGTTTTTCTTCAAGCAAATCAAAACCTCAGAGCATCCTGTGGAGCGTGTTTTAATTCCTGTCCACATCCAAGGGTTATTTTCTCATATTGATGCACATGTGTAATTCTTGGTAACTTTAACACAGGAATTGTCTATTCAGTTTAGGGAGCTGTAAAAGACTTTTTCTCACCCGAAGCAAGATGGAGGTTGGCGTATTCATTCAGGCATGAAATCCTGGCTGAGAGATTAAGCCTCTTACACAGATCCCACTGCCGTTAAATGCCAACGAGGACTGTGTAAGCCACATCTTCAAGTGGAGGAGAGCTTCCCTTTGTTAGTTGTTCAAAATTAGGAATGTAAACAGCTCTCACGGCATAATTAGTCTGTGTTTGAACTGGGAGAAAGTGAAGGAAATAATGGTATGGCAGAGCTCCTGGAGATGTCATAGAGCTGGATCTTGCAGCCTATTAATGCTGTGGCTGCTCTCCTGGGAGGTAAACTTGGGTCATAGAGCAGAAGTCACACGGGAGGAGAAGCCCCATTACAAGGGGTCACTAACAGCTCTTTGAAAAAATCCTCTTGCTTACCGGAGGAATGGCATTTCTTGAAGTTTCATGGTGAAAACTGAAATTTGTCATAATTCCACAATGTCCTCCAGAAACCCAAGTTCACTGTCAGCAGAAAATCATGGCTACAGTAGTCTGAAAGTCTTCACCACTTGATCTTCTTTTTCCCCTTCCTCACTTCTAAATGAGGACTTCAGTGAACCTATGGCTTGATTCCCCTGTAATCCATTGCTGCCATCTTTGACAGTGACTCACGTAAAGCTGTTTCTAGCTATACACGAGGCTGTTTGTCCCTGTCACTGTCTTGCTAAACAGGTTTCTGTAGAAATTAAATAAATAAAATCTCCACCACTGGTGCTAATTGGTGCCTTTGGCAGCCCGAGCAAGGGCTTGTGAATTGAATGTGTCATGGAGAATTGAATGTGTCAACTCTCTCCCAATGGCTGGGACCTTGAGGTCTTTCTCTGGCACTAAATTTCCTTTGAAAAAAGAAAAAAAGGGGAAGGGGGGAGGGAAGGAGGGGGGAGAGTGAAAACAAGCTGAAGTAAGAGATCTTTTCCCTTTTTTTAATGAGGTGTTGAAGTTGAGCATTGTAGTGTCCACACTGCAGCGTTTGCTCGTCAGATGCCTTGAGAAGTGGGGCTGTTTTCTGCTGCTGTTTCTCAGGCATCCCATTTGTTGCCATTAAACGCCGAGCAGCACGGAGTGGCAGGTTTTATTCAGTCTGCTCAAGCATCTGGCGGGATAGCCATGAAGTTGTTGCCGATGTCCTTAAGGGACTGTAGGGATCTGCATGATTCATTCAGCATTTTTTTTAAGGTACAAAGAAGAAATGCCTTACGCTGTAGTAAATACTGTTCCAAGTAGAGCACAACCAGCTCAGCAGAGCGTGGGAGATTTGCTCTGGAGGTACTGACAGGCAGCACGAGCTCCTCTGCCTGTGGGCAAGAATACACTAACCCATGTGGAGTTAAACTGGGCTGTATTTCGGGCTGCTGAGGAGCAGCAGAACCATGTCCACTAACCAATTCACCTTTTAAGTTGTCCTGACTAGGAGGGGAGAAGGTTATCACTGCCAGGCTTTGAGCTATTTGCGTGTCAGAAAAGTCTAGTTGTGATTCAAACTGCCGTCGAATTTGTTGGTGATGAAGCAATGACTGTGTGCATGGGGCCTGAAGGGGAGGGCTGTATTTTTTTATTTTCTTTCACTAGGAAACACTCTTTCTTTTCCAGCTGGGCCACTTGTTTGTCTTTGAATATCAAATTTTCTTTAGTAAAATGGAGGAAGGAAGATCATTGCCTCTTTGCCTTTAAGCAGGGGACAGCTACCAGTCCTAAAACACAGACTAGCCCTGTCCTTTTACATAGGCATCTTCCCCTCCAGTATTCCTGCAGAAAAAACTGAATTAGGTACTTTTTTCTATGTACTGACCTAAAGCGATTTTACAGTGGAGACATCTTCAGTGCAGTTTGTGTAACATGGATGCAGCACCTCTGGAAAATTCACAGGCTAAGCTACAGTATTTCCTTGGGTAAACATGGACTATTCCCTTTTCTGTTACTCTCTGCTCTCTTATTTTCTTTTTTGAGTCCAGCTCTGACCTCTGTAGCAAATACTTTCAAATTCAGGTTTCCACAAGTAAGTGTCCATACTCTACTCAAACCACAGCAAACCAGCTCTTGTTGTGGGGTTTGTTTTATTTAAGAAGATATAAGCCAAATGTATCCTGAGAAAAATTTTATCCATGTGTATTTTCAGATGTATAAGTCTGTGAGCTTAGAAGTCTCTGTTTTTGTCAGGGTCCGATGACCTGCCTGAAACATCTGCACGTTTCCCATTAAGCTACTGTTTCTTCCGACCCTCATTCACAGGAACATTTTTCTCTCCTGAGCTATTACTTCCCAAAAATGACCAGTTAAAGGGTATTTCACAGCATATTCATCTTTCAAGTGCAGTTCTTTCAAGTAGTGCCAAGAATGATAAACCAATAGATTTCAAATTTTGTCTTATCAGAATGAACCCACAGAGCTGAAATCTAAAATGAAACTCTTCGGGCCCATGGAAAAGGACATGGCAATTGCAAATTTGTGATTACAGCTTGATATTTTCCCCTTGAATCTTCTCTCCTGGTTAAAAAACTTTATATTAAAAAGCTCATAAACTAAACAAAGAAACAATAGGAGATAGACTTGGAGCTGGCTGGCAGGATAGAAAAATATTGCAGTGTTGTCTCAAAGTTGAACTATTAAATGTCACAAACTTGGATTATTTTCTCATTTTCATCTGGGGTAAAATAATACAAATTTTCAGAATTTTCCAGTGAAACAGAAGATTTAGAAACACTTAAAGCAAACACAAACCCTAACAGGCTGTGCCTGTCTCTAGCACACATCCCTGCGAACAATGTTCTGCTTACTGAAATAATTATTAAACCATCTCCATCGTAAAGTGTGAAATTTTGAAGAACTTGTTGGCAGTATGAAAAATATTCCTCTCAGCTGTGTTAAGTCTGCATTACCTGCCTGCCCATGTTTTTCTATGCCTGCAAGTGATTTTCTGCATTAGGGATAAACTTGTGTGTTCCATCTGGGAATACATGGTCACTTTTTCTTGTTACAGAGGTAATGGTTGTCACTGGCCTGGCTGCAGAGCCAGAGGGAGCATTCACAGTACCATGCACAGCTTGAGCCAAGCAAGGGGCAATGAAGGGGCTGTTCTGGATTCAGCCCTTCCTTCCAAAGTGTGGTATGGGCCACCTCCACACAGTTACTTCCAGTGTTTGCTGTGTGCTGCTGTGCACACCTTCTCCTTGTGTCTTTTGCCATTACAGGGATGCTGCAGGGTTGAACACAAGCAAGCATGTCAGGTGGGCTGGGATGTTTCACTTTGGTCAACATTAGGCAGCTGATACAAGCATCATCTTTGCTCACCGCCTGAAGCACAGATTATTTTATCTGTGTCACGCTCCAAGGGAGAACCAAGGCTCATGAGCCAGGGTTTCTTTTATTTACTGATTGGTTTTGACATTTCTCTGGAGTTGTAACAAACCTCTGACTGTGATTAAGAGAACAGGATTGTTTTCTGTTTCATCAGTAAGACCTGCATCATCCTGTTTCATGTGAAGTAGGTTTTACTTCAGTAGCCACTTCTGCCCCCCTACCAGCATTGCTCAGAATGTTTTCCCCTCTCCCCATAGCAGCTGGGTCACCAAACACCCCATTTGCAGAAAACATCTCATCTTCGAAGTCAAGGAGCAGATTTCATTGCCATGGGGCATTACAGGCAAACCCTGGCCCTTGCTTTTTGTCCCATGCCTGTGACATTATAGTTCTTCCCTGAGGATCTGCCTGTGAGCCCTGACCTGACCCTGGGGCTGGTGTTGAGCTGCCTGGCATGTGTGTGCTGCAGCAAAAGCTACTTCACATGTTTCCAGTGGAGAAAGTGACAGCAACCCATGTTTGGTCCCACAGACCACCTGGCTGGACCATGCTGTCAAAAGGGAAACCACAGAATTAAGACAACTAAAACCACCTGCTTTACTGAAAATTCTGCAGATGCAGGGAGTTAATTCTGTCAACCATCAGCAGCCTCCACTATCCCAGCAGTGGCAAATTCACCTGTAGGTTGTTTTTCATTCTTGAAACTGAGATGAGTGTCCTGCCTCCAGTACTGCCTGGTTTCAAAGAAAGGGGGGAACCAACCTTAGCTCTTTTGTATAAGGCCCTTTAAATAGGGTCCTGCTTTAACCTGATTTTCTGCTTGGGATGTAACAATGAATTCCTGCTGCTTGAGCCTGCCATGTTACTTATATTCAAAGTAGAATGAGGAGCCTTCAGAAAAATATAACCTTATTTACAATGTACAAAGCCAATTGGATTTTGGTTAACAATTTCTAAGTGATTACAGTTCACTAACAATGCAGGTGTGCTATAGATGCAATGCACAGGGGGGGACTTTTTATTTTAAACTATGCAAGCTATCTTTTATTCATGTCATTGAGGCGCCTCAGGATAATTCACTTTTCTAGCTTTCATAATGTGTTGTTCAACCACTGTTTTTTCTCCCTCCCTATTGTACTCTCACAAATCATACTCACTAATTTCTGAAAGCTTTTCATTTCTCTCTATAGGTTGTTGTTTCGTAACATTTTATACAAGAAAAGCTGCTCTTGAGGCACAGAATGCACTGCACAATATTAAAACTTTACCTGGGGTGAGTACATTTACTTTTTGATCCTAATTATTTTATTGCCAGAAAAATAGCCCTTTTGCTCTCAATGCTGCTGGGTGCCCCAAATGACCTTGATCTCTGCAAGGAAAGTGGCTAAGCTGATGGTCTGTCCTGTATTGGTGCCAATCCTGTAGCAATGGCATCATGTTCAAAGGCAGTTGCTGTTCTCTAGAAAGTCCCTTGGCTGGAAAGCGTGCTGATTCCTGCTGACTAGAGACAGTGGCCAAAGAGCAGTTTGGATCCTTTTTTTAAATTTATTTAAGGGGTAAGGAGGAAGGAGACAAAACATACAGCAGGAAAACACTGCACCACTGGGGCTTCACATTTGAAAAGGGAGAGAAGACAAAAAGACAAAACACAGCCAACGTTGTTAAATGCAGCCCTTATCCACATGGTTTCTAAACAACCTGAATGCAGTGGCTGCATATCTCGGGATGTTGTGGGGTGTGTTACCACATAGCTGTTTGCATGGTGTCATCCTGTCCCCTGACATCACCTCTCCTCACCACCTACTCCCACTGGCACCAGCATTCAGAACAGTTGTGGTTGTGTTGTACAAACCATATCTTTGGTGTTTTTCTATGGTATTTTATATTTAAATTACAGGGCTACAGAGAAGTATATCACTGGTAATTGCATGTCTTAACACTGAAATATTCTTGTACCACTGTTTTCATTTTCTCTGCTGAATACTTTGAGGATGGAAGAGAAAAAATGTAAAGGATGGAGGTATATTTCCTCTTGATGTAGGAGAAGTGTTCAAGTATATATTTGTAGTGTCTGGTTACAGACATGAAAATAAATAAACACACTGTGTAAATAAAGAGAGCATTGACTGGACTGACAGTTATATGGCCAATATCTCCTTTACTTCCTATGTGCTGTGTGTGAAACTGGACACTGTGTTTGAAAAATTATATCTGGCCAGTTCACTTTACACAAGTGATTTTCTGCTAGGAAAGCCAACTCTTGTGTCATGGAAATGACCAGTGTCGAGAGGTGTGTTGGACAGTTACCCATGAGCCCTGCTAAGCCACCAAGGTAAAACGGGCTTCCTCTGTCATTTGTAATGGAAATGCTGGGAATGGTGGTAGGACATTTGCAAAGGTAGGCCAGCCACAGGAAAGCAGGAGAAAAGTTGTGGTGCTTCAAGTGGTGTTTTCCAGCAACTGGCCCTTGCAAGGGACAGTGTCAAGACCTTGCAAGCCTCCCAGTGGGAGTCTTGGCACTTGTGCCATCCTCGAGAGAGAAAGGAAGGCTCTGAGGGACGATTCCCTTTGAGACCCCTTTGGAGCTCAGGCTGAATCTCAGCATCCCCTGGCTCTGCAACCCCAGTTGTTGGTTCCCATCCCCACCGCCAGAAAAGGCCGAGCCCTTGGACAAATGCTCTCTAATCCCATTCAGTGCTGCTCCTAAACCAACTCACTGAGTAATTGGTCTCCATCATGCTGAGTCAAATGGCTGTGTGGACTGGCTGGGTAGGATGGAGGTGATTCCAAGCTGCTGGAGCAGCACCCTGCCCAGATAGCATCTCTGAAGCTCTACCACAATATCTGCACATTACCCCCTTAAGAAATAGACAGTCCATTTAGAATCACAGAATCATTAAGGTTGGAAAAGACCTCCAAGATCGAGTCCAACCTTTGACCAAAAACCATGATGTCAACTAAATCATAGCACAAAGTGCCATATCCAGTTGTGTTTTGAACACTTCTAGGGATGATGTCTCCACCACTTCCCTGGGAAGCCTGTTCCAATGCCTGACCACCCTTTCAGTGAAGAAGTTCATTCTGTTATCCAACCTAAACCTCCCCTGTGCAGCTTGAGGCCATGTCCTTTCGTCCTGTTGTGTTTCCTGGGAGCAGAGCCCGACCCCCACCTGGCTACACCCTCCTGTAAGGGACTTGCTGAGAGTGATAAGGTCCCCTCGAGCCTCCTTTTCTCTAGGCTAAACAAACCCAGCTCCCTCAGCTGCTTTTGTTTTCTGTTCTTCCCTGAGTCCCCCAAGCTGGTTGTTATGTTTTGAGAGATCTTATTTATCCCAGTGGGCAACTCAGAGGGGCACATTCCTTCTCTGACTTCCTCACAAACAGGTGGCAAAGCTGGCTCATCTCTGCATTACATCTTACTTGAGCACTCCTCCACTTCTGCAGAGCTAATGAGCAGGCCACAGTTGAAGACACCAATGTACCTTCTGATGTTTTTAAAATAACGTTCAAAAAAAATTTTTTTTTCCTAAAGCCCTCTCTAGCTCTTTGTCATTTAAAATTTATCTTTCCAAGCTGTTTTTTCCTGTCCTGACTGTAATGTTACCAAGTTTTCTTTTAGGGAAATATGGAAATTGGTTTCCCATGACTCTGGGGCCTCGGCTTTAAAAATATTCCTGATATGGCCAGAGGTGTTTAGATTTTACTATGAGATAAGTTTTTATACTTACTTTTTTAAAGGGAAGCCTCTAATAAAAAGAAGCAACTTGAATACATTTCTACTGCTTGTCTTTCACAATGATTCAGCATATATAATGTAACAGATTCTATATTTCGCACATGCACTATGCTTGACATTCAGTGTATATGGGGATACTGTTATGCTGCATCTGTGTATTCCCAAAATAACTTCATTTAAGCACACTTTAAAGTTGTAGCACACGTGCTGGAAATGCTTCACGTTAGCAGGATTCTCCTTATGTGAATTTTAGCAATTTCTGTATTGTTCCTCTTGCCTGCTAAGTAGCTTTTACCGAATGAGCAGGAATAGGTAGTGGATAGGTCTGCATGTGAAATAGTCTCAGAGCAAATGGAAGCAATATTCTGGCAGAACTACAACAAGGGATGAGTTTGGATCAGGTTCATTTGGGCATCAATGTCAGCTTGCTTCCAGTAAGCGAGGTATGATCAGTAGGAGGTTCAGTAATAAGGTGTCTCCTGGAAACAAAAGAATCTATGCCTTCCCCTTTTGCTGTAATACCACCGTGCATCAGATAAGGCATCCTTAAAGAGCCCAGGGAGAAAATCTGAGGGAAAGGCAGGTGATTTATTAGTGTAAGGTAAGGAAAGCTGGCAGAGGCAGGAGCAGGGCACTGCAGGGATGCTGTGGCTGTTGGAACTTGTCTGTGTTTTACCTGCACTCAGGTGTAACCCGTGCTGCTGCAGAAGCATGGAGGAGAATAGCTCTGTGTTCATTAATGATAGAGCCTAGATTATTTCTGGGTTTAGTCTTTTCATTTCTTAAATGCAGACTTGCTCCATGTGGCTTCGTAAGCAGGTTTTGGATCAGCACCAGTGAAGCCAAAAAAGTGGGGGTTTAGTGTGAAATTTATGCCCCTTCCAAGGCTGCATGTTCAGTTTAATTTAAGTAGGTTTTTGAGCAGAGCCTGTAGTGCTATGTCTCTATCTCTGCTTTTTGCCTGGACCTCATCCTTAACAGAGACATGAAAACACCAGCGCTTGATCTGCTCCTTTGAGCTGCACCCTTTTAGTGGACATGAAGAAAATGAGACCAGACATAAATGATTAATGCAGAATCTTGGAAGAAAATATTGCAGGGTGCCTTGCTGTTTGATTACAAGCCTTGGAATTAGTCAACATTTCCATAATTCTAAACCAATATACACCTGTTTTCCCACTGTGATGTGAAGGCACAACTTAATTTAACAGAAACCCCGCTGTGCTAAATCTCTCATTAAATACCAAGCTAGTTCTGTAATTTAAAGTTGCAGCACTACTATTTTAACTGAATTGCCTTTGTATTATAAAATTAATAAGAAGTTAATGATGCACTTTGCTGTATTTTCTCAGATTTTTTTTTTTCACAGCAACAACAACAAAAAAGAAAGATAAAGAAGAAAAACATGTCACCAGCTGACATTTCAAGGCTTTTCTGGTTTTAATCATTTTCCTGAGGATAGAATTCATTTAAAAGATTTTTTTTTTTTTAATTTTAAAACTTTCTGCACAAGTAGGATCAAACATCATCTTTTTACTCATGATTAATATAATCTCTCTGTCAGTCATAATATTCCTTGTCATATATTGGAGCTTTTATCTTTCCCAAAATAAATATTTAGATGTCACTTGTTATGTAGGATTGCTACTAGGCAGAGAAGAAGATACGCAATGTTTGACAAATACAGGCATATTGTTATGATATATGATACTGATCAACGAAATAGGGACAGTTCTCTTCTGTTTACTTGGTGCTGGCATCACAAGTAGCTTTTATGTCTTGCAAATGAACAACATGAATTTTCAGATGTGTCTTTTCAAACATAGCATGGGACCAGGTTGCTTATACCCTCACAGCTCATAGGGATGTGGTTTATATTATTCAGCTTTGAGTCAGGTTTTCTTGGAGTGTTCATTTGGATTTTGTTTCAAAAGGCAGAAGGGAGAAGAGGGAAAAACTCAATTTGAATGTAATAATGATCTTAGAAATGGGCTTCTTTGGGATGAGATGTAGAACTGAGGCCTTAACTAGTCTCATCTTCATTAAGAATCTCATGGCTTCGTTAGAGGTGTTTAACTTTTATTCCCTAAACAGAGTAATCCAATAAATTCCACCCATCTAAATTTATACTGTACCATCAGTTAGATGTAATAATCTTGGTTCCCCCATGCTCTAATTTGCTGCTTAGTGAAAATTGGCTTCTGTATAGAGGGCAAACCTCAAAGAGCTGTATTCAGGGACTGCGTTAACTGCCTTCATGGCGCTGACATTTGTTTTTTGTTTTAATTTTAACATGCTTTGTTTTAAAAACAGAATGTGCTCTCTTTTGCTGACAAGTGAATCTGGTAGGATTTCCTGGCAAGGGTTAAGTGCAGAGTAACACAAGAGCACTATATGTTGGTTGGATTCTTGGAGCCAAGTAGCTGAATAAATGCACCTTTAATGTCATGCAGAGGTTATTTGAAGTTAGAAATCAATGGGCATCCATTAGTAAAATCTACGCCTAAAACTCTTTGGTGTCTTTGTTCTGTATTTGAAGTTAGATTTATTGGACATGATAAGGGTTATTTGTTGTCTTTATGTACATTTTTTGATATATCCTCCTACTTAAGGTTATCACAACAATAATTAACAGCCCACACTCTGCACTCCCATGCTTTTAACAGAGTCATGGTTTACGTGGTTCTTATTTCAAGTGGGATATACATATTCCAAGTAGCAGCAAACCTTTTGTATTGAAGTTCTGGCATGAAATTAGGACATTAGCTGCATGAATTTATTTGATTAAGGGTTTAACAAGGAAGAAATACCATTCTGAGGAATCTCTCAATATTTTCACAGCAAGGTGGAGTTCGTAGGAACTTCTTTTTGTAAAATATTCATGGCTTCCTTTTTTGCCAGATGTTGTCAAGGGAAACATTTTTAATTTTTACATTGTAAGAATCACTACTGGTTTTATTAAACTTTTTTGACATCATAGGGAAACAGGACTGGCTTAGAGGGAACTTTGCCCAAAGGTTGTGTACTGGCTGTAAGGAAACCTCAAAGTCCATTTAGGTGTGTAGAATAGGAAAAAAATTGAACTTTGAAGAGGAACTTGGGCTGTTCTTCTCTTTTGGTGCCCATTCACAGTAGGGTCAGTTCTACCCTACACCAGGCTGGCAATCACTGGCATGATGCCAGTCTGCTCTGGGGCTTCCCTCGTCCCTTTGGGCCAGCTCAGGTAAAACACATTTGTTCATGCTCAGTGCCACAGTGTTGGTATGGTCAAGGAAGCGCCACAGACCGTCTGGGGACCTGAGGCTTGAGGGTCAACGTGGGAGAGAAATCTCAGGGCTGTGCAGAATTGGCTTAGCAGGTTATTTAACCTTTAGAATAATCTGGTTCAAAATGCAGGCACCCATGATGACTTACTATGAAACCTCATTCACTTTCTGATAAAATACCATTTGTCCAACAAGAAGCAAAAAAACCCAAATATATTTCTGGTTCTCACTTAACATCATGAGCCCCTTTCTGATGACTATGCTGGCACTCTCCTTTATGGAGCAGTTTTTTAATATCCAGTTCCCTTCTCTGTTTTAAGCCTTATGGTTTGTCAGTACGATATGAACATTATGTAAAAATTACCTGTAATAAAAAGGTAATCATCCAATATGACTTGAATAATAGCCTGAATATGATATATCAGTGACTCTGAGAGATTTTGACAAACAGAAAGGGAATTCAAAGAGCAATTAACTTAGTTAAGGCTTTGCAGTGATTGATTTATGATGACAAATTAAACTAATTCAGTACCCATATAGTATGGCCAAATGCTGTTTAATGAAGGATCCAAAGAGTATAGAACTGCTTAAATGATAAAAATAACCAGATGGGAAAGAGGAGAATTCCCAGAGAGCATCTGTTCCTAGGAAGGGAGCTATAATACACTGAATGATGTTGAGAAAGTGAATCTGGCCCATTCCTTCCTTTAAAATACTGTGCAAATAAACCCACTTAATGATACACTTTGCCCAGCTCAGAAAAAATGGGGGGGGGCGCAGGCGGGGTTATTCAAAAACACCACTTCTACCCCTGCTCTTTCCCCTCAAAAAAAAAATGTTGCACTGACTCCACCACTTCAGTCAAAATCAATATTTGCACTAAGTTCAGGTACCTTAGTAGAAAAGTTGGGTTTGGACCTACCATTGCTGCGAAACACAGAATGGATCACCAGCCCTGGATTTATAAAATGGAAAAAAAGTGACTTAGAAACCCAGTGAAATCTCTGTAAGTAGCTGAATTTGGAGCTTAGTGGGAGAATGTGGATGTTGTGCAGGCATAGGGAGAAGAGAATATTGACCAAGTGAAAATAGCTTCTCTAAATTGAGCAAAACATTTAGTTCATAATTACATTGTCCCTTTTTCTCATTGAAGGATGGAGGGTCAAATTCACCATCACCAAATTCACAGCCTCATCATTAGGGTAACTTTCTGGCATGCAGGGAGAATGCAGTTCATATCCTCTGTGCCTTGTATATTGAAAGGATTTAGCTTAGATCGACCTAACAGAGCCTTCACCACTGGACTTAGTTAAGATTAGGGGTCACTGTTTCTCCTCTTGAAGCTGCTCCAGCTGTATGAAAGTGTCAAATTCTTGTGGGAGTGAGAGAAAGCAAGGAACAGCACTTGGTTGCCTGCTACTGAGGGCAGTGACTCAAGTACTGTGATATCTGGAAATGACTCCATGCTCTGGTAAGTATTTTATTCTTTGGAAAAGCGTCAAAGATTTGGAAGAGACTCTTCAAGAACAGGGAAGTGCAGGAAGATTCATTGCTGAGGCACTGAGAGAAGGTGGCTAAACCTCGACCTGCCTTACTCAGGGGAGTGATGTCCCTATGGTGTGTCAGGAGGGTGCAGAGCTGCACAGTGCATGGACATCAGTGAGGTGGTTTAGATCCTAAACATCCATATCAGGTTGTTGCTTTTCCTGCTGGGAAGCAAGAGCACATTGGCCCAGCTGCAAAAGCAGTTAGATACACTCTAGCTTTTTTAGAGAACTCTGGGAGTAGTTCAGGAATTTTTTTTTTTTTTTTTTTGCACAGCTTTGCAGTATAATAATATTGGGTTGGAAAGTAAGTAATGCATAATAGTGGCTTGACCTCAGAAAAATTCACTAATGTGAAGCCCATCCCCTAAAGGCCAAATGGTTCTGGCATGTGTCACTGGGAGACCTCTGGTTTCCATAACTCTGACCAGTTGAGGTCATCACTTTGCAAAATCCCTCCAGATTTTTTTGTCCAACTTAGAACATCTTACTCAGTGAGGGTGGAGGATCAGTTCACAGGATATCACTTTTAGGCTGGGTACCCAAAAATCACTGCCTTGGAGAACTCTTTGCTGTGCACTTCAGAACGGAAATCTCTGAAGAAAATCGAGAGGCCATCACTGGAGTACTCCAGGGTATTGCAGAGCTCACCAAGATTTAGGTGGGGTGCTTAGCTAAGGATAATAGCCCAGGCACTCTCTTAAACAGCTATTTATCCTCCTGCTGGTGTTAGCTGTTTTCTGTTATCTGGAACAGAAAGTACAGGTGCTTCAGTCAGCCTCATTAGCACCACAACACGAGCTATTAAAATTGTCTTCATAATGAAAAACTAGTTCAGGGAGCCTTCCTAGCTGTCTGTCTATTCCTACAATAGTGAAATTAGAAAGGCAGATCATAAACAGTGTTGCAGGCATCAGGAAGCAACATCATTAGAGGTGCCCTTGGATGCCATATACCTGCCTTGATAGCAATGTTTGGCACCCGTGGATCTGAGTTATGTTATGACTGAGGAGCCTGGGCCTCATGGCATGTTTATAACAGAGAGACTGTTTGTTCAGCATCCTCCTGCCATTATGTCCCACCCTGTGAGCTGTGCTGCTTCCTTCAAACACCTCTGCTCTGAGGCTCATTGCTGTTGAAGAGATGTAATGCTGGCTCATCGTGTGTTTGCACTCCTGTGGTGGTGCAGGAAGCTGAGGTAGCCCCAGCCAGCTTTCCCCCATCTCAGTTGGGTAATGAACCACACTGGGCAGGTGCACTGTGGTGCTGAATAGGACAGGGTACATGGTAAGAGAGGAAAAGTTCTGTCTTCTCTGTGGTACTCAAAAACCCCCTAATACTACAAAAACCAGGTGAAAGTGGGTGCTCTGATTGAGTCTCCTGCTCTAATAACACACTTTGGACAATCATATTCTGCCTAATTAAAAACACTCTTTGCAGACCTAGAGAGATAATTGATTTTTTGCTCATTCTCTGGAAGAAATTATCATCTTCATTAGCTTAGTTGGAAGAGCCACTTCTTTGTCTGCTCTTCCCCTGTGGTGTGCAGAGAAATCCTTCCTCCTCTTGCCAGCAGGGTCACTGGGGCTGGTAGAAATACTCGGGGATTCATTTGGGTGAAAGCACCAATCTGGGGTAGAGACATATTAATGTGATTGTCTTGGTAGACATCCAAAACCTTTAGAGATGCTCAAATGGGCTGTGAATTCCCACCCTGGAAAGTCATGGAAGACACATAGTTGCAGAGCTTATATTTTAGGCTGTCAGTGTGTGGAGCAAGTGATCAGCACCCTGTAAAGCAGAGAGCAAATACAATTATTGATACGACACAGAGGAATGGGTTTAAACTGAAAGAAAGTAGGTTTAGATTAGACATTAAGAAGAAATTCTTTACTGTGAGGGTGGCGGGGCTCTGGCACAGGTTACCCAGAGAAGTTGTAGATGCCCCATCCCTGAAAGTGTTCAAAGCCAAGCTGAACAAAGCTTGGAGCAACCTGGGATAGTGGAAAGTGCCCATGGCAGGGTACTTTGAAACTAGATGGTCCTTAAGGTCATCTCCAACCCAAACCTTTGTATGATTCTACAATTAAAGTGTCAAATACCTTTTAATAGGTAACAGAGGGGGAAAAGCTAATATTTGTCTCACTTTTGGAATGGCCCATCTTTTCCCCTTCAGCTTAGCTGACATCAGTAATGGCTTTGCTACCGGACAGTAGCCTGACTATCTGCAGGAGCAGAGGGAAACAGTCATTGAAAAAGATGCCACCATAACTCCACTTATTAGCAAAAACCTGTATCTACTGCCTTGTGCCAGGGAAGTTAAAAAAGCAAAAACTGCAAAAGAAAAAAAAATCGCATTGAGCTAAACAGAGTCTTAAGCAGTGGTAAACAAAATGTAGCTTCCTTTGTGGTTGATTTTTATCCAGCTGCAGCCAAATATCAAAGCGATATCAAAGGAAAGCTACCCGTTAATTAATTCAGACTGACTTCACAAAGCAAGCTGGAGCTTTTGCTGATATCTGATTCTGACAACTTCCTAATCTTCACAAGTTGTCATTAAGAGTGGCATTAAAGCAGTCTGCAGTCAATCCCAGCTCTTGCCCCATTGTAACTCAGATGGGGTGGGGGGCTGGGTATGCAAGCAGGGCTTAGAGTAAGGAACTTGCTTCTTTGCAAATGGAATTTGCAATGTATCAGGGCATCTCATTAATACACTGCCTCAATCATTCACCCTAGGAATGCTCACCCATTCCCACTTGCAACTGTTACAAGTTGCAGTGAGTGGAAATTTTCTCTTCTGAAGGAGAAACAATGGGAGAAAGCAGAGAAAGAAACTGAAAAAGAAGCTCATGTCTGAAAGGAGTAATTAGAAGTCTGTAATGGTCTCTAAGAAAGTATGAATAGAGGCTTATCACTGATTTCAAGATAGAGAACATAGGATTGTGGGTTGAAGAAAGTAAGATTGTGGAAAATAAGACGCTAATCGGAGGATAAGATTAGTTTTAAACTAAGAACTTTGAGCAACCTGGTGTAGTGGAAGGTCACCCTGCCTGTGGCAGGGATGTTGGAATGAGAAGAGCTTTAAGGTCTCTTCCAACCCACACCATTCTACGATCCTATGAACTGAAAATCTGGTACCTCCACAAGTGAAGTGCGCAAGAATACAACACTCAATGTTCCTTACCACTGCCAGAATCTCTCAGAGGGATTCCAGCCTTGTGCAGAGATGTGAGGGATGTGGTACCTTTATATTTCCATTCAGCTGTGAATGGCTCAAATGATTGAAGGGAGTTTGTTTTCTAGACCATCACTTGAGCAAGTATCCACCAGACAGCAACTAATATTACTTTGTGGCAAATTCCTGACAATACCTTAGAGGAAAATGTGTTGTGTTATTATGCAGTATATTCATTTCAAATATTGCAGAGAATACAGAGAAGGATAAGTGCTGTTGTGGGAGCACCTCACCCAGAATCCACAGCAGCATCCATGAAGATGGTGCATTTATTTCCTCCAGGGCCAAGTATTGCCCAAATGCCAGTGACAAATGGGAATTATTTTTGGTTGTACACAGAACCAAGGGTTTACCATCATAAGAGGTGAAGTAAAGCTTAGATCAAGTATCAAGAAAAAATACCCAGTATCAGTTCAATTAGAATAATCGTCTAAAAGAAACAAAGTTCAATCCCAGTCCTTGCGGGTGTTTGGGGTAGGAAAGTATTAGAAAATATGGGATAGGCAGTAGTCTTGTGTTGGCATTAAGTCATTCAAGATGAGCTGCTGGATTTTTTCATCTCTGATTTCTCCGACTGCTAAGAAGTGAAAGAAATTGCTATGCTGGGTAAATATAGACTCCTCCTATTTGTACAAAAGTATATGATTAACCAAAAAGAAAGATCTTGCTAAGTAAGAGCTACAGTCTGTCTAAATGCTGTGCTTATACACTTGTGTCTGGAGGGCTCTGGGGGTTGCTCAGGCAGGCGTGTCCCTTGCCTCTTGTGACCCTGTTCATTTTGCAAAGAATGACATGGATCTATCCCACTTTAAAAGTGGCCTGAAAGCTGACAGCCCTCGTTGTCTGCTACTTGTCTTCCTCCCTGTTGACACAAAATCCAAAAATAGAGGGTGTGATATGGGGAAAATTTCTTTTCTGCACCCATTCCTCCTCCCCTGTGCTTTCCTTGTCCTCTGCTAGCTTCACTGACACTGCAACAGCCCTCAGGCTGCATTAGCTTCTCTCAGAAAAAGCAGCATATGCCAAGAAACCAGGAGTTCAAGACTTCCCAGTAGCTCTAAATGCTACCTTTGGAGCAGGTAGGATGAATGATGTAAGAGCTTTTAGCTCAGTTGATTTTATCAGAGGACCTTCCTGATAGTTCTCCGTGGCCTCCAGCTGTTCCACCTGAAGCCATCTCTGCAAAGAGATTTCTTTGACCTTTAGGCAAGTTGCACATAAAGATGTTACTCACGGGGCACAGCACAGAGAAAATTTCTAATTGAGTACAGTAGCAGTAAAGAATAAGTAAGAGAAGACAACTTTTCACATACTGACGTTTATAGTCACTAAATGAAGCATGTTGTTGCTTTTTTTCAAGAGAATCAAGGGCCCCAGTCTCTGGACCCAAGCATTAAGATTCATGCTTGGGGTCAGATGCTGGTTTAGAGCTTTGTAGATGGGTGGAGGCAGGTTGATTTTGGCCTTACTCTTCCTAGCACTGTCCCTTTTACTAATGAAATCTTAATCACAGCTCGATCCAAACACCACAGCCAGCTGGAACTGACTCATTCTTCAAAAATATATGTTTCTGCTAATGTTGTCCATTTATTTTTTGTTTGTTTAACTTTCAAAACACCTATTGGCAGAAATATTCAAATGCATTGGAACTCCTAAAGATTAGCATTATAAATATATGCTGCATGTTTAGTTTGAATGCAAACCACTTTCCTTATCCCAAAGAAAGCACTGGCAGAGTACATTAGCTACAGAGATGCTAAAAAATTAAAGAGAATGAGTTCATACGACGGGTGGTTAAAAATAACATGGTTGCTCAACGTGACTCTTACTGGTGTTTGTAACTGTATGTATACACAACTAGACATTCATATTTTCATGTGGACAGTGTGTGTTTGTGTGTTCTTGCGGCTGGAGACTTGTGGCAGTATCCTTCTCTTTTCAAAGATGGACTAAATATTGAGCTATCTTTTTCATTCTCTCTCCACAGCCAGATTATTTTGCCATTGCAAACTATTGGCATAACACTGAGAGCTTTTATTTGGATGCTGATATTGGATAGTCGTGGAAAATTCCTGTAACTTCAGCTCATGGAGAGCTTAAATAGAATTTATGAGCCATATCCTCATTTGGCGTAAAATATTATGGCTCTGCTGGTACAACAATAAAACTGTACTACTTAGCCCAGCTGATCTCAGTCAGGAGAGTAGGATTTTTGATGTCTTCATTTAAAACCTGTTTTCTACCTGAATGCTTTGGCTATTCCCTGCAATATTTAGAGGCATGCCTGTTGACAAGTAGTTTGGGGCTCACGTCTGACCTTTGAAGAAATCTGGATTTGGTCTGTGTTTGGTAACAGGGAGGAATTTAACTGCCTGTCTGCCTTCTGGAGAGGAGGGAATTGTGAATCGAGACATGTATTCCAGACTCAGAACATCTCCGTACCTTTGCTAAGTGAAAAGTGAAAACAGCAGTGGCCCCACATCATCAGTGCCAACTTTTTCTATATATTGTACCCTTTTTCTCTAATTTAAAAGGTAGAATTTCAATAGATTTTATAATTTTGATGCTTTGGGGGCTTATTTTAGACTTGCCTCAATCACACTTTTTAGGTATAAGAGGTTCTTGCTGGTACATTGTAATGCAAATAGGAGAGCTTTCCAACAGAACTTTAAAAAAGCTTTACATGAAAAAAAAATCCCATAGCCTAGAATTTGAGTTTTGTACCAAATAATACTCTAGTTTCTGTCAGACGAGGAGCCTAAGAGCATTGTTGGATCAAGGTGACCTTCCATGCTGCAGAAAGAGTCAGGCAGAAGATCCACTTAGCAAATGAACAGAAAAGTCTGTGATGGGAAACTAGGGGAGTGGCTGAGGCTGGTTTCTCTTATTGAATGAAAGCAAAAAATTAAGAAGATAAGTGTAGATGAGATAACACTGTGAAAGAAACAGAGGATCACCTGACTATGGTTTCTTGTCTTTCTGAAATGTTGCTGTTGCTAGTCATTCCTTTTAAAGGGTTATCTCCTGAATTCCAGCTTGGCAAAGGTAGAGGATATTGATGAGCATAATCACATGGTGTTTTCCCACAGCATAGTTCACAGAGGAGAACAAGCAAGCACAGAACAGCATAAGTCTTAAAATAAAACTCCTGCAAAATAAGCATTTGATATCCTGGGTGCTTTGGCCTTCTTCAGAACCGAGTTTACGTTTTGCATTACAAAAGCCATTGCATGTTTTTAAAAACCTTTCATTTAAACTAAATGTCTTCACAATCATTGGTAGCCTGAAAGAAAATTTCTTTTATTTTTGGTTGGGACTGTGTTTTTGGGAAAGAGGAAGGATAGGGCAGAGCATTGCTTTGTTTTCTTAACAAGGTACCAAAAATTATCCTAGAAGTTGATGTGGAATCAGAGGGATTTATGTAGAAAGGGAGGGGTTTCCTGTGGATCAGGCTTGAACATTAGCACCCTAAAATGGTGACCACAGACTGAGCTACTTGAATATTTTCATTGGGCAGCAGGAAAGGTCTTTTTTTAAAATGGGGACTTCATCTTGAGCCTTCACAGATTCTGAGAAGGGCAAAATTCCCTGAATACGCCCTCAGGAGTCAGTGCTCCCTAAGCAGGGAATCTGGCTTTTTCTGGGAGGAATGTGAAATCTCCCTTTGCAAATCACTCAAGCAAGAACAAGCCTCTGCTTTGCTGCCTTCCCCTTTTGAGATGGTTGAGGGACCTCTCTTTTATTCCCGTGTGAAGACTTTACGTAGAAGATGACTTAATAGGTAGCATGTTTTGGCTTTGCTCTGGCTCTGTTTTCCAAATACTAATACGGGAGCGGGGGGATGCTCTTAGATTTGAAGGGAAAGTACTCCCTTTAAAGGCTCAGTCTCCTGTTGACTTCTGGAAACAAACACCCAACTGGGGAGATGGAAGAAAGTACATCTTCAGAACACTTGAGTCATGTCCAGTGGGACACTGACTGGAAGGCTTGTGTCATGCTGGGAATTGAGTCCTGGCATCTTAGGTCATGCTGGGCAAATCCACCCAATGCAGCACAAGGCTACATTAGTTATTAGCTGACATCCCAAAGCCACAACAGCTTGGCTGGCATTTGGTTCCTCCAGCAGTCCTGGATCACTGCTTCAGGTTCTTATGTTACCTCTCAAGTAGGGTATCTAGGGAGTAGTATTGTAAAAAAACCCTGCTTGTGTAGAGTACACCCGCTAATTTATGTCTTACCTATACCTGATGATAAAATGACAAGATTTTGGCTTGATAAACTTGGCTTCAGTTGTGGAATAACTCCAGATGCATCCCATGGAGCCTCTATGCCTTTATCCCATCTTCCTTTCTGCTGAAAGGGAGAGCAGCAGTGAGTACCTTGCAGTGGTGTTAGGACAGGAATCAATTAGAGCGTGAGGAGCTTGGGCTCTGATGCAGTGCGGACAGCTTGGCTCCCTCCCTTCGGATCATCCTTCCGGGCCATGCAGCGCTTCCCTGCGTGGCACTGGGCAAGCCGCCGCCTCACTGCGCTTCACTTTCTGCTCACAAACCTGGGCAGCGATTTTTGCCCCTCGCAATTAGCTCGAATGGGTGTTAAAACCCAGTCAATTAATGTCACGGAGAGACTTCTGTTATCTCTCCGCCCCACCCCATTGACATGCAAACTTCAATTGCCAAAATGTCAACAGAAGTTATTGCTGCTGCCGATGAGATGGATAACTCTTGCTGTTAAAATAATATCTGATGTTTTGCTCAGATGTCTAATGGGTTTGCTTTTTAAGCATGGATGATGCAAAATATCCCCAAGGCATTATTCCCAACAATTTACAGAATCCCACTTAATGTCTATTTTTAGGATTGAATAGGTTCTGTAAAGGCTCATTTGTTTGAAGAAAAGATAGTTAATAACTTTGCTTTCCATGTGATTTTGAAGAGACAATTTTTGGCCACACCTCCCCTTCTTTATCTCCACTCCGTTTGGCTCGCCTGTGTCCTGGAGTTGTTGCCATTAGTGTGGGAGGTAAGAAATTAAGGAATTAAATAAATGGAGGAGAACTGCTAAAAGAGCAACAGTAGTTATTTGTTCACTAGGAAGTGAAGTTGTCAATTCTAAGATATCCAGCTTTTTAATTTCTATATCAGGGTACAACTTTTAAAAGAGACTGAGTGCTACAGCCTAATTAGCAAGTGTACAGGACGAACAGCAGGATGTGGGGGTGACTGTGGAAGGGATCACTAGATGAATTATTATTATTATTATTATTACTATTATTGTTTTTATTATTTTTTATTATTATTTTAAAGCACAGCATTGTTTGTAGTCTCTGTAACTAATGTTTAATTTAACTTGAATTTAAACCACAGAGTGTAGTGGATTGCAAATGACTGAGTTGGAAAGCTTCCAAAAGCCATTGAATTTCAGTGGGTTTAGTGTTCTCTGGTAAAACAATGTGTTTTAAGCAAGCTATATGCTTGTTTCTGTGTTCTAAATAGAAAATAATGATGTTATGCATTACCGCATGAACTATATTTGGCACCCACCAGCAATATTCATTTTCTCTTGCTTCTCTCTCTTCCTCCTTCCCTCCCTCCCCCCCTCCCTCTCCCTCTCTCTCTCACTCCAGAAAAAGCATGTATATATGTCTGACAGTAATCTAGGAGGCCAAGCAACAGATCACATTCTTCTACTACTAAAATTGTATGAATGCCTAACACAGCTTAAATCCCTTAAATTGGGATTTATGAAAGGATGACAGCAAACAATCTTCTAGCTGTGCCATTGCTCAGGCAGTTACAGCAACTGCTTTACATTTATTTGTGAGACTCTAAGTGATGAATGCACATTTGTCCTCCTTTTACCCGTGAAAAAACGAAGGTGAATGACTTCAACCAACGCTGGAAATCCAAAACTCTGCCTGTGCTGGTGAAGCAACAGGAGCATGGTGCAGGTTGGCACTTTCCTGCCTGGTGTGTGGGCATATTTGGGGGAAGAACATGCGCTAGACACTATTCCCACTGGGCAGTATGGACATGGACATCCTGTTTCAAGTGGAAGGAGAAGTATAGCTGTGTAAATGCAACCTGTGCCACGCCACTTCTTTTGAGAGCCAGAGAGCTGTCCTTTGCCTCTTTTATTCACTAGTATTTATTTGGCCTTGGAGATTATCCCCAGTTCCCAGAGAAGTTCCCAAAGCACTAGCCAGATATTGACTGCGTAATTCAAGTTAGTTTGACCCTAGAGAAGTCATTCTAAACAGTTCTTTTCAATAGGAAAATACACCTCTTTCACTTCTGGGAAACTTGTATTACTTGTGAGTCACAGGGGTTTAAAAAGCAAAACCAGTTGGCAATGAAATGATGTGAGAAATGAGTGTTCAGGAGCTCTTCTGATAGATCCTATGGAAAAATGGGGTGCTAAAAGCTGAAATGAGAGGCTTGGGGGGTGTGTGTAGAGGTATCTGCACATAGTAGTCCAGAAAAACAGTGGTCTCTGAAGACACTGAAAATCGTTTAATTCTCTGGTTCTTATGAAGTATTTTCTCTTCTTCCCCCAATCTTCTGGTAGGTCAATACATTCCCTCCTGACTTCCAGATTCAGTAAAGGTTCTCAGGAATCTGGTTGGTGTTGTTTTTTCCTTGGATTGCTGGTCAAATTAAACTCCACTCACTAATTGGATGAAGAGCTTGGAGAAAGCATTGAATTCATTTCCAGACCAGAGTTAGACAAAGAGCATAATTTTTTTCCCACTGTTTTTCATGCTGGTACCTCTTTAGGTGCTTTTCTTCTGATCTCTTTGCCTGTCTCTGCTGCTCCTTAATATTTCCTTCGTCTTTGGTTTTCCTGTTGATTCCAAAAAGTCTCTGAATTTATAATCCTTCCCCCAAAAAGAATATTAGGGTTTAATTAAAGTCTAATGTCTCTTCTTCTGTCTCCAACATTCTCTCTTGACATTTTACAATTCTGAGATGTAGAAAATATGAAATAAATCCCCTTTGGCTTCAGCAATGATTAATGCTAGCAAGAAGCAAGTCCCAAAGTGCTAGAAATGACAAGATACATGCAAGCTGTCATAATTTAATCCTATTGCTTTTTGTTTGGTTTGGATTTTACCCAAGTAACCCATGTTCTTCAAATTTACCCTTTGCTTGGGGGAAGGTTTAGCTCCATTTTGTGTGGTGTTTCTCTGCAATGTGGTCTGTGAGGGTGACAGGTAATGGACAAACTGAGCTGGGTCATGGCTAGAAACTTATTGCCAGGACAGGTAACAGGGAAGGGAGGAAGGGGACAGGTCTAAAAAAGGGCTGAGAGCTCTAGAAATCTGCTGATGGCTTTAAAGGATTATAGAAAGATGATGACAGGACAGGAATGGTAAGGAGTGAGGAGCCATGGATAACATTCTCCACACACAATCCCTCAACTCTGATGGTGAAAAGTCACATTCTGCTTAACTTTAGAGCACTGTCAGGAGGTGGTCTTTGACTGCCATACTGAGCTTGGTGAAGGTGGGGGCAGGTTTGTGTGCATTCAGAGTCCTTTCTTGTGGAGTGGTTTTCCTTCCTCAGGGCACGAGGAATGACAGGAGCAAGGCATGTGCATCCACAGTGGCAGGAACGGAGAATAAAAGCTGCTAATGGATGTAGTAATCACGTATGAAGGTACTTTTGCAATGGACCATAAAAAAAAGATTTTTCATAGTCTAGGTGGCAAGAGTTTCAGAGGTGCTGAGGGTATCCAAATGTCACAGACTCAACACAGCTGCAGCAAAATGAGCCCATCGTCTCCTTCGTCTCCAGTGAAAGGCATCTCCTGCTTTTAATCACCAAAGTCCTATGTAAGACTGACATACTCACGTTTAACAGAATACCTCTTACTAAAGTAGCCAATACAGACCATTTAGAGTGCCAAATGCCTCCTCCTACAAACCTTGCTTCCCTCAGAGAAATTGCTGCTCGCAGGAAGTCTTTAGTCTACCCAGAATATCTGAATGCCCATTTCTCTTCTGAAAATTGGTGGAAAGCAGGTGCCCAAAAGCCTTCCCAGCAAATACATTGAAAACTCGGAAATGTGATTTAAGCACTTGCTGTTGATGCAGTGGTATCTTGGAGTGTGCCAATCCCATGCTCATCCATGCCTGGAGACCATTCTTTTCCATTCACCCCTGGCACCTCAGGCTTAAGATTACACCTGATTTGAAGCATCCCCTGACTAAACAAAACAAACCGTGAGCTGATCGCCTCGTGCAATGTGCAACCACACAATAGTAATCACAGCTAATGACTCTGCTAAATGCTAGACTGCACACACCTCCTTGTTTGGTGTTTGTTTTGTATACAGAAGGTAACATCGACTGAATAACAAGGATGCCAAGTTACAGATGGGGTTGTGGAATCGTATTTGACAGCCGATTAGAGTAATCTGACAGAAATGATGACTTAATCACCACGACAGACTCCAAATTCCCAGATAGAATTCCACCCAGGTTAATCTAATTTCCTTGCAATATTTTTGCCAGAAATAGACTCTTAGCCGGCTTGTTTTCTCCCATGCAGATGTCACATGGCTTTGACAAGAATGTAAATAGGTACTGTTATTATTGTTGAAAAGATGACTTTGAGGCTCTAAAGCTGGAGAGGTTTCATGCCTTTGAGATGCATTGGGTTGCTTTGCTGTGGTTTTTTTCTCTAATGAAGTTATGTTTACATACAGCAAGATGTACTCAAGAAAACGGGGGAAAAAGATGTAACTATTCAATTGTAATTCTAGGCCATGGTGTGGTCCTGCTGCTGCCCTGGACATAGCCAGCAGACAGATTCTCATTAATTTCAGGGGGATTTTCAGGGTTGCATGTTTGACAACTGTTTCTTTGCCTTTTTGGTTCCCATGGACTGCCTCAGCACCCCTGCTTGGGATGCATCCAAGGAGAGGCAGTGATGTGCTTGACCCGGGGCTTTGGGTGGCCTCTGTGACAGTGCAGGCAGCAGTGAAGCCCCCCACTTTGCTTCCAGCACTGCCACAAGGCACTGGAAACCCTGGGCAACAGGCATTTGCCTGCTCTCAGTTGTAAAACAGTGGCATGGTGTGTTTTGACACCGACGGACAGAGAGCGCCTGTAGGAAAGGCAGGTTGTGCCCTGCTTGCTGCACAAGTGTGTTCAGTAGAACTGTAATATTGATGAGGAGAGGTTGTTCCTTACAGCCCGGACTCCAGCCTGGGTTTGATATCCCCATGCACCGTGCTTGCCAGGGGAAGCTGCCCACGCTTAGACAGAACTTGCCTGAGAGCTGTGTTGCTCTCTTTTACTGTGTGTTCTGAGCACAGGATGATGTTCAAGTCTATAAATTACTTGCTGAGGTTATTTTTCTTATTCTTGCCTCTTTATTAATTGTAAGTGTGCATTCATAAATACTGTGTTTTCATAAGCAAAGATTCCTCCAAGAAAAGAAGAAAATTTTTCTTGTTGTTCTGCGTGACAACATGACATACTGAGAAATCACTTACCTTGAGATCCATAAGTGATGTATAGCTACAATAACAGCTTTGTGATAAGACAGGAAATCCTTCATTTCGGTAGATGACATGATTCTAGTCAGTGGCATCTAATTTGAAACAGTTTTATATCATCTATAATCTTTTGGAGGGCCTGGGAAAGCACAGCTATTTTATTATTTTATAGCCTGCAGTTATACGAGGAAGATACAAAATGCACAGATTATTTTCTCTTTTGCTTATTGTAGAGTGAAAGGATAGTACCTATTTAGCTTTTGTCTCTGCCCCTTTAATTTTCTTATTCACTGCACACTTCTTTGAGAGCCATTCTTTTCTTCTCTTTTCTCTTTTCTTTTCTTTTCTTCTCTTCACCTACTTTTAAATATTTTATGGGTAGAGAGCTTATAATATGTATTGTCACGGCAGCTGTCTCTAGAGGTCAGCAATGAGTTTAATAATGAGATGCGAACCAGTGACTCTGTAAAACCCATTTCAGGTTATAAATGGCATGTTTTATTGAATCTAGTGTTAAAGGTTGTTAACGTATCAATTGGTGATGGTCAGGGTTAAACAAGCTTCAACATGAGCCCTCTCATGTTAGGAAACTGTCACTAAGGTATTTTTCCACTTTCCTCTTCGCTGAAGCCAGGTTTGTGTATCACGTCCATTTTTCTGGGGGTGTTCTGCAGTTTAAACTCTCCAGGCCAGAGCTGGATCTTTTATTAGTTTTGCACTGATTTAATTTTAAGCGCAATGGCATCACTCCCAAATTCAGCTTGATGGTGTGAAGAGAATTTGGACCATGAGTTTTTAGCAGGAACTTTTGAAATCAAGTCAAAACCCAGTGGAAGCATCACGTGCAATCTTGCCTTTTACTTCGTGAGTGTACCAGATTACTGAGTTAATGAACTTGGGGTAATTATGTGTAACAGAAGAGGATGATTTTGGATATGAAATGAATGTGCTTGTCAGGTAACTGATCTTTGTGTTGTGACCATGGGCTGCAAAACTAACTTCTTCACATGAATTTGGTCTAAAGTTGGCTTCTCTGGTTCAGGCAGTTTGAAAAGGGAGAGGTTTTTAACATTGTTAGAATAGCCTTTATTCAAAATATCTCCTCTTAGGGGCATAAAAATGCAGCTGTAAAGAGCAATAGATCCTCTGCCTACAAAAGGCCTGAATTTGGGTTGGGTTTTTCTCATATATTCTGCATATTCCTCAATTTTCAATACTTGCCTTTCTTTCCTCTATTTTCTTACCACTCCATTGCTCCTCAGAGACATCAGTAACCTGCAATGGCCTTGTGGAACAAGTTACACCTTTTTTCTTCTTTCAGTTTGTGCTTGCTGAGTGGAAATGCTGCCTCACATTCCCATGAATTTTAAGTCTCCTGCAGTGCCCAGTGTATTGTTGATGTCAGGAAAAATCTTAAGCACTAAAGAAGACAGAGAACAATAGAAGTTCCCTTTTTTCTATAAAACTGATTGAATAAGAGTGGTGGCAGACAAGTGCTGGGCTATTAAAGTCCATTTAGGAAACAAATGATTCAAAGAGAACAGAACTGTTAAAACTGAAGCAAATTTATGCATCCCAGCAACCACATCTACCTTGTGGCTTTGTCTTTCCCGAGGACACGGGGAGTTGTGCAAGCAACACAGGGAATACATTGATTTGTAAGGCCAGGGAGCGTTCTGGACAGAAACATTCACAGCAATATTTTATATTTTCTAAAGAATCCAGCAACTTTTTCCCTGGTGGTTAAGTTATTTCACCAAAAGTAATGCAGATGTGGATTTCTGTGCAGCTTTGAAAGCACATTTGATATGAGGGCATGGATGTTCTCTCCTGCTCAGCTGTTTTTGTTTCCCAGAATTTGTCATAACAGTCTTTTATTAAAAAAATGGAATTGCCTCTGACATTTTCAGGCAATACTCAGCTGCACTGTGTTGAAAAATGATACAAAAGTAGAAAGAGCATACATTTTTTCACCTGTTCACATGAATTGGTAAGGAATTGTTGAGGAGAGAAAAGGCAGTGGCTCTGCTGCTGCCGGAAGGTTTGTGCAGTCAAATCCCAGCAACTATGCAGAGCCCACGAAAGAAAATAAAAATGGGGAGATTTTTGCAAGCTTAAACGTCTCCTACATTGAATCTTAACGTGAGTTCAGTTCTGGAGGCTTTTGAGAAGCTGCAATAAAATTTCTCTGAACACACCACAGTGGCCACAGGGCTGGCTATCACCAATGTCCTGTGGAAAACTCACACACTCTGATCATGAGGGAGCCCAACTGTTGTGGTGTTATTATTCCTGAGAGAACAAAAAGACCATTTGTAGAAATTTTATTGGAGCTATCAACAGTTCAGTGTTGAATTATTTAGTAGAGAATGCTGAGGACACACCAGACCGAGTGTGCCAAGGTGGAATGTTCAGCATGGGAAGCTGCACACAGGGGTTGGTTTCCTTTGCAGTAAGAGGGACATGAATGGAGGAAGAGGTTGAAAAGGAAAGAGGATTTGGAGTTTTTATGGAAGCCGGAATTGTTACGTGTTGTGGTGGAAGCTTTATGAATGAATGTATAACGTTGTCTAAAACAAAAAGATCAGATACTAAATAATTATAGGAAGCTATTTTAGGAATCAAGACCTCTTCTTCTTTAGTCCTGGAAGAATCAGCACAGTTTTTTAATTACAAGCAAAGTTCATTTGTCAAACTCAACTCCTCTGAGTATGTTTGCAATGCTTGCTAGTTCTTAAATTACTTGAAAATTCCATCTTGGTTTTGGCAGTGGTTGAGCTCAAGGAAAAAAAGTTGGTAAAACAGAAACCAAGCATGCCATAAACTAACTTCAGAGGTCTTCTGAAACTAGATACAGCAAATTAAAGATTTATATGAGTCCTATGGGCCCAATGAACTTTTTTTTTTAATCTTCCTCATTATAAAATACTCCTTTACCATTTTATTTTTTCTTATAAGCGTATAATACAGTGTTATTTTGAATTTATATAATTTCAACATGTTTAATATTAAATTGTCTCTTTTTAGCCCTTCATTAAAAACATGACTCTTGATTTTTTATAATTATCCAACCTGCCTTACTCTCTCTCATTTTTGTTTTTAGATGCATCATCCTATTCAGATGAAACCCGCAGATAGTGAAAAGTCAAATGGTATGTGTTTAATTTATTTTTACTTAATTGTGTCTCTCTCTAAACTAAAGTAAGCACAACATTGTGAGAGTTATTGATTTACTTCTTTTGTGGTGAAAATGATAGGCAGTTTCCCTACACCTGACATGTTGGGAAGGTGTTGAGCTGCTCTGAACTCCCTATTAGCTTCTGCTTTAAAGAAGGAAGGAAATGTCCTCAAAAAAGGTCTTCCTTGTACCTGCTGTACATCATGACTCACCTCACTGCATACATCCTTCCCTTGGGTTCTCCTAACAGTGAGCTAATGTGGGAGCACCTGAGATCGATAAGATGGAGATAAAATGTCATTGCTGAAAATTAAAAATAAACAAAAAGGCATACCTGTGTTAAGAAACTATGTAAGCACATGATCAGCCTTAAACATTTGCCAAAACTACATTTTTATAGAATGATGCCATTCTGAATCTGAGCCAAATTTAGGTTTTAATCATGTGCTTCATTATGAGCTGGGAAACCCACTTTGGAGCTCTCTGTATACTTATTCCTCAAAACGATTGAAAAATGAATGCTATAAAGACAGTAATATCCACTTGGAATACTAGGGTACTGCTTAAGTGGATGTATATGACATGCAAAATAGATGGCAGGCTAAGTCTATTAACCATGCCTGGTTTATATATTCAGGGAAATAAGATAATCGAATGGTAGCGCAACTTGGCGGCGTGTGATTCTTTAAAAATATATACGTGTATATTTTGTCCCTTGATTTGTTCCTGTAATTTTCTAAAATATATGTTAAAGATATCATCTGCCTTCTTAGATTGCAAGAGCTTCATTTTCCCATAAGGCCCACATAATCAGAGCTGGTTCCTCCAACAGGCATCTTTGCACCTCATTAATTAGTAATCAGGGCAGAAGCCGTGCACTTAGAGATCTACATACCTGCAAATGTAAATTATGATTGGGCTCTAAATCTCTCCGCAAGGCTTTTTTAAGGCTTCTTTTTTTGCTAATTGTAGTGCATCCCTTTTTCAGGCTTCTCCAAGGATTATGAAGTTTGGAAGGAAATTAAAACTTCACATTATGCTAGGTTTCCCAATATGATAGCTTTCCAAACAAAAGTGGCCATGAGCACAGGAAATATGAGCTGTTACCCATTTGTACAGGAGGGGGTGTTCTCTCTCTCAGGTTGGAGTCATAGAATCATTGAATATTCTGAGTTGGAGAGGATGGATATCTGTCCACAATGATTTTCAAAGTCTGATTCCTGGCGCTGCACAGGACAATCCCAAAAATCCCACCACGTACTTAAGAGCATTGTTGAAATGCTCCTTGTGCTCTGTCAGCCTTGGTGCTGTGACCACTGCTCTGGGGAGCCTGTTCTAGTGCCCAGATACCCTCTGAGTGAAGAGCACTTTCCCAGAGTTTTAGCAGTAATTTCTTGCTGTCTTTGAGCGCTCAGAATAGAAGCCAAGGCACCTGGACGGGCAGAAGGACTGAACTTTTCAGGCCCCACTGCAGTCAAGGAGAACGTTGCTTTTGGAATCCAAATTCCAGTCCCTCATATTTAGTGCTAGCAGTGGGCACAATTATCCCTTAGGCACAGGAACACCGGCCTGAACCCTCTGAACTAAGTATGGCCTCTACGGGTTCTTCTTTCAAAGACAAATTTCACCTCAATTTCCTTGGCAAATTAGAAAAATAAGAGGCAATGGGCCAAAATTGACTCCCAGTGAGTTACTTCTTCATTGCCTGAAGTGTTTCTTTCTAAAGGAGATTGAACATATTGGAAAAACACTGTGGGGAATTGTGCAAATTCTGTCTTTCTCTGCAAGTAGCACCTGCTTGGAAAGCAGGGTAGGTTGGCTCCTGGCTGCTGCTGTTAGTCTGGGGTTATCTGCATGAAACTCCTGCCTGCACTGTGGGAATACTCTCTTATTTTCTGGCATCTATTCCAAGCATGAAAATCATGAGGGATTGGGTTTTTTTTCTTTTTTTTTTAACTTGCCATTCTTTGTATTTTTGAGGAAAACAAATTGTCAGTTCAGGGGTTCCAGGTGTCAAATTAAACATTTTTTAAAATTTAGACTCCTGAAGTGTGTGGGGACTTTTGATAGGCATGTTCAAGGGGTTGTGAACTACTTTTTTTTTTTAATTGACTGGAGAAACAGAAGGCAAAATAATACCACAATGATGGTAATAATGGTACAGCTCCTCAGAAAGGCAGGGCGTAGGCATGGGGTTCGTGGAGTGGATGACTGCTTTCCAGCAGCTTGGAGATCAAGAAAGAGAAAAAACAGCAGCGTGGGGGATGTGGAGATTTGTTTGGCACATGTTTCCCATATGCTCCAGGCTATCCATCTGAGGAGGTATATTATCCATGCCAACAGCAAATTGTAAACTGTACCTCTTCAACCAGATTGGTAAGTTCAAAGGGGAAAAGAAAGAAGACATGCCAAGGCATCTTGGTTTTCATGATCCCTGGTGGTTGAGCTTTTGAGGAATACTCGAATCTCTTTGATTTCTGAGTCACAGGAGGATCCCAGTGGATTTTATAGGTAAAGTCGTGTTTCTCAGTTTACAGAGAGGTTAAAGAAATTTTCTTGGTCAAAAATTTCTTGTGGAAAGATGTGTAGGACAAGTTGGACACTACAATTCTTCTGAGCTTGTACATGTTTGTGAAGGATTGATAGACCTGTTCAGGTTCCATAGGGAGGAAGGAGAGGTCCTCTTATTCAACTCACAGAGGTTTTTAAAGAACAGTATTTGCTGTGTGATAAAATGCCCCCTCCCCATATTGTGTCCCTTGTGCAAAAGGTTTGAATGAGCATCCAAGCCAGAGAGTACCAGGATGAAATGCTCCTCCTTTTCCGTCACTGTTCCTGCCCTTAGATGTCTACATCATCTGAGATAACTGTCCCTTGGCGCCAAAGGCCAAACTCACCTCATGGAAACTGGGAGATGGGTATGGAAGGGACACCTCCTGCACACATTACTTACCTGCACCAGGTTGCTCAGAGGCCCATTCAACCTGGCTTTGGACACTTCCAGGGATGGGGCTCCACAGCTTCTCTGGGGACCCTGTTCCAGCAGTTCCTTCCCTGCCTACAATGTGTATAAGTCATTTCTCTGCTCATGCAGATGAAGCAAAGCTCGATCTCTTCCACAAAACTTTTAGCAGCTCGAGTTGATGGGGCAAGACTTGCCCTCAGATTTAATTGATTTGTCTACCCAGGAGGATTCTGAAAAGCTTCTTACTGCTGACAAATGTAACATCTCTGAAATATGCAGATGATGAATTTTGTAGTGTGTCCTGGTCTGATCACCCAGTAGGTCTGGTCTGATAACCTTTGTGGAAGTTGTTTTAACCTATCTACGAAGTTTTGGTTGAGGATTTTCTGCCAAAACACATGGTTTTGACTTTCCACCATTAGTAGATTCATCACTCACAGTATTTATCCTTTTAAGGACATTTTCCCTTTTTCAAACAAAGGGGGTTCCTCCAGTCTAATGCTGAAAAACTTGCAAACACCTGCTTGACTCTAAGTTGTCTGTGGCCATTAACATGCTACAATTTGCAAATGCTTAAATGTGTCTTGGATCTGGATTTGAACACAGTCAATACTTTCAGGCACAAATCCTGCAGACAATATGCTCTTAAATGGATCAAAGCATCACTGCTTCAGTGAAAATGACAAAATCCTCTATTTTAAAAAAATTTTAAAGTAGGGAGGAGGATAAATGAGTAATTTATAATTTGTTTTTATTTATTTTATTAGTGGAAAATTTAAAAAATAATTTTGAAATTCTAAGTGGCACAACTTTGCCGATTTGGAGGTAGTAATTAGATGCCATATGTTAGCACTAACACATAGAAAAGTTGATAATTAATGCAGGCAGCTCCAGATTCAGGTGTGACTTTGACAGATTGTATGCAAGGGGTTTTCACAGGCTTACAGCTAGGGATGAAAAGTCTGGCTTCACCCCTTCCCTTCTATATGGGAGTGAAAAACCAAAACCAAACCAAAACAAAAAAACCCTCCACACCATTTATACATAATTAGCTATTTATCTATTTTCTTAAAAGAGAAGGCATGTTCTGGGGAGAAAATGCATTCTTTATCTGACTGGACTCCTCAGAAATACAATAAAGAGTTATAATTTTGATATTTCAGAATTTTGGAGATTTAGAAGAGTGAAAAGAAAAGTTTGTTGGATCTTCAGGGAGATTTCCCATTATTATTACAGGGTTTAATTCTTTTGTAGCATTCAGAAAATAATCTCTATTCCTTTATTCTCCTGGCTTAGCCTGCAAGAAATGCTCATTACTGAAGCAAACTGAGTAAAGCTAAAAAATTAGACCCTTCAGGATGTTATTCTGCACATTGGATGTAATGCTGTCAGAAGACAGGAAGTTCAGTTTGAAAAGTTCCCCCCCCCAGCAGAGACAAACTTAATCTCAGATAACCTTTGATGGCTAACGCAGAGTTCTAGGTTCAAACATGATGCCCAGACACACATGCCAGTGATGGCAGAGCTAGCCTTGACAGGGTTACAAGAGCAACTCATTTTAAAACAGGTATCTGCACTTCATCACTCAGGGTCCCTGCATTCTGGCAAACCCCACCCCAAATCCAGCAGGCTTAGCACTGGATGTGTCACTCAAACTGCCCTGGCAGCACAGCCCACCTGCATTTGTAATGTGTTAGGATGGATTAAAGGTGAACCCCATCATGTGTTAATCAAGAAACTGTGCAGTTTCATGCCATCCTTCCTATAAAGAGAATTTCACGCCTTGTTTACTGTGACCTTCTGCCTGCTTCTGCTCCATTAAGGAGGGGCACTCAGCCACCCCATCCTACCTGCTACTTCCAAACTGTTGTATCTACTTCATTCCCACAGAGTGGTGCAAAAAAGTCAGAAATTTCAACTAATCCCATGAGTGAGGTTCAGAAATAATGATATCAAACACACACCAAAAAAGTTTTGATTTTTCTGGATTTTGGCTTGTTGAAACCTGCCCCAAGGGTGGGAGAGAGTTATCAAGCAGCAGTGAAATGCTTATGAGATATGTGCACACAAGTGCTGGCCCATGCACACTGTTACCCTTCTCCCATCCTTCTTCTTTGCCTGCTCTCGTTGCCCAAAGCACTTGCAGCTCCCAAGCTTTGTCTGGTCCCTCAGAGCTCATTTATTCCTTCTGTCCCTGCAGCTGGAGCTCAGGACATCTAGGTGTTATCATGATGCCCAAGATCTGGGAGTTGGATGGAAGGTAACAGCGTCTGTCAGTCTACTCAGTCAATGTAAAAAATCTGTAATCTTCTGTCAGTAGCAGGGGAGAGACTGCCCTAAGGCATCCGCCTTGCTGGGAGAGGTGAGATCCATCACTCTTTGGAGGAGCTGATCTCTTGGCATTGCCAACAGCCAGTTGAGCTGACACTAAAACTGTAGGTCACTGAAGTTAGGCCAGATGGGTTTAGGCTGCCATCCTTTCTCTAAGCAGCAGCATCTGTCCCAGTCTCAGTGCTTTGCTGGGTCACATGTATTTAATGCTGGGCTCCTCATTTTGCAGTCCGTGGGAGAAACCCAACACGCACAGGAAAATCCTCAGGCTTGGCAGATCCAAAGGGAAGTTTGCTGACATCTAAATACATTTGACCAACACTTCTTGTACTCTGTTGTCTGTTTGATTCTCAAACCTTGCCTGTGTGGCAGGTAAGAATTCATTTTAGAAAGAAAGAAGTGGCTGACCGAAAATGCAGAAATAAATCCTGAAAATCAGTCTTAGTGAGGTGGAAAAGTATTCTGTTCTCTGTGTGGGAATATATTGTTAAAAACTCTTTCAGCCTAATAATATCAGATGTTCTATCAGATGGAGTGAAAACATGGCATTTTGATCTTGACAATTGTCACTTTAAATGTTTTTTATGCTGGGCCCCTAGCCAGAAAAAGAATAGCAATTTTCTTAAGCTTCAACACTGATCAGCACTGACTAATGGCACTGAATGCAGAGCACGTCATCGTATCAATATGTTTTCTGTACTCTGAGCATTCTTCATGACATCTGCATTTTTAAGATGTACAGTACACAGGAGCTGGATGTTTAATTTACTATAAAATCACCCTCAAGCTGCAAACCTGCAAATCATGTTAGTTAAATGGCATATTTATAGGTTTACTAGCGAAACCGAAGGAGGCCGGTGGGGAGTTTGTCGCCTGCTACTTTTTGGAAAAATAAAACAAAGCCTTCTGTTTGCATCTCATTTCTTTTGAGTGTCCATGTGAATCTCTTTGGTTTGAGGCTTTGTCCTGGCACCGAAGCAGGACCCAAGGGGCCTCCTGTGGCAGGCATTTGTCCAACTTAGCCAACAGCTATTTTTAAAAGAAGGTTGGAACCTAGTCACCCTTAGGGTAGACCTGCACACTGTATTTCAAGCCTAAGATCAACCCAAATTTAAACTGGCTGGTACTAGCTGACACAGAGACACAAAATGAGAGGTTTGTAACACAGAGCAGAAGGCAATTCTTGGAAATGTGCTTGGCACCAAGGCTTCACCCAGCCTGACCTCAGTCTGTGGTGTGGAGAAATCCAGACCTGGCAGCCCAGCTGGGTCCCTTGTCTCAAAACTTTTCATGCACCATGGCCACAGTCTGTGGCTGTTGTCGTGGGGACAGGATGGCCAGGGAACTTCCTCAAAAAGATTGCTCAAGGCAATACAGGAATTGTCTGCCGCTAAGTTACAGGCATCCTTTCACCAGCAGAAGTGGCTGCCTGCACTCCTCTTGTAGCTGTGAGCAAGGCAACTCAGCTTTCCCACCCTTAAAATATTAATTAGTAGCATCAAGGTCAGCTATATATTATGAATCAGATGTAAAATTCCATATATATTTATATATATTTATGTATATATAAATATCCCAATTTGTAGGTCTTATTTGCAATCATGCATTTTCAGCTCCTGATCTGTATACAACTGGCTCATCCCATGCATTCATCATTTCTTAACCCTTTCTGAAGGGTTCACCTGCATGTGGAACCTCAAAATAAAGTGTAAATGAAAATGTTCAGTCTTGAGGAATCTCTGCTGAGGAAAACATCTTCCCCTGGGTGTTAAATTCACACCAATTTTCTTGCAAGCTTGTAGAGTGAGACGCTGGGATTGAAGGGGCTGGTCTCTGTTTTGGGTTCTGAAAAATGCATGGGTTTGGTGCTTGCTTGTATAAAAGCTACCAATACTTTTTAAAGTCAGCGATTTAAGGAGAAAATTACTTCAAATGCTTCTCATGATCAATAAACATGAACCTCTTCTTGTTATTCTTGAAATTATTAAATGCACTGGAAGTGTTGAAATATAACACAAATAAAATCCTAGGAAAAAATGGACGCAGTTCCTTCTTCCTCAGCTGCAATTTATTCCATTTGACAAACTCATACTAATACAGGAGACAGAGTTAGAGAGCAAGGGAGGATTCCTTTTTTTTTTTTTTTTTTGTAAGCCCAGAAATGAAAATACTTCATTACAAAAATAATTTGCACAATAATAGAAATAAGTAAGTGCAGTGCAGACTCTCTGGAGTAAAGCTTTCCTTCCTTCTTTGCTTCCCCACAAACCCTGACAGTCTGCTCATTAACAGGGAATTGGATTTACATGCCATTTCCAAAGAAGAAAGCACTGGTGTATGTACTGTATAATAAGCACTTAGATTTTTGGTTTAATATAGATGGGTCAGTGCATTAACATTTTTAAGTCTTTCCAGAGTGAATTAAGTTTTGATGACCTCTTTCATTTTGACAAGAGTCCTCAGCTTTAGACCTGTAAATTTGAGTTTGATTAATAGGACTGTGTGCATCCTGCTGCAGCAGTCCAGCTTGTGCTTTTGTTGGTGACAGTACAGGCAGGAAATATTCTACCAATAATTCAGGTAAAGCACCTTTTTCTTTTTTTTTTTTTTTTTTTTTTTTTTTTTTTTTTTTTTTGCAAACTCAACATCATCACTCATCCAAGGGTGTTCAAGTGATGTCCTGGAATATGCCTTGTGTCCTCCTGAAGGGGAGAGGGCTGTGGCACTGAAAAAATCAGCAGAAAAATTTAACGCATTCTTTTTCCAGAGCAGTCATTACACATCTGCCTTTCCAGTGCCGTGCATTAAGTTGGCTGAAATTGAAAGCTCAGATAGGAGCTGCTCTCAAAACATTTCTCAGGAATATTTTTCATTAGCTTGTATCATTACGTGCACAATCCCTTCTTCACCCTCACCCCATCATGATTTCTTTCACACATGAGGGGGTGAGGGAATTTATCTGAATTAGAATCTATGCAAAGATATCTTTAAAAGTGTCCTTAACAGAGGATACTTTTCTTTTAGAAGCCGTGTAGCAGAGGTGTATGCAGAGTGACTAAGACAGCCAATTAATATGTTATATAAACAGTGAGCACCACTAGAAAAAGGAGAGAGAGAAAGAGAGAAAAACGAGGTATTTGGGGTGGGGAGGGAGGGGGAGAGGGAGGTTGTAAGTATAAAGTGTTTGCCTTAGGACTTGTCTTCAGTTACAGAGCCAGACTCACATGACTGGAGCTTGGTTTGATGTGGTAATGAAGCATTGATCACAGGAAAAAGATGAAATGGCCTTTGCTCATTCATTATTTTTATCTTCTAGCTGTGGAAGACAGAAAATTGTTCATAGGAATGGTTTCGAAGAAGTGTAATGAGAATGATATCAGGGTGATGTTTTCTCCGTTCGGCCAGATAGAAGAATGCCGAATCCTTCGGGGACCAGATGGGCTGAGCCGAGGTGAGTGTGCAGTCTGTAAAGTCTCTTTTCTTAAGTGCTAATTGGGAGCTTTATGTCACAGCCAAGGTAGGCAGAGCTGCTGTCTGCAGCGAGAGGTTACGCTGTAAAACGTCCCACGTGATGAAGGTATCCACATGAACTTTTCACAGTGACTGAAATTATCACCTTTTATTTCCAATGTCAGAAAGGTCTTGGTGCCAACATATTAACTTGTGTTATCACCCTGTTTGTCAGCTGGAAAGGTTCCTTTGCACCCTGAGAAAACACCCTCAGTTTTCTGCTCTCACAAAATCAAAGTTGCTCCCCTGACCCCATTTCTGCTTTGTAGCACAAAAGGCCAAAAAAAAAAAAGAAAAGGACAGGACCGCAAATGACTGCTCGAAGGCATAAAGGGTGATGGGAACTGGCCCTCGCTGTAGCACTATCTCCTCCATTCCTGTGTTTTCTGTAACTATATGCAAAACATAGGTCTGCTTTATCTGAGAAACAAAGAGGTTAGCTTGGACCTGAGAACTTTGCCTGGACAAAAGTTTGTAAAAAGAGCTTTTAAATCTTGTGCCTCTACCACAACCCAAAAACCAGGGCGGAGGTGTTAAACATGACCATCATGAGTGGTCAAGTGGCCAGCCTGAACTTGGAAATGAAAGCAGCGCAGACTTCAATAGCCAGTGATCCCTTTCGAGTGCAAAAGTACCTTTTAGGGAAAGACCTTCTGAAAACCTATTGAAAAGAAAGATAATTGTATCTTGATGACCCAGACTACATATTAACTCCATGGTATATGGACCTGAATTTATTCTCAGAGCATGAACCTTCTCAAAACATCAGTGCCAGGGGTTGTTGAGTGGAAAAGGAAATTGGGATAGTCCCATCTCTCAGTGCAGGATGATGCTGTGGTACCTGCCACAGACATTTAATGGAACAGGGAATAAGTAATTTTCATTGTGGAGCTGTGAAAAACATCACATCTACAGAAAAAACCAAATACATAGAAAGCACAGTTTATGCATTTTATTACATTTTCAAAAGGCATAGAAAAAAGTAATAGTGCCCATTTTGCATATAGATATGGGTATAGATTTAGAATTTTTTTTCTTTACTTTTGGATCTACTTGTTTCTAGTAGGCAATAGGATCCACAGAATTTGTGCAACAATTTGTGCATGGGGTTTTTTGTTTTGTGGACAGCCCAGTTTCTATAAAACACCTATACATTTCAGCAAAGGAAGTGCAGGTATTCCTATATTTCATGGCACTTCTTGAAAGCACTTACTGTAGTACTTCTGAATAATGACTTGTTGAAAAGCCGCTCTGACAATAAATAGGGAGCCCCAAGAAAATTATGCATATTTATGCTTTGTGATCCCCAAACTTTTGGGGCTGGGATGCAGCAGGCCCTTCAGGCAAGAAGAGCCTCATGATCATGGTTTTTGCCTTGGGGAAGATTAGGGCAGAGTCTGAGGTTGGTTCCTGCAGCTCAGTAAGGAATGTTTACTGATGGAGTCGAGTGTTGCCATTATCTTTCTAGACCCAACACTGAGGCAAAATAAGTATTTCTGATTTTCACTGATTTCATTGTGTAAGCAGCACAGGGAAGGGATGATGGAAGACACAAGTGGGAAAGGAGCTAATTAACTGCTGAAATAACAAGATCTGAGCATCAGATGTTTTGAGCCCCAAAAAAGATTTAATTGACTTGTCAGCATCACCCAACAAAGAAATGGATCTTTCCTGGGATCCATAAAAATCCCACTGCATGCTTGCTTTTATTCAACAGACTGGGTTTAGTAGGAGCATAGAAAAGCTAATTATGAAATCCAACAGAGTAAGTGAGGTTGGTGGGGTAGTTTTGTTCTGCTACGAACAGCAATCTCACGACAATCAGGAGCTGAGATTCCTAAGCCACGTCTCCAATGTATCAGGCAGGGCAGTGTTGTGTGCTGGCCAGCACAGCTGTAGAGTTAATGTGCTGTTCTCTCCTGCTGGAGACTGAAGATCTCAGTCCAGGTAGGTCACACACCAGTAACCACAGCAGAGCTGCATCCTCTGTGCTACTTGGGTTCATTTTGGTCACAATCACGACTGATATTCTATCATGCCCTCATGCCTCATGCCTTGTTAAACTCGAATTGCTTTCTACACACCCATGTTCACACTTTAAAATGAGTTTGGCTGCACCAACCAGGTTTTCAGGCAGATTTTTATCAGCTTCAGAAAACCACCACTCCATGAGATAAGGCAAAGCTTTGGGAAAATGGTTGGTATTGCAGTTGAAATGAAAAGTGCTGAGGGACATCTGCAGAGGAGGGAGCTTGACTGAAAAAGCACAAGGTGAAAAACTGCTTCAGGAGGGAGGACTTACACTGTTAAATCTTTGTAAAGAGTTCCAATTCTTAATGAATTTTAATTCATGTTACCATTTCCAAGATGTTAATTCCCTTTGCCACAAACAGTATTTGTTTTCTCAGCGCCTGTCTGGATGTACTTTCCTCCTAGAGGCAGAGGGGTAAATGAAAAATAGTCACTGTCTGAGGAAAACACTGACCTTTCCATGCCAGAGCCTTCGGGAGCTCAGTTCAGTGCTCACAGCAGTGAGATGGAAATGTGGTCCAGTAAACTCTGTTTGGCATCTCTTTTCAATTGCATAACAAGTGCACATCATGGTATCTCAGATGAAAAGAGCTTGAAAAGTATCTTCCTTGGTATTTATGCCAGCTTTTGAGCTCTCTTAAAAGGTTCAGGCAAATAATCTGCATTACCAGCAGATAGTTGCAAGGAATAGCTCCAGGTTACACTGCTCAGTAGAACAGTTTTGGTTTGGACTGGGTTTGGTTTGTTTTTTTTTTTTTTTTACTTAGTAAAGACTGAAAAGGTTTCAGCTGACTTTTGTTTTAGCCCATGTCTACACCACAACAGCAACCTTACCACTGGTAGGGTAACAATCTGCTCTCAACTCATAGGCAGGATTAGGGTTGTACTGTATCACATGGGCTCCAGTAGCAAGGAGAAATCCCATCCTGTGGCATCAAGGGGAAATTTAACACTTTGTAATGAGTGTGATGTAAGTGCTAAGATAAAGGGAGAGGGGGAGAGAGACAGAACTCGTTCTTTCTGTTGTAGTTCCTAACCAAGAGTTGACAGAACTTTAATAAAGTTGCACCCATTGCTGTCACTATTGATTACAGACCATCACCTTTTCCACTCAAAATTCCTATTGTCAGCTGTTTGAAACTCAGCTGTAAGATGAGACTAAAGTAATGATACAGACCTCCATTGGTAGAGACTTTTAAAGAAACTGAGGGGGTTTTTAGCTTGAGTCATGCTTTCTCCCATTGTTACTCACTCCTGCACCTAAAAAATAACCATTGTTTATACCTGTAACTTGCTATATTTTGATCAGCTACAAGAATAGGCAGCAACCAAAAGGCATTGCCTTCCAAAGGCTCTGGGATAGTCCCTGTGAAATTAGCTGGCTGGCAGCGAGTAATTCCTAGCTGTGAAAAGTATTAAAAAATAAAAATACCCTGTTGGTAGCAGAGATAAAGAAACCAGGGATAGCCAACAGCCATGGAGGCTGGCCACCTCTTGAGCAGGGTTCATGGGACTATCTAAAGAAGCTTGCCACTGCCTGTACGATATTCATTATTCAGAGAGAAGAATTCAGCCTGCAGGGTTGTTTAATCCAGCACTTTTTCTGAAGAGCTAAGTATGCTTTACAAAAATTCATGATTGTGATATCATGTGCTAAGCTTCATTATCATGAAAAAGCAGAAGTGAACTGACGCAGATGATTAAGATTTTAAATCACTTATTGTAAACAGCTTAAGGAAACTTTCAGACCTCCTGACTCCCAGCACTATGTAATGTCTGCATGACCACAGATGCCAACACAGACAGCCAGGCAATGAGAGCTGAGTGTGCAAAAATAGCCAGAAATACCCAAGTTTGATTTGTAGCTGTACCACTGATGTGTTGTATTGACCATAGGTGAGTTGGTCACTCAATCATCTCTGTTCTCTGGGTGCTTAAAGTAAGGGTAGTGATGCTCCTCTGCCTTTGTAAAATGCTTTTTTTTAGATCAGTGGATCAATATCTCTGTATCACTCTAGGAATTATTACCATCCATAATGATGATAAAAAAAATCCTCTTATCCTTATCACAGGAGCACCACATAGCAAATTATTCTGCTGTATTGCTAAGTGCAGATTTATATATCAGATACCAGAAAGAAGTCAACTGGGTTAATAGCATGCGCTGAAAAAACCTGCTAATAACATGTAGAGAGAGTTGGCTATACCATAAAAATTGTGAAAAAGCTCAAAATGCATTTTTCTACATCTTCTAAGCTCCTAATTGTATGATTTTTTTAACAAAACATCACCAGGCACATGGGACGAGTGAACATTTCTGCAGACATTGATTACAAGGATTGTTTTTTTCATTCTTTCTTTGCTTTAAGAGCAGGTTAGAAATGGAATAGCAAGTTACACCATGGTCAGGCAATTTAATTTCTTGAAAATCCATTCAGAACTTTGAGATTCAAGGGTTTTCTTGATGAATTAGTAAAAGAAAATTAGTATTTGCATCCCAATTAATTGCAGGGAAGGATAGGTGAGGAGACTTTTATGCTGGGTTTTTTTTTTTCCTCTGAATATTTACTGCTCCCTTCTGAGCTAAACTAACATGAAGTGCCAGCTATGGGAGCACCCTAGATTAGGGGTCACCTTCTGAATTGTGTATCAGTAAGTGGTGGGAAACGAGGACAGTGGAAGTGCTGTATTTTTAATAGCTCTTCAGAAGTACCTCAGTGCCTTATTCCCTTTGCTGCAATGTGGTAACATTTTCATTTTTTCCAATCACTATGGCACATTTAATTTTGTTTTCCCTTGCTGAAGCTCTTTTGCAGCTGGGAGGGAAGAAACGCATCCAACTGACCAATGTCTCTGCTGGCCTTTGGCCAGAAACTACATCTCAGATTTCCATTACTGCAGTTTTGCAGCAATCCCTCCCAAGAGGGAAGCCTGAAATGAAATAATTTGCAAGAGGCTTTATTCCAACAAGAAGATCATCGAGGCACAGTTAGAGAATGTGGTCTTTGGTACCCATTTAATTCCGGGTTTGCGTAAATTCCACCTACTGAGATCTGTACTTTGCAGGGTGGGTAATTGAATGTCCAATTAGAAATGCTTTGAGGGAACCATGAACTTCAGGAAATTTAAAATCTACAACGTGTCATCCAGTCAATAGTCAAGTCAGTAGAGCTGAAGAGCTGAGGCATGGTTACAGGACATGCCTCTTGTTACCTTTATGTGCCTGATATGCATAAACTGAAGAGCTTCACTGTGGCTTTTTGCAAATTATTTTCTTTAGACTGAATTGTTGGACATGGTCTCAGACATGTCATTGTGTGTCTTAGGTAATACTTAGCAACCAAATATCACTACAGTAAACAATTTCATGTGCAATTTAGTTTGTAGATGAAATGTATTTTAACCACCAAGACAGATTTTTGTGTGACGTCTTCATTAGAAGGCTGTTTTCCAGGATGTTCCTTCCTTCAGACTGGGCTGTATTAGCACAGTGTAGAAAAGGAAAAGTCTACTTTGCAATCTCAGCTAGAAACATTTTAACCCAACTAGAGCTTATTTTTATCACACTTCAATTTCCATAGCTTTTTATTCAAGCCTTATCTTCTCTTTAAATAGAAGCTTTCATCTCAGAGGATCCCAACTACTCCTTGCAGGAGTATCTGGCAGCTTTTCACTTTTGTTTCTTCACAGAAATTGAAGAAAAACTTTGTTTACAGTGTACTTGGAAGCTCTGGGGCAACCATTACAGCACCAGCTGCGCAGCCACCACTCACAGCACTACGGTTGCTTGGGTGGCTTTGAAAATCTCTTGAGTCTTCTTCTGTGTAAAAAACATGTTTTTAGACTTCCAAACAATGTCTCTGCATTTTGCATCTCCCTTTGGCCTCACTTTAAAACCTCTGGTAGACAACGGTGGTTTCATGAGGGAGCTTTCCTGCGTAGGTATAAACCTTACCTGAGGCTTCCATATGTAAAAATGTTCTACTTCACTTGCAGCTTACAGGTATTGATCTTGGGTTAGGCTGTGCAAGAACTGATGACTGAATGTTTCTCAACAGTCTAGGAAAACCTGAGATGAGAAGAATCACATGAAGCAGGAGCTGAAATGGGGCAGAGCTGAGCTTTTTTAAATATTTCAAACATTCAGTCGCTCAAGCAGCAAGCCCTAGTTCTGGGATGGCCAGGATCAAGGAGGAGGCCTATCACATTTCACTGCTTTTTCAAAATTCTCTTTTATTTTGTTGTGGGAGAGGGGTAAGGAGCAAGCCTGTGAGTTTAGATGTTCTCTCAGCCAACGTGGCAGATGTGATAATGTGCTCCAAAATTTCTACTATGCCAGGGCTGGGTGCCTTACTCCAGTTCTGCCTGCTGGAGGAAATTACTTCCAGCAGCCTTTCCCCAGTCACTCATTTATCTGCTGTAGGGGGTGAGAAGGCAGCCTTGGAGAAGCAGCTAAAACTCTTACATCTTCTTTCTCCCTCCGCTTTTCTTTCTGTCAGTGATCCCTGACGTTTTGAAACCAGAGCTGATAAATAAGTGCAAGGTGTCTTGCAGGTTGGCTGTTTTTACAAAACAATCTATTTTTTGGTGTAGCTAGGTAGCTGGTTGTACAAAATGAAGTTATTTCAAGGCATTAGCTATAGAAATATCCCCCTCTCCATATTTTCCTTCCCAGAGAACTCGATAGCTCCAGTAAGAAGGGAATAATTGAATATCAGGATTCAGTGGGGTAGAACAGGAATAGTTTGCTTGTAGCTATGGGTCCAGAAGACCTCGGTCCATTGCATGCCAATCAATGCCATGTTTCATAGGATGAGGTAAGAGGCTACAAAAATCTTTCTTGTTTCCTTGCACCATGAGGCATGAAATCTGATTAGTCCTGTCCTCTTATAATTGTGATTTACGGTCCTAAAGCTGGCAGTGTGTTCCCAAAAGACCACCTGCACCCATGTGATACAGTGAGTGAGAGTGTGCTGGAAAGGGTTTTCCCAACCCTTCAGAATCATAAATAAATGAAATCCAGTGTCCTTGGACACCAACTTTTGATTAAATTCTAGGTGCCCAACAAAACCATCCTCTTCGAGTGCATTTGTGCCCCACAGAGGAAAATCAAGGTCCTGCCATTGGCCATGGCAATAAATACAAGCATTTCAGAAGAACAGCTTTTCTGAACACCTAAATTATAAATGCAAAGTGATTGAGTTAAATAGACCAAATCTTATGACATAGGCTTAGCTTCGCTCCGGTGTGGCAGTCTGGTCATGAAGGAAAGGACTCCACAGTTCACACAAAATATATAGGATTCCATATTCCACGCATAATAAAATACATATGCACTCATAATAAATATACAGATGTTGTGTGTGAGTGTCCAGGTTTGGTAGCTGAAAAATAACCCTTGAATGTGAATACATGTAGCAATGTCTGGAAAGATGGGTAAATTAACAAATGTTTAATTGGGACATTTATTGGCAACCTCTTAAAGTCTGGGTTTTCAAATAATTTAGAAATAACATTGTCTACTGAATTTTTGCTATGTTATTGAGGTAAATTGGAAATTTGCCGTGCAAATGGCCACTGTCCATCGGTGGGAAATGGCCTGCTGAATGGAGATAACAAGGGGACCTAACCTTGTAGCCTCTGGCTGGCAAACCCTAATTAAAATGCAGTCCTATCCTCTCTGTGGAATGCTGCTTCCAAATGCTCATATTCAAGCTGCATAACCTCATTCATCAGGCATTCCCCTTGCCCAAAGAACAAGTTTCTTTCAAATTGGTACAGAGATCTGCTACAAAGGTCTTTTTGCTCCATGACAAAGGCAACAAGACCCATGCAAATGGTTTTGGGCTGAGGAGTGAGGAGGAAGGCTTTGCAGTGGTGTTGGGTGCTGAAAGTACCCAACAGCTGAGCCCTGTGGTTAAAAAGAGAGAAAGCTTAAGGGAGGGAAGGGGGTCTGCTTTATCTTGAGAGGAATGCAGCCTTATTTCTCTGCTGATTCACATTGCTTTTGAGACCTGCTAATTGCAACATCTCTCAGTAAGTTACTTACAGCAGAACTGCTGGGGAGAAATTGTGATAAATGCATAAACTGTGTCTTATTGATTTTTGTTGACATTTTACATGCTTCTCATGCATTTGAAACCTCCATTCAGTAATTGTCACTATAATACACACTCCTGGATAGTGAGAGCCAAAGAAGTGAATGAAGCAGTTTCTTGACCGTTATCAACAATATTATTCAAGGCTCTGCATGAGGTTCCTTGCCTGCCCTCCACTATAACTCTATTTGTGCTCATCCCCAACTGCATTTGCAAAACAAGAAAAGAAAACCCTTGGTGTTATTTCCTCTGTTAATGTTAATAACAGAAATGGTATTAAGAGAGATTACTTTGAGACTGATGGTAAATTTGTGCCTCTTTAATTTTAGTGTATGCAGCACGATGGAATCTAGCAGAAGTACTGTAGTTTATTTACCCTTCTACTGCACATTTTGTTTAGGTTGCTGTACAGAAAGCTGGTTTGTTACATCATATTCTTTGACAGAAATTTGTTGCTGAACAAGACTAGTATAGCAACATGTAGTGAGGCTAAACAGTAGTGAGACATCATCAGCTGTTTTGTTACCTAAGAAATACAGAGAGTCACAATGCTGCGGTGAAGTTCGGGTGAAAGCATTCTGATTTCTGATTTTATGATGCTCATCTATCAGCCAGAGGTACATAAGCCAGCTTAGGTTCTCTTGAATCAAGGGCCTTTACATTAAAGAGAAAAAAAAAAATACCACATGATGCAAAAATGCATTGACTTTATTTTCATGACTAGATGTAGTGCTTTTGGGTAATGATCAGGCATTGCTTTCTCTTACTGTTGTTTGATTAAAATGTGAATACAGTCTTGACTTGATAATCTTACCAGGTACACACAGAACTAAAAAGAAAAGGTATTCTATGCCTCAAATTGATTTGCGTAAACCAAACAATCTGTTGCTTGCTGGATTGCAAAATAGTTTATTTTGCCCATTGGCCACAGGGGCAACAATATTGTATTTTTGATGCCAGAATGTAGCTTTCATGCATTAGCTCTAAAATGACAATATGCTTTAGCCTCTCAGTGCTTAGATCTGCTTCATTTGGAAATCTTTTAAGTAGTAATAATAATAATGTTTTGAGGAAATTGAGTGGAACACTAAATTATTCTCTGAAACCTAAGTTCAAACTGTGCAAGGCTAAGGGAGCTGAAAATCAATGCACTTTTAAAGTCATTAGAGATCACAAGTGAAATAAGTCTGTGTTGCTTTAGCTAAGCTTTTAGTGTGCCATGGTATTATTACAAAATCAGCCTGAATCTGCATTAATTTCACACTCTTTTTCTTTAAGATGCCCAAGGGTGCATGAAGAATAAAATGTAAATCTCAGGAGGAAATGTTTTTATTAGGCAAAAGGGCAGTGAGTCATGCACTAAAAACGTTGACCTGCACCATGCCCAGTGTAGGTATGGCTGACAATAGTAAAAGGGTGGAAAAATAGCCCAGGAATTAGCCTACTGGCTTTTCATTATGATTTTAAAGGCTGAAGAGGGGAAAAAAAGAGTGATTTTTCAGTTATTCATGCATAGCTTCAGAATTGTTCAAGCTGGTGGTAGCTTTCACAGCTCAAAGAATTATACTTGTATGTAGGAGAAACAAAAACCATAAGGATTTTTATTTTTAATATGTTATTTTCTTAAATGTTGAGATTTCACCTACATTACTGAATTTTGTCTGAGTCTTTTCACACACAGTCACAGGCTACACGGTGGAGTTTTTCTCATTCTTATTTGTATGATCATTCTTGGTGCATCACAGTAATTTGTGATGCTATGGACCCCTTTATTAAATTCTCAGTTCAGCTGTCGGTGATGCTGACATTTATTCACTATCCACAGTTTACCTACACAAAAGCCAGAGCAAGCAATTGTTAATGCATGTTCTGAATAGATTTAACTATGGCTACATAAAAGCCTTATTTATTTCAAACCCTGTGGCTAAAGAACAAAAACAGTAATAAAACAAAACAAAGAAAGAAAGAAAAACAAACCAAAACAAACCAAAAAATTAAATAAAAACCTTCTTGTCACCCATCCCCACCTAATTTTTTTTCTTTCTTCGATGGTCAGATTAGCAAGTCAGCACTGTCAATAAATAAACTAGAGAAGTTGTTTATTTTTATGTACTACTGAGAACAGTGTCGTCTTGTGGCCGTTCTCGTAGACTGTGTTGGTTTAACAAGCGTCCAACCCTTTTGTCTTGTTGTTTTTTGTCTTTCCTGCTCCCTGTCCCCTTGTTCCCACAGGCTGTGCGTTTGTCACATTTTCTACAAGGGCAATGGCACAGAATGCAATCAAAGCCATGCACCAGTCTCAGACCATGGAGGTACAGTACTGTATCATTTGCCCTTTCTTTGTTTTCTTTGTGCAAATGATTGCGAATGGTAAAGCCATGCTCTCCTGGATCAGATCAGACACATGACAATCACAGATTTAAATTTTTTACCAGTTCACTCTAGCTGTCTTCGTGAAGCGTGATTTTTCTCAATCACCTGAAAGAGCACAGTAAGGCTGCTGTGTGGTATCCAAACACAGCTCTCAATCCTGTTTTCAGTGGCATTCAGCTGAAAATAAAAATGTTGTGAATACCACTCCTCATTTGTACTCAGAGTATCTCTCTGATGAGTAAATTACCTCTATTATATTTAACACACGTTCCCCCAAAAGAAAAATCTTAGCTTCTTTTAAATAGATTTCTAAGTGTTGTGGTTTGCACTGCTCTGAGAAAAAGCTCAAGAGGTTTAACATGGCCACACTGAGTTACTAGTGCATGTGTTTTTCTGCAAATAGAATCTCTTTTTAAGTTAGTATGATTTCGCCTTCTTCATGTAGCCAATAAAAATGCTAATGATGACAGAACATATTGGAGTGTGGCACTTCCTGCAGAGCACCATCGTGGCTGGCCCATCATAAGCAACACTCTTCATTCCCTTCCAAACTGCCTCTATGGCCTCATATTTTATCATCATGAGCAACTCAAAACTTTAAACTGGTTCACTTAATGTGACTTTAGCTGCTAGTTAATGATCTGGTCATTGGAGTGGTTATTGAATGCCACAGCTTGTCTGGCAATCTCAAAACTTTTTTCAGTCTGTGATTTTTGTCATGGTCTTTCAGAATTTTGCACAAAAAACCGCACAAGTATGAAATCTTTACTTACTCTGGATCTTCTAGCTTATCATTGGAGAGTGCATGTTATACTGTATTATGTATACTGTATCTTCGTGTAGTGATGATTTTTCTCAGAGGTGGCATTGATGTTATGTGCACTTGTTTCTTTTTTTTTTTTTTTTTTAATTTCTTTTTCCACCAGGACCTTTCAATTTTTTTTTTTTTTTTCTCTCAGTGATTTTCCTTTGCAATGCTCTAGTCTCCCAAAGCATGCTGGGTGCTAAACAATCATTATTGCGTCATGTCGTTGAGCTGCTTTGTGTAACGAGCCAAGGGGGGAGACCAGGGGTGGGAGGGTGGACAGAGAACAAGGAGGAGGAGAAGATAAAATTCAAGCCAGTGCATGAAAATGTCACTAACTGTTTCCTGTATAGTACAAGTAATGATATCAGCATTGCAAAGCTATTGTCTTTCCAAACATCACGTTTGAATTTGGTTGAGCTTCTTTTATAATCAATGTGTTTTCTTTTCAGTGCAATGCATTTTTAGACCCTGGGTATACAGTTTTAGTTGAGAATCTGCCAATGAGATGAGAATAAATGAAATTATCTTTACTAGAAAGCTGCTGTTATACAGTCTATGCAGTCTGACAGTTTATTGTGAAAAAACTGCCTCTTTGAGTCTCTGGAATAATACCTGTAGTAATTTGTCTGCCATGCACTGCTCCATTAATTCCGATCTGTATGTTTTGCTGGGTTTGATTCCAAGTAAAAAGGAAATGTTTATTGGTAATACTGTGTTTTACCTATATTTTCCATGTGTTTTAATGTATTTTTCTGTCTAGCAAAATGAATTTTACACAGCTCTACTTCCGAATGATGCCTTTAAGATGGTAAAATAAAGACATAACACCTCCCAGACAATTCTCCCACTCTTCTGTTTTATGTGGCACTCCAAAAGGGGCTGCATTTTGACGGGATACTCTTAATGAGATTAGTTCTGTAGAATAGTTACCCTTGGATCAGAATCCTTCTCAACACCTTTACAGACATCATCAATGAGATCCCCAAAGTGGCAAAGCAATTCCAAATATTTCGCACTTTGAACATCTGGGTCTTTGCGTCAGTTGAGCTCAGGCTGAGTCCCTTCTTGGAAAGAAGCCATACAACCTCCCGCTCCATGGAGGAGGGACTCAACCCAACAACACACAGAAAAATATGAAGGCAGCACCAGCTGTTGGGGAGAAAATGGCACTGAATGGCATGGAAATATGAAGCCATTGAATGAGGAAGGCAGATGCACCTTGTATGTGTGCTGGAAGCTTCCCCTCAAGCTAGAAAATGGAAGTGCATAATACAGAAAACACCCTGTAGGCAAAAAAAACCCCATTTGCTCACGTTTGCCAATACTTTTCTAGAGAAAAGTTAAATTGGGTTGACTAGTGTTACATGTCAACCCTCAGCCTGAAACAGTCATCCTTGGACACTTTGGCTTCTTGCTCTTTTGCAAGCAAAAGTGGGCTTAGGGGAAGATATGTAGTACACAATTGCATTGCAACCCAATTACTACAGATTTTTTTTCCTATTTTATTATCTTCAGTTCTTTAGCATGTGTCATTGACCAAGATGAATTCTCAAAGAGGGCTAAGAAAGAGCAATGGGGATGTTAAGTCCAGATGAACACATCTCTTAGAATAATGCATTCTTTTACTGCTCTTTCCACCTGACTTACTGACCTGGTTAAATCAACTGATTTTTAAAATATAATTGCTGCTCTAAAGTGTTTGCTCTTCCGTTTCTTTTCTATGGAGTTCTTTTTTTTGTTTGTTTAAGCCAATCAAATGCAGCACCAGTCGAAGATACTAATTTGTTATCATAGAGTAAATTTGACGCAGCAATAACAACCCTTTTCTCATATAGAGCCACTTGCTAGATATAATCTCAGTCTTCAGAATGTTTGCTTTCTTGAAAATGATGAAGTGATGAAATATAGAGCAGGCGGTGAAAAAATGAATTATAGATTCATAAATTGCAGAGATATTGTTTTTATACAATTTACTGACATTTAAGCATTCATAAATATGTCAGCTGTAGTGTTGAATGCTGAACTACTGAACTGAAAACTGGAATAACCATATAATATTTCTTCCTTTGATACTCATTTCTGTTTCTTTGGAAATAGACTTGATTCTCTTGTACATCCAGGCAGAAGGCAGTAAGTTCCAGTTGTTCTTAGCCCAGTGTTACCAAACCCCATATTAGATAGAAAGAGCTTCCTTTTTTTTTTATTAGCAAAACCAGAAAAATCTCTCTCACATCCTCTACCCCCTGGCTCCTTTCTCTTTCTTCTTTTTTTCTTAATGATCTTATTTTTAATATTAGTATAAAAATCACTAGAGAGAGGTAATTGTGTAACAAGCTGACTCCTTCATAATCTTTATTTGATTGCTGGAGTGTTATGTATCTTCTTTCTTCCTCACTGAAACACTGAAAGACATTTTTACAATGAAACACACAGGAAAAGAATTTGATGTGGAATAATAAACCACAAGTGATGATTTTCTAAGATAATTCTAAAGGAACAGTGTTGATGGGAGATCTTTATATGAGATATTATTATTATTGTTGTTATTGTTATTATTATTGTGGTTTATTTCATCATTTCATCTGATGATTGTGAATATTTTTATCACTTGTCCTGGTGTGAGGTTCTTCAGAGAAAAGGTACATGGCTGCTTTTTGTAAATAATTGAGGACAGGAACTTTTCTGAAGATGTTCAGAGTGTTGTGAGAGCAGCCATGGGAAGAGTAGGTGAAGTATAACCCTGCTCTGCATCCCACGCTATACACTCTGGCTAGAGCACTGCTGTGTTTCTTGGACTTGAGTCACTTATCACTCCTGCCATTGTGTTCAGATTGAAGTTAGACAAGAAATTAGTATAACAAAGCATGGCAAGGGAAGTTATTCATTGGATGCTGTGAAGTTGAAAAGCAGTATGAAATGGATTGACAGTTCCAATGACTCACAAAATGCTTGAATTAATTTGAAGAACTGCATCATTGCAGTATATAGTTTTCTTTCTTGATCTGAAAAAAATGAAGACTTGAAAGGTTAAAATATGAAACATTTCTTAGCAGGGAAAAGAAACAGAGAGAAATCAACAGAGACATCTTTCGTAATCACGTCTCATTCTCTCAGTGACTTTGCCCAGGAATGGCCAATTTGAAGTCCTAAGGAAATTCCAGTTTACCTCAAAAGTCCATTGGTCTGTGACCTTCAACTTCTTCCCAAGGGTCCCTCAGCCATGGGTGAGGAGTAGGCTGCAGACCAGACCTCTAGCTCTTTCTACAGCTTCCCTATTTCCTAAGGCATCTTACAGCCTTGCCATACCATGTAACAAGAGGCTGATAGAAGCAATAGAAGAAATGGTGGCAATCAGGAATGGGCTGCCATCGCCAGAACTAGTCCCTTTCGGTCTGCATCCTGCCCTTTGTTCACATCTCAAGGGTGCTTGATACAAAGCGTGCCTGGGAGCGGACCGCAGGTGGGTGAATTGACCGGGAGTCCTTGGTGTGAACAGGGCCGGTGCCTCGCTGATGGTGGGCGCTGAGGTAAATCTGCTGCTCCCAGTCTATTTAGGGGGCACACGCCAGCTGCACCGAGCGTGACGGCACAGCCAGACCGCAGTGGCAGGGCGGTGTTGGCTGTGTGGTCCCTGGCAGCGCAGAGGTTGGACACCTCTCCCTTTGGCGATGCCTCGAAAACAGACTGCAGACAAAGCATCACGTCCATCTCATCAGCTGTGAAGCTTAATTAAAGAGGACTGGTACGCTTTGCTGTCTCTGGCAGCAATTTTGATAGCTGGAAGGAAAAGAGAGCCTGAGGAAAGGTGCTTTATAAAAAGAGCTGGGGAATCAATAATTTCTCCATAGCCTCTTTTCCTAAGAACATGAAAATCTTAGTCCTTGTGGTCCTACACATGCCAGTCACAAAGAGAGGGTGAGCGATGTCATTGTGCCAGTGCCAGTGCCAGTGGCCCTACAGGACATGGCTGAGCTCACAAGGTGAGGGTGACCTGGTGTGATTTAACCCTTCTGTCTTTCCCGATCTGTCCAACCACAGGGCTGCTCTTCGCCAATCGTGGTGAAGTTTGCTGACACCCAAAAGGACAAGGAGCAGCGGCGTTTGCAGCAGCAGTTGGCTCAGCAGATGCAACAGCTCAATACTGCCACTTGGGGAAACCTCACAGGTCTTGGAGGACTCACACCACAATATCTAGCTGTAAGTTCACTTCAGAGGCGGTGGCTGTATTATACTGTAGTTATTTTAGGACCATGGTAAATCAGTTCTAGTAAACTCCCTGCACTGCTAAATTGTCCAGGAAACACAGTGTGTCTTCTTCTGGGTGTGTTTATCATGTGGCCTAAAAATAAATAACAAAGAATAGAATCTGAATAAGCTTTTGAAGATGTGCCCGTGCTGTCAAAGGCAAATATTTAAAGTATTCTTTTGCTGCAAAACAAATCATAGATTCATAGAAAGGCTTGGGTTAGAAGGGACCTTAAAGATCATCTAGTTCCAACCCCTCTGCCATAAATAAAATTTGATTCCATTAGTTTTAATGGGGGGTTTTGAATGTTAGTCTGGTTTTTACAGCTGGAATAAAATTTAAGTTTTTCCTTAGGGGAGGACAGATAGGCAACTGAATACTGTGGGGGCTATATCCATATGGTGCGGCCTCTAAGCTAGAATATTGTGGTTCAATCAGCAAATTTCCACATTTTCATTTGGAAATGGCTTTTGCTTTAATACGTGGTCCTGTCAATGCTAAACATGCATGGTTCATATCCCCTCACACAGAAAGTGAAGGTGGCCAGGAAAAGCCATAAATTTAAAACGGTATTTTCCTTGGTCCATTTGTAAGATGAGAAGCTGGTAGCTGCTGTCCCTGCTGGAAAATCTGAAATCCACAGCCACGTGTCTTAGGCCCTGGATGGCCAAGAGAGGCTCCCCTTCATCGCAGCTGAGAGGGAGCCACTGCCTTTTGTGGCTCTGGAGTTCAGAGGTCTGGTTGAGGAGCTTTTGGATAACTTGGGGGTTCCTCATGGTTCCAAGTAAGACAAATAGAACCTCACGAAGTGCAAGGCCAAGTGCAAGGTCCTGACCCTGGATCAGGGCAATCCCAAGCACAAGAGAATGAATCGAGAGCAGCCCTGAGGAGAACTTGGAAGTGTTGGTGGATGAGAAGCTTAACATGACTTGTCACTGTGCACTTCCAGCCCAGAAAGCCAAACATGTCCTGGGCTGCATCCCCAGCACTGTGGGCGGCAGGTCAAGGGAGGAGGTTCTGTCCCTCTGCTCTGCTCTGGTGAGACCCCACCTGCAGTGCTGGATCCAGCTCTGGAGCCTCCAGTACAGGAAAAACATGGACATGTTCGAGTGAATCCAGAGGATGCCACAAAGGTGATCAGAGGGCTGAAGCACCTCCACTATGGAGAGAGAGCTGAAAGAGTTGAAGCTGTTCAGCCTGGAAAAGAGAAGCCTCTGGGACCTTAGAGTTTTCCATACCTGAAGGGGGCCTCCGAGAAAGCTAGAGAGGGCCTTTTTACAGGAGCATTTAGTGACAGGACAAGGGATAATTATTTTAAACTGAGAGACGGCAGGTTTAGATTAGATGCTCAGAAGAAATTGTTTCCTATGAGGGTGGTACAGGTCATCCAGAGAAGCTGAGGCTGCTCCATCCCTGGAACTGTTCAAGGCCAAGCTGGATGGGGCTTTGAGCAACCTGGTCTAGTGGAAGGTGTCCTTGCTGTGACCTGGGAGTTGGAAGTGGATGATCCTTAAGATCTCTTCCAACCCAAACCATTCTAGGAGTCTATGAAATACATGTGCCCATATATATGTATTGTGTATGTATAAATAACATCATTTGCGTGCATACAATGCTTTGGTATAGTGATATAAACAGCAATTTACCCAGCAATTAAAAATATATGTTAGTACTGAGGTAGGCTAATTAATACTGAGATAGGCTAAATTGCTATATATATATAAATACCAGTCTAATGAATATCTGTGTGCTTGATTCATAAAGATAATAAAGAAAAAACTGAATTCACAGGGGTGGGGAGGAATGGACCATGATTGACAGAGATGAGTTATGGTAACTACTAGACAACAGAGGGTTGTAATTAGTCACACTATGTTGGTTTAAATAGATTTAACACCTGGTTGTTAAAAAGAATAAATTGATTAATTGTTTTAAAGCAGCCATGTTATTGAGTTTCCCTTGTGTCTCTGTGTTTCTTAATAGAGATTAGACATTAATATGGATTTACAGCATTGACTCTAGGGATGTTCATTCCAACAGCAGACAGAAGCAAGAGACTATATAAATGTAAAGGAAAGCAGAAATATTCCAAATGTGAAATGATAGCTCATTTTAGTTTTATCTTCATTTGTTACATTACTGTTAGATAGATTGCTGTGTTGTGTTGTTCATTTGCAGCTTCTGCAGCAAGCAACTTCCTCCAGTAACTTGGGTGCCTTCAGCGGCATTCAGCAAATGGCCGGTGAGTTAAAAGCCCTTTCATTTTGCTCCAGCTATGTCTTGTATTCTTAAGCTATTGAATTCTGTACCTCTAATAATCGCATTGTCAGGGGGTGGGGGGCATGTTGCGTATTAAATGTGGCAGATGTATTGGCAGGGAACAGCTCACGGTTCAGCGTCAATAGAAACACTTTCACCCCTCTTTCAGAACTGAAATTAAACCCAGTGCTCCCAGGTTGTGCAAACAGTTTGTCTTGCATTAGTCACCTGCCATTTGGCCAAAGTAACCAATTGTAAATTGCAGGAGAGCTCTTAGTCCCTGCAGCCGTATCCTGCCCTATGAAAAGTGTCAGGAAAGCAACAGCAGGATTACATTCTAATTTCCAGTGAGATTTCTGTGTCCTGAAAAATCAAATTAATGGCAGCCCTCAAACATTTTAATAATATGTGGTGAGGAAAAATGTTCTGACCTTTTTAATGAAACCCAAGATTACAGGCCTACCTTCAGTATGAATTTTCAGGCTCCTTTTATAATCACGGAAAATTAACTGGGTGCCTTTTTGACTTTGGAACCCTAGTTGGCAAAATTGCACAACAGAGATTTTATGTAAAAGTATAATCTTTAGTCTGGAGGAAAAAAAGAAAGAAAGAAAAGGGGGAAAGAGAATCAAAGTGTGAGCGGATTTGAAAGCCAGCTAGTTGGAGGGTTTCTTAGTAATGAGCTGTGTGCCAGTAGTAACTGATGTGTAGTGATTAGCAAAAGGTCATTCCCACTGTGTGACCTACCATGCTGATATCCTAACTTAACATGATGCTAGAGAAGGCAGCATGTGCAGTAAATCAGAGCACAGATGCACATTATGCCTGCCGTGAGGAACTGTTAAAAAGCGGTTTTTTTTTCTTTTTACAGGAAAAAAAAAAGAAAGAATCACAAAACCCCTAAATTGCTACATTAGTTTATTTTAATCATGAGCCCACTGAATCAATGAAATACAACATTACGCTTGCTTCATCATCACAAAACAAGGGCTAAAATATTCAGAAGTCTTTATGAGCACCATTTCTCATTCTTTTTTTAATCTTGGTCTTTTGCTGCTTCTGGTTCTGCTTTGAATAAAGCCTGAAACACTTTAACAAGTATATATATACCACACTGTATAGCTATACCCCACAGGTATTCTTTGCTCAATCATTATATTATGCCATTATTGCAGTGACATCAGAGAATAATGTGAACCTACTGTCTGACAATATAAATTGGCCTACAGATGACAATATCTCTGAATTATTCTCTCTTCTTCCTTCCTGCTGGCAGTGCTTGCTGGTTCTATTATGTTACACTTGCAATCTAGCATTTTTTTCATCAAAATAATGTATCTTAATATGATAAACAGAACAGAGTAGTTCAGCACAGTTTTATACTTGGCAGTTTTGGAAGTGGTTTTGAGCTCAAAGATTGTGTTTTAATGTTTTGATATTTGGTTAGGTCTACAAAATGAAAGAATTGGGACACTGAGGAAAAATAATGTGGTATTCATCGCCTTATGTGCACCTTAGACGTTTTTGTTGCCTATTTCTCGCTGTTAGTGTAGTTTCAGCTTTGTCTTCAATAACTCTGTTGAAAGTAAGGATTTTAGTCAAGTATTTCCAGGATGGGCTTTCAATCCAGGATGTGATTTATTCTCTGAAAATCATAGGGTCTTGAGACGAAAAGAAAGTCATCTCAAGAAATCATAGCGGCACATCATTGTTACTTAAGGGACATACTTTTTCAACTGCAAATTTGATTGCTAATGCACTCATCTGTGGGATAATTTGATGACTGACTGTCTCTCTTGGAAAAAAATGTATTTTATATCTCACATTCATGTTATCAAAACAGCTTGAAGTTTACATCTTTCCCCAAAACATGTGACTCTTAAATCTTTATGTTCAAGGTAAAATTAGTGATACTAAATTGTTCTCCAAGCTGCATCTCTACATGAAAGTGCCAAAGACTAAGCACTATTTCATTGTTAGAACTGAGAGTTCACATCCTCTCCTTGGAAATCAGGCAGTACTATGTCATGCAGTGCATCTGATATTAACAATTTGTATATTATGTTTTATGGAAGGAATAGAAAGTATTCCTGTGTCTGCAGCAAGAGCTTGCATTACCAGCTGAAGCTATCTTTGAACATTTATAAAGGCCTAAAGTTTTTTGACTTAAGCTGTACAGGTTCATTTCACAAAAAAGAATCTAATATGTAATTCCATGTTGCATATCGTTTGCCTACTAATATAACATTTCAAAGTGAGGAATAAAATCCAGACACAATTGAGTGAGGTGCTAAAGAAGGTCCGTCATTGCAGCTTTCAAGTTCTTTGAACTTCGTGTTTGAGGGGTGCAACTTTTATCCTTGAAGTCGATGGGTGTGCTTACCATGTAATTCAGACACTAAAAGTTTGATCAAAAGCCGCATGAGCCATTGAAATTCCACCCTTACTTCCATGTCAGGGCTCTATCACCTCTTTTGTGCTTAAATCTTGATGAAGTCACGGTTTGCTACATTAGGACTTCTGATACAGCCACCCCCTTGAACAAAATTAGGGCCCTTTGGATCTGCAAGTGTTTATTTGTACTGCTAAAGCTTGTGTTGTCTCTGTACAGAACAGAAGAGGCACAGCACACATCCCGCTGCACATGTGAAGAGTTATTTCCTATGCTCAGTGATATTATTTCTTAAATCAAAGCAATTTTCTTTGCTAGCAGAGCAAAGACACTGCTCTTCAGTGTGGAGTTTTAAATTCCCTTTCCCTAATGCCATGCCTCAGTCTGGCTAAAGTAGTTCTTATGTTGCAAAAGCAGTGGCTCTTGGATTTTGGTGAAAGGAGTGGGATTTTTAGGCGTTTGTGATTGAAAAATATTGTAGTTTCTTCATTTGTGTGTTTGTTTTTTGTAAGCTGGGAATACAGTCCAAAGAAAAACGGGAATTTTTCTCAAGAACTCTCTAACATACAGATGTTAAACACACAACACCAGGTCTAAAAGTGAACACTGTTCTTGCTGTAGCAGCCCACTGGCCCTGCTATATATTCAGCATTGTGTGAAGTCCAAGCAAATCATGAAACTGGTTTAATGAAAATTTGAGATCCTAAAATTTGGGAGACAAAAAGCTGTAGCTTGCCATTTAGCTTTCCAAGATTTAAGGTTCCATGCTTAATTCTCCAGTTCAGTTTTATCTCATTTCTATTGAAAAATGAGATTTTCATGAAATCATTCTACTTCATGAGTCAAGCCAAAGAAAACAATGTAATATGTTGAGACTGGTAATAAAGCTGGGAGAGCTGGCAGTGGTGCCTTTGGTATTACAGTAATCCCCTGGTCTTGATTACAGGCACTAATTCTACCTTGCCAAAGTCTGCTTCATTGTCCTGTGTAAAACATGCAAGGACATGCCATCCTTATGGGTATATTTCATAGTGAGCACTTCCTCACTTTTCCTCCCCTCCTCTGATACCTGCTAATGCTAATTTAAAGGCAATGTTTCCTCTCACATGCCTCTCACGAGCCTCAGTGTCCAGCCTGCACTTTGTCTTTGGGGAAGGCCAATAATGTAGATGAATTACATTATGTTATTTGGTTGTCTTACTGTAAAAGACAATGCAAGCTACATTAAACACTAGCAACCTTTCAAGCAAACAAAATTTCCTTCTTCAAATATATACAAATTGCTTGGGAAGCTTAGTTCAAAGGAGATTGATGTTGCTTGAATGTTTGCATTGAATTTGGCTGGTGCTGGAGCAGGTCCTAAAGGCTGCAGTTATTTGAGCCAACCTGCCTGTTTAAGAGCTCAGGAATTACTACACAGATGGTGTAAACAGGAGATTTACTATTGCTAGGATGATTGTAGAAAATATTTCAATGTTTTCAATATTTAAACAATATACGGTCAAGGAAGATTTTCTATTGTCCATTAATGTCAAATGTTTTGGCAGGAACAAATATTGGTTCATACAACAATGTTTCCATATGTGTAACCATTCAAGACATAAAAAAATGTACAGTACTTATAAAAGACACAAAGGGTTTCTCTTAATTTCATTGAATAGACAGTGTACCTTGCTTTCTGAAGTTAAACAGGAGGAGAAGCCATGGGTCTGGCTTTTCTTCTTTGTCTTTCAGATCCCTAAGCCCTCTGCAGCTGGGACTTTCAATATTTTTCCAATGTATATATTTTTTGCAGTCCTGTCCAAGTTCTCTCACAGTTTGGTTGTGTTTGGGGTTGAACTTCTGGCCTTTTCTGAGCCCTGTTCAATCCATTCCACCCTTCTTCGGCTACCCAAGCCATATTTCCTCCTGTTGCAGAGTCTGTAGGAGCAGATGGATGAGAGAAAGTCTGTGAGGTTCTGCTTTCTGAATATTTTCGTCTAATTGTTGGATTGGCTCGTTGGATCTGGAGGGACCAGTTGGAAGCCGGGACCATCTGCACAAAAGCTCTATACTTTTGCATTGGCCAAAGGATCCTTTATATCCTCTGACTCTTGGATGGCTTCATTCCAGCAAAGCCATACAGAAGGAGGATTTCTCCTGCTATGACCTCTTTAGGGATATCATATTAAAAGTAAAGGTCACTGAGAAACTGTTTCCAGCTCAAGGGAGATAGCTGTTTCTTAAAGATAACTACTAGTTTTGAAAATGCTGACCTCAGGGACCAAAAACATTCAGCTTTTGTAACACTAATTCCATTGAAAGTCCTAGTTATTTTAACACACAAAATTAGTTTTTTTTCTTCTTCTTTTAACTAATAAATTAAACAACTCTAGCATTTTTGGAGAGACAGAGTTTGCAGCAAGTGAGCCTGTTCACAATCCACACGTTGCTCCTTCTCAGAGAAGGAGAGGCACCTTGAGAGGAAAAAGCAGTGCTAAGCAGTTGGGGAGACGTGCTTATTCAGGTGGTAAAAGTGCATGACATGGATGTTTGGCCAAGTCAGGGCACAAGATCTGTAGTTCTGTGTGGGCTTTCCATAACCAGTAAATGGAGGGCGAGGGGGCTTTTTTTTGCCTTGGCCCCTGTGTGGATGGAATTCATCCAACTGAACCCCAGCAGTTTGGAAAGCAGGCATCCCATCTCCCTGCAATGTCAGTGAAGAGGGAGTCACTCCCAGGTAACGATGCATCCTGCCAAGGCTGAGGTTAATCTATTTTATGGATATTAGGAAAATATTATGTATATTAGGAAGAAGTCCTTCCCTGTGAGGTTGGTGAGGCCCTGACCCAGAGAGCTGTGAATGCTCCATCCCTGGAAATGTTCAAGGCCAGGTTGGACAGGGCTTGGAGCAACCTGGACTAATGGAAAGTGTCCCTGCCCATAGCAGGGGGGTTGGAACTAGATGGTCTTTATGGTCCTTTCCAACTCAAATGTTCTATGAGTCAATGGTTCTATGATTCTCTTTTAGGATCAGATGATTTCGTTATCCCCTCTCTCTTCTTTGACTATAGCACGAGCCTGAGTGAGTAACTTTTTTTTGGACGAAGTTTGATCAGATGAATCCTTCCAACTAGGACTGAAGAAGTTTCCATTAACAAAAGCATCCTTCTTGCCAGGATGTGTTTAGAGCATGTATAACCTGAAAATGGGCTGAAATCCTACATAAGTCAAAACATGACTTGAGGGGGATTGGAATTAGGTGATCTTTAAGGTCCCTTCCAACTCAAACCATTCTATGATTCTGTGAACCTCTGGTCAGATTTAAGCACATACTCTTAAAAAACAGAGCAGAATCAACTGTGGACTTAAAAGTTGTTTTAAGGGCTTTGCTCAATCAAACAGTAACTGGTCAGGGTACCTCAAGCACCATTCAGCTAAGCAGCTTTCTAAAAGTATACACAGAATATGTATGGATTGATGGAGGTAGCACTTAGCTCTCCTGTCTATTTTAATTCTTAGAATATTGCTGGAATAGCCTCACCCTCCACACCTTTCCACACATTTTACCATCAGCATCCAAAATGGCTGATGTCAGTGTTAGCAAATAGTTGCTTTTTAGCTTGGGGATGATAAATTTTACCTTCATCCACATTTTTTAAGCTGCAGCCAGGATTTAATTCAGATGGAATAAATCGTAATAATTGAGAAGGATAAAATTTCCAAAGCAAAGGAAGTCAAGTCAGTGGGAACTGCTTATGAGCTATCAGATTTGGCTCTGATAATCACCACTGACTTTGAAACTCTCCATGCATACGGTGCCTCTAAATGTAGCTGGTGCCTTCCTTTTTTAGGAATTTGTTCAGTGAGCAAATCTCAGCTATTTCCTAATATGATTATATTATGGTTTTAGAAACCCAAGAGCTGATGAGGCCTAAGAAGTCTTCAGGAACGGCTTGTGACTCCGTTCCCTCCTCTACAAATATCCAATAATTCCAAATTTACAGTTATCACAGGAGAAAAGCTGAAGTGACTGAAACGAGGCAAATTACTTCATTGTATGAAAGTTTGTGTCAGAGGCAGCACAAGAAGTTGTAAAATGTAAATCTCGTGCTCTCAAATTTCCCCGTGTTTTCACAGAACTGCATCTGTGACTGTGCAGCACTACAAAAATTTCCTGTGAATGTGCTAATAGGCCTTATGAGAATGTTCTATCACCATCCATCTGTCACTTTTTAACAGGCCTGATTGGCAAGCACTTGTAACAACTGACATCTGTTCTCGCTTATTGATATGTAGATTTATGGTAATTGCTGTGAACAATAAGACACAAAATTACCTAAGGTGAACATTAAATTAAATTTTCATGCCCCTATCCTTATAAATAATTTTTTTTTAAATCTTAAGTTTCAAGCAAGGCATACTGTGCATCTGTTTTGTACATAATTTAATTGTTTTTTTAATCTGCCAAATAACAAAATGAAAGTTGAATTTCCTTGCGATCTTGAATATTTGCCAAGCTGATAGCACATTGGTAAATACATGTTATTAAAAATGGAATCAAACTGTATTGTGATTCTGAAGTTTTTAATCATTTCCCTTTAATTCCCAACATTGTCTCCATCATGAAGATCAAGAGTTATTCCTTACCCACAAGGGGGGTTTTTTTCCCTACAGGAGGATTTTCATTTTTCATGTGCAGCTCTGCCTATGAGGCTGTTCCTCAGCGTTAAGCAATTTGCATTTTTCTTCAGAGAGAGGTGCATTTGCTGAGTGAGCAGCACTTTCAAATAAAATCCATCTATTCATTTGCCGTCCAGCTCTGTTGCGGGATTTGGGAGTTTTGAAAAAACTGTAGGATGTGAAATGTGTGAAGAGAGTGTGTGAAAGGGGAGAGAATGAGAGGGCAGATTCATCCCACAGAACTGCAGAACTGTACCTCAGCTGAGGTTCAATTGAACCAAAAATCCCCATTTGAAAGCAAAGTACTTTTGGGGTCTGGACTTCAGAGCATTTGGTTTCCTTCCTCCAAGTTTGTCCAAGCGAGTGGGATGTTGACACTCCTGACAAATTGATGGGAGAAACCATCTTCTGGGAAGAGCAGAAATGGTAAAATGCCTGGGGAACGTGAAACAGTGATTACAGGACTTATTTTTCAGATATTTGAGCAGACAGAGGATCCTAAAGAGGATGCATATTAAGTGATAAAACTGTTGACAAAATGGGCTCTAGAGCATGCTGGGTGACAGTGTGTCCCATGAGCTCTTGCTGACAGTCACATTTGAGTGCTCAATTCAGTGGGGGTCTTTGCTGTCCTTCTCTTACTCAAGTGTGACAACAGTCAGCAGTTTTTTGTCCTGCAGAGACCCAAGCTGACACCCTGTAAAATCTGCAGGCTGTTTTGTGGCCAGTGTCTTACAGTCACCTCTACCGTAAAACAAACTGAATGGGGAGACAACTTCATCACCACCAAGTTCTTGTTCGTTCATCTTCTTTGGGCATTGAAACTCATTTGCCAAATTGATGGGTTCCTCCTGTGCTTATATAGAAAATGTCCCACTATTAAAAAAAAAAAAGTTTTTGTGGGATGAGGCAATGATAGTATTTGTTTTGCATCCACAGAGGTGCAAGGGCGATTCATAAGTACAGAGAGCAGTTGTTTGCTCTGCTGCCTGTTGACCTTGTCTGGCCTAGGCTCTCCTCTAGAACCCTTCTGTATTCACCACAAGTATTTAATCCTACCATGTATTCCATTTAAAAGTCCAAAGAAACCTCCACACAGAGGAAATATAAGCTGGTTATGACTGATCCTTTTGATGAGTAACTAAAGAGTGGGTGATAGAAAGCCAATCCTCTGGAGGAGAGCAACCCACTGCTTTCCCAAGTCCTTGTTACAGACGGCATGAAATACAGCCTCAGTGAAGACCAGCAATGTTTTCTGGATATTCTTTGCTGAATTGCTTATGCTCCTTATGAAACACAAAGGTAAATGATAATTGAGGACCAATATCAGGCCAGGATGAAAATTAATTCCCTATTTCAGTTTGAGAACTACTGACTGCTTTGTTCTCAAAGAGTTGGGTCCCAGCTTAAGTCTTCTTCATCCCCAAAATCTTGAAATACACTCAAGGCAAACAATTAAGTCAGATGAGTAGTTTAAAAAAATAAAACAATGTTGTTTGCATACCTGAATTTCTACCTGAACTGTGTCTTGCAAAATAGTTTGGATTGGTAGTGTTTGAGAAAACCCTTATCCCTTAAGATGGTCTTTAGCCTCCAAAAGAAACCTTAAAGAGCTTTCTTGGTCACGTAATTTCTCCAAGTGTGTTGTTCTGGCTCCAGGCTATGAATTGGTGTATCTTGGATCAACTAAAATCTTAATACCCACCACTGTAATTGCGTCACATTTTCAAAAACGCCAGCATCTGAACTGAATCTGGGCATTGACCAAGACATCAACATTAGAACCTCAGTCAGATTCAGTGCTCACCTGAGGCCTGACCTGCCTGTTGGAACATGCCGTGTTTAAATTTGGGGCTTTTTTCACAAATAGATGCTTATATCAAGGTTCATTTCACAGTGCCTAATGCTGTGACAGTATGAATTCCTCTTTATGGAGATTGTTGATTGTACTAACCCGAGTCTGCAATGCATGTGTTTGAAAGTAATATCACTCTCCATTGCTGAAGGAGTTCTGAATTCCAAGAAAATACCATCTCATTCATTGCAATTTTTTTCTTCTTAAACATACTTACCAAGTATTTTATTTAAACTCTCTTGTTTTCATTTTCTCTAAGTTGTTGTTAAGCTCCCCTGTTTGAGATACAAAGTGTGCAGGGAGAAGTAATATCTCTTGTTAGCAAACTAACATTCAGAGAAAATCAGACAAGTTTCTAGGCATTCAAGCTCTTCTTGAGTATTCCCCAACACTCATGCAGTCTTCCCAGCTCTATCATTAAGTCTAGAAAAGGTATTGCTCTTCCTACCTAACCTTTTGTGAGTGTACTTGTACTTTCAGGACTACAAGAACATAATAAAACTCTTTTAGTCTTTTGCATTTTTGCACTTTTTCAACTCTATTGAGGGCTCAAGCCCTCACAGAGCTCCTTCATATGTCCAAACCTGAAGTATGATCTCTCACTGCCTTCCAAACCATGTTTCTCACGTCCTTGTGTAAATGCCCAGTCTGAACATCACTCCTGGGGATAGCTGGTCTTACTCAGGAGATCCTGAGAAGGATCCAGTCTGGTTAATGCTAGCACCCATCTTATATCTGCACTTTAGCTGTTACTGCACTATTTCACCTTAGAGTCAGTTCCCAAGTACTTTATCTAGTCCAAGGTAAAAGGAATGTTCTTTTGAATTCCTCTGGAGAGACCAAGTTCTGTCCCTCTGATTTAAGCAAATCTATGCCATTGGCTGTTCCTTAATCATCTTTTTTTCACTTCACAAAAGCCTCTTTATTGTTTGTCCTTTTTTGCTTGCCATCTAAATTAAACCTTTGCTATTTAAATGCCTCCATTTCTTTAAGGCTCTCACTAAAATGACAGTGTATCTCCCCCACATCTTGTAAAATAATGAAGTGACAGATGACTCAGTAGACTTGATATCATAGTCCAGAGCTACAGCCTGAAAATCCCTATCTCAATGATGGCTCTGTGGTCAGGCTGATACTAATTTGATGTACTTAGTTCATACATGTTTTTAGAAATTAACCATCAAAAGGAAATTGAGCACAATTACTGGCTACTGCACAGTGTAACCTTAGTAGTTATATTCAGAGGAGACATGGGAAACAAATTTTATTCATCCCAATTATATGACCCTGTCCTGAATGTGTTTTAAATGCTAGCTATCTTCTTTACATCCCCCATTGTGTCAGGAAATAATATTGTGCCTGGGCTTCACACAGAGTTTAAATGACTTTTAATTCTACTCTTCCCTTAGAAGAGGCACAAACCAGGTTTAATTTTCCTGAAGTATAGGCTGGTGTCTTTGGTAAATTCTCTCAACTCCAAGGTAGAGAGATGAGAGATACTCTTCAGGAACTGTAAGAGGTGGTTCCAGATTACAGATGTCTTGGGAGTGAAAAGAATTGAGTTTATTGGCAAGGTACACCCCAAGCTCCATGATCATTGATAACAGCACTTTTTGATGATTATGATTATGATGATGATGATTACCTGTCTTAATTAATCCTATTGCTTCTCCGCATAGGCATGAACGCTTTACAGTTACAGAACTTGGCAACTTTAGCAGCCGCAGCAGCTGCCGCCCAGACCTCAGCTACCACCACCAATGCAAACCCTCTCTCCACAACGACTGGTGCTCTGGGAGCCCTCACAAGTCCCGGTAAGAGCAGAGTGCCTGCTTCCAACTCACAAACATGGGAGTCAAGGGGAAGATGGTTGTTAAAATGCTGATTCCATGTTATGTCTTATGTTCCGTGCTCATGTAAATCGTGAAGAACCTTTAAAAGCTGAATACATTTTTGTTGGTGTTATTTTTAAGCAAATAACTGCTTTTTTAAGTGGTCCAATGTGGACATGTTCACCATTCCAGATTCATTTCAGGGGCCATTAAAGCCTAACAGACCCATCTTACAGAACTCTGCATGAAAATTACACTTGCATGGGAAACTGAAGATAAAATTAACTTTTCACAAAAAATTCAGAACATGACCAAATTCTTCCCATCCAAAGGAAAATCAGCTGAGGTGGTTCTTTTTAATCCCCAAGATACTGACGCTTGGTTCCCAGCACATGCACGTATTGCCTTTACCCTTCATGAATTTTTGTAAAGTCCTTTTTATTTTTTCCTTCTCTTCCTGGATCTCAGTTGAGCTTTCTTCTGGTCCTGAGTACACAGTTACAGAAGTGATATCAGATGCACAAGGAATACACAGCCAGATTCTGGCTTCATTACACTAAATAGAAGCAAGATTTATGGGGGGAAAAGGGACAGGATAAGAGGTGGAGGTACCTCCATCACCACCATGTGGACTTCCAGCCATGCATGTCTGATGTCTGCAAAACCTTAGAGACAAACTGGGGCAAATTCAGACTTAGGTAACACTTCAGGATCACCAGAATCCACAGAGAGAAATATTGATTCAGTGTAGTTACTCTGGGTTTACAGTGATGTAGCTGAGTAGTGAATCCGGCCACTTATTGTTACATAAAGGCTGTAGGGTGTAATTATTTGCATCATAAAGTGTGTTTATTGCTGTTCTAAAAAACATTCATATTATTTTTAGACACCACTAAAGAACATTTGTGTTTAATCTTGTTTAAGTGTGTATTTATCCCCCATGAAAAAGTAATTCATGGCAAATGGTTTGAGCTCATCAGTAAGGAAAACAGTCTTCACTGCACAGTAGAACTGGGACCGTGTGGTGCTGGGTGTTAGCGCTGTCCAGGGCTCCCATTATATTACAGTTTTATTGTTTGTTTGCGACGGAGGTTAAATGGAAAGAAGCTTGGCTAATACTAAGTTTGCGCAGAATTTCCTGGTTTGTGGCATGAGCCTCATCTCTACCTAAAAATAATGTTCATTAGCAACATCTCTGAGAAGCAGATTGGGTGAAAATAATTTTGACTTGCTGATGTATTTCTTTCAAACTTGAACAATCTCTTCCCTCTGTCCTGGTGCTGGGACTTAACACTTTGCAAAAGGCTATTCCCAGTGTCAGTGTTTCCATGTTACACCTGTCTAAATGCCACCCATCTATAGAAGCAGAAATGTTGCATTTCATGCATGCTCTGTGATATCTCTGCAGTTTAGCTGATAAATGTTTGAGCAGCCTTGTTCTTCCAAGACACACAAAACATATCTTGACCCATACTGACAAGATTTCTCAGGGCAACTCAGTGCACTGCACTGTGGTGCAGGGGGGCTGGAAATTAACTCCCTTTTTTCTTTGCTGCTCTGCTGCAAAGTGGCACCAGAATGTTCCTGTCATGCACTTTGTTTTGCCATGTACACACAGAACTTGGATTCAACCTTAAGGCCCACATTTCTCTCTTTCCCTCTCCAACACAGTCTTCTTATCCAGCCTGTCTGACCTGCTGTTCCCCTTTAACCTGATCTTGAGGCTCCTTGAGTACCTAGAAGGTTGTTTTATCTGATGTCCAGGTCTGCAGAGGCCCGTGGTAGACAGCTGCTTCCACTGGGCTGGGCAGATATATCTTTGGGGTAACTAGAGCTTCCTATTGCTCAGGTGGTATGGTAGAGCAGATACCAAGGGTTTTTCCAAAGAGATTAATGATTTTGGCTAGCACATTGAACTTGTGTTATTTTCAAAAAATTCTGGACCTTTACCCTTTCAAATAGTGTGTTCAGAATGCCAGTTGTCTTTGAAAGTCTTATAGATGGCATCTGTACACAAGTGTTTCTAATATTAGACAGCTTGAAAAATCTCTAGTAGGTCCACTGACCTATTTATGTTGCACAACCAACCTAAAATCCAGCCTTGTTAAAATGTTCTTCAGTTTAACCTTCCTTATCTGGTTCCACATTCTCCACCCTATTACAGATTTTGTAAACCTGAATAATATCTTCAATGATTCTTCTCTGCTCCATGGAAAATGAATTTAGTTTGATAAAGCTTTTCATAGTAGCTCAAAGTGTTTCCACTAAAACTTGAAATATGTTGGCAGAAAACATTTAAGTCTGCCTTTCAATGTGTGGATGTTTGGAGGCCTTAAGGGTATTTTTTTGGTCTAGTTTTCCTTTAAAAAAACACTTCAGTTGTTGTGTTTCATAAGTGTAAATTATTTTGTCTGATTTCAAAGCCTGTGCTAAGCCCAGGAAGAAATGTTTGTGTCTCTCCAGATAATGCATTAAATTAATATTTCTTAGTTGAGAAAAACAGCCCAAATTTGGGGCAGTGCAAAGGTAGATGCTTAATCCTTTTCTTGCTGTTGTTAAAGGCAAAATACTGCCTTTAACAGAATGGAGATGGGCATAAGTGTGTACTTCCAGTATGCCTTGAACCATGGCAGCCACGTAAATCATATCCATGTTTCTACCCAGATATCTCTCCCCTGAAGATCTTCCCTGAATCAATCTTTGACCAAGAGCTCTTGTTCTGTCCTTTGTAAACATGTGTCATAAGGGCCCAAAAGATGGTTGTTTCAGTTAAAATTCAACATGAAGGTTAATTTACATAGATAAGGTTTAGGAACCGTCAGTGCACCATGCTAGTACAGAGGAGACAGTGGTCAGGCCAACTTCAGTGCATTGGCCACACAGAAAAATAGGCCATGAAGTGAGGAGCCAGCAGGACAGCTGATATTTGAGGCTTTCCAAACAAATTAAACTCCAATGATCTTTCTCTCATACATTCTGACTAAATAGCTTTGACCACAAGAGAGTCTAAGGACACTCATTCTCCTCCATGTGCTAAATAGTTTCTCTTAAGCTTGAAAGAGTATTCATTCAGAAAGAACAGAGACAATGCAATCCCCCAAACTATTAATTTTTTTATAATTGTAAATTTATAATTTCAATTTTGCATACCCATGGAAGTGTCTCCCTACAGCATTGTTAGAAATGATTTTTTAAAAGCCTTTGCTTAAAAAAACATGAAAGATTAAGCTTTCATTTTAGTGAAAATCCCCTCAGGCAATAAATAGGTTCTTTTGTCTCTTGGCCCTGGAAAAAAAATTAAAATGGTTTAAATTGCCTATGGTTAAAGTAACTGTTTCTTGCAATTATCAGATGGTAGTGAATAAAAATTAAAATGAAATCATGAAAGACTAAAAACCAGGTAAATGCATATTTGTCTTTCACAAGTTTCTCATGGGTCTTTTGAAGACTCATTTAATCATCTTTCTTGTCTTTTATTTTGATATGATAATTGTTTCCTTTATTTACTTTAATCACCTCTATTTAGTTAATTAATTCTTCACTTTATTTCCATTTCACTTGCTTAGGATACTTTTTTCTGTTTTAAAGACAGGTACCAGTAGCATTTCATACTGTTTTAAAGGCAGGTACCTGTAGTATTCCATAACACAAGGATTTGGGCTGGGGTAGCTTTTACCTGACTCTAGGTTTGTCTCATCCAGTTTGTCTCAGTTCCCTTGGGTGGGGACCTGGATGTTTGCATTTCTTGTTAACTGGGAGGGGATTCTGGAGGGACTACCTCAGCTGTAATCACTGTAAATATCCCAATTTGGGCAGGATGAATCCCAGCTAGTGTCAGGAACCTTATTCTCTCCTCCAGAGACTATCCGTGACACATCCTGTAAATGGATCACCGAGCAAAGAGCTCACAGGGAGGCTGCTATTCCAGGGCCTGGAGAGATTAGAGATTCATTCAGGGTTCGTTCAGTGGGTGGTGGGAATGCCTGGAGGTGAGTGTGAAGGAGGGACATATAAGCTCAAGATCAAAGTATCTGTCTCTAACACTGTCTGACATTTAATTTCCCTCAGTTGACCCACTACCCTTATTTTCCCTAGGGTAATAATGTGTATTCTGACTGTCCTGGGTGGTACAAGGCTAATACAGCACTGTAAAATGTGGACCACTCAGAGCAGGTTGGTGAAAGCCATGCCCAGTGAAGGTCTGAGTATCTCCAAGGATGGAGATTCCACAGCTACTGTGAGCTCATTTCAATTTTGTTTCTTCAAATTCACACATAAATGTTTTTTTCAGTAACCACTAGGAAAGCCCTACTATGTGTAAATGAAGAGACGAAACATCTAATTATATATACAAATTTATCTGCATGAACATACACAATATAGTTTCTGAGCTGTGGGGGGATAGAATTGCTAAACCAGAAGCTAATTCAGTTTCAGACTTAGGAGCCTTCATTTTCCATGAAATTTTCATGATTATTTGATTCTCTAAACTATTATTTATTCACACAGCTGAACTAGCTATTCATGCTTCAGTAAAAAACTCTTTAGGTTTATCTGCTATGTAAACCTGAGAGGAAATATTTTGGAAAAAAAAATACTGATAGGGTAGAAAGTGAGAAAGTGAGACTTTTTTCCTTTAATGACCTCTTAAAATCCAGCACCGCTTTTGTCATAGTATATCAGTATTCAGCCATTAACTCTTAATGTTTAAGAAAAGAATTTCTCCTAGGCACAAAGGTCTAAAAATACTCATTTTCAGACAGATGCTGACATTGAAGAATAACAGTCCCTAAAAAAGGAAGACTGTGAAGTATAGAATAAACTGAAAAAGAAAAAAGATTACTCTGCCTTTCCTGTAAGAATTAATTCATTCTTTCCCTCTGCTCAAAGCAGAGAATTATAACTTATAGCTATCATCCGTGGCTCATTATTTTCTCTGCCCCCTAATCTAGTATGAAGATTGTCTTTGTTAGGTGAAGGTGTTCATGTTGTGAGCACAATTGTTGAAAAGGTAGAGTTTTTACAGAATATACAAGATGCTTCAGCTGAGAAGCAGTGAAGAATGTTCAAATATCCATTCTTAGAAGATTTGCTTTTTGTTCGCTTCAGTACAATACATTTTTCTCCAATCAGTGGCGCAAGGCTGCCACTGTGACATTTTGTTAGAGGCCAGTACACCCACTGAGATAGTTGTGATTTGCTTCCAGGATGATCCAAAAATAACCCTACCAGTAGGTGTGTAGGAAGGTCTGACAGTTTGCTAAAGACTGAATTGAAGTAATGTTTCATGTAGGAAAAGATCGGTTTAAAATGCAGAATGGCACTTGTCGTTCTGCAGTACAAATTGATTATTTTTGTGCTATTTCATGTGGAATTAATGCATGTTCCATTATTGTAAAATCATTTAAAATAAGCTTTATTAGTTTTGAAGAACATAGAAAACTTCCCTAGTATCATTTTCACTGTTTTTAGGATAAAGATACAGTTGATAAAAATAAGATATAGCTTAAATAAATATTTTAAAATACAGTGTATGTACAGTACACACACTTAAACAACACAAGCGTGTGGTTTTAAATTTTGTATTTAAGTCTAGTTATATAATTAGCATTGTTGCCTTAGTGCTTGGAGGACAGAGAATTTCAATGCCTTAACCCTGATCTCAGCACCAATATTTTAAAAGAATATGTTTTCAAGGAAGCTATGGAAGAAAATCTTGCCTTAGCACACCCACTTCCCTGTGCCTGTTATTGGACTGCATAGTTCAAGGAGATTTGTGACAGGACAAGTATATTTCTGAACTGTTGTGTGTCAGCTGATCTTACCCACATGGTGTTAAGTTTCTGAGTCTGTGGTTAGGCTCCTAAATAAGTGAATTGATTTTGACCACTCTTAGTGCCCAGAGATTATGCTGCTTCCTGGAGAGATATATTGGTACTAAGCCCATCTGATAATTAGGTCACCATTAAGCAGGCATGCAAGCACAAGTTGGAGCCAAAAATATGTATTTTGACCTATATTTGTATTTTTAATAATGCTTCAAGATGTCTTAAATAATTAAAGACGAATAGAGTGGGAATTGTGGCTAAGAATCTCCCAGAGTCCCAGTACAGTAAAAGAAGAGGTGATGGATTCATATGGAGCTCCCCTGGAACAGCATTGTCTCTCCCTGGTCTCCTCATTGGAAAAATGAGCCAGTGATAACCTGAAGGATGCTGATGGCAGCAGACAGGCCATCAGTTTGCTGGGACGACCTGGTTGCACATTGGTCCCTTAAAATGTAACAGGTCTTTGTACATTCTCCTCTCAGAAGGGTTTCTGAGTAGGTGCATCAGTGCAGCCTGAAGGATCTCAGGGAGGTTCAGGCACTGAATGGGCTCAGGGTGGGCAGAACTGCTTTGTGAAGCAGTGTGAGGCTGCCTGACAACTGCAGAAGTCATTTTGGCACAGCTTCTTATCTTTTTTAGAATCAACATTATCAATTTATGAATTTTTGTCACAGAAATCTCCAGGTGTTTCCTCAGAATTCCATAAATACCAAAGGACAGAAACATGTGGATATTTTCAGTCAAGCATTGTGCTAGTTAATTCTTTTAGGTTTGTTTTTTTCTTTTAGGAAGCAGCAGACAGTACTAAACCATGGATTAGTAGGATCTAATTCAACAGGAGACATGTTTGTTTTTTAAACATTATTACATTATCATCTTCCTAAAGTATTAAATCCATTGCCTTAGCACATTTCAGGATTTACTTTCCTTGCAGTATACAAATAACACGTATAATACATTATATTTTGTAAGCGTCTCTCTACCCCACTCTTAATCTCTATTTCAAGCTACAAGAATCCCAGTTTGTAAAAAGGAGCTGTTTTTCTTTCTGTTGGAAGCACTATTCGAAGTTCATTCAGGGTTGCTTTCTACTAAAGAAAGATGATAGTATCAGCTTGCCTACACAGGTGGATATGTGAGCTTACATGTAATATATCCTACAAGAAGTTACAAACCCAGATAATGCTGCAGTTCATAATACCCTGGAAATAATGTAAATCTTAGAAAAACTCATGCATTTGAAGGAGCTTTCGATACTGCCAACACTGTTCCTTCAATTGTACTGGATTGTGCATGTGTCCATGGATACTCCTGGTCTGTTTCCCTAAGGCAGAATAATTAGAATTAATAGTAAAAAAATAATAATATAAAAAACCCTTATTTTTAGTCTATTTATTAATGTCTTAACCTAATTGTTTCAACATTCTCTCAAAAGAATTAGTTGCTCAAATATGTGGCTACTGAATTATTTTATGCAATGGCCAAACAAAAATATCTCCAACAACTGCATGTGTTTAAAACCAAGTAAAGTAAATCCTCAACTGCCTTTGCTGTTTGCAGAACAAAAATGTGCAATATGGATGAAAAGAACTAGTGTCACAGTGAACTAAATATGACTTTACAAATGTTCTGGAAAGGACCTGGCTGAGTAATTTTACATGAGGCAAGATAATCCTTGAGTTCTGCAGCTCCCAGGGGTGAACAACTGCATTTTGTGGATGTGCTATTGCAATAAGGCTGTGCTTGCACACCCCACTTAGAAACACATCTGCCATGGAAATAATTGCACCTTCAGGATTCATAACTCCTTTGCAACTCAAATTTTCAATATATAGTTTAGCTCATCTCTATTCTAAAATACCATGGATAGGACTCCTAACTGTCTGAAGGAAACAAGTCTTTCAGAAATATCTTCTTGCAATGGAAAGACAAACACTTCCCAAGGACTGTTTACCTGATCTTAAGACAGATATATGAGAGAGTTGAAAAAGAAGATGAATCAGACCATCCTCTCCTGTGTACTAGAATCTGAATTGGCATATATGCATGTGGTAAGCACTTGCAGAACAAAAACATTGCTTACTTTGAATGATAGCCTTGGACTCTGCTGACACTCGTTTTTTTCCTTTTTGTTTAATGGAGAGATGCTACTGCGTGTTGTTTGTCAATGCTTAGTGCTGAAAGTGTGTCAAATATGTTGTAGGCACACCGGGAGCAGTGTGAAGGAACCTGTACTCCAGGCGGGAGACCCTGGCCTCAAGTAGAGCCTTCTTGATTTTAGGTCAGAAATTCTTTGGAAAGTGATTTATAAGTGGCTGTATTCTGAAGTGGCTCCACATGGAGGTCATTTCAGCATCAGGGCATGCGTCTCGGAACAATAGCCTGCTCCAAATTGTGTGAGATAGCTGTAATAAACATGAGAGCACAGCTGGAAGTTCCCTGTAGAAATGGCTTTGATGCGAACTCAGTGGTGCTTCAATGAGCACAGCCACAGCCCTTGGCCCCACCGAGTAAAACAGAGTCGTAAGTGCTCAGTAATTCTTCTTTGTTTCCTTCATATTGTGGTGATTCATTTTGGTTCGATTTCAGTTAGAGTTGCAAATATCTGATGGTCAGCTATGAAGTTTAACTCAAGCCAGTCCACTGTGCATTATTATTATATTCCCGAGCCTCCCTAAAGTACTTCCCACCCAAAACCAAAGGCGATTCATCATTGTGGTGTGCTGGGGAGAATGCACAACGTTGCAGGCACAGTATTGAGGTACAATTTGTAGTTTACTCTAGAGGTGGATGGTCTTCATTGAGCAATGCATTTCAACAAAACAGAAGCATCAGTGTGGAATTGGCCCAGAATATTAACTTGCTTTTTACTCTCTCTCTCTCTCCATCTTCAAAATCTCATAGGAAAATGTGCCCTTAAACACCAAGATTCACAAAACCAGCCTAGATTCACAATCAATAAACCCTTGTTTGTTAAAATCCCTTCTGCTAGATAGATAGGTTTGGAGGAAAGTTAGGGAACAGAGGACTAGAAAACTACAAAAATAACCAGCTAATAAGTTTGTCTGCCATACCTATAGTACTTTCATATGCTCTGTTTTCTCCTCCTTCTTTGCACTGCTGTGGAAGGTCTGTGGTGTAGATACTGTGATTTCATGACAATCATAAATGTCAAGTTAGGTGTTAACATAAATAAGTGATTAAAGTGAGTGTCCCTGATTTTCACTTCTCCCAAGCTTTCTTAGCTCTCAAAAACCCATGCAGTGCTGAATAGTATGGATTTATGAGCCTAAAGTTATTCTTCCATTGTTGAAGACCTTGGCTTCTGAATTTGCAAAGAATTTGAATTAATTGGTTCACCTCTTCATATTTTCTGGTTTTTTCATTCTTGTATAAGTCAATGTTCACAAAGGACTTTGTAAAATATAAAGCTGTTTGCAGCAAGCCAGAACCAGAAGGATCACCATGGGGAAAGACTCCTTCCTCTCCTCTTCCTCTCGCTTCTCTGTCATGTTTGCTCTCATTTGCACATGCATGCACACAGTTTTAAAAAAAGACCAGGTGTTGAGTGCATGGCTCTCTCCCTTCCTCCTTTGCTCACTGCTGCTTTTCTTTCCCTGTTCCTTGAGAAGATACGGACAATCTTTCATGGGCACAGTTCACCTGTGAGTAATGAAGAAGCAGAGGGACACTGACTTATTAGAGAAAGGCTGTAATATTGGTATATGTCTTTCTATATTGTCATTCTTGTTTCCCCTGACTCTTTCCTGCTCTCTTGCTTTTCTGGTGCTCTTTCCCTGGAGTGCATCTGTCACTTTTATTTTATCCTATCCAAGAGCAGAGCACTTAAAAGCAGAGCACTTAAACTTACTAGAATCTTCCTTTTTGACATGTCAGACAGCACTTCCAAGATACCAGTAAATGTGCAAGTTTTTACTTCTTTCTCCATACCAATGGCAATGCGTTTGTCAGATGGAAAATACACCTCTCCAGACCAGGAAAATCTATCTCACCTTTGCCAAAATTTGCCCTGAGGAATAGCGCCTGCTAGCAACAGGGACAACACCACTTTGTGCGAGGGTGAATACTTCGATTGGCTGGAGATCACTGCAAAGGGCAGACAATTTAATGCCAGTCACACATGCTAGTTAAATTAGAATACTTATGAGCCTTAGTGAAAGGCCAACTACATCTTCTTCTAGCAAAAATATTAAAATGTCCCTGTTTTTCCCCCTCCCCCTCTAGATTCTCCATAAGAATAAATTAAAACTTGGAGGTGTGGTTATTATCACAGAATAATTAGACCCCATGGGATTAGAGACACTCAACGTTTTCTAATGCCTCTGGGTTGTGATTATCTAATAATGATGATGCCTCTATCATTGCTTAATTATTCTTCCCCTTTAAAGTGTTCCTTCTGCAGTCAGAGCCCATAGAATGTGCTCATTTTAGCCAGAAACACCACTGCAATTTCCTGAGAGCAATGTCACATGGACACCATGATTGACTTGCCTACTTCTCCCCCACACCATGTTTATAATTCTCATTTCATAAGCTCCAGCATTACTATATTTGAATCATTCCCCTTTTCTATAAGACATTTCATTTGTGTGTTTAGGAGAAAACTCTGGGGCCTCCATCTCTTCAAAACAACCAGTTGGTGTCAGTGCTACATAAAGAGAACACACCTTAATCAATTGACCTTAAATGTATAAGATCAGATCTGTCCAGAATCCCTCCTAATTCCAGGTTGGACTCCCAGCTACGTGCCATTCATCTCTGTTTGAGAGAGTACCACCCCCAAACTAAGATATTATAAACCAAATTCGGGAGCTTTGCACAGACTTTGTCCAACACAACTAAACTTTGCCCAATATCTTTAGTCTTTCAGTCAGGCCAGCAGGTGTTCCTCATGTTTAGATACAGTTCTCAAGACACAGTTCCAAACATCATTGGTTTTTGCAACAAAAGATTAGAAAGAAAACAGAGAACGCAGCCTTAATCTGATTATCCTTAAATCCAGTGTTGTCTCTTAGCTTTATTATCCCTCTTGGACTAAGAAAGGGACAAAGGCATATTTTGTTTACCCAAGAGATTTTGTCTACTAAACAAAGATTTTAAATTCAGCTGGCTAAAATTAAGAAATAAAGATTTCTACTTTGGGTTTAATATTTCTTTTTCTTTTGTCCTTATAATTCTCTTATAAACTTACAATTTTTTTCTGTCACTGACTGAGGAGCTGTTAGAAATATTGTTTTGTCTTTTCTTTTTTTTACTGCCTTTACTGTCTTCATATAATTTCTTTATATCCTTTCTTTACGTTCTTCTACTGTGATTTTATTTTCTGTTGCACACTGCTGAATCTAAGAGGAATCTAAGACCTCAAGGCAAAACCCAAGGTCAGAACTTCCTTTTGTTAGATGCAGATTGGGCCCTGGAAACCTTGGCCACACAGTGTAGTTGTGGCAGCCTAGAATCAAAACCCCAGATGAGAATTAAGTGGAATATTCAATGTCAACCTCTGTTTCTGTAAACAGACCCAAGAACAGAAGCCAGTTCTACTGTTCAGTTTTCAACACATCTTCATTCTTCAGCCTTCTTTCATTCTGTCTCAGTGTGAGCTGACTTTCTCTACTTTTCTCCTACAATGCTCTAATTCCCATAGAATAATTGAGGTTGGAAGGTCAGTCGGGATGTCTGTAGCCCAACTCCCTGCTCCTGTGAGATCAGGTTGCTCAGGGCTTGATCCAAAGCAATCTTAAAAATGTCCAAGGACATGGACGGAGCAGTCTGGGTAATCTGTTTCAGTGCTTGACAATCCTCACAGTATAAATGTTTTTAATTCTATCTGAACTGAACCTCCCTTGTTTCAATGTACTTCTCCTCTTCCCACCATGTACTATTGCTCTATCTAGTAGATGGTAGACCTCCTTTTAAGCACTGGGAGGCTGCTTTAGCTTCACCTGGAGCCATGTCTTCTCCAGCCTGAACAAGCCCAGCTCATTACAGGATGAGTGCTGGAGCCCCTGACCACCTTGCTGGCCTTCCACTGAACTTCCTCCACCTGATCAATGTTCTCCTTGCAATAAGGAGCCCAAATCTGCATGTAGTATTTAGATGTGATTTAACAAGCTCTGAGTAAAGAGGAAACTTGGATCTCCTGGCTCATCTCATATTCCACAGTCCAGGATGCTGTTTGCTTTCTTTGCTGCCAGTGCATGCTGTTGGCTCATGTCACCTCCCACCAAGACTCCCACAGGTCCTTTTCAGTACAGCTTCTACCCAGCCCATCCATCCCCTGCTGTGTTATTGAAAGGAATTATTCCTCCCCAGGTGCAGGACTTTGCATCTATCCTTATTAAATTTCATAAGGTTCATGTTGCCCAGTTCTGCCCATCTGAATCCCTCTGAATGGCAGCTATTTAGTCAGCACCAGTGTAAGTCAGATCCATTTTATCTGGCCCTTGGAGTCAGTGAGCTTAGGAAGGCAGCAGAAAACCAAAAATACACCCAAATTTGGTACGAGGAAGAGGATTCTGGACTTAGACAACTGCCAATGAAGATCTGACATGAGTGTCTCCCAAAAGAGAACATGTTTTCTCTTCAACTTCTCATGCTTAAAGTCACAGAGATGCTGAACCTAAAATTTGTGGGCAGTATTGATCCCTGCTGCACTACTACTTCGTCTTAACTGGAGCAAAAGAAGTACTTTGAACACCAAGTTATTTAAACTCTCCATTAAGTAAAACAACAAGAACAAAGTTGAGCCTCACAGGTGAGTGGTGATAAGAAAGTGGCTGATATCAGAGTAAACACTGAGCTTCCTGTTGTGCCATGCATTTGTAGTGACAGGCAATTGTGAAGTGTAACCAAGGGCTGCCTAAAGCAAAGCTGTCAGCAGGGCTGACACAGTTACAATTGTGGATCTCTGTGTGCAAAGTCCTAGCGTAGTTAAGCCAGTCTTGGAGCTGCCCTGAAGCCCTGCAGCACCAGAAGTCTGGTTGTCCTCCAGAAACATTATAGCTGTTCTTCACATGGATGGGGTTGGCAAGGTGTACAGCAACTCTCCATGCCTGCAAAGACCTGAAGCTGCCCTTGCTTTTCTTTGCCCATTCTCTCTGTTAGTCCTGCCCTGAAACCAAAATAATGTTTCCAATAAGAAACTTCACTTAAAATGTTTGTAATGCCTCATGTGCTTAATATCTTACTCCAAGACTTGCAGTTTGTTTATCATTTCCAGACAGTATGCCCATGTTGGAAGAGGAGGAAGGGAACAGGACAAGGTGGAGAGGAATGGAGAAGTGCACAGTTTACACTGCCCATAAATAGTGCCAAGCTAGCACATATAGCAGGGAGTTTCCTTACAAGAGATTTGGGGGTTTTTTGTGGTATAGGACTTTGCTGAGAAGTCATTGGAATTCTTTTTTTACTTAGATATTTACCAAAAAAATTAAGGAAAGAATGAGGTTGACTACACACTGCAAACCATGTCTCTCCTAAATCATAGTGGCACATGTGTGATTGTGCAACAGTGAGAGGGTGGCTTATCTAGTACTTCATCCTCAGGCAGCCCTACCAGACCCTGACCTCCACTGAGGGAAGAGGATTCCTGAAGATGATCAGAGGGCTGCAGCACCTCTCCTATGAGGAAAGGCTGAGGGAATTAGGGTTGTTCAGCCTGGAGAAGAGAAGGCTCTGGGGAGACTATTGCAGCCTTTCAGTACTTAAAGTGGGCCTGCAAGAAAGATCATGACAAACCTTTTAGCAGAGTCTGTAGAAATAGGACAAGGAGCGATGCTTTTAAACTAAAAGAGGGTAGATTTAGACTATATACAAGGAAGAAGTTTTTGTTTTGAGGGTGGTGAGCCACTGGCACAGGTTGCCCAGAGAGGTGGTGGATGCCATATCCCTGTGAACAGTCATAGTCAGGTTGGACGGGGCTTTGAGCAACCTGCTCTAGTTGAAGATCACTCACTGCTCATCTTTAAAGATGCCTTCCAATTTAAACCATTCTCTGATTCAATTACTCATTTTATAAATTTCCCCTGAGACATGAGAGGGGTGGGATTTGCCCAAGGCTGTACCACAGACAAACACAGGTCTGTGGTTTCAGTATACCAAGGAGCTCTACCAAGGGCACTCCTTGGTCTGAGGTGCAGGAAGTGAATAGGCCTGACAAAAATGTGCCTGTGCCTCCAAGATACACCCTTCTATGAGACAAGGCAGCAACTGTGAAGAAGCAGAAAGTCTTGCAACAAAAATCATAGCGATTGCTTTATCCAGGGCAGCACAAGAAGTTTGAGGGAAAACTGGGAAAGGCATCAGTAGCATCTGGTAGTTGAGCTCAGCTGCATGCTCTTTAGGGCAATTCAGTCCAACCTGAAATAGAAATCTAAATGTAGGGTGTCTGAATTGGAGGTCTTTAAATCTCAGAGACAGTCTAGTTTTTACTAGACTAGCTTAAACTAACAACAAGGCTGCCAAAGGTGGGGAAATTAATTCCATCCACAGTGTGTGTAGCAAAGCCAAAGAAATATTTACACATCATTGCCTTTCCTAGATGCTGTTACCCTGAATCTAGTTTTCCAGCTGAAGCAAATCCAGGTGATGTAAATCATTATGACTCTATTGACATAAGCTAGCCAAAAGAATGGCCAAAAGTTTCTATGCTGATTCCTGTTGTTTTTCTAGGTTGGCATAGTTTTAAGAATTGTGTTGAAGTGTTATTTAAATTAAAATTTAAAAGAGAAATGGCTCATTGCTAGTTCATATTTCTGTTTAAAAAAAAAAAAATTTCACTGACCTAAAAGGTGTTATAATCATTTACAGGCAGAATTAAATGTTTTGAGAACATTTGAAAATGCCAGCTCCTTCCAGCCTTAAAAATCTCCATGAGTGCAACATTTCTAGTTAAACACAAATATCTGTATTGTGTAGAGCAACCACTCCAAATAAAAATGTCTTCTTTGTATGAAAAACAACTCTGTCAAAGAATATATTAACCAGAAGCGAAGTTTCTTGGCTTGAAGCTTGAAGCTGATAGCAAAAATTTCATCAGTTAAACATAGGAAGCACAGTAAGAGGAGGGGCAGGCACTGATCTGTTCTCTGTGGTGCCCAGTGACAGGACCCGAAGGAATGGCCTGAAGTTGTGCCAGGGGAGGCTTAGGTTTGATATTAGAGAAAGGTTCTTCACCCAGAGGGTGGTTGGGCACTGGAACAGGCTCCCCAAGGAAGTGGTCACAGCATTCAAGAAGCAAGAGTTCAAGAAGCATTTGAACAATGGTCCCAGGCACATGGTGGGATGCTTGGGGATGGTCCTGTGCAGGGCCAGGAGTTAGACTCGATGATCATTGTGGATCCCTTCCAACTCAGTATATTCTGTGATTCTGTGAATTTTCTGGTGTGGAGGCTAGAGAGAGTTGTGATTTTTTTTTTTTTTTTTTTCATTTATTTGTTGTCAGAGGAACCTGTAAAACCCAATTTATAAATTATGTAGGTAGCCAATCTATTTTTGTCTTCTGGACAACTAAAAGACATAAATATAGAAAGTATTCCGACAGTGAATTATTCTTCCTTTGCCATTACTCTGAGTATTTGTGGAGCCTGAGAGTTTTGCTGACACAAGAGAGTTATACAGGTTCCCCCAAAGTAGTGCAGTCATTTGCTGTTACCACAAGGCATGTGATTTTTCTTCTTTCCCTTCAGTTTAATATATGTTACAGTTTTTTAGTTGAAAGGAACTAGAAAATGGCAAAGGACAGGAGAAGCATAGTCCTTGTCTCTAGATGGATTTCCATGTATTCTGGGAGTACATCAAGTAAAACTTTCAGCTGGTCTAAGCCTTCACACTTGTCTTGTAGGATCTTTTAACTTTTGTTTCATCTTCCTTCAGTTTTGGGGACAAGGCATACCATTGTTTCATCTGTTGGTTTTATATAGAATTTTGTTAGAAATTTTCACCTCTTAATATCTTGGACCTTTTGTAGCCCTTTTACGGTAATATTTTAGCTCATCACTGCCTTTGTCTTCATTTCAGAGATGCAGGTCTCAGTCAATCAGTGTGGAGTGTCTCAGGAAACTTCATGCAGAAGGTGCTTGATCTCTCCAAGCACCCTAAAAAAAGGAGGTCCCTTCATTTCTGTTCACCCCCTGTTCAATAAGATAGTGGAAACCACACAATGTGTTCTGTCTCTTTCTCCTTGAAGAAATATTAAGCCAAAGAGGAAAGAGCATTGTCCCGCTGCATCTGTGAGGCAGATCATTGCTAAGCAGAAGGAATACCACAACAACATAATACTGGTTCCTTAGGTGCTTTAGGGCTGCAACTAGTATTGTACAGGGAGTAAGTGCCAAGTCTTTATTCAGGCAAACTAGATAATCTGCATTGCAGCTTGAAATGGGAGAAGCACTGAGGCACCTGCTCTTTATTTGTCTGAGGGAATAGAGAAAAAAGAAGAAAAGAGATGTTGGCCCCAGATACTGACCATCCCTGGAGCATGTGTTTGAGCAGCCAATGGTGAGAGTCCCCACAATTCACTGTGGGCTGCACAAGAGGGAAGGTTTTAAGCAGATTTTTTTTGCCTTCTCCAACAGATGTGTTGGCAATCCATAAGCATATGGCTCTTGTTCACAGCAGTTACTTGCCCCCAGCATTAATGTAATTTACAGGCAGTTTCCTAGTCCCCATTTCTCTCATTTCTTAAATATATGTTTCCTCAAGAGAAAATGGTAATGATCCTCTGAAACAGAAAATTGATGGAATTTAGTCCAGTCAAAACCAATCAGATCCTTCAGATTTGAGTTTTATATACGTCATTTAAATTATTTGCTAATGAACGTTGACAGAAACACAGACCAGTGTTGGTCAAAGGGAATTCACTTTATTTTTTTCATATCTTTCTGTTGGTGCCCATATTATCTGACAAAAGTGGGGTTTTTTACTTGTCTTTTATTACTTTTTTTAATCAAAGACATTATTGGATTCTTATTGCTTTGTGGGCACAGATTGAATAATCAAAGCTGCTTCTATTTGCAACATATAAAATTATTCAAGTGAACATCACAGATGCTAAGACACAAGGAATGTATAACAGAGTCTGGAAATCTCTCTTCCCCCACAGCAAGAGTGTTCTTTGTACTTTGAGGCCCCAAGAGTCTGAAAATTTGCCTTTGGTGGGTCTTAATGTTGCAAAGGCAGGTTATTTGTAGGTTAGAGCTTCAAGATTTACCCACAGAGTGAAAAAGTTACCTCATACTTTCCTTACTGGATCCTGTCAGCTCAAGAGACTTCACTTTCTTGAGGGTTCACTGAGTAATCTGATGTGTTTGACAGCCCAAAAAAACATCAAGATAAAAGTGGTCTTAACCATTTTATAGCTAGGTAATGAATAGGAGCAAAAAAAGCATGGTGTAGATGTGATGTGCCTCCAGTACATCATCAACAAAACTCTGACTTTAAATGTTCGCTTTTCATAAGATAATGCAACTTTATAACAGAAAAAAAAAAAGAAGGCTTTATGACTGATACACGAAAGTAGGGCTCAGGAGACAAGCTAAAAACTTAATTGCTTCTGCAGCTTTTATGAGTGTGATTCATCTGGTATAACTTTACCTACCTGTGAGTTAAGTGTTTAATCTACACTGGTTATTCAAGGCTCTCTTTGAGACAGACAGGTATTTCTAGTTCACCCAACCTATCCCAAATTATGACTCTTTATTACTTTCTTATGACAAGAGAGTGAGTCTCTTTCTCTCCCTAAACACATAATTTAGATGGATTCATCTCACCCACCTTCCTCATTCCCTTGACATTGTAGCATCAAGGACATTTTCTCTACCTTTGCCCCTCTGGCAGAGCTTTTGGGGATACATGCAGTGTCATGGGGGTGCATATACATGACTAGCTATGTACAAAGGCCAGGATAAAAGCCTCCAATAAAATGGATGGTAGTTACATTTTGTATTTGCCTGGTCATTCTGATCTTCAGGTCTTTAAATGAAATTCATACAATGTCCTAGAGCTTAGTGTCTTCACTTAGAATAATTAAGCTTACTCTTAGAACATTTGGGGCCCAAAACAGTAAGCTGTTGTATGACAAAATTACTGAGGAATTCTTGTTTGTTCAATGATGGACTTTGAGGTGTGTGGCAAAATCCCAAAAGCCTGGTTAGCTGATTGGCCTGGGTTGCTAGGTTGATTGACAAACTTTTGAGAAAGTGTCTGATCCCACACATACTGGTTTGGCATTATATTTGCAAATAATAGTACAATACTGAATTTTGTGATCTAGTATTTATAGTTCTAGACTCATCAACACTTTCCATGAACAATCACACTATTAATGCCTTGAGCAAGGTTGGTCTTGTTGGTCTCATTTTCTTTTTTCCTTCTCCTTGCAAGTAGCCCTGTTGTTGTGCTCTGCATTATTGTAAGCTGTTCTGTGATTAAGTAAAATAAACAAACTATGGCCTCAATTTTGCTTTGTTTTCTTTTTCCTTTCAGTGGCTGCATCAACTGCTAATTCCACAGCTGGTGCGGCCATGAATTCTTTGACTTCTCTGGGTACTCTCCAAGGACTGGCTGGAGCCACTGTTGGACTGAATAATATTAATGCACTAGCAGGTACCGTAAACAGTGAGTATTTATTGCTGTGGTGGACAGCCTTCCCCAATAATCATGCCACAAAAACTATCAATTGTAAAGTGATAATATGATTTTTAATCTCTACCCCAAATAAGGGGGTCACGTTGATCCAGTTCCATTCATGGTACATACGTAGTCCTGGAGTCTTTTAGTTTCACACAGTTTGCTCTGCAAAGTGAATTTCCTTGGGTCCCTGCATAAAGACTCCTCTTCTTGCAATACATATAGAAGGTAAAAGAATTGTCACCAGGGCTTTGGGTTGTCTAGGTTATAGGAGAGGCTCCATTTTCATTGAGGGAGTCTGACAACAGGTGTATCACCCCATTGTACAAAACCTCACTCAGAAAAGTAGTGCTAAGAAAGATGTTTGCCATGGAGGCAGTCCTTTAAAACGTCTGTAAGAATTATCTAATTGACTTGAGAGCAACATGCTTTAAAAATGAAGGCAAGTCTTTGGCTTTTAATTGGCAAGTATAGGAGAACATGCAGTCAGTCACCTGTAAAGTCAGAGCACACACACTTATCCTATGACATCTTAACAAACCCTGACATCTCCAGCTAAGTAGATGCCAGTAGTTGTTAGAATATTCTTCCTTGCTCTTAGCCTTGGTGAAGATTTTCTTGAAGAAGGAGGATTTTTTTTTTTAATTGTTTCTGCTATGATGACTTCACCTTTGCCTGTAATCGAAAAGATTTGCCCAGCTGCATTTTTCCCCCCTTCTTCTTTTTTTTCTTTAGCTGCTGTTGCTCCTTGCATTTCCTTTTGCAATGCAAGGAATCTATTTGGTCATTGCCAGTCCATGACCCATCATAATGCACCCTCAGGAATGGATGTCCTCCTCAGTATCTCTTGCTCACTCTGATGCTCTGCATGATGTCCTTTCTGTCACTGTTACTTGGCTGCTCACACAATCTTTTTGTTCTGTGATCTCTGGTTGGCATTGTTGGGAGCTGGGAAGGAAGGGGGCTTATGGATGTCCATGTAGAATGTTGAATGGTTGCATGGGGTCTCGTGTAAAACAGGACTTGCTTCTGGCAAGGACGTGCATTTCACACAAAACAACCTCTTTGTAAATACAGCTCAAGGACAGCTGCGGAAAAGTGAGTATTAGGTCCCAAAATGGCAAATGTTAGTTTCCTTTCTTATTATTCCATTAGTGTCAAAGCAAGCCACTGGACATGGCATGCATGGAAAGCTAACTTACCTCCTCTCCTCTCATGAGCTCTTGTAGTAAGAGATCAACCCTGTCATGAGTAAGACATCATTAAATGTCCTTTCTGATTAACAGTCATCGTGCTTCAGTTGGTTTATAAAAGGTCATATTATCAAGAGCAAAATATGGCATCCCACTCCTCCTCTCCCACAAGTACTAAGAACCCAGACACACTGGAGCACTCCAACATAATGTACCCCTTCATCAAGACCAAGCAAGAGTGAATCCTGTGAGCTCTTTGCGTGGGAGCCCTTCTGTTGCACTCCTTTTAGCACTCCTTTCTAGGCTGCAAGCAAAGAGTTTACATTTTCTCAGCAAGTATTTTGAGGTGATGTGTGTGGAAACTTATCTGCATGTGTCATTTGAACTATTAATGATGTATTCACAATCTGGTACCAAATTTCAGTTTGCTTTAAGTCACCATTGCTTCCATGGACTTGTACTGACAGTGACTGCAATCCCAAATCTTCTTCATGGATGTTTTTATGGATATGTGTATAGTGCTTACAAAATGTGCGTGGGTATGTCTGTCTATGTATATGCATACATGAGAGAGAGCTAAAGAGGGGAAACTGCTTCCCCATGACACAGCTCAGCATTAGGACACTTGTTTCTCTCAAAAGGGTGATACTGATCATCACTTTCTGGTATTCACGATACTGATGATAGTGCAGCATTGCTCAAATTACAATAATTTCCCCTGTCTATTTTAATGACAGACTGAGGTTTTTCATGATGACCATGTCTGATTCAGTTATTCACACTCAAACCCACCTGGGAGATTGCCTTTGGGAAACCTCACATTTAATAAGTCTGATGTTTCATGCTGACATGGCTTATGCCATGGTCATAAGCAGGCTAGTAAAAAGTATTCACCAGACATGGACATTCCTGAAGTAACTGTGCAGCAAACTGGGAATTGAGGGACATCCTTCTAATTGGGGAATTAGAAAATCCAAAGCACAAGTCAAGCAGAGCTTTACCCAAAAATTAATCAGAAGGTGGAACTGGGCTTGGGCATTGATTTAAATAGAGGTTCAAAGAGATGCTCTTTTGCCTAAGCCATGTCTCTGCATGTGAGAATCACATGGAGAATGTCTTCCATGCTGAGCTCAGTAGAAGACTTTCATCTGTTTTCTCCATCTTGTCTGGGTCTGTGAAAAGAAGCTGGACTATGGAGGCTGATAGTGCCGTCATTGTAGAGAGAAGCATTTTAAAAAGATGTCTGGAGGCCTTAAATAAAGTGGAGCATGGTAAGTTTAACTGTCTCCAAGGTTTTGGCAGCAATTGTACCTAAGGGTGGGGATTCAGTCTTCTCTTGGTTGTTCTTGAAGCACCTAAAACTTTAAATGCTAAAACATTAGACTGTCTGCTTTGAGCATGTAAATTTAAGAATTCTAAGTAACAAAAAGAAATGAATTATGAGGAAAAATTACTGAAGAGGAAGGAAGCTATTATTTGCAATTATGAAGGAAGACCATAATTTCAGGATACTGGACAACTATGACACAATATTTGTGTGTGACCCCAGGGCAGTCACTTAGCCTTTCTGTCCCCTTATTTACATCTGTAAAACAGAGATAAAACTATTCATGACAGATTTGAAGGTGCTTGAAAAGCACTTTGAGAGACCTTTAGACTTGCCAAGCTTTGTTGCTTCTGTATTATGTAGAGACACTCAGAAAAGTAGAAGGCCATAGATGAGAGGCTCCAAAAGGTTATTTCACAGAAGGGAGGAAGGGACCAGAGTTCAGTGTGAGACTGAGGTGCACTGCTAGAGATAATAAAGAGATGGCAAAGATGTGTAACAGCAGCTGGGCCTTGCAGATTTCATAAAAATGTAAGAACAGAGAAAGCGTCGGGTGCTTTCTGAAGCTCTGTTTTGCTCGGGAGGGAGGTGTATGCCACACGTGGGCTGTGGCAGCAGTAGCTGTGCCCTTCCCAGGAGCAGTGCCGTGGGCTGGCTTGTGTGGCTGATGGCTGATCTGGAATCACTTGGTGGGAAGGTGCTATTGATTCCAGGGGAAAGGAGGGGGAGGATGCTGCCCACTGCAACACAAAGCATGTTTATCTAATAGGCCGATGACTCACGAAACACAACATGGTATCCGAATGCTACCTCTGTGATCAAGTTATTTCAACACTCTAATAAAAAGAGAGATACAAGCTGCTTTATCAGGAGCCTTTACTTTAACCAGTCCTGTGTGTACACCCATGCAAGCAGTGACAAACCTAAGTTCAAAAACATCAGAGGAGACTAAGGTCAGCCTCAGGATCAAATTAGTCGTAGTAATATCTAATATATAATATATTGTATATTATACACCCTTTATTATAAAAATTATTATTGATATTGTTGTTGTTGTTATTATTATTCATGTTATTATAATATTTTGAATGCCACTCTATCACTCCCCCTCCTGAACTGGGCAGGGGAGAGAAAATATAACTAAAGGCTTGTGAGTTGAGATAAGGGCAGAGAGAGATCACTTACCAGCTACCATCACAGACAGAACATTCCTGACTTGAGCAAATTAATTCATTACCAATCAAATCAGAGTAGAATAATGAGAAATGAAACCAAATCTTAGAAACACCTTCTCCCCACTCCTACCTTCCTCCAGGCTTCACTTTATTCCTGAATTCTCCACCTCCTGTTCCCCACTGGTGCAGGAGGAGGGGAATGGGGGTTGCAGTCAGTTCATCACACATTGTTCCTGCAGCTCCTTCCTCCTCAGGGTTGAACTCCTCACGCTGTTCCTCTGCTCCATCATGGGGTCCCTCCCACAGGAGGGAGTTCTTCACCAGGTCCTTCAATGTGGATCCCTTTCCACAGGCTGCAGCACTGCACAAATTGCTCCAGTGTGGGTCTGTTCCATAGTGTTTCCTTCAGGAGCAGGCTGCTCCAGAGTGGGTCCCCCACAGGGTAACAAGTATTGACAGCAAACCTACTCCAGTGCAGTCATGTCTCCACAGGTCCTGCCAGGAGCACTGCTTTCCCATGGGGTCACAGCCTTCTTTGGGCATCCACATGCTCTGGTGTGGGCTCCTCCAGGGGCTGCAGGTGGATCTCTGCTCCCCATGGACCCCCATGTGCTGCAGGGCACAGCTGCCTCATCGTGGGCTGCACCAGGGGCTGCAGGGGAATCTCATCTCCGGTGCCTGGAGCAGCTCCTGCCCCTCCTTCTCCACTGACTTTGGTGTCTGCAGAGCTGTTTCTCTCACACATTCTCACTCCTCTCTTCTCTAGCTGCAGTTGCCATTGCACAGGGTTTTTTCTCCTTCTTAACCATGTTACCCCAGAGGTGCTACCACTGTCACTGATGGGCTCAGCCTTGGGCAGTGATGGGTCCATCTGGCATTGGCTCCGTAGGACACAGGGGAGGCTTCCAGCAGCTTCTCACAGAAACCACCCCTGTATCGCCCCCACTACCACACAAACCCAATATAGTTTTATAATGGAACCATTATACAAGAAATACCCAGGTCTGTTGAGCTCTGACAGAGATTTTTGTTCAAAGCAGTGGCAGCCAGTACCTCCCATCAGGGTACAGCAATGCTCTGAAGTGGGGTGGAGGCGAAAGAGAAGTCTTCAGAGTGAGACATTTTATTAAGGAAAGGCTAAGAATATCACATCTCTGTCAAGTGTTTAGTCACACAAATTATAGTAAGATCAAAAGGTATAATTTATGCAGTACAATTCTCTTAATTGGCACAGACCCTGGTGGAGCCTAAAAGGTGCCACTTGAACGATTGTCCTGATTATTGGAGACTCATAGGAATAGGCTTTTCAAATCTACATAAGAGGTGGAAGGATACTGGGGTCATCATCTTTATCCTCCTCTGTCAATGCTGGATAATTCCCTGCAGTATTCTTCCTATTTCTAAATTACTCATGTGATAAGGTTTCTGCCATCTTCCTTGAAGATTGTTTCCCAGTCTAATAGATTTCATTATTAATTTACTATAAAGTGTACTCTGCTTAAATTTCCCACTTTTCCACAATTTACATACCAACCCTTATTATTGCTCCGAAATTAAGCCCTCTCCTCTTTACTGTTGCTTTGGGGTGTTAATATGACACCACCAGTCACATCTTCATCCACCATTTTACCAATCAAAACATTACACAATGTCTAAGAAATTATTGCTGGTGATTCCGGGTGCCCCCCCCCATTTTTCTAGTGACTTGTCTTCTGTACCTTGAGGGGCCTGATTAAGCCCTTTAAGTTGTTTGTGAGCTGTTCACCTGGAAACTGGGGAACTGGGATAGCTAATTGTGCAGAAAACATGGCCTGACTCTCAGTCCTGATGGGCTGTCACTGCTCAGGTTGACACAAGCTGGGCATGTGGAAGATGAACAGGGCTCTGAACCCTGCCATGCTTTCAACTTCCAGCAGAAAATTTACTTTTTTGGAATGTCTGAAAGATATGCTAGCACTGTTAACTTCAACATAACTCATGTAAGAGCCATGCTGAGAAATAGAAGCAATGGAGGGAAGCTGTAACTCAGGAGTTTGTCCACGATCGAATCAGAGTAGTACAACTTCTTATGCAGACAACACTCTTTGCATGGATGAGGGATGCCATTTTCTGCACAGCTAGCAATCCCATCTGAAATTTCCTCTTTAACAGCCATCCCAGTTAAATTACTCTGTTACTTATCAGGATGTAGAATTGCTGTAACTTAAAAAAAAGTGACTCTGCTTCCTGTGTGAAGAAAAACGTTGCTAGGAACAAATGCTTTTGTTTCTTCATGAAAGATGTCTGGATGAAGTATTTTTAGTCACTCTGGATGTGCTGCTGTTCATCTCTTGTGGAGTGACTGGAGTGACTAGAGGAGGAGGGTGGAAGCAAGGAGCATCGCAGTCCATCTTTCTACCACAGCCTAAGGGACAAAGCCTGTAATTGTACAGAGGGTTATTATAGAATCATTTAGGTTGAAAAAGACCTGTTTTAAAATGCAGTTAATCAGGGTTCTCTGCTCACTCTGTATAAGCAAAACACTTCTGATATGGTGTGGTCATGCTGAAGACCCTGGTCAGAGAGAGTGGGTTTCCTCGCAGACTGCTTTTGCCAGTGGCCAGCTCGCAAGGATACTGGTCAAATAGGTCCCACACTGCCAGCCTCAGACACTCACAGCAGAAGCACAGGTGTCAAGGAGGATGAGCACAGAGGCTCTCAGGAGCGCGGAGCTGTAGTACTTGCCAGTAGCAGGCTGCATGCGAGTCCATTTGACTGTGCAACCCTTGTGCTGAAGTGATCCTGATGCCAAAGTCGTGTTTCTTTGTCCTCAGTCCCATTTGGTGAAGTGCCGAGCTGCATGCACTGCTGTCGTTGTCAGTGTCGTATAATACCAACAACTTTCGGAAAGCACTAATGAACAAGTGCAATTTCTTTTCTCTATTGTTGGGTTTTTTGTAAAGTTGCTCAAATGCTCTCAGGTATGGCGGCCCTGAACGGAGGACTCGGCGCAACAGGCCTGACGAACGGCACGGCCGGCACGATGGACGCGCTCACCCAGGCCTACTCAGGAATCCAGCAGTACGCGGCCGCTGCGCTGCCCACCCTCTACAGCCAGAGCTTGCTGCAGCAGCAGAGCGCCGCGGGCAGCCAGAAGGAAGGTAAGCGCCCTCGCCAGCAAGCCCAGGCCAAGCGGTGCCACGCGTCCGCTTCCTCATGGAGGCTTCGTGGAAGGCCTCGAGCAGTCTAATCTGTGATTTCTTTTTCCTCCAGTTTTCTCCTGCTTAGCACTGTCACCTTCTTTAACCTCTAATGTGTTTCACTTTTCAACCGTCTGTCCTTCAAGTTATACTTTGCCACCCATCCTTCCTTATAGAAAAGCATTTACCAACTCCCATATAAAAAGGTGCTGCTAACAAAAATCATCCCTCTGTGGATGCAATTTTGTCTTCTGATTTCCATTTTCTGTCATAGTGGAGTTAATCTGATTAAGTTTAAGGTTTTGAGCTAATGACAAGATCCGTTTTCACTTTGAGTGGTTCTTTGCTTAATTGTGGGTCTTGTGGGGAAGCAGCTAAGTGAATGATTGCCCCCCCTCTCCCCACACCAACAGCAAATAAACATCAGGAAGTTATTGCTAAGAATAAATGAATACTAATTACAAGGTGTTTAGGAAAAAGGAGGTTACCCTTTTCCCCTCTTCCGTTCCCCTTCATACTTCCCAGGCATTTTTGGGGGGTTGCTTCTCTTTTCATTGCTTTCTCTCATCCTAATTTCCAGCTAATTCTACAAAGACAGGAAAATACTGCATGCTTTCTAAGACTGTATCTATGTTGTCACTACTGTTCTTGCCAAGGATCAGCTTTGGAAATAAACCTAGTATAATATCCTCAAGAGAAATCTTTTTTATCCTCTTTTGAAATGGTATCTGGTACTGTTATGGGATGTGTTTCCTAGGAAGACAAATTTGGCATTCCTCCAATTGGTTATTGTATAGGAACACTGGAGTTAAAATGTATATTTTCTCTGAAGTCTTTTCTTCATTTGCTGCTAACAGCTTGGATTATTTAAAATGAAAGGGGGATTTTTTTTAAATCTTTTTTCTATATTTTTTTGTTTTCTGCATTTATCGTTCACCTCAGGCCTTTTGCTCAGTGACAATAGACTATTTGACACCAGAAAAAAATTGTTGTTTTGGTGTCATTGCAAAATACATAGTGAAGGAGAGTTTGATTTTTTTTCTAACTATTTAATTTTTTTCCTGTTCAGAAGCATTCAAATCAGCTTTAGGTTTATTTTTTATTTTTATGAATTGGCATCATCCTTTTTAAAATACAGTATTTTTGTTACATTTGTATCTGTTAGTAAGCAGTTAAGTTCAATTGAGTGAATTCCACTACTGAATACCAACAGCAATGTTTTGTCTCTTACCATGATTTCTGATGGAATGGTGAAGAGTCTGGAGTGGTTGAGGACAAACAAGTACCAGAGAAAAATGCTGTATAAATATTAAATTCTGAAGCACAATGAACTGCCTTGTGCATATGTTCTTAAATATTATTTAGTATTTTTTCCCTACTTTTAAAGAATATTATTTGCTGAAAATGATAGTTTACTTGTGACAAGGAGAAAAAAGTTCCAGGTCACAAGTTTTTTTCATCTTTTTTTTCCCCCTCCTCCCCAATTTTTTTTTTTTTTTTTTTTTTTTACCTAATTCATTTATCCCCTCCTTTTGGGCAAACTTTGCTACCTTTTGCTTCAGAGCAGCCAGCCTGATTCTGTGTGGGAGAGGTGAGGCTCTGTTGCAGAAGGAACTCTGTAAATCTGATGAGCGCTTTCCTCTTCCTGTCCAGAAAACCAAGGACATCACATCTGAGGCACGCTTATGTTCCATTAAGCAAGGGAGTACTTAATCAGGCTATTCTAGGTGTGTTTTTAGCAGAAATGCTTGTTCCATTTGTGTACCACTTATGCTGCTGGAGCCGGCATGGGAAGGCCATGTCTGGCTCCATCATATCTCACACTCTTCCTGGCATCCATTGTTCATTTCCAGTGTGTTGCTGTAAAGGCGGAATTGAGCTAGGGGAAAAAATTAACCTATTAGTGCTAGGATGCATGTTTTAACCTACAAATTTAATAATACATATCTCAAATTTTGTCTGTAAGAAAAATATTCAAAGCACCTTTGAGTTTACACCTTTCTTTGCAAACTGAACTTAGTGTAAAGCCACTTTAATTTCAACCCAACTACTTAATTTTGATCTATTTTAAAAGACTTACTTTACAAAGCTTCTTCCAGGAGACAGAGCTTTCTGTGGGGAGTTCATATTTAAAAAAAAAAAAAAAAAAGCTCGTTTTGAAATGAGTCAGTACAAATTTAATTCTGAATGTCTTTTTCTCGCTGACTTCACTGACTTCCAAGTCACAAGGTGTGCTTTGTCTTATTATTTTTATTCCTATCTCCATCATTTTTTTGCCCTTTGAGTTTAAATCTGTGGTACTCAAATCTGAGCTCACCTCAATCCATTTCCATAAGTTCCTGCAACTGGAATTAAACTGACAAACTCATGCAGGTGTTGGAAGCAGCAGAGGACTCCTTGTGGAGTTCTTGGAGTATTTTGAGAGCCAATACATTTTGTACCTGCTTTCCTACCCCTAATTATACTGAAAGACACTCATGTAAATTGAAGAAATAGAATGAATTTAATTACTTCTGTAGTAGAGTTATGAAATAAACACTTCTCAAAGTAAATACTTTTCAAGATGGGATGCTCTAAAGAGCTGCATTTCAGCTGTGCTGCTTTGATGATCCACTTGCTTTTGTTCCTTCAAAGTGGGAAAGTGAAATGCTTTCTGACCATCAGCTTCAGTAAGTATTATGGAAAAACAGATTAAATGTAGCACTTGTAATAGCTGTTTTCATACTTCCTTTTTTTTATTTATTTATTTTATTTTCCTAAAGGTCCAGAAGGGGCAAACCTCTTTATTTACCACCTCCCCCAGGAGTTTGGAGACCAGGACATTCTGCAGATGTTCATGCCTTTTGGAAATGTTATCTCTGCTAAAGTCTTCATTGACAAACAGACCAATTTGAGCAAGTGCTTTGGTATGTCAAATTTAATAAATCAAATAGTAAAAACCACATGCACTGTACTGAAAAGGGGCCAGGAAAGAAAATTAACAGCAATGTGAGAAATGTCATACTGGAAACTCATTCCAAAAATAATGGACGGTTAATCCTCAAATGAGCAGGAAGATACACAGACAAACTACTTCTAACTAAAAATTGGATATGAAAAAAAAACAATAATAATCTTCCAGTCTGACATCTCGCATGAATGTGTCAAGTACATGAAACTAATTATGCCCTATGTGGGGGAATGTCATTTAGTATACTATTAAATTGCCTTATTATGGATACCTAATTATTCTCTATTGTATAGCTGAGCCACTTTAAAAAGCTCTATGTTTAACCCATTACTTCTACATTACAGGAATTTCTTTCTTCTGAATTAAGTACAAGATTTTGCAATTAGTGACTGAATGGTGTGTACACGTAGTTCAGAATATTTTGCAGACAGTTGATGTCTAGATATGCAGCTCCAGCTGTTGTGGATGGGTTCCAGTGTGTTATGGAAGGTGGCATCTCCCTTACCTTAGGGCAGAGATGAAGGGAGCCTCACAAGATCGGTGTCAAGTTTCCCAGAGAATACTTTGAGCTGTCAGAAAATTAGATCACAGCAGAGGAGGAGATGACATGTTGGTATAAAAATAGTTTTCGGGTTGATTAAGAAGGCTGATGTCTTTGGAATAGCAGAGATGCACCAGTTCAGTGCTTTGATGAAATGGAGCAGAGAATGTAAGCGAGTGGCAAACTTTTAAAACGTTGTTCTAATAATTATGGTCTTATACAAGACACGGGTTGGTTCTAGGAGGAGGAAAGAATCTCTTAAGCATGAGTTTTATAAGGGTTGACATAAAATATTGGCGCTTCCTTAAAAGTGGCAATTCTTTCCCAGAGTAAAGGAATGCAACTGTATATATGACAAAAGAGGATTGGATAGTACACTTAGAAAGTTGATTCCGTTCATAGAAAGAATGTGACATTCTTTCTGCATTTTCCCACAGTCTTTCAGTTCATTTTTGAAGCATTCACCTCTTTGGGCTTAACAAAAAATTATTCATATCTAGACCTGTATAGTCCAGCCTGTTTCTACAATGGGTTAAAGCAGTCCCTGAGGCTCCTGCAAATTTGAAAAGTGGAGTTGAAATGGACTCCCCATTGATCTGGAGCCAGTTCTGTTAGTATGTTGGGGTTACAAAATCGTTGTTGAGGTCTCCAGGAATCTTGATGAAATGTCAAATCAAGCTACATTAATCGAAATGCAGCAATTGTGGTGACTGCTGAAAGAATGTAAATTAGTTTGGGCAGGTGGCTCAATTCAAATCAGCTCATTTCCCTCACTTGCATTTTGTGCATTTTCTTTTACTCTTTGATTACCTTCTTACACATTTGCCTGGGTTTGTGGGACACCATTGCCTAACTTAGAGTGATACACCAAGGTTATCTTCTTTGAGGGAAAATGGAGGTGTCAACACCCAATCGATGGAGGAATCCTCTGTATTTTTAGTTTTAGGCAGCTATTTCCATTTCTCATTCTTCCTTCCCAGATACACTGCATCCAGGGAGGGAGCTCTGCTTTAAAAATAAAAAGTAGAAGTGGCAGATGAAGCTGAGTTTTCTGATTCGGTGGATGACTACTTCATGATGTTGCAAATCACAGGCAAAGCCAGAATTAGTCCTGCTAGCTTAATGTACTGGCATACTCTGTATGTACCTCCTCAGCTTTATTAGCAAGAATCGTCTATTTGTTGTTTTGGTGCCATATTTGTGTTTCAAAAAGCTTTATTATTTTCTCTGTCCTCCCACCCAAAACCTAGGACAATAGTGCTGCTGAAGAACCCATTTCTCTGCTGAATCATTAATGGTCAGTTAATCATTAATGGTACAGTTTGGGTTTGGGTTTTTTAGTTGTTGGTTTGGTTTGGTCTTTTTGCCAATAGTAATAGTAATATTAATAGTCATAGTAATAGTAATAGTTTGCGCATGCTTAGGGCTTCCCACTCTGGAGTTTCCAATCTCCTGCCCAAAGGAGGAGGAAGTCAAATTACAGAGGAGAACAGGTTGAACATCCAAAAAGTATAAAAATTGTCCAAGTCTGTCCACTGGCAGACATAGGAAGGGAAAGTTCATTCTGAGTGAGTCACAAGGCAGTGATATACAGTGATGAATCTCTATGTAAAACTGCTTCTCAAAATGAAAAATTCCTTTTCTTTGCAAAAAAAAGGACTTTGGCATGTTTTCATTTCTTGTCCAACCCAAAATGAATGCTCGAAGTATTAAAGGGTGATGAGGATGACAGGACAGTCTGTTTACATCTGGAAGTGCTCTTCCATGAGTTCTCATGGGCTCCATGAGATTTAGTTGATTCAGCAGACAAAGGGTTTCAGTCTTCAAGCTTATCTCTTGCCTTTCATAAACCTTAGAATAAGAAAAATTAGGTATGTAAAAGTAAGGCAGAGGAGGGGGGACCCAGTTACATCAGTGCAGAAATGCAGCTGGCCTTACAGCAAAATTGCTACTCAAATGATTAAAAATATTTATCCTGATTATAGAGATACCCAAAGATCTAAAACAAAAATCAGAATTGTCTTGACAGGGTTGAGAATTGATAAGAAACATCATCCCAACCTCATGCAACCTGTGGTTTAAAATTCAGACAAAAAGTGATGAATGGGTCCAATCAGAAAAATACAAATAAAGAGAAGAAATGCCAGATTCCTCAGTAAGCTTTATAAATGAAGGTTATCAATAAGGAAGAAGATGAGAGCGTAACAAGCTAATGTAGGTATTGCATTCAGTGTAAAGAGACAAATTGTGAATCAGAATAACAATTGAATGATAGGGGCTGATTCCAGCGATGCAGCACAGAGGTTATATCTTTGAATTGCTGTCTGAGTCAAGGAAGCTGTTAAAGAGATACAGAATGAGGTAACTGGTCTCACCTCCCTGGAAGGTAAGGTAAGCATAGCCTGAGCTAATTGTCCTTCTACCATCATTGGAGGTGTCTAATTTGGTGACATGGATGATGGGTGGAAAAGCCACCTCTGGGTGTGCTTCCTTCTCTTCATTCACCATCCACAGGTGCCATCTAAGTGACCAGTTTAGATCACTTGCTTAACTTCCAGGTGGGTAAAATTAGGTAAGAAGGAAAGGAACTACAGTGATGAGCAGTTCATAGCAGTAGACTGTTCTGAATGCACTTAGGACAATAAAGTGAAGCTCAGGGAAGCTGTAGAGGGAAATGCTGAATTGTCAAGGTAGGTAGGAGTAACTACATCTCAGCTGCGGAGCATTTGCCTGGACAGTGCTACAGCTGCCTTCCAGTTCGTGGTAGCTCCCTTTTCTATCCCTGAGGGAATCCTAGACCTGATAGAAGGAGACACAAGATAATGATCTTGTCTACAAGATCTACAAGAAGTAGACCTAAGATAATGATTGGAGTCATGTGAACAGACAGGATCTCCTAGCAAACAATGGGAGGAAGGGAGGAAGAGAGGAAGAGAGGAAGGAAGGAATTCGGAAGGAAGGAATTCGGAAGGAATTCGGAAGGAAGGAATTCGGAAGGAATTCGGAAGGAAGGAAAGGAAGGAAAGGAAGGAAAGGAAGGAAGGAAGGAAGGAAGGAAGGAAGGAAGGAAGGAAGGAAGGAAGGAAGGAAGGAAGGAAGGAAGGAAGGAAGGAAGGAAGGAAGGAAGGAAGGAAGGAAGGATTTGGCAATAACTAAGAGGGAATGATCTAGGGGAGAAAGTGAGGAAGTGACAAGTTACTAAAACCAAGGAAGGTATGGAGGAACATTTATTATCCCTTAAGGTGGTAACAAATAACCAACCACAGAACAAAATGGAGAGAGCATATTGGCTTTGGCCAGGAGAAGGTCTGCTGAGATTTAAGTGAGAGGTGGTTTTGAGTGGAAGGAACAGAACTTAGCCTGAGTTGTCAGAGAAGAGTCTTAACTTAAATAGTTTGGTGAAGTTGATTTAAGGTGAAGCCACAGGGATGGTCTATGAAGGAGAGCAGCTGGACAAGGATACCTTGATAAGGGGGGAGGATTTTTTTCAGTGGGGAAGGTGTAATAACACTCTGAAACTGCAACTGGAAGAGGGTAGCAGTGCAAGAACCAGAAAAGGATAGGTTAAAGTAATGGTAAAAAGAGGTTATGAGTCCAAAAAGTATACAGACACTAAGCACAAATGAATAAAGCTGGTTGGTGAAAGAGAAGCACTAAGAAGCCTGTGTGTTATGACTGAAGACAAAGTGTGTGGCATCCATGCTTTAGGAGAGTGAAGGGATACGTGTTAAGGCAAATTCAAGTGGAAAGAAGAGGGAGCATTTCAAAGCAGATGCGTAACAGCAGGCTGAGTACAGTAATAATTAGCCCGAGCTGAGGCAGAGCAGCAGTTAGGCAAGCTTTGCAATTACAAGTGGGAGGCCCAGATATGAAAATGAACTCTGAGCTTCCAGAATCAGGGAGATTCGAGTATATTATGAACAGAACATTTTCAGTCTCCCAGGGAAAAGAAATCTGAGCCAGGCCAGCCATTCTGAATTACCCAAGCAAGCATCATCCTCCTAGTTAGTGCTCACAACCGAGGAGCAGAAGATCTGGAGTTCTCATCAAGCCCTGCCATTGTCTCTTTGATACTGCTTAATTTTGATGTTTGCGTACCCCTTTAGGACCAAGAGACTGAATTAACTAACACTAGGGTACCCTGAGATCTTGAACTGGAAGGAGCTGTAAAATTACAAAATATTAATGTTGAAACTATCCTAGGCCAAGTTCAAGGAGATGAGTGTTCCATAACACACATGAACTCACACCCAGGTCTGCCAGTGGGTTTAAGCAGTTTGGGGGTTGATTCTGTAACCAGGCTTGCTGTTTTCACTTCCCTTTTGCAGACTGGCCTAAATAGCACTTCCTAATAGAGTGGGAGGTATGTAGAAACTACACTGAAAAGTGTCACAGTAATAAATATCTTCAGTCTCGAAGGTAGGTAGATAAATAACAGAATGGAAACTGCATTGCACCAAAACTGGCCAACTGCATCCCAGCTAGTAAAGAAATATTATGAAGGTAAAGAGGAAGGCAAAAGGAAACAGGAGAGGAAATGGGATATGAAATGTGATCAAAGAACTAATTGAAAGCGAGGTAAATGTGTCGAATAAATAGCAATCATAAAATTCTAACAAAATGCCTTCTGACATTTGTTCTAACCTAGAGCTGACTTTCTTTCCCGCCTCTGTTCTGTGTCTTGCAGGTTTTGTTAGCTATGACAATCCAGTCTCTGCACAAGCTGCTATCCAGGCTATGAACGGCTTTCAGATTGGCATGAAACGCTTGAAGGTTCAGCTGAAACGCTCCAAAAATGACAGCAAACCTTACTGATCTTAACCCCAGATGCTTACTGCTCTTATTTTAGCTTTCTTAGGGTAAGTCCCATGAGCAAACCTGTCCTCTGCAGGGGGGTTAAGAAAGAACATAGAGCCAACCTTCACCAAGAGACAGTTATTTTTACAGTTACCACTTCCATCTCCCCACTTGTCCTTATTACACTTGGCTCCCATTTCCTTGCCAAGTAATTACTGAGTTGTGTTACTGTATTTTGTTTTGCAGCATAATTTATCTCCTTTTTGAAACAAAAACAAATGTCTTGAAATTCCAAACAGCACACACACACACAAAAAAATGTGCAATTTAACTCTGTGAACCCTGGTGCCATTAGCACACAATAAAAGTTGTTTTCTATGGATGGATCGTATTTTACCAGGGTGGCACCAGCAGTTTATAGGTTAAACAAAATGGCCTCATGCCAGTTGAAGCACTTATTTTGCAACAAAAATTGAAACAAGTCTTTCCACTACATCAACTTGTTTTTTGAGAAGATCTGATTTTTTTTCGGTTCAAATCAACGTATTGTTATATATTAGTCTGATTTTACACTGGTCGTCTTTATATTTCATTTTTTTTTTAAGTTCTTGTTTTTTTGGAAAGGATTAATGTAAAAAAGATTTAGAGATCTGTTTCTAAAGCTACAGGGTTTAAAATAAAAAAAAATAAAATAAAATGAGTGACAATACTTGATGTTTCTTGAGAGATAAATTTAATAATAATAAAAAAAAAGAAAGCCACAGGCCTGTAAATTTTATTTGTAAAAAGCATTTCTATTTTTATACAAAATTTTTACTGCCTCAGAAATAATGGAATTTATTTATTGCCTATTGTTAACTTATTGGATACCTAAAGAGCAGCTCTCTATGCTAGCTAGATCCTTTGAAGTAGTCTCTAGAGTAATTGTGCCAAGAATGGGCGCTTTTTCACTGTTGAACCCTCCACCCTTTACAGTTCATGCTTTTATCCTCTTGTTTGTATTTGTCTGGTTATTTTGTTCGTAGTTTCCATTACCTAGTTTAAAGTTCAGTTGTCTGACCCTGTTTCCCCCCCTCTCCCTGTACCTTTCTGTTACATTTGTAGAAACTGGTTCTTTCCTCTCTTTTCTTCCCAAAGAGGAATCCATTCTCTCTGACTCCTTTCAGATGGATTCTTTTGGGTTTCCATTGTGTTCTTGTTGACAAGTATTGTAAGTTAATGCAAATTATGTGAACGGCTCATAGGCTCTACTGATAAAAGATTTGCATTAGTTTTCTCCTGCACCCATAAAAGTGATTTTGTTTGTGCTGCATAGATTCTGTGTAACTTTTTTTCCTCTTCCTTGTTTTTTCCCTAGACATCTCCATGCCCGTTAGCCCATCGTTTGCCTAGCATGTCCCTGTGGCGTCTCAAAAAAAAAAAGTTTCATCGTCCCGTCATTGTTTCTGATGTCTTTCTGACCTCACATCATATTTGGTTCTCCTACTGACCTAGTTTGACCTTTGAAATTTGCATGTGACCTCATCTAGCTATGAATTCTGGGAAGTCAATGTGAAAAAACATTGCTGCATTCATGCAAGACTGAAATTTATTATTAGATAAATTAATGATAGGATTTAAAAACAACCTGTGGCAAAATGTTTTTTCTTTCTTTCCTTTTTTGTTTTTTTAGTTTTGGTTTTTGGTTTTCTTCTTTCCTTGGAGTTTTTGTTTTGTTTGGGTTTTTTTTGTTTTGGGTTTTTTTTTCTTGGTTGGTTTTTTTTCATTTCGTAAAAAAAAAATAAAAAAAAAAAACAGACTTGAAAGTATTATACAGGGATTGGCATTCTGCCTGGTCACTGGTGACAATAGCAATATGTGTCCAGAGGCACAGAATGTTGGTTTCTAACAGACTACTTCCAAAACAGTTTGAGAAATAAAACTGTCTGATTTTAAGTCTCTAGAGGTCTGTAATAGTTTTTACATTTTTCAGGCAGTGTAAAGTTTTTTGATAAGGCCATTTTAGGTGGCTCACTTTCTCATTAAAGTATATATATAGAACCACTTTTTGTAGATTAGTATAAGAAAATATTTACCCTGTTTTAGGGCAAATGCTACCTACTTGTGTCACCTTTTGCTGAACTGACTCACAGTTAGACAATCCATGGTTTAATGCACATGAAATTACCTATATTTTATACTGTTTCAATGTACAGAAGAAAGGTTACTGTAAAATGTGTTACGTTGGTGCTTCTGTGAATTAAGTTGTGGTTTCATCATGAGTCTTATGGTCTTAAGTGTTCTATGTTTATAAAAAGACAAGTTTAAAATTGGTTTACTTGAACAACAAGAACAAAAAGAAGATTCAAAAAAAAAAACACAAAAAAAAGTTGTTTGCTTAAAAAAAAAAAATTTCATGTGAAAATGAAAAAATATTCCAGAATAAGTTTGTGTTGGCTTGTGACGCATTGATGTCATTTTTTTATTGTGAACAATTTAGGTGTGTTTGTGTTCAGCAAAATGTGATCGGTTTTTCTTTTAAAGAAAAAAAAATCAGTGAAACTATAGTGCCAAATTCCAAAGGTACTTTCTTCCTAGAGCTTCAGTGTGTTTCTTGTGTGAAGTAATTTGATAACATGGGTATTTTATTATGTGTTTTGTATAAATCCCTAATATTTAAAGAAAAAAAGAGGTTAAAAAGTTTGTTAACTTGCTATCCTGTGGTCTTGTTGCCTGAAATTGTTATTGTTTGTTATTTCTCTTTGATGTTTTTTGTAAAACATTGTATAAGTGCCCATGTTTCACTTTTTTAACCACTCTGCACACATCAATGCTGTGAAAGCAAACCTCACTATGTATTTTCTTCATATTGTATGGAAACCTCTAAGGTGAGAAAGTTTTGAACTTTTAACCCTTTCCACCCAGAGCTGTCTTGAGTGTTAATACCTTTTATACATTCACCATTTTGCTGTTTATTTTTATATATATATCTATATCTATAAATATATATATACTTAGTTTTTTGTGGTTTATTTAATACATGGTTGAAATCAGAACAATGCACAGGGCAGATCTGAAGGACAAAAATATTTTACTGCTGTCTAAATTTCTTCTGTATCTATAACTAAAATTATTTAAAACCGTAATTAACTTGTGGTTTTCCTTTTTAGATTTTGGGGATTTTGTCTTTTCTTAAAGAGCTTTTAATATGCTGCTGGAATATGCTATTCAGTATTAATAAAAGAAAAAGAAAACAATTCTTTAATTATCTATTGTGTGAGCCACTCCCAGCCAGGAGCGGTCAATCCACCATTTGAAAATCTTGAGGAGAAAAAAAATAAAAAAGATTAATAATATTTTTGTAATTTAAATAAATGAACTTTTGCTTAAATCAGATGCACTAGATCTTCCTGGGTGAAAATTCAGTGTGCACTGCAGTTAAACTACTTTTTATGGATAAAGTTTACATACACTGTAATGTTTGGTGTTATTTGCCATTATTTGTCACGGCAATATATTGGCTTACTCCTGCAGACACTCGTACAGAGAGGAGTAACTTTACTCGTACCAGTGGTCCATGGGAATATCTGTGTGACTGATGTGGGTGTTTGCTGGAGGAAGCTCTTTGTAAGGAACCAGAAAAGAAATGCTGGTAGCCCTTTTCACTGCCTTGTAAGTCTGATTAGGTTGCGTTTCTACCACACAAACAGTGACCAACAACCCAATTCGGTTCTTTGCCACCGGTTTAGAGAATTCATTGCCAATCCAATGTGTGTGAGCAGCAGTAACTGCTACAGGTCATAAAGTGCCATACCTTCTTCCACTTCCTAGTTCTATCTGGTTATATCTGAAGCCACCTAAAATTAAAAATTAAGCCCTATATAAGCAACATCAGCTGGTGCACTCTTGTCTCTCATCCCCAACTTAAATGCTTCTTTATGTAGAGCCCTGGGATGGAAAGGACTAGCCTCTAGTGATGCAAAAAAAGTTTCCTTCTTATAGCACATGCACTTATAAATAAATGATCTATACTTTTCTCATGTTTTTACTACTGCTGGGGCCTTCCTACACCCTTTGAGGGCTATTTTGTACTACTTGCAGCAATTGTGCGTATTCAAAGTATCATCTCACGTACGTTATATTATATATATGTACATATATATATATAATATGAGATCATCATTTGGATTGTTTAGAGACTGTTTCACTAATTTTTCTCATTGTACCCACCGTCTAAATTTCCAAAGCTTTTGTAGATGCCCTGATGTGTCCTGTGGGTTTTCCAGTCCAGTTAGAGCGGTGATGCCTCTGGTCCTTGGGCAGTGTAACTCGGCACCAGGCTGCCCTGAATTACTCCACGGGACATTGGCTTAGCAGTGGGAGAGGAGCAATGTTTCTGTACTTCCAGTCAACTGAGATGAGTCATTGCTTAGAAAAAGTGTCCATCTCTGGGAAAATAAATAAATAAATAAATAAATAAATAAAATTCAAATACAAAACCAAATACCCAAACATATGCCTTCTGGGAGGCAAATTATCTACCAGTTCTCTTTCAAAATAATGAAAGGAAAAAGCTGCAAGGGTGCAAGGGCCTAATAAGAGAGGAAGTAAAACAAGGGAAATTGCTTTACAAAATTCTAATCAAAAGACTAGACTAGTTGTTTTTTCAAACAAATTAGCTAATTGCAATGAAATGGCAGTCCTCAAAGGAGTAACAAGTTCATCTTTCTTTCACCATAGGGGTTACAGTTCCTTGGCTTGTGCTACTCTGAAATCATTTTACTGTTTCTGTTTTTATTATCTTAAGTGCTAATTAACAAAAGGAAAAAAATATCCTGTAGTTTCATTACCTTTTTGGATAATGTCATACAAAAAAAAAAAAAAACAAACCTATGTATTTGTGTTTTTTTCGTGCTGTGGGAATTGTTGTTTGTAGATTAATAATACTATCATTTTGTTTAGAATTACAAACTAGTTTTTAACTATTGTCTGAGAAAAGCCAAAGTTAATGCAATCTAGTGGAAACTGTAAGACCATTTGAGTATTGTTTCTGTTTTATTGATGCATTTGGATTTTGTTGTTTGATGGAATTTGAGCCAAAAAAAAAAAAAGAACAAAAAAAAGCAAAAAAAAAAAGCAGGCTTTCCTATTTCTACAACTTGATTGTACTTATGCATTTTGTACCAGTGGAACTTTTTATACTGGAGATTAAAAAACAAATGGAAATTTTTGTGGCTTACTCTCGTGGGCCCCCTCGATCATGACTGATTTTCAAGTTTGATTTCTGGATGGTAGAAAGAGAGTTGGTTTTGTTTCGAGAATTCAAAACTTTGGCTTGATTTCTTTTTTTCCCTTTGCTTATATCTAGTGTTTAGAATTTTGTCTTAACAAAAGCGGTAAGTTTCACTTTTTATTCTGTATCGTGCAGTTACACAATAAGGTAATTAGAATTAGGAGTACTCGGTCACTTTGCGTGGATAAATGTATTAGTTAAAACGTTAGGGGTTTGCTTTTTTGCTGTTTAGATCAGAGTTTTTTCTGATTCTTCTGTCCTCATTGTGAACATAACCGTGTAGTTGAAACAGTCAGACTTATTTTTGTAACGTATGTTATTGTGTGATGCAGTTTTTTGCTTCTGTCTCCAATATTAAACCATTTTCCTAATACTTGTCTCTCTACTTTGTGTGTTGTATTGTTGGTGGTCATTCTGTGTTGGTAATACATCTGCACACCTCACTGTTTCACGTGCCTGTTTTTTTTTTTCTCTATTTGTTGGTTGTGTACAAAAGATACAGTCGATTCCACCTAAGTGAATAGCTGATTGGGGGGCAAAAGAGGATTTGTACATTTTAGACATGTTCTGGTTTCTTTGATTTTTTTTTTTTTTCCTCTCTTCCTCCCCCTAGTCATGCCTTATCACTTGGATAATCTCTTGGAGCAGGAAGCATTTTAAATGAGTTTCCTGCAAAGTCCTATTAAAGGTAGTTTTTGTTAGCCTTCAAACTGCAAAACCTTCTGCACACAAACACACAGAAGCCACCGGAAAAGATTTTTTTTTTTTGCTGTGACATTTCAGTCAGTCTGGAAAGTGTGGATTATGGAGATCATTTCTTCCTAGTTGTTAAAAAAAAAAAATAATACTCTGCCACTACTTCACAGAAGCATATGAAACATTCAAGAAGAGGAGGATATAGCCTTGGGATTTCTTCCAAACTGCACAGTAATCTGATGGCATATGGCGTTACTCAAACTCTCCCTAGAAACTAATCACGTCTTAACTAGGGCTGGGAGAGCCTGCAAAATCCTACCAGGTGATCAAGCTTGTTATGTGCAGTTATACATATAATTCTTTTAAAAATATAACAAAATCCAAGTGAGCACAGGAAAACTTTCTACTAAAGCCAGTGGAAGTAAAAAAAAAAAAAAAAAGATAAAAATAAAAAGAAGGAGAAATAAATGATGGAAAAAGATCCCCCGTTGTTCCAATGGGTGATATTTTTGCTGTGGGCTTACAAAGCAGATCATTCTCAGCATTGGCTGATAGTATTACACAAATCTCAAAAGGGACTAAAGAAATACCATAGCACTTTTTTTCTCATTATTTTTTACAGTTGGCTCTTCACTTTTTTATTCTTTCATTTCCTATAATTTTTTCCTCCTCACAAGAATCTCTCTGCTCTCCCCCAACCGGTGTCTACCACGATGAAATAAAAGCTGCAAAAGAAAAATCTATGTTGTTCTGGTTTACAGAAAGTCTCTTCTCTCCTCTGATTGCAGATACTAAGCCTACAATTTGGAGAGGGGGAAAAAAAAAAAAACAAAACCAAGCAAACCAAACCTAAGGAGGAGAGAGAAGCACTGGCAAGTGCTCTCTGGAATTCAAGCCATACGCCCCCATCCCTTTCCTTTGTCCCACTTTCTGTAATGCTCAGGAATCAAAGACCACTTAAAAGTGCTCTTATGAGACCCAAACGACACTCCTCCCTTTTGTCTCCTCTCCCCTGGTCTTTCTGGCGCTCTGGCTTTGGCTCACACACACACACACACAGCCCCATCAATACCGTCCGACAAGGTCCTGGCGCACTGGGTGTATCCGTGTGGTGTCAGCAGCAATGTTGGTTCCTGCGTTTGGAAGAGTTTTGAAATTTTCTGGTGGCTTGTGAGTTGGCCTGGTTGTTACTGCTCGATCTATTTTTCTAAATTTTTTTTTTTTCTTTTTTTCACTTTTCCGTTTCCATGAGAAGCAAACAAGTGATGAGTCTGGAGCCCCCAGCAAGCTCCAGTGCCGTCCCACAGGGTCTGTTGTCAGGGGTCCAAACAGCTCTAGGTTTAATCTAAAACCACGGGAGCCTGTAGCAGAAAGCCAAGGCAGGAAAGCAGAACCTGATGGTCAGACTATATCCTGGGTCTTTGACACCTCTAGATTTTATCATCTCGATTTGGATAATTTTGACACCAGTGGATTCAATTAAGTAAGTCTTGACTTGCATGATGGATGAATCAGAATTGCTCTTTGGGTTTTTTTAGCTTGCTGTGGATATTTTCTTTTTTACTTTTCTCTTTTTTTTCCTCCAAACTTGGTCTTAGGAAAGAAACTAGAGCTTTGTGAAGGGTCTTTTCTTCCAAAAATACAGCTGAAAAAAAAAGACTTATACTGCAGTTAGGTTTCTTTTAAATACTCAGGGCTGAAAGATACAGGGTTTTCTTTCTTTCTTTTTTTTTTTTTTAATTTCAACAGTGGGGGAAAAATGAGTTCCTTAAAGCAATGCAGCTGAACAGTTTGTCCTGCTTAAACACATGCTTTTAATTTCAATTATGTAAGGCACCTTGCAGTGTTAGCAAAATGTCTCTTTGTTAGCTGTATGTGTATCGCCATGGGAAATTACCAAACTGTCACAAGACTTGCTGATTAAAGAATAGCCTGCCAGAGTGTGTGTGCCTTTGCCCAGTGTGACTCTTAGGTATTAGGCTAAGGAAAACATTTTAACAAAATGTAGTGTGAATCATTCCTGATAAGTGAATAAAGCATTGTGACCAAGCAATCAGATTATTCACTTATCAGGAATCGACTGTACTGATAGTTTGCCTGATCGTTTTTGTTCCTCATCTCTGTTGTAGTTTCACTACTTTGCTGTGTTCTGTTTTTTCTCTCATGCTCTTAGCAAAATCACTGGGAATATCCCTTCGTGTGATCATGAAACGTGCTACTGAGTAACAAATAAAAAAAATTAAATATAAAAATGATATCTTAACAAAATCTATGCACTTGCTATCAGGAACACAATACTGGATGTGTCTTATATATATTGAACTATAATAGTATTCGATTTCTTAAATAAAGCTTAAGAAAGGATTCTGTTGTCTGTAAAATTTTATGAGCATTAAATGGAAAAAAGAAATGTTTCTAGGGTTGGGCACTTTTTGTTATATGAAATCTTCCTGGGTGCATGGTCTTTAACCATGCCCAGGCAAATGTTAACTAATTCGCTTGATATTTAATTAATAATGGAGACTTTGAAAATTAGGCTTTCTGAAATCTGTGGGGAGAAAAAGTCTTGCCATTCAGTGACTTGCAACAAAAGATTCTAAAATGCAGAAATTTTTATCTCTTTCTGTATTGCATAAGCAGATGAGTTTCGTTTTGCACTAAAATCAAAAAATAGCTATGTGAATCAGAAAATGCCATAAAACAATACAATACTGTACTTTTTGGTATATGACTTTTTTTCCTCCTGATTCGAGATAGGTTTAGAGTAAAAAATTAAAACCCATATGCTCAAAATGCCACAGATTCCACACTGGAGGTCAAAGCATCTTTTTGGGGAAGATGTGTGGCTTACTGTACATTTCCTGTATCTGAGCCTTCTCTTAAAAAAATCGTTCTCACATCAAAACCCATGAACTAAATGGGAATCGAATAGGTAAAACTGTTGAGTATGCTGAAAAAAATTATTCCTTCAATGGCTGTACATTTGCCACAAAATTGTAGATTTTAAACAATCTGATTTTTGTGGAAATGCCCATAATTCTTGTATTTATCAAACTTTCAATAATGTCAGCCTTTGGCAGAAAGATCCAGGAGAATGAGGGGAGGGGAGGGAGAGGGGTTGCTTTCTTTTTTTTCTTTTGAACTGCATTACTGCCTCACTTTTCATATGCCATTATATTATCTGAAAAAAAAATTAAATTGTGGAAATCTATCTGCTGCTTGTATCATTCTATTCATGCATATTTAGTAAATGTTACTGAGGTCAACATCTAGTGGCCGGGTGCGTCAGCCTTGTAAGCCAAAAATACTGCTCCACCAGAGAGGTCACAGGGAAGATTGGCCTTGGTGGGCAGCAGGATGGTCTTGTCCATCCCACATCAGCACAGAGCTCAGGTGAGAACCCTGCCCTGGTTTTCGAGGGCTGCTGATGTAACACAAATATTAAGTAACCACAGTGATTAGCTCATATTTGTATTCCCTCTGATTTTCCTCATTAGCAGACTTCCTTTTTTTTTCCATTAAAGGGAACTGGAAAGTTGCAGTCATTTTCTGAATCATTTGCCCCTGTTGATAACCTAATTGTTTTACATGAATGCTAATATTTCCCTCTCACACATTTATATCTATCAGCTAAATCAGCAGTAAAGTAAACTCTTCTGGGATACATTCCTATATCAATTAGCAAGGATTTATGCTCCAAAGCACCATTAGCATTAATGGGAGTGTGCTCTTTAGCATAAACAATTGGCAATAGGTCTGGTGGACTTTATTTCATAAACAAAGGAGCATTTGAATCTTAGAGATTTGTTTCCTCAAGACGGCACTTCAGGGAGTGATGTCCCAGCCTCCCCGGCTGCTCTGGGGACATCTCACTCACAGGACATGCATAAATTCCTGAGTTGCCAGCAAAAGGAGACAGTGTCAGTTTGAAAAGTGGGCTGACTTCTGGCACAAAGTTTTTCTGGCATTTTCCTTTCTGAAAACCTGCCTGAGAACACATCAGGCAAAATTTTCAGCATTATCTCCTGTCCCTCCGACCAACAACTTGAGAAATTTCACTCAGCGTTGCATAGTGCCTCAGGTTGGAGGCCACAGAGGGGACGGAGGGAGGGAATTTGGAAAGAGGCAGGAGGAAGAACAGAGATGAAGCCCTGTAGGAAAGAAACTGGTGGGTCTGTCATCTCCTTCAACTATCAGCCTCACAGCTCCATGGCTTTCAGTAGAGAGATAGAAGGGACCAGTGAATCACCAAATCTCACCTTACACATGTAGGTCAAAGTTCCTCCCTCACCCCATGTTTGATCAACAAATACACAACCAAAATATTTCAGTTTTAATCTGAAGGCACTGGGACCTTGGGCAGAAGTCCACCACCTCCCAGAGGTGCACGATCTGCTGAATCCCTGCAGGTGCTTCTGCAGATGTTTTCTCTGTAGGTATTTATTGAATGAGGGCTCCAGCAGATCAGTGCTGCATTTATTCCTATGGGGTCCCTCGTGGAGCGCTCAGGCGGCGCTGCCAGCACCCACGCGAGCACACGATCTCACCTTCACAGGTGGTCACGAACAGCCGCTCACACCCACACACAGCCTGGGCACGAACCGGAGACACAGAGGTGAGAGGGGTTCTCTGCCTGCACTGCCGAGGCGCTCAATGGAACCAACACACCCGAAGGGAGCAGGGACAAAGAACCAAGAACAGAACCCACACGTGGTTTTATCCTGAGAGTTCCCAAAGGCGGGCAGAGCATCCAAAACCAATGGTCTGAGGGCTCAGGGGCAGAAGCAAGGATGAGAGACATAACAGGGGCCAATGGGAAAAGGGATGGGAGGGGGGAGAGGGCCAGTGACCAACAGAATCTAGACAAAGGGAGAACTTTCTAGCACAGTGTTGTAGGGAGAGATCACTCTTAGGGTAACTTGGGGGGTGTAAAGCGGACTTAACCACCGCAGCAGGTTTTGACTCTGCTCAGTTCTGCTACATTAAAGAGCCCTTCTGCATCTGCCATTATGAGGCACTCATAAGCAGGTCTCAAGTTGCTTTTCATCCCTCGTTCATAAAATAAACATATCATGCTCTGGAAGCATCTACACACAATTGTGGTTTTTCACTCCCTGAATAATTCGTGTGCTCTATTTCTGCAACTTTTTCTTTTTTTTTCCAACAGTCTTTATAAATTTGGGTTGGTTACCAGAGCCAGATAACATTATTTCGACATCAAGAGGTGCAACATGCAGAAATTAAAAATTTCATCCCTACTCCACTCCTCTGAATGACACAGTCAGGGATTGCATCAGTCCCTGCAAAAATAACATGCAAAAGCCACAAAACACCATATTGGCAGAATTATTTGGGGCTGCTCCTTTAGGATGCTGAAATCCCTCTGGGATGCATTGCACTCCAGGTTCCTGTGTGTGTGGCCTGCTTGCCTGTTCTTCCACTCAAAAGCTCCCTTACAATCACACTGAGAGCACTTCTGTGCAACTTCTAGTCCTCTCCAACATTTTCCAATGCCATCAGCAGTTTTGATATTTACTTCCAAGTCATTAGTGAAAATACTCAATAGCATTCAGACCTCCTCCAAAAAAAAACACTCTCCTACAGTGAGTCTCCTTTGACAGCTTCTTTGTTGACATGTCAACCCATTCTCAATCCATTTTATGTGCCTTGTATTGATAGGGTAGAATGCTAATTTTTTAATCAGAATGTGTTGTGCTGTCAAATATACAAAAGTCAGAATATATTCCATCTTTGCAATTACTTTTATCAGCCAAAACCTACAATCACATCAAATAATGAAATCCAGTTTGACAACCCTTTCTCCCTTAAAAAACATGTTGATTGGCATTAATTGTTTACCTCATTTTTAATGTCTTTACACCCATATGAATATGTCCATTATTTTGCCAGAGTAATGTCAAACTAGCCAACCATGGGCTGGGCCATGCTTCTTGTCTTTTATCAGTGCATGAGAATGTCACATTTCCCAGCCCATCTGGGATTCTGCTGGTGTGCTTAAATATTCCTGAAGGTCCATGTCAGTGGATGAGAGCTCTCTGTCCTCTTCTCAGCCCCAGCTTTATAAAATGGTAGCTAAGTAGACTGTTACAGAGTTGGATTACCAGAAACCCTTTTATCCTTCTCTTGGCATGTAGGTATGTGAAAAAGGAGAATTTTAGATATCACCTCTCTTTCTGCAGCATGACTAGAAGTTTTCCCATCTCCAAAAGCCTAAGTTCAATGATAAAATAAACATACCTAAAGAAATTTTTGCAGTTGTCCTGTCCTTCTCACTCAGGTAGAGCTGCCTATTTAGTGTGGAACCACAAGGCAGTGCATGTTTGTTTACATGTGATATATTATTTAAAGGTCAATAGGAAGCATGCGTGAAGGTAAAATACCCTTTCATTACCATCCTCCTCTGAATAGATACAGCTGCTTTCGTTGTTGCACATGTGAGTTCAAGCCTTGTGGCTTTGAAGGAGACAGCAGAGAAGAGTCAGTGGCACCTGAGGAGTGGGGGATACCTGGGGCCTATTAGAGAAGACAGGTCATTTGGAAATCAGAATAAACCTTAATCAAACAGACCTGATGCTGCAGCAGCAATAACAGAGGAAGGTGCTGTGCTGAAACGTGCTACATGTTTCAGCCCATGGTGATGCCACATAGGTGTCTTTGACACAGGCCACAGAGCTGTTGAGATACCAATGCATCTGCTCAGGAACCTCAACCTCAGTCCAGGAGACAAGAGCTGCTGCTTTACCCTGTAGCCATCTCCACTACTCAGGGTAACAAAATGCATCCTGCAGAGAATTATTCCCACCTGAAGTAGTGTGCTAAAGACCAGGCAGTGAGGGAGCTGTCTGGAGGTGTTGCTGACATTCCAGTGGCTATAAGAGGACGAGGAGCAAAATGGAGTTTTCTCAGTAGAGATTTCAAGTATTGCCCCCAGTACCCAAGGATACCCTGCTGACTGCTTAGCTGCAGCCACTGCAAAGAAGGGCGGTGGTGGATTGATGGCTGGACTCGATGATCTTAAGGGTCTTTTCAAACCTAAACAATTCTATGATTCCAAGGGCTTGCAGACATGATGCAGGATGAATAGGGCATTTGTGATCTCCAGCTCTCCTAGGCCATTTCAAGGGCTCTAAATAGTACAGGCATAGGAGTCTGGTGCATCCAGATACTCAGCTAAGGATCCCTAAGCTTAGAGGGATGAGTCTGTGAGCTGAATCCCACTTTAAGGCCTATATTCACTTTCCTAAACCTGGGCCATGTTGGATACTCCAGGGGAACTCAAATGGCATTGATTCCTGCATTTATTAAAGAAAAATTGAGCTCTAGGGGTCTAATTTGTAGACAGCTGAAGGTGAAATTCAGTGAATCCTATTATTAACAAATGAGCCCCAGGTGATGTCCCATAGGCCCTAAGTGGGAATTGTACCACACCAATAAAAACACCAGCTGCACTGGAACTGCTTTTTAGGGGATAGATGTATGCAGAATATCCCTCTGACAGGAAAGCCAGACCCCTGAGGACTTGTTCTTACGTGATCCATAGAGCACCTCTGGCATTAGTTTCATCCTATTCAGCTTTTGGCCTTGAGGATCCCTAGGAAGTGATCGCTTACATTTCTTTTGGATGTGGCAAAAGTATCACGTAATTAGTGATACTTGGGTCTCTGATCCTGGTGTAACCGTGCCACACACTTTAGCATCCCATACCCCCAGACCATGGATCCTTCTGTTCAAACGAATAACAAAATAAAAAGCAGGAAACTTCACAGACTCACTGGGCAAGCTGTTGCACTATTTGACTGTCCTCATGGTGAACATGTCTTACCTGATATCCAGCCTGAACCTCTCTTGTTGCAACTCATGCCGCTTGCCTCTCACCCCTGCCAGATGCCACTGCAAAAAGCCCTCCTAAAACTTCTTGAGAAGTTCCCCAAAGATACCAGGGTAGTGTGCTGCTCTTAGGTGCCCCCAAGCTGTCTCTGCTCCAGGCTGAACAAGCCCAGCTCCCTCAGCCTCTGCTGGCAGGTGACAGCTTGAGCCTGCCCAGCCATGCTGGTGGCCCTCCCTTGAACTCCCTCCAGCTTGTCCATTATTTGTATGCACTGGAGGCACCAGAAATTAGATGCAGTATCTAGATGTGGTATAGCACATGACTTAGTAGGTAGGTTTTTTGTGGGGTGGGAGGGTGATCATCACTTCCCTCACTGTCCTGGTTCTGCTGCTCTCCATGCAGCCCAGGATGTTGGCTTGGTTTGCTGCCAGGGCTCACTGCTGGCTTGTGGTGACCTCCCACGAGGACACACACTGACACCTCGTCCCTTCCAGCAGAGCTCCTCCCCAGCCTGCCCATTCACAGCCCCAGCCTGCCCCATTCACAGCCTTTACCACTGCAAGCCCCTCTTCGTTCCTGGGTGCAGGTCTCTGCATTTGTCCTTGAATTTCACACATTTCCTGCTGGCCCTCTCCTCCAGCCTGCTGAGCTTGCTCTGAGTGACAGCCCCATCCTTGGTCATCCCTCATCAATTTTGGGTCCTCTGCAAAATTCCTAGGATGGGACATGGAGTGGTGTGAAATGTGAATGTTGCACTTACCCTCGGTGCACTTCTCTTTCTACATGTGGGTGAATCTAAGGCCAGTCGAGGCTGAGGAGAGCACACTATGGTAGCTCACCCACTCCCCTCTCCCTTCACTTTAAAATGAAAATAAAATAAACAACAAACTCCACAAGGTGCTAATAAAGGAAACTGGTTATTCTCTAGCAGGCACATGTAACTAGTCACACAGGCCATTCTGAGTACCTGTGCATCAGAACTGTGATATCTGCTCACCACCCTGCTGTGAAACACTCTCAGGCAATGCTTCACTGCTCCAAAGACCTACCAGTGCTTGTGTATGTCCACAATAATGACAAAGCTGTTGCTGCAGCTCTGCCAGGATGGCCAAGATCCTTGTGCTTTCAAGTAACAGGAATCCACACAACCATCCATTTCCTTGTCAGCCACTGTCAGTCTGCTGCAGGCAGCTAAAAACATTCTTCTTTTCCACAGGCATGAGCACAACATGTGGCACAAGGTTTTGGGCCTCCTGCTCTCCTGTCCTGAACCTGGCTTTTCTTGCAGTTCACCTTTCCCCCACACACTCTCAGCAAACCTCGGGTTTCCAGCAAACTTGTGGGTGGGGAAAGGGGGAATAACAGCACCACTCAGTCAGGGACTGAGATCCTGCTGGCTAGAAAGGTGCAAAGACCTTGACCAGTGTATGTGCAAGGAGACAGAGAGGTCATGGAGGACTCTTTCTCCTCCCGTTCCCACATCCCAGGTTCCTGTCCCAAACAGTGGCCATACAAGCCTAGAAAATTAGGTGGCATAGGCAAATCTGCTGATAGTTAATTTTTTTCTTTTTTTTTTTTTTTTGCAAACACCATCTTCCCAGCCTGCCCATGGTCATCTTCATGGGCCTTACACAGTAAATACTATCACAAATTCCCATGTGAGATGTCCCACTTCTCTATCCCGTTCCAAGCACCTTCTTCATGACTGGGAATGCTTGCTTACTAGACATCTTTCCTTTATGCCAAAATATACTTTCCAATAAAAAGAAAACTCTAGCACAGTCCCATCCCAGCCCATGTGTCTCCCTTTTATTGTTCCTGCTTCCAGTTACAGCTGCAGCCAAATTCTGAACATCAGCAGTGGGGCTGGGGGGTGGGCTGGGCAGTGTAAGTGCTACCACAACTACTGAAATTGTATCCGTGATTGTGCCACAGCCTGACTGTTTATATCTTCAACATCTCAGCAAAATGGCTTGTCACTGGGTCAGAATGTAATTTCTTTGCCATGAATCACCTCCTGCGCCTCCTGCAGGAACAGATGCCAGCCATAAATTCGCTCTTGGTGGAACAGAGCTCCTGGATGAGAGGTCATGTTCCCAGGTGTGAATAAATAAAAAGTTCACAACTCATAGAAACATCATCAACCAGCTGGATCGTGGCTTTGCATGGAGAGCAAACAGGATTAGCAGGAGGGTTCAGAGTGCCCCCTTCTCCTCCAGACTCATTTTCTTCAGCTCCTTTAGCCTTACTGTGTTCTGTTAACAGTTGGCCATCTCCCTGTTTGCTGACTGCTCTTCACGTCCTTGTCAAAGTACAGACATGTTCCTACCTACAGTCCCAGGGCTGTGGAGTTCAGCCTGGGGTAATTGGTGCCAAAATGCCTACTGCAACATAAGAGCCCTAGCATGGCCAGCCCTCCGGATCAGTTAACTGAAGTTCTTGGTTGTTTGAGCATCCCTGTACACTGGGAATGTTGGAGAGGTATCACCACATGTAGGGCAGACCTCAGCCTGACCGATTATGCACTGGAAGAAACTGCTGTTCTCTGCTGAAGGAGGATGAGGAAGGGATCCTGGTGCAGAGACATGGCTTTAGCATCCTGACTGGGATAGACACAGTGCTCTGGGCCATGCCTTCTGCAGATAAGGGGCCCTTGTGCCCTAGGAACGCACTCCAGCGCTTGCCTAGAAATTTGTGATCTTCAGCTTTCAAGGTATAAGGAAATAAATAAATTAAAAAATCAAAACACAACCCTTCAATCTGGATTTTGGGCAGCAAAATCTGCTTATGTCCTTGGGAAAGCAAGTTTGTGAGGAGCATTACCATCAGTGCTGGAAGTTCTCCTGAATTCTGCTTCAGCATAAATGTAGGACTGCATTAACCTGGGCAGTTTTCACTGCTGAAGGCTTTTCAGGCACCCAGATGGCTGCAGGGTTTATGTTCATGGTGCATTCACCACTGTTTCACATTCAGTTGCCCAGCCATGCCTGGGGAACTGCCTGTGCACTGCTGCTGTTTCAAACTGACAGGCATCAAAGGGTACCTTCTTCTGAGCACAGCACTTCAAGACCCCAGGAGGAACTGTGTTATGCCTTTCCAAATTAATATGCAAAAGTAAGCAGCATGAATCAGCCATGGGGCACTGCAGCTCTCCTGTATCCCTTTTACCAGCAGCTTGGATTTTATGCTTGGAGCATTGTTCTTTCTCCATTCCTTGCCTCTCAACTTGTCCTCTCTCATCTAGTTCCCATTCCTTTTCTTCCTACGAGTAATTCCTGGTCTCTGCTCTGTATTCAACAAGTGTTTGAAATGAATGAAGGAGGTGATTAATTATTTAGGATTGTACAAGGGAATATAACTAGGTGCAGTGGGAAGGAATTAAGCAAGTGAGACATAAAGGCTGAAGATCAGGAAAATATTTCCTTAAAGTGAAATGTAATAGAGGGCAAGCCTGCCTCTGAGGCAGCACAGGAAGTTTCTCCTCCCATGGGATTTAAGATTGCAAGGAGCAGAAAATGGTCTTTAAGAGGAATCCCTCTGGGACAAGGTTAGCCAACCCAAAAGACTACATTTGCCTATCCCTTCTAGGCACAATGGTTGGACACAGTGTGTGCAAAAGCACTGAAACGAGAACACAAAGAGATTTATTCATGCTGCAAACTTAAAATGCAGTGGGCAACTTCCTTTAGCACAAACAACTCCTTTTATGACCTGTTTGAAGAGATTTTTTTATATCTCCTTATTACTTGAGTAATTAATTTTCAACAACGAATGTGAGAGGACACTGCATTAACACAGCAGGTAAATTTGGGACAGAAAAGAAAGAGCACTAGCCCTTAAAATGAGATTTATTTGTGAAGACTACATCTAAGTTTCTAATGGCACTCTGAGCAAAATCAAGGTTTTCTGCTTTCATTTGCTGGGCTGTCTCCTTTCATTACAGAGTGTCCTGGCACAAACTGATCTGCCACACTCCTGAATCCTTTTATCTCTCATTAACTCTCCTATTTTTTTTTCTCATTGATCACTTCCTTCTCATGCAAAGACTTGATATGTTTAACCTTCATAATCTTCCTACTATGCAGTTGTGGGTCTGTAATTACAGGCTGTTTGAGGGTTCAGCTAGCAATAAATCAAGTTGTGCTAATTGAACAAAAACTTGTACAAAAACCTTCTCACTGAAGTGGTCGTTTTGCCCTTTTCTTGGAAAATTTTACAGCTCAGGAATAGCATGCAAACTTATTGTTTATGTGTGCCAGGATTATTTTCATAGAATCATAGAATCATTAAGGTGGGAAAAGACCTCCAAGGTCAAGTCCAACCTTCAACTGAATACCACCTTGCCCACTAAAACATATTGTGAAGGGCACAACTACCCAGTTTTTTAACACTTCCAGGAATGGTGACTCCATCACTTCCCTGGAAAACCCGTTCCAATATTGAGGTGAGGACTTCCTGGTATCCCCAGGCACAGATTGTGTCTTTAAAACTCCAGTGCTCCAAATAGCTGACAACAACTTCAGATTCCCACAACCACAGGCCAAGGAAGCAAGGAAGACAATTTTACATCAATTTTACAGTACAGAATCCTGATGCTTCAGAGCTGGAAAAGCCCCAAAGAGACCAGGGGGATGCAGAAGTGACACAGGGAGAAGGTTTCTCACCACTTCTACTTTGTCTCAGAGGGTAATGGCTGCATATTGATGCCAAACAATATTGTGTATGTTCTTTAGTTTGGCACAACACCTCCTGCCTTGCTCTTTGTCTCCTGGATAAATCAGTTGACTCCTCTTCCAGATCCTCAGCTGGAATTTCTCAGTGTACCAGCAAGCCACACAAAACTTCTGTGCATCCCAGTAGTTTCAGAATCCTTCCCTCTCATTTAATTTGTTCTTCTAGTAGTTAATGGCCACCAAGTCTGGTCTCTGTTTTTCCCTGTGTGTTATGAAAGTCTTATTTGGAAATTATTTCAGGAGGCATCCTGTAGAAGCAGAAGGCTTTGCCACACTGACCCTCAAAATTTTATTTATACTTCTGCTGATCCTTCACTTCCAGGCTAAATGTTGCAGCAAAGTGACAGGATCCAGTAGGGGATAACCGAGCCAAAGTTCTTCCTGCACACTGCCATTTTTAGAGAAGCAGTTTGAGACTGCCAGAACACATCACCCAGGTTAACTTCACAAGCTGCCGTCACTAACAAGCTCCTCTTTGGCCATTGCACTGTGCAGCACAAGCTGTTCAATACAGAGGGGCTTGTGGCCAACCTGGGCTTGAACAAACAGCTGTAATCTTCAGCAGCTGCTTATATACCTCAGTGTCCCACGGATGTCTGAATGCCATTTTCCTTCACAGAATATCAAGAAATAACAGTGGGAGAAATTCTTTATCCCTGAAAAACTTCTTATTGGTGGCTGGTGAGTAAATTTCTGGAGAAATTTTTATGTACCCAGAATTAAAGAGAAGCTTTGGCAGGATCTTGGAATGCAGATATTTTGTCCATGTAACATTTCGGTGAGCAAAGTTGTGCCAGGGGAAAGAAGAAGGGGAAGATTAACAGTAAAAAGCAGTGGGTTTCAATTGAATTTTTAAAAAAAACAGAAAAAGTAGATTCTGTGAAAATATTTAATGTCTTTTTACAGTGAGAAACTTAAACTGAGTCTTTCCCATATTTTTTTTTTTGCATTTCTCAATAAGCATATGATTTTTTTTTTTAATGTTTTTCTCCGTAGGGTGTTAGTGTTAAGTGATGGTGGTTCCTGAGCCTCTATTTGCAAGACCCCACCACGAATGCTTTGCAGCAAAGATGTGCCAAGGCTTGCATTTGACTCTGTAGTGCTCAAAGACTTCAAGGTCTCATTATCACTATGGCAACTATTAATCATTCATTTGTTGTAACATAATAAATACATGCCCTCAACTAGAAGGCATGTTACAAATCACTGGAGTACCCTCAGAGCTGCTCGAGGTCACCCAAAGGAAGGCACAAGTACAGCTCTCAGTATGTCAAAATGTTGCATCAAACCTTGTGGTTTGGGTCATCAGAAGAACAAAGTAATCAAGTAGTCAGTGTGGGCTTACTGTGATTTCTCAAAACAATAAATGCTCATGACGTGGATTGCTCTAAAATGTGGAAGCTCACAGGTTTGATAGTCACATGTGTCTGCCATGCCCTGAGAGATGGCAAGGTGACCCAGCACACCACCTCCGAGGAGCTGGATCTGTCACACAAGAACAAAATTTGAGGTCTTGGAGACAATATAGGCACATCTACAAGGATCTCCATTCTCCAAAGCAAGGCCGATAAGATTTTTCTTGGGCACAGAGCGACACTGACAGGGCTACACCCTGTCACATTGGAGGTACCGTGGAGGCACCTCTGCTGTGCAACACAGCATGAGCACGTTCCCTGTGTGGTCACAAACCAAGAGCCAGCACAAGGCATCCTCTGCTCTCCTGTCTCCTTTCCTAGCCCCAGCTGGCTCTTCCTAGTCACCAGTACCAATACCAAGAAAAGCTTGAGGACAACATTTGTAAAAACATTTGAGCAGCCACATTAATGAAAATTAAAAGTACCTCTCTTGGCCACTCTACTACACCAGTGCCCACAGCAAAGCCCATCCATTTCCCTTCCCCTTGCCAAGAGCAGCTGATGCAGACTGCTCCATATCCCAACTGCCTGAGCACAGAGGCCAGTGTGAGCATTGGTCAGCAACTTGATTCAGGTTTCCTATGGGATGCCTCATAGCCCTCAAACATTAGTGGGGCAAGGGCCCCCCATTCCTATTTCAGACTGTTCCTATTCTCTCTTTACAACATGATGCTGAGGGTGAGGTCAGAGCCCCAGACCAAGGGATAAGAAGATGCCTGAGGGTGCAAAGCCTGGTAGGAACATGTGGGAGAGCTGGTCCAATACTATTTCCAGAACCTACAGTGAGTCACCATTGCCCAAAAGCCAAGTGACTCTGTTGAGTTACCCTGGCAGCAGCCCCTGCAGCCAACGAGTATGGTCATAGTGACTGTCACCATAGCAGACCAAGAAGTGTCACTGGCAGCTGGAAACTCCCAGCTGCTGGGAGAAACCTTAGCCCTCATCCTGACAGTTCACAGTAAAGAGTAAAAGCCCCCAGATGGTATCACTTAGTCTTTGGATTCTTTTGAAACAATTAATGACTTTTTTTCCGCATCAGCATGAACTTTATAAAGTGAGAACAGGCCTAAGGCCATCATTTATACAGGTCACTGGCACTGACAGCTGGCAGCAGCTTCAAAAGGCTCTGCAGTATCAGTAGCCCGGAGTATCTCCTTTGCAACATTAGCGGGTCAGGGGAATTGATTATTCACTTTTATTTGGTGCTTGTGAGATCACATCTGGAGCCCTGGGGACAATTGTGGGCCACCAAGAGAGTGATCAGCTGGTTGGAGTGAGTCCAGTTTGGTTATTGTCCGAGATGCTGAGGGAGCCAGAGCACATGATGTGTGTGGTGATACTGGGACAGAGAGTTTGTTCATCCTGGAGGAGAGACAGCTTCAGGGGAAGCAGGGGAAGGTGGGATCTTACAGCTTCATTCAACAGCCTAAAGTAGATAGAGACAGATGTTTCTCAGGAGCCTACAACAAAAGGACAGAAAGCTACATGGACAGGACAGGCATGAGAATTTGCAGGAAGGACAGTTCCAATTAGATACAAGGAAGGAAAAGTTCACTATGAAAGGAGTTAAGCTCTGGAACAGGAGTCATGAGAGGAGGTGAGATCCTTGTCCTTGGAGACTTTCAAAATTCAAGTACGCATGGCCCTGAAGCAAGCTGAGCTAACAGGGAAGCTGGCCCAGCCTTGAGCAGCAGGTTGAACTAGGACCTCACAAGGTCCTTTCCAGTCAGAATTGCACTGTGGTGCTGTGATCTTTTATTTAGGTGATTCCTGCCTCGCTAATCCCCAGCAGCACATCACTGCAAACAGCAGCACATCAGTGCAGAATACATGCTACTTAATCCACCACTCTTTGATCTTTAGGACTGAAGTCAGTGAGGGGATCACCAGATGAATCCAGCTCTGGAGAGATCTTGTCTCCAGAGATTTATGACAGCTAACTACATTCCTCTCTCATTCTACATGTCATTTTATTTTCTTTTATCCTGCCCACCCCCCCCCCCCCCCAAATCCCTGTGCCCAGTGTAGGAATTCTCCTCTGTGTCGTATAGAATCTGAAATAAAGGATTCAAAGGTGTGTTAGGGCCACCAGGAAAGGCTTTAGAATTAGCTGGTTGCTGTACATCTTATATTCAGATTAATCAGGGAAATAATCACATACAATGTTCATAAATAGATGGATCCTGTGTTCCTAACAGAGGATAAACGTGCAAAAAAAAAAAAAGTCAAAGGGTGGTTTTCATCTGAGAACAGCAGGCTTAGCAGGTGGAGAAGGAAAATCTTCTCATGGTATTTCTATTCAAGTCCAGCCTTAGCATAAGGTGATCACGTTATGTATTTAAAAATTAAAAACTTCCATTTTTCTGAAGGAAGCTTTATCACAAGGATTATCTACAAAGGCTACACAGAAAGGTGTCACAGCAAGGAATAATGTGCCAAACTGGATAGGAGCAGCAGTAAAGGAGCTCCGTGATGCCCAGTACAGCCGAGATCTGGAGATAACAGCCTCTTTATTCCATAAATGTTTTTCCATAATGCTCATAGCTGAACTACCAGAGCACTTTCAAGACATGCACCAGGCAATATGACTAACATCTGTCATGTTTTTCCTTTCATTCTGTCCCCAGGGGCAGAAGCTTGTGCAGTCGTGAGGACGGGAAGTTAATTCATACATACATCGGTACTCACGCATGTGACCCACACACACACACAGGCTGACAAAATCTTCTTCCTTTAATTTGCTTTTTGTCAGTAAGGTGAAGAGCTAGAAGACATACTTTCCACTAGAAGATGTACTTTCCACAACCATCAGGGTGGAGATTTGCCACACATTTAAAAGCAGAGATGCAATTCTTTGAAGTTCTGAAATCCCAAGGTAGCACACCCAAAATTACATCCTACAAGTAAAAGATGAACATTATCTTAAAAAACATAATCATCCCTCCCCCAGAAGTTCCAGCCCAGAATAACCTTCTCTGTTCTCAAAACAAAAAAAAACAAACAAGTTTTGGCTGCAAAAAGCAGTGTGAGACGTGGCAAGGCAAGAGATGTAATGGTGTTCTATTCCAAAGCAAACACTCAATGCTTTTATTACAGTGAAAAACAATAATGGGATACAGAGTGTACATGATGTAAACACCTTTAATGCAATTCTAATTTTATTGTTGCTTCAAGATCACAGATTGTTATGGCAACTAAAGAGGGAAGGGGGGGGAACCTGATCGGAGCATTAATTTGATATCAGATTCATTTGTTCCACATATGTGCTTCAGTGCCTGCATAATAAACAATCCTGGTTAAAGAAAAATAATATTGTAGCTATAACAATGGAATAATGTAGTATCCACTTAACCCCCAAGTCTGGTTAAAAAATAAAAAATAAAAAAAATTTAAATCCATTATGAGTATATTACTGTTCCAGCTGCAATCCAACACATTATAATCAATAACACTTGTAGATCAGGAAGGCAAATTTTCAGAAATACAGTCTATTAAAGCACTGAAAACTGCTAAACTGAAAATTACAACAGTGTCCTGATATCACAACTGTAAACTCCAGGCACAAGACTCAGCAGCAGCAGTAGATCCCACCCCACTCCCTCAAATGGGATGTGGGCCCTGCAGCCCCAAACATTGGATGGATTCTGCAATGCTGATGTGCCTCCTCCCAAGGAAGGACTAGGCAGCTCCTGGGTGCGTGCCCTGCGGCATGCAGGGAGGGGGCATCCCACATGCTTTGTGAACCTGAGCCATGGTGGTTGAGCTGGGATTTGGTTTCTAAGATCAAACTGAGTGTGAGAGAACTCACTGCAGATCAGCAGCTCCCCAGTGCTGTTGGAGCGCTTACCAGGGATGCCATAAAACAGCTCAAAACCTTACACTGGCCATTAAAGCCAGGAACCCAAGCACACAAAGCTCCATCAGGGCTTGGAGCAACCTGGTCCAGCAGCAGGTGTCCCTGCCCGTGGCAGGGGGGTTAGAACTCGGTGATCTTTAAAGTCCGCTCCAACCCAAACCATTCTGTCATTCTACGATCCTTCCTGAGAGTAAAAACTGACTGCAAAACCCTAAAATTTTCCACTAACCAGAGTGCCCATCCTGCCCAGAAGATCAATAGGTGTAAAGCGGAAAAAAGATTGAAGCTACTTAAATGAGGATTCTTAAGGGAACCACATCCATCTCTGATAAAGGGAAAAAAAATAGGTTGCATCAGAGAAATGGAAGATACAAGCTATTGCCCTCCAAGGAATGTGATGTCTACGGTTTACCCAAACATAATTCTGGAGGCTTTGGGGCATGAAGTGTGGCTTCACTTTGAAAGGGACCCATTACTAACAATGTCATGGGTTTCTGGGATTACTGTGTCTCAGAGGTTTATTGTATGTTCATTTGCTCTGTTTACTAGCAAAATGTTTCTCCTCCAGATTCTCATCTTCCAGGGCTGTAAATGCAGCTTAGGATCTGAAAGTCAAGATGAGCTATTCCAGGGTCATCCATCAAGAGTGATAAAGTGTCTCCTGGAGGTTACACATGGGTAAGCAAGAGCACAGCCTGACAGCAGTGGGATTACACCGTGTGTACTACAATTAGAAATTAATGATCACTCCTTTCAGATAATGCAGAAGAGAGAAAAGGCTCCAGTTGCTGAGTTCTGTTAGTACACCAGGGCTGAGGGCAGGAAAAACAGCATGTGCTTCCCCAGACACACAAAGCATCCAGGCTCACCGAGGTGGGAACTTGCCTTCTCTGTGTCCCCCATTTTCAGAGGAGAGGTAGATTTTACTAGTAACTCCTTTCTTTGAAGAGGTGAAAGTAGTAAGGCAAAATGTGGCCTGAGGGTCAGAAAGATGAACACCCTGCTAATGCAGAGTGAATTAAAATATGAAAAATGGTTTCACACAATTGGCTAATAAATGGCAAAATGAGAAATTAGTTTGTTCTGTTCCCAGAATAGAGTCTCATTCAAATGTGAGCCTGCAGTGCAACTTTCAGAAGCATCGTTCTGTGCGTGGGAGCCAGGTAAAACTGTTTTAGTCCAGCTGTTCAAAATCTATCTGTATTATTCTTTCAGTCACAAAAAAAGCAACAGGTCTCTTTACAAAGGACTCCCAGAGTCAGCAATATTTGCATTTACAAATCACAAATGACCAAACCCAGTTCAACAGAAGCAGTGCCACATAGCTACCAGCCTCTAGTTCAGTGTGATTTAATTATTCATAGCATCACTGCTTCATCTTTTTTTAAGCTATTTTCTGGGTATTCATATATGACAAAGAAAACCAATGTCATAAACTAAACACATGTTGTGTTCGCCCTCATTGGCACTTAGTGCATATGATGCAGCAGTAAATTCTTAATTAGGCAGAGACCCAGACAGATCTTTTTATCTCCTCTATTGACTTGTCATCAGGCACTCCAAAGCAAGGAGACAAAGACTTTCAAAGTTTTTGGTGATCAGGGCTGACTGACCTGCAGCCTTTGAAAAGGCTTCAGTCTTTACAGGACAGGCCACCTCCACCAAGCGGATGGCACAGATCCTGTGCTCAGGCTTACACCCTGCCACACATGATCTTCTAAGTTCTTCTGACCTGCCAGCATAATCTTTAATAACTGATATGTCATGCAGAGTTGTAGGAATTCATTTGCATGGTTGAACCAGCCATGATGGGAAGTGGAAACCTGACAAAACTTCAAGCAGGAAACAGGGTGGAAACAATAGGCTTCCTACAGAGGAGACCAAATTAGATAAGACAATGATCCTTTTGAGGATTGCAGGCCAGGAGTTGCCTTTCTTTTTCATAAATAAACATGAAATCGGTGTGCTTATCCAGGTACTTGGATAATGTGTTTTTCTTCTTTTTTTTTCTTTTTTTGCTCACAGACCATCATCTAGGGCTAGCAAGGACAGGTTGTTTGCGCAGGAATTGAAATATTTGTCCTTCATAGTTCATTTCTCATTTGACATTCTTTATTCCTGATTGTTCTGCTTTAAAAGATAGAAGCATCCAGCCATGGAGAAGCAATAATCCCCAGCAACAGAGGAAGCTGATGACACAGCACAAATGGTGCACTTTGTGCTTGGTGCCTGGCACTCAGCAACACCACGGGAGCTGAATCCAAGGGGGGGTTTTGCACAGGCCCATTTAGCAGATTCTTCCAAATAACAACATATTTAAGCAAGGGGCAGGAAATTAAAAAAAAAAAAAAAAAAGAAAAGGCCACCAAAAAACCACAAACATTGCCCAACTTCTCCCATTGGGATTTTGGCCATGGGGTCTTGAAAGGAGAGCCTCCAGATATTATCCTCAGTTTTCTTCTGGAAAAAGACCCTTCAGATCAGGAGATCCAGTGCTGCCTACAGCCTCCTGATTTCTTAGGAACAATCTGAAAATGACTCCTGTAGTAAAAAAAGTCAATGTCCTGGTCAAGTAGATAAATAACAGGCATGACATGTCCCTCTCCTAGGGGCCTTGCAGCATAAAGGCTCTCTTTATGGGTGTTATAAAGGGTATAGTTCCTGTAGTGCTGTTTCCCATTCTCCTATGGCTGGTCTGTTTTCCTCACCATCTGTTGCTGTTCTGGAACTAGAAACCACATCCTGAAGGAGAAGTAAGACCAAGAAAGGATTCTTAGGTAATTTAAGCAAACTCAGATTTCCACCCCCATTTTGTCTTCAATATGGAAGTGAAACCTCTAAAAGGTCTTTTCCAGACAAAAACTGAGCATCAGGAGGGATCTTCCAAGTCCCATCACCGTGATGTTTTACAGTATTGCTGCCCAGAGCTGAAATGTGAATTCAGATGTAATTTTTGAACTTGGATTTGGTCACTTTTGATTAGAATGCCCCTTTTGATGTCTTCTTGATGGTACATTTTAGATGACATTGGCTTGAGCTGAGAGAGCAATCAAGCAAATGCCATGAGCCCTCAGAGGCTGAATCTGCTCTTCTTTCCATCCATAAGTTCTCAGTTACAAGAAGTATAAAATAATTATAACTTTCAATTCTGAAGTTGATTTTTACAGTGATTTTAAGTTTTTCTTGTTGAAATTTGTGATGTTTAGATTGTTTTGCTCTTTCAAGCACTTTCCTGCTTATGATCTCTCAGCAGCTTACAGCGATTAATGAAAGCTCCAGCGCACTCTCATATGACAGAGGAGACACAGAATTACAGCAGTTTCTTCTTCAAGAAATTAAAATTGCACTCTCTAAGCCACTAGAATAAAGTAACTGGTGATGAACGTTGACTTTAATGGCTACTGGGGATCTCTCACTCCCTTACTAAAATCCAGCCACTTGTCAGATGAGAGCACATCTGCCACCCAGCCATCTGCAGCCACAGAGAAAAGCAGCTTGGCTGTGCCAGGGTCACAGTGCAACAGAAATGGAAGTTTACATTAAAGAGAAGCAGCTTCCCTAACGTGAAAATTATTTTTACATGAAATTTTTAAGTAAAATAAAAAATAGACGTTTTAAAAGGACTGACCTCTTCCAGTTAGGAACAGTTCAAAGCAAAATGTTTTCACCAAGTTCAGATTAAATATTGGGAAATGTAGTTTGTTTCTAGATTCAATCAATTTCTGAAAATACTCTTGGACTTGCAGTATTTTCAGTGTAGTGGAAATGCTGCTTATAACACCAACAGCCCAGAGATGAGCCCCAAGACTCTCTGAAGATGGATGGGAAGAGATATCCCATGTGCCAAAGAACCTGAAGCCCAAAGAGATGAGTCAGGCAAAGAGTGGAAACAGATGGCAAAGACCAACCAGCTAGTCCAGGTCTCACAAATCCCACTCTGGTGTGTCTCTTACGGAATCCCACCTTATGATGTTTTTTCCTTGCTTTCAGTTGCAAAGGACTCTCAGCTGGTACCTTGCATGGCCAGGCATGAAGGTAAGGCTCTAATTCCTGATGCTTCATTCTTTTGTATGATTATAATTGGCTCAGACTTAGAATGAAAATAGAATCACAGAATGGTTTGGGTTGGAAGGGACCTTAAAGATCCTCCAGTTCCAACCCCCTGCCATGGGCAGAGACACCTTCCACTAGACCAGGCTGCTCAAAGCCTCATCCAACCTGGATTTGAACACTTCCAGAGATGAGCAAATGATTTGTATTTAATGTGTTTGGCATTCATTCCTTCACCTAAAAGGTAGCTCAGGTGAGTTTCCTGGCAAATACAGCCTATTTTCTTTAGAGAAGTAAAAGCCATTATGCAAGTCTGGGAGCTGGAGGACTTGTTTCTCCCTCAGCCTTGCAGATAGACCTGACTCCACTGAGTGCATGGTTCTGTGGGCTGCCCTGATATCATCCATTCATGCCCTGACAAAACAAAGCTCCGTGGCCATGGTTAACGTGGCACAGATTAAAGACATCCTTTGCTAGGCAGCTTTCAGCCAGCACAGCAGAGCTCCTGCTGCCTGAAAGCAGTTGGGCAAAAACACCTTTAGTGGTCCAGGCAATACCCAACCACCCCATGCACCCATTGCCCAGGGAAGAGGCCTCTTATCTGTGAGAAAGTGCATGGCAGGATCAGTTTAAATATGTTAAGTTCCCTCTGAACATAATCAAACATCACAGCTTGAGCCCTTCGGCCAGGATTTCCTGGACCTTTGAACATCCTGCTCTGGGCTCACAAGGAGGTCAGCCAATCCTGAGCCTCTGTGTGTTGCACAAGGGAACCCTCTGGAGAAACAGCACATCACTCTTCAGTGATGAAAGCATCTCCTGCCCTTCCTCTAGCTGTTAATAGATATGCAAAAATTACCTGCTCTGCATAACCAACAAGTAGCAGTTGTTTGGAGGACAGGTCCAAGACGAGACCCCAAGACGCTGGTGGTGGCTGTGGGCTGCCCAGGGTGGCCCCCATCACTGGGAAAGGATGCTCTGTCTTGCCCAGGCTCTCTGCCACATCACCCAGCAAGGAAGCTCTCAGCTACAGAGTACATGAGTGGGAGATATGCTGGGAGGCATCAATTTTTATCCTCTGATGAAGCCTCATGTACAGAATCTGCTGCAAAAGGGAACTAGTCAGAGGTGAAAGAGACTCCTCAACATAAGGGAAAAATAACATTCCCATCTCCCTCTCCAGCTGAGCCCAAGAAGGTCTGCAGGCACGTTGGGACACCCAGCCTGGCACAGGAATCAGCCCCACAGTGGTGCAAGGGCCATGGTGAGTGAGACAAGGCACAGGGTGCTGGGCTGCCTGTGAGCCCAAGGTGGGGGGTTCATGCCTGGAAAAAATGCAAATGATTGTTAGAAGAGGTTTTCCATCATTTGCAGTAGACTTCCCCTCGTTGTGATGTTGCCCATTTCCTTTGTTTCAGAAGAGAGGTGGGCTCGGCCCCCAGTTCAGCAAGACTGGGAGAGGAGGACAGAGGGGGGCTTAGTTAAAGTCAAATCATGGATTTAGTTGGCTAAGGCTTTTATACCAGGCTGGCCTTGAGGTACAAAGAGCGGCCTTTAAGGATCTCAGAGGAGAGGCCATCCCAACTGATGGAGGCCAGGAGATGTTGGTTTGTCCTTGTAGCTGTATCAGAGTGAAAATGAAAGGCCAAGATGAACAGCTGGGATGGGTTTCAGCACAAACCAGCCTCCCGTGCCTGTGGGGAACCAGGGTGGCCTTCAGTGCCTGCCCACCCATCCCCAGCCACAATGGATGTAAGGATGGGACATGATTAGCCAGTAAAGATATAAAACATGGTTGTCTGGTGAAAGCTGAGTCAGGATTTGGCAATTCAGGGCTAACCAGGGCCAGTGAAACATCTCAGGAGAAAAGCAGCAGAGGCGGTGGGGGCTGAAAATAATGAATGTGATGACAAGCTGGAGAGGGGGAACTGATGGAGAAGGTGATCTGAAGAACAGCCAACCAACCAGTCAATCTAAAGACAAGAATCCACTGGGTGAAATAAAGGCAGGAGCAGTGGAGGCAGCAGGGCAGCCAGTGTGAGACAGTAGCTGACAGGTAGGGCAGGCGGTCAGAGTCCAACCAGTCAGAGGGAGGCAACTCCAGAGCACCAGTCTGTCATTCCCCTCGTATTTATTCCCCTCCACTTCCCCTTTGATTAAATAATTGCCTTTTCATCCAAAAACCCCTTTTGTCTCTGCTACTGGCAGCCTCACCGTTTATTATCCAACCCAGCCCTCCCTAAAGTCATCCTTCCCATCACTATCCACTCACAGCCTCTCCAGCGTGCCCTGCATTCAAATGTTCATGTCCTTTCTCATCCAAAGCCAGCCCAGTGATCCTGAAACTCAACATGCTCCCATGTTTTCCACTGCTGGGCAACCGGGACACCACTCATCACATCACCAACAAGCTGTGCAAATGTGCCCCTGAATAAGGGACACATTCCTGCAGCTCCCATGTGTTCAGGCAGTCTCAGGCTTTGGGAAAAACATGCCCAACCCTCACAGCTCATCTTGGGTCCAGGGCAATGTGGGTACAGCACCAGCTCTTCCTTATCCCTATCCTTATCCTTACAACAGAAAACTGGTGGCAAAAAAAAAAAAAAAAAACCAACAAAGCCTAAGAGCAATTACCTGTGGTATTTGGGATAATGTACTCCCTGACAGTTGAAAAATGTCACAACCAACTCTCTGTACATCTGTGACAGAAGAGCTGGCAACTGCTCCAGGTCACAACCAACCTTTGCTGAACTCACCATGGCCCCACAGAAATTAACCCCCTCCAGCCCCAGATTCCTGCCCACACATCCTCACACCTACCACAAGACCATGGGCTTGGAGAAGGGAACAGTTTGCACCCTCAAAAGGGCAAACAAGATATAACAGTTTTGAGTAGAATCCAGTAAAGATTTTGGAATCAGAAGAAGGAGGGGGAAAAAAAAAATAAGAAAAAGAGCACCCCCAAAGCTCACAAGTGTTTAATGTTTCCTTCTCTGAGATTTACTAATTTTCAGCTGTCATAAAAAATTTGAAGATTCCAAATAGAAGCAATACCATCAGAATGATAAAAAAGCTCCCATGTGATCAGAAACTACTTTTGAGCAGGGACTGAACTAAATAGGAAAGCTTGTTTGTTCTTGGCCAGGACAGTCCTAGAAGGAACATCATTTAGGATTGTTAGCTTTGGCTCCATTAATGAAAACAGAATCATTTTCAGTGTGATTCACAACCAGCTTGTAAGTTTCTTGGAAAACAAGAAGGAAAAGATATGCAAAACTTTTCCTTCTGCCACAGCTGGCTCTTCAGGAGAGTAACCAAGACAAAGGCAGGAGAGAGAAAGAAAACTTTAAACAAACTGAATTTTAAAAAAGTTTTCAAAATCCCTGTTGGAGTTGTTCTTAATGGAAGATGTCATGGCTCCTTTTCCAAAGCGTGTTCTTGAAAATGCTCTAAAGCCACGTATTCAAACACTGGAAATTACTTTCCATGTACTATTTTCAAAATTCAAAAAGATGGAGGCAAAAACCACCCAGTTCAGCCATTTCAAAATGAATTTTTTTTTATTTTTTGGCACAGAACTTCATGTTTGGGATATTTGCCACATGACTCTGTGTTTGGAACATTTCACTTGTAGCTCCTGGCAGCTCTGGGAGCCACAAGGTGCTGCTCAGAACAAGATATTCCCATTTCTCAGCTGTGTGAAGATGCAACACCATGAGCCCCTTCTGTTACTGTGCTCCAGCATCTGGAGAAGGAGAGAGGAAAAAAAACTGATTTTGTATAATGATGCACAGGCTCAGCAAAAAGGAGAAGCCAGGACATACATCAGGACCAGGGAAGAAATAATCTTTCAGCTGATGGTTTTCATTGGATAAGGAATATTTTTAATTCTCAGCAACTGAAAAGTACAATTTTTTAATCCAAAGGGGTAAAAAACTCAGCCTTTCTCCTTTTTCTCAGTGAAATTTTTCTGAGAAGGAATATAGAAATTCCAGTGAATGTGTTGGAAATGTTCCATGTGACTTTTTGTTTTTTTAATTGTGGGGGGAGGTGTTGAAATGGAAGTTTAAAAAAATAAACTTACCACCTGTCTTTTCAGCTTGTGGGTGTCAAGCTTACAAAAAAATATTAACAGCAATGTCAAAATCATAGCCAAATTTAGAGCAAACATCACTTTTCATATGAACCAACCACATTATTATGCAACTTTTAAAAATGACAGATGATAGTTATTGAAAGTAAATGATAATGAGTGTTCAGATGGAAGTGCTAGGAAATGCATAGGCAAGCATACAACTTAAGCTTGCAGTCTGTATGTGTTGAATGGAGGCTGTAAACTATATATTTTAAGTGAAATGAGAGTGAAATGTTCCCTAGAAGAGCTGAGCCCTACAAGTTAAATTAGCCTTTCACATGCTGAGTTCTTAAATAGATGTCAAATTTCATGTGTATGCACATATTATAGATAATTATAAAAAATTCATATTTAATTTCATTAAACATTTTATTTCACTAAATAATATGAAATATAAATAGATCAGTGTGTGTACATAAATATCTGCATACACACATATCTGTGGATTTATTTTTTTAACATATTTTGTGGGTGAACATGCACACAAACATCTCTATATGTGTTGGTGGAGGCCTGCATCTTGTGCACATATGACTGATCCTATTTTGACATAATGGATTTGCAAAATAGAGTGGCAAAGACCTATAAAAATGAACTCTGCTGCAAGGACAAATTAGCATGTTGTGAGAGCCCTGCAGAGGATATCAAGCATCCAGACATTTCAGCCTATAGTGTCCTGCAACAAAGAGATTGCTCCAATTGCCTGCAGTCATATTTTTTAAAGATGAGAAACTAATTAGCAGTATTATCAGCATAACTTTATCAAAAAATTCTGTATTTTTTCCAAGTTGGAGAATGAAGCGCAGAGGGGAAACGTTGACTTTAACAACATAATAAGACGGCCTCAGTGGGTTCTCAGTATAATAATAATAACAAAAGCAACAATAACAGATAAGGTAGGTTTTATCTTTTTCCAAAGTGGTTGGTGGCACATCTCAGGTACCTGTATCAGTCATTCTTCCTCTGGCCAGAAATAGGAAGAACTTAATTTAATCCCACCCCAATTTACTGAAAATATTCAAAATTACCTCAGGGTGCGTTATAGAGGGATGCAAGGGCAGAGAGGACCAATCTCGGTGGAGTCAAGAGAAGAAGTGAGAAGCAGTTCCTGGAGCAAACTACCCTCAGAGCTGTATGTAGGGGGAAACAAGCTGGGGAATGAACCTACACAAATGCAGCTGCACCCATGGGCACAGCACAGATGGCCCAGGGCAACTTGAAAATCAAACCATTGGTGTAGATGCACTTTCAGGCTGAAAAAAAAACCAAAAACAAACCAACAAAAAAAAAAAAGGTGGCTTCTCCTGGTTTCATCTGGGATAGAGTTAATTTTCTTCCTAGTATCTGGTACAGTGCTGTGTTTGGGATTTAGGATGAGAATAATGTTGGTAAGACACTGATGCTCCAGTTGTTGCTAAGTAGAATTTACTCTAAGTCAAGGACTTTTCAGTTTCCCAGGCTCTGCCAGTGAGGAGGTGCACGGCCAGGACAGCTGGCCCAGGCTGGCCAAAGGGATATTCCATACCACAGGACACCATGCTCATTATATAAACTGGGGGAGAGTTGGCCAGGGGTGTCCAACAGCTGTTTGGGGACAGGCTGGACATCAGCCAGTGAGTGGTGAGCAATTGTGTTTTGCATCACTTTTTTATATTTTATTCCTCTCTCTCTCTCCTCTTCATTACTGTCATTATCACTGTCATTATAAATGTTGTTATTATTATGTTTTACTTTGTTTCAATTATTAAACTCTTCTTATTGCAATCCATGAGTTTTACTTTTTTTCCGATTTTTCTCCCCATTGGGGCAGGGGGTGGGAGTGGATGAGCAACTGTGAGGTACTTAGCTGGGGCTAAACCCCAAGAAGCTGGGGATAAACCATGACATCCCCTCTTTTCACCGTGATAAAGATGGAACAACTCCATGAACTATCCATCGACAACCCTTCACTATAAACCAGGGTCATCAGAGACATCTAAAGTCCAGGGACAAGTAAACTTTCACAGCCAACCAGATATTTCTAAAACATGTCAATATTCAGTCCAGAGAAGTGCAAGCAGTGATAACTTACTCAGAAGAGCAGTTTGTTTTATCTAGCTTTTGTTTGCTGCTTGGTGTTGTCAACTGTCATGATTTTACCAAGAAACTCACAGTAAGTGGTGCTTTTCCCACTGGCCAGCATTCCTGGAATTGTTTTTGTACTTTGTGTATCACTGAAAGCTTGAAAATTTCAGTCCTGTATGTACCTCTACCCAAAATGAAGGCAAAAGCAGTTTTCATTTTCTTTTTAATCTTCATTTTCAAGCCATTGTTGGGATTCACAGGAATGAAAAGTTGTGCCAGACCTGGTGTCACTGAGCACCCAGTAGCACAGGTTTCCACTGTGGGTTTTAAGGTTTTACATGAGAAACCCACTCCCAAACTGTGCATACCATGAGCTGCAGAAGTCAACATAATTGCTGCTGAAGGACCAAATTATCCCTGCTGGCACCTTGTGCAGATTATCAAACCTGAGGCTCCAACAACTGGACTTGGGAAATGTCACAGAAGCCTGAAGAATAATAAAAACATGGAAATATCTCCTGAGGGAATACATGTCACTCAACACTCCTGTCAAGAAAATTGCAGAAAAATTTCAACTGACAAACACACACACCCCAGGAGCAGCACTACCCTGCGTGACAAACCCATCACACTGGGGAGCAGTGATTGCTGCACCCCTTCAAACTGTGGCCTCACTGCTCCGGGCCAGAGCATTCATAGGAGACAAACAACCCCCAGGCTGTGCAAACTGCCACACTTCCTCCAAAAACACCCTTCCTCAAATCCCCAAATCAGAAATAGCCCTCACAGGAAAGGAACACCCCACTCTTGCCCTTCACCTCCCACCCAGTTGCCACCAGGAGAGAAGAATTGGAGAGAGGAACCAAAGCTTCACAAGGAATTTTCCCATTCAGAGAGCAGAAGGCAGCAACATTTATTGGACAGTGCTCTGGACTTCTGGGTGTTGTGTCACCTCTGAATGGAGTCACACCGTGACTGTGCTGCTCTCTAGATCAGCTTCATCTCCACTGAAAATAATGAGAACTAAAGACTTCAGCATATACAGAGAGACCTAATGTAGGTGTCACTCCAAGCTGAAACCCACCCTAAGTTCCTGAACTAAAAGGACAACCCATCCTTTGTTACCCATCTGATTTGTATGAAGGATTTTCATTTGGTCCATCTACCAAGATGGGAGAGCAGCCACAGGATGAAGATGGACATCAGCTGGGATGGCCCCTGGCCAACAAACTGACAGGCATCACAGACAGATGGAAGTAGTTCATGGTGATTACCAAACCAGCTCAGTGACTCCTGGGCCTGCCCAGACACTGTGGCCAAAGCTGGGACAAACCTGCAGACTTGCTGATCTAGAATATGACTTTTGGTAAGAGCAAAGGATGTCTGTGTTGTGAAGAACGGGCTCTATCAACCATGCAAGTGTTGTTCACATGGCCAGCAGGCTTTTTGCTAGAGCAGTGTAGAGTGCAAGGGATTTAAACTTCACTCTTATCCCTCTACTCACCACAGAGCTCTGGTCTCATGAGCAACAAAGGACCTACCAGGCACCAGCTCGAGGGTTCAAATGCAGCCAGCTGCAGACCCTTCCCACTGGGTCTTTGTGTGAAGCACTTGAACAAAAGCAGAGATAGTGCCATTCCTCCTGGAAAGTCCAATAGCATACTCCATGTGTCGTGGTCATCTGTGGATGATGCTTGAGAAAACATCTGTGAAAGAGCAGAAGGACAGACAGGCGTAGTGTTGCTGAGCTTGAAGGGACAGCAGCAAGGGCTCTGCTGAAACTTCACACAAAATCTTCATCACTCCCAGGAAGGCTGGACCAGGTATAAAGAAGTGAGACACAGTTTTTTTAAAAGATAGACAGATTTTCAGAGGCTGTGTTGGGAAAGCTGGAAAGCCCCAAGAAGCAAGGACGAGCAAGAGGCGATGGCCTTCTGGCACATGAAAAGCATGCTGCAAAAAGGCAAGGGACAGACTGTTTTCCAGGTCCAGGGGATATAGGACAATTAATAGGATTAAGGTAAGAGGGAGATTCAGTTTAAATATGAGGAAAAAAATTTCCAGTGGCTGGGATAATAGAGAACTGGAATAAATTTTTCTAATGTTGAGAGGTTTATGGCCCTATAACTTTTTGGATTTAGAATAACATCATCTATTTACATTACTTACAGTATCATTGTATTTACATGGCTTTATGTATTCTAGTAGTGACTTACCAGCAAGCTGCCTGGTTCTTTTTGAAGCTGTGCAATACTGATACTTATTTATCAAAGTATAGTGAATAAAAATGATGCCCAAGTTTGGAAAAAAGTTTTTGCATGTCCCAAGTGGACAACATTCTGCAAAATTCAGCAAAAAAATTTGCAACTGCTTCTGCATTCCCTGTTCCAGCCCATCACTGCTATGAGTTATGGTAGCTTTGGGAATGTGGGATCTTTCAGCAACCTGCTCACCCTCTCTGATGTGGTTCTTCACCTTGATAAATCTCTTTTCTCTTATGCATACATATAGGCACACACATATGCACAGAGATCTTTAAAGGTCTTTAAAGTCAATCCCAGCAAGTGGAAACAAAGAATATTATTTGAGATGGGCCTAACAGATTGGATTAGAAAAAAATAAATTAAACCAGCAACAAACAGTGCTTGAGTGCCCGTGTGCCAACTTTAATCCCCTCGTTAATTAAAAACGGCCGAATTATAACCCCTAAAAAATTAGGTTTATAGTAGAAATGCCAACTGAACAGACCCTTCAGTGTAGCAGCCCTGCTGCCGCCTCCAGAACACAATCGCGGAACGGCAAAATATATTGGCACCTCCTGGATCGGCAATTGGAATATTTGCTCGGTGCGGTCTCTTCCTGTTAATTGCTGTGTGGAAAGCGGTCCCGGCACAACCTCTTTATCTCCGAGCCTCAGAAGCGCTGCCGGCGGCCGCGCACTCCGGGGGGCACAGCTTGGCCAAGGCTGCCGGCTCCGCTGCCAACCCGGCCAAGGCGCCCAGCCCCGCGTCCCCTCCCCGAAAGCGGCAGCTGGATCGCCACGCTTGGCTCCCGGGCTGGCGCTTGGCTCGCTCTGCTCTTGGCTGGCGAGGGGCTGTGCAACAGCTTTGCGGCCTCGCTGGGCGGGATGGATGCTGGCTGCCCGGCTGCATCAGCAGCCGCTCCTCGCTTGTCAGGAGAGGAGCGCTCCCGAGCTCCTCGCTTCGACCGTTCTCCTTCGGATACCAGCAGCACAGCGCTGAAAACCTCACCTGCTTGCAAAACCAGACTGCTTTTCCCTTGCATCCTCTGATGTCCATTTGTTCTTGGCTTAAATTAAGAGCTTTATGAAGCGAGGCTGCTCTTAATTATGAGTTTCTACAATACCTTCTATGGTGCAACAGCACCCTGATATCAGCTATTAAAACCTGTCAGGCTGAAGGGAAAATGCAGTTTGTAAAATGGCTTCTGCCTTTGCAGATGGATTCCCTGTACGAATCCAGGACCAGGGGCCAGATCTCCACTGGAGCCGTGCCAGCCCACACCAGCTGTCAGCACAGCCACAGAGGATCAAGTATTTCTGTGCCACCCCATCTCTTCATCACAACTGTCAGCTCAGGCCCCACCACAGAATATTTATTAGTCATGACAACAGGAAAGAATAGAAATATCAACTCTTAGGTTGACTTTTGCAAAGTCAGTAAGTAAAAAATACACAACCTTGTCCTTATAAAGGGATTAAACTTGTTGGAAAAGATATAAGGGGAAAAAACAAATCCTTGGGGTTTAGGGGTAGATTTGCTTTTTTTGCTTAATTGGCAAAGGACTTACACTACATGAAACCAGATATTGTTCTCGAATTCAGATGCTGAGAAATGAAGCAATCAGTGAAAGCACCGAACCACTGGCATATCCATGGGTCTGACCATGCAAAAGTTATAAACAACAAAGTGCTAAGGGTTGCTCTGTACTGAGAAACCGTCTGAAGTCTTTGCATTTACATACCAGCTGTCATCAAGGCTTAACCAAAGTGTTTCCAATTTCTTTTTATTGTATTTTGTGTTATGTTTATGTGTTGGAAATCAAGGCACAGAGCTTGCAAGTCAGGGTGAAAAAAAGGACAAAGACAAACTAAGTGGGGTGCCAGTGGAATTCAGGTGCTTAAATGCACAGAAAGCAATATTTAAATTCTCTGCTCTGCTGCTGTCTAAACTTAGAGATATCTAAATGCCCACAGTACAATTCTTCACTAATCAAAAATTCCTTTATTTCTCTCCTCTACAGTGAGTTAAATAATTCGCTATCCACACTGACAGCCCTCAGTCCAGGCCCCCCCATCCCACAGCCAAGCCTTGCCATGCTCCAGCACCTCCCCTCCCACCAAACTGGGACCAATCCCAGGGGAAAAGAGCAAAACTCCCCGTGTCCCTGGCTGTGGACTGTGTCTGGTTGGAGGAGCTTCCCAGAGACCCCATGTTTGGGACTAAGCAGGAGTTAAGGTTAATCTGCACAGTTTGCTCTTGGCAGCAACTGATATATGGCATCACCCTGCTCCCACCTGGAGGTCTGACTCCAACCCTCGTTTGGAGCCCCTAAACCCCAACCAGAAATGGAGGAGTAGAAATCTTTGGGTTTCCTGCTGGGGAGACACACTTGCAGGTGCCCCACAGGGACTCCAGCCCCGATCACTCTGCCTACAGCTGCAATGGCACTCGGTGTTGGGGGCTCCTGTCAAATGACTTCCCAGCTGGGCTGCTAATAAGAATTCCCTCGACAAGGAAGACATCACTGAAGAGAACAAAACCATCTCCTGCTGAACTGATTATATTTACTGCAAAACATGGAAGCAAATGAAATCTCTGATTGAGAGAGAAGGAGAAAGCTTTTAATCCTGCTCTGTGACGCTTGCCAGATTGACAAGTCTAGAAATACAAATGGAAGAGTAATTATACAAGGCTCACATTGCTGCTCAGATTTATTTTTCCAAATGTAAGAAGGAGAAAGAGACAGAAAAGGCCTGGCTTGTTATACTGGTTTCCATAGCTGTTAGTGCAAATTGATTAGAAATCAAAGTTCAAGATGTTCCAAACTACTCAAAAAAACTTCTCCTCTGAGCTGTGGCACAATCACAGTGTTATGGATGATACAAGACAAAGGAAAAAATAAAAGGAAGAAAACAGCAACCTGGGGCAAAGTCATGTTTTCATTGTTACAAGTCCTACAACTCTTTGTGGAAGAAGGGGGAAATGTCTGTGCTACCTGGTCCGAACAATTTTAGAGTTATGTGAGTAAACTCCAAAAATATCCATTAAATCTTTGAATTCAGCTGCTAAAGGAAAGTGATAGAGAGGACTAAACAGTGAACTGTCTGTCAAGTTATAGTCACTAAATACTGGGAAAAGATATATCAGGGCTTTGGGTCAGGGTTGAACTCAGAGCAAAGGCATTTCTTCGAGGGCCCTAGAGGACACTATGCTTTTTAATTGAACTTGTACTTCCAATTTGAGACCTGAGCATCCATCACACAAGGCATTTTTTAAAAATACAGCATAAGACAGGATTCATCTTGCCTAATTCAAAACATCCACACTGGAGACATCTGTGCCTCACTGAGCCTCCCATCCTTTGTAACCATGAAGGGAAACAGGCACTTTTACAGCGTGCTCAGCTGACTTATTTTAGATATCAGCTTCAGGGCAGGATGAATCATGCCTTGAATGTGCCAATTTCCCTGTGGTGCCAAAGCAAGACTAGACAACCAGTTTGTTTGCTCAGATGAATCCCACGTGGCTGGGACTGATAGATTTTTGTTATGATCTGGCTGAATGTGGGCTGTCTGTGGTTCCAAGTCTTACATCATCCTATGGAGAGCCCTGTGTAGCTGTGCCTCAGTGGATCCTTAGAGGTGAGTGGGAACACAGCAACTGCCTCCAGATATCATCAGTTCTGACAATTGCCATGGTCTGCTAATGAATCTGGATGGCTTCCCTGGAGAAACAAATCACCTTAAACATTTAAGTTGTCCCCAGAGATTTTAGAAAGTTTGAATCAAGCAGTGGTAGATTCAGACAAATTTCAGCAATGTTGGTATGGATCTGTAGTGGGAATAATTTGCATGCTCAGTTTTTGGTTTTTAGTGGATGTATATTAATGCTCCAGATAGCAATATCAGGACAACAATTTACATTCTAGTCTTTCCTCCTTTGGTGAAGAGCTTTATAGGTAAAGATTTACATTACATAGGGACATTGAATATTGAACAGGAGATTTCCTTCCAAATTTTGTTTCCAGAAGAGCTTAAGAAAGATAACCAGAGTTTTATGCATCTGATTAAAAAGCCAATGCTCCAAACTCTGTGCATGCAGGGTTTTGGCATTATTGCTGTTATGGTCATAATCAGCTGCTTGCCCATTCCAGCTGCTAAAGCACACTAGACAAGACTTGAATTCCAAATATTATTCTCATCACCATGGTATCCTGTGCACAGATCCCCAAAGGTAATTAAAGAAGTTTGAGGCTCTGACTCCAAAGGCCAGGTCCATAAATAATTTCAGCTCTCGCAATTAGGTGACATCGTGTTTTGTTTTGAGACTTTTGTACTTCAGGGAGCAAATCCAGAAGCTGCCTTGCCTCCAGCTGACAGGGAGGGATCAGGGCACCCCCACAAAAAAGCACACACGCAGAGCAGAAAGGCAGGTCAGTGCAAGCTCACAGAGGATGCTGCACACTGGGACACATCTGCGAGCTCACCTCTCCTGGAGGCTCCTCACCCAGGCTTGCAGGGAAGCAGCTCCATCTCCTCAGGGCCTTTGGACAGAAACCTCCTTTTCTCCTGGATGTCAGTGTTAAAACCTATGTTAAACACAAACACAACTGGCACACCAACAACAGAAGACATTTTGGTCCCTCCCCCCTTCACCTGCCAAATCCACAGCAAGGGCTTTAACTGTGAGGTGACAAAGCAGAGACCCTTTGCTCTGCCAACTATTTGGCCCAATATTCCCATGAACACCCCAAGTCCCACATTATTTTCTAGACAGCAGCACAAGCAAAACCAAGTCACTTTTCTGGGAGAGGGCAGTTCTGAACCTTTATCTTTAATCCTCCCTCCCATGATAAACAAAAATAACCAGGATTCAGAGTGTATCTTTTTCTGCTTTTATCTAACATAAAAAGCACAACTGCTGAAGCTGAGCAGCAGCAAACATGTTGATATAGAGGATTCACAAAGTGCAAGGAGAGACATAATCAGAGTCAGACCTTCCAGAACTGGGTGGTGGTTGGAGAAAGGTATTATGTGTTGTTATATTTACTTGAATCAGTGTAAGTTTTAACTGCCAGATCCCTTCTGGACACCACCCTTTCTACCCTGCATGCAAACATTTTCTTTTGGGAGTAGGAAGAGGAGAGAAATTTGTAGAGCTATTAAAAGTGATTAAAAGAAAAAACAGCAGAGGGTTGTTTTAAGATCGGAATGGGAAGGACCAGTCCCTTGGAAAGATCCCATCTTCTGCATAAGGGGTAAAGGACTGGCTTTGCCTGGGGAGAAGCAGTGTTTGTCCTGGATTTTCACCCTGCAAAAATTAGCAATTAATGGATTTTAATATGTAATTTTATGCACTTCCAAAGATGGTTCAGGAAGCACAGGATCAGTATTATTCAGTTGCATGTTTACTCCATTTTAGGTCCTGCACCTCCAGGTTTTTTCTTTTTGTCCGTTTTGTCCTTCTGTTCCTTTTCTTTTGCTTCAAAGATGAATTGCTGGCAGCCCACCTCAGGTGTGTTGTCAGACCTAAACACTGTCAATTAAGTGCCTTCTGAGGAAGATTTGGTCAAGCTGCCTTCTCAGTAATGAACATCTTTCTTGAAATTACAACTCTAAATTATACTATTTGCCATAATGTAAAAGCTATGAAGGAAAAGAGAATAAAACTCTTGGGAAGAGACATGTACTTTTCCCTCAAGTCCTGTTCCATCCTTGCCATCTTCCATCAGTCTGACAAAAAAGCTGTTTGTAAGAGCCTCTTGAAATGAGGAATCTAATATTCAATCACGAAAAGATTAGCCTTTGACTGTACTTCACTCCATGCTACACTAATACAATCAGCATGGGAAATGTTATCCAGGAAGAGGTTAGGGGAGAGGATGGAAGACCAGGTGGTGCTGGAGACCTAAATTATAAAGGTTTATTTTTCGTGAAGCATGACTTTTATTTGCTTCTAACTTTAGGAAGTAGCAGTGCTGGAGATGAAACAGCAGGAGCTGTTCAGTCACGTGTGTGAGGGCAGGTGTGCTGCTGAGTCACTGCTGAGCTTGGGCCGACCTGTGGAAAGGAGACAGGAAAACTGGGATTACTTTGGAGAAGTTAATTCAGAACTAAAGCAGCCTGCACGCACCATGCCCAAGGTGTCACTGACAGCACGAGGAACCCCAGGATGCCTGGACAAAGTGTGGGCACTCAAATGTGGGAGTGCAATCCACAGAACATTTATCACCTGAGGCTCCTAAAGGGCCACTAACATATAATTTTTGCCACTGTAATTACCCAGCTATCGGGAGTTTTGCTGCTGCACTCAGAAATGTTGTCATCTCAGCAGGACTGCACAGGTTTGCATCTATGTCATGTACATGCCTGTTGGGATCTGCAAATTAGGTCTTTCTGTGCTTAAGTTCCCTGATCAATCTCAGCTTTTCCTTAGGTATGAAGCACAGGGGAGGATGCTTTGCACAGATTTTCTGTCATGACCCAGGAGCTCAGACACCTCTTTCAGAGCAGGAGATGGGACACATCACCTCCCCTCCCAAAACTGCTGCAGCACAGGAGGAAATCTAAAGCTGGAGAGAGAGAGCGTGAGCACACGATTGTGCAGCCCTGATAAAAGCTCTGCCCCTGCACAAAGGCTTGGGATTTCCAATCTCTGTACAGGCACCACGTCTACATTTTTCATTATTTTCAGTAAGGCATGTACCAATTCTGCACATTTGCTGCCTCAGCAGCAGAAGAGATGTCTGATCCTCACAGAATAAATACGTTGTGTTTCTGTGGCACGTGCTGTCAGATGCTCTGCCAGTGCTAGGATAAACCAGAGTTCATGGAAAACAGAACTGATGACAAGTATCACTAAATCTCCAAGTAACTTTTTTCTCCCCCTGAGATGTCCTTCCTGAAGCCACAGAGAAGGACATTCGATAAATACATGTGTCACCATCACTTACATCAGTAATCTATCAGACAAGACTGTGGGATTGACATGATGGCCACAGGGGCTGAGTTTAGGTCACCTATGAAATGAATTAAAAGCTTCTTCTTATCTCATTGCCACATCTCCTCCTCACTCACACCCTTGTCGGGCACAAAGATGACGAAAACTAACCCACTGATTGCCAAGTGACTTCTAAACACCACAGCTCCTGAATCAGGGCGCCAGACCACATTAAACTGGTACAGCCACAACAGCAAAGCTCCAGATCGTGCTTGTCCCCATGTAGTTACTGCTACAGATCTCAGTGACCAAGATCTGTATGTGGGCTTGTCTTAGAAAAAACAAAACCTAAACAAACCACAAACACAAAAATGAAAACAAAACAAAAACTCCAACAACCACAAAAAAACCACCCAACACATTCAAAATTTGGACACAGACTTGCATCAGATCAAATGCCCTTTGGTACCTCTGCTCCTTATTTCACCTCCACTTCTGCAGAGTGAGCTGTGAAGCAGAGATGGCTTTGGGCTGAACGACAGACTGAAGCACAGACTACCACTTAGAAGGGCCAGTCAAGTCCTCTGCTAGAAAAACAGCTCCCTTGTTCCCATTTTAAGTGATTTATGGTTTTATAAAGCACATTAAATGCCCCGCACTGCCCAGATTTGCATGCACTCATTACTGCCGTCCAAACAAACCTGCAGCCAACACAAAGGCATGTCCTCACCTGAAACCAAGGCATGTTTGAGTCTTCTTGAGGATGAAGAACAGCAGATGAAGGTGTTTTCTGGGTGTCTAGGAAGTATTTTTGCAGGACGAGGTGGATAAAACCTGAGCCTGGCAGCTAAGGGAGCCCAAATCCTTCATCACTCAACTCTCAGGTGTGGAAAGGAACCTAGTGTATGAGGTTGGGGTTGCAGTGCTGACAAGAGAGGTCTGGAGTTTTAATCAGGAACATTTCTTGTGTTTGGTTCTGCTTGGGCACCTAGGAACTGACCCTGTACACTTAATATGTAAATACATACTGTGCCAGCAATCTCCAGTGCTTTCTCTCCTGAGTCAGCTTTGCAAAATTCCATAGTTTTGGCTAATGATACTGATGAAAACCAGGAGCAACATGATTTGCTGCTGCTTCAGAAATAAAGTGTGATCCCTGTGTGAAACGCCCTGCTCTTCACAGTGCCCCCTCTTTGGGGGCTGGCCAGCTCAAACCAATGAGGCTTGGCAGAAATTGAACAGAGGTTAAAATTACTGTACAATGGTTTGTATTCGCTCTGATGTATAGTGAGGATGAGATTAAATGAGAGGAAGGGGGACTTCCCTGTTTAGGATTATCTCTTGTATTTTGGGGGTTTTGTCCTTGAAGAGCTTTGTGAAAGGTTGCCAAAAGAGGCAGCAGCGTGTAGGTGTGTAGCCAGATTATAAGGCAGCATCCCGTGGGGAGACAGGAGGGTGGGATGTCCTGCCCAAAGCCATCTGCCTGCAAAGGGAGAGGCTGCACAAGAGAAGCAAGTGGGAAGTGAAAAGTGTGTGTGTGTGTGGAGGCAGGAGCAGGTGCTGGACAGCCACAGATGCCAGGAAGGGCAGTGGGCCAAAGTCAAGCCGGAGGAAGAAGAGAATCCTGGGGATAAAAGTCAGGTCAGGGTGCTCATGACATGTGTGCAGATGACACCCAAAAGGATGATTTCTCCTTCCCCCATTCAGAGAGATATTTTAGAGTCTAATAGACCATGGATTAAGACAACCAATTTAGCCATGCCTTGCGTTGTATTTTAGCCTGTTCCATAATCGCTGCAAGATAGAATTTGGCTTTAATCATTTCTCATCCCAGGGACAAAGCCTGTTTTCACCCAGTGTGCCAAGACTTTCTATGAGATTAAAATTATGTCTCTTGCAAGATTGTCCAGATTCTGCCTTCAAGGGTCTCTTTCTAATTGTTTTCAGAAGCTGCCAGCCTTGCAGGGTGTAGCACTAACCTCAGAAGATGTGGGGTGGAAAAGTCTTTTTAAAATGATTTTTTAAATCAGAGGAAGAGAGGAGGCTCTTTAATTCCATACAGAAAATCACTTCTTCCTGCCAAGCAGCAGTGGGAGCACAGGCCTTGGAGTTCACGGTTCAAGAGTGCAATCATTTGGCATGCAAGCACTGCCAGGAGGCAAAAGGAGGAGAGGCCAACCTAGGCTGAGACTCTGTGATTGACCTTCCAGGAGAAAATCACCATTTGCAGAACTATTCCTCAAGGACCTGGCTCCACAGACATACATTGCATTCACCTGGGCAATCAGAAAACAATAACAAAGGTATCAAGGTCAAAACGTTTGGATTTAAAATTACAAGGTTGGAAATGATAAAGGGGTTATAGCCACCCAGCAATAACCCAAAAAGCCCTCATTGTGAATGGCACTTGGACTTTGGAAGAACGTTTAAAACTTTGATTTTTTTGTTCAGTCTCACTATTTAATCAGGACACTTAAAAATGCAGAGGATCAAAACAACAACAAGCCCAAACACACCCTGCACTGGGATAAGCCTGTCATCTGGCATTGAAAAAGCCACCAAATGACAAAATATACTGTGGTAATTCATGTCTGTGACATTACAGTGATTGGCTTTAATGCACTCACCATAAATTACTGAGGGTCAAACAAAGCACTCTGAGGAGACAGACAGACAGAAAAGAACATTCAAGGTTCTTGATTATTTATCAGTTGGCTGAAACATTCAGAGACCAATGAGAGCATTACATATCCTACCAATGAATCACCTCACAGCAAATGATTTTACATTCATATGAAAGTTTCCACTAAGGGCTGGAGGAAAAGGATGTGCAAACAGCTTGACTTCACCAAGGTAGCATTAAGATGGCATAAAGAGGCCAAAAGCTGTAGAAGCCAAGAATAAACTGCTGATTTCAGACAAGGTCTGTGTGACACAAAGAGGTTTCAGCAATGTGGACAGTGAACTTGGATCCCCGGAAGCCACACCAAGGATGCTTCTTTAAAGGGAAGTTATCAGGCTAAATACATTTCCAATTTCACTGCTACCATCTTTAATTAAAATTAAGGACATTTAAACCACATAATTTATTCTTCCCTCCTTGCCCTGTGTTTTTTTCAAGACACTTCATACAGCCACCTAAGCAGCTTAAAGACTTTGCCTTTCATGAGTTCACTTTTTGGCTCTCCCACGCCTTACAAATGCTGCACCACGAAAATACCACACTGGAGAACAGCTGAACAGAACTTTGTCTCAGATGACATTTTAAACCATTCAGGAAACACTGATCACAAGCAGATTTTTTTCCAGTACTTTTTTATATAAATAACATTTAAGTTTCTGCCACATATCACTTGTGTTCCTCCATTAGTGGATAACAACTCCAAAGTGCAGCGATTAACTTGTGAGTGCAGTGTGATGGGAAGAACCAGGTTGGTAGCAAGAGGAGCAATAGGAGACAAAGTACTCCGGTAATGTTTCTACGAAACCAACGTGAAAGGCTTGTAAACTGCTATCATACCTTTTTTTTCTCTATCATACTTAAATTTCCTTCGCATTACGAATTCATCACTGAAGAGCACTGCAGACTTGGCGCTGGCTTTTTACAAAGCCATTCTTAAAAACATTTCAATCAAGGTGGAAAAAAACTTCACAAAAATCCTAAGGCCCTGCATGTGATGCCACCCTTCTTGCTGATGCATCCTCTCACACTGGAATCAGTCTGTTCGTGATGACAACATATGCAATAATTTCTGCATGAGCCATGGGAGATAAGGACCCCTGTGGTTCTGAATTGCCATTGTGCCGGACTGCATGTAAGTGATAACTTAGCATTTTGGGATAGAAAATACTGTGCATTTTACTCTCTTGTAACCTTCTCTTCATCTTAAACTGTCTTTCATGTGATAATTCGAAAGATTTTCCCCAGACCTTCTATCTTTAATAGAAGTTAGACAAAGCCTGAATCATCCTGTGTTTGGCAAATGTTTTGCTATGGATGCATTTTTAAATAAACATCTGATTCAAAGACCTGGGCACACAATGTAAGAGGGGGATGTGCTGCTGTAATTCCTCTACCCAAATATCTCAGCACATCTATGATGCCACTGCATCACCTAATGTTAGCATGTGCAATTTATAGGGAAGAAATGGAGAGAGAAAATGTGCTGAAATAACTTGCCTATAGCAATATGCTGAGAGATCTGGTGCCAGGGCTGGGAATTAGAGCTCAATTGATTTCTGGTATGCAGCCCCTTGCATAATTCACTAGGTCACAGTGACAAGATTTAAATATGGGACTAATTGAATGTTCATATAGGAATTGCTGCTCTTTTGGTCTGGCTCGATGCAAAGTTGGAGAGGGAGAAGGATAGAGAGGAGACAGTGAAATCTCTGGAGGAAAATCCAGGGAGGGGGGAATAGTTGGAAGAGAAAGCTGCTCCATCCTCCTGTTATCTCAGTGGCAAGTTAATTCTGGATGACAATTTAAATGTCAAACATAGTCAATCTATTTCACCAGGGAAAAAACCCATCTCCTCAAATCCCTGCTGACAGAGCAGGAGCAGAAAGCACCTGGGCCCCCAGTGAGCTGCTCTAGAGATAGCTGAGCTCCCCAAGAACCATAAAGCTGCCTCCAAGAGCAGGAACATCTCCTGAGGGAAGTGACCACAGACCCAGGGGTCTCGCTGGAGTCACCCTTGAGCTGCTGTGAATAATCATAAGCAGAAACATGAGGTGACAGCAAATATAAACATTAGGGTGAATGTCTTCAAAGGAAAATCCTCTCAAAGATCTGAAGATCAAATGGGTCAGGGGAATCACAGGTTCTCCCTTTCCTGGGCTGTCCATCACATCCAGTGCCAGATTCTTCCTTCTGTTTGTTGGGCAGGTGGTTTGACTGCTGCGTGTCCTCCAGCTTTCCTCCAGCTCCTGGTGGAGTGGTTGTGCTTGCAGGGAAGATGTTTTCCCAAAGCAGCCTGCCTTGGGACAAGCCTGTGGCTCCCAACACGGCTCCACTGAGCCACTCCAGGTTTGCTGCATGCCTAAGCACACACACACTGCAAATACTCCTACTCCTCCTCCCCACTGGCAAGCCAGAACAGCCTTTTTCCTCCTCCTCCATCATTCTGCTGGCACAGGAGAGGACTCACATTGCTGTCCTGACTCTGTGGCTTGTCCTCAGGGACAGAGCCTGAAGAAACCATCCAGGTGTCTTCCCCTTGATGCCATGAAGAGTTTTTGCCTTTTCTTTTATACCCCTGTTATACCTTTTTACAGCTCCTGTATTCTTAGTGCTTTTTGCCTTCATTCTTGGACTTGTTTGTCAAGCTGAGAAATTAAACATTTTAGAAGCTTCGTAGCTAGGGATCAGCGTGCCCCAGACCCCAAGGTCCTCTCCAGAACATATTCCGTAAACCAAGATAGAACCATCCAGGGGAAGGTTCCTTGGGGAGGGGGGCTCACTTGAGCCTCTCATTGGAGAATCTTTGATAGATCTGCTAATTAGTAAAACCTATAATGTTATACCCGATCTTTGGGGGCATATTCAGCGGGGTGCATTTCGATACACATGACCTGGCCGTGTGCACCTAAGGATCCTTAAAATAAATACCAAGGTAAAATCCTTTTTCCTCTTCTAACCGTGTATGACTCTTGATTTTAAGACCAGGAAAAGGCATCACCCTACCTTGGCAGTATTAAAGCATATTCTTCCCAGGACTTTCTCCTGCAAGACAACAAATACCAGGAGCTTGGGGTAGGAGGAAGCTTTAAATGTTCTGTAACCTCCAAAGCAAACAATTCTTCCTCACCCACATGGTATTCTTCAACCCCCCATTAATTTATACAGGGTTTCCCTGGGATACTGGAGTACTCCAGGTATGTTTCCCACTCTAAGACCTGCAGCAACACCTGCTTTTCTTCTTATGCCACAAATACCACAGATTCTCCATCTGCTCCAATCTTCAGGGCCTCTGGGAAAGGGGCTGTCTGTCAGGTACTTCCAAAGGAGTGCAATGGTCAGCAGGTGATATGTGTGCAGAGGTCAAGTCAGGCAAACAAGTCTGTTCTCCAGAGGTGGGTGCTATCTGATCCTAAAGGTTTTGTATCCCAGTAGCTAAAACATCACCCAGTCTTCCTAAAAGAGCATCTAGACAATTTCTCTCCCCCCTCAAGAAGCCTTTTTTTTGGATTGCCCCATGGAAATATTTACTTTTCAGAGTTCATTTAGGAGCAGGAGCAAACCACAGCTGTTTCCATCAGCAAAGGTGAAGCCTGCTCAGCTGCAGGTCTACAAGCCCCATTTAAATTCTGCAATTCCCACTGAAAAGGTTTTATTGAACTTGGTAATATTTAAGGTTAGTGCTAAAAATTAAAATCCTCCAGCTGCGTGTCTGTGTCCATGTCCTCTGACCCTCCCTTGCCCAAAAAATAGCAAATCCAAAGCCTTCAGTGACTCAGAACAAAAGAAATTTTTAAAGTTCATATTAAAAAAAAAGAGAAAAGCATCTGGTTTGTTTTTTTCAGTTGTTTTTTTGGGCTCTTGTTTTGATTTGAATTCATCCAGTGAAATATATTCAATAATATTTCAGAAAAACTTCTGACCCAAACCCCACAACCTCTTTATAATGCATCACCCAATGCCAGCAGGAGAGAGAGATGTTCTGAAAGAAAGGGAATGCTCTGCGTCCTTTTTATATGTCACCACCCGGGGTGTCTTCCCAGTTCACAGACAGGCTGTACTGATTCCTGTGGTGGAAACTCTGGACACACTGATGGAACAGCCAGTCCTTCCAGATCCCTCATGCTCAGACAGTTTCTGCGGGTGGGATCTGTTTCTGGAAAGGTAAATCCCTTGGCTGGGCTCTGAAATTACTCAGAGCAGCTAAGAAGCCACTGACCAAAATCATTACGAATGTTGCTCATCTCCACAGGGTCATCTGGAGATGAGCAGATACAACTCCCCTTTGGACTGTCACCAAAGCAATATTAATAATTATGAAAAATAACTTGAGCTTTGCACGACATCACAAATCCAGAGTGTCACATCTGGAATTGGCCTTTCCTCAGTGACAAATTCTAAACAACAAACATTCATAACACAAGTCCATGAAGTATTGGCTGTAAAGGATAATAAATCCTTTGGCAATATGATGAGGGTAGGAAAAGCTTCCTGGCACAACTATTGTTAGCACTGTCTGTGCACTCAAATGGCAAGTGCAGGTGGATTCCCAGCTCTGAAGGAGGGTGTAAATAATTATTATGCAAAATGTTATGCAAGACATTCCTTCCAGACAAATGCTAGCTGAGCCATACACCTGAATATTGTCTTTAAAATATTTACACCTGTAATAGGTAAAGAAATAGACAATTTTTTCATGTATCTCATCTATAACATCTCTATATATCTCTACCAGCCAGAAAAGACACCTTCTACCCAGGTGCACAGGAAATGTATTTAATGCTGTTTTCCTCTCAAAATCATGATCAGGTTTTAATTCAGCTCCTCAGGGGCAAGTGCCCACCCCATGGCTCAGTCCTCCAGGACATTCTGACTCAGACTCTGAGGTCTTTGAATACTCAGGGTTATAATCAGTAAAACACTGACATCTGAGCACACAACCAGATATGATGAGACAACAGAGTGAAGTACTCTACAAAAATCACTGTATGATGTAGAGAAAGGAAAGTTAATCTATCATGAGCCAGCACTGTGGACATAGCCTGTGGCTACCTAACAGAATACAGAGTTTCTGGGGAAAAAAATTAAGGTCTTTCACCTGACAGCAAAAAAAAAAAAAAAAAAAACCCAAACCCAGCAGGCATATGAAAAGTTGTGATCTGCAAAAAATCCATATAGTTAAAAGTACAAATACTTCAGTAAAAATAAAAAAGATTAAAAGCAGAGCAGGAAATGGCAAAGAGTTTCAGTCGGGTTGAAAATACAGACAAATAATAATGGAGAGTACAAAATTCAATGAAAACTTTATAAACTTCAAGAATTCAGCATAATAAAGAAGGCAACTTGAAACAAAGAAATCCCAAGTGTCAGGCACAGCTTTATTGTTGGACATTAATGTTAAAATTGTAAACACTGATATCAAAAGGCAACTTCATGTAATCACATTAGTGGGAGATAGGAACTGGTGGGGCTTTTCCCAGCAGATTTCCCCAGGGACTAACTCTTAGCTCAATATTATTTAATATTTTATCTATGTTCTAGATGCTCATGTGAAAATTTCTGTAGATGACAAACAGATGGGATAGCAGTACATGATCAGAAATTAGTTTTACATAAGAAGCTGGGTTTGGGGATGGGGTTTTTTTGTTGTTGCTTTGGCTTTTGGATTTGGGTTTTTTTGAAAGATCACAATACAGACAAATTGATTCAAGCATAACTAAACACAAAGAAATCCTTCTGGGAACCAAGAAGACTTCAACAAAGAATTGGAAACCAAAGCATTACAAATTCTTGTCTGTCATAGAGGTCTCGATTCCACTGATCTTTGCTTGGGAGCAAAAGCTTAGTTTCATGGGTGCTTCATATTAACACACTTATTGAGCCAAAGTATTTGAATATGGCATTAAAAAATAATTTAAAAACCTGTAAAGACATGTGATATGAAGCATAGTGACCAGTCAAACAGCATCAGTTAAATTTTCAATAGTTTGCAAAGACAAGACAGCAAATGCTCTTTGGAAGCCAGTGCCTTTGTAAATCCACTCTACACTGGAAATTTATTCTTCTAAACAATATTTAGGCTCTTCAGCTGTAAGTTTTAAGATTAATCTAGAAGTAGAGAACAGGAAGATGGCTAAGCTCCCTTTATTTGTTCCCATTTTTACAGTCAAATAATAGATGTATTCTTGAAAGTTTCTGTCACTCATAAAACCCACATCAAATACTGCTAAAAAACCCCAAACTCACAGGCAAGGCAGGTCAATAATGTCTCTCTATATATAATGGGCATTCACAGCCTGATCCTGCCTGTCTAGGGACAAGTGATGACCTGAGCCAGCAACCAAAGCCACAAACACAGATTCTACCTCATATGACAACTGTCCTTGACTATGTTTAATTACCTATTGAATAATCCTTTCAGTCTCACAGGACAGAGACTTGTTCAGCCTTTGTGTTCAGAGATGCTGCTGAGTGGCTTTTTATTATTGTTATTATTGTTATTTCTCTGAAAGAATCCCAGGAGAAGTTGTCTCACTTTCATAGGAGGTCTGGGTCCTCCATCTTCCACAAGCCTTTGTTGGCATCTTTGTCCTTGATTTCAGTGCTCCTTTATATCTGAGACCTCTGAACCAAAGATATGAATAACTTTCATAGATATAATAAGTTCCTTGAAGTTTGTTAGAATTAATACAATAGACTTCCCTCCTGCTACATCTTTGCATTATGCTGCCACTTCAAACACAGCGCACTTAGCTTCTTCTGGAAGACTTCAGATGTCAAGGCTGTGAGGGTCCTCTTGGAGCAGCTACAATAAAAGCCTCATTTCAAATACATACTTTTAAACAACATCTTTACAGAAAAGACTCCCATAAAAATAATAACAAAAAAATAGGTTTTCATTGTGAATTAATAAATGTATTGCAGAGCGACAGGTTCATCTATATTGAAGAGAGGAAAATATTTGGTATCCTACACAGGAACTCAGAAAGAACCAACTTAGTTCAATACTTCTGAGAAGACATAAAAGCATCATCCCACATCTGTGTATGCAACAAAGCAAACAAACCTCTGAGTGAAATTAAAGATTAAAGAAATGTAATTTAAAAGAAAAATGGAAATCAGACACAGGAAGAGCTGTTTGTACAGTGCCAAGCCAGCATGAAATGTATCAGTAACAGTTATGAAGACCTGCCCAAAATTTTTAATCTCAGGCACCAAACATGCAAAGACTGACGGGTTTTTCACTTTGCTTATGGAAAATTCTCTCACATATAAACATCCCAGTTCTGCTGAGCTCAGTGGGCTTGTGCACTCTGTATTTACAGTCTTATAGGGCTGATCTGCTGTGGAAGGATTTCTTCCCCAGGATAGAAGGAACTCTCCAGCTGCAAGCAAGAAGCAGGGAAGGCTGGGCAGGTACCAGGCAAGACCCATCCTAATCTGCCCCAGCCTTTGCTGTGGTTCTGTGCCAGATGGTTTCTCAGTTCCCATGGTCAAGGAGAGAAAAACTGGGGTGGGCAGGGCTCAGTCAGCAGAGGGTGAAGGTTCCTGGCCTGGCTGTGCCCAAGCCTGCACAGGACAGAGCTCCACGGGCAGAGGGTAGGCTGGCAGCAGAAGGGGCCAAGAGCAGAAACTCGGCAATGAAAGACTCGTCAGAGATTAAAAACCTGCTGAGAGGGGCAGGGAGTGAACATCCCATGGGGACAACACTGTGGATGAGAGGGGCAGCTCAGAGCTTGCAATACTCCCCCCAAAAACATGGCTGGGTTGACTTAAGAATTGAAAGAAAAGATCTGCACACAGGAAGAGACTTAATGGACAAGGGCAGAGAGCGCTTAAATATTTAAGAATGCTCTTCATCGCTTTGAATTCTAATTAAGATAATTAAGTATTCTAGCTGACATTCTAATAAAGCTTTTTGAATTCAAAGAGCCATTCTCATTTTCTTTTGTTAGCTCTCTGCAGTGAGAGGTTCAGGTGTACCCACCTCAAAGCACCACCAGCATCCTCCAGGTCTATTCAGCTCCTAGTTAGGAGAGAAAGGAAGCAGACAGTGACTGAAAAAACAATGCCTTGAGCCAAAAATAAGTCCGAAAGGTCAGACTACACTTATCACAAAATGATCAGATGGAAAATATTTGAGAAATTCTGTTCAGCACAACAAAGTGCAGTTACAAAGACACCTCAGGAATTAAATGTTGCAGAGCAGGGGAGGCACTTTAAATCTTATTAGGCTGACAAGCATTTATTATTTTTTCACAGCAAAGGCGAAAAAGCAGGAGGAATTTCTCCCTAAGCATCCCCATCATTAACACAGGAGATAAAAATAAAAGGGCTGCAGGTTTTTCGTATAAACACCACTATCAATGAAGTGTCAGACAGAAGATGCAGGCTGAGAAGGTTTTATAAAGTAGCTCAGCTATGCTAACAGTAAAACTAAGCATCTGTTAGATGCCAAGGATATAAAGAGAGTTCTTTTCCTTTCTAAGTGACATGGACATTGGCTCCTCAAATTCTGTGAAGAATAGTGAGTACTAAGTCACTTGAGAGGTTGGACACAACTCTTTGGCCTGCTCCAGTAATTTAAAATAATTAAATGCAATTCCCTCACAGGAGCACCATCATGGAGAGTGCTCCTTCAGCACTGCATGAGCATTGTGGGTTTTTTTATGGCCAGAAACAATTCCAACCCCACAGCACTTGACTCCTACTCTATTGCTTAAAGAATTGCAAGACAGAAGTTCAGCCAGCTCACCTTCCTTTTCTGAAGATAAACCCCTTAAAAATTACTGATAAACCCCAAATGACCTCCACAGGTTATGGGTTAGGCTCACAGATGGAAACACAGTCCTTGGTTTAGCTCCAGAGACACCTACTGAGGTGGTCAACTTGTCAGCTAAGATTTTGCTGAGCCCTTCCAGCAGACAGTTCACACAAGGGTGAATCCTTCTGCATACAGTACTCAGTGGATATACCCAAGTTATCTTTTAAAAAGGCAAATCCAGTTCAACTCCCTTGTTAGCAGCTGACAAGTCTTTTCAAAGGTACAGCTAACTCTCCATCTTTGGATGGGTAGTTAAGTAATTTTCCTTTATTAATCCGATCCGAGGATAATTAGCAGTCATGAAGTTTGGCTTCCCTCCTACAAGCCCCATTAGTCCAGCTGGAAAGGAAATTTGAGATCTCAGCTTAGGGTCATTTTAATATCAGAACATGATTCACTTCTAAAAGGGGAGGTAGACAAGGGAGTCTGGCCTTCCAGTTAATAATAAAGTAATTATCAGGGTTGCAGAGAACCTTATTCTGGAACTCAAAGCCCTCTGTAAGAAACCACTTAAATGAACAGGGAAAAACATCACCTGACCAACCCTATTGAGTGTTACATGAAGGTTGTAATAAAAGTGATCTGCTTATGTGCCCAAAATCACACGTTCTGAAAGCATTTCAAAGCCTTTCAGACATAACATTTACAATGATAAATGTGTGCCCAGCATGACACCCCACCCAGTCATGGAAATCATGGGGTTTTATAATGGCATTTAAAGAGCAGAACTATTTTGTTCCTTGCCTGAAGTTCGCTACCAGAACTTTTCTCTGTGTGAGGCAGACAGAGCTGCAGAACTTCCAGCAGGTCAAGTCCACAGATGTTTAAGTCCAGAATTCATGATTTTTGCCTCTCCTTTAGCATTTGGCATAATTTGGACAGAGCAGGGAGGACCAGGAGATGTGAAAACTGAATATATTCCTAAGCTTGGTCTCAAACCAAATAAACCCTGCAACCATCACCCAGGAGGGGCCACGAATACTTAAGAGCAGACAAGGGGTTCATTTCTTCCCCTGTCAGACTTCGTATGCCCAACAGAAACTGAGCACACCAGGAAAGCAATGGGAGCAGGCAGAATGGATGCTCCCCACCTGGATGCACCGGCATGGCAAAGACCACAACAGAGGTAAATGCTGCAGTTTTACAAATTACACAGCAAAATCACAATGTGCAGCATCAAAAAAGTGGAGGTATAGCTCTGCACAACTCCAGCAGCCACAAATTACTTTCTATAGCTGTCAGTGTACTCATTCTATGGCAAGGAGAGACTGTTCCTTCTGTAGTCACTGTATGTGGTGAAATATTTACAAAGTTCTGTGCTCAGCCATCCAATAAAGGCTGGCTTGCTCCTTTGTGCTGACCAGCATCAAATTGTCAAATCATGGACACAACCTCCCACACAAGCCAGGTATCACTGGGGGAAAGAGCTCAGCACAGCCACTGATCATCCCAGCCCTTCCAATTAACGGGGTAATAAAAAAGCACCTCTATCACTTATGATGATACAGGTGCTGCTCACAGCACAACCACCAGATAGGCCTTTCTAAAGTGCTTGTGATTGGCTTTTACACTCGTAATTTCTGTTTTATGATCTCCAAATCATGTACTTGTCCCTTTTTCAGTGTTTTCTCCAAAGCAAAGTGACAGCACTGCAACTTGCAGCCAGCCTTTGAGATGGACTGGAGAATGCAATGAATTGACACAGAGCATGAAGCTCGTGACAGGCTGACATGAGAACTGAAAGAAAACTCATTCACTGGAGAAGCAAACAAGTGGACATCTCTACTGGAACTGAAAAAACTCTGATGGAAAAATCTGACACTGTAAAACCTAGGGAACAAAAAGGGACAGCACTGTGAACAAATGAACAAATGAAGGATATTCAACATCTTGAGCATTATTTGACATCAAAGAAAGATCTTCTAATGCAGTCACTCTGGAGACTGAAAGGTTGATAGGGTGAGTTGGTTCTAAGGAATACTGAGGCCAAGAGGGCTGTTTTAAAACCACTTTAATATAAACACAGTACCCAGTTTGCTTGAGTAACGAATTTCCTTCCATGATCCTGTGAAACTTCAGAAGAAAACCCAGGTGTTGCTAGAAACAGGCTTTGTACTGAACTCCACTCCCAAAGGTTTAAGGCAGTTAAGCATCACCATGTTTGAACTAGCCCTTCTGCTGCAGAGTTGTGTGAGTTTTACTATAAAACACACACTGCTGCTGGGTTCAAGGGGGGCCTTCCGCCAGTAAAACTCTTCCACCTACCTGGGCTGCAAAACCCCAGTTTTCATAGCTGGGTGCCAACATGCCTGAAAATACAATCCAATCCACCTGATGGTAGGTAGCACTGGAGATGACTACCTAAGGTGTCATTCCCAGATCTGAGTTTTCCTTGGGGAAATATGGGAACAGGGAAGCTTAAAATGAAAGCAAAGATCAGATGAAGTAATCTAACAGACCTTTTATTACTGAAAAAACCCAAGTGAGATCTGTTTTTTCCTAAGGGACAATAGCACAAATTATTCTAAAAGATACTGTTGAACTTGCAAATACAATTAAAGTGGATGGTTTGAACCAAAAGCCAACTTAAGTTCTCCTAATTAAGGAGAGGTGCTCAGGCACCCCCCGTTCTCAGGCCAGGCTTCAATTCTTTGCCTCATTTCCAGCAGAAAAATCTGACAAAAGCAATGTATTGCCAGGAAACAAGGGGTTATTTACTTAACCAAATCAAACATTTTGGAGCTACAGCTGACCTCCTGCCAGTCTAAGCTGGCATGTTTCTGTGGCAGAACACAGCATTTTGCAAAAAAACGCTTCCTTGGCCTGTGTGTAATATGGCTTTTGGTGCTTGACTCCAAGCAGAAGCAACCTCAGCCTTCAGATTGTAGAGGCTTGTAGAAGAGCCTCCACCCTACAGCATCCTCCACCAATGGCCAAATTAAATTGCTTTCTGTCAGGAATAAACCTTACTGGAGAATTTCTGACCAACTGCAATACTGAGAATATAATTTTTTTTCCCCCTTAATTTGCACATATAATCTACAAAGGAAAAGCTGAAGAGGCAAGCAATAACCTCTGATATAAACAGCAGAAACAGCAGCAAAAAGGCATCACAAAGGCTCTGAAAAACACATGTTGGCACACTATCAGAGAAAGAAGACAGAAGAATCACATCATGCACAGCTCACCTTGACAAGGCTGACAATAAAATCAGCAAAACAAACAAAAAAAAGGAGGAAAAGTCAGAACAAGATATCTTTGTTTTCTGATTATTCACTCTAAAGGTACCATTGATTTTCTACTAACATATTAACTCCATAAGCACGAAGAAAAGCAGTTGGTGTGAGCAGAGAGAATCAAATCGCTCAGGAGAGGGGCCTACGTGTTCCCTGCTGTAGTAAGAAGTTCTCTTGGCATGAAGAACCCAGAAAATGGTGTCTTCCTCCAGATCTGGCAACCACTTACAGGCTAGTCTGAAATGACTGCAATTGTATTTCCAATTTCAATTGTTGGCCTAGGCATCTCCTCATTGCAACTCTGCCACTAAAAGCATTTGGACTGTCTTAATATTACCCAAAAGAAAAAAGAAACTGCAGAAAATTATGCAGTAGCTTCATGCCATCTAAAGAGGAGCCTGAATGATACTTGGTTAAGCAGCTGTTAAACTGTAACTATGCTACGTGTACAGAACTTTACAAAAATGCAGTATTTAAAGGACTACAAAAAAGATTATATTTTCCTCTCACTGAAGTATTGAAAGTGGAATGTTCTCTGTTGGAAATGAAGTGGTGGGCGTTTGATGGCATATTTTAAATAGTATTCTTCTTTGTGCATGCAGTGTAATGCTACCCAAGGGGGAGATTAAAAAAAAAGTCTGCAATTTGCAAGTCCATTTCAAAGTCATATTGAGGATGATGTGAAATTCAGGATAGGATTCTTGAGAAAAATCTCCCTGGAAAATGTGTATGTACCTCAGGGAAGCTTTGGATTTGCTTCCCCACACTGGAAGGCTGTTCTGTCTTTTGACATTTCAATGTTGTTTACTGTTTGCATCTAATTTTGGAATTATTCTGTGGTTTATTACAATGGTGTATCTTTGACTAGCAATAAGATACTTCTCTTCTGCATCCTCCATGATTTCTAAAAATCTCTCACTATTTGTCTTGAAACTTCTACTGGTAGTGAGAACAGAACAGTTACTTTTACAACAAGGGATTCATCCTGCTGACAGATATAACAGAGGTAACTGGCCATCTTGGCCCTGAGAAAAACAGGCATGTCCACACAAGTCTGATCATTTTGAAGCTTTAAGGCTTTAGGAAGTCGTCAACAGGATTAGGAGGGAATATTCTCCTTAATAGACTTCTGGCTAAACAGGTTTTCTCTTTCCTCAGTGCTGCCTTCCCTAAAGCATTACAGACTGGCCACAGATGGATCTGGGGAGAAGGAAAGGTAATTTTCCTGAGGTCAGATTCTCTTCCTTAGGTCCCCAAGCAAGTGGGTGTTTAGATTCCGATTCATCACCAAATCTGATGCCAGAATCTTCCTCTGCATCAGCTGAGGAAGAAGGAGCAGGGATGGCTTCTGTCTTCACTTGCAGTGCATGAACATGTCCTGGTTATACAGGTAAGCAAGCAGCTGGATCATGCAATCACATCCCACTCACCAAAACGGTTAAGAGCACCTTGATCCTTCCTGTCCTTCTTCCATGGCCACAACAATTTGCACTGCACAAGACTGAAACACTTCAGTCCAGCACTGAGGTCATTAGATCCAATCTAGCACAGCATCTGAGTGAAAGGAAAAACAACCACAGAAGACCACAACATATACTCAAGGTCCTTTCTTTTCCTCTTAAATCCTAATTAGCTTAATTTCACTAAATTTTTGCCATACAGAAGTTAGACATGTCTCCTTACTTAGTCTTCTGTGTTCTTCTGTGTTAATTCTCCAAATCCCTATGCTGAATTTGTCTCACCAACCACAAGGAAAGCCGTGACAACTAACTTGGACAAGAAACCTACAGTTTATACACCTCAAAGCAGAGATCTTGGAAAATTATGAAACCATATGAAGAAAAAAAAGGTCTCAAGTATTTTATGTTGATACTTACCACTCCACTGTCTTCAGATCAAAGAAAACAGTGACAGCAAAGCTCTTATGAGGATATCTAATCCATGACACTGAGATGATTCCCTCCATCAGCAAGGCACTGGCACAGCTGTGTCTCACTTCACTCTCCATCAAGTGGGTTTTGTTACTGGTATGAATGACAGACTCAAGTCTGGCTGTACCTTGAGCCTGGTTTGTCCAGTTAAATGAAAATAAAAATAAAAATGTATTTTGTACTACGAACAGATGACACATGGTCGGGTTGTCTTTTTTTAAAAAAAAAACTCAACAACATCCTCCAAACAAGTGAGAGATGGAAGCCACAGTCAGACTATTATTTTGCACCTTGATCAATGCAACTTTGCAAATTCCTCATGCCAATAATTCTCTTTCAAACTGATATTGGGTGAGATTATTAGAACAAAAAAACCCAGTAAATTATGATCATAGTTTATGCTCCTAGCTTTTGCAAATGATAGGCTAAGGTTTAGCAGTGTAATAAACTACAATCAATGATCTTGCCACTTCTGCAATAATGCAAAAGCACTATATAGATTGTATCCAGACTGCTCAGTATAAAAATAAACATGTACAAATTAAATAGGCTACATCATATATATACATGATTCATTTATGAAAAGCAATTATTTGTGCTGAGAATAGAAAAAGTCCAGTTTGGAGCTAATCAAATAATTAAGAATAAAGACAAAACAACATAAGCTTAATTATTATTATTTTAACATGTTAAAAATACAGTCACATCAAAATAGGGTACACAGTTATAAAACTGTTGCAGATGAAATAAGAAAATAGTGTGTATATATTTTATATATAAAAATCTACAGTATTTACTAATGCTGATACATATTTTGGAGCCTCATGTTGTTTGCACAAATAAATTGTACAGCCTCGTTATGAATTACAGAACCATCATTAAACACTGAGATTATTACACTTAGCCACAATATTATATACATACATTTCTAAGCTGCTGTAAGCAATCAGAACTAAAGTAAGCCCAAGTCATATTTATCTTCACAATTTTAGTTCAGGATTTCAGTGTAGTGCTTGGCTACAGTTACTTCACTGCCATTTGCAATTTTTAAACCATAAAATTGCCCAGTTATTAAAAATTACATCAGACACGTTATATACACAAAAAATAAAGTTTTGAAACAAACTAAGTAAATGTTACTTCCACTTGTAAAAATTGTTTTACTTCTGTACCTTAAAACTTACAGAGCCAACCTGCAGCAATAATAGGCACTAAAGCTCATTCTTTAAAGGAAAAAAAAAAAAAATATCCATTTCTATGTTTTCAGTTAACAAACCTTACAAAACAAAAGGGAACAGGACAACCTTCCAAACCATACCAAACTGGCGTTGATACCAATGTTTAGTACTTCAGTATTAGAGAAATCTCTCAGTTCAGCACTCCAAGGACCTCTTCTGGAGAGACCCTCCTCTGCCTCAGCTCCCCGTGAGAGGTCAGCGCGTCCTGCAGCTCACAGGACTACATCCTACATGTGCCACTTCACCTGCTTTTAATTCCACCCCCAATTCACAGTCAAAGAAAGGACAACACAAAGTAGAAAAGGCTGCAAACACTAATTAGAATTACTTATATTAGCAGGAGTTTAAGGTTCCTGTTAACAACAGTCAGCGTCATTTTAGTGTAAAACACCGCGCAGTGCGAGCAGCCCGACACCACAGCAGCACAGGGCCCAGCACAGACACGAACCCGCCGGCAATTTGGGGGGGAAAAGGGCAAAAACACAACAGAATCCACTCGACAAAGCTTAAGAGAGGGGACATTGCATACTCACACAGCTTGGGGAATATCAAGCCTGGAGCAAAGCTCAGACTCCTGCATGCACTTCACAGAGGTGTCAAGGAGCTGTGCAATTCTCTGATACCTGTGAGATTTGGCCCTGCAACCAGTTTTAGTCTGACAGCACAGCATGGCAAAAAGTGAAGGGCGCAGCACCATTTCTGTACCTGGCATTAGTCTCACTGTGCTCCAGTATTTTGCATATAGAATGACATTCTGAAGGTAGATTTGGGTGAGAAGGTACAAGTTCTCCACTTTCGATGCACCTTAAAAACCCCTAAACACTGCCCTGAATTTAAGCACCATTTCTTAGCCAGATTAGAGAGACATTTTTGGCTTTTTGCTTTTGCCTGCCTGCTCCTTCCTGCTGAGGAAAATGACAAACAGTAGTCAAAGGAGAGGAAATTAACTCTCACATATGATTAAATTAATAATCCCAAAGCATCTCTCCTGCCCAGAACAGATACTGGGATGCTGAGGCAGCTGTATAAAAATGACAGAAATTCCCATTCAAAATGAATGGCTTCTCAAATAAATTACAAAGAAAAATTAATATGAAATAAAAGTACTTCACGAGCTTTGCCCAAAGTTAAATGCATTTACATTTAAACTCTTTAGCTCTTTTCCATATGAGTTTGTGTACTGTAAGTGCACACTCACACAGGCGCACACACACAATCCATACAGTGCATTAACAATGTCAGTCAAAATAAAACTTTTCAGCGTGTTACAGATTTTAGGCAGAAGGATTGTAACACAAGTTATTTAAATGTAAGGAGCGATGACAGCATGAACCACATGACATATATGAGCTTATTGCTATGTCTATGTGCATTAGATCACTTCCAGTAGCTTCCATGCAAGTCCAAGAACTCCACCAGCCTTCAACCGAAGTCTGAAACATCTCTGAAATAGTGTCATTATTTTTGAACTGACATGAACCATCCACATTTCAGAGAACTGAGGTGGTAACACAGTACTGTTCAACTGGTTTTGGTTCTTGCCATTTTACTAAGCTCAGCCAGATTCTCAGAGAAGCACAGATTCATGCATAGACAATCCATCAGTTCTGTTCCGATAGTGTTGGGCTTGAGCTGACGGGCTGGAATATTGGTACTGTGGGGAACCATTCTCTTCAAAGGCTGGGGAAGTCCTGTATCTTACTGGACTATCCACAGAAACAGCAGGAAGACTGTGGTCTTGTAAAGGTGTTGACTGAAAATGCTGGTATTTCTGGAAATTATCCAAGTGGCCTTTGTTAAGGTCTTGGCTCCAGGGCTGCCTGTAGAGTTCGTGTCTGTAGATGAAGGTGGCGTCTGGCCACTTTCTCTCCTCTGGTAAATAATCTGCTGGAGGGATTATGAACTTGACACCTGGGGAGGACCTCGAGTTGCTGGTATAAGCATCGACAGGAGCAACTTCTGTCTGAGCAGGGGCTGGTGAAAGAGGATTTTGGCGACTGGCAGGATAGGAATTCATTTGCAGTTTATTTGGGGAATAATCGACTGATATAAAAGGAGGGTATGGCCTTCCAGAGGGGCTGGGTCGATTCCCGTGGTAATGCAGAGGTGCAGAACTTGTACTGCCTATATTGGAAACATGCTTTGGAGAATTCCCATAGTAAGTAGGGGGATTACTATAACCTGGCAGTGGCTGTTTTACATTCAGTCCATGAGGTGGGCCATCAGACTGAGATGCGTATTTTGGAGATCTGGGTTGTGAAGTGAAGGTGTAATTATTGGGTATTTTTAAAGGAGCTGGTATTTTTTCTATTTGCTTTCTTGGACTGTTAGAAAATGCTACCTGCCTAGGACTCTGTGGATGAACTCTCTCAAGCATCTCTTCAACAACATTCTCATTCTCAGTTTCATCATCTGAAACATTGTCGTACTGAGATGCATTAGACCCTCGCTTACCTTCATCAGCATCCAAAACCCTCACCTTTTGCTTTACATTCAAAGGCTGCATTTCTCCAGGACTTGGTGGTGGGCCCAAAACCAAATGGTTTACTGGCTTCCCTTTCACCTCTGCAGTAAGTTGCATTGTCTTTTCCATTATTTTGATATCAGACGGTTTATTCCACTTAGGTACAAATTCCCTTCTTGTATTGGAAGTAGCATTAGAATTTTGATTAGCAGCTGCATTATTGTATAGACTCGAATTGTCTGGCTCTGTTGGTGGAGGCTTTTTTCTGGTATCTACCTCACTCTTAGGCAAACTGTTTTGTGTCTCTATTGGTTGAATCTTTTGCTGTTTTAAGGAAGGTTTCTTTTCCACAGAAATGTTTCTTTTTCGGTCATTTGGTGAACTTTCTGGTTCTTCTTCTGTGGATGGTCTTCTCTCTGTCCTTCTTGCTGCTTGTGTACCAGTACTGTTCTGTCCATTAAGCACTGGAGTGGAGTTAAGCACAGAAGGCTGAGGTCCTGATGGAATCTGCCCCAATGGCTTCTTTGGAAATTCATCTTCTTTACCTAAAACAAGAACAATAATAACATAAATTCACCTTTGCGCAGAAACCTTCTTTGACCTTTTGGTCATGTAAGCAAAAATAACTACAACTTAACTGGGCCTCTCTCTGGGTCACCATTCTGCTGGACACCTCAAAGGTTCTTCTGTACACTGACATCAAACAGAGATTTTCTTTAACCTCTTATCCCAACCAGTTTTTCCTTCCTACAGCTCATGCAATCTTACCAAGCTTTTGCTCTGTCATGACACTGCTGAAAAAACCCCCATTTTTCTAGATGACATGCTGGTTACAATACCTACTCTGTATGGAAGCCTCCTCACACTGTCACATTAAGCAAACTACTTTGTCCACTTTAAAAATCCTTCCCAATATCCCTCTCCCAACTGACTGTTCTCCATTCATTCACCTTTTCATGTTCACCTCTAGCAAGCTACACTATCAGCTCCTCCCTCACATGCACAAAGTTCCCAGATGACATCTTTGAACTGTCTCTCACTTCAGTTTTTAGGTGGAGCTCCTCATTAACATCTGCACAATTAAGACCTTATTCCTCCTAAAACCCTCCCTGCCTAAAAATTTCATCCTCAGTATTAAAAACCTCCAGTAAAAGGCTCTAGACACAGAATTTTTTTTTCAGTTCAGCTTTTTATCAATACAGAACAACTGAAGCAGCTGACACCAATACCAGCTACGTCATGGTTTCAATTGAGTGTTCCGTGACCAGGTTTTGCCAAACACAAGGACATCATTTACAGGACAAGGACATGAATGGAAAGTTCTCCCAGACTGGAGCTCAATACATTGTAACAGCCAGTGGTAAACATCAACTGTGTGGGGACCCATAGCAACCCACACTGACATACAGAAACAATAAAGAAGCGTTTCATGGCACTCGATGCTGCTCACAGAACAACTCCCATCAAATCTTCTACTGCAGTCCTTCTCCTTAGCAGTCAACGCCCTTCATAATTGCAGCCAAAGTCTTTTGTCATATCTACTTGCATATAACTTATTTAATTGTGTAATCCATTACTTTCCCATTATAAGAAGAAAAGGTCATGCACTTCCCATTAAATGTATTAATCTAGATTTAATTCATTTGATGTTCAGCATTTAAAAAAAAAAAAAAAGTTTTAAAGTCAGCATTACCAAACAAATCCTACTCACTGTGTACCTATTTGTACAGCAGAAGCTCTGCTGTAAGGAGGAAAACAGAATGGCTACCCTTACTTAAGTGCTATGCAAAATAAATTACATAAAATGGCTGTTGGTAAAATAATCAGAGTTAGCACCTCACTTTGTAGCTATTTGTAATTTAAATTCTTTTTGTTTGTCTACAAGGGTTCACAGGAGTGAATACACACAAATGTCTCTCCCTGACAAGTGCTGTGGTTACAAGTGAGCTATGTTCATTTATACAGGCATGAGCAGGAGCTCAATCTTTGATGAGTGGCTCATGATACAGATACACTGAGGAAAGCCAGCAGCCAAGGTCACTGTTATTTATTATAACAGCATAACAAACTACCAGCACAGATCAGTTGCTGTATAAACTAAATGAAAACTCAGAGTTTGAGCCAGCCAGGCCATAGCAGGAAGACAGCAGAGAGGAACACAACAGTGCTGTGTGTCACAACAAGGTAACTAAATAAAAGCACTTAATAGAAATAGCCTGGCTTTGCCAAACAACTAAACTAGTCTTTTCTTGATTTTTCTGCCTAAGAGCCAAAGATCATATGGAAACCTACCCTTTGCTTCAGAAATAACTTCAGAAACCTCACTTCACATATAGCACATGGTGGGGCCTAACCTCAGCATTAGGCTCCAATGAGCAGCTCTGAAATTTTAAGTCTGATGTTTGGCCTCTTTCCATATGGGCCCCCCCACTATTCCCAGATGAGGCTAAAATCTGGAACAGGGCTCTCAGATCCGCACTCCCCAGCAAGGGAGTGTTCCACCACTGGAAGAACAGATGAGGGGACAAAGGAAAGAGTTGCATGGATGCTGTATAAAAGGGTGATTTAACAGCTCCTCAATACACTGACTGCTGCACCAGCCTCTCCAAAATTGTCCTTTAGTCTTTATGAATAGGAGTTCACTTTCTGAACTTGATTCTGTTTGGCAAGAGGCATTTGTATCACTTAATTCCATCTGCATCCTCAAATACAGGGTTAGGCAAAGCTGAAGATCTTGTCTCCTAAATAAAAGTGCATTTTGCACATAATAAATATTCCTGATATTCAAACCATAGATTGCAGTGCTTTCAGTCTTACTAATCTTGAATGTGAAAATAGCATGAAGTCTGAATTAAGAAAAAATACTCTGGTATGTACAAAATATATACCAAAAACCTGCCACCTAAATCATACAAAACTAATCTTTATAGGCTGCTAATCCGTTTATAGCCTCCAGGAGATCCAAAGCAGTTATGCAACAGCACAAGAAAATGGCTCTGCAACATCTCTAAATTATTTAATTTCTGTCCTTGTATGCAAGACATGTTTTAGAAAAAGTGTTTACTTTCTTCCACACTTGAAGTTAAAATATTCTAATCATATATATAAAAATCTGAAGACCAGTTCCTCTGGTAGCTGCAATGCTTCCTTCATTTGCCCAGGGTCATCAAAAGCATGAACTGATTTCTTTTCTCCCAGCTTTTACTCTAAGAAATGCCTACAGAGCAATAGGAGATCCTTTAAATACACTTGGTTGCACAATAAAGGTGGGGTTTGTGTGAGTTTTTGGTTTTTAATTTCACACACTTAAGGTTTCCTAATTACAATTAAGCTCTAATAAACCCAAGTGAGAATACTGCAGCCATTTTTATTGAATTCTACCAAGGCTGCTTTGCACCACCTTTCCTTCTCATTTCAGGGTAAAGGAACACCCTACAAGCAGGCATATGTGGGCTGCATGGTCCAGATGATGTATCCTGTAACACAAATTACAGCCGTAAAATTACCAGAGAAATCTTGCCATGTCTGTAGTGAAATTGTTAGAATTCAACACTAATTCAAATCCTGAGCAACAAGGAAAGTGGTGCAAGGCAACAGCTCATTTAGAAGAAAGCCTCTGCATTTTAACAGCATGATACCATGTTTATAGGCTGGTAACACCAGAGCTTAGTGCTTTCAGGGAAAACAAAATACAGAACAATGAGAATGTGTGGAAGGAGGCTCAGTGGGGAAAAGAAGAAATACAGGTTGAACCTTAACCACAGGGCTACCACAGAACTCGGTTTAACTTGACCTTGGACACAAACAAGTGGCACTGGTTGCTCAGTCACCCACATCTGCTTGTGGAACTAAGCAAGGCCACACTGCTGGAGGTATCAACTTAGGAATTAAGGCTACCAGAACAGGCCTTGTTCTGGTTCAAAGGTGCTCCAGCACTGATCACCTTCTGCCATAAAAAGTGCTGGGAGGGAAAGAATTGTGTAAGGATCTATTACGCTCCACCAAAAAGACATCCTGCAAACCAGTCGCCTTTTAAAGGAAATTTTTTTGAAACTGAAAAATGGCTACTTAATTCTAATTTAAATGTACAAATCATACCTAAATGCCCATACACACACACATGCAAACAGTTGCCAATTCCAGTGAAACTAATAAATACTTAAAAAAAAAAAATAAGAAGTTCAAAAAAGTTCACAAAATAAACAAGTAGAGGATAACCAAAATTACCACGATGCACATGACTACAATGGGACACTCTTCCAATGCACAAATAGCATGCCAACTGTGTTGGGAATACTTTAAGCCATCCACTATCAGCAGTAACAGCAAGAAACCCATGATGCTGCATGCTGGCAAGAAAGAAAGAAAAAAAGGTGGTAAAAGCAAAAAGCTGAGGAAAAGAAACCATAATGCAAATGCAAACAAAAGAAACCAAGTCACAACAAACATCTCTACCTGAAGAGGTGCACAAACAGCTTGCCAGACAAGCATGCAAAAGCACCAATTCCTTCAAGCCACATTTCTTTTATCTACCATTTTTCCACTCCAAATCTGCCTAAAGCCTCACATACAATTCTCAACCATCTCCTTTACTACTTCAACTAAACTCACTGTTCCAACTCCTCAGATCTGAACACGGAGAAATTTTATTTGGGTGTTTTCAAGGAAATTCAATTGAATACCTGTTTGTGTTGTTGATCCAAGATCTGAGTTAATTCACTGTCTGGATATATCTGTCTGACACAGAAATGGAGAAACTGCTGATTTCTACAAGAAGTACTTTTGGGACAAGTGCTTTTCTATACGATCTGTGATGTTTACATACAAGAATTGAAAGCTTTTTAAAACTAGTTGTTAAGACACAGCTGTCTAGTTCAGCTGTGACTGTTTTGACCTCTACAATCATCCAAATGTCCCTTTGTCCTCTGAAGTGATCTGGGCAATGAGATTTTTCCCAAGTTGCCAGTATTCCTGTGAGATATGGATATCTCTACTCTCATCTTCTCTCCTTCCTTCCTTCAACAGAGTAGGTTTCTAGACAGTTTAGTTACTGGCTTTTCCCAAAGATAAGCAATATAATAGCTTGTATCAGAATTTACAGAGCAGGAACTATAGATTTTCTATTTTTCCTTTAAAAGAAAGGCAGTGGTTTAGTTGGCTTCTATGCAGTATAGCATAAAATAAGCAAACAACAAAGGAAATAGGGTGAAAAATGGATGAGGAAGGAGAGTAATGGAAGTGGAGAAAGACAATTTAAGCAAAACAAGAACAATCAAATGCTTGTTGTTGGCAAACATATTCCCTGACATGAAAAGGAGCAAAGCAAATATGAGCAGATCTGACTGTTCCCCAAAAGGTAAGAAATACAAGTCATATAAAAGAAAGTTTGCCTCCTGACTTCCTCCTGCTCAAACAAGCCTTGGCCACCACCCAGTGGAAGTCGAACTCCACTACAAGACTTTTACATATAATTGCTTCAGGAGGCACTAACAGCCTCATGCATCGAGTAGCAGACATGTAATTGGAGTAAAGTGCTTTAAGTGCTCTCTCCGGTGAATAACAGTCTAGTCCTTAATTTCAGCACCAGAATACATGCACTTTGACTGTTCTAACACAATTTTCAAGGATGGTAATGGTCATAAAAACAACTCTTAAAATGACATCTTGAAATTTTGTGTTTATTTTCCACCAGTGACATCCCATCTTCTTCGGTTTACAAGTCCAGGAGAATTTTAAAGAAATTTAAGTGCCTGCACTAGAAGCTCAAGCTGCTGTCTGAAAGTCAACCTCTGGTCCTCCTCTATCACTGGCAAAGGAGTTGCTAAATGAAATACTGCTGGACAACTTGAAGGGAGAACAAAAAGCACTCTTTGCCTCTCTGATGCTGTGTCACTTTAGTAGTACTGACAGTAAGGAGAACTTATTTTATGAACATCTGCATTCAGATAAACAACAGAAATTTCAACAGATTTAGTCATCAGCCAGAAGATACAGGTGATCAGCTGCATGTCTGTAAGGTGCCCTTGCAAAAAAAGAAATTTGTAAAATTAGCCACTGTGCTTTACATTCCTAATTCCACATTTCTTCCAGAAAATATACTTCCTTGAAAAGTCAGTTTTAAACAGCAATACTAGAAATGACCACCAACACAACCATCTGGATCACGTGTTTAAAGATCATGCACGTTTTAAACAGTAAAGATTTTTAAATGATGCAAAGCCAACATCTAAAACTGCTGAGGATACATACAAACTATATTAGTATAATTCCACATATTATTTTAGTTCACAGTCTTGTAAAATAGCTGCATCACACAAGAAACAAGGCAGAAAAAATAGTTTAGTTGATTAAAACATGAAGTGCATTGTCTGAAATAGCTACTTGTGTATTCTTGAAGTACAAGAGAAAAATCCAAAATTCCTCTGAAACAAAACACAACCAAAAGAAAGACACCATCAGAAACAGGAAAGTCAAGCTGAACTACGTATTTCTATTGTTTTGGCTGTCAAAAGGCTCATTAACAGGAGAGACCAGACGATATTTAATAGATTACTAAGGTAGTATAATACATTTCTCCACTATCACCGAAGACTATGTAAAATAGGTAAGTAAATAAAAGATACTGATAATAAATTTAATAACATTTAACTTCAAAGATAAATATCAGATAAACATTTAAAAATTTATGGCAAATGCAAGATTCAAACTTTACTAGTTTTCCCTGAATACAGAAAAGATTGGGAAAACTACAAGAACTGCAGTTTAAAGCTGGTGTTAATCACAAAGACACACGCAGATTCCAAATTTGCCAATATTGCTTTAAAATTAAGGTACAAGACCTTTATCTCTGATTTAAGGCTTTCAGCTGCTGTAAAGTCTATTAAACTTCCAGTGCTAAAAATCCAACTCAGGACCCCTCTGCCCTTCCCTTTTCAGGACACCTTATATTAAAACACAGGTGAGAAATTGTCTCAAGAACATACCTGAGGGGCTTCAAGACTTGAAGGTGGCCCTGGCTGTCTTGTTTACAAAGCACTGGATTAATAAACTGTTTTCAGCAACATATTTTTAATATGGAACTTTCACTGGTAAGCACTTCTGTTTATTAAAGTCAGACACTATAAAAATCTATCCATATATAAATATTGTTTATTAAGCATTGCATTATTCATGTAGTCCTACAGGAAAAAATTACAGCAAAGCTGGAAATTCTATCCATATCTTGTGAGCATTTATAGAATTTAGCTGCTGTTTTAAATAACAGACAAGGAAAGAATTTGCATCGAGGAATTTTGGAAATCAGTGGTGTATACCAAGAAAGTTCTTCTCATTATGGTCTTAACATCATCCTTGAATTAAGGAAGAGACTGTTGAATCTACACTGGATCTGGCTCCAGAAGAATATGTAAAGTCACACAGATGTAGGTGAGAGAGCTGTTCAAGAACCAGCCATGATGTGGACACCTTTCATCATGTTCCAGGCAACAACCCAGAAAATACCAAATGCCTTTTCTTCTTTTTGAGGGTGTGTCAGAGAAGTACCTTCAAGGACAGTTTCTATGTACAGCTGTCACAGCCTCCCTTCTCCAAGGTCTCAACAACCACAGCTTCCCAGTAAGAGGTGTGCTTATCACACAGCCCCCCATCTCCAGAATCACAGGAAGAGAGGAAACCCACCTTGGGTTCCTGTAGGAAAAGCACTGGAGTTCCAAGCCATCCTCTGGAGGCTACAGTTGCAAAGTATGGGCTACCCTACGCTGGTCAGCGCTCAACTAGAAATCAGCACAGAAAGCAGGAAAAATCCATGGTTTTCTTTATGCTAAACAGCCCTGGTATTGACAAAAGCAGCTTACTGACATCCAAAATTAGCAAGATCCCCTTAACACCCATGTTTTCTGGCTGAGCATTTTAGGGGCTTTATCAGTGAGAAAATGTTAAACAAGTCCCTTCCTTCTCTGCTCTGAAGGGAACAAGGAGCTCCTTAATTCAGTGAGAGAAGCCATGGAGGAAGTGAGCCAGAGAAAGCTACATCAGACATAAACAGACATCCACTTTAAAGTAACACGAAAGTTATTACCTCTTTTAATATCCTACTGCAGCTTACCCTACTAGGGCAGGAAAATCTATACAGCCTAACAAAGGATGCCAGATGGAAAATTCCACTGAGCTTAATTAGCTCACTGCTATTCCTGGATGACTGATACTGATGCAATTGCAAGATGAAGATTTTTTTTCTTTTTTCCTAACATGCATTTTTACTTTAGTTCTTAAAGGTATAATTCTTGCTCAGTGAAAAAAATAAAAAACGTACAAGACAGGAAGCAGTGCTTTGATTTCAGCTGAGAAAACCAAAATAAACATTATTTTCTCAGGCTACAGTGAATACTTAAATGAGCAGGCTAGTGTTTTTTGTGTCTGTACCACATATAATAGTTTCATATGTTTTAGATTAAATTAGGAGAAAAACAGTAAGACTCGAGGTAGTAAAGACAGTAGAGCCAGACATCTCTATGGAGTTTACATGGCCAGGTTTTGGCAGCCTGTGGGAGGGACCCCAAGCTGGAGAAAGGGAAGTGTGAGGGAGTCCTCACCTCGGGAGAAAGAAGCAGCAGAAACGATGAACTGATCACAACTCTAATTCCCTGCCCCTCCCTGTGCTGCTGGGGAGGAGGAGGTAGAAAAAAAAATGAGAGTGAAGTTGAACCCATGAAGAAGGGAAGAGTGGGGGAAGGTTTTTTTAAAGATTTTATTTCTCACTATCCTACTTTGATTTAATTCATGATAAATTCAATTCATTTCCTCAAGTCAAGTCTGTTCTGCCCAGGATGGTAAGTGCTGAGTGATCGATCCCTCCCTATTCTTATCTTGATCCAGAAGTCTTGTTTTGTTTTGTCTCCTCTGCCCAGCTGAGGACAGCACACAGTATCCTACCAGGATCAACCTGCCACAACACATGAGCAAAGCTGAATGTCTAGAGAATGTTCAGAACCTGTAAAAGAATATTGCTTGAAGACAGTGATTAATAAAACCAAGATTAAGAGAGTGCAGAAAATTCTAAAAAATAAAATAAAACCAAAGGCTTATGAAGTTCCTATGAAGAACGAATGAGGCAGCCTCACTCAAGCAGAGATAAGAGCAGACAAATCAGCTAGATTCCCAAGGATTAGGATGAAGGCATTTTATTTTTATTCTGTGTAAGGTTAAGTAATGTTCCCTTCTACCCCTAGCAAAAACATACCACACAGAAAGGCTTGTCCAGGCTAGTTTGAAATCAAAAAGGAAAAAGCTCAATTCCAGCATCAAAATACACTTTACTTTGGCTTTCGTCTTCCTGTTTTTTAAAATTAAACTTCCCTCATTCATGCTGAGGGGAAAAAAAACCAACACACAAAGACATTTTGTTACCAATGTTGCTTTAGCTACCAAAATTAAGAACCAATGTGGCTCAAAACAATTAGCATCCTGTCAGCTCACCATATCAGAAGTTACACCTAAGTGTGCACAGTATGAAATCAAACAACTGTATCCCACTGCCAAAGTGTCTCAGCAAGAAGACACAGTCACCATTCCTTGCTGTTGGTAGCCACAAGAAGACTCCTTGAGTCTCACATTTTCTGTCACAAGGTGGGTAACTTACGTCACCTCAATCGTCCTTGAATTTTCTGTGATAATCCACAGTATTCTCAAACAAACTTCCATCTGAAGGCATTTTATGTTCTACCAAAACAAAGGCCTTAAAACATAAATAAGTTAGGAACACACTTTCTGCCTTCTGAATCAAGAAAATTTCCAGTAAATTCTGTATTTTCCACAGAGAAGCTCAACACAACCTACATGCACATGATTTTCTAGGCTGGAAGATAAACTAACTCTATCAAGTAGCAAACTACAGAAATCTTTCCCAATTCTTCCCCTACCACAGTTTCAAGTGGAACTTTTCACTGATGAAATGTACTTTAAAACATCCATAAAAAAGTCTACGCATCTACAAACAACTGAAGTTGTTGGGATAACCCCCTCACTGCTGAAACACAACCATGGAGACCTCTGTATTTAAGATTTAAGAGACAGGACTCCTGTGATCTATGTAACGTGGTGGTGTGGAGCTGATGTTAAAGGACACAGCTGCTCATATTTGTCACCACTGTGACAAGATGCCTGAGACAGCACGTGGCTGAAGAGCAGTGACAAAGAGCAACTTCTTCTGAAGAGAAAGTCAAGATTGAAACTTAACTTGGGGAAAAAAAGATGGAGAGAAGGTAGAACAGGAATGCTGTGGTGAGAAAGGGGAAGCAACTGATTAAAAGGTGAAAGACTTACACCTACTGTGGCTGGAAGAAATTCTGCTGGACAGATTGTACAGAAATTCAGGAAGAGGGTAAAACACAGGAATATGGAGCAAGAGAAATGGAAACGCTGACAAGAACCAAAAGAAGAAACAAATATACGGAAAGTGTTTGTACTCCATAGGAACAGATCTGCTAAGAACCAGATGAAACAGGTATTTACTTGTGATGAGTAGTTCTGACACAGCCCAATACTGTGTGCAATAAATAATATCTACAGAAACAGAAAAATTAAGTTCATTAATGAAAGAATAAATTATCACAACAATGCTACACAGGCAATCTTTATTCTGACACTTCTTAACTTCTGAAAGCTAACCATAGCAGCTTTATTAAGTTAATTCAAGGTAAATTCTGCCATGTTTGTAATTTTTAAAAAAACATTTTGTCACATACTTTCCTACAGTTAGCAAGGATAAAGTAAAAGGGCTCTGAGTAATCACAAGAAAAATTCTAATTAAAGACTATGGAGATAGGGATAGAAAAGAGAATAGAATCTTAAGAGGAAGAAGAGATCCCATACATTTCATAAGTAGGGCCACATGAAACAACCATCTCTTATCTGTAACCAAAAAGTACAAACACTAAGAAGAAACAAAGAAAACTATTCAATTAAACACCCAGAAGGTCTATCTCTTACAAGAAATTAAAAATCAGGATTTGACTAACAGAAGAAGCTATTTGACCTGAAGTTTGGTCCATATCTAATCAATCTACAAAACAGTCTGGATTCTCAGGCAATGTAGTGTTTCAGACACTTTGAAACCTTGGTATTTAATCCTGTATCTGAAAGGTTTTATAAATTCAAGTTAATAAAATTACCAGTACATGGTATTTTTCAAAGTGCTTTGCTATTAGCTTAAAACCAGTAAACAAAACACCAAAAGAAGAGGAAATTCATGAAAGGAAAAGTGCTGATTTTACACTGTAAAATATTTTTGGGTAAAAACTCCCCAAATTTATGCAGTGATGGAGAGGAAAATATTTGCGCAGTTTTCAACAGCATGAATTAACATTTAAAAAACTAACAATGTGTGAAGAGTTGCAAATATCTAACTCTGCATATGTGCAAGTTTCTTACCAGCTACTGGTAAATCCAGCTTTGCTCGTTTCAATTCTGATATAGAATTTTGGAGCTGCTCTATTACAAAGTCATCTTCATAGAAGAAATCCTTGGCTAAAGACTCCTGCAGAAATTCTACAAGCTCTTCCATTTGTAATTTCATCAGATGCTCTATATAAGGAGAAAATAGTACATAATACATTAAGATATCTTGATAATGAACACTCAAAAATGTACTTTAGTCATTAGGTGCTTTTGTTTTCAAAGCAGAATGAAAAACACTTGTTAATTAGGCAGATAACAGATTTCAACAACCAGAGATCTAAAAATACATTAAAAATTCACTTGCAAGTCACCATGGAAATCCTTTCTACACGTTATTCTCTACTTAGAACAGTGCTTTCCAAAACGGGGCATCTGCAGAAAACTAACTACAAGTCATCCTCCTTCAGCCTTCTCATCTCCAGCAGCTTCAGGTCTTTATTTGTCAGCCTGCATCCTCAACTTACAAACACTGCTGTAGATCAGTACAATATACATCATCTCTCTTATTAGGAGCTCTGAAAAGCAGAAGAACATTTTAAAAATCACTGTTTACAGTACCCTCATTCAGAACTGAATTAACTCCCAATGAAATGATGATGGCAGCTCACTTCAGAACTGTTGCTTCAGGCTCTCTGAAAATTCAGGTCACATTTTGAAAGTCATTTTACAGTTATCAGACTATTTTTCTTTCTCTTACAGCAGTAAGGTCATGTGGATTGCAAGGCTGTAACTGCATACCTATGTCACTTTTTTCATCATTTGTATGTCATCCAAAGTTTCAGAATGTATAATTTTAATATGGAAATCACAAAAAAATGTTTTGGTGCTGTAATAAAAATGCTCTTGGCATGTATTCCACAATGACACTTTGACTGGATAGCTATACCATCCACATTTTTGAGGGTAGACAAGAAACTGGAAAACAAATCAGAATCTGTCTTCTGCCAGCTTCTCATCTCCTCTGTTGCTGTGAGGTTCTCTGTGTTTGATCATGGAGGAAGTTGCTGTGTACTTGCTAAGCAAGCAAATCCACACTCAGACTTTTTCCTCAGGCCTTCCCATTAAAAGAGTGGAGAATAACAAAAAACTTCCAGGTAGACGTCTATTTGCAAATAAAGAAAAACCAAAATGCTAAGCTTTATGTTTAAGCTAATGTTTAGCTTTCTCAAGTGCAGTAATGTAAAAAGTAACCTTTTCCATTTTTCAAAGCAGTTTGTAAACAAGCTCATGGGAACACCCCAGTGAGACAGTGAGGTAGCATCACCACAGTTCAAGAAGGATAAACTAGCAAGGAAATTACAACATTGATTCTGCAGGCCCCATGAAGACCTCTCTGCATTTACAGAGAGTCAAATGACTTCACTCAGAAAACCAAAATCCCACAGGAAGAGTGTCTCAAACTCGAGCTATAAGTTATCATCCATAGAAATGCTCAAGTCTATTTAGAAGCCAACATCCACCTTCAAAAGCTTTTTGGGTCCTTTGGAACTTAGGATGCTAAGTCACTTTGGTGAACCAAGCATAGATGCTTTAGACAGTTCTATCCAAAATCTCGATTTTTACCTCACCTGAAGTCAAGAGATGAAGGAGAAGGTCACACAGGCAGACTAGAGAAATTCTGGATTTTAATTACATTCTTGGACGAACAATGGTATCACCACATAGACTGGTGATTCCTCGTTGCTGAGGTATTTGCTGGTAGATTTTCAGCATTTAGTGGCACACTCTGGATTCTTTGTGTGCTTTTTTAATTAATTTAAATCCTGTGAGGGCTAACAAGCCATTTCCAGACCATGGAACTACCACACTTCACGCCACTGTTTAGTCAGCAGTACAACTCATTTCAGGTCCAAATAACTTTTTGACACTAATAAATACTTTTCTTTGACAATCACACTGCATTGGACCCAGCTGAGATGGAATTAATTTTCCCCACAGCTGCCCTCACAGTACTGTGCTGCACACTGGTGTCTAGAAAGGTCCATCTTGCTTTCTCCTTCCCCCAATCCTGCTGGAGGAGGGGAGGGATAGAGCAGCTTGGTGGGCACCTGGATCCAGCCAAGGCCGATCCACAACATACATACATTAATAAAGCAAAGATTTTTAACTTTTTGTGCGTAAGGAATGAAAAATATCCCTCAGAAGCAGCATAAGGCAAATGGGAAACTAAGATGTTCACACATTAAGGTCAAACTACACAAAATCAGATCAAAACTAGCTGAACGTCTGTTTAGGTTTCAAATGTTTGAGGAATTTCTTACTTCTGTGCAGTTTCAGAATTGTGTAAGACATAGCAGTGAGAATCCTCTCTCCTTCAAGTATGTAGATATCCCATATCCTGAGGCTTAATGTAAAGGGAGTCTGCAATGACAGAATCAGGCAATGCTGTGAAAACAGTCTGCCCCAAGTCACAATTAAAAACTGCAACAGAAAGAAAAACACACTCACACGATCAAGAAAACACTGGAAAAACCACTTGGTTGTGTAAAAGCTGGTGGGCATATCCTGGGAGTCCTGCAAACAACACAACAAAGAAGTTGAAAAATATTTTCAAAAATTCAAGTAATGAATTGAACTGACCATGAAAAAACATTTTCCCCGTGAGGCCAATGTAGGCAATGGTCAATAAAGAATTAATTAAACTATATAAGACATTGTTACTTCAATCCAATAGATGCAATTCTGGTTTTTATAGCTTTTCTTCATCAATTTCACCACCTGAAGAACATGCACTTGGAAATGCAGAAGTATTAATACATCCTAGACTTTTATCATGTTCTTGGGACAGAGGTAGCAGAGGATAAAATCCTCTCTCAAGAAAATAAATCAATATTCTGGAGCAACCCAAGTTCAGGCACTAGGTCCATTAAGTCTTTCATCTCTCTGTAGCAAGGCTGCCAATTTATGCCAAAGGCTGAAAGGACTTTGTTACAAAAATATATATGCACCAGAAATGATTGTAAAACAACCAAATTCTTTGACCACTGGGCCTCAAAAACAGGATGTAGGCTGATATGGAATTTTATTTCTGAATTAAGGGGCCTAATTTCCCCTAGAGCACTGATAATCCACGTGGTATGACACCCATTCAAAGATTGGTAAAGCTTCTCTGCAGCTTCATGGAGCTCTTCAAAGTCCTTTGCACAGTTAGAGGAAAAGTTGAAGGAAAAGCTGAGAAATTAAGAAATCCTGAATTTAACTGTGGGATAACATCATATTCTATGCTTGCCAGATTCAGCTTTTCCAAAAATTATGGACCAAATTTAAGAACTTAGTTATACAAACACTGAATAAGCAACGGGCCAAATCCCTTTGGTTTATGTGCAGGCTTTACTTTTGTCTTTCAGGAGTTAACATTGACTCATTTTAGTGACACACAAAGAGATGAGGAAAAAGATGTTGCAAGTGAGCATCTCTAACACTACCTTTTAAGAACTGGAGATGAATTCTGGCAGTACCAATGTAGTGTGAAAGGAAATTCTTAATGACTACTGGAAGGACATTTTTCTCCCATAAGAAAAATAATTTACATCTTAGAATAAATATAGCCAATATTAGGAAAAAAAAAAAAAAGGCATATTATTTTCTATTTAAGAGTATTAGAAAAGATAAAACTCTGCATTTAGCTTCATGAAAATAGAAGTATTTTAAAAGAACCACTAACCCCTCTTATAAAGGCTCTTTTTTAAACAGAGATTAAAACTGGTTGTTCATAAAAGTCACCTCTGTCCAGAGATGAACCACAAAGCTAAACACACAAAAAGCCCTTGATAAAATGTTCTAGCATCAGCTCGCTTACAGCAGCTCACACAAGGCCAAATAGAAGAACCACACATTGTCCTTAACTCAGAGGTCCAGAGTGAGACAGACATCCAAACTACTCACTCTTAGGATCCAGTTTTACCGTAAGTCTGCCAAGGTGCACCATAACTTTGTCTATAATGAAAACAACAGCATATCTGCTTCTTAAAGCTTTTCATTTTTTCCTGAGGTTTGAGTATTCTTGATCTAGTGGGTTCACCTGAACTGAAACAAGGCAGAAAGCTGTAAAGCAGCGTTGCTTGTATAGTGAAATAAATACTTACCAAATGCTGCTTAAGTTTGGACAAAAACTTCTTCAGTATTTTGTCATGATGTTCCTGAAACCTCAACAGTTTTGGAAAACCAGGAATAAAAAAACCTAAGAAAAGAAGTTGACCATTTAACAAGCATTTGTACTATAAAAATTACATTAAAAAAGGCATTAAGACTCCAAGAACATTATCCTTCTATAAGACCACTGAATCTGAACAGATATTCATAACAATATTTTGATGTTTCCATACAGATATGCACATCCTCCTGCCTAAATAGCTACAATCAATAGTAGTGACTATTACTAGATGTGTGACTTAGTGACTATTATCAGATCAGAATGACAAGTGACAGCAGATCCATCAGTGCTACATTAGCCAACCCAATGTAAGATCATGTGAAAACCGTATTTATAATTATTCTTTAAAAGAAAACAAAACAAAGAATCACAACCCACACCCACTAAAATTGAAATTATAGGCCAGAAAATTCATGATAGAAGGGCAAACAGCATAGGTATCTAGTAGAACTGTCTGCATTGAAGAAAAGACCATAAAAAAAAGACAAGAGGGATATTCCAGCAAGACATCATTATTATATAAGTAAAGACTGTAAACTCATACAACTGAAACAATGGGCATAAAAAACCCTATCTAATAGGTTTAGTGATCATACATGGAAAAGGAAAGCTCTAAGATCCCCTTCCAACTGAGGTATCAGCAGAGTTAAAAAATGGCCCAGAGCAAACACATAACACAAGGCAAGAATCACAGACAGACACTGGGTTATATAGATCTAGTACGGCAGTTCCCTATTCTTAGGATGAAAAAGGTTATTAAAAAACCCCAAATATCTTTTAAGCAGTATGAAAACTGGAAGAACAAGTATAGACCCATAGCAGCCATGCCACTTAAAAAAAAAAAATGACTAAAGAAGTTCCAAACCCAAAAGCAAAGTCTTTCTAGTTACCAATTGTGTAACTCAGTGCACAGTCACTAAAACACAAGATTTACTACCTCAGAATCACACAGGTTTAGTATTTTATAGATACAAATGCAAATTCTACAATACTTAAATGTCAGGTTGCATATTAGGAAATTTCAATAACACAGGCAAGGCATTTGGTTTCTTTCTTACTGTAAACAGTGAATGACTACATCAAAGCTAATTAGCCATCAACAGTAACAATAAAGGTTCTTTTTCCATGGAAGGTTGCTCTTTCACGTTTATATACACCAACTCGTTATGCTGAATTTCTAAGACTGTAGAAAAGATCAATGGAAAGAGCTTCCAAAAAAAACAGGTAATTTTCAGGGTCAGGTGTCTGTATTTTTATCATTTAGAGACTTCACATACAATATGAAATACCCCAGAGACCAAATTCATCTCTTGATTTCAAGTGGTGTTATATTAGAAATTAGTCTGGCTAATGGGCTGCACCCAGAAAGTATTCCAGGTTGCCATATCACAGGTAAAAGTGAAAAACACATGAAAAACCTTGTCTGTGGGGAGGAGCTTTCAACCATCCTAATCTTGCCAATATGATTCTAATTGAATTACTCAGCCCACTCCCATGATTTCCATAGGGAGATGCCCATTTCAAAGAACCATCTGATGGTCTGTGGCATCAAGTGCAATTAGAAAAGTTTTTCTTCACAGATATTGGCAAATTGGAATTGAAATTACTTAAGCTTTAAAGAGTTGACCAACAGTGCTTTAAGCTAGTTTCTCCAAAGAACACAGAAAGCGCAAACTGTAATATGACATCAGTTAACTCAGTTTTAAAGTTTTCTTTCCACAATCTGCAGTGATATTTACAGCTGCACAGTGACATAAACTGATTTAAAACAGATACATTCTAAGAATCACAGGAAATCCAGGTTGCATGGGACTTCTGGAGATTATCTGGTCCAACATGTTGAAGGAAGAACCTTAGACTAGTTGGCAACATTTAATAAATGATAAATTGGCAACACATGAGTTATAATTAAAGTTTTATCAGCATATTTATAAATGCAAACTTGCCTAACAGGAGCTGCCAAGACAGTTTCAATGTGTATAATAAAGCTGTGGCATGATGGTTCATATGCCCTGTGGAGGAGCTCATCAAGCCTTGGGCTAACTCAAAGCTCCCTCCTTCCCTCTCAAGTCACTTGGCAGGTGTGTGATAGGAATGAAGGAGGGGAAGAGAGAGGTTTGCAATATCTCAAGCAACAAATCTGCCTGTGTTCACCCTCTTGTTCATCACATCTTTGTTTACCATGCACACGATTTGGTAAATAGGGAGCTGATTTTGACTTACTTCCCCCAAAACACCTAGAATTTTCTGTGAGCTTTGAGAAGCTCAGTATTCTACACTGTTGCAGTTGCACAGGTTTGGATTATTCTGAAATCTATAGATTTTTTGCAAGATGCTTTTAGTCTGTGTTTATTGTGTAAAGCTCTAAGAAAATATTTTGACATTTGACGAATTCAAAATTTCATTTATGACACTGACATCAGATAACACTTTTTTTCCTTCCCCAGTGCTGATAGCTTTGCAGAACTGTAAACAGCAAACTAACAAACCATCCCTTTGTTTTGGGGGTGGAGAACATTCAGGAACACTGAAAAGCCTGGGAAGGAAGATATCACAGAATGAGAAATTCTTCAGCAGGGAAAAGCAGCTAGAGCTTGCTGGAAATTTGCTAAAACCCCAAGTTCTGGATGGCATTTACTTTTGCAGCCTTCCAAGAACCACAGCTTTTGTGAATCACCACAACTGTAACATCACAAAGGTTTTGGAATTCCTGGGCTTGCTCCATACCAACAGCCATGTAATATGCATAGATCATAATAAATCTGGCATGGAAAGAGAGAACTACCAATAACATAAGAACAACATTACCAAGAGAGCAGGAAATTCTGTGTGAGGCAGAGATAAAACTGAGAAGCCTGAAGTTCATGCCTAGACACAAGTCCATTTTTTACTGCAGATTCCTGTCCTGCCAAATGATAGCACAGCTGCAATATTATTTAACACATTCTCTATTAGGTTTCCACTACTATTTTATTACTATATAGATGTCTACATAACCAGCTTTCAATTGGTTACATTCCCTGAGAGAATAAGAGAAGAGGAAACCATCTGATTTTCATTAAGAACTATTTGAAAGATATCACATATAAAAACCATTACTTACTCTTACGGATGAGAGCTCCAGTAACATGCAATACCTCCCTCAAGTATAAAACTCCCATTATGTCTTATTTTTGACCAATCAGAACAGCATAGTTCCATTTTCAAATAATTTACAGCTTAAATAGGACAGGCTGAAACCTAAATATACTGACATGAAACTCCATACCATGCATAGCGTGCTTTGGACCAGAGAGAAGTTTCACCAAGGCCCAGAAGGCATCTTCTTCATTCATGTACATCAGGAGCAAAGCTGTGATCTGGCTCATTCCCTGACAGTATCCAACTTCCTGAAAACCATACAGTGGAAATATTAAAATGCTGGAAACAAAAGCCTCATAGCCATAAGCTTTTAGCTTTTCCTTGGGGTACTGGAGGAAAGATGATGCCTGTCCTGATGGCAAAGCTTCCCACCAAACACACTTCATATTTAAACATTAAAACTATTGGCAGGTAGAAGGGATGATGCACAACCCTCCAACTGAAAAATAACTTGGAAGTATTGATTGCTCATTAGAACTCACTACTGATGAACAAAATCCTTTGTCAATACTAATATTTTCAAGTTACTGTATCATCTTATTGTCCAATGGATGCGTTTCTCATTTAGCTGTGATTTGGGGGGTTCTGTGGAGGGTGAGAGTATCTGGCTTTGTTCTGGTTTACAGTCAGGGCACCATCTGATAACCGCAGGATTTTTCAAGAGTGACCTGTAACTATAAACTTGCTCAAGTTTAGCAGCCCAATAGCAAGCAACTCTAATAAACCCAAAGAAAAAATTTATTGTTCCAAAACTGAACTTGAGTACTTCCTCTGCTATTAATTTTGAATTTTATGGCAGGAACCAGCTGTCACTATCATTCAGCTGTTCAGATAACCCCATCAATAAAGTATATGTATGGAAAATTACTTAATTGTTGAGTAAGTTTTTTCAGGTTTCCAAATTCTTAGCACAACTTTGCTCTAGGGATAAAACCAAAGCATTAGAACTGCTACACATTAAGAGGAAAAATACAACAACAGAAGTGCGAAATAAAAACTTCACTATAATATTCTCATCATTACAGTTTAATGATTGATTTGAAACATAATTATTCATGCAACTTGAAAATACAAGTCCAGTGTTTTATAGAAGGCATAAAAGGCCAGACAGAAAGGTTTAGATTTTGAAAAAATCCAAACAAACCAGTATTTAATTCAAATAACTGCTTAATTTCTCTTTCCTCTTCTAAAGCTAATATATTTTATATTGACTTCTAGAGAGTTGCTGATGGATACAAAATGGAAGATATACAGAAATGCTCAAAATGGGCCCAAGGAATGAGGGGACAGTGCATTAAAACCACAGTTAAACGTGGACACGATGGCGTTTCTTTTTCTTCTATTTTTAGCATACAGCCAAAAGACATTGCAAAATACATAAGCTTCTAACCCTTATGAAATAGTCTGGAAAGCCCACTCTAATAAATCCCCATCCAGGACTGCAGCCAAGACAAAGGGCTTATGTAAAGAAGATGCAACCTTTTAAACTAATTTCAAATTTTTAGAACCTTTCAGGTTATGAAACACACCTGTGGACTCCAACATGCATCTTTCTGCAGTATTTTCCTCCCCATCATTCAAATGAAAGGGAGGCAGATAAAATAATGGGGGGAAACATCAGTCACATAACACTCCAGCACAACACAAATTCATTATTTTAATTAGACACAATCCTTGGCTTCAGCCAAATTGTAAGCACAGTTCAGTCTGTCCAATAAAACTCCTGAGATGCTTCATTTTAACTTCAGCTCAAAACACATCAACAAATCATTTATTTCTGTGTACCTCCAAAGGTCTCTGAAACGTCTGTTGGTTTTTTAGGGAAAAAGCAATACAAGTTATCTTACAGCACATTCAGAGAACCAGATTTAACTGTGAAGGAACACAACTTACCGTATTATATATGGAATATGCAGCTAAAACATGGAACAAAGATTGTTGCCTGAAGAAATAAGAGCAGAAAATGAAAAAAATTATAGTATTATCTTTTGTAAAAACAGAAAAACATAGAAGTAGTGAACTGGATTTTGGAAACACGTTTTCCCAATTTAACCTGTCTAGCACTAAAGACCAGGATAAACCACACTTCACAATGATAAGTGCTTCTGATTTCAAGCCAATTTCATAATTAGCACCTTTAAGATGTTTTACATGTTGAAATGTTTCAAAAAGTATCAATAATACTTTAGAAGAGAGTGATGGCACATCATCATTTTTACAGACAGGTAAAGTGAATCATTGCATGGGTGACATTTCAAACACTGATTTATTGTGAATGCCAAAATTTAAACGCCCTAAACCTGATTTCTGTGCTTGCAGAACACTAACAGCTGTTACTGATTCCAAACAGAGATGTAGAAGTGAAGATGTGAAATACACAAAGCAGCCACAAAGGTGTCTTAATCTTGGCACCAAAATTAGAGTCTGCTCTAGTGACTGCTACTGTCAAACTGAAGACAATATTAACTCTGGCTCAGCATCTTGTGCTCAGCCCTCTGTTGATCTCTGGATACTTCAGAATTACCAAGAGCTTTGTAGAGGTCCTTCGCTTTCTGTAAAACAGTCTAACCTGTGAAGGTAGCCAGACAAAAAACCCCAAACAACAACAAACCAACCAGCACAACTCTGATCTTTCCAAGTGGTATATGAAAGTAATGGTGGAGAGCTCTCATAATCAACTTTTAAACTCACAGCTACTTTTTGTCACCTGTTCAGGAGAGAATCTGGATACCTGAACACCTACTTTCATCTACAAGCTGAGTTTTTCACATTGTCCTTTTTCTATCCAGAGAAATTTTCTTCCTGTTACTAATCAATGAATGGAAAGATGTACTAGCAGGCTAAAAAACAGCATAAACCAGAAGCTGCTTATTTTCTTTTGGGAAGAGGATTTATACTTGGAGAATTTTACCAAACATCTACATTATGGCATTTTGGTTTACCCTCTTGCAGAATTGAAGTTTAGCCATTCTTCAGTAACCAAAGAAGGTACTAGCCATTAAGCTGAGCCTCATTTTACAAGGACAAACAAACAGGCCCCCAATGTACATAGGAACCTCCTGTACCCTCAGATGACCATATGAAACTGAGCATAGGAGCTCTATCTCATTCACAGTTACATACACAGAATAATGGTGATTTTAGTATTATTTACACTTGATGGTAGCACTAAAGACCTGTAAAAGAATGACCCTTCAAAGACATACAGTCTGCTTAAAAGTCAAACAAGCTATTGACTTACCCAGGGGACTTTATTTCACTGCTATGTGAAATGATTTCTGAATTTTTCATTGAGGCATTGCTGGAAATGCATAATATATGTACAGTAATTCTGAGATCTATTCCAAGTGTGAAATTGCTTTAGGCAGCCAAAGGCTTTCCTGTGGACTCTGAGGGCATGGTTACAACAGCCACAGGGACTGGAGATGGCTCTGTTTGTGTTAACCCCAAACTGATGAGGCAACGAGCTTCTGCTGACATCTAAAATGTGTGCACAGAACAAAGAGAGGCCCGAGCAGCACAGGCACTGACAGCCCTGCACAAATGGATCTGAACTGCACTGGCTGCATGAATAGTCTCAGCTTGGGAATCTCCGCTCTGTGCTCTTTCCTTACAGCCATCACAGAAATTCCCCGATTTAGAACTTTTCCACAAAACATCTAGAATAACAATGAAAGAAAATGTTACTTTTATTATCACATCGAAGTCCACAGCTCTGAGTACTGCTTTTTGAGAACAGCAGACTACCATAAAATCTGCCTTGGCAAGAAAAGGAGATTAAAACCTGAACTAATACAGAAACAGAAGGGGAAAAATACCCTCTTCTTCTCAGCAGGGTGCTGATGCTGCAAACAAGCAACAATACTGATGTTTGTATCCTCACTTTTTTCACTATTAAGCATTTTTAAAGATGACAGCTGCCTAATATTCCTCATCTAGTGGCAGCAAAAAATAACAAAACATTCTGAAGAAATTCAAAAGCATTACGGCCTACAGTTCTAAATAATTAAATGCTCACATACAAAAATACTGCTTTATTTGGTTCTGAATCAGACACTGGGAGAAGAAGAACACGAAATCCAAAGAAAGTCTAAAATCTCTGGGAAGGTGAAAGTTTACTTACTTTACACCGTATCTGTCCCGAAACATGATGTGGTCTCTGTACGTCCGGTTTACATCAAGGTCAATTTGCCGGATATCTGGCGACGACCCTCGTGCTTGACACTTCAATTTCTGGGAACACGGTAAAGAACAGAATTTAAGTTTAAAGTTGTGAACTCTAAAATAGCAGAAATCTGCTTGACTGTACAGCTATATTAAAGTAATTGCCATCACGCGATTTAAAACAATACAGAATAGCAACTCATGAGATTAACGGTTTTAACTCCCAAAATAAGCTTATACATGTACAAATTCTGTGACTCAGAAGCAGCCACAGAGAAAAGATGTAGAAAGACCAATCCCATAACACAATTTTTCACTGCCCATATTTAAGGTTGTTTCAGCATTTCGAATTTCTTATTGCCATTTCTCAAGCAGGCACAGCACTAGAGAAAGACAGAAAATTAATTTTGCTACTCAGGAACAAGAACCTGAGATGCCAAGTGCTCTAGACTAGACTTTAAGCAAGTGATTTAGTGTGGTTTTCATACTTTTCCTGTCGTTTTCTCTAGCAGAAGTAACAGCTACATAGCTGCCATTTATTACCTAAGTACAGATAATGGACATTTCTATAGTAATTTCCTCTGTTTTTCTGTTCTAATCTAATTTAGCTGTAGAGTACGTCTACTTTAGCACTTGCTTTAGTGTTTTATAATTAAATCCATTTTTGTAACTGAATACTTATGAAGCCTGCACAGGTTTAGACTGACACCTTATTTTTTGCACTTAAAATGATTTTCTCTTGACACTCATTCATTTACTCTCACTTCTGTCCGTAAAAGTTGAGTTTGCAAGCCTCTGGATTCAATATGGTATTTTCAGAACATTACTTCTGTCTATCAGAGAATACCACAAAAGGCAAAACTCTACAGACTCTGGTTGCAAAAAAAGAAGAGTAAAGACAAAAAGAATAATAACAAAGGGATCAAACAGGGAACAGTAACATGCATCAAGTCTGTTTGAACACAACCAGAAGCTTTAGGCACATGAGGAATAACTTGTAAGTCACTGAACCAACATAACACTAACCACATCTCAGCTATGTGCACCTTTCAATATAATTTAAACTAAACACCCAGAATGATCTGTCCCCCCCAGACAGACCAGAAAGGCAGCAAAAGGAAAATTTCTGTTTTTTAAACACCTATGGTTTGATGGAATATAGGAAAAGAAGCACCCTGAGCCCTTGCAGTCGTGGCAGCTTCACGTGTGAGAGAACAGAAAGGTACCAAAAATTTGAGAAACAGGAAGGACAGAAGGTTAAGAACTGGTCTTTCCCCTGCAAAGAGAACTGAAAGAAGGTATTTGACCTACAACAAATGTGTATTATTCTTCTAAATTTAGGGTGTGCAGTTTGTGACATTTGCAGTGAGCAGTGTTAATATAATTTCAGGAAACAGGAAAATAGAGAGCAGCAAGATGAGTATATCGCAAATAAATCAGATAGTGATGGAAGAAACTCTTTCTACTTCTGTATCTGAACTACAAACACGTCTTTGTTTTGTATTGAGCATTAGATGACACTAATAATTTCTGAAGATTATTTCACCTATTTTTAAATGCTTCTAGTTTTACTTTGCATTCTTCCCTGCAACGACATTAATCAGCATTAACTCTGTTTTACTTTGGATCTCCCACTACTCTTACCGAGGAATTTACAAAAAATATAATAGTCTGAAAGAGCAGCCTGTTAGACTAAAGAGTGAGAAATATGAGGAAGGTAACAGACACCAAAATTTAGATAACACCAATCCCAACACCAATCTTCTTCCATAAGATTCCTCATCTATTCACACTCAGTCTCAGCTCAGCTTTTGAATACACAGCCTTTCTCCTAGCTGAAACAAGCAATAGAGTGCAATGTAATTTCTAATTTATTTTTTTAACACTGCATAACAGCAAAGGCTTAATAAAGCCTGTAGTTTTAGTATCTGGTATTTTTTAATTAAGTAGAAATTCTACAAACTCACATTATAGAAGTCTTTCATTTCTTCTTTCATCTTAGGAACATCAAGCAGCAAAGACCAGACTTGCCCTCTGAACTGCAGTGGGATCCCTTTATAAATTCTCCTATGAAACTGCAAAAAGAGAAAAGAAGATAAAAATGCAGCACAATTCACAATGCTCTGAATAAAAGGAATAGTGATGCACAACATGCTAAAGAGAAAAATGCAATTACACCAACTGCCCTAAGAAAGGGATGACCTGCTGGTGACGAAGTGTTCCAATGTGTTTTGAGGAACATGTCCAGCAATGCCATTTGGGACCTCTTGACGGAATCCAGAGGCACAGGGACTAAATGGATACACAGGCCAAACCTTCCCAGGTGGCGTTTTCAAGTCAGGACTTTTGCATGTAGGAAGGTCTGTCAAAATTGTATCACCTTTGCCGAGCAAATTTTGTGATTTAGATCCCAAAAATCAGATTCCTAGCAACACTATTTCAGGGTAAGCCACAAATAACTCACTGTAATTATGGTCTATAAATAGAAATAGCAAAAGGCAAGCAGCAAAATCACAAAGCTTTAAAAATTATCAGTAAAAAACCAAATGCAGAACTGATTTTTGAATACTTGTAAAACTGCAACAGAGTGCTGAAATGTATGTTATGCAAGGAGACAAACTGTTGAGATCACAAAAAATCAGAATGTGCCATTTCTAAAGCTAACAGATCTCAGACTCTATTTCTAAACTAATAATCAGTCTCCTACATGCATATTAAAACATTTCCAAAAAAAACCAACAAAAAACACAAAAAGGTGTTACCATCTTTTGGAGACATACCTAAGACAAGGGAAATAAAAAAGGCAACCCTGGCAAAGAAAATGAATCCTTCTGAAGTTATGTTTTTACCATTATTTTAATGATTACACAGGGAGACAATTAGATTCAAAAGAGAACAAACCACACACAATTGCTCTCCAATTCTTCCTTAGTGTTTATCCTACAATGAAAGTCAGACCTTAAAAATCTCAGTTGAAAAAGCTACCACTTCCTTTAAACATTTTTATAAAAAAGTTATGCTTGCAGTAAGAAATATTTCAAAAGCAATGTCCTCCTCAAAGACAGGATTTTTCTTCTTTTCACGTTATTTCACATCTCCAGTTTTGGAAAATTAATGAACCCCTCTTTGCAGTATATTTCCAAACCTCCTGCCATTTGGAATATATTGGCTCTTTAAAGGTGTCTTTAATTCCAGCAAGGATTTGTGTCTGGATTGCAGAATCTGTAACTCTTGCACAAGTAAGGTTATGAGTTTCTTCCCTTGCTCCTTTTTCAAATGAAAATTATAAACTTGTATAAAATACAGCAGCCATCCTGAAGACTGTCCACAAAAAAAATGTTGTGCTTCATAAAGAAAAATTTGCTGCCTTAATACTAAGAATGCTAAAGCAGCAACACTTGTAGTGCGAGCACAGCTGGGCCAGTGCAGTTTCTTCTGTGAAGGTGAAGAAGAACATACAGAGCTCCAAAGCAGCCTTCTCTACAGATGGATACCCTGAGCTCAGGTCACAGAATTCCAGTGTGTGTCAACCCAGACACAAGGGTAACTGTTTGTGGGAAATAATTCAAGTCTTTTGAAAGCCAGACATCCCCAACTGCAGTGGAGTCATCCTAGGAAGAGATTAGCCTGTCTACTGGAAAGCAAAATGAGCCAAATTTGCAGGATCTTTTCTGGAAATCTGGAGGAAAACTAGGGGAAAAAAACGCAGTGATCTATGTCCTCAGTGATCGGTAGTACTATTTATTCCTCAGACCCATGTACAGCAACAGAGCACCTTCACAACAAACACTTTTTTCAGCTAATTATAATTTTTTAACTCATTTGCAAATGTCTCCAAGAGCAAAAGATTATTAATGAAGACAACTGGTTGAAGAATAAACTCTCAAGACTACTGTTGAATAAATTAGTATTTTGAGAGAAGGTCAGGTGGATACAAAAGGCCAGAAATAAGCTTTTATAATAATAGCTTCTTATTCAAACAGAATTAAAACAATTCAAACCATCCATCCAAAGTGTGAAGATGTTCAGGGGCTTTTTGGAAAATAAAACTGAAGGAGAAGAACCTCCAGTTTCAGAGGAGTCCTTGGCATTTACAATTTTCCCATCTCCTGCACTGCCTAGATTGAAACAGCCAAATGCTAGAAGAGCCCTTAAAGGAGGAAGTAAAAACTGAGACACAGAACTGTGGAAGTGCTTTTCACAGAAAAGTTTGAAAAATGAGTTGCAAATATAACTTTTAAAAGAGCAGAAAGGACAGAGAGGCACCACCTGACAGAATAAACCCAAATAACATTCACAGCTTCTTGCAAACCATTTTACATCTGTGTTCAGCTGACTCTGCTGTTCCAACTATTCTTTTATTGAGGCAGAGGAAAGCTCTCAGTCATCCCAAGTCATTACTAGATCCTGCCTACAGACTCAGCAGAACACTAGACCGAAAACTTTCACTAGCTGATACAGAGGAGAGAAATGTCACTCAGTCATGGCACAGGTTCCACTGCACAAAGAAGAACATGGAAACAAGTGTGAAAAATTTCATACACAATGGAAAACTAAGAGGAGTGGCTGATACACCAAGAGGGTTGTGCTGCCATCCAGAGTGATGTCAACAAGCTGAAGAAATGGGCTGCCAGGAGCCTCTCAGAGTTCAACAAGGAGAGGTTCAAAGTCCTGCACCTGGGAAGGAACAGCCCCAGACACCAGAACATTCTAGGGGTCACCAGCTGGAAAGCAGCTCAGAAGAAGAGGACCTGGGAGTCCTGGTGGACACCAAGTTGAGCAGCAGCCAGTGCAGTGCCCTTGAAGCAGATGACCAATGATATCCTGGGCTGCATCAGACAAAAGTATTCCCAGCATGTTGAGGGAGGTGATCCTTTCCCTGTACTCAGCACTGGTGAGTCCAGTTGTGGGCTCCTCAACACGAGACGGACATGGACACATTGCAAAGGGCTACAGAGATGATGAGACCATCTCTGCCATGAGGAGAGGCTGAGAGGGCTGGGACTGTTCAGCCAGGAGCAGAGAAGGCTCAGGGGGATCTTATCAATTTGTCTTTTGCATAACGATGAAGGAAGGGTGCAAAAAGGACAGAGCCAGGCTCTGTTCAGTGGTACCCAGTGACAACCAGAGGGAACGGGCATAAACTGAAACACTGGAGATTCCCTCTGAACTTCAGGAAAGATTTTTTCACTCTGAGGGTGATGGAGCACTGGCACAGGTCATCCCGTCAGGCTGTGGTGTCTCCAACCTTGGACATACTCAAAGGCCATCAGGACATGGTCCTGGGCAGCTGGAGGTGGCCCTGCTCGAGCAGGAGGCTGGACCAGGTGACCTCAGAGGCCCCTTCCAACCCCAACCTTTCAGTGACCCTGTGCAATGCTGCAGCTTTGCGAAAATGACACGGCTGTGCTGCATCTTGGGGACTGTGGGAGGGAACCCACACACACTTCACTGCAAAATTAATTTCTGATAATCATTCAGTCACCAAACAGTTAAAGAAAAGATAAATGAACAAACTGATTATTAGCTAGCTGAATGTCTTTACCATAAGTACCATTCTAGTGCCCTCTGCTGTCTTTTATATCCTTATGTAATACCAGGTTAAAAATCTGCTGAGAAATGCTGGTTGGGTCTATACACTTGCAGAGCTCTCATCTACTTTTCTGCTATCTCTGAATTAATAATTAAAACAGAAAATAGAAAATTCAGGAGGTTACTTTTTTCATCTGCTTCAGGGAAGATGAAATATTGAGTTAATTTTTAACAAATTATTTAAAATTAAAGCTTCCTTAAGGTAACAGCTCAAAACAAAATATATAAATATACATAAAAATACAGGTTTAAGTTCTGTATCACATCTAAGCTGATATTCAGCCAAGGACAGCAGTCAAACTCTTGCAATTATTAGTAATATTGTTGATCCTGAAGTAGGTAGGAGAAACTGACACTAAATGAGGCCCTATCACCCAGGAATTCAAAGGAGCTTCTCATGCAAAAACAAATTGGACCTCTAAATACACTGAATATACAGAATTAACTAAAACCCTTGTAAAGCAAGAAGACAAAAAAAAAAATTAGTATAGTCTCAATGAGGTCCATAATGTCCAACATGCAAAAAACACCTGGAAAACATACAGCCTCCCCTCCCTTTGTCCAGCCCCAATATCTCCACCTCATAACCCAACTGGTTTCTGGACAAGAAATGAGGCCACTGTCACACAGCACTGGCCTGAAGAGTGGCAACTGGCATCATTGCTCCTGCAAGATATAAAGCTGGTTTTCTTGAAAATAAAACTTTCTCAGCTGCGTCAGGAAGAGCTGCACAAGCAGCAGAGGGACTCTGCCACCTCAAAAAGCATCAGTGATGAGAAGCGTAAGAATTAAAATCTGAAGTCTCACAAGAAAGTATATTTATAATGAAAAGAAAATATATTTATAAAGCCTGCTGCCTTTAGAGGTTCTTCAGCTTCTGTCGGTTGCATAAAACAAGAAAAAGTGCAAATAGAGGAGTTGTTCCATCTCATTCAAAAATCTCAGGAATGCAAAGAGGGTTCTTCATTAAGGCTCTGTGTTCAGATTCCAAACGACCTGGAGACTTGATTATTATACTGTGTGTGAACACAGCCAGAACAGCTGGAAATGGCAGCCACCCTGATTGTTTCTCTTCTTCCTTTCCCCTTCAATTTAGGCAACTTCAATCACAGATAGATGAAGGCAAACAGGGAAAGACAGAAATACTTTGGTGGAAATACTCAAATGGGAATACAGCATGTAACAGTTTTATTTAATCTTTCCTGAAAGTTATGATCATACTAAGCCAGGAAAGATTTACTATCTGTGGATGGTTGATTGTACCCTGAACCACTAAGCAGTAGAATACAAATAGGAAATAAAAGCATAAACTAGAGAAGGACCACACTGAAACACAAACTTTGCTGCTCTGTGCCACTTCCTGCATAAGAAATAACTGATGGGGAGATGAAAGCTTTGTTTTGACAAATATCAATCATGCAAAGACACAAGGGCAGTTACACACTTCAGAGTGGTATCTATAAGAACCATGACAACTCCACTGAAAGAGACGCCTAAATAACCACACAGGAATCAAGGAGTTTTATACACAAAGAGCAAGTCAGACAAAAGCATCAGGAGGCCTTTGTGAATGAACAGGAGCTCCTGGACAATCTCAAACAGAAAAAGGAAGCCTACGGGGGGGGAAGCAAGGACAGGCAGTTTGGAGGAATACAGAGAGACCGTTCAAGCCGCCAGGAAGCAGGTTAGAGAGCTAAAACCCTGGTGAGACTAAATCTGGCCAGGGACATCAAGGGCATCCTATGTAAGGAAAAAATTCTTCCCTGTGAGGGTGGTGAGACCCTGGCACAGGTTGCCCAGAGAAGCTGTGGCTGCCCCATCCCTGGAAGTGTTCAAGGCCGGGCTGGATGGGGCTCTGAGGAACAGAGTCTAGTGGAAGGTGTCCTTTGTGTATGGCAGGTGGCTGGAACTCAATGATCATTAAGGTCCCTTCCACCTCAGACCATCCTATCATTCTGTGATTCTACATTGTTATAGAGCTGTACATGGGCTCACTTTATTATGGCGTGTTTCATTACCTCTAAACTATTACTCAAACATGGCAGAGCCTGGCATATTTCTGGTCTCAATATGACAATTCTTCCATCTTTTCCCAGTTCCTCATGGTATACATTCCTAATCTCTATTCCCCACCCCCTCTTTTTTAGAAGGTTTAAGCACAAGCATTCTAACCGGAAAACAGTGCGAAGTTCCCAGAGGCTTCATCTCTTTCTTGAGATATTCTTCAACAGTGAAGATCAGGGGAAGATGTAAACTGAAGCATCTCAAATGCACACACACACCACCAGTGTGTTAATGTTTTCTCATTAATTCTCTTTGTGAAGTTATGACAGAAGAAAAAAGTTGAGAAGCAGCCTATAGGCAGGCCTGCAAGAGTACTGAATGAAAACTGTAGTTTTCAATTAAACATTTGACAGTTTGGGATAATGGAATCAAATATATGGATTCATTTACAGTATGTGTACAGTATGAACAGATTCCTTCAAGGAAAAATTCCCTTAGCTGTATATTATGAAGGCTCACACAAACAGCCTGTCCAAAACCCTGTATTTTGTACATACCTGTTGTATACCTGAGACCATCACTTTGTCTGAGTCTCCCTTCCTATCTAAGAGCACAAGCGTATCTCAAATATGCCATTTTCCAAAACCAAGCCATCACTACAATTATAATCTATAATCCTACAACATTATTACTGTTGTTGTTGCTGCAATGTTCCCTTCAGTGCTGTTTCTAAAGAATACTGATTTCAGGAGCAGCCTGACTGCACAGAAATCACGGCAGTGTCAGGTGAAGTGAGTCTTGTAACACACAGACTGTTCATTTTCTTTAGCCATTTGTTCTTCTAGCATTAACCACTTTATGCAGTCAAGTGAAGACAGAACACAAGAGTCATGAACTGTTCCTGCAACTACTCCTTCCATGCTTCAAGAATGTGAGCATGGAAAGCTGGTGCATTCTTCCAACACACTTCCAGATAAAAACTGTCTTTAAGAACATGGGCAGGTTTTCCATAAAGAGAAGTGACAAATAATGTCTGCATTCCACTGGATGCTCAGGAGGAGGAGGCAGCTGATTCTTTATTCTGTATGTTCTGGTTCACTTACCACATAAGATGTGAGAGAGAATAAGGAAAACACCCTTGTTTTTTAAATCTCATGTGCTCCACCAGAGTTCAACAATGAGTGAAAATTTTTCCTAGCCTCAAGCAAAGTTCATCCCTTTATGAACATATTGAATTATTTCAGCCACTATTTATAGTTCAGTGTATAATTTGTTACATGAACTGAAACTCTTTCTGCTCAGCTGATCTGCTATATCTTCTGCATGCCCGGTGAAGGGAGGCTTATTTATTTAAGTCAGTGTCTCCTGGACTGATGTCACCAATGGCTGAAGAGTACAACCACTGCTGCTTAGATGACACGTGGTTATTGTGTTACCTCAAAGGTCATATTTAACACTCTCTTTGCAAAGTAGCTGTTACAGAGGTTTTTTTATTGTCCCTTTGACGTGGGAACATATTTCATCTTAAAATCTCCTTACTGCCACATTAAGAAAACAAAGTCACAAGTGTTAAGACCCCTAGTTTCTCCTCCCAGAGAAAATGGCAGGACAGAAAGTAGGATAGTAAGAAAAACTTTGAGAACAAATAATTATTTTTCATGCATTCATATCATATTTCGAGGAAGTGGACTTTCTAGATTCTGAGCTATACCCTGAAAGAGATCAACCACTGGCTTTGGTTTTTAACAAAAGCAAAGTGCAAGATACAGCCACCAGTCTAAAAAATGCAGGTAGTGAGCAGACAGGATGAGCAGGGGACATGCCAAGTAAATTTCTCCCTCTACTTTCCTTGTAGCATCTCAGCTCTCTGCTCATCAGGCTAACAAGTATTCTGGTCTCAATATCTCTCTTCAAAGGTCTCAACTTTACACAGATAATTTACTTAAGCAGAAGGCCAGTAAGGTGACATTCCAGGCCAGTCATCCAGGCAGGAACCTGGGATGTGTAACAGCTGTCCTTGCTCCTCTGCACAGTGCAGGTGGATCAGCTGCATCAAAAGTACCCCCAAAAGAAAATGCAAGTCTTAAGCTGTGTTGAAGAGAAGAAGGAATCTGAATTTGGGATTCTGTGCATTATCCACCGAACAGCCACAAGACCAGCTATGAAACCCCCCCCAGAACCCAGTGCTGGGAATACAGCCTCTCCAGAAAGGTTTTTCCAGCCAAAATTCTTCCGTAATTTTAAGATGACCAAGACTACAATTCCAGCAAATAAACTGTTCACATGGAAGCCCCTACCTTGCTTTTAAGACAAGTAAAAGTACTTAGCACTTAATGGCACATCTGACATAACCCACTCTGTCTACAGATTATTTTGCACACATGAACACACTGAACAAAATTCCTCTCTTTTGAGCACCAATTTTTTTGGGTAATTCCTCTTGGGTTATTAGGTATTATTGCATTTTGGAAGAACAAAAAACCTTATTCTTTCAGTGTGGGGTTTGGGTTTCTTTCAGCTATCAAACACAGGCAATCTAATTTCAGGGTATACATTCTTTCAGAAGTGACAGCCAATGACAAAGGCATGCAGAATTTTACCTTTTCACTATTCTTGTATTTTTCCCAGCTTTTCAACATCTTAAGCCATTTTGTAGTCCTTTCAATTTCAAGGTGCTTTTGCTGAAAAGGAATTAGAGAATTTTAGTATCTCCAAAATGAATGCATTTAAAGTTATTTATGTTTTTCTCAAAATAACAAGAAAAAGTTTAACAGAGCATTATGAACTTTTTATTCAGTCATCTGAGAACAGCAAAGAGTAACACCAGTTCATTTAAGACATCCACAAAACCAGCCAACCAAAAACCAAGCAGAAACTCTTATTTTCAGCACTATGGAAGAAATGTATTTCGTAGGAGGAAGTTAAGAGGACAAGATTTCTAGAAGTTTCTTCTTTATACATTGGGCAAGTTAAAAAAAAAAAAAAAACTTCAATTTGTTTTCAGACTCAGTAATCGGGCAAATAATTTCTGCTGCAAGCTACTTAAAAGTTACTTGTCTCTGAAATTATCTTCTTTACCCAGACTTGCCCTAAACATAATTAGCTTCTGTTTGCTGATGATCACACAAACCATCCCTTCTTAAAAGGCACAAAGTTAAAAAGGAACAAAAAGAAGTGCATGCAAGAGTGACACTGCAGGAGCAGAAATGGGAATAAGCTTTAATTCTAGACATTAAAAGCTAGAAATCCTTGCCACAATTCTCCTCCTTGGCATATTTTCACCTGAATTACCAGGTAACTTAACATCAGGATTTCTTCTGAAGATCTATTTGCTCAAATTTTATTACTGACAAGAATATTTCAGTAACAAGGTGACAGAATGAGAATCAAACCAAAACAAACCCCATCTTCTCAAAATAAGAAGTTACATTAAGTAGTCTAGCATGTACAGCTACTACCTTAGAGATTGCCCTTCTGTCTATAAAAATATGCAACAGTTGCTATCAACTTCTCAAATTTGGGAACCAAACAACAACTTGGAATCAGCCATCTTAGTCCACAGAATTTCAAGGTGCTTTGGCACGACATGGTAAAAAATCTGTATTTTGTTAGCTCCAATGATGACTTTTTGCAATTATTTTTACAGCTCAGTTTTACATTTTGGAAAGTGTCTCTGATTATACTGCAAAGTTAATAGTTAGCTGTGTGTTTTTAAATTTTTTAATGAGACTACTTCAACTCTCTCATAAAGCTTTGGAGTGGAAGATCCAGACTGGAAAGGTTAAAGCAGAAAAATGTACGTGCGTGGCTATTGCTTTCTCTTCAAAGCTGAATACAAGGAAGAATTTAGTTTTATTGTAAAGGACAGCCCCCTTACCTCCAACTTCAAATCCAGGGATTAATAAAGACAGGAAGGATATTCACATGGCTAGTGATTCAATCTCGTAACAATGTAAAAGTTTAATTTTAAAGCTCCGCAGGATACTGAAAAGTTATTAATACTTTCATTAACTATTTATAAAGTCAATTGCATCCAAAATGTTGGGGGAAAATATAAAAGAAAATTACTACTTACTGTCCCAACAGAATCCTAATTTTAGTTCTAGCTTTTCCCCATCAGAATTTGTTCATTCTTTCTCAGCTATCAATGTAATAAAGTGGGCTTCTTTAACTTCCTGAACCTCTTTAATCCAGGATCCCAAAGCCTTGCATTAGCAGAAGTATAACTTCATGATGTTTAGGTCCACCCCAACTATATGATAGGTCCACAAAACATCCAGGAAATAAGTTGGTTTGGGCTTTCAAGTTATTTTTGTTTAAATTCAAATGATATAAGCCTGACACAAGTATAAAAATGTTACGGGGAAAAGAAGTGCCTCTACTCTTTCAACCTTATCTAACTACTCATGTTGCAATCAACTGCCCACATTCCTGTTCAGGTTCTGGCTGTACTGAGGTATTATCTCAAATACTTGCCTTTTAAAAAAAAATTTAAAAGACGTCTCTTAAGAGTTATGTTAGAGGGGAAGGCTAGAAAAACTATTGCTTCCCAGATATCACAACACTGTTTCTGATTCTCCTTCACACTTGCAACCCCTTTAAGGAATCAGCATTTTCAACATCTCTTAAAGCAGCTGTTCTCTAGGCACAGTTTAGACTGCAGGAATAACAGGAAGTCAGGAAAGGTCTCTGCCCTCAACAAGTTCTTCAGATAATTGGTAAGAAAAATAAAACCCTTTCTGTTTCCATAGTCTTTTTGTTTGTATGTTTGATCTGCTTTCAAGATTTTTGGTCTTTTGAGTCAGAAGCTCACTTCAATTGTATGTTTGTTCAAGCTTTTATGTCTTTGTGTCAATTTATCCCCGTTCTCAAGTGATGCTACTGTAGTCAAAATAGCAATTATTTCTGTGTTCAGTTGTTGAAAACTTTTAGCTACTTCTTTCCCTGCCTGAATTATGTTCACTTTCATGTCTAACAGGTACAACACTGAAAACACAGACAGATCTGAGGCAGCTCATTGCAGAGCAGATGGACGCTGCTGCTGCTCCTTCAGACAAGTTCCATGTAGATGTCACCAAAAAAAAAAAAAAAAACCTATTTATCTGTCTTCTGAGTACATTTTACACTTTGAAGCATTTTTGCCATTGAGAGTAACAGAATCCCTAATTGAAGCAGAGTTGGTTTCCTACTCATGTCAGTAAACAATGCACTAGTGAAAGCAAAAATAGTTGGCAAGCATCCCTCTCGTGCGCAGCACTCCACCTTCCCAGAGAGCACGTGTGCCAGGGGCTGAGGCTTAAAGCGTGCTTCAGCAGAAGCTTCAGAAAAAACCAGAACATGCTACACTGTCCCCCAGAGAATTTATGATCAAGTAAACCAAATCAAATCAAATTACAAAACTTAACAAACTGAAAATGACTTAGAGACATTTCATAGACCTTCAAAATCAGAGTCAGACACAGACTCCAGATTTCCTGAGGTCAGTTCTCTGACTCCTTTCCTCCAGAAAATCTTTCCTCCCCTTGTTTTAGCTGAGATGTGCTGTATGATTCATCTCAAGGTTAAGTAGTTCATAACGAAGGACACTGATTTGATACATTTAAGGCATCAAATGTGCAGCAAAGTAATGAAGCACCAAAATCCTTAATTATAACTATTAATGCACAGTAAAGGTATTATGACCAAAAATACACACACACAAAAACACACAGAAATCCCAGCCAATTCCAGCATAAGTTTGTTTTTATCTGAAGACCAGACTCCAAATTCACAAGGATATCAACCTTCTACATAAGTTGCAAATGAAATGAAAACTTGAGTTAGGAATATTTTTTAAAATTCACAAGGAAAAAGGAAAGCATAAATACTTCTGCCAAGTAAGCGACTTCAAAAGCCATTGTACCAAAAGCTCATAATCTTAGCCTGCATTAACATAACACAGTAATCCTTATGAATGGTAATCTCGAAAACTGCAAAGATTCAAACCCTGCTGACAGAAGCCAGATAAAGCCCAGACCAGCAGAGGTCAGGATACCATCAGGAGTGTAACCAGGAGTCTCATGCAGGAGCATCACTGGATGATTATAAAAACACACTAGACTTGCAATTTAAAACTGACTCCATAAATACAGTTTCTGTGCTGACACTTTAAGACAGCACAAACAAAATTTGGGACAGAGAACTGAGACACTATTTCCACCAATAATTTAAGGCTAACTACAAAGCCACAGTGAATCAGAGCTTCAAAATACATTTACCATAGTAGCTGCAAGCTGCCTAATATTTCTGCTGAGAGACTCACCCCCCTGCTGTGTCCTTCTGATGGAAATGAAATTATACATACACTCACTGTGTTATTAAATGTAATGAAACATGGCAGGAAAATGCAACTATTTCAGGCTGTGTATGCAAAACCACACATAAACCAAGGCAAAACAAAAGAGACTTACAAGTTCTATTCTTTTAGAGTAAGCATCTCTTACTAGCTTCAGTATATAAATGAAGCTCAAAATAATTAATTTTCCAAAGCACTGCTGCTCTTAACACTCAAGGAGCTGAGCTGCCTTGGAATAAGTCATTCCATCCTTTTTCCATGTATTCTACTGATTTATGCACCCAAGAGGGCTAACTTAAACTTACAGCTTTAAATATTTTATCTTGAGTTTTCTGATCTGATTTGGTCTTGGAGAAAGCAACAGACCCAACTGACCAAGGGGAAATACCAACAGTAACTAGGCCCAGACAGGCAGAAATTCAGTTCCCCATTATTTTTATTGCTTTCCACATTCCCAACACATCAGTTGTCAAACTACTTCTCCAGTACCCTCCAGCAGCAGCAGGATTTTTGGACTAGGACATGCTCCAGCTGCCAGCAGGACCTGCATGTCCAGAACACACCCTGCTCAGCAATTCAGCATTACAAGGGAGGTCACCACACTGTAGTGGCAGCAGGATACTCGTCACCATTTCCCAAAGCAGCAAAGCACCCCACGCTCCTCAGGACAGCAGTGCACACCTCAGTGCCAGTGCCACCACCTCGCTCACATCATCCATCCCCCAGCACAGCTGATGGCAGCTCCTGGCACAGGACCACAGCTCTCACTCTTTCAGGGCAGAGCCGGCTGTGAGCTCTTAAGTAGCTCCATTTCCTTCACTAGGTCATATGATGGGCAAGGAATATTCACATCTCATTGACAGGAGCAAATGTAAGAATGAGTGGGCCCCAAGGGATCTGTGGGCGAGTTAATGTGGCCTCAAGGATACAGCTCTTAGGGGACTTAGAATGTGCTTCTTTGGAAATGCAAATCACTAAAACGATTCACCAAATCATTTCACAATGATTTATATTGTTAAAAGCTGTAAATCTGTAAATGTTTACTTCCTAGTAACAAAAGCTGGAGGACAGTGGACTTACCTTTTCTATCACCGCATCATGGACAGGAAGCTCCTCTGGACTGAAAACAAAGATAAAGTTTATATTAGTCTTGATTAATCTTGGCACAAAATCATTTCTGCATAGGTTCTTACAAGTCACCATTTACAGCAGCAATTTGTACTAACAAGTGAACAAGAATTTTGAACTGTAAAGAAGAACTAATATTTTTAAGTACAGAACTAGGATTTTAAATCAAAGTAGTTGCATAACTTACAAAAAACATTGCATAGCTTAAGAAAACTTTTTTTTTCTTCTGTAAAAGCACCTCTGCTGTATTACTGAACTGAAATCCAAACGATTTTTGTTTTATTTGACCATACTATTGTTAGCTGATTTACAAATTTAAAAAAAAAAAAAGTACTTCCTCCTTTACCACTGTGCTCAAGGAAAGGCTCTGAGACTTTGCTTGACTTAGGAGAGCTAACTCACATTTTCTCAAAACTAGAGAACTCACTCTAAGTAACCAGGAAGAAGTAGCAGAAAAAAAAAAAATCTGTTTTGTTACTAGGTACCTAATTAATACTAAAATTTAAAGTCTTTTTACTTCTTACCCTAAGCCTAAAAGGCAGTTTAGGAATTGAAAGCTTGAAAAGCAACCTTTGACCAGATAGATCATCAGACTTTCCATTACCTTCGTTTCATTCTGCGACCTCTGTTTTTCTTATCAAAGAAATTTGTGTTTTTCCTCTCAAAAGTAACTGGACCATCTTTATGCCAAGTGAGCCTGCCTTCCCCTGCAGCTTCTGAAAACACAGCAGCTCGACTGTGAGAAGCAACTCCCTTCTGCTATAGAGGTCTGATAAAATAACACACCCAATAAAACCATGTTTAAAAGGGACTACAACACAGGAAACACTGGAAATACTTTTTAAAATTCCTACTGAGTCTTGGTATTATGAAAAAAACCCTCATACCTACATCATTACAGCTTTTTATAGCGAGGCCATTAAACCCCAGTATTTTAGACCTGCATCCACTCTGTGCAAGGGTGACCTTGGGGAAGGCTACAGAAGTTAATGCTTCAGTCAGTGTAACAACACTCTGATGCAAAGTGCTTGAATTGTATTCAATCTCATTTCATTTATAAGATGCTGTTTCAGATTCAGAAGGTATATTTGAATAAAAAATACAGAATAAAGAAATACATTTGAACCACCTAATCCAATGGAAAAACTTGCTCCCATCAACACCTTCACAGAGACCAAACACAAGTCAAAGTTTCCAGCCCACAGCCCAGAAATTAATTTTAAAACCAAAAGACTGTTGCTTTTGAGCAGCATTGCAAAAACCATAATTCCTTCATTTAGAAGCACTTAACTAATACCTGAAAGTTCTCTTGGTGAACATCAAAATCAAAAAAACTCCTGATCAACATCTAACACACTAGAAATAACCTCTAGTCAGTGCTATTTGTAAATGTTAACAAAATTATACAGTATTGTGCACAGTCTCATATAACTAAATCAAGTAACTGAAAGAAGGCTCTTTGTATGCCAAATATCACCTAGAAATTCAGCTTATTTGAAGCGGAAAGAAAAAGCAAAGAGGAAGAAAAAATTCAGTTTAATACAATCTGCTTGGGGTGGTTGTTGTCTGGTTTGATGTACAAAGACTGCTAGGCCTTCTCACATCACTTAAAATTTCCAATTCTTTAGTGACAGTTGCAGGCCCTGCCTACCCTCCACGAGCCTCCCACAGCAGCCTCATTCTTCACAGCCCTACGAGGTCACACCAGCAGCTGGCTGTGCACACAACAAACCCTTTTTCCTCCAGTGCTGCCTGCAGCGTGAAAGGCAAGGATCTGACAGCTCCGCATCCCCGCAGACTCACACTGGCCACAGCAGCTCCTCTGCTGAACTGGTACCACTTGACAGCTTATCTGCACACTGGCATGGAAGCTGATCACATGAAAGATTAATCAAATCCTATTTTTCACAAAGGGAGAAGGAGTTTTAGTGATTTATTTAGCAATTTAGCAATTGCTCACTGCTAATTTTGGGAGTTACCATCAATGCACAACGAAAAGGCAGGCTGAACCTCCTGAGCAGGAAAAGGCAGCCCTCACGTCCTGGGAAGCAGACACTAAATTAATCCAACATCAAATTTATGCCCACATTGCTCGTTATTTTTTGAGCTGTACAGCTCTGCTCTAATACGACAGAGCTACACTGAAATTCCACAGCAGCACATTAAGGCAGCCCCATGTTTTTATTCCCCAAGATGATGCTGAGCACCAGGCAAACAGCGCAGAAGCCAAATGAATGGCCCTGGGCTGCTCAGTAACTCGCTGGACACGCAGTTGTTCCTGGAGATCTCCCTCTCCACTAACGAGATGGCACCAACTATGCCCATATACTCATATGTGTAAATATTAAAATCTACCCTGCAAGGATTGAAGAAGAGGAAGAGCAGGCACACAAACTCTCTCAAGCCCCTAAGGTATTTTAAATAAATACAGTTCCATTTAGTGTACGTGTTTTCTATGCAGAAGAATCTTAAGAGGTTTTTTTATTATTAGGTAGGAACAGACACAAAATCAATTGATGTCTACGAATCTGTTACTTTATTGTACCTTCTATTTTTTCTTTATAATGATGCATCTTCCCCTTCCTTTCCCAGCCCAGCCAATCTAATATTGTTACACCTTAATTATTTCTTTTAAAAATTAATCTTCTCCAACCATTCGCAGTCTATGTAAACTTGCATTTCTCCATGGTGTTTATCTGCATACTTCACCAAATAAAAATGGGAAGTAGTAAACAATATTAACATAAGATAGCCATATCCTGCCCTAAGATGACTGTTTTCCTTTAATAGCTCAAGTAATATGCATTTAGGGGATACAGAGAGAACAGAAGTGATTAACATCATTATCTTGGAACCATACAATCCTGGATATCCAAAAGAGGAGTCACAGGGATGCTTTTAACTGAAGTCATGAATATAAGGTCTCACTTAGCAGAAAAAAGATCTTAACACTCTCCTGTCCACACTAAAGTAAAATCTGAACTAGGTAAAGTCAGCTGTTGAACGAGACAGGAATTAAGAATCACCACACCTGGCCTGTGCCTTGCCATCAAGACAAGAGCTCCCAGCTGCAGCCATACAGGATCCCAACAGCAGCTCAGGGCTCTGCCTGTCACTGCCAAGCGGCTCTGGAGATCGAGCACTAAGAGAGAGGACTGAAGATACTGTCCACACGTCTAGGAGCTGCAAAACACTGCAAGATCAAATCACAACTGCGGTAAGCTGCCTGATAGTCATTCTACTAGGAGGCTCCTCAAAGACCTCTCACTAGAAGAAAGTGAATACTGGATTCCAAGGTTTGACTGGAACTTGATATCCACCCTTGGTCCTCACTGGTGGTGATCTGCAGCACCAGCCCAAAGCCATCTTCCCATCTTTCAGGCTGAACTACTTCCACTTTCTGGTGAAAAGGTCTCTAAGTTCAAAGACACAAGAGTTCATTTATTGGACTTGATTGAAAATGCCTTTTTTTTATTGCATTGTAAGGGATGAATGGATCTCACATCTTTAAACCTACTACAATGACTAACACAGGTTTTTGTGAATGTTTCAAGAAAACTTAAAAAAAGAAACTATGTCAAATGCATAAATATCTGTCACTTCAGAACATTAAATATGCAGATCTATGGCTTTGACCATTACAGTATGTGTTGTAATTAGCCTCCCAGAGTAACAGTGGTAGTTGAAATAAATTGAAAAGTCTAAGACTTAACAAGCTTACAGTCCCCTACCCACTGCTGCTGTTTAAATCAGTCATCTTTAAACAGCACTTCGATGTATTTTTTCAATACAAACACAAGGAAAGACTTTCTTGTATTAGACACTCAACAGATTTATTCCTTTCCTACATTTGTATTTAAATCCCAAGTATGTTCCCTGCTGATTCAAATCACCGAATTTTCCTGTTTCTAGTTCGGCTTAAGTTTAAGAAATGTAAAGCCTCCTCTGTCCTTTGCAGCTTCAGTTGAGGGTGGAAGGTATTTAGTGCAATGATCAGTAACCTTGGTATACCAATCACCCCAGAATTCTGAATTCCAGAGGATCGATTAATTTCTTCATAGTCACAAGCTGGACAAGGCCTGACAACCAAATTTTCACTGGGAAAAAAATAAGTGACAAAAATTGACCACAAGAAGACCAGAAATACTACAAAGCTTAATTACCCAAAGAATTGTAATGTTCAAAATCTTTTGCTACACAGTACTTTTATTTCTCAATTTCTATTTCAGAACACAGCACTTGCTTAAAAACCCTCTCTACTTGGCTCTAGTCTGTCTAACCCAGACACAACTGGCCAGGGCACTGTGAAGAACTTTGAGGCTCATTATTAGGAAACATTTGTGGGAATAACTGTGATATACACAAGTCATCTAATAAAAAAGTCAATTACATTCAATATTTCTGTATTACTGAACTCAGTGTAAAACAACCACTAAAAAAGTTTAATCTTCATAAAACCTGTAAAGCAGTGCCTATACAAAAAGTTTTCTCACACTATCCTCAGTAATTTTCTCATGCTCTCCTCAAAGTACTCTAAGTGCAATAGCATCACCTTGTACCACCGCACAGAGTTTCATTTTAAATGAAAAGTATTTTGAAATCATATCTGGTGTCACATTTTAAATATAACATAGGATAAGTTTTTTGCAGAACACTGATCTTCATGGTCTCACTGAGTTAACCATAAAGAAACAAATGCTGTGCATTCAGCTTATCATTTGTGATGCACTGTTTTTTAATCCATGAGGAAAACATACTTGCTATTACCCAGGAGACTTACTTTAAAGGCAATATAAAAAAAAAAATTAAGAACCAGTCATTTGTATCATTTTGAAGCTTTCATGATCAAGAAATTTTTGAGTGAAACATCCACAGACATTAGTAAGGTATAAAAGTCAAAACCAAAACTGATGTGAAATAAATTCTTAAGAGTGATCATGCACAGGTAAGGTATGAGGGGAAGAATTCACTTGACAGGTCTGAACACAAAGAGCTTTAGTAAAAATGGAGTTGTCTTGCTGTACAACATGAAACTCAAGAAACTCAGGTTGCTGAGTAACAACTTCCACCATTACAGTATTCAGATGTATTAGGAAAAAGTAAAATCTTCCCAAATAGGTACAGTTTTAAATTGTGTGATTTGTCAGGAGTGAGTTGTAGGAATCTATGGCTTTACTAGACACAAAAAAATGAGTATATTCACACTGGGAAACCAATTCTACAGCAATAAACACACAACAAGGTGTTGTATTAGGTCTGCCTCCCCCTCAGTGTCTGATACACGGCACATAAAGCTGTCTGGGCAATATGTGGTATTATGGATGTGTACAACAATGCTTTGCAACAGAATCACACCTTCAACATAATTTTCAGAGGAATCCTGACTATGAATATTGCTTTAATCTTCCAGCTTTTGAAAGGAAATTAAAGCAAAAGTGTTATTTTCAAAGCCAATAATATATGGGAAAGATTTCTGAAAATATTAAGGAGAAGGTAAGAAAGCTGTTGTTTTTCACATACAAAATTCTGTGGCTCGCTTCCTTCTTTGTATTTCACAATTTACTTACAAACTCACAAATTTCATTGAGTCTCTCTCTCAAAATAATTGGAGCTCTGCTACTGTAATCATCCACTTGGAATTTTCACCAAACAACCTCTGCACAGTATGGGGGTAGTGACTACAGCAGATTAAAAAACAGCTTTCAGAAGTTTTATTAAAATTCATAAGCAAGCCAAAGCAATTAATTAACATATGGGATAAGCCAATGTGATATTCCACAATATAATTACCAGGAAACATGCTGCAAGAAAGAATTTAATGCTGGCAAAAGGTTGGACCACATGTGATTTTGTGACTAGGTTTTATTTGCAATTGTTATTTGTGGATTCTGTGGATGTCGCTGCCAATTTGCACAGCACAGTGCTATGAACATGTAGCTCCTGTCCAGAAAGTCTCAAGCAATGCACACTCTGAGAGATGAGATAAAATAAAATCAAAAGTTTTATCAAAATCAACTAAATCTCAAAATGGTGACTTTTTAGTAAAGTACTCTGCTGCATGGGAGAAGATGACTTTGCTGTAAAATTTTTACTGCCACTATGAAAAATTATCAAGAAATTCATAGAAAAAAAACATAGAACTGTGTTTTCACTGCCAAATGCTAAAAATATGTGTTTTCCTGTGTTTTTAGTGAAAAGGTATGTTCTATACGCAAACTTGAAAGTTTCCCCAGCTTGGAATTAGAAAACCTTTGAGAAATCTATAATATGCTTAATTGAGCACATCAGCATTTCTAGTGATTTTTTGGTATCACTTTAATTGTACATAAATGAACACTGAGGTTAAAAATGTCTTCTCAGAATCTCGTTTTTATAAAGAAAAAAATTAGTCTAAGCTACCTTAAAATTCTCTAGAGTCTAAAAGGCAAAATGAAAGAGAATGCCTTGCTTCTAATTTACATTTGATAAATGTCTAAAACACCTAGGATTTTCTCCTTAAACACATATCTCCTGCTTTGAAGTACTGCTTGAAGGTTACTTCCCGTGCAGATCACTTACACCATAAATTAACAGCGATCCATGGTTTGCATGTTGGCAGCTTCATCTGCATTAAAATTCCTGCACTATGCAAAGCTTATTCCAACATAAATTAACTAAGATGGTATTGTTCCAGCAATACATACTTGCTCACTGCTGAAGCTCACAGCATTATGTACCTACACTTGCTTCTTTCAGGAAATAAACGTCAGTGGTCTCGAATCCCATTTTGGTGGGTCCTTCACTGGGTCTAGAGTAGCAGCATCTTTGCACTTCTACAAACTGTCCCCCCTTTTAGCATCCTTAATCTGTGCCAATGAAACACACTCCGGCCATTTCCTACATTCAGTTACTTTAATCTTCTATAAATGCAAAATTTAGTAGGAAATATATGAGGTAATAATGATTATGCTAAATATGTATGTTTTAAAGCTTAAGCAGTAACTCAAAACCACTGCATATCGCTTTATGAACGTTGTATAAATTAAACTATATTAACGTACTCAATCATTTTTTTCAGTTCTGCTACCTAATAGCTCTTTTCATAAAAGGAAGTACTTTATGAATTCCTAGTACACAGTGGGTGATCTTTTACTCAAATCAAGTAGCAGCAGCTGTTAACAAAAAAACACATTATTTGTCCTCAGTTGGCAGAACTATCCTGCAGCTTATTTTTGTGTTTGCCATCAAATCTGCAGGATTGCATTCACCTCATTTCCTTCTGTATCTGCAGAGGATTGCTGAACTGACAGCCTGGACTACCTCAGCTGAAAGAATGGATATAAAATTCAAATTTCAACTCTAGTCCTAAGAATAAGCTTAGAATAAAGCCAAGCCAAAGAAACGGGTTAACACTGTGATACAGTTTAAGGAAGGAAAAACAAGACCATACCATTCTGAGTTACAGAAAATAACAACAGAACACTTCTTCCTTCCACAGGAAGGACCTGCATGAAGGGAATATAAGAGAAGAACCACACACTAGATCACCACGATAAGACAAGGGGAAAGGGAAGACAAAAAATAAAAGAGAACATCATCTTAAATACAGTTGCAAAAAAAATTAAATTCACAGTCCAAGTCACAGAAAAATTCATTGGTAACTTCTAGACACGTAACTTCAAGGCACTTCCTCCTCCTGGTGAAGTCCTACCACTAAATACACAAGTGATGCGCAAATATATACAGCTGTAAAGCTCACAGGTGACTAGCTGAGAGAAGCTGATTCCTCTCCCTTTGCTAGGTCTGGTTTAGACAATTTTCCTGAAACAGCTTTGAATAAACAGCCGATCTTCACCATCAGGCTGACAAAGAATACTTGTGAAAGTAGCAAGCCTGAGAAAAAGTGAACAACAAAGGCACTGAAGAGTTCCTGGTGGTAACCAAAACACCTTCTAAAGCAACACTTCTGACCACATACTCTTGCAAAATAAGACCTCGCTTTAAGGAAGAAAATACTGCAAATTGCCACGGACAGCTCATGCTTTTGAACACAAGTTCAAATGCATTAATGCAAAGAGAAGAGTCACAACACAACCACTACCACGAGCGCAGACAGATTCAGAGAAAAATGTTCATTGTCCATCAAGGAAGCAGAGCTGTTAACTCAGTCAGAATGGACAGGACTAAGGAAATTTTACAGCAGGTCCAATGTACTCTTCCACTGTCAGGGATGTTTAAATACAATTACCCATCTACCCTGGTCTCTGACACAGCCTCACCACTTCACAACGGCATAGCAAGCAGGGATTCATTTCAACTTATCAGGAATTCCATAACTGGAAAACAGTGGGTTTGCTGTGTTTTCAAAACAGGTTTTGTCAGACAGAAATACAATTAAAATATTATTTTACAAGTAGTTCCTGTGGAAGCATGCAAAGGAAAAAAAAAAAAAAAAAAGAAAGGATTTGTCTAATGCTAGGAAGATGGACCTAAAAAAAGCATTCTGAATCTCAATTACTAACCCAAGAAAACTACCACTTCTCTCCTTAAATAAAGATAATATCCTCAGGGTATATTAGGGCAAAAGGAAAGAATGTTAAATAGAGCTGAGATTTGTGGTTGGGGTTTTTTTTAACAGCAGTTCCTCAGTATGATTAGCAATGAATATTTCACAGCAAAATCAGTCAAGGCAAGTGTTATCACATATTTGAAGGCAGAATCCATGACACATAAAGCAAAACTCCAGTGAAGAGAAGAGAATTCAGTGGAGTTCCCATGGTAAATCTTTATAATGCCACATAAAATTTCTAGACAGTCAAAATGAGGCAGATTCATATATTTAGGAGAAAGAGAAGAGAAACACAACTTTTCTTTAAAAAGAGAGATCTGAACTTTTTTTTTTAATAAGTATTTGACTTTGGCAGCTGAAAGAGGCTGAATTTGGCACACTTCTTCCCGAGGGAGGGAAGAGTTTAGCCACTCTCCCGACAAGAGGGTCTGACCCTGTCTCACAAAGCTGAGAAGAGGAAAATGACAGCAAGTCCCTGCTGAATGACCAGGATAAATAAAATGCAGTAAGATTCACATTTATAATTGAACTCTTAAGAATAAACATTTCATTGCCATTTTAGCACATCACCACATCACTTAACATGTTTGGCAATATTTACTGTGCCTAGAAAATTACAAATTGTGGCTCCATGTCACTGTGAACAGTAACTTTGCAACTCTTCCAGCAGCCTTGGAGCTCCTTCCTTAAACTCCGATGCAGACTTAATGGCCTTAAAAGGAAATGGCCTTAAGCTGAGACAGAGGAGATCAGATCAGGTATTAGAAAAAAATTTTTCACTCTTAGGGTGGTCAGGCATTGGAAAAGGTTGCCCAGGGAGGCGGTGGAGTCACCATCCCTGGAGGTGTTTAAGAGGCTTCTGGATCTGGCACTGGCTGATGTGGTTTAGTGGTTATGGGGTTACAGTGATGGTGCTGGGTGTACTGATGGACTTAATGAGCTTGTTTCTTCCAACCCTGATGATTCTATGTCTCTCCTACTAAAAACTTGAAACTAAAATTATATAAAATCCCTATTTTTTGAATGCTACTTTGATTATTACCAAATTACATTAACCATGCTTCTTTTTTTAACTGCTATTACCCAAAAATCTCAGCATAACTTCTGCTGCTGCCAAGAACCCTCAGAGACCTGTCCTTACAGCTCTTATCTGGAGAGAACTCACTCGTGTACCCACCCAAATCAGCAGGGAGTGCTGTGCAAGAGTTATTGCTTATGGACATGTGGTTCAACAGGCACATGGAAAAAAATATTAAGGAATGCACACAGAATACTTCAGAGATAAAGACTATTTTCCAGCAAGGCTACATACAAATTACCAAGAAATAGAATCCAAGAGGGGATAAGCGGTTGCTCATCATATTGCTCCCTATCAAAAAGTTCAGGGTAAAATAATAACACTGGAGGAAAAAAGTAATCAATAGTTTTATTTGGAGGCATTTAATGGGAGTAGCTCAATCCTTGACTGAGCTCTCCCTTTTCTTGCTCCCCTAATTCGTTTCTGGAGCATGCTGTAGAAATGCATTAGAGCTAATAAAAATGCAGGTTTTTTTAAAGAGTGAAGTTTGATGGAGAAGAGCAGGTAGGTCTCTATCTCAGCAAAAGAAATAATAAATTCTGGTATTTGAAAAGCGCCTCTGGCAATGTGATAATCTCCATCATTAGCAAACTATTCTCAAAACATGTTCACTGCTTTAACAGGCTCATGGGATAAAGACTAAGGGTATGAGTCACATTCTCAGCTGCTGTGAACTGGTACAATTCCATCAGAATCAGAACAGAGCTACACTGCAAGAGTAGCACAAGAATCTAACCTAAATTTTGGAGAGAGCCTCATGAATGGGGTGAGAGGCAGAACACATCTGTATTTTCTACCACTAGTACTTCTATTGTACCACTCTTTATTCCCTAGGGGATAAAAACCCACATAAACAACCTTGCAAAATAAACCTCCAGTCTGCCCAATCTCACTATGCTGATCCTGGAATATTTATCACCGTAAGAGCATCTGCCACAGTAAATATACATCCCCAGTTTCCATTTACTGAGCAGGCAGTAAAAGGAAAAACATGTTTAAACTGAATCACCCAAGTCAGAACACAAAATCTGACAATACTGGTTACTGCTATAAGATAACAATTATTACTGGAAGTTAACACAAACCTTGATAATAACAAAGTCTGAAAAGAACTCCTACAGTGCAGGCTGAAGAAATAAAAGTATTTTTTAATTTTTTGAATCATGTCATGGCTGCATTGATTTTCACAGCTCATCAACAAAGTTACAAGAACAATTCCGTGACTGGCATTCATCAGGGAACAATGGAAAGGAAAAAGTTCTTGTAAAGTTGCAGTAAATAAATTGCAGTTTCTTCTGCCCTTTCTATTTCATAACTGTTAAGGTGTGAACACTTAAAACACTTTCCACAATATATTATTCAGAGTATTTAAGTCAGAATCCAGATTTCCCAATGAGGACTTGAGCTGTACCTGCCCCAAATTCCAAAAACCAGTATTATTTTTATTTTACTTAGAAAAACAAAACTGTGGCCTTGAACAGTTCTGTTATAAAAGAAAACTGAACACCTCCCTCACAGATGGGTGATTGTACAGAGAGAGAAATATAAAAGAATCACCAAGAATATACACACACAAAGATGCTTATATAAGACCACATAATGTAAATTCTAATTGCCAGCTAAAAATGAAAAGTGTGGGACATTTTATTTTTTTTAAATACTTCTGCGTGGCCACCATCTGATTGAAGGGCTGAAATCAGTAGTTCCAACAGGTACCAAACAAATGAACCTTGCTGATGTTTCTTCCTCAGGGGGGATGTTGTTTAATGCGTTACGGATTTCAGTACAAAGCCTCTCAGGACCTGGAGTGCATTGACCACTAGTGTGGTGACCTAAGTGCAGGAAGATGCTGTTCAGATTGGCTCAAATGTTAGCTTTCTGTGCCATCCTAGGAAGACACCGAGGCCGTCTGGCTTATCCTGCTCTGACTTTTGGCCTGGTGTTGAAAGGCTCCAAAGAGGATCAGCTCTTTAAACTGGTGTTGACCTTCACAATTGCAAAATGCTGTTCTCAGCTTCTACCCTACTTCAGGATCACGCACAAAGTTTGGGCTGTTTTGCAAACTTCAATCAGACAATGCTCAACCTTAACATTATGTGGGGCAGGGAGGAAGGGGAGGGAATAAAGCTGTTTTGCCCTTGTAGATAACTGGAGAGTTTCACAAAAAATAAATACAAGGATATATTCAAGAAAAATACATCTTTAAGTACGTGCTTTGATGACAGTCAGTTAAAGCTTAAATTCTTATTTACTTATAAAAATATTGACTGTCATTTGAATTTCTTGCTTTCTTTTACTGTCTTAAGACCTTTAATAACTTTTTAGCTATAAAAATAACTCATAAAATTGTCACTTCTAAATAGACAAATCAATATAGATATTACATAAACTGTCAGTTTGAAAAAATAAAATACCTTTTAAAACATTCTTAGTTGTGTAGTAGGGAACTTGTCACCACCCAAGGAATAAGGTATTTATTCTAGTAGCTTTTTTAACCATTCCAAAGTAGCACCAAAATCAACTAAAGAATTCAAGGAAGGAGAAGGGGGAAATCCCAGATCCCGAGGCATTACTGGAATGCCTGCTATGAGCTTCAAGACACTCAGAAACTCCTTTAGCTTTTTTTCCCTGAAATTATTCCCTTATCAATGACTGCTAGAAAAAATGCAAGTAGAAGTATCCACAAGGTAAAGAAAAGGGCTGACAAGAGAAGAGTCCACAGTAAAAATACTGACGACATTTGCTTTAAAATTTAGCCAGGTTCCAAGATAGGACAGAGAGGAACTGCTTTTTTGGGGGGTGCAGGGTCAAAATTCACATAATGCTGACCAAAAAGATACAACATATCCAAGAAGAAGAAAAAAAAGAAACAATAAAAAACTGAGCAAACAAACCCCTTGTTTTTTATGAATATCAAACACATTCTGCCTTTTTCATTTCCAAAAACAGCCAAAACAGGGGTTTTTTATGACTATCTGTGAAGAGATCTTCGGCATTTCTCCCATTCCTAAAATGCTTGATTGCAAAAGTCATCTATTACAGGCTAAGGCTTATCTGAGCCTGCCAGGAGTCCCCCGAGATGGTTTGCTAGACTTCCATCAGCTACAGGCACAGCACGAAGCACCCATCTCCTGCACTTTCTAGAAAAGAATATCTAATCTTATCAAAACAGTGGCAGATTGTATATACAGACACTGGTGCTAGACTTCAGAGGAAAAAATGTTCCTTTTAAAACTGAATGGCACTTTTCATATCAGCCTGACTACTCAGCATTCCTGCACTGTCACATGAAATCAGCAGCAGGATTTTTACTGCAAAATAAATTGCACTGAATAAGGACCATGACTGAGGTTTTCTGGGGAAGGGATATTAGTGACTTTTTTTTCCCTTTAAACATTTTTAGGTTTATTGGTAACCACACTGCACTTGTATAAAATATGCTGGTCTGCTCTGTCAATACTTGTGGTCATGACTAAGACAAGCTCCCTGACATGGGATTCTCTGAAAGAAATATTACAAAAGTGAAGAGTGAAGTTTTAATAGGCTATTCCATGTAATAGGAATATTTAATTTACTTAATTGATGTATTAATTCAATATACTATTCCATGTATACCAGGTGTCACTGAGGAAGACCAACAGCACTTGGCAGAAAAAAGTCTGTATTAATTAAGAGGAACAATACTAACTGGAGAGACAGAAGAGACATGTGGAAGGGGATGCTGAGAGCATGACTGGAGACGTACTCCCAGTGGGGAGGCACACCATGCCCGGGTGGGGCAAGACATGTAAGACAAGGAGCAGTAGGTGAAAATAAGTAAGAAGCCAGGAGCAGCAGAAAGAAATTGTGTGCAGGAGCTCCTGCACTGCCTGCCACGTCACCAAAGGAACTGGGGTGATCCAAGGGTAACCATGACAAAAAGCAAGGGAAATTTGTCCTGGAGGCAGAGGGGAGACAGGTGTTTCCTCCAGGTGCCTGTTAGAGTGTTATGGTTTGGAGTGTTCCTACCCAGCATCCAAATCAGCAAGCAGAATGTCATGTTATTTGGCAGTAAGTTATGAAAAAAAAATCCCCAAGTTGAGTCTGCTTTGCCTGCAACACCACATGGCTTAAATAAACAACAACCCACCAGTTCCTTATAGCCTTGCAACAACAGTAGTTGGTAAAGGCCAAATTTTCTACGTTTTAGCCAGTAACGAGAGTTTCACTCTTCCTGGTTCCTGCATGCCTCTACTGTACAATTTATGTTTTCAGCAGAGTAGCTCATAGCTCCTACAATTTAGTCAATGCCACTGAACAAACTCCTCATGACTGTATTTTTTTTTGTACACTTTGGTGTTAAACATTTCAGGAGACAGTCCCCTTGGGCTCCCCACAGGTTATTTCACAGCTTAGCTTTGCTGAAAACCTTTGTCCCACATCCAACTTCCCCCTAAAACTTCCCTTAACTCATTTCAAATGTCTCGTTATTATAATGCTCTGGTACTTCTCACTGAACATACTTTCTTGTTCCCTAAATTCATTAGGTATTAACTCAGCTATTTTTTGTTGTTGTTTTAAATAGCTGTCTTAATAACTTGTCCACACCAATTTCTTTTTAATATCCAAAGTTAACTACAACATTCACATTCATTTGCAGAACTGCAAAATAAAGTACTGCAACAAATTGTGTTCTGAAGGCAGCAGCTACTATAAATTTAAGACAGTATTGGGTAAAGATGATTCTAACTATTGTAAACAATAAATACTACAACACTTAGAACCACTCAATGATGCCAGATACATCAACGGAGAGTCTTATAAGAAGGTTAAAGTGACCTATTTTACTTGAAGGCAAATGTCAAATCTGTTTCCAATCACAATCCCATTTCTCCACTGTTAAATAAAAAGGTACTTTCCCTCCACTTCTCAGTCTGTTCTCTGAAGAGAACCTGAGCCCACTTCTACAGGTATGGCAGGAAGACAATAGAAGTGTTGTGTCTTCAGGTTCCTCAAGTTTACAAATTCCCACTTTAACACACAAACAAGGACACTGGGACACCAGAAAAATTGCAGATCTAGACCAAAACTACTCTTTTAATGTCTCTAGTCTTTACATTCTCCCATCTTCTACCCAGTAGCAAGTTACACAGGCAGCCTGAGTGTTTCATTCCCTCAAAATTATCTTTTCTGCCCTATCAGCAATCAACTGAACTTTGAATGCCCCTTCACAAAGCCAAGGAAAGCTGCAAACAGGACACAGACAAGGAGAAAGAGAAAACTACTGAGAGTAATCAAAGCCTACTGTACTTGAGAAAACAAGCCCTAATTTTCTGTCTGGTTCCTCACACCCAGCACCCTTCTGATACAAAAGACATCTCTCAGCTACTTAGTTATCTTATTTTAAGATGTCAATACAAGCAAGATTACAAATCCCTGCAGACATTAACTATGGCACTGTAAATTTGGTACTGCCCCCAGATTTTTTGTTTTCAATGTGCATCAGCCTGTTTGCTAATTTATACTGTAAACACCTGATAGGTCATAAGGAATTGTGGCTCTCAGGGATGATAACCTTTTGAGGCTTTTGGTACGTCCTGCTGCATGTCAAACTCTCATAGAACAGACGTTTCTTTCAGACACAGCAGGCCCAGTATGACAGCACAGATGACCCAGACCATAGTTAAAATCTATAGTGCAGTATAAATTGTCATTTCAGGGCAAAACAGTTGGTATGTTTATTCTAATGATATTTCTTCTATTAGGAGAGACTTTGCTTCTCAGGAAAATAAAAATATCATTTGCAATGAATTTATCTTAATCATAAAGCAGCCTTGAGAACACTCCCAGGTGAAATCTGCCCTGTAACAAGACATGGACAAGCTACAAATAGGCACAATTAGTGAACAGATTATCTGCATACGCTGCTAACATGTGCAGTCTTTATGTAATTTAAATATTTTGGCTTTCATCCCTTGAAGTTGACTATTATACAGAGAATTAATTCTGTGTTGGTGCATAAAGATGTTCCTGGGGAAGAGGTCTGGGGTAATGACTGACAGCAGCAGCAACTGGAGAGGACTTGAGTAACAATCTTCTATAGCTTACACATAAAAATTCAAGTATCACAATACAAGTAACAGGGAAAGTTCAGGAGTTCTCAAGGATACCAAAGTCTGAGGTGAACCCTGCAGTGGCTTCCATTACTTCTGCCCAAGAAATAAAAGTAACTCTGACATCCATTCTCCATTAGGAGTGCTACAACTGCAGCTACACCACCAGGCAGTTGTGCTGCAGCTGTGGTTTACCAACACAAGGACCTCTGTGTGTAAAACACATCTCTCTGAATGTCACACATCAGATTAACTCACCCCAATGATGCACAAGCAGGTAAAGATGACTTTTTAACTGACAGCTTGTAAAAACACTAACATTGCAAAAAGGAAAGAAGAGAGGGGGAAAAAGCCGCAAAAACCAGAACATACACATCCCCCCTTCCCAGTACTATAAATTACATGGGTATTACTGAGTTTTCCACTTATCACTGATTTTTCTGGATTTAAACTGCATTTCATGTATTCAAACAAAATGTCAAACATCAAGAACATCAGAGAGCCCTAATATTATCAAAAGCAGCAAGTCAGCTTGTGTTCAGTTTGTGCAAGCTGGATATTTACATTTGCCAAACACAAAAACCCTAATACAATTTAATGCTCTAATCTTCTATTTGCCAAAAAGGCACAGATTATGTTACAATGGAGGCACCTATAGGGGAACTGCATCTGGACTCTGGCATTTTCTGACTTAAAGTTGAGATTCAACATTAGGTCCCAAATCAGCAGATATTTCAGTAAGGTTAAAAAATATATACAGCTAAAAGATCTTTGAAGGACTGAGATAAACTGTTGCTTGTATACAACCACTGAGTAACCGTAATATGTTAGGATCTTTTTAAAAATAAAAATTTTAACAAAAGTTTTATAAACCCAAGAACTTCAAGTTTGTTTACATCCAACTAAGTTATTTACAACCAAAATTTATCTGCAATTCAGCTTGAAATATCTTTTTTGTAGACTATCAATTTTCATTCCCGAGTATTTTAAAACTAAACTATTCCTGTTTTAAAAATAGGAATTCCGTTCCCTATGCAGGATCAAATTACAGAAATAAAAAAACAGATAGAAACTGAACTGAAAAGCACAGTGAAAGATTAGCCAGCAGTAACACTTACACAGCAATTGCCAAAATATCTATTAAAAGGCATAATAATACTTTAACCAAATAGGTAATACAATAAAGAGCCTGAATATTAATAGTAGCAAACTTTTAATCTTATTTTCTTTCCAAGCTTGCTACTTACTGTAGAAACCCAAATCTGTCTGTGACTTTGTAAAGACGGTAGTCAGCATCTTCCCACGGTTCAATCTGAGCACCCTCACGTCCCTAAAGGGAAAGGAAAAAATAAAAAGCCAAATGATGTTTTATGACACAATAAATTAATACAATTAAGACAGCATTTAACCACTCAAAGCATAACCTTTGGGACATGGTGGCAGGAAGTTAGAGGAGGGGGAGGAGAACACCAGTCCTAAACTGACCAGCCAGGAAAAAGGAGAGCGGCACACCTCTCCCAGCCCTTATGAACAGTATTTTCATCACAGGAAATCTCTTTTGGTCACTGCTGTACACAGAATACATTTCAACCAGAGTCATAGTAATCCCACACCTGTTGTTAAACTCCACAATAATCCATCAAGGTCCCCACAGAGTGCCTTCTACTCATTCCATTTTCAAAGTCCATCTTTCCTGAACAATCACTTGCAAGAGCACATCCTGCAGACAGTCCTGAATTAACGTCCATGCTGACTTGCAGCAGCAGTCAAACAATGCAGCACTGAGTTTTCTCTCAGTGATGCCTTCATTCATGTCCCACTCTTCTATTCCAATTGCCAATCTTGCAAAAGGTTTGCAGAAGTTTAACTCCATTTCAGCCCTATCTACATCTGGTATGGGCTATACACACAGGTTACTGGGTACAAAATCAGGCCACCACTCAGAACACAAAGTGTATTGGGTTTGTGGGGCCAGGTTTTAGTAGCAGGGGGCTCCAGGGGTTTCTCTGAGAAGCCGCTGGACACCTCCCCCACATCCAACAGAGACAAAGTCAGCCAGCTCCAAAATGGACCTGCTGCTGCTCACAGCCCAGCCCATCACTGGAGCAGGTTTGGTGGCAGGACTTGTGACCCCATGGGGAACTCGCACTGGAGCACCTGTGCCTGAAGGCCTGACCTTGTGAGAGGGACCAGTGCTGGAACAGCTCATGAGGAACTGCAACCCATGGGAAGGACCCACACTGGAGAAGTTCATGGAGAACTTCAGCCTGTGGGAAGGACCCCACACTGGAAAAAGGCAAGAGTTTAAGGAGACAAACCCCCAAGCAGGAAGGAGCCACAGAAACAACGTGGGATGAACTGACCACAGCCCCCGTTCCCCATCCTCCTGCGCTGCTCGGGTGGAGGAGGTAGAGAAAATTGGGAACAAAGTTAAGCCCAGGAAGAAGGGAGGGGAAGAGATAAAATGTTTTAGACTCAGTTTTTGTTTTCTTATTATCCTACTCTGATTTGATTGGTAATAAATTAAACAGATTTCCTCAGGTCAGGTCTGCTTTGCCCATGACAGTCATTGGTGAAGGATCTCTCCCCTAACCTTATCCCAACTCACAAGCCTTTTGTTCTATTTTCTCTCCCCTGCCCAGCTGAGGATGGCAGTGACAGAGCAGCTTTGAGGGGCGTGTGGTGTCAGCTAGCCAGACAGGAGCGTGTTTTCTTTATTCCAAGGTGATCCACTCACTCACCTGCACACACTGTGCAAACACCACCAAGTCTGGCAAATAAAACATTTCATGATCTCTACAAACACAAGTATTGCTCAGTTCTCCAATGACACTTAAAAGTCTGTAAGTGGTACAAAAATACCTGACTACAGTGTAAGCAATCTAGGTATACTCTGTGCCAGGCTTGTCCTGACAAGGGGTCCAAGAACAAACATAACATGACCAGGGCATTTCATTAGTTCTCCATAACAATATTAGAAGCCATACAACTCACTCATCTTTTACTTTTTCTGCAATGATTTCAGTGTTTCTACTACTATAACCAAATACTAAATAAATAAAAAGTAAAATGAGAGTCTTTCTGATCTAATAGATACACTGAGCATCCTCAAACACCCCACTTTCACTATTTCTCATACAATACACTCCCTGAAATAGTCCCAAAGTAACTTGCTATGCACCTGAAAAATTAGTTGATTGAGTCATTACCCAGAATATCCCCCATGGAGGGAGAATTTAATTCACCCAGAGGCCAGTGTGTCATTAAACATCAGATTAGTACCCAACAGAGTATTTTGAACAACAGCTAGCTGGAATAATGATTCAGTTTTTAAACAGACATATTACTAAAATTCATTACAAAATGTCTTTTAAATTATTAACAAGTTCACTTACTCTGTCATACTTGGCAACTATTTCTGCTCGTTCCTGGGCAAGTTTGATAGCAGCATCCTGCTCAGCATCTGCACCTGTAGAGGAATTAAAATAATGCTGTTCAGATTTTCTCCCTTGTGAACAAAGAACTGCAGCCAAATACTTGGAAAATAAACTTCAACTTCAGGGAGACTACTTCAATGGAGAAATGCCAAAACTATTGTGTCAAAGCAAAATATGACCTTGGTGCATGTCTTGAATACTGCTCAAAGCAAAGTACAGTTACTGCACAGCATCTTAATTGCTGGTTGAGAATATTTCTGATTTTCCACCAATGCAGATATTAAATACAGTAAAAAAATAATTCTGCACAACCCACTAAATGAAGGACTGAAGAAAGTACTGAAAGCCACTAGAACTGGGAATTCCACATTCTAATAGTCAGAGAAAGCTGAAACATTCACTGCTGGCTTAAAACAAATGTGTGAACTATTTACAGGATTTGTAGAGGTATTAGAATACTGAAGAAATACTGCATGGCTTCTTCTTAGAAATTGCCTAAAACTTATTTCTCAGAAAACAGGGAAGGGGGGTGTTACAGTGTCAGAACTGTACCTTGGGCAACCCCGAGCTGGAAGAAGTGTAAGGATATGACAACAGGAAGGCTGACAGGCAAGAAGAAAAACAATGTGTGAGTAAGCATTAAACATGAGGACACTGCAGATGCAGCACTTAGTACATGAGTGGAGTTCAAGTTTTGGTAAGTCCTGTTCCCTGAGCAGAGACTATCTCTAGAAAATGGACAGGACCAGAGAGCACCAAGAAAGGAAAAGTTGTTTGTTTGAATACCCAACAACAGAATGTACTTCAGTATCCCAAATGTAATTATATCAAACCAATGAGGTAAATCAGCCTTAATTAGTAAGTTTGTGAAAGATTCAAGAGTTGATTTCTTTTGATTATTAAAAAGCAATGAACTTCAGATAAAGCAAGGATTTTAAAAGGTTTAAAATATATTTCAACCTAACACTGTTACAAAAATAACTCCAAGCATGTGTTTTTCTTCACTGTCTAGTTCATGGCAACATAACGAACTTCAAGAATTGTACATACCAACCATCTGGGCCATGAAATAGAAAAACAGATCAGATATTACAGTTTTCTACCGTATGACATTAACACAATTATTTGTTCAAACCTAGTGTTCCTTTAATAAAGTTTGCCTACATATTTCTCAACATTTAGACAAGAAGTTGTGCCAAGGTGGCCTTCTAAGACATCTGTTAGAGATTTAGCATGGTCTCTGCTTGCTTTCACTCCAAGTTTCTCCAGGGGAACGCAAAGAGAACCTCAGTGTGACCCACCACAGACACAAGACCCACCACAGACAAGCACCAGCATTCAGACAACAGCACTGCTTGTCCCAAGCTTCCCCTAGGGGAAAATCTGGCTGCTTCTATAAATCTTTCATTTATGATCCCCAGAAGTCACACTTTGTTACCCTCACCTGGTCCCCTTTTCCTGGCCAGCATCATTTCCCAATCATATTACCCCTGTTTATTAGCAAGGACACAGAGCTCTGTCATTTCTTCCAGTGTGTGGCAGAACCAGCACACATGTACTTACACAGTTATTTGAGGGAGGGGGAAAAAAAATAAATAAATAATTCAATCTGCTATATTTGGAAGCTTTACATCTCTGAGCCACCACACGGATAAATAATTTCCTCCCTGTAAGGTAAGTAGAATCATTTCACATTGCTCATATTTTGGTTTGTCCAAGCAGAACACTGCTCCTCCTCCCCTGCTTTCAGGTGCCAAATCCACATTTATTCCTAAGCCTGAAGAGGACTCAAGACACAAAGCAGTTTGGTCACAGGTGTGCTTTCCCTGACCCAGCTTTACAGCCACTGCAGGGCTCTGTGACCCCGGCTGCCCACGGGAGCTCTGATCAAGGCACAGCTCCCACACCCCCCCGCAGCCCTCCAGAGCCCCTCCCCAGCCTCGTCACACGAAAGGGCACAGACACAACTTCACACCACTGCCAGGACATTTCAGCACTATCTCCTCCTCCAGCACAACTACAACAATCTGGCTCCTAATCTTTACTAGCTGGCATAGCATGTCTACTAAACTGACAATGTCCACTAAAGCTACCAAATCAACAGTGACAAAAAGCAGTGGATGAACCCTGGTTTTACTTTCAAAGTGAGAAGATAAAGGAACTGTAACCAAAATTAAATTGTGTTTTCTTTTGTAAGACAGATCTGTGCTTATAACAAGTCTTTACAGAAGACCAATTACGGGTTTTTAAAAAGTAAACTTTTAACTTCCTTAGAAACCTGACATTCCTTCAGCAAATTTAAGTACTACTTGACCCTAATCTCCACTTCTCCAATGGACAGATGTGGGGGAAAAGCTCCCTTGTTTGAAGTACACCTGCTGCTGAGCTTCAAGAAATAGGGAAAAAGTCCTATCACTAACTTTCAGGCAAAGAGAGATTAGATTTAATTTGAGAAAGAGTGAAAGAGTGGCTGAACATAAGTGGACAATACTGTAATACACAATAGTCAGTACATTCACATAGTATGTAGTCAATACATTTTTTTAACTAAAAATGGCTTATATTTTTATTTTAAAATGTGCTCAAAAGGACATGCACAGATCTTCAACAACGCAGATAGAATAACAGTGTAAGCTCAAAAACAGTTTGAACTTTTGCTTAAAAGAATGCCAAACTGTATTTGCACCAGAAAGCAAGTTCCTGATTTATGCTGAAAACGTGGCCATGGCTTACCATCCCTTCCTCTGCATAAGCAATGTGTGAATCAAAATTTGGCATGTTCTGTGTCTCATGACAATTCAATTACATTTAGTGTGTAAATTATCATATTCATTGCCTTTAAAGTAATCCTCTTTGCTTTCTGCCAGAATCATCTTAACCTTCCAGCTGCACTGAGATAGTTCAATACTTCACTAATCCATCAATACTGAAACCCCAGAAAACAGCCTGAGATAGGGACAAGAGGTTATATTTTGGGAGATAAGCATTAAACATGATTTTTCTTATAAGAGGAAATATTTAAATATCTCCAACTTAGAAATTACACAGTGATTCCTGATAAAGTAAAAGCTAAATATGGGAACAAGAAAAAGTCTTCGGCACGAAAATACATCACTATGAAATTGAAGACAAGTAACTGCTATCCTAAAGTCTTATCAGTTCTATTCTGTGTTATCTCAGTGAAAGCAGTTAAAGATACAACACAAGTATGATTAAATTTACTAATTAAAAGTTAGCATTACAGATTATACAGGAAACAATGCCATCTAAGTTGAAGTTGACATTAATATATAGTCAATTAAGTAGTATGGAGAACTGATTTGAACTAAAAAATAGGGAAATATATTAGCAATGACCTGATGATAAAATCTCTCAATGATGGGATGCTGAACAGCACTTTCAAGTCCCCCCAAAAATCAGTCAGGCTTACAAGGCATAAGCAGTATGGTTAAAACTCTGCCCAGCAGCAATCATAGAATGACAAGTTGGAAGGGACCTCAAGGACCATCTAAGTCCAAGCTTTCTTGGCAAAAGCAGAGTCTAGACAAAATGGTCCAGGCACCCTATTCAGCTGAATTTAAAGTGTCCAATCTTTGGGGATTCACCACTTCCCTGGGGAGATTATTCCAATGGCTGCTCTCATCGTGAAGATTTCCAAGTGTCCTGAATCTCCTCAGGAACAACAGACATAATGCAAACTAAAAACACGTAACACTATGCTCTGTTAATGCTAGACTACCTGGAAGAGACCAACTGCTATAAGTGACATTTAACAGCAAAACAACGGATTCAAGTAAAAATAAACACTAGTGAAAAAAAAACAAGGTTGTGGCCTACAAATAGATGTAAAAGTTAAATTCTGACTATTAGCAAAACTTCTGAAGGATCCTGCCCCTTACTCTTGCTTTCGTGCCATCTTCTCCCTCCTGTTCCCCAGGGAGGAACAGCAGGTGTCTATGTAGGCACCCACAGACACCAGAGAATCTCGACCCAAAGACCCCCTATAATCCACCTAAAATCTGTAGGTCGGGGTAGGGAGAAAGTAAGGGGAAAAAAATTGACAATAATGTAATTTAGTATTCACTTAAATCACTGAGCTAAACACTGAGGATCCCTCTTGCAGTCCCTGCAGTAATTCAGTTTTCCAAAAAAAGGAGCACAAACCGGCAGCACTATCCCTTGTGTTTCCAGCAGTCAAAGAGGAGCTGAACAGCCTGTGACAGCCTGGCAGCACCTTGGCTACTCCTGGCTGGGGTGGCTAACACAGAGCCCATAGTTACACCTGGCTTTTATCACAGCCTGGCAGAACTGAGCTGCTGCCAAGGGAGAAACAGCCAGAAGACAGTAAAACACTGGTCTTTCCCACAGAAAGAAAAGCCGCTGCTCTACAAGGTTTACTAAGTATCTGTATTTTGAATTGTTTGTCTAATCCTACATGGCTCCTAATCCTGTTCAGATACAGAACTGCAAACCAGTAAGGCACAGCTTTTTTTAAAGTGATCACCATGTGCAATCCACTGAGCACATTATCTCCAGTCCCTGCAAAAGTTGTCATATGTCTTACAGAAATGGTCTTTGGGGTTACTCACACTCACTAGAGATAATCTCTCCAAAACAGTCTAAAAAATGACTAGACAGTATCTCACCTGGAAAAGGTAACAACAGCCAAGGACTAGCTCCCTCATCGAGGTAGTATGAAATGAGTACCACCAAGAGCCTCAGAGAGTTCCCTACGCTCGAGGAAGGTACGAGATACACTGCAGTGCTCATGTATCAGCAGCAGCATAATAAACTGCCTCTTACAGATGTGCCATAAATTTAAGAAGAATCATAGATTTGTTTAGGTTGGAAAAGACTTTTAAGATCATTGAGTCCAACCATTACCCCATCGCTGCCAAGCCGACCACAAAACAATGCCCCCAAGTGCCACATCTACCTATCTTTTAAATACCTCCAGGGATGGTGAATCCACCACTTCCCTGTGCAGCCTGTTCCAGTGCTTGACAACCCTTTTGGGAAATAAATCTTTCCTAATGTCCAGTCTAAACCAACCCGATGCAATCTGAAGTTATTTCATCTCATTCTGTCATTTGTTACCTGGGAGAGGAGCCTGACCCCCACCTGGCTACAGCCTCCTGTCAGGGACTTGTAGAGAGCAGTAAGTTTACCCCTTGAGCCTCCTTTTTCCCAGGATAAACATCCCCAGCTCCCTCAGTCACTCTTCATAGGACTTGAGCTCCAGCCCGTGTCACAGCTCCATTCCCTTCTCTGGACATGCTCCAACACCAAAATGTCCTTCTTGTCATAAAGGGGCCAAAACTGATTCCAGGATTCAAAGTGTGGCCTCATCAGTGTTGAGTACAGAGGGGCTATCACAGCCCTGGTCCTGTTGGCCACACTATTGCTGGTACAGCCCAGGATGCCATCGGCCTTCCTGGCCGACTGGGCCCACACTGGCTCGTGTTCAGACACTGTGGACCAGCACCCCCAGAAGCAATGCCTCTTTCCATGGGGCTGAGGCTCAATATACTAAGAGCATCCTGTGCAACCTTATCCCAAATTCTGAAAAGAGATTTCTCCCTGTTTTTCTCCTTTCACCCACCATCGCTGTCTCTCCAACTGCAGAGCACTCTAAAAACCACCCAAAAATTTAAAGATGTTAATTTGTTTCCCATTACTTTACTAAAATTCTTGCTTGTTTGCACATTACACGTTCCATTGCACAAAGAAATGCACTGGCACAAACTCCTGTCTGCAGGCACTACCACCAGCTGCTACGCATCTACACATTCAAAGCACACATCAGAGCAATAAACAAAGTCTCTGGTCATAGCAGAAAGTCCCTTAAATACTCAGGCTGTTTATTTTCCTTCCAGTTCATTCCCATAAACAACGAAATAAAAGCCATGACGTACACCTAATTGTATTTTGTTCTGGGTACACGATGTTCAAAAGGAAGAATCTTGGTAAATGCCTGCCCATCGATACTAAACCTGCTCTGAACAAAAGGCATTAAGCATCATTTATTATACTTTCTCTTTCTCTTCATGCAGAGAACTTCTAAAACAGAGAACTTCTAACAACAAGTGAACTAGTTAGTTAGAAAAGCAATCCCTTTTACACAGCAACACTTCCTCAGAAGTACGTATTTCCAGAAGTTAACCGAGCTACATTTCTTCCCCATTACACATAACTACATACTTTAAACAGTATGAAGTATTTAAAACTCAGTTATCACTAATTTGAAATAAGACAGAAGTAAAACAGCACAATATAAACAATTAAAGACCAGTACATAAAATTTTACACAACACTTTACCAGTCTTTAGACTGTCATTTTCTTCCCAGTCCTTGTAGAGCTCTGTTTTAGTCTTCATGAAGACTAAATATGGTTTCTTTGCTTCTAGACCATATTCTAAATCAGTTTATCAAAAATGACCAGGGGAAAAGTTCTCCTCCTCCACTTGCTGCATTTGTTCCACACAACTGAGCCACTTGACACGTGCTCCTTTCTCCAGACACAGCCCCTCTACAGCTCCATGAGCTGCAGGGACTCAAACAAAGATGCCATTTGTTAATGCCAAGTGTCACGAAGGCACCACGCTGGTGTTCTCCAGCCCAGCCCACAGCCCTGCATTCCAGCTCATAATAAACAAAAGGATTTGAACAAACAGCCTCAGAGGCCAGGGCTCCTGTAACACATCACTGTTATACTCTTGGGCAAGAATTCTTAATGGTGTTTTCCAAGTGCTGCAGGAAAAGCATCTTACTGAAAGGACTTACTTGAAATGGGGCTTGAAGTACCCTCTTTCTGACTTATTACCTAAGAAACCATGAAATTAGGTAACTCTAAAAATACAGTTTAGATTTCTGTAACTGGCATTCCCTACATGCAGGATGGAGATTTTACATTATTTTCTTATCAAAACTCCTTTATTGCTCAAGATATATTGGGGACCTGAAACATCCAGGACATCAGGAATTGGCAAGAATGCTTTTGACGGTAAAAGTGCAAAAATTCAGGAGTAAAATTGGTAGAAATCATCTGCATCCTGAAAACCAGATCCCCATACCAAATATTCCAGGACAAACACACGAAGCCATTCTCCTGAACAGACTTTAGCCCTCACACATGCTCTCTCACACAGACATTCTGCTGATGATGCCTGCAGCCAGAACCAGCCAGCTCCATATCCTAACCTAAGCAAGTCAGGGCACATACACTACCAGACACTTTGTGAAGCCAGCTGAAAGACGACCAGTGGCACTGGCACAGGTTACCCAGGGAAGCTGTGGAATCTCCATCCTTGGAGATATTCATAAGCTGGGCGTGGTCTTGGGCAACCAGCTCTGCACAGCCCTGCTTGAGCAGGGGGTTGGACCAGATGACTTCAGAGGTCTCTTCCAGCCTCAACCCTTTTGTGGTTTTCTTGCACTCAGAGAAGTGTTAAAATGCCAGGAACAGGAGATCTGATCAAGTGTGTCAGACAATTCTTTTTTCCCCCAGAGACTGAAAAAGGAACAGTTCCTTCAATTGTTTTATCCTTCCTCCCCATATCGTCCGGCAAAGCACCAAGCCTGGAAATGAGCAGCAGCTCCTTTGTCTTTACCACTGATTACTGCTCATGGATCCCACCCAAGCCCAGGTGTCAATAGTTTGGTCTCTGGAATCAGTATGAGTTTAGACTAAGCCAGTGCCATGTCCACCACCAGGTACATTTCCCTCAAAGGCAGCATTTTCTGACTGCTGACACACACAACAGCAATCCTCTTGCTACACAGAAATAATCTTCCACTTTGCTCATAACAGAACTACTGAACTGGTTTTGTAAAACCAACTACTTTCTGTTTCCTTATCTGTGAGCGTATTTGTGGTGAGGATGAAAAGAACTCACACAGAGTGAACACAAGCACTTTTTACAGGTTAACTCTCTCACCCCTTCACCACTTGAAAACAACCTGCTTTTTAGTATCACTGCTGCTCTTCTACCACACACTACACCCAGGCAGCAATAAGCCATATTACTGACAGGTGTAGATAGATAGATAGATAGATAGATAGATAGATAGATAGATAGATAGATAGATAGACACACTATAGCTATACTAGAGATATCTATACTGGTATTTCTCTTATAGCTCTCAAGTTTAGCATGTCTGGTTTTGCGAGTGTTTTCAAATAGACTTACACAGAGAAAAGCTGTTTTGGCTTAACTGAAATTTCTCTCCATTTCAAAGAAAAGAAAAAAGCCAAAAGATAGAGTAAAACTCTTTGAAAAACAATATATTGCACTATGCATATGAAAATCGATATATTGCACCAAAAAAGCCCATTGCAACAGCAACACACATGCACTCTCCCCCTAATACTAGCATTCAAAGTAGACCCAATTGTAGTTTTACATGAGAAATGGGTAAAAAATAGGAAAGTAAAGATTTAACTTCCCTGAAGAAATGTGACGGAACTCTCATCTTAATGAAAAATCAAGTTTCACTATGGCAGAACTCTTGCAGTTTTGCAACATCCCCTATGAGACACTGCACAGTCACCAATGGAAAATGGTCACTTCAGAAATTAGTATAATTAACTGCTACTAAAACCCCACTCAAATCAATTTTAAAGTGATCCCCAAAGGACTCAAAGCAAGAGCAGGGAAAACCAGGCAGCCCTGCTAAGCGATATTCCACAGAGGAAGCCTGTGTCAAAACATGAAATGGGAATTTAGGAGTCTATGTATTGCATAGAATTTAAATCAAATACTCTGTCTTGCTTTTAAGCAATGATGGACTAAAGGACTTACAGAAAGTCTACCAATATTAATCAGTTATTGCAATATGTCTATCATTTTATTTTTAATAACATAGCCTTACTAACACCTTTAATCAATGGAGCAATGAAAGCAGAAAACTCAGAACAAACCAGCAATAAAACAGAAGAAGAACATATTCCAATAAAATACAGCTTGGCCATTTACTTAGTCCTAATTTGCAATTTGTTTTTCTGTGTGTTTCATATAAGTAAGTACACCTTAAAATTAGATCACTCCATCAGCAATGCCTACACCTAACCAGCTGGAAGCTGCAGTTGGAATGCTCATGTCATCACCTCACTACTGAGCCTTATGCAAGCTCCCACAAGGGTTACAAAGTGGAGTGACAAGAGCTGGCAGGGTTCTACTGTAATTCCATTTTACTAAGTGTTGTGTGTGCAGTCATGGGCCAGAAGATAATTAATTTAATGAAGGTTAACATAATCAGCTGCAAAGCCAGAAGAAACCATAATTGCCAATTTGCAGCAAGCTACACTGAAAAGGGTATGCCCAATTTTGAACAATACTCCTTTCTTGAAAGGAAAAGAGGACAAAACCAACGCACAACCCACCCTCCTGGCCAGAACTCTGTCAACACAACCTGAAACATTTATGGCAGCTCTTAGTAGACTTAAATGTAAAAACTCAGGCTGGGTATAATTCGTGGCTTGCCAGTATGTAAAGACTGGTCTGACTTGTGCCACAACTAGCTAATGTCTTATGTCTAAGCTTAAGTCATCCTTTGTTCTCCTCTTCCCAAGGGTGTAGCTGGTGTCTGGCCTTTTCATTACAACTTTTCTGTTTTCTCCCTGTTATGAAAAAGCAGCATTGTGGCCACAATGAAGTGGTCGCTCACCTACACGTTTGTCTTTCAGGAGATGCAAACACTGCACTGAGCTCAGTCATGTCAGCCCTCCAAGCAGCTGTTCCATGGGTGATGGGAGCAGATCTGCATCCTGCTGTTCCAGGGGACACAGCAAGCCTTGTGTCTGTAACACGTTATAAGCCAGCAGCCATGGAACAGCAGAGACACAGCCTTCATGGAAAAACACAGGAGGTTTTCTACTACATGGAAATCATTTTATGGTCTTCCACCAAAAGATTACATTTCTCAGAACTCCTACTGTGGCTAGAACTGATCCCGCTGTAACATATAATCTGTTTCTTCTATGGCTCATGAGTATTACTCCCACACTTCTCCTGAAATCCATGACCTTTCCCAGCACCAGCCCTAGCCTTTACAATTATGTCTTAATAAAATATGCTGCAAATCAGCTGCTGCATTGAATGGTAAGATCAGACACTTGACCTCAGAAGCAGTATTGACAGATAAAAAGCAGGAGTATTTCAGGAATTTGACCCTCAACCTAACATTAAGTCAAGGCATCCTTTCACATCAATGGCTTTTCAGGTACTGGTTATGATTTTATAAGCAAATTTAGCTGGAAATGTCTTTTTTTTGATCCCTGGTACTTTAAAAGTATATTATGCTTGCAGTTCCCAGAGGCTTTTGAAAACCAAAATATCCCTTCTGTGCACTGACGCTGCTCATACTTCTTTTAACCATGACAGGCTACTAAACACAACAAGCAAAACGATCCTTCAGTAAAATTGAACATAGCAGTTCTCTGCAATAAATTTCTTCTTCGTTTTCCCAATGCCGTATATCAGGATGACATATAAAAATCTTTTTTTTTCCCCAGCAACATAAATCAAAAGACCACTAAAAAATTCTCTGAAATTCTGACATTATTTCCAACATAATTTCAGATTTCCTGTTTTGAACATCATAAGTAGCGCTAGAATATGAATGTTTTCACAGCAGTAAGATTTGCAGTATCAATTTGAAGAGTAAAATGGTTCTAATATTTTAGATTCTGACACAAAGCAGAACATTTCATAACAAGAGCTATTCTTCCCACGTTAACAGGCTTATATTTAAATAGTCAGTTGCCACACTGCACTAATTATGTTAAGTCTCCTGATTAATCATTTTTCTCTCTGCATTAGTCAAAACTAATGAAGCAAACAATACTTATATTTTAAAATTCAGCATTAATGATGTGAAGTCTATTCCCAGTTTAAAACATCACCAAGACAACACTCATACAGACTCCAGATAAAGTTTTTTAAAAGGAGGCAGCTCTTTTAGTTTTTGAGGAACCAGTTCATTTCTTCTGTAGGGCTAGAGAAGCTACAACAGTTCTCTAGTTATAAAATTTCATCTATATTGGTATCATTTTATACCGGCTAAAATAAAAAGGTTTGTTCTTCTACACAGATGACCTTTGAATACACTGACATACCCACAGTCCAGCTCATCATTTAATTACACAGCCGATTTAACTGATTACAACAGGAAGAAAAGGAGGGTTTGTTTTTGTAATAGATGCTATTCTGCCACTTAACAAGACTCAAGAGCTCCAAGCCAGCTCAGAAAAACACCAGCTCTGACTCAAGGTGGCAGGAGTAGAACTTGAACAGCATCATGGGGACGGGAGCAGCAGCTCCCCCGACCTGCCCAGTGCCCACAGCCTCAGGGCTGGCACCGAGTTGTTGCTCAGCTGAACAGGCACTACCCAAACCTCGCTGGCCCATGCATGAGATGGAAAAGGAAGCGTTCACAAACAAGCAACTGATGAGCAGCTGCTGAAACCACCAGCTTCTACTCCCCAGCTGCACATGTACTACCAGTCTACTTTTCTGCCTTCTCCTGGAAGACACAGCATGAAGCACACAGGGATGAGTCCTTGCCCACAAGCGTGAGAAAACCTCCCTGCTGCCTCTGTTCACACCTGAACCTGAGCCTCCCAGGTGCTGAGCTACTGCTCTGCCTTTCTGGGCACAGCCTCTGCACGGGGAGACCTCGGGATTCATTTTCATACTTTAAGTTCAGTTTCACCCCCATACACAGCAAGAAAATAGAACCTTGGATATTGTGGAAGTTGTGGCAGGATGAAAAAGCATTTATTGCTTTATTCCAGCAACAGCATGTTACATGAGTTACACTACTTACTACAGGCTGTTGGACAGACTGTTGTGATCCATACCTAAGAGTGTGGATCTCAGGCATCCCTCCATCTACCACTGGGATACACTGAAGGAACCATCAAAATTCACAGTAACAGTGAGAGGAGCTGCAAGGCCTTTCTCTGTTTGACTTTAATTATCATCTTAACATACTTAAAGCATTTCACAAAAAAAAAAAAAAAAAAAACTGAGTTACACACTACAGCTCAGTTCACCATAGCTGAATAGCTTTCTTCAATTACTCTGTCTCTGAGCTATTCATCTTTAAGAAAATAAGATTTTAACTGCAGTAATACCTTAAGTACAAAGAGGATCCTCTAAAGGAATCCTCTGAAAAGCCTGAATGGCACCAAGAAGCTCATATGACACTAAACCTTCTCTTGGTGGCTCTGTGGTAAGTTTGAGTAAGTCCACAGAAAGACATCAAGGCAAATTCAGATACCTGCCTGCTTGTATCAGTCATGTCTACACAGCACAGAGCTGCTTTGAAAAAAAAACCTGAATAACTGACTAGTTACAATATCTGTCATTCATTTAATTAAAAACGAAAATGACATTTAAGAGGGGAAAAATGCTGAAATCCCCTCTGAACATTTGAAATCATCTTAAGTGTCAGGCAGCAATAGATCCATGTTTTTTATATTTGTAAAGCAGTAATAGGAAAGGCTGGAAGAGTAAGAGACAACCAGATGAAGGGTAAACAAGTTTGTCGAAGGGCAGCAGAAACAGGGGAAGTTTCTTCATCTTTGCTTCGAGAAAAGGAAGTTAGTGGTAGACAAAAAGGTTCTGTTGTTTTCAGTTTCGCTGATTGAGGGCTGGTAAACAAAACAAAGTAAACAGCCATGGCATTTCCCATGCAAAACAGGAATTAGGGCTTCCAAGGCTGTCCTGTGTGCCTGGTCCCAGCCCCAAGCTGAGGGAAAACCCAGCAGAGTGGCTGCAGTAAATCCCAGTGCCATACCCACCAAATCACAATCAGGTCACGTTCATACTGCTAATTAGCAATACCAGTATGAATTTGTTTGCTTCCATCTAGTTTGCATCAGTTAAAACCTTTGTCAATATAAAACAACTTCAGAGATTGGATAAACCACCCCAAAGCAGAGGAAAAGGAGGGAAGAAAAAAGATCAGAAACTTTCTGGCTGTTTATCTACAGAACACTGCACCAGTCAGAAAAACCTTCTGCCTTCGTTATATCCATCACCTTTATTTTTTTTGCTAGAGGAAACACTGAAGTAGATTTTAGATGTAATCTATCCCTAAAACTTAGGGCATTGTGACAAGAAAGGTCAGGGTTTTCTTTTTCCCCAACCTCTGACACCAGTTAAGTACAGACAACACTGAGATGTCAGCACCACTGAGAGGCAGGCACAAACCCATAGCAGAAAAGGACCACAAAAGAAAAATGAAAAGGCATTTGTTTGAATAGTTGATTTTAAAGGACAGTACAGGCTAATCAGAATTTTCCAAAGAGATTATAAATGTCCTTCAAGTAAGAGAGCACAGCAAGAGACACCATTTGGCTCATTCTGTGGATACTCTGAAAACGTTTTACAAATATCCAGTGTTGACATGACAGTTATTAATTTATACTGCTGTTGCACAGAAACAGTAACTTTAATAATCAGTGCATTAACAGGCCTATCAGTAACACTTTCTTTTTATTGGCTTAGAGGAAGATGAACACTGAGGTACTTCAGTGACACAAACCCACCATCAAGTTTTCAATGCTACTTCTCTCAAAGTCAGTACTTTTATTTCAGTACCAATGCAAAAGGAAGAACTACAGACACATGCTGTGAATGCCTTAACAAGTTCCTACTGCAAAACAAACATGAGGTTAATTCTAGTCTAAGCCTTATACACAGGCATCAAGCAAAAAAATCCATTTGTTTATGCTGAAGTCAATAATGCACTGAACCTACTAATGAAGATCTGCTTTATAACCACTACACTCTGTTAAAGAAAAAAGCCAAACCAAACGAAAACCACCCGTAACCCAGAAAAATCTATTTGTCACAGATTCTCATATCTCAGCAGAAAATTACCTGAAATTTAAAAAAGCAGTTTTAAACGAAGTACACTGAGAAAATCTACTTCATCTACACTGACGCAATACTTTGGAAATCCCTATTCCAGGTTACAAGCATTAGCTCTAGGACAATACACAAATAAAGCCTTTTATGGATTCCAGTCAGCCCATATAACCTATTTCACTCCCAGTAGATCACTTTCAACCTCTGCGAATTTCATATCCCTCACAGAATCAAAATCCACAGGAAGAGTCACGACTTGGTTGAGCTTGTAGAGCTGCATCTGGCAAACAGGGTCCTGTTCCCTGGGAAAAGCAGACCCACTGCAGAACCCTCCCCTAGCGCAGACATGAGCTGTCCCCTCCATCAGAGAGAAGGAGGAACAGCACCAGCTGGGATTTAAACACAGATCCACCCACTGTCTGCTGTGCCTGTAGACAAGCAATGAAGATATTCAGCACTTTGGGGAGGGTTCGAGTTCTCCTTTTGTGCAGCTTGGACAGACCAGGAGCAACCAGGCTGACTGGTTACCCAGGCATGAACCAAACATCACAACCTTCACAAGCCAACAGCTTGGAGCTCTAACTAAAACCAGCAGCTGCAGAGAGAAAACGTAGAGGTCAAAGCTCTACATATGCTTACATGGCCTTTAAATCCTCTTTTTGACTTGGGAGAGATAGACACAGTGGTCAGGCAGGAAACCTTCCCATGAGGTGTAATGCTCATTCTGAAATCCGTTGACCTCACATGAAAGTTCAGCAAATTCATCAGTGAAATTTTAATCAGTGAAGTTAAACCCAAAATTACTTGCAAGGGAGAAAACATTTTGGTTATGAATTGTGGTTCCCTCTTACCACTGAAGACATTTCTTCAGCACATGTTAAAATGACAACTTTGCATTTCTGATGTTACTACAAACACAGACAAAGCCTCTTCCTGAAGCAAGGAACTGTTATGCAGTAAACCAAAACCACCTCTGCAAAGGTATTCCCAAAAGGTCTAGCAATGGGATGGGAAATGAAGAGGATGAACATAATGAATGTTCCTTCAATTACAGAACTTTGGAAGGATAAGGAGCTATCACTCCAAGGGCTTCAAACTGGATGAAAATTCAACAGCCTCTCATCAACGCTTACCTCATCAGCAGAAGTAAAGCTGTCATCTGCTGTCACACAAGTCTGAAAGTGAATGAAAGTACCAAATATTTCTCCTGTTTTAAGAGTTTTCTGCAACTGTTTAACGACAAACTTGTTATGACAGCAAGTTCTTGAAAGAATTTACAAACAACTCAGTCTCCCTTAAGGCTGGGGAAAAAAAAGAAGTATCATTTTCAACTTAAGTTTGTTTTACTATAATCCACACTAAAGACAGCAGCTTTTAGGGTGCATTAGTCATCAGTACAAACTTTACTCCACGTAAACAGTGAGCAGAATTTCTACAATTTCTTCTTCTCTAGCTCACTTTATTCCCTGGCAGAGAAAACTCCAGGGGTGTAACTATTGAACACTATATAATTACTCACGCATACTCTATTTCCAACACCCACTGTTTTCCTTGGAAGAGCTCACAAAACCTAAGCATTGACAACAGGAACAGTGGTTCACATTACTGTGGTAACATGTGCCATAAATGTAGAAAAACAAAAGCATCAAAGAGTACTTTGTTCGTGAGGTACAAGAGGCTGCTTAATCCCAGGGTAACAGTCAGGCCACCTCAGACACGTTGTTGACAGGTTTCCCTGAAAAATGAGTCAGCTGCATGCCCTGGGGAAGTTCTCTCTCAATTAAAACAGTACCACAAACAGTCATTATTCTTCAGGTGCTATTGAGCCCAGGTGATGTTTCACTGAATCACCAGCTCCAACCCAGACTACGTCACTTTTTTTTCAGATAAGCAAACAGGATTTTAAGCAAAGGCACAAGACAAAAACACAGATTTGCAACTCAGCTGATCAGGCTTTGCTAAATAAATAAAAAAAACCTTTGAGTGAAATACAGTGAGAGGCTCCCCCTGCTTGAGAAGTCCAAATCTATTCCGATGCTATGGATGCAGGTGAAGGCTGCAGCACTCAGAGCTCCAGGGCTGATAGAAGTACAGCCCAAGCACTGCTTGGACACTGCAACCTTCACCCTGACACACAGCGAGGCAGTGACCTGTGTAATTGTTTTCCGGTAATGTAACACCTTCTGAGACCTGAGAAGCAGAGCAGCGACAATTCAGAAGTCACACCTAATGACAGTACAAATGCAAACAACAAGAAAAGAGGATACAGAAAGCAGGGGTGGAGGTGGGGAGGAAGTGTGATGTTTTAGGTAAGGAATGACATTCTAAGAGGGTGATGTATAAAATTGCTAGAATACATCTAGCTGTCAAGTTAAAGCATGCAGGGATGATCATCAGTAAAGGGTATGGGATTACAACATTCCATCAAATCTGAGTACCAATTTTCCCACCATCTTGCACCTGTTTTCCTCCTTCACACCTGTATATTACATCAGCACTATTTGGTATCTCTCTGCTTACACAAGCAATGCTGAAATGAAAGAAAAAAAAAAAGTTTAAAAAGAAAAACCTAAAGGAAAATTCATGGAGGCAGAATATGGATGTAAAGCAACTGCACATTCTTGGAAAGACAAAGAAGAAACAGAAGAAGTTGGAGAGGAACAGGCTATGGCACAAGTTAGTGTGAAGGGTCTATGAACTCCAAGTAACTTTGAACAGCACAGTTATTCTCCAACACAGAACTGAGAGTTGTGAAAAACTTATCAGCACAAAAGGAATACAAATACAGTATAAATTAGCTTATTTTTAAAAACTTCATAGTCCCCTTTTAGGTAGTTCCAAGTTATAAGGATATGAGGACATGACACAGGGAACTGCCATATTTATAAGCTACTGGGACGGTGTGACTGCCTGATACAGCTGCTACACGGCCCCTTCAGGGCAAGCAAGGCAAATTTCTTACTTCTTACACCACAAACTCAGTGAAATGGTATGTCATTACTAGTCCAATATCAGGCAGTTCCCTGATAAATCATTCAGCCATCAGTATTTTAAGTTCAAGCTTCTTAGCTCATATAAATACAATATCAAATATTTACAGCCTTTCACGTAAGACTGAAGGATTTAGCCCAAATTTTAATTGAAGGACTTTTCACATTTGGCTCAGAATGAAGAATGCTTGGGAAAAAAGCTCATCTGCAGGATTTTTAATTGTGGAGGAAAAAAATAATTTAAAGTTATAAAAGGCCTGAAATAGTGTTCAGCAATTCTGTAATGTCTTTGTATTAATATAAATTATTCCCAACTATGAAGCTCTAAGACGTCTTTTTTTTTTTTAGTTTTTAATTGGAAACAAATGTTTTCCTACTAATCAGAAATCTGAGCTCAACTAATAAAAGCTGCATAAGAGATAAAAGGCTGGTAAAAATAGGTTTGAGAGGAAAAATAAAAGATATTGCAGAAAAGTTGCTTTAAGTTAAAAAGGAATCAGAAATTTCCAGGGCAGCTTAGTCAAATAAACAAAGCCCAGACCAAACTATTAAATGACAATTCTACAGAAGCAGGAATGATTCAGATACGTCAAATAAATGTTGTTTCCCCTTGTCCACCTGCCCCCTGCAATCACCTCACATTCAAGTGTATTATTAGTTCTAATTCGATTATCTCTTCTCCAAGCTCCTTAGATCTTGAAATTATATTATAGCTAGGATGCAAGGGATTATTTGTTGAGGTTTCCTAATGGTAGCAATTACTTTAGAATTTCTAACACAAGCCAAAATTGCTCAAAAAAAGTCCACTGGCATACCAATAAATACTGTTTCAAAACCAATTGCTACACACCAGTATCTGGAAATGTTACAAAGCTTATTAATTTTTTAAATTTTTTTTAACACGGACAGATTTTACCTAGGAGTGCATTAAGGGGGCATAAAGGAAAATGCAGGAGGACATCAATCAGACATCCAGTCCTGGATTTACAGTGCTTGTTGACCACAACTTTGCTCTTTGTCTCCAGCCCTGCTGGAAGTTACTGCTCTGGGCAGAGCTGATAAACAACATCATGTGAGTGCACTGCACCCCACGGCAGAAAAGCCCAGCTGCTGAGTTTGCTCAGGCTGCCATCACCAGCAGCTTCAGGGAACCTGGACTGGGGAGAACTTGCAGGAACTGAGGCCTGTAAAGTTTAAGTCTGTCCACATCTTCCATGTTGCTGTAGTGGATTGACCCTTGGCTGGCTGCCGGGTGCCCACTGACCAGCTCTCACTCCTCCTACTCAACAGGAGAGGGGGAGAAGAAAAGAAGAAAAAGCTGATGGATCAAGATAAACAGGGAGGTCACTCACAAATTACCCTCATGAGAAAAACCTACTTGGCGTGGGGAAACTAATTTACTGGCAATTAAAAATAGTATAGGTCAGTCCGTAACACTTGTTTTTTGCTGCTCCTTAATCCTGACACTTGTTCTCATTCTCCAGCATGGGGTCCCCCTCTGAAGGGATACAGTCCTTCACAAACTGTTCCAGGGTGGGCCTTTCCCATGAGCTGCTGTTCCTGCCAGAAAACCTGCTCCTGGCGTGGGCTCTTCTTCCAGGGCTGTAGTTTCTGCTCCAGCATGGGCTCTCCACAGGCTGCAACTTCCTTCAGGGCACATCCTCATGCTCAGTGTGGGGACTCCAGGGGCTGCAGGTAGGTCTCTGCTCCCTCCGTGGACCTCCATGGGCTGCAGGGGCACAGCTGCCTCACCATGGTGTTCTCCAGAAGCTGCCAATGAAATCTCTGCTCTGGTGCTTAAACACCTCCTCCTGCTCCTCCACTGACCTTGGGGTCTGCAGAGTTGATTCCCCACATATTTTTCTCTCTCTCCTCTCTCACAACTGCTGCACTGTGGTTTTTAGCATCTCTTAACTATCCTATCTCAGAGGTGCCAGCAGCTTCACTGATGAGCTCAGCTTTGGCCAAGGATGGGGCTGTTTTGGAGCAAGCTGGGTCTGGCTGTGTCCAACTCAGGGGGCAGTCCCTGGCCTCTTCTCACACAGGCCACCTCTGCAGCCCCAGCTACCAAAACCTTGCCCTGTAAGCCCAATACAGAAACTCTGCCTTTAACTTAGCACTTAATCTCAAGATGCAGAGCATATAAAAACCCAAGTCATAAATGTCAGTCTTCAATGCTTTGGTACACAATCTCTTGATCCCCTTTCTGCCCCTGAAATACCAAGCCTACCAGAAATTCCAGTTATTTCCAAGAAAAACCTCATTAGGCTATTCTATCCAATGCCAAGATCATAAATCTGGGATAAAAGACTCCTGATGTTCCACGCAATCCTATAAATAGCATTTTAGTCTAAATTGGAAGAGCGCTTTGCCGCAAAGCTCCAGATCATCTCTATTTACTGTTCTCCAGTTTGTGCTGGGAAGCAACTTAGAAGTATGCAAAGCTGGATTCCTTCCAGGTTCAACTATCTGGGAGATGCACTCCTACCTCCAAGTTACAGTCTACCCAAAGGATAAGGTCAAGGTTTGATCTACTTTGGAAAAAACTGCCAAATGCAGAGGAATGCTGAATTCCCAGCTTTCCTCTCTCCATCTCTGCCTCCAATGCCACGCTCCCTGCCAGCATGGACATAGTCCATGAGCCACTGCTATGTTAAATGCCCAGCCCGGGCCTCAGCACAATTGTCCTTTGATTTGCCTAAGTATATTTGCTCATTCCTCCTATAAGAGCTTATCTGCACTATTTATAGAATGGCTTTACATTCTTATTAGTTGCCAGACAATGATTTTTAATACGTGTTCCATCACTACAAATACTCCTCTGCAAAGTTTTACACATTATGTAAAACAGGCAATTATCACTGCACAGATTAGAAGGTCATTCCAACGCCTATAAACTAAACAGTAAGTGGGAATTGGAGTCTGCATAGCTTATTTTTTTTCACCTATAGATTTGGCAAGCTCCAGACTAGCATTCATCCCACGTACTTCAAAACCTAGCCAGGGTACTAATTCACAGCACAGAATTGACAAAAACATATCTTTGATTTGTGCAATGTGTGATCCACACTACAGTCTGCGAACACAACATTTTCTTTTACCCAGTGATGTGACACGGTGGCTTCAAGACTTGATGCAGCTGCAGCATAGATGGGAAAATTTTTCAAAACATTTAAAAGTCTTTTCAATGTACAGCTGTCATCAGAAAAAGGAAAGGATTAGTCAGGTTTTTCCTTTATAGAAGGAGAAAAATTAGGACACAGAGCAATGGTGCAGCCATTTATATATCATACAGCAAAGTGCAACGCCTGAAATCAACAGTATATTGCACACTGGGGAGCCCTGGAAGCATCCCAGAAACACCCAACACTTGAAAGTGATGAAGAATTGTTCCACCAATCCAAACAATGTGACTTTAAATGAAACAGAAAATATTTCTCCAGGCGAGATCACAGCATATTCAAGTTACCAAAGTCCCTTCATTAGCACAAACAGTATTTCCTTTTCTGTCAGCAAGAGGAAGTCTCAGATCAAGGCAATTTCTCACATTCCAGTTGAGACCTATGAATTGCACTATAACCTTTCCCACTCAAAAATGAGGTTTAGCAACAAAAGCTTCACTTCCATTCTAAATGTGACAGGAATCAGTAAACCAAAATTACTAATTAAAACTCTGAAGGATCTATTTCTAAAAAATAAGCCTGAAACTCAGCCTTAACCTCTGTAAGATACTTCTGACTAACTGCAGATAAAAAAGGGCTTGGCGAGTCCCCCGTAGTCAAAATACTGTGGGGAAAAAATTCACACATAGTGATATGGTGAAACTTGCCTATTCACATTCATATTCCCCTCCAAATGCTTACATATTCATCTTGCTTGGTATATTAGGTAAATCTCAAAAAAACAAAACAGTCTCATCGAAAAACTAGGCAAAGAAAAAACAACTGATTTCCCCTTCAGTTTCCAGGTAATAAAAATATTTTCCAGTCAATAAATGCAGAAAGTTTTGTGCAATCTGATTTGCCCACAAGATTTACAGGACTCTGCTATTTGCTTTTAGAAAAATAATAAGCAGAAAGGTTACATTTGAACGCTTCATGTTCAGATATAACTGGTGCCTGCAGCCATCACACCACTATAACATGAATGCTAAGAAAGAGATATTTGATTTTTAAATCCTTTAATAGAAACCTATTTTTCAATGATGAATTAAAGCACAGGGAAATAAGGAGATTGCTTTTCCTAGTATTCCACTTACATTTCATTACTATCTGCATTAGACTGTAATAGTCCTATGGCTAATGTGCCATAGGAGTGGAGCATCCAGATTGTGATAATGTGCTGTTCAGAAAGCACAACAGTGCCAGACAAAAAAATCACTGTTAAAAAAAGAAAAAACAACACACCAAACAAACAACAAAACCAATTACCACACACACACAGTGGGAAGGGAGGGAAAAATATCAACTGCAGCACACACCTTTCACTCCCCAAGGATGTACGGTTTCAACCGTGTGCGTCAGGATGATACCTGGCGTAAAAGCTACAAACCCCTCAAGGTCTTCCGAACACCCTGAGACTAAAGGAACAGTTAAATCCTATCTTGCAGAGTTATTGCTCAAACTGGAAATTCCATGTTAAGTGTGCACTTGAGCTGTTCCCAGTGGCGGTAGAGAACACCTTCAATGCAGCAGTGGTATCAGGCAAACAAGAGTATCCAAAGTCCACGAGCTGAATACCGATGAGATTTCCCACATGGACAGAACCTGCTCACAGGAGCTGTGGCCAGTCAGCCCAGACTCATTTTACGCCAAAGCCCACTTGCACACATGGAGCCCTCATGGCTGGCAGGTCCCAAGATTTATTTTTGGGGGGCAGAGTAAAGTGACCATGACACCTGACACAGGGGTCATGCCCTTCTCCTGGAGAGAAGTGTGCACAATCAAGTGCCTGCACATCTACTTCCTTTCATTTGTTTGAGTGTGTTGATATGTAATAATGCTATAGAAAATAACAGCAGGGGGAAAAACCTGCATCACCTGGGACATGATACAGAAGGGAGTAGACTCTGTTCCTTGAGGAAGTAATTTTCACCAAGGACCTGCCCCCTCCAGGTACTGCTAAAAATGCTTTGTTAGCTTCTTTATTAGCAAGGAGACAGCAGCAGTCTTGGGCATCTGTGTACTTATTTTCTCATTTCCACCAAGAATTTAATTAACTGACATGAATTAAGTTTTCTGTTTGATCTGGAAATTCAGTTCAAATTAACATTTTTATGGATAGTTTAATACTAATGCTGAAAGATAATTTCCTTTAGAAGAAACTGCTTGGACTTACAACCAGAAGGACGAAATAGTGGAAACTAATCCACTGAAAAACCAATATTTTTATTTGCTGTTAGACAAGATTAACTAAAAAAAAAATTGCTTTGATAGCTTATTAGAGAAAGCTGGATGCTTTCCCTACAAGCTGTACCAAAAGATCTAAAAGCTCAACAGGACAAAAATACTTTGAAGAAGCCAGATAAGATGTCCAGGGAAGTTGTGAAATGTCAATATACACCAAAGCACTGTCTAAGCCACCCAACTGCTATAATTATCTGTTGTAGAAAATGTCCAGCTGGGACCCCGTCACTTTGAAATATTCACCACATTTTAAGTTACTGAAAACAAACGGGCAAAGTTATTAGCATTTATCTCTGCACCATTGCTTAATCGTATCCACTGCAATTTAACAAACAAAACTGTAACCTTTTTAAGCTTTTTAAATAAATTCTGTGCAAGCTTCCTAACTAACAAACATGGACATTAGCATTCATATTTAAGATTGGATTCCAAATTCCATAAGCATGAGGATAAAAAACTGAAAACTTAAGAATTTAATGCATTAAAAAAAATTAGATGATCCCTCATTGCTTGAAGTGTGCACATCTCAACAGCACATGATGTTACTACTTGCTCATGTAAAATAACATCAGCATTACCCTTTGACAGTCAATAATAAGAAAAAAGTTGTACATGCTTGAAACAGCATATGCACAATTGCCATCCTACCAAAAATCAAGATCAGAAAAATACGTTTGCCTGAATTATGAAAATGGAAAACAGAGAATGAAGCTTGTTTTTCTAGATCCTTCAGGCAGAACTTCCCAACCTTCTCTCAGAAGTCTCCAAACGAAAACTAAAATGTCTTATTTGTAAAATTCACACATTGATAGAAGCACAAGAGCCAGTAGAGAAGGAAAGGCACAGGACACAAACACCTTTTTGCCATGTTCAGATCCAGGCTTGAGATCTTGGCTCTACTGCAAACATAGTGGACAAACGCCTCAGGCAACACAGAATCATTGTCACAGCTGGAGTATCACTGAAACCAGAAAGCCAAATATACTCACCCTACCAGCTCGAGCTCAAAACCATGGAACCCATTAATCTTCCCAAACGTTAAGCAAAAACTTGAATGAATCATTAACTGTCCTCTTCTTTCAAGGAACCTAACAGATTCACTTTGTTTACAGTTGCCCCTTCCACCCAGCTGCCAGGTCCCTCCTGCTGCAGTGAAACCAGGCCAGAGTTTGCAGATCCCCGCACACCACACACAGCAAGTCAGATCAGTTTCAGTGATGCCAGAACAGCTGTGCTGATGTACACAGAACTGAATTTCTGTCCCATCTAGCAGAAACATCACTGCAAACCTGTTGTGCTCTTCCCTATTGCTCTAACTGCACTGTTCCCTACTTTTCCTCCTTTTTCAAACCTACTTGTATAGGAATATTTTATGTTAAGCTCCCACATTTCCCATGTGCTACAAATAAGAACGCTAAAATTTACTTCAGGAATATTGAGAATATTACGGTTGAGAATTCATGGGTTTAGGGACACACCTTCCCAAAAATAACCCCAAGACACAGTGGAATAACAAATCATGGTAGGAAGCTGAAGATGAGTTGCCTCTTCTGTGCTTACCTGCTTGTAAATTAGCTCACTTCAGGTGACTAACATTACTGCACAAATAGAGAACAAGTAGTGCTTCTTATCTCTGTAGTTCCTCCATAGGTAAATGAATTCTAGCTATCTGTATTAATTTTGTTATGCCACAGACCAATTCCCAAGATCCAACATCTACAGACTTTGTTTAATGATGCTACCTACCTAATAACCACACAGACACTAAAGTAAGCCATTAACAGCTACATATGGCGAAGCAGTACCAGGACCTTTCTTAATCACTGCAATGGGCATCACACAAAGGAGAAAAATAAAATTTCAAACAAAGTACAAAGGCAATAAAATGTCAGGATAATGAATTCAACAGAAAAAGCCACAATGTATGTGTATCCCATGCAAGTTACGACTACTTAAAGTGAGACATAGCAAATGCCAGCCACAGAAAGAGAGTCTTTTAGGTAAAAACACTCTAGATGAGTCACTGTGTCCAGCTGTGCAGTGATCCAACTGTATTATTATTTGCTTGTGTCTGTATCATCCTGAGGTGAATTCCTCACATTCCAGCAGAAGGAAGTCCCACCAGCATTTTGCACTAGCCTCACCCAGTGGGAACACTGAAAGAAGGTTGTCCCCATGGATTCAGTCACACCCCACTGCTGGCTCCTCCTTGGAGCTCACAAGCACCTCTATGCAACTGCACCAGCAGCTGGATTAGTTAAACTGATCAAGGTTACAGGAACTCAACAAGAACAAAAAGTACCATTTCCCACTCCAAACCACTGCATGGCTACACAAATGCAGGTGAAGCACTGTGGGGATTTGAACTGGGATGAAGACGAGAAGTGAGCAGCAGAGACAAGGCAGGAGCAGTCATTTGTGTTGGCACTAATTATTTGTGAAACCACGGCTGAAACTTTAACACAAATAATGTGAGAAGAACTGCTGAAATACAGTTACATTTTGTCACACTGGTAGAAACTTAGCCACGGTAAATTATGAATTGAAGCTGTGTACATGTACTGATGAGCTGCAGACTACAATACATTATCTTGACTGCTGCGGGCAGAATTTCATATTTAATGACCAAAAAAAAAAAAAAAAAGACATTTAACTCCCTGCTTGCAGCTCACTGAAGAGCTCGTTAACTTTTATTAACTTGGCTCTTCCAGCCAGTCTCCTTTAAAAACTGAAGTAATTCAAGGACAGGTCTATGAGTCTAGAGAAACCTTTACTTCGAATCCAGCACTTACCAGTTAAAATACTCAACCTGGATTATAACAGTATTATATGAAGAAATAAAATAAGAAATTCGGGTAACCCTGGAGCCTCCCGTAAGGGGTAAAACTCTCAGCCTTCCATGCAAAGTTGTTACAACAAACAGAAAAACCAAGGGATTGAAGAAAGTTTCCCATATTTCCCTAGATGCCTCAAGGGAATGCATTTGATTTGAGCACACTTTTCCCCTACTATCACCAAAGGTAAAGAGAAAACACCACAACTACTTTATGTGGGACCTTTATTCTATTTTCTCCATCTTGCAACTAATCATCTTAGTCCATGCCCAGAGAAACAAACCGAAAAAACACTGCCCATTTTTTGTCAAGTCTAAGTCTGAAATACAAGGTACCACCACAGTACTGTCTGCAGTGAATCCAGGCAGTAACTTCCCAAGTGTCATTTACTGCTGGAGAATTTAAATGTAGTTATCCTTGACTGGTCCAAAATTTACACATCTCGTAGGCCCAAACAGTGCAGTGACCAAACATATGCCTCCTCTTGCATTCCATAAAAAAAAAAAAAGCTAGTATCAAACCAAAGTTTTCTCTCAGATTTCTCTCTCACACTGAAATACTGCATTCCTTTTTAATTCTGTGATTTCAATTTAGTTGTCCCATCTGCTAGAAGTGTTTTAATACAACATCTCTTTTTATACCCTAACATCAAGGTGATGTTGCCAATTAAGTTCTGCTGTAGCCATCTGTAAGAGGAAGAAGGGAGGAAAGAAGTAAACATGAGTATTTCTTCATTAATTTTAAACAACTTGGATTTCAACCACGATTTTAGTGATGGAAAAAAAGAAAATAATTAGTACATTTATATTCTACATGGATTTCTCTAGGAAAAGTAACATTTGAACTATTTTTAAAATTCAGGAAGGTTTCACATCTCATTAAATGTTTGGCTTCGAATTAGAATGCCTGTCAAGAGAATTTTATACTGGCATGATTTATCATTTTATTCAACACAGACTTTCAATTTCACAAATAAAATAATGGCAACTTTTAAAATTTCTTCACAACTTCACATTCACCTTCAAACTTACAGAGCACGTAAAGTGTTACCCTCTGACAATAAATGACTAATGGTAATTTTTTCCTCTAACGAATCGGATATTATCTAAATATGGTAAGGGTCTGGAGTTTCCTTTAGTTTCCCAAAAATTCAAACAATAAACTCTACACACTCAGCTTCACTGCAATTAGAAGACTATGGAAAACAATCATAGAACGTTTTTCCTAAAAAAATTGAGTAATTCAATTTTTAAACAGCACAAGATTTAAAAAAGTATGGAAATGTGAGACATTATAAATCAAAACACACTGTTCAGCTCACTTCATGTGGTCACTAAGCAAGCCTCCCAGGCCTACTGGAGGATTTTCTGATGTTAGCCTCAACAGTCAGACTGAAGACAAAACCAGAATCGCAGGTCTTGCACTGGGAGACAAGGTGGATACCCATGCTCACACTGCCTAACTCTTTGAAGGATTTAGTCTTGTAAACCACCTATTTATCAACCTCTTATGATACAGAAAATTAAATTTAATTTAACTTGTGGCATAGGTCACAGCCACAATGAAAACAGACTAGCCCATGAAAAAGCAAAATTAAATTCCACAATTCTGTCAGACTGTTGAGCTACCCCATTAAATCCACATTTCAACCCATGAAGCATTGGTAATGGGGTTCTTTTAAATGGCATTCTGCAGGAATTTCTTCTGCAGGGATTGAATTTTCATCTCCATAGTAGCTGTGCTTACTGCAGGCCTTATAACAAGCTTCTGATGTAGAATGATGGATGCAAAAAGACACTCTCTTGGCTATTAACTGTGCTTCTAAGCCTCAGTCTGAAAATAAATCTTGGGAAAATTGGAGGGTAGAAGAATCCTTTCCCCCCCAACCTTATGTACTACTTATAAAAAGTTACATGGTTAGGACCTTCAGTCTTAAAGAAGTTTTTAACTTGATACTATATATGAAATATGCAATTAATACACTGTGCTCCTTTGTAACATTTACCCCCCAAGAAATTATATTCTAACTAAAACACTTTTTCAAGGGAAAGAGGAGGATGCACTTGAGGAGTGGGATTTAAAATCTTTACAGTTTAGTAACACCAATTTGAAAACACTTTGGTAAACATAAACACTTCACACATCATCCCCCAAGTCTCAGTGGATTCACCTCACATTCACAGTGGGCTTCCTAGTCTTTTACAGTCCATTTTTCTCTTTACTGAAAACAATACTGAGAATTAGTCATTTCTGCAGAATACAGCCCTTCACGTACACCAGATGCCTAATGTTGCATGGTGTGAAGAAAAAAACCTAATGTCTACTCAAATTACTGTATTTATCACCAAAAACTGTCAGCATTTTGCAGCTTTTGTAAATGTTTTCTTCAGAATACTTGAATGGTTTTTAATGTTAAGATCTTAATATTGCTTGTCAAAATGCAATACCAGCTTCTAGAAGAGCTAGCAGCTAATTAGCTCAGTTAGTAGCAGCTTGAGATACCACCCAAACAATGACCAAAATTAATGCTTTTTAACAAGGGAGTAAAAAAAAACAGGAAAAAAACCCTCAAAGCTTTAGAACTGAGAAAGAGTATTTCCTCATGTTTTTCAAAGCTTTCCCTTTCAATTCCATTGAATCTGTTCCTAAAAATAAGTATTTTTAAGGGTTTTGGTGTTACATCTTTTTGAACAGTTCTTACAGCAGTTCTATAAAAGTCCTGCCTGGCTAGTGAGGTACGTGCAAAACAGACAAGCAGAACTTCTGCCCCTTCGTCCTTCTCTGGGAGCAGCACAAATCAAAAATGAACAGTGAGCAGTGCTGAGGTCAAGTAATTCACTGGGATGAAATTATACAACTCTTGGAGAGGATGTTCAACCAATCACTGCAGAATCTAAGGAAGTAATTAGGAAGCTTGCCTTTTTTTCTTTCAGTATAAAAGGGTAACAGCTGAGCCCAGTTCTACCTTCACTCCTTTTGTTTACTTACAGAGGTGTTTCATTAACTGACTTGTTACAATTAGAGCAGCCTCGTGTTATTGATGAGTGGTTGGAAATAAAGGTACTTGCCTATAGCCACACATTACACATAAGGGCAGAAAAATGACACAGTAACAGGCAAATGCCGTAAATCTTAAATTATTCATAACCTATTCAATACAAAATAAACTGGTCCTAGAAAATTACTTCTAATAAGAAAGGAATTAAATTTTTAAGTTATCCCCACAAATTATTTAGTTCTTCTACAAACCCAGTATTTAGCAGTTGCAAATAATTAAGATGTGAAAGACAAAATAAGTGTTTAATCAGTTCCTAATTAGATACATGTGCCAGATACCACAAAGGATGGCACTACTTTAGCAAAGAAAAAACAAATGTTCAACACACTGAAGTAAACAAGAACAGCATTTAACATCAATAATTTCAAACAATCATTGATTATCTCAAGCCGTTTTTTGTAAACTTGCAAGAGGCATTTTGGATTTTGAAGTTAATTGTAATCTAGAAATAATCTAATTGTAAAACCTAACCAGCAGTGCAGCTGTGTACTTCCAGTCTCGTTATTTCCACAAGCCTATTTTTGCTCTTATTCTCATTTAGAGCATTAAGACTCTAAAAACTATTTTGATGGGATTACACAGAATACAGCTGCTACTTTCACAACCTGAGCTCTCCTGACAACAAAAATGCTTTTACCACAAAAACAGAAAAAAGGGGCAATCTTTAGTACAACAGTAACAGTCACAGATGCCGACAAACTCAGTTATCACCATAAACGTCACTGGGGCTCTCTTTGGGAAAGCTGCAGTTGCAAAAACGATAATAATTAGGCTTAATATAGTTCTACGCCAAATTATGGCAGCTGTACATGCTACAACAAAGAACATTTTTAAGTATCAAGTATGCAATTTAAGTACAACCAAACTCCAAAATATTTCTGATTCACAGCAAGTTACTGAGAACACTGAATATACCCCAGAGCTGCTCTTACCTTTCCTGGCAGCATCTGTTCTCCGTCTTGCTGGCGACACCAGATCCTTTACAATCTGTAGCACTTGAATCATTGCTCGTTAGCAAGATCAAAGGAACAAGGTGCTCCTCTAAAATTCCAACAGGTTTCATTACTACACCTTATTACATTGCTGTCTTCAGTATGCTCAAGCAAAACTGATGCAGGAAGAACTCATCTACCTTCACAGGAAGATTTCTGCCTGATGACTCTACAGGCTGAGGTGATGGATTTAAAGTGACTTCAGCACAAGGAGGCAAAAAACCACAAGCAGTCCTAAATGTATTTCTGCAGAACATTTTAGAGTTATTTACTGCAGAGAACGCATACCGATTTCTCTAAATAAAGTTTAAAGGAAATGTTCACAAAGTAGCTAAAGAAAAAAAATTCCCCTTGAAATGACTGCTGACAGATGCAGCATGCTCCCCTCGGCTCAGTAACTAAGAAGTGTGGCTTGCATCCTCTTTTCAAGTCGGTTTCAATTCATGAAATTTCACATAATGCTTAAAGAAAGACTCCGGTGCAGTGCAGAGCCAGCGTCAGACCCACCGACAGAACTAAAATTAAACCCACCCTGCAAAAACTCCATCAGGCACAAGCAAGCTCCTGCTAAAGACAGTCACTGGGTTCCTTTCCCCCCCCTCGAACAGAAACCTCTGACACCCTTGTACGTGACAGGAATTCTCACACACTGGGAGGCACGCCGAAAATCCTGGGAGTATTTCAGGCATTCTCTCACCCACCACCAGAGGCCCAGAGAACTATTTCAGCAAAGGTATTGTCATTACTTCTGTCAGGTAATTTTAGGCAGACAGATTGCTTTATGTGCCCTGCAAAATTTTTAATGGTATTTGGAAAATGTACAAAGGCCCTTCAGAAGTGCCTTTTGTCAAAGCCTCTGCAGAGCTAACCCCCAAAAAAATAAACATGAGGAATCATGTTTTATGTGATCACTTTAAATAACTGTCAGGCCTGAAGAGGCTCAGTGAACACTTCAGAAAACCAAATTCCTACACAGCCCTGCGAGGCCTTGCACACACCAAGATCAATTTAGGAAGCCAACTACATGTTCTGAAAACCATAACATTAAAACAAACCACAGGCCACATGTTCCGGCCTTTAGACCTTCTGTTCCCATTGCTTAAGTGCTAGATTGGGAGGGGGGGAAGAGGTCATCTCTTTCCATTCTTCCATTTCCAGCTGCTCATCACAAGCATTTCAGATTTTAAGGTTAACTGGCATATTTATCCACATCCATGTCAGTCTCTTGACTCACACAGAGCACAGGAAAGACAAACTATGTCTGTTATGTCAGTCTCATTCACAGCCTGCCCATTAATCTCTGCCAGAAGGAAGAGCAACTCAAAGTTCTATCATAGTTGGTTAGGCAAAACAAAGACAAGTAAAATTCTTCTCCCTGCCAAGCTGTCCAATTTCTTCTCCCATTCTGCAAACATTCAAGCGTCCACCCAAGAGGAAGCTTGTAGACACACTGTGCAACTATGACTGACCCCTCCCTGAAAAAGGATTCTTCAAAATGCTACAGACAGAATCCTCAACTTTTCTATATTAAGAGTAATTTCTAACTCCTGGACCTAAAGTTAAATTCCAGGTTTAAGACCAATAACTTTATACCTAGAGAGGTTTGGAGACGATTACTACAAGCAGCCCCTTCCAGAACAACTATAATTTCAGAACATTTAAATAAGATGTAAAATGCAGGGTTGTGCAGTAAGGTTTACCTGGAGGTCCGTTATTTAATAATCCAGTGCTCAAAACTGCTGTTGGAAGAACTTTTTCCGTGATTATCTTACCATGATGTGTTTGTTCTTTATTTAGTTGGGTAATCAAACAACTTTCAAGTCAGAGGTATAAAACTAAAGGAGTATCATTACTTGCAACTATACTACATTGCAAATTTTCTCTAAAAAACTGACTTCTAAAATCATGGTGAACAAAACACAACTACTACAGAACTACTAAACTTTCAATGGTCCTTATATAAACATATTATGGGCAGGAGGAAAAAGGAAGGAAAAAAAAGAGAGTAAGGTTGAATAACATATTCACTAATGACATCCACTTGGCCTTCCAAAGCCAGAATATACCTTGCAGATCCTACAACAGATTTTTAAATGAACTTGATTATCTAATTTCTACAGCAACATTCTCAAGTGCTGGAACAAAGAGAGGATGGTGGACTGACAAAGATTAACAGTTGAGCAGAGGCAGCAAAGAAGAAAGGACTAGAAGGCATGACTTGCACTTACTTTTGTCAAAAATTATTTTAAAATTAAGAAATTAAGCACTTCAGTACCTATTCCCTACTGCAAAAAGGAAGTCATTCCTTTTTCTTCCCAACTGTCCCTTATCCTGCTGGTACAGGTCCCTGTCCTCCCTTTTAAAGAGAGACACAGAAGAACTTCAGGATGGAAAGTCATTTTCACCCACACCTGCCTTCCTCAACATGAAACAGTTTCCAAAGTTGGTATGCACAGTAGTTTCCCCTCTCTTCTTTGTTGTGACAATTGGCATGTAGAAAAAAAAACTGAAAAAACAAGTAAAGCCTTAAAATTAATTCAGGAAAATGTAAACAAAATTCCACATGGAATGTAAAGAAAATGGTGCAAGTCTGAAGCAGGCATGATAAACAAGAAATTTCAACAAATCACTGAAACCTTGAAGAATTAACAATAAGCTTGGTGGCTGCTATTTGTCTTTCCTCAAATCAATTCATACACCCAGACAGTAACACTAAACGTGCTTTAGGATAGAGGCAATACCAAAAAGACTTCTAGAAATAAACCACACTAACTAGTTAAATTGTGTAATTTCATATCTTATTCATGAGTCAGAACTTGGTTATAGTTCACTCTTATCTTTGACTGATACTGAACCAACTGATACTTCCATACAATCTGTCTCTGCAACTGCCACCTCTCAGACCACACATCCTGACACAACACCCACTGTGGGCAAGGATACACCAGATGGAAGTTCACTGCAATTCTGACACAGATACACAAGGTGAACCACAAAGAAACCATGTCATAAATTTAGTGTAACAATTTGAGAAGATTCTGTTTGAGGAAAAAAAAAAGTAATGCTACATATTCAATGCATACAACATGGATCTCTGCCAAGCGTTTTTCCTCTTCAACAGCAAGCTTGCTAAGCAATATGTGCTTGATGATGTTCTTGGATTTTGCTTTTCTTCCTTGACTTCAAAATTGTAGGGAATACAGAAATCATGCACATGTTATCAACCTGATGAAATACACTGGTATTGGAAGGAGCAGTTAACAGGATGGGATGGATCACTGTGTACAGCCCTTGATCTCTCCTAAGCATAATAAAAAAATGACCTGCATCCTGGTTAGTCAGCTATCATAATTCAGAATAAAAATGCTTCTGTTAACATAATTATAATTAACTGATCTTTGGAAGCAGTTCTTTTTCATGAACCATATTGCCAAGAGATAACACATTTACAGCACAAATGATGCTGCAGAAGGATGGCTCAGTGGGTATTTGTCAAAGGTATTTGACAGGAGGTGGGGAAGATCAGAATTTAAGTCTGAGGAAGACTTAATATTTTCTCTTTCACTCTCTTCTTCTAATCTGTAATGTTTATACATTCACAGCATTCTGTCTAGGCTATTAAAAAACCATCAAGAACCCTCGGGGTTTTCCCAGGCAGCACTGCAGCTACCCCAAAAAGCGCCTGCTTGTTGCGTCCTCATTTACAGAAAGATTTACAAGCTACTAACAGAAAAAAACCCCAACCCACTGCAATGGCTTGAGGGCTTTCATTCATAGGAACAATAGCCCCACACACATTTGAGCTGAAATATAGTTACTGTCACTGTTCTTTTTCCATCTCATACCAACCTGAACTGTCCAGAATTCCGCACACAGATTATTGCCCACATCTCTGCAGAAACCTGTGCAGGTCTGGCTTCATTACTCTACCCTGTGTTCCCCATAGCCAGAACTATGTCCTTTTCCCTATCTGCTAGACTCCACACGTGGTTAAGATGCCAAGCTTTCAGGCCTGACACCCCAGGGAATGGAGAGCCCACAACAAAATGGCCAGGAAGGTCCCAGCCCAGGGCAGTGCTGTCACTAATGTTTCAATGGGAGCAGGATCAAGCCGTAAGTCCTCTAGAAAGCAAATAAATACACGAAACACTTCTTCTGGTGTCTCCAGTTCTGCGATAGAGCAAAGACATTAGAGGAAGAAGAAAAGGATTCACAAAAGAGCAGGGTGCATTTGCACTTTGGACCCTCCTTTCTAGGCTGTAACACCCGGAAGGTGTTCCAGCACGGTAGGAGTCAGCAGGGCTGTCCCAGCCGGGCTGTCTGTAACGGGCTGTAAAAACTCCAGTGCCATCCAAAGGGAGGGCAGCTGCTCTTAATGACTCATTGGAATGTTTGCTTTAAAAGCTGCAGTTTCAGAAATCACACATGGCACAACTGCTTCATCGTCCCTCCCATCTTAGCAAAGGGGCTCAGAAAATGAAGATGACTTTCCCATCAGGATTAACTACCTCACATGCAGGACAAAAGTTTTCAAGAATAGACAAAAGGATTAAGGAGATACACATCAAGCATATTAGCTGGGAAAAGATTCTTTAAATATCGAATAGAAGGAAGAGTATATTATAAGAACATTTATATAGTCCCTTACAAAAAAACCAGCTTATTTTTTGCAAAAACAATAAATTCAGATAAAGTCTATCCAGTAGCTAAGGCAAATACCTCAACTATCCACAGAAACATTGTTTTATAATACTCTAACTTTTCCTGTCACAACAGGTCTTCAAATTATTTTCTGAAAACAATTAGGTATTGAGCTCTAAGACAGGCAATATATCATAATACAAATTATTACTACAGCTGCTATAAAGTAGGATATCTATTGTTTCTCACTAATATTTTGAATTAATTTTCCAATCTCTGAACTGAAGCCTACAGTTTTCATTAAGTTTTAAATAATCTATTGTAGTTGGAAGAGACTTCTAGAGTTCCAGATCAATAATTAACTGTCCCCATAAATCTCTGAAACTTTAAATTCTTAATCTTCATTATTTTCTACAGATCATTCATTGAAGCACGAAACAGGCAAAAAAAAAAAAAAAAGAAAATCTAAAAATTCTCAACAACTCTTAACAATTCCTATGTGAAATTGTGATAGCCTCTCTTGTAAAAATGTTTGCACCAGTGATACAACTCCATTTATTGTTCAGGGGTTCATTTTTCAAAAATAACTGCTTTTGGCTATGCATTTTGCAAAGCATCCATAAAAATAAATAAACATCCTCACCATCTTCTCAATGGTCCTTCAGAGTCAGTAACTGCTTAATCCAACAGAATTTGCATCCACTTAGGAATATTTTTTTCTTCATTTCTAGCAGGTTTGCTACCAATTTTAAAGCATGAAACTATGGCTGCAGTTTTTAAAAGAAACTGATGCAGATTTATGAGCTTTATTTAGAAGGCATCTTCTTGGGAGCAGAAAGTAGCTTGATCTAAAGGCTGGAAAAGTAAAGTTTTATTTTTGAAGTCTGTTTTTCTTTACACTTTAAACATACAAGAAAGCTGTTCATTAAATTCAGATGATGGAAAACTTCAATAAATGGTCAATGAAATTAATTCTACCTATTCCAGGAAAAAAAACCTATAAACCCAAAATAGAAAAACAAATTCTGTAACTGGGAAATAGAGAAGACAGAAAAACACAGGGCCACATTCTACAGACCTTACTGCACACAGTGAAGGAAAACTACACATTGCACAATCCCATCCCTGCTCAATTGCTCTCAGTTACCCTTCTTGCATCAGTTTTCATCCCCTCAGCTCTTGCTACAACACATTCTGCAAGCAGATCTAGACTGTAACAAGATAGACAGCAAGTTTCCCAGAGAGCCACAATGAAGGCAAGGGAACTGCCCATGTAGATCACTTTTATCACCCTGATAACAGACACCAGACACTAATGGAGATCAGTATCAGAAATTTGTGTTCACATAAGTCTTGATGCACTCTCCCCCCCCACCAAAAAAAAAATCTACAAAAAGGAAAAAAGCATGTATAGATGTACAATTTGGTTTTTTCTTCCCAATAAATGTGTTTTATACCTGTCACCTCCATGAGAAAAGTAAGGGTACTGCTTTGTCTTTGCTCACATATTTTCTGTAGAACTGTACCACCAGATTTAGACATACAAGTGCATCTAAACTACACAGCTTAGCAACAGTTCAAAGGGTTCCAGAAGCTCTTAGATATTTAACCCATAAAGATGTGGCAAAAGGAATAGCTCAGGCTGCAGTGCAGAATTCCTTACATACAGAGGAACAGACTCATGTCTTTTGGGTCTATGTGATTAGGATTGTGTTAAGCAAGCTACAAAGTGTTATGAAAATGAGTAAGAATAGAATCACAGATTCTTATTATGAATCTTCAAAGTAATTCCATTGCTTTCTCCTCCCCCTCACACCATGCCCTTCAAAGGCCAAATGGTCACTTAAGGCTCATGAACCAGTCAAGAAAGCACCAACAAAGCATATGGAATTCCACCACCAACCAAAAAAGGTTGTAGCTAAGTAGTCAATTTCAAATAATTGATAAAATAAGGTTTGGTCGGGTTTTTTTAAACAGGAGGAAGAAAGAGGATGGTAGTACAAGATCTCATCTCAGTGAATGCACACACCCCACAGAATTTCTTCGTCTTCCTCATATTAGATGACAAGTTTTCATACAGCTTTAGGTACAAATGAAGATTTTTCTGCAAAAAAAAAGTTCCATACTAGAAGTCTCAAAAAGAAATCAGACATTAATGAAGTTGCAATTACATAACAAAAACTACTTTAAATATATATTCATCAACAATATGCAGGATTTCCTGCACTTGCAGCATTTCAAACAGAATATGCAGCAATTTTACACTGCCTGGATTTGGGTCATGGCTGTAGTGCTAATCAACTAATTTATCTTAAGATAAAGGATATTATTAAATGTTCTGTCAAACCTAAGCACACAGAAAGAAGCCACACTAGTCATTAAAGACTTTTTTTCAGATTTGCAATATTAAACAAAAATCAAAACTATTACTATCCTACATGTGCTAATACTGAAGTCAAAGTACATTCATTAGTTTAATCAGGCAAAGACTGATAAAAGTGAATGTGTGTTCAATTCAAAGAAAGAAGAAAAATAAAAACTTTGCTTTTAATTTAAATCCTTACTTGGCTTCCTTTTGAAGAGGATATAAATGGGACTAATAATCTTGTACCTCCCTGAGGCAAAGAAAAACTAGAAAATTGTATGCACTGCTATTTGTTAGTGTGATTAAATCCTTCACTGCATGTATACTTCTACACTGATATTTAATCTAAGTAATAAAATGCAGCTGTACAGAGGCACCAGGAAGAACATCAAACCTTATTAGTCCACTGCAAAAAATACACACTACTTTTACTAAGCCCATGTATTTGCAGGCATAGTTTGTGCAGCAAAGAGTAAGTGGTGTGGCTTTCTGTCACTGCAAGAAAAATCAACACTTTTAAAACAAGTTCTTGAATACTCTGTAATAGGCTAATCTAACACTAAGGTAGCATCTAATCCCACAAATGCAGCCTGCCTTAGTAATGAAAAAACTATTATGAAGAGACACATTCAAAGGAAGAACAAATTCAACATTTCGAAAGTAGCCAATGGACATTAACCCAAAGGTCACACAGAGCAGAAGGGACCCACCCTCCTTTAAAAGGAAGCGTACCTGGGTCTGTTTGCTTCATGCAATTGTGTTCTAATGGGAAACACCATTAGCTGTTCACTTTTAGACTTCTGCCTCCTGCTCTCCTTCTACATTCACTCAGAAAATGCAGTCTTTCAAAGCAGATTTTAAATAACGTACTTTAAAAATTCAAGCTTAGCACTTGAACACGACAATCATGCTAACTGTGACTACTTAAGGTTAATGCTAGAGCTGTATTTGAGATGTTTTCTGACTAAGTGGCTGGTTGTGGCTACCTTTATCTCTGTTTTGCCTCTGTTCTTACAACTGGATTTATTTAGTGCAAATTTGTAACAAGCAGGTCCCACTTCCTTCATATGCAATCCTATTTCCCATAAAAACATACACGTTTCCACTATTGAAGAGTTCTCCTATTTCCTCATCAATGAAAAAATGGTGGAAACACCTGGGCATCTGAGACTTCTTTTGTCAGCTTCACTTTAAGACAATCACTTTATCCAAATGAAGAATGCCTTACCTACTTATTCCATGAGCAAGAACAGAGGAACCTATGAACATTGTACCAGTTTTGGCAGATGGAAAACTGTAGTGTATTAACTGTTCTCTATGTTCTCTGTAGCTGTAGAGAATTTAAAATCATGCAAAGTTTCAGCCAACAACTGCCGTGGTCCAGAGAAGAAGGGTCATCACTCTACCCAGTATTACATTCAGGCACTGTAGCCCAGCATTTTAACTCCCACTGGCACTACACCAATGCTAAAGGAACAGAAGTAGTGCCATCATCCCCCCCTTGCAGTGGATTTATCCTTGAACTTGACCAGTTAAGTGTCACATAATGACACCCAGGTAACCTGGCCTTGCTAAATCATCCTGTAAGTCCAGTGAATGTACAGTGTTAAACAAAAATACAGATTGTGTTAGTTCTCCTAAATGGATGTTCCACTTAATGATTGATTGCATTAAGAAGAGGGGAAAAAACCACTCAAGAGCCTTATAGTGAGTTTCACATAAATATTATTTCTTTCAATTTGTGTTAATGCATGAGGAATAAATAAATATTGAAATGTCACTAAAAGTGACTCATTAGCCTTTGCTCTAAAAAGAAAACTTTCCTACTACATACTTAAAGCAATACCTACAAATATTTTTGTCACTGCTTCTGACATAGGAAAGGGGGGGGGGGGCGCAGGGGAGGAAGAGGAAATAAAAAGCAGAATTGTCACTTTTCAATTTGTGCCTCATCTTTTTACATCTAGCAATAGACCAGCTTTCTTTTCTCCTGTCCTCCAAGACCAACCCTGACATCCTTCAAACATTCTTACAGTAATTTGCTGCAACTGGGGAGGAGAGGAAGCTAAAAGCTGGTCTATTTTGCAACCAAATATAAAATAATATGAACTGTAACTGCTCTGAAGCTCACAAGGCAAGCAGGGTCTGTCAAACAGCCTGAACACAAGCACAGCTGTAGCACAGCATCATTTCAAGAACTCAGACCTGCAGCCCTCAAGTGTCACCTCCAAACCTAAATTTGGGGGAGTGCAGGGAAGGAAGGTTATGCCATTGTACTGTTGGTACAACTTGGACACAGTAGCATCACAAAATAAAACTCCTCGTATAATGCTGTACAAAAGTCTACTAAAAAAAAAGAAAAAAAGAGAAGTAAAAAGCTTTATGTTGAACCCAAGAGAACATTCTGGTGAGAGACTTACTTCCCTATGTCCCTAAAAATTCTGGCAAGTCTGACTTGGGCTCAAAAGAGCTCTGAGTAAGGCTTTCAGCACTCCACCACAGAATTAGGCAGGTTTTCAAAGAGCTTTTCAAGGCTAAAACAGAAAGACCACATTCAAGAATCCTCTCCTATGGCAAACCAAAGTGCTTTATTAAAACAAAGTGCCCTTTTACATTAGTGATCTGTTAGATTAATGACTGCCCTGGCCAAAAGCACTGAGGTTCTACAGCGTGTTGGTATGCCTTCCGTTCTGGAGACCATTATTTTACACAAAATAAAACTGGGAAACAAAGGAAGAAAAATAAAGAAAACAACATATCACACCAAATTCCCAAACCAGAAGAACTTGGGAGTACTACACAGCTTTGTGCTTGCTTCAGAAATTTTGAGCAGGATACGTCCAGGTTTACCAACAGCCTTGAAAAAATTCCAGTGCTATCTTGCCAGTCCCCCGCATAATTTTAGGAATTAAAGTATCTTAATTATAGGGGAGAGGGTCCTTTGCAATGAGAGCTAACACAAGCCTTGAAATCAGCTGATTGATAGGGTATCACCTAAGTGCAGCTGCTTTGTTACCACAAACATCTGCAACCATCCTTGTAAACAGAGAAAGGATAACAGGCTGGATAGTTTAAGTAAAGAAAAGATCATAAACTTAAACAAATATGGAGCCAATAATCTTGCTGACATTATTTGCATAACCCCACTTCTGGCAACAACCCCAAATATTTTCCAACTGTGTTACAAAACAAAGAAGTTGTTTCCTATCAGAAGTTGGGTAAAGCATGTCAGAATAGTTTTTCTAGAAACCCAGTCAATTTAGCTTAAAATAACCACACATCTTCTAAATCAGATGTTTTGTTTCTTGAATATAAACATGAATAACAACATAAAATGAGACTACAGCTCAATTATTTTTCTTATCTGTGATAAAGTTACACCAATGAGCAGCAGTGCTCCACTTTTCCTCTGCAGTGGTGCATATTATTCAATCATTTGTATGGAAAGTGAGAATCAACGTTACTCACGACAGGCAAGGAAAGTCCTGTGAACACCTCACCTAACACTGCTGTTGGGAAAGTTCTTCTTGTAGTCCATTTCTAATCCTTCCTCTGATTCAGCTGTTTTGTGAATTCTTTGATTCAACAGGAAATAACACCACCATTAGGGAGCTTAAAGCTGCAGCCTCTCTAAGTCCTCCTGCAGTAACTGCAACATTGTTCTGTGACTACTCAGCGCCTTATGCAGAGAAGGGGGTGCCCACCCAAACATCTACATTTGTAACTGGTGCTTTTCATCTCTGTTTTAGTTGGGAATTTCTGCATCCTTCCCCGTTTGAAATGTACTTGAATACCACCCTCAACTTATCAGAGGATGAATAGGATCCCAGAAATATGAATTGCTTACATAGTGGCAGATACTTGATACTCACTCCAGAGAACAAGGTTACAGTGTTCTTGTGCTACTCACTCCTTCTGCTGCAGGAGCACCAAAGACCCACGATAAAGGCATCATTGTGCAATGTTCTAATAAGGGAGCACAGAGAGAGGCCCAAAGACTAAGGTTTAAATAAAAAACTATTTAATGGGAGAATATTATCATGCCAAAGGCATGTACTCCTGTGTATGCCAATTAGTCATAATAATTCAGCACTCCTTACTGGCCATCAATCAAAACACTGAGGCAGACAAATGTTAAAAGATGACTCTCTTTTATTTATAAACACATAAATAAAAGAATTTTTAATATATTTTATGTAGATATATAATTTATAATATAAAGAGAAAATAATTACATAAAATATATATCACAAACAAAACATGTAATGCATGTTTAAATATACATAAATTATTATCATAACCATCTTTCTATCATCCTTGTTGTTCTGGACACACACAGCTAGCATATCATAAAGTAAATAATCCAACCTTAATTTCCAGTACAAACGTGGCAGAATAAACGTGAAGTGCCTAAAAAGGACACATTTGGGAAACTGTGTGTGTATACAAAAAGACTGGAATTCCAACAACATTAATGATAGCAATTTTCCTGCCACAGTTCTCCTGTCAGCTCAAAATTAACAATAGTTTCTGGCCAGTGCCAACATCTTGGTCTACAAACAGAAATTACATCTCTTTAAAAGTAGGTGTCATGTTGCACTAACTTATTTAGAGAAGCCACATCAACCTGCCAGGAAAAAGCCCAAATGAAAGAAGATAGATTTGAAGTTCCCTTTATGGAAAAATAAATTTAAAAATAACACCTTTTAAAAAACGTTCAGTAAATGTATCTGAAATGTATGCAAAGAATTTTACAAATTTAGCTCTACTATACATTAACTAATTTAAACAGTAAATATTATACAATACCTCTTTGTTAGCAAGGCCCTATAAAAAGGGACACTACTGAACTTGACTCTAAAACCTGCAAACACAGCTTCTGGATGTGATTAATGTATTTTTTGGTAAATGCAACCTCCTGCAAAGATGCAGCTTTACTTCTGACTATAAAAATTGAAGACTTACTTCATTCAAGTAAATACATGACAGAATAAAATTCAAAAACTGCTTATCTGCCTCTTTGATCAAAAAATAAATTTTAAGTGCACGGGAAGCAACAACTTACCAGCCCTAAATATCCTAAAAAGTGACCAAAAATAAAGGAAGGATTAGAAAACAAATTTGAAAATTAATTTAAAATCTGTTTAAATACAGATGAATTTCAAGAACCTTTCATTTGTGTTCTGATATATTTAAATAGCTGTACTATGAGCAAAAAAAAAAATCCACAGGGTCTGAGAAGCTGCATCATTACGTCAATTGAATAAATAAGAAATCCGACATAATAAAATGTGAATATTAAAACAACAAGTAAGTTTCTACTAACATGCCTGCATTTCCCCCATGTGATGCATCAGTTCTGTGCAAAGTATTTGGGTTTAGATTTTATTGCTATTCATGCACCCTGTGTATTCAGAGGAGCAGTTTAATTACAGTATTGGTGAGAAACTGGGTCATCCAAGATCTGATTAGTCCTCTGGAGATGCCTCTCCTTGCTTAGCGTAGAGGAAGCCCAAGATTACTACATTCCTGAACAACTTAAGCTATAGTTCCATACACACTTCCAGCAAGGGAAAAACAGCATTTACCAGAGTCTCACCCACGGATCACTGACCCCCACCCTTGCACTGCTCTCCCTGCATGGCAGCAGTGCACCCATGGACACAGCTACCTAGGCAAGAGCTTAGGGACCCCACCTAATTCCAATCAGCCCCATGAATGCTCCTGTAGCAAGGAAGAATGCAGGAATTCAGGCAGGCAAAGGACACCGCCCCCATTACCGGCATGGGCAACATTTTAAAGAGGTCATGAAGTTTTAAGACCCTGAGTTCAGCCTTGGCTCCTACAGCCCAGATCTTTCTAATGAGACTTCATTCAAAACTTCCTTGTCGAACCATACAAGTTTCTGTAACCCATTAATTCTAACCTCTGAATCTGTATTTTGAGTCAGAAAATTATCTCCAGCTCAGTTGCTGACAGTCTCACCCTGTACAAGCTGCACTACATAAAGAAGAGATAGAGCAGCAAAGGGGCAGTACCCCAAGAAAACAGATCTGAAAAGTTAAGAAAACACAGAGGAGGAACAGTGAAACAAGACTGAGTGGCAAGTTCTACTACAAGATTCCAGAGCCAAACAACAACATGTATTTTTCATGTTTCAACATCCCACTGTAAAAAAAGTTAATAGTGTACTACTACTGATCCAAATTCTCATCTGTCACTACAGTTACAGTGGTAAATTCCCTTGACAGCTTCAATAAAAAAGGAGAAAACATTAAATAAATACTGATATTATCAATGAAGCAATTTTTAGGGGGTCACTAATATACAGTAGTTTTACTATTTAAGAGCCTTGTGGGTTTCCTTCTTTTTCACACAGCTGAGTTGCAGGGGGGTTACTATTATTTATCTGTTAAAAATTTTTATGAACATATCAGAAGTCTTCAAAGCAACCTTTTTCAAATATGTATTATGGCTCTTTATCCCCTGTATTCTACAATTCTTTATTATTCAGAGCTTCAGTTTTTCATAGAGAATTACTACTTCAAGTTTCAGGAAAGATAACCCAGGAGACACAATAGCTTCTTCTCTATTTCTCAAGTCACAGTATTTATAAGGATTAGAAGACAATTGTGCTGTGAAATCACAACAACAATTGTGAAAACACTTCACAAACTGTAGCTTCAAACTTGCATTTTATGAATGGCTTTCAGGGTTCATGATTCAAAAATAAAACAAAAACTTAGCGTGTAACATAATCTGACACCCTTTACCTACTCATTATTATATATTGTAGAAGTATTTTGGTTACTTCTAAGCTTTCCTTCCCCAGCATGCAGTTGTCTCAGTGAACCAGAATCTAGACTTCTTCCTTTCTTTCCTTCAATCTCAGCTCACTGCAAAGAAGTGATGACTACAAAGCCTCTTAAACCAAATCATTCAGCTTTAAAATGATTTGCAACACTTCACCCACAACACATAAAGTGCACAGTCACCTACACTTCAGGTAAAACAAACAAAAAGTCTATTTCCCAGTATTTATGAACAGTTTGACTTGGTCCTCAGTTCACTACAGATTCCTTCTGACACACCAGGAGGGGAGATCAGGGTTGAGGGGGGAAAACTGAGCCAGCTTTAACTCTCAGACTTTCCTTAGCACAGGAAGCTTTACAGATGCCTAGAACACTTTCCTCAGCTGCAAGCACAGAAATAATAATATGTAGAATGGTTTGGGTTGGAAGGGACCTTAAGATCATCCAGTTCCAACTCCCTGCCATGGGCAGGGACACCTTTCAATAGACCAGGTTGCTCCAAGCCCCATCCAACCTGGCCTTGAGGCAGTCACTACAGCACTGCATCTTTATCTGTTATGGCTGACCTTAACATTTGTTCTAATTCCCAAGTTCATGGTTCATGAACAGGGAAATCGACAGCCAAAAATATTTCTTTACATACACTACAAGAACACAGAAGGAAAGAAAAAAAAAATCTATTTTTTTAGAAATCTCAAAGCCATAAGGTTCCTCTGTGAACACGAACTAGAAAGTCAGAGCTGTAATGAGAGGTCAAGGTATGTAACCAACCATAAAAGAGAAGCAGCCTTTAATCACACCATTGTGGGCTTGATTTGAACTGGTGAAGCAAAAACTTCCCCCATCATTACCAAGCCACACCAACCATTTGCAGAATGTAAGATTACATTGCACAGCATCTCTCAAAACACACAAAATGAGTTCCTACACTCAAGTCAAACAGAAAGCAAATCTGAATTGATGAGAGTGAAGCACAGAGAAGCAGGTGAGCTTCCAACTGCAGCCAGCATTACGTTTTTTGTGTGTATGAAACACAACAAAAGCAGAAAGACAAAGTCAGGGAAAAAATATTCTGTATTATAAGTTGGCACTGCATCTTATACATTTAAGGGGAAAAAAATTAAGATGTCAGCAGCTTGTTGCAATAGTGTGCACTAACATTTAGTTTCACTGCAGCAGTTCAAATGATTTCACTGTACTGACCTCTCCTCAAAGGAGAAAAGCACAGGAAAATTCCCAAAAATAAAGAGCTGAGTTTATAATATTAAGAACTTATCACGACACTATACATTTTCTGGCCACTAAATGTTAGTATCTGGAGAAAATGCAAATTAAACCAACTCTTTCTGTGGTGGGACATTCTAGGCAGGTTGCAATCCACCAGGATTTCTCTGAAAAGTTATCTTTAAATACAAAACAAATCAATAATCAACTTCACTTAGCTACACTTAATACTATTACAAACCCTTTAAGGATATTACCTCAGTGTCCTGTAAGACACACAATCAAAAAGCACAATTTCAAATACAAATCTGTCTTACACTTATTTATGAAAACAGACATTTATAAAGCCATTCCACAGAAATAAAAGCCTCCGTTTTAACAGATTTTTTGTACTGGCCTACAACAAACTATCACCACGAACAGTGAACTCTGAAATTCTGTCAATGCTCTTCCCCAACACAGGGGAAGATCCAGTACAACAAGGTCCAAACCATGCACTTACACACCTGGTAACTATTTAAAAAGTTAAACAAAAAAAGTAGTTCTTTCATTCACTTTCAAAAAAAACCAAACCAAAACTGATCATTGGCTTAAAAATAAGCATGTGTGTGCTTCATAAGTATTAGGATATTAACAGACTTACTTCTACGAGCTATATCAATAAAATAATAAGCTTTATGTAACTGAATTTATATGGTAAACGACAAATATTATATGGTAAAAATTACTTAAGCTAGTGAATAAAGTTGGCAAAAAGCCCAAATAGATATGATCTGCCTGTGAATAAATTTAGGACCAATATTAGAAAACACATTTTTAATCATTTTAAGACTTAAGAGTCTAGCACAGCCCTTCACAAAGAGCAATGAAATATATATTGCATCAAGTACATCACAAGAAAATAATGAGTAGGATTTGATAATGTAGCCTGCACATAACAGCATTCTGGAGTTTTTACTGGCCTTCTGAAGGCTGAGATTACCTCATATTAGATAGGTTTTTGGTTTGAATAATACTAGGTGATGCACAAGTTAGGAATACTAGAGACTCCCACCATTTTTAATACATCTAGCTATTCCAGGTGCCCACAGATTTTATGGATAAGCTCACATGTACAGAACTATGCAAATAAATGCAGCTTTGTAAGACATGATACATACCTTATTGACTGAGCTATTTAGAAAAGAGAAGCATAAAACTAAGGACTGTGCTTATAGTTCAAGTTTCTCTCAAGTAAACCATAAACTAAGAAATTCAACATCAGCCAAATATAAAACATCTAATCTTCTCTAAACCATATTTTTTTTTAAGTGGCACTTTGTGTTGTGCCCTTGAAGCCCATCACTTAGCACAGCCTTAAGCATCCACTCTACCACAGGAATGCAGCATCCTGCATTGAAGAACATCGTTTCTCACCACCACAAAAAGTACTGCCAAAACTTTGTCTTGCATTTGAATAAGGGTCTTCATTCTTCCTAATGAACAGCTGAGCCCTCCAGTCTGGAATCAGCTCAAAATCTGACCAAAACCCAGAGTGTTTTGCTCTGCCTGTAAAACCAACATCACCACAGCAGCATCCTGAAGTCACACCTAACAAAGCAACTATGAGTCAGTTATTTGTTATGTTTAAGACTCTACATAAAGTAATGACATCACATGAAAAACTCTGTAAAACAAATGAAGATTCATAAACAGTGTTTGACAAATCAGGATATTCCGGTATTTGAATAACTGCCTGGAAAATTGTCCTCTACGCAATACAGCGAATAGGTTTAAACATCAGAAAGTAAACAAGTGTGAGCAGCAATATGAAAGAACGTAGAGACACATCTGTATAAAAACTAAAATAGTTCTATCTACACTAGCATGAACCCTATAGTTCAGCAATTCTTTCAGTCCTTTTTTTGGTGTAATTTTTCCTCTGCGGCATTTAGCAAGCATGTCCTTCATCATTCTTTTTTATTTCCAGCTGTCAAGAACAATCATTTTTCATTTAGTTTGACAAGAAATTTAACCAACAATTTTCTTTACTCACTTCCTCCCAGAAACTCAAATGGTCTTATTTTACTAACACAGGATATAATTATCCTGCAAACAAGATGCTTTTTCTTCAGCACATTCAGTACAATTGTGTTGAAGTTGAGTACATTATAAATACAGTTCCTGTGCAAATGAAGTTTTATCCTTATTTCTACATGAGGCAAGGCCAAGTAACATTGCTGACAAAAGGTGCATTAGGAAGTCTCACATTTGCAAAACTTATGAGACCTTTAAATACTCAAAAGAGCTCACTAAAAAGAGGTTATCTTACTCATCAGATATGACCTAAATCAAAACTTCCGGTGTCTTTCATCTGGTTTTTTCCACCGTAACAGATACTAAGTCACAGTTTTCTATGGCTCAGATCATTCCAATACATGCCAAAATTCCTTTGGGATCAAATCTCTATACTGGAATTTGAGTAAGATATTTATTTTTTTCCTATAAAATGAAGTCCATTCATTTTATGTTGGATTTTTACCAGTTATTTTAATTCACCAGGCAGTCACAAATTTTGGAGTTCTTAGCAAACCCAAGGCATTTTCCCCTCAGAGTTACATGTTTTATTTATACTGAATAAAACAAACATCAGCTTGTTACAGAACTCAACTTCTTGAAAATGAGACCAGACTACAAACAGAGAAGTCTTACAGAGCACACATCGATCGAAAGATTGCAGATTACAAATGGCATCTGCCAAATCTCAGTTTTATTCGCTTATTTTTACAGGACTGAAGACATAAAACTCAGTATGAATGTTTTTGAGGAAAAACCACCTCCCAAAACCTTCTACAGAAGAACAGTTCTTTTAAACTGCAAACTAAGGGGGGGAGAGGGGGGGCTTCTGAAAGAAAGATATCTACTTACTCATGACTGGAAACTTCTTTGTATATAATCCAAGACAGGTCTTGAAGCAAGGTATTTTGTTGGAGAAGGTTTCTCAGAGGTATACATGTCCTGAAGGTGGGAGAAAAATAAAAATACAAATAATTTTTTCAACTTCAAATCACTGGAATATATGTTCACATATAAACAGTCTTTCCTACTGTTTTTTCATCCTCTTTGTTAAAAAAAGAAGGAACACAAAGATATGTTTGCTATGACTGAGGAGCTTTACTGCTTATGGATATATTTTGCAGTTTATTGACTCAAAATGTGCATCTTCTTCTAACGATCACATTATAAACTTGTGTGTTTATGTGCCACAAAAAATGTGCAATAAAAAATAATGTTTGTTATCTCTTGGGAACAGTTAAAAACTTAGTAAGTACAAGACTATAATATGGGTATAGTAACTGAAAATTCCAAAGTAGTATTTTCCTTCAGCAATCTCAGCTAGCAAGAGGATGCAGAAAAACACTCTTTGAAATGCAATTGAGATTACTAAACAAGCACAGGTTGGCATGGACATCCAACACTTCCTCCTCAGAAAAAAAACTTGAAAAAGTTACCCTTTCCAGCAACTATAAACCTACAGTTCCATCAGTTCCTCATAGATTTCAAAAAAGGATACCCAACTAGGGCAGATATGGATTCACTAACAATATGCCTGGCCCTCCCTAAAGACAAATACAGAGGACTTAATCTCCAACAATGACAGCACAGCAAGTACATTTTGAAAAATTTATTATATAATCTCCCTCCTGCTGCTAAAAGCAAGTTTATACAAGTCTGATAGAACAGTTAAGCAAAAGCAACTTCATCTCACAGCTGAGATGAAAAGAAGAAATCCAACATATCTACTAAGCTATGAACAGTTTTCATCTAATACCTGCACAAATAGAGACTATCTGTAAATTAAGGAATATTATGTGATAAATTTCCATTTTTCAAAACCAATTAGAACCTGCTGAACCACACCACCTGTGCTAATCCAGCCAGATAATATCTTGTGCTGACTCAGATTTCAAGTCTCAACTCTCCTGATCTCTTCATGCTTAAAAAAAAGCAAAGCAAAATGCAAAAACACATGAGAAGAGATGCAACTTTTCCTAAATTATTACTTCACATAACATTCACAGATCTACAGCACACAGCAAAGTAGTACAGGAACAACCACAGGACAGCCCAAAAAGGTTCCTTTATCAACTGCTAAAACAATTTTAAAAAAACATAAAATAAACATCAAAACCACACACACCACAAAAAAAAAGAAATCCAGCTGCCAAAAGGAAGCCTTTGGTAAAGCTGTGGACTGAAAATTACAACCAACTTTTTTGCACTGAAAAAGTAAAACAGGGAAGCGACTCAGTAGAGGAAGAAAACAGCTGAAAAAATCCACACACAAACATTCTAAATGAGCAGAGATGAACACAAAGCCATGAGCTGCAATAATCAGTGAAGAAGAACAGTTTAACTGCAGGTCCTGTCAACTTTCCAGGAACGTCTGCTAAATTAAATATTTAAGCACACACAGCCAAATCAAAAATGAAGTGTCTGTTAAAACATATCATTAGAACTGCAGTCTTGTCAGCTTCCTCTTGATTACTGGTGTCAAAATTAGCACGTATAACTTTCATGATATTTAATTATTTACTGGGCTAATAACACCTATTATGTTAAGAATATCAACTGGATCAGAGAGACCTCAAACCAGGTCCAAAGCACTTTTGACCACAGCTTCACACTACCTTTGGGCCCAAATTCTTCTGGAATCTTATGCATCATCAACTGGAAGACCAGAGTCTCCCATTCAACTTGATTTTCCAAAGGCATTATCTCACCTTAGTTTTGTAAATATGAACTAACAATACTTTACCCCTGAGACATCGTGTTACATGACATTTTGTGTCTATGTACAGGAAAAGGCTGTTCATTAGGAAAAAACAAAACAGCAGCTCTGAAAACCACTTAAGGCTAATAATAGCTTAATTATGCACCCTCATCGCTTATAAAAACCTTGTCACGTAACACTGAGGAAATGAGATGGGGATGATACAGAGGCTCTGTTCCACCTAAACGTGTGAAAAGTGAATGTTCCAGCGCACCACAGCAACCTGCCCTCCAACTCCCAGCCATAAAGTGCTACTCCTGTATTGCCTTCAGTGTCCAAATATTTTGTTTAGCCATTGCTAGCATCTTTTACCAAACAGTGCAGACTTCTGGTAAATTCAGTCGGTTGTTCTTTGAAATAACACTACGTGTGTGTTTTATGTCATTTCCCTTGTAAATAACTTTTTTAAAAAGCGCAAAGTTTTGTCTTTCATCTGTAATTTTGATTATAGCAATAGCAAGCAGTATTGAAACTCAACACTACCAAATACCAGACAGTCCCTGCGTTCTATTGCATTGCAATACCAACACTTTTTCCTAGGGACGTGTGTTAGGAACCAAACTGTTTCCACTTTGTTTTCTCAGCCAGCCTGGTTTATTTCAATGCTTGCAGGGTTCTCTCCTGTACAGAAACGCTACCAACTACTACAAAACAGAAAGAGTAAATTACTTGTTGAGTGTCTTTCTGAAAGACACCATCTTGGAAAAACTTTTAATTCAAAACAGTGCCTGACACCCTCTCTGCTTTCCCTTGCAATCAACAAGGCTATAATAAAAAAAAACCCCAACCACCAACCCACCCGCACATACCTTTGATCTTTGTCTTTTCATGAAGAGCTAACCCTTGTATTCCATCCCATGTTTCCTCTACTGACACACATCTACTCACTCTTGGGTGTATCACCTTCAGTAGCTGTGAAACTACTGGCATTTTAGCTGAGACTTGAAAGGAATACCTGCAGCGAGTGAAGCTCTTTGCAACTCCAAATTCACACACACTCATAATATATTCAATTACCTGTTTCCATAGCTGGTGCCAGGTCTCTTTTTTTACCCAATACTCTGTTTCAGGGTAATGAGCAGGAGCCAGATTGCAAGCAAATTACAGCATATTGTAACTCTATGCAGTATGACTCTACCCGCAGAAAAGATTTTCCTTTAAGTTGGCAATTAAAGGTTCACGTCTAGCCTCTGTGTGTGTTATTGTAGTATCTGTTTAACTTAGATGCTAAGGAGTTAACATTAAGAATTTATACCCTCAGTTCCCAAGAACCAGGAATCACAGGAGCAGCATGCAACTGCACTGCTTAAATACACAAAGATAAAACAGTCTAAAGACAGCCTGCCTTGCACAAATCAGTATTTTAGTGCCATTTACCGTCTTCTTTAAACCAAACGTTACGGCCCCTCACAGAAAACAGAGATTTCAGAAGCACTGTGTTTTAGAGTTGCACAGATAGCTGGCTGGCAAAACACTAAGTCCGAAATTGGTGGTTTCTGTGCTGTATAATCAGAGGGCAGAGGAACAGCTGGTTAAAAGGCAGTTCTACTAAATACTTATTTTACACTGCATCTCAGCTGAATTAACTTTAAAGTTATAATCAGAAACAACAAAAGTTAAAAAGGAGCAAAACTAAGTCACTTCAGAGCACAGCTATTAAAAAGAACATAACAAGACCCCCTAATATAGCACCAAGCTTCTGAGCATCCCAGCTCAGCAAAAGGCCCAAGACAGCACAAATGCACAATTCACAACAAAGTGAAATTGCCACTGTTTCAGAACCTACACAGAATCACTGACTGGCCACAGATGAGGAAGCACATGGAAGTACAAATGAAACAAGCTCAACGACACACCCTCCTTTGTTCATAGCAGGAATATTTACACTACAAAGCGTTGAGGCAAATCGCCTTTAGTTTCAGGCATTGCTGATTGGCCGCTGCGTTTAATACACACACGCCTGGCAGAGTTGGAGTTTCGACTGTTACACAGCAGCTCTAGATTGGCACGGCACGCAGCAAGCTAGAAAACCATAGAAAACAATTATTTAATATAATTATCCTAACTGAAATGATCCTCCACAAGATACATTTGTTGTGAACAGGGCAGATGTGGATTTGTTTTCACTCCACTGTAATTCAGTGAAAGCTGAGAACCAGCTCCCCTCACAGCCAGCTTTCAGTGCAGCTGCCTCCTCCAAGCAGCAAATGGCACAAAGAAAGTTATTCTAGAGCATATGCGGGTGAACAACTGGTAAAGGAGTTTGGAGACAGTGACTTTTAAGTCACCACTTGACTCTCGTTCAGCTGGCAGTTCAGTGGCTTCTGTGATTCTCTACAGGCAGCCATCCACGCCACAGAAAGAACCTGAAACACCTGATAATAACTGGCTCTTTACTGGCAGTCCCAGCGGAGACGGAGGACTGGGAGAGGGTCATGGAGACCCAGGGCTGAGTACAGCCTGGAGGACGCCCTCTGCCCCAGCCCACCGCTGCCAGCCTGGCACTTCCCACCACATACCTGAAGTATTACCAAAAACAGAGGAGGGAGCAGGTACAGAGGGAGCAGCGATGCCAAAAAGTCACATTAAAGGGTTCAGCCATCGAAATCCTCCCTACTCCCGACTAGGGCGGCACTGCCGCCTCCCACGTGGACAGAAAAGGGGGGCCTCAAGGAGGCCCCAAGTGTCCGACCTACAGCCGTGACTCCCTCAAGCACACACCCACACACACAGGCCCCCCCAGCCCCACTCTGACTGCGGCCCCTCACGCCGCCAGACCTCACTGCAACCATACAATGGCACCAAGGGCATCTCCACAGGGCTTCCCCCGGGGTCCCCCAGCACTCCCGGCTCCGCCGCGTCCCGCACCCTCCGCAGCCCCCACGCGCCGACCCCTCCCCAGCAGAAAGAGCAGGGGACCTCCAAAAACGCACACACCCCTCCGCTGGGAATGGAACAATCCAAGCACCCCAGCACCCTGCGGGAGCCGGCTCCCGCCACTTCCACCTCCCCGGCCCAGCGAGGGGTGCGCACCCCCCCCCGGGGGAGGATGGTAGTGCCCGCCTCCCCGCAGCCCGGAGGCACCCGCCCGCTTCAATGGAGGCTCCGGCACGGCACCTCCACACACACCCGCGGCCCCCGCGCACCCCCGCAATGGACGGGTCCAGCCGGCCACCCCGGGGCCACACAATGGCCGGAGCAAAGTCCCGGCGTGCCCCTACCTTTGCTCGGCTTCCTCCTCTTGCCGGGGCCTCCCTCCCTCCCTCCCTCCGCCGCCTTCCCCAGCGGCGCGTCCCTACTCGCTGCCCCGGGACTGGCGGCCTCCGACCAGGAAGTGCCCCGATGTGACACCGCCGCTATGGAAACCCTCCCCGTCCCCGCCCCTCCCACAGGGCTGACCCATCGCGGCCGCCATCTTGGGCTCGGGACGAGGTGGCTGGCCGGGGCTGCGAGCTCCTGTGGGGAAAAACGGGGGGAAAACACCAAACAGGCCTCGTGTCGCTGAGAAACTCCTTGGCTGTGCTGCATGAGCCACCAAGGTCCTCAGTATGGGCACCCATTCTCCTGTGTCCAGTTCTGGGCTCCTCAGTATGACACCAAAAACATCGGGAGCAATCAAACTCGCAAACTTTTACTTTGTAGCACTGGGGGGCAGGCATTACTTTATTCCCAGCTGGAGTGCATAGCAAATAACTCCAGATAACTCCAGATAACTCCAAAACTTTTCACTCACACATTTTTAGCAAACAAGTTAACATTTGCTGGTTCTAAATTGCATAATTCTCTCCATTAATTGCTACTCTATTAGTTATTGGTTTCTTGCTTCTTGTGCTAATCAGTCCACATTTTTCAGCCCTTTTACCAGTTTTTCCCCAGTAGAGTCAACAGTGCTCAGACTGTCATGTCTTTGTTAGTGTCTTCTGGTTACTCCAGTATGTCCTTGGACGGCCATAAATTTTGGATCCTGGGTGTCCTTTGGATCCTTTCCTTTGTTCATTGAAGGTTATCAGGGTTAGTTTAGCAAAACGTAAAGTTTTGGCGATCTAACAATAAGTCTGTCAAAAGAAACTTAGTGACGTGCTGGCTAAAGCGGAAAATGACACTGCTTAAGACTAATACACTGCTTTTGATTGATTAAAACAATTACTTAGAAAAAATTAATTAAGAAAGTGATATAATTTCCAAAACTTCCTCCCTTTGGAAGGGATTTTAATTATTTCTTTCAAGATTATTTCCACTTAAATCCTTGAGTATTTGGCAAGACTTATCGCGGTCGACAGTGTGGCACTGGATGGTAATGAAGCCAAGTAACTGGGATCCCTGTCCTGGGATGCAGATATTGGCCAGAGGATCAGGAAAAGAACAGGAACTCTCAGCCTCTGGAGGCAATTCTTGTCAAGTGTGAGGGAAAGATACCTTTGCAAGGAAGACTTTTCAGTGCACCAAGACAAGTGGAACACTATGGAGGAATGTACCCAGTGCCTGAGAGAATTAGCTGTGCTGGAGATAATCTTTTCAGATAACAAGTGATTCCCTAATAATCCAGACAGCGTCCAGTGCAGACAAAACATGTGGTCATGTGCCAAGTCATTAGGAATGTTGGCATGGAAGAAGGGAGAAAAAAAAGTGGGCATTCTGGTTTGGCAGACTCCAGATATACGAAGAAACTATCTCCGCCCCATTGTGGGCCTACATCTCATCCATGGAAAGACTGAAAGAGGATTTCTGGAATTTAAAAAAGGAAATTAAAGAGGGCCACCAGAAACTTTTAGAAGAGCTTAAAAAGGAAATTTTCCTTGCCCTATCCGGTACAGACCAGAGTCTCTGCTATTAGGAGCAGGCTCCTGCTCGAGAGAGAGGGGACACTCTGTGAGGTAACCTGTGGTTTTACCTGCATGGAGAAGACATGAGGAGCTGGGACAGAAAACTCACCTCTGGCCTAGCTGCATGGGTATGTGAGTTGAGAGGAGGAATGACTACCACAGGAAGCTCTTAGAGGATAAATGCCACTCCAGTTTCCTGTGAGCAAGCCCCCAGGCACAAGAGAAGGGATGATGTTATGTCCAAACCTCTCCAGGCCAGGAGGGACAGGGATCATTCACGTAGCCAACAGATTGTCCTCAATGTCCAACATGTAGCCGTTGTCTAAGAACATCAGGAACCTGGAAAACAAGCAGGATTTAGAAATGGAGTTGAACAGAACACAGCTTCACATCACAGAATGGAAATGGAGAACCTCCCCTGTTCCTCCTGGAGTACGGGACATCCCAGTCCTGAATGAGGACAGGATGATGATCCCAAACTCTCTCTGTGCTCCCCAAGGCAAGAGAGAGGCTGCCCAAATGCTTCCCAGCAGCATGGTCCCAGACAGGCCCTTTCCCTATGCTCCAAATTCCCTCCGTGCCCCAGCCAAGGGAAGTAAAGTAAAACATTTAATTGTTCCTTCTTTCTACAAGAAAAGTTATTTTTGGAGTCCTTGGGACAACACAGCAGGACAACTTCATGACTTGAACATGTAGAGCTGCACACAACTCCAGGGCAACACCCGCAGCCAAGTGAGAGGAGGAGAGTCCCTGGTGCCTGTGGGGAACAGAGAGCTCCAAGGGGCACCAGGAGCTCTGAGGTGGTGTCCCACAAGCTGGATAAGACACCCACTTAGTGCCATGTGCCTCTGAGTAACAACTCCAGGCCCTGGAGCTGTACAAAAGGTGCAGAACAAGGGATCAACATTACAACCAGGAGTAAATTTGCAATATGAGTAGTAAATTCCTCCCATTTTCATTCATTAAACACAGATCAGATAGCACAATTTACAGCTGATCCAGAGTGATTAAATCCTTTATCAGTCTCTAGGAAGACCACAAGCCTTTATTTTAATAGACCAGAGCAGCTCTGCGACTTCTTTATTCCCAAAAAAGCTGCTCCAAAACTTCAGTATTTTATAAGCTTGAATGCACTTATCTGCTATACCACCTGCTGGGTTTGCTTTCGTTTATTTTCCCCAAAATGAAAGTGGTGGGTTTCAGGTGTTACTTCCAGCCCATCCCTTGCCCTGATAGTGTCATCGACATTTCCAGGAGCTTTGCAGAACTGATGATTTAGGCAGAGGTTTGCCTGCACTTACGTGGGAACATCAGCCCCATGGAGACACTGCATTACATAGGAAGGGCTGTGTTAAAAGCAGGAGTCGGGTGGGACTTGGAGCAGGAGGGTTTGCCCTTTGCTTCACTATTTCTGGCTGCCTAAAGGACTGTTTTCCTTTCGGTTGGGATTGTTCGCTTGCCCTCAGCCAGTCCCATTGTCCACAAGCTCTGTTGGTTTGTTGAGGTTCAGGTTTCACCCATTCAGGCCTCTCTTCCTGCTTTTGGTGGCTCCTGCCATGGGAATCAGACTTGAATGTGTGCAGTGCTTGCTGCCTGATGAAAGGGGCTATTTCTGTCCCCTCTGTCTGTCAAGACAGATTTTCTTAATTCTCCTTCCTTTTTTCCCAAATTTTCTGTCTCCTCTAGCATTTTCTTGCCTTTTCCCATTCACCTCCTTCTGTCTTATTCTGTTATTTCAATATTCTCTCATTTCTTTCTCTCTCTCCTTTTATATGTTGATTTATCTTTCAGTATTCTTTATCTATGAAAACTACACACAGAGCAACATTTAATACACTTACACAGTACAAAACTTCTTTTTTTAAAGGTCTTAATACCAAGTAGTTTTTCAGTGAACTGAAAAATATCACAACACCAAAAATGTGTCACTTACCTGTATATCCCATGTCATAGAACTTTCCAGATATCCTTTTCTATGTTGAGTACACAAACAATGCACGATTGGCTGTCCACAGCAAATGCAAAATCCAGAAAGCCTGGCTGAAGAAGGCACGTGTGGCTGTATCTAAACTGAAGCACGGGATGGGCTTTAGAACATGAATCGGGATATTTTTCTGAACCTGAGTTTTAGATTCTTGTTAACAGGATTTCATCCTGCTCCCGCAGGAGGATGCAAAGGGATTTGGTGAAAGAGAGGGAAAAGCTATAATCAAATCATACAGCTTTCAAATCAAGGAAAAGTAGAACATAAAACAGGAGAAGAAAAAGAAGATATAAGACAGACTATTAGGTCTTATTGGCAATGATGCTCAACAAAACAAAACATCAGCTTCATCTTTTGTGCGCCTTATTGTGATTTTCCAGGAGAGCAGCTGAAAGATACATTTTTGTAAAGTGCAGATCTGATGTAGAGTTACAGTAAGACAAGGAACCAGGAATCTCATGACAGTATTTAGAGTCAGCGCTCAGAGCACAGTCACAATTAAAGTTTATTATCACTCACTCATAACCACCAGAATGTCAAAAGCAGCTCAGAGTTAACAGAAATAGAATAATTTTTTAGACACAAACAAATCTAAAAGCCTCAAAGGGAATTATTTTCATGAAGTTACAAGCGAATGAAAATGGAAGCCTGTAATAAAATGTGTCGATACTCTGTGCTGTGATAGTATATCCTGCAAAAGGTGTAATTACTTGTCTAATGTAGTGCAAAAGTTAAATCTTTATGACCTTTTCCATTTGCTGCTGAAACCAGCAGAAAGAGAAGTGTGAATGACTGATGGAGCAGAAATATATTCAGTTCGTTCAGGTAAAGCTGCTTGTGAAAGAACAAAATAATTTTTTTTCAGCAATGTGATATTTAGGGTCTTTTCCCAGCTCCGCTTCATGTAGAATTTATGTAGCACAACGTGAAGTGGGGGATGCAACTTGGACTTTGCATTCAAGCACGTTCTTCCCCCTCTGCCTTGAGCCATCTGTGTTCGGTCAGCCTCCTGTTCAGGGTAAAGCAGCGTGAAGGTTTCCTATGAAGCCTTAACTGCAGGAATAGCTTGCCAGGGACATGGTAGTCCTATCGTGCTTATCTTTTCCCTAACCAAGCCCATATGGCAACCGTAGAGTGAAACAAGACAACGAGAGGGTGGCCAGGCTCCCTCAAGCTGTTTCACACCCATAAGGAACAGAGTTCATTTCTCAGGGAAGGGCCATTGCTGCGTTTCCCAGGGCCAGGCTCCCCAAACACAGGGACACGAGGTTACTCACATTCCTGGCCGGTGAAGAAGGTGTGCTCATAGATCCTGCTGAGGCTGGTGTTTACACCAGGTGCCCCGTTTCATCCTGTAGGGAAGCCAAGGTCCCTGTACACAGCCACCAGCACTAATAAAGGCACCCCTCAGCTTTGGCAAAGAAAGCCAGCTTGAGGCTGTAAAGCAGGATGAAGCTTCCCAAACTTTCAGCAAACACCTTTGAAGTGTAAACATGCTTTATCCTTTTTATGCAAGGAAGAGCTTTCTGAAAGGTGAGGCACCAACTACCAAATAACAGGCTGTTTTCCTCAAAGTTTCCTTACAGTCCAGTAATTTACTATCACATCCAGAGATATTTCTCCTTTTGTAACCTCAAGATAATAAGCAGGATTCAATCTGACCACACTTCATCTCGATCAACATCATGAAAGGTGGATTTTCTTAAATACTGGGTTGAGGGGAAAGTGAATTTGTGCAAGGACACACATACCTTGAGATATATGAGCCAGTCGGCTTAAAATGTTGTTTTGCCCTGACCTGACAAGCCTTGCTGTCTGGCAATGCATAATCTCTTTTAATGTACTCCCAGGAAGGTGATGGCTGTTTGAAAACCCTTCTGAACTGCAGTTTATCTCGATGGCTGACACCTGAATAGAAGCTACACAGCTCTGTGGAAGCCCCAAGACAAGCAGGTATTAATAGGAGTCTGTGTTGATTCGGGAGACAAATGGATAAGGGGAGACTCTGAATCAACTTGTTACAGGTTTTGTGAAGAAGTTTAAAAAATTGTGTGTTGAGGATTTTGAAGCAGACACTGCCAATGGAGACACCTACTTCACTGAATAAAGCCACAAGGCTTTGTCCTGCACATCAGGATGTTTTCCTAAGAGCATGCTGCTCTCATTCATCTCCGTCAGAGTGATTTCAAGTTGTGCATTTAAGACTCAAGTAAGCTCCTTTGCAAACACTCTTGAGAATAGGATCAAAATGGGAAGAGATTACATGTAATCTAATTATGTTAGGTTCCATTTGAAATCCTTCAGTCTAAAAATTAAAAGAATACGGCACAGCTTTGCAATATGCTGTAGTTCACATGGAAGTGACATGAGCATGTGGAACTGAGGCAACATGTGAGAAAATATCATGTGTTGGGTATACAGTAGTGTTTGCTTTAAATAATCTAAACCTCAGGACTAGAATGGTTTGGTGAACTAAAAATAAATTCTAAGAACTTTATGCCCTCTGTCATTAATGTGACACTGGCCTTTGCCTTTTATTGTCTGGCCACAGCTTATATGAAAAAGCTGGTGATCAAGAGATCTGTATCAAAAAGGCAATATCAATCATGATGCTGGTTAGCAAGGTTGTGCCTGGGGCAGCACTGACCCTGAAGATTGGCAGCTGCTCATGGGACAGACAGTGAATCTGTCTGCTGAGTGCTCTGTACATTTACACCATAATCACCTTCTGGTAAGGGCTGTAAGAACATTCATAGTCACTAGAGATTGCTTTGAGTAATTCATTTTCACATTCTTTCAAAATTACACAAGTGAATTAAATGAGCAGCTGTCGGATAAGAAGCAGTAGTTTCACGGAAATTGCACCACCTTGTGATCCACACTGAATCAAGCCTCAAATTATGTATTGAAAGTCTAATACTCTCACAAGTGCTCCAAATGTGCTTGGAGGGAGGACCAAGAAACCCTGAGGTCTCACTCCCCTCATTCACTGAGTGCTTGCAGGTGATCTGGGGGCAGGCTCTACTTCCCCTCTGTATCACCACTAATGCTCCCAACCCATGTGTGATCAAATTTAGAGCTGAAATATGTTTCATTTGTCAGTTAGGTTTTGGGATGGAGGCTGTCCTTCCTAAACTTGAACTTGAGCACTACCCAACTTCATAAACTGTTCTGTGAGATTCCTCAAAACTGGGATTGTAGAAAGTTCTTCAAAATGTCTTGTCCAGTTCTATTTCCGTTATTCTGAGTTATGTGTAAACTGGATTCATAAAACAGGTTTTTTTCTCCTTTTGAATTCAATCTATGAGTTTAAGAATTTTCTACGAAATCCCCCTAAGAAGGGGAAGGTCAGATTTCTCTTCAGATTTTCCTGTGATTTTAGAAAATGTATCAACCTGGAAAATGCAGGCCTGCATTTTGCCCTCCACCACAGGATTCACGTTCTAATTCCATGTAAGTCTATAGATCATTTGCCAAGGGTATTTCTTGCCCAATTCCAGACATTTGGGCACGTCTTGATCTCATGTTGTACTCTGGGTCTGATCACAGAACAGCAGAAGGGGAAACCTTGTGTTATGGGCTCCACAACCAAAAGAAACAAATACAGTTTAAAAAATGAAATAAGTTCTGTAGCAGTTGCTGGCCAGATGATATTGTGAATTGTTATAATCTATCAGCAAAACAGAGGAAGGAAGTGTTTTAAAGCAAGATTATATTCTTTTCCTTAAGTTCTTATTATGAAATCTTCCTGAAGTGAACTTTCAAAACTTGAAAACCCTTCCAGAGGGAATGAATGGAACAGGGCAAACCGGAGACTTGCTGGGGAGTAGTTAAATACAAGGGAGAAGAATAGTATGCCAGTGAAATAAAAGAAGAATTCATTACCAAGTTTTCAGTTTGGGAAGACAAATGAAGAAAAATACAAGTAACAAAAAGAAAGGGGAAAAAAAAGTACATAAAAATATATGCTGTTTCTGTCCTCTTAATAATTCTAGATTGGAAAGCACCCAGGGTCTTCCCTCCCACTGGAGGGAAATAAGCCTGAAAGCTGAGAAAGCAGATAAGGCCAGCAGTGACATATTCACTCTGTAGGGAAGCTGCAATATGTAGCAACTTACTGCCAGCAAAGTGCCTTGAGATCCTTAAGAAAAAATGCTGGGAAAAATGCATTTTATTCTTGCTGTCATTTAAGAAACAAAATACATTTGAAAACCATGAGAAAAAATGTGTCTTAAATGAAAACGACCCCTGACCATTAAGTACACTCCAGTCAAATAAAACACATCCTGTTTTTGTAACTTTTTTATACACAGCAGATCCTGGTCTGTATAGGCTCTTTCCAGCCAAGGATTTGACCCATAGTTGAATTTTTATTAGAAGCAGGGGAGGAGGTAATGGAAAATACATGGTGCTGCTGCTGCCTCAGTTAAGATAAAGGGTGAAATCTGAATTTGGGAAAATGCAGAAAAAGGAGTAAGTCCATTGTATTGTATCTCAACTAAAGTTAGTTGGTACAAAGAGTTTAGAAGTCCTCTGGCAGGGCAAACATAGCTACAGTATCAGTTAATTAAATGACACAAAATGCATCACCTGAAATACATCCTGGACTTCCCATGTAGTCAAGAAAATGTGTCACACAACCTGCATCAGCCTTTTCTTGATAACTTTGTTCTGGAACATCTGCAATGAGATAGAGAAGCACAGTCATGTTGTGTCCTGCATCAGTCACCCCCAGCTCTTTTCCATGGGAAGAAGGAATCATTGGTCACCCCCCTGCCCCATACCCTTATTGTCCATAAAGAAATCATTTTTAATTCTTGTCTAGATTTTCTGGGAGAGCTGGGAAAAGCCTGGTATGTGCAGAGGCTCCAGGCAAGCCTTAGATGAACGGGGCCACAGGTGTAATCTAACCACTGGTTTTGTGAGACTGCTTATCCAGAGCTCTGAGCTCTGTTCTACGGCCCAACTCCTGCAAGAAGTCAGCAGAGAGGATCCCTTCCTCTGGCATCCCCTTTGGGTGGGATGGATCTCACTTAACCTTAGGTTAAGGTCCCTGTGTCAACAGTGTATGTGCCTGTGTGTAAACCAGGTGTCAGGGCTCCCATTCTGGGGGCTGGAGGGCACTCAAAGGGCTGGAGGGCACAAGACAGCTCATTATACAATACTTAAAGGTGACTGGATTGATGCCACCCTAAGCCCCACTGTCCAGACTTTCATTGATTACACTGGAAAATTGCTCCATAAGTCCTTGCTCAGATCTGATCACCAGTGAGTTAGTCTGGAGCCCTCTCAAGCTAACAAGCCCCGGTGCCTCCTGGCCGCGCCGGAGCTTCCACAGCCACCTCACAGGTCAGCACCTACGTGCAGACACCTAAATTTAGGTGTCTTAATCTGCGTGCTGAGTCTAACCTTTACATTAGGTAAATGAATCTGCTTCCAGACAACTTGCTAGAAACACAGGTTTAAAATCCAGATTTGAATGACTTTGATGAAGTAAATGGAGAGAAGTGTTTGGAAAATATAATCTCAAGTGCACTGAGAACTGAATATAAACCAGTACAAAAACCAAACAGGAATCTGCTCTGTCTGTGTGGTATTGAGTCTTTAAATATATACTTACCTCCTACTCAGCTGATCAGATGCCAGAACAGGATCTGCATTTGTAGAAAAAGATCAGACTTATTAGTCCTTTTCAGGATTATAAAGTTGTTATCTATTTTTGAGTAGAAAAAACACACTTTGTTCATCCATACTCATAAGAAAGTGTTTAGATTAAAGATTCTTAAAGAATCTTTAAACTGAGAGATTCTTGGTATTTCTGTTGCAAATAAGCATCGAGGATTTACAGATTGTAGTGTTTTCAGGTGGTAGCAGTGTGTGTCCATGTGTTAAACACTTGGCATTTATACAGAGCACAAAACATTAGACAGTCTATTTTTGCCAGAGATGGGCCATGTAACTGCATGTTTTCAATGCTTATTAAAGCATTGTCATACAATGACAATGCGTGTCAGACAAATACCTTGCAATCAGGCAGCACTCCAAATCTGCTCCTGTGTTCACACTAGATATTGCTGATAATATCCTCTTCCCAATCATATTATCATAGGAAACATAACTGGAAGGGACACTGAGATGGGCTCATCCACTCCTACCTATGCATTCTCCTACCCTCAGCTGGATCAGCTGCACCTAAAGTTTTTAAGTTAGTACACTTTTTAAAACTGTATCAAAATAATACCTTGTTCTTTATGGGTTTTGTTGCAGGATTGGACATTGCTTGATTTCCTTTTGGGGGATGGGAATTGGATCAAAGAAATAGGTCAAAAAAACCTCCACATTTTTTGGTATAGTTGTAATCTTGGACAGAATGCAGCTACAAATTACCTGCATATACAAAGAAAGGAGACTGGTTTTTTTGTTCCAGCTGTCATGTTTGAACATAACTGGAAAGGGAACAGTAGAACTTGAGGATATGGAGAGGAGAATTATTCTTCATCTAAAGCCTGCCTCTTCCTACAAAGAGTAATAAAGTCTTCTAATGATAATAACAGGTGTCCAAAAGCCTGAATCTATTTCTATGACTTGACAGAGTAATGTCAAGTCATGCAGGTCTAATAACAGGAACAGAACCAAATTACCCCCTTGGATGCATGTTAGTCTTTTTTTACAAATGAGTGGAAGCTGTAGGTGTGCAGCTGAGCAGGATGTACTTCAGAGCCTGCAACATTCCTCATAACTGAACCCCTTCCCATGGTGAATCAGTGTGAAGCTATAAAAAGAAAATGGGGTTTCCTCGAGACAAATTCTAATCCCTGCTCGAGCAGATGGAAGAAACTGACAGAGAGCTCAGTGTGTTACAGGAGAACTCCCTCAGCACAGGTCAGATCCTGAGGTGGCCTAGAGCTGATATAGTGAAGAAACAAGAGGGCATCAAAACATCTCATCAATGAGGCTGTGAGCAGCATTAAAACCAGCATTAGACTTGCTCCAGTTTAGCATGTGGATACCCACCTTTAGTTCCTAAACTTGAGATCTGGGGCAATATTTTCAACATAATATTGCAAATGTCCCTCTGTGTACTCTGTCTGTTTTACTCCTTAAATCTGCTTTAAAAGGAAGTTCAGAAAAAAGAAATTAACTATAGATGCTCTGGCTCACACCTATACTGAGAGCAATCCCCATTTCTTGGGGAACCAGGTCTCAGATGGGGAAGAAGCAAGCCATGAAAGCAGCTGCCAAGGCAGGAGTGACAGCCACCCCCACTCTGCAGTGCTGGCTCAACAGTCACCCATGTTCACTGGTTGGTTGTTCCAGCCCCTGTGCTCAGAATCTCTTACATCAGCTTCATTCCACTCCTGGGACTGTTACTCCAACAATCCTCTTTTCAGTGTCTCTTCTCATTTCTCTCTTCTTTCTGTTTTTGTTCTCAAACTGACTCTTACATGACCAAGGTACTGCATAGCCTACGTGCTTGCTCTCAAATTGCAACCTGCACTTTACAAACACATTCAGCTGCTTTTCTCCAGCTCTGAGCTTTTTTTGGAGCAGGGAGTACAGTGTCTTCTGGGGATAGCCTTGTACTTTCTCAGCCTTAGGCGCTGGTGTAATAAACATGATTTACCTTCTTAATGTCTCTGTAATTTCACTTCTATAGATTGGTCCAGATGTAGACAACTGATTAGTGCTAATGTGCACTGAAGAAAAGTAGTTGGTCTTCCAGTATCAAAAAGCTGTGCAATTATGTACCTCTGTAATTTTGGGAGCATTGGGGATCCAACATGCTGTCTGAATTCCTTTTTGTACTTCCATGGCTCTGAGATTGCACAGATGATATTATCACAGAATCACAGAATGAGTTGGTTGGAAAGGACCTTAAAGATCATCTAGTTCCAACCCAGTTTGGATGGCACTGCATATCCCAAAGCTGAAAGTAGGTCTTCATGAACTGTCATGAGTTGCCACTAGCGTCAGTGCTGGTGAATTGCTGTGCCAGGTCCAGCAAACCGGCAGATGGAATCCTGATGACAGTGAAATCCATAAGAACCCAGCCACCAGCTTCAAATAGAACTGGGATTCAGCTGTGTCTTGGGGTGCCTTGCAAAGTCAGAAACTCTTCCATCCTCAGCAATTCAAATGAAACATTGTGCCACTGTCAACAACCAAATCTGTATGTTCATGAAAAACGTGAAGAACTTGAAAAACTTCACAGCCACAATTAATTCATATAATCATATTTCATTTGTCTCAGATGTCCAAATACATGCTGTTCATCTCCCTGAAGGTTTCCTGCTGGGAATAGTAGTGCCAGCTGAGGCACCCAGGTTCCTAGAGCTTAACATGCCAAGCACAAAAGGTACTCCTGAAACAAGAAGAAATTTAAAAAAAAATCGTAGCATATCCTGAGTTCAAAGGGACCCACAAGGACCACCGAAGTCCAAATTTAAATGAATTTACTACTTAGGAATGGCCTTCTTTTGCCTCCTCCAAAACTACACATATAAACACTGATGAAGGAGAAATGCAGGTGGTCATGTTTAAAAATAAGTGATAAATTAAACTACATTATTTCAAAGAGACCTAACCAAACCCTCGTATTTTGCATACTGTTCAGATCTAATTGAACAAATCATGTACCCAGATTTAAGTAAATTAATGTCAGAGGGATTAAGCAGGATGTAAATTGAGGAAGCATTTGATTTCCTTGCCTCTGATGAGAAGAGAGGGGAAAATCAGCATGCATGTCTCTCCTGCTGTCTTGTGAAGCCCAAGCCTAAATTTCTCGTACAAGTGGAGTGAAAAACTGAAAATAAAAACAAAGATAATCAAGTCAGTCAGCTGTTTAAAATAAATGAAACTCTAAAAATTCACTAATGGGATTAGTTCATTGAAATATTCATTGATAATTGGTAAGTCCGTTGCCATATTAAGAACCTTTCCAGTACTAATTGGTTCAGCTCTCAATAAAACAGATGGATAATGATGAAAATCTCTAGTTCACTGTAGTGTTGCCGTTGTGCAGGAGGCTGTTCATGAAAACAATGGTGTAATTTTAAATGTAGGAGTTTAACATGATCGTGAAGGTTATTTTAGCCTGGTTTCCTGTGGAAATGTGATCAGACTGTCTGTCTCCTGCTACATTTAACAGCAGGCTGGGGTTCTCAGTGATCTTAAGTATCCACCTCTCCTAAACTCACCGATGGCTGGACAGCGACTGGAGACACAAATTACCACCTCAAATTAGAGAAGAGGCACAGAGTTCACTGGGCACTGCTTTGTCTGTGCCAAGACTGCCAAAAGCCCGCACTCTTCCCACGGCAGTACATCTGCTTAGGGAACGGTCAAGAGGACTAAAGGAACAGAGGCAAAGTGGGAGGGCAGGCAACATGGAGTGTTAGGGATTTTTATCCAGTCAACTCGGTTCTTTCTTCAACTACAGGACTAGTAAACACTGTTGACAGCTAATTTTAATTCTGTCATGTACTGTCACAGTAACCTGAAGTTCCCCACATATGTAAATCCTGTCTCTCAGTGTCTCTGTGTGGCACAAACACCCCATGTCTCAGCTCCCTTCCACAGCCCATAGCTCCTGGCTGGGTGAGAACAGGGCTGGCTCTGAGCGCCGTGTATCCATTGGCACACGCGTGCCCACGGATTGGTCAGGAGGTCACACCAGAGAGAGCATCACTGAGCCTGTGCTGCAGCCTCTTCCTCAGGGCAAGCACTCATTTCTGTCTTTTTGTTCTGCTCAGCAATAATTTTCCTGCAACTTTTAACATCTCTTCCAATCTCTTTGACAGATCCAGGGGACTGGCAGACATAATTTCCTGAAGCTTTTTCTTTTTCCTTCAAAACTAAAATAATTCTTTATTATAAAAATGCCCCTTTCAATTTGTGCGTATTTCCTAAACACAGAATAATTTTCTGTGCTCATTATGTATTACTGCTTCCTCTGCTTGGAAACAGGAACCACGAGCACTTTGACACAGAGAGTTACAGGATGTTTCTCCACTGTATCAGACAGCTGTGTTGGATCAGGCCATCGCCCTTTCCTTTGTGCCAACACACTGTGAATTTAACATGTGTGGCCTTGATAAGATGAAAGTGCATGGTGAGAGTATCGGGGCCAGCTGGATGGTCTGAGCCCAACCTGCTGCCTGGCATTTCCTTCCATAAAGAAAATGCACATGAGCAGTTGGCAGCTTTCCTGATGACTCCTTGTCCTGCCTCCTGGCTGCCATGTCTGACACAGCACAGGGGAGACAAGATGTAAGATAAGGTAAAATATACACCATTAAGATATGTAAGTCACCACCAACCTGGTAATGAGCAGCATTCTGTGCCAAGCCCCTTGCAAGAAATGTTGCAAGGACGCATAAAAGCCTCCTCCTCCTCCTCTTCCTCCTGCGCCAGTCTGGTGTGGACATGACTGGCTTCAGCTTCTGACTGAACTAATTTTTTCTGGGACTTTGTAAACTTTTCTTCCCAAGGTGGATGTTATTGTCTGTGTCATCCCTGTGCACCTCTGATGTTGGTGGTGCCAAGGAACAACTATTAGGATTCTGTCATTCTTGTGCTCATTTGTAAGATTCTGGTTTTCTTATTGGATAAAAATCCAGTTTAACTGGAAAATGAGCATTTTCCCTGGTTCTAATATGGTGGTTGTAATGAGATGAAAAGGATTAAAAGAAAATGAAACAAGCTGAAACTTGGTCAGGGGGCAGGAAACAGGTGAAGCAGAAGAGTCCAGAAAATTCAGTGTATTTTGCTACAGTAAAGTAGTAACTGGCAGAGGCAGGGACAAGCTGGGTAGAGGGTGCAATTTTGTGGTGTGGTCATTTGCAGAAGGGACTTGGAGCAAAGCCAGGCCACAATAGTGTCTGTTGCCAAGTATGGACAACTTTAGGCAAACTTTTGCTCTTGGCCCCAAACAGCAGACACAAGTTACCTCACCATTCGCAGCAACGATTTTGTCTGCAACCATAGCAGAGAGACACTGACATCTGGAAGTGCATCCTAAGATGCAGTTAGAGAATCATCAGGGTGAGAACATTCTGGTACTCCCTTCTTCCAATGAGGTCCTTGGGCTGAGGTCAGTATTGTACCTTTCCATGTGAGTGAGGGCAAAGTTCACATCCCCTGCAAGAGGCATCAGACCAGTTTGCCTTGGTTCCCTACTGAGATCATTTGGGCTGGGACAGAGTTGGTTTTCTTCACAGTATCCTGCATGGGGCTGGTCTGGATTTGTATTGGAATCAGTGTTGATAGATCAGGAATGTTTTAGTTATTGCTGGGCAGGGCTTACACACAGTCAAGGCCTTTCATGCTCTTCGCCCCACCCCACCAGTGAGGAGGCTGGGGTGCACAAGAAGTTGGGAGGGGACACAGCCAGGACAGCTGACCCCAAGTGACCCCAGAGATACCCCAGACCATTCCGAGCCATGATCAGCATATAAATCTGGGGGAAGGAAGGGGGGGACATTTTGGGTGGTGGCTTTTGTCTTCCCAACTCACTGTTACATTTGACAGAGCTCTGCAGTCCTGGGGATGGCTGAACACCCAACTGTCCATGGGAAGTAGGGAATGAATTCCTTTGCCTGTGTGCACCATTTTTGCTTTACCAGATGAAGTGTCTTTATGTCAACCCATGAGTTTCCTCACTTTTACTCTTCTGACTCTCTCCCTGATCCTGCTGGGGGAAGTGAATGAGCGGGGCTGAGTCGCCAGTTGGGGTTAAACCCCAACACTGGTGCAATGAATGGAGGGCAGGAGGAGCCTGGAGAGACACTGGGAGCAGGCAGCTAATTTAGATACTGACCAGCCCTGCAGGGGATACAGGGTCTCTATTGATTGTGTAGGGAGCCTTGCAGACTTAAGTATCTAAACTGGGGACCTAAGGTTAGATCCTCTGAGGGAAGGAAAGAATATCACCTTGTTTCCAAGCCTGTTATAGTCTCACATATTTTATAATTCTGGTCATTGTTCACATCTTAAGAATCTCACATACAAAAAAAATCTAATGTTAACGCTGGGGAAATAGAAATCACTTTAAAAGTGAGGACAGTGCAAGACAAAAGATGAGTGTGGGGAGGGTAAGAGAAAGCAAATGAAGAGGAGCAGGAATGGGTGTAGTGACAAAAGGGCTTTGGTCAATCACCTGGTTCACAAGCAGAAGGGAAAATAAACAGCACCCATTACACGGAGCAGTGCTGCCACACAGTGTCTGGGAAACAGCTCTGAGCAGTAACTGCAAAACATTGCAGCAGAAGTGACACGGGAGCTTTCTGTTTAATGTCAAGAGCAAACAGGACACTGGATTGTTTGCTGAAGGAATGCTAAATGTAAAGGCAGGAGGCAGCAGTACTGCCAGGTAAGGACCTGATCTGGGCCTGACTGGCAGGGGACTAGCCTGGTTCACAGGCTGATGAAAATTCTCAGTAGTAATCATGGAGTGAAAACTGGATTCAAATCCTTTCTCTTAGCAGAATAATCAATATTTTTTTAAAAAATGTAACGTTCTCTTAAAGTACATGCTAAAAATTCTGATAGTCTCCTATACATTAATTCTGTAACTGATTTTTAATTACTACTTCAAGTAATTAGAGCCTCTATAAAGAGAAGACATATATAACTTACTTTTCTCTGACTTTTCAAAGAAAAAAACCCCAGGGCTAGGACTCAAAGGAGGTTTGGTTGCAAAGTCATGGGAATTCCAGGTTTGGACAGAGTAGAGAGGCTTCATGCCCTTAGAAAATCCCAGCACAATAACACATTGTCCTGAAGTTTCTTTGCTATTTCTATCTTAATAGCAATATAGAAAACATAAATTGTCTAAGGACACAGAAAAAATGTTACACAGACAGCACCCATCCTGTGGTGCTGGAACTCAGCTCAGAATCCTGGCTAAATGGGGACAAAAATGCAAAATCTTTTCTCATCTTTTCTTTAGTCAGTCCTGGAGGGTTCCACATCAGAGAAACCATGATGCACTAGGCTATCTCTTTGCTAGCAGAATTTACAAAGCAGGGAAATAAATTATTTTCCTTGGCCTGGGTGCAAGAACAGGACCCTGCTCTCCCTGTTAGCCTGGAACTACTACACACCTGACCAGAATTAAGCAGTCTTTGAGTTCTAAAGGTGCCAAAGCCCCCTGGCTCCCTGTGGGATTTGAATGCCTTCAGCGGTGTTGAAAATCAGGTCACAAGATCCTCTGGGAATGCCAACGTTTGACAAGAGATAATTTGCATGAAACTCTGCTAAGGATATGTTTACCTCATGTTCCATAAAATAGTCCCAAGTTTTCATCATAGCATTCCAATTAATAGAAATGTCTTTATGGATATATTTACTAATTTACATGTGTGGATGTGGATGTGTTTTCAGCTGCATCCCAACAAGGTCTGCCTTTGCCCTGGGCTGACCTGCTATTTATAGCAGCAGGTGCTCCTGGAAGATGCATATCCCATCTGGGCTTGCTGAAAGCCAAGGAAATAAAGACCCAAATAAATACCTGTGCTTCATAAAGGAAGGGATCCTGTATCTTTATTGTCCATGCATGGTACCTAGCAACATCACAATGGAGAGCACAGAGGGCTTTACAGCACCTAAGCACACCTGAATCTCAAAACATCCTTTCCTGCACAGTGTGATACCCTGATAGTTTCTGGAATGATCTAAGGATGAAGTTGCGTCATGTTCTTTGTCACTTCCCTTTTTATATTTTATGAGGATCAATACAGCTAAGGATTAGAAAAGCCCTGTCTGGTACCTGCAATCCTGGCTTCTGGCTGGCTCCAGTTGAAAGTGTGAGCTCAGCCGTAACCACAATGCTGCTGCTGGCAAATGCTATAAAAAGGAAATCTGCCTGAAATCGGAAAGTTTGTTCCATACTTTTTCAGAGAAGGCAGCAGCAGGTCTGCTAAATGCATTGGGGAAGCTGCAGCCAAAAAACAATCTGTAATGGGGGTGGGTGTGAAAGGAAACATGAGGTTGTCAATCAAAGTTAAAAAGAGCTGAATTTCCAGGGAGCTGGAAACACTATATAAAAAATAAGCTTTTTGGAGAAAACCACAAAAAAATTCTTTCCTCTGAGATGGACAGAAAAAGGACAAGCAGATGGAGAAGGAGAAGGAGCTGGAAGAAAAATAATCAGGTTGTATTCACAAGTTTGAAAGAGGTAAGTGGTCAAAGTTTCAGGGGATTGGGAACTCCTCCCAGAGCAAGCACACAAGTTGTGTTCTTGGTGTGCTGGCCTTTGCCACACCAACCAGGGACTTTGAAAACTGCTGAGATCTATATAAGATGATCTCATTTGCTTCTAAATGTTTCTTTTTTTCCTTGCTACAGATTCCTACCACTTACTAAATTTTGGAAGAATTTTTTAGTGAATTGACCATGAGGTACAAACAACCATGAGAAAAAGAAAATGGTCAGGTGGGGAAAGCCCAGAGCAGAATTAGCTCTCAGGTCTAACAGTGACCTTCAACACTGGAAAGTGTACATAAATGTACAGAAATCCACAGTTGCTCTTACAGCAGAGCCACAAAGCCCAGGAATCTGAGGGGTCATTGTGCTAGGCAACATCAAATCGGTAAACAGAAAGTAACAGCTTGGTGTGGGAATGCACTATCTGTGTAAGTAAATATGTTATTAATCACAAAACTCAAGTGGTTCATGAGGCTGATGATCACAACTGAAAAGCCTCAATTGTCACTACAGTCAAAAAAGCTGTAGGGGTTCAACAGACACTGATGAAAACTGGAGACACATCTGGGAACCTACAAGTACTTTGCAACAACTCACAAGAACAGGGGGATCAGGAAGCAAGAGCACAGATTTACATTTACAAGAGTGTATGCTGGATTTAAATCTATTCCACTTTAGGGCACCTGTATCTTGTGGAACAAGGCTGCTTGGTCCTTGGGCTTGTGAGCATCTCCTGGCAGATGAGATTGTTCATCAGCTGCCTCATCCACATGGCTGCCCCTCTTCTAGCTTGATTTTTGGAACACAGGTGACCAGAAGCATAAGCAATAATTCAAGATGAGCTGTGAATGTACCTGTATGCCCCTAAAATACTCTGAATTCTAAAATCACATTTGAAGTTTAAAATCACCAAATCACCTCCTAAAATCACATTTGCCTTTTTTTTTTCTTTTTGAATGCATCATATGGACTACAGACTGACTCTGCAGAACCAATTAGAACAAAGAAGGCCTTTCCCATAACAATTTCCATATTATGAGCTCCCAGTGAATAAACTATCAATTTATTAGTTCCCAAGTAGACTCCAAGCCCTGTAGAACTGAATTTCATCTCATGCTAGTTACTCTCAGCCTGAAAGTGATGTCATTTTCTCTGCATGACACTGCTGTCCTGTCATGATAGATCCCACCCCAGTGCCACTGACAAGTTCACTCAGCACAGTCCTAATCTCCATCCTATGGTCATAGATGAAAATGCTTGGTGGAATCTGAAGAAATATCACAAAAGTCAACATTTTCGAGTGCTCTCCAACACCCCAGCTACTCATTAATGATACCACTGCCCACCCAGGCCTTCCAGCACAGGAGTCAGGTCTGAGAGCGGGACCGAGGGAGGCTCTGTGTGGATGGTCTGGACCAGGAACAGTGTGTCCAGCAGCACCAGGGAAGTGATTCTTCCCCTGTACTGGGCACTGCTGAGGCCACACCTCGAGTGCTGTGTCCAGTTCTGGCCCCTCAGTTCAGGAAGGACATTGAGGTACTGGAGTGTGTCCAGAGAAGGGAAATGGAGCTGGGGAAGGGTTTGGAGCACAAGTCTGATGAGGAGCAGCTGAGGGAGCTGGGGGGGCTCAGCCTGGAGAAAAGGAGGCTCAGATGGACCTTTTCACTCTCTACAACTCCCTGACAGGAGGGTGCAGCCAGGTGGGGGTCGGGCTCTGCTCCCAGACAACCAGCGACAGAGAGAATACGGTCTTAAGCTGTGACAGAAGAGGTTTGGGTCGCACATTGGGAAGAATTTCTTCACAGAAAGTGTGATTAGACATTGGAATGGGCTGCCCGGGGAGGTGGTGGAGTCACTGTCCTTGGAGGTATTTAAGGAAAGTCTGGACGTGGCACTCAGTGCCATGGTCTGGTTGACAAACTGGTGTTCGGTCATAAATCAGACTCGACGATCTCAGCGGTCTTTTCCGACCAAATCCATTCTGTGAGCCGGCAGCACCGGCGGCTCAGGGTCAGGCCCGGGCCGCGTCGCCAGCCCCGGTGCCGCGGAGCTCCGCCCCCGCCCGGCGCGTCCCGACCCCGCAGCGATGGCGGCGGGGCTGTGCCGGCTGCGGAGGCACCTCACGGCCGCCTTCAGCAGCGCCGCGACCGCGGGAGCCGGGCAGGAGCCGCTGACGGAGCTGCGGCAGGCGGGGGGCGTGCGGTGAGCGGGGGCGCCGGGGGCTCCGGGACGCGGCCGCGTTCGGAGCTCGGTGACCGTAACCCCGCTGTGTCTCACGGGTTTTGCAGCACCATCGTCCTGAACAACCCGCGGCGGCGGAAACGCGCTGTCGCTGCCCATGCTGCAGAGCCTGCGGCGGGACCTGCTGCACGACGTCAAGAGCCGGGAGCTCCGCGTCATCGTCATCGCGGGTACGGCGGCACCCGGCCGGGCGGGCGCGGGGCACACACCGGGGAACGCGGAGCTGAAACCCCCAGCCTCGGTCCGAATTACAGGAAACGGGGCGGAAAGGGAGCTGCGTGTTTCCCTAATGCTCCCGTGGTCTCCTGGGGCTGCCGGCCCCCGGCAGACCTCCCTGTCACGCTGATCCTGTGTACTCACCCCAGCTTCCCCGCTCCTGTACTTAGTTCCTCATTCCTAACACAGCATTAGCGACTGACTTGGGGTTTGTTATGCTTTTGATTTGGGCCGACATGTCTAAGTATTAACACGTTTCAAAATGTCAGCATTTCAGTTGGGCTATGGGGGTGTTTACACTCGGTGAGTTGCTTCCCTTTGTAAAAACAATCGGCAGGTTAGGGTTGAGTGGTTTAAAACTGTACGTAAAGAATACTTTAAACAGAACAAAAGTCAAACAAAAGTTCTAAAAGTTAGCGAAGTAAAGCATTTAACATTCCCAGAAAGGGGTTTTGTGCAGGAACGGGCAGAGCTAGGATGACATTTGTTGCCTTCGTTCACAGGTATAGGCTGTAGTAAAAACCAGGGTTTCTGCCAGTCGGGTGCTCTGTTTCCCTACTCTGAGCCAGGATCAGCCTCGTTGTCGTTGCCAATGGTTTGTCAGAACTATTTTTAAAACACTCCAGTGAAGGAGAGACCGTAGTATCAATACCACAGACACCCATAACCCACGGATGTAAAACAGCCTCTCTCAGAGCCTGTTAGTTTCCTTCCATTTATGTATTAACCCGTAGAGTCCTTAAAGATCATGAAACTTGAGCTGTACTTAAACCATCTTTTTTTCATCTGCTATTTTAAGATAATCTTCCTCTGCCTCCCTCCCAAACATCTCAGAGGAATTGGTTTGTTAATTTAGGATGATGCTGTTTCCTATACATAGGGGAAAACTGTGTGTGTAAGGGCACACACACAAGAGTGGAAGTGAGCTGATTTCACAGGGGTGAGTTTAAATATACATATTCCTCATTTCAAACAGCAGTGACAAATTTTGCGAAACACTGAAGGTTCTCCTTTGGGAAGACAGTGCTCTGGGAGTTTGTGAGCACAATTGTGTTTGGTTTTTTAGAAATTGCATGTTCTTGTTTATTTCTAATTCCCCTGCTGAATAAAGTGCAAAAGAAGAAATTTCAAGAAAATAAAAGATTCCTCAGCGAACACTTTGGGCCTTTAACACAGACTTTGCCCTGGATTCTTCAATGAGGTTCAAATGCAGATGTAGTTAATCTCCAGATATATATTGCCAACCCCATGAGCTGACTGATGTTAATTGTGTGGTTATTTCTGGATAGGTTGTGTCTCAATAATCTGATCCATAAGAAATCCATAGGTGAGGTTTGGTCTGCATAGGTGTAGCTGGAAATGTCACATCCATACAAATATCTGAGAAGTTCTGAGGGATTGAAAAGCATCACATTGGTTCATTCTAATGGCAGCTATTCTCAGGACAAAGGAAAACTGTTGTAAAGATTGTGTACCTGTATAGAGTGTTCTGATCTTAGCAAATCCAAAGCTTAGTTCCACAGAAACCTCCTCTTTTGCTGCCCAAACCCTAGACATACTTTTGGGGGTTCTCTGGATGTCAGTTTAGCAGTGGAGAAAACACCCAACAACCCTTCTGGTTCTCCTGTAGCAAAATAGCCTTTTTTCTTTCTTTTTCCATTGTGACCTACAACACCATGGCAGAAAAAATATTGATGCTTATTTAGCAAAAGTTAATAATTAATTCTGGGTACAATAAATAGGGACTAAGTGTATTTATCAGTCTGAGAGCAGAGCCCTCCAACCTTGCTCCAGCTGACAAGTTATCGTTGTAGCGAGGAGCTGTTTTGAATGTCCTTACACAAAACTGGGCTCAAAGGTGTGAAGTGCATTATTTCTAACTGAGTTAAGTGGAATGGAAGTAAAATGAGATCTTGAAAAGTGATAATGGGTGTTATTGTGCTTAAATGTTGCACTGCAGCAATTTAAAGTTACCAGAAAACCCAGAAGGTAATCTTTTGGAATTTTGTTTACAACTCCCTCCCCAAACTTCTTTTTGAACATTGACATGTCATTGACATCCCTTTAGCTGGGATGTTGATACACTGCTACCCCTGGTTTCTTCATTAATTCAGACTGACTTTTCCTGAAATTCTTTGCAGCTGAAGGACCTGTATTTTGTTCGGGCCATGATTTAAAGGAACTGTCAAGTGAAGATGATGTGAAGCATCATGCCCAAGTATTTGAATTATGTGCAGAGGTAAGCAGTTCTTTTTGAGTGCCTCTGCCTTTGGCTGGTGTTAAGAGCAAGCATTGGTTTAAGGAGGGACAGCATTGGTCCTCCGCTTGCTAAAGCAGAGACTGTTCCTACAGATTCCTTCAGATTCCTTGATTTTTACTGCCCTGCTATTTTAGTGCCTGATTCTGGTGAAATTAATGTTTTCCCTGGATTTCTTTACATGTAAATAGAAGGGCTAGAACACAAATGTGCATATCTCCAACAATGTGCAGAGTCAGGGTATGTTCCTAATTGAGTCAGTGTTCCTTGCAGCTGAGTATTTGGGCAATGTCTTTCCTAGAAGTCTAGGGATAACCACCTTCAAATCACTTGTGATCAAATGTTCCTTCCCAGCATTTAGTTAAAAGCTCAGGATCAGCCTATACATCAAGTAGACAATGTGAAAGTAAGATCTGATTCACTGGTTGTCCAAGTTCTTGTTAAAGACCCAGGTCAGGGAGGTGGGGAAGTTAAAGTGAACCCTGGAGCATTTGGAGAGAATGGCAAAATCCCTTTTGATTGTGGTGGTGCTAGAATTTGACCCCTGATCCTGCTCAGTGTGACAACAGAAAGTCCTTTGAAACCTTTAGTTCTAGTTCCTCCAGTACTAATGATCTCTAAGACATTGCCAAGCCCATATTTAAGGAATGCTGTAAATGCCATGTGTGAAAGCTACAGCTGAAGGGCCCTTCGTCATCTGTTCATCAGAAAGGAGCCAAGATCCAACAGTTTGGGGGGTTTTTGATGAATAGAGAGGAAGGTACTTCTGATGGCTTCCCAAACAGGATCGGGTCTTCCTGAATTTCCATACTGACCACTGTCTTTTGTGCATGCAGGTTATGACTTTAATCCAGAAACTTCCAGTGCCAGTGATTGCCAAAGTAAACGGCTTGGCTACAGCAGCAGGCTGCCAGCTCGTGGCAAGCTGTGACATCGCGGTGGCAAGTGAGAAATCTCAGTTTGCTACTCCTGGAGTAAACATTGGGCTGTTCTGCTCCACACCAGCTGTGGCCTTGGGCAGATCTCTTCCAAGGAAGGTAGGCTTCCTTCCCAGATACTCTTTGTAATTTTGCAAGAAGTAGATTCCCTTGTTGGAAGTTTTAGTTCCATTTCCTGAACTTTATTTTCCTGCGGTACAACATTCAAAGTACTTTATTTCAAAAGGCATCTCCATAACTCTTGGGACTGGGAAAAATAATAAAGGGTGAACTCTGTTTAGGAAAGGCAGCTTCCTACTGATGTGATTCCAAGCAGCACGAGCTCGTCCCAGCTGCCCACCAGCTCAGCAGTCCCTTTCCTTTCCAACAGACAGCTCGGGGCTTTAGCCAATGATGTTCTCCCCTGAGGAGGAAACCCCTGCAAGTTCAGGATAACAGTCCCACCGAGGCATCAATTCTTGCCAGGCAGTGACATTTCACTGCCAGCAGGATCTGCCTGGCTGTAGATCAAGATGCTTTAAATAGCACCTAAAACCCTCCTATACTGTCTTCCTGTTTTATGTCCTACTGATTGTGGCTGCACATCTCTCTGTACATAAAAAACAGTACAATCTGTAAAGCTTCCGTAACTGAGAAAAGAAATTTTAAGTTCTGATCCAATTGGATTCATGCAGACAGACAGCCCAAGCCCAGCAGGGCTTTGCTGAGATGCAGTGACTGAACTGCCCACATCCCACTGCTGGATAAGAGCTTCAGCTTGAAATTTCCCATCTGCAAGGACATCCTGTTCAAATAGAGCCCATGGGGGATTTCTCCAAGTGTGCTCTTGTGTGCAGTTGTAGCTGCTTCTGAATTAGTATTTCTGGGCTGTAGGATCACCTTTCTAAAATGTGTGGGATATACTTTTCTCTGTGCCACTTTTCAAAGCAGTAAGAACATTCCCTACAGTTCCCAGGATTGATGATTTTTACCTTTTAACAAAAGGAGTGCTGCCATTGTTTGTAGCAGAGCAAAGATGCTAATGAGGATAATCAGCTCTTATGATTCAAGCATTGGTCAATTGCATCATGAGTCTTAGAAAACCATCTTTATTGATACATAACATTGAATAGTCACTGAGTATTTGGGGGATTTTTTAGTTTCAAACCTCAAGCACCAGATGCTGAAAGCAGCAGGAGACTGAAATAATGTGGCTATAAAAAGTCCATATTTAAAACCACTCATACTAAACTTAAAACTAGGACAGGTGTTTTCAAAAACCGCACATACGCCCAGCTTAAAATACCAAGTTCAGTCATTTGACATTGTAGATGATCCACCTCTCTCTTAATTTGTACAGCAATCACCAGAGATTGTGGGCTTTTGAAGAGAAACCCAGAGGTGTCAGCCTAGGACAGCTGGAATCAGCAGGCAGGCTGGAAGAGATCAGCTTTAGACCAGTCCTTCTCTTTGCTGAGACCTCTTAACAGGTCCTTGGCAGTTCAAAAGACCAAAAGATTTAAATCATTTGTGAAAAGACTGACTTGAAGGAGGAGGCTGAAATACCCCAAACAAAGCAAAGCACTAAGGCAGTTAGGTTGATTTAACACAGTATTCTTTCTTGTTCAGGTGGCACTGGAGATGCTTTTCACTGGTGAACCTCTCTCTGCCCAAGAAGCATTAATGCACGGGCTTGTCAGCAAGGTGGTACCAGAAGACAAGCTGGAAGAGGAGACCATGAAAATCTCTCAGAAGATATGTGAAAGCAGCAAATCTGTCCTGGCCTTGGGGAAAGCCACCTTTTACAGACAGATAACCCAGGACCTCGACACTGCCTACAAAATGACTACTAAGGTCATGGTAGATAATTTGACTTTGAGAGATGGGCAGGAAGGTATCGAAGCCTTTGTTCAGAAGCGTAAGCCTGTCTGGTCACACTCTCAGGAGAAGAAATGAGCCCTGTCTCTAAACAAACCTTAGCTATGCTTTATGATTCTTCACACAGTTGCCTTTGGGAACCATATTTTTGTTCTTACTGAAAGTTAAATTTCTCTTCTTACATATGCCAGACACAATAAATTTACTCTAAGTATGTAATAAATGTTAAGAAAATTCAAAGACAATGGTTTTTCTGAGCAGTGAATTTAATCTGTGGTTTTAGAAGTAACTGTGCTGCAAAAATCAGTTTAAGGTGTCTCAGGTTGCATAGGGAGTCACAGGGACTGAGAGAGAGCTCAGATCACCCTGTTCAGAACCTCCCCCCTGTAGTTCTGGATGGGAATTGCTATGTATTGTTATTAATAGAGAATTGAAGGGCTTGGACACATTCCAGAGATGATGGTAGTACGTATCATAATGGATGTGTTAGTTGGGAAGTCCATCCTTGTTCTCATAGCTGGGCTTTTACCAGCACTGGAGCAATTCAGCCACGGATTTACAGACTTGACAACCTCCAACAAAAGGGATTCAGCTGCTCCCCTGGGTAATCAGTTACAACCCTCCAGGTTAATTTTTTATTAATGTCCAATCTGAGCCTTGAAGCAGCACTTTCTGGCCATTACCCCTTGTTACATTATTTGGCATTATTGAGAAAGTTTAGCTCCATTATCTCTGTAACTCTATTCAAGCAGTCACAGGCTACAGTTTGACCATACTTAGACTTCTCTGTGCCAAACTGCACAGGCCCTGCTTCCTCCACCCTCCCTGTAGGTCATGTTCTCTGGGTAACCAGTTTGGCACCCCTCCAGTGGACCAATTCCAGTTTATCCACATCCCTTTTGTACTGGTTGTGCCAAAACTGGACTGTATCCTAAATATGGCCTCACCAGAGCTGAGCAGAGAAGAGCAAAATAGCCTTCCATGTGCTGGTCTGTGAGTAGTGCTCAGTGTGTGTTTGGTCTGCTCTGTGACAAGAGTGCACTGCTGGTTTGGATTCAGCCAGGCATCCCCTGTGAGCCCATTTCCAGCAGGAATGTGCCCTGCCAGTCCACTCCTCCCTGTACTGGTATCTTGTACTGGTTATTCTTCCCAGGTGAAGAAACTTGCATTTCTCCTTAGATCATGGCTGGTTTGGATTGAAGCCAGGCCATTTGGGGTGCCAGCCATTGCCCCAGTTTTGCAGAACCTGCAGATTTGCTGAGGATGTGTTATTGATGACAATACTGGATGAAAGGAGCCTTAGTATCAATCCATGGTGATCAACATGGGATGACCTCCCAGCAAACACATTTTTTCTGAAGTTCCACATAGCCAAATCATGAGGGCTCATCCATCTCATCCTTAAATAGACACCTAAGCCAGACCATGTGAATCACAGTATGGATGGGCCTTTTTTCTTTGTTGACAGTAGAAGCAGCCTAAAGTGCTTGATGCAGACTCAAATGTCTTAAGTTAGATCAAATTAATCCTACCTATGGCTACTAAAACTCCAAATGTAGAAGTATCATTTATACATACACAGCCCCACAAAGCAAGTCCCTTTTCCATCTACAGGTTCAAAAGAACGAAATTTTCATTTCTGCTGCAAGTTTTAATTTTAAGAATGGAAACTTAAATTCACCATTAAACTGTTTCCATAGAAATGTGAAAAATGTGTATCCTTGGCACTAGTTGCTTTAAAAATACAAACTTTAATTGTCACCACCAGGAAAGGTGGGTAAGTTTTTTACAAACTCACGTAGTTTATATAGGTTAGAAACTGTTCTGCACAATTAAGAGATGGAAGAGTTAAATCTGGAGCCCAGTAACCTTCATCATGTCCTTTCCAATGCAGTAAGATGCTGCACTTAGACTCTGTTCCCACACGCTGCTCTAAAAGCATTAGGAAGAGTAAATTGTTTTAAAAAATATTTATATTTAATGGCTGTCTTGAAACTACTCAGCAAATCTCAACTGGCTCTTTTGTTCCAGGCTTTTAGAAATGAGTACATTATCTGATTGTGGCAGAACAGTGCCCTTTTCAGCTAACTGCACTAATAAAATGGTTTCACTGGCCATCTAAAACCATGAGTGACAGTTTAGATGAGCACATTCTTTCAGATATTTAGAAATTCTGCAGTTGATTGCCATCTACACAAGATAGGGTTTGGCATTAACTCCATTCAGATCTTAAAGAGAAAAAATATTTTTGTTTTAACTCAGTTTTCACAGTATTTAAATAATTATGCAATTATAAAATCGTAGGATTATCCTAGAATGGTTTGGGTTGAAAGGGACCTTAAAGACCATCTAATTCCAACCTCATGGCAGAGACACCTTCCACTAGACCAGGTTGCTCAGAGCCCCATCCAGCCTGGCCTTGAACACTTCCAGTGATGGGGCAGGCACAGCTTCTCTGGGCAACCTGTGCCAGTGCCTCACCACCCTCAAATTAAAGAATTTCTTCATAATATAATATAATATAATATAATATAATATAATATAATATAAACCTATCCTCTCTTTCAGTTTCAAACCACTCTGCCTTGTCCTGTCACTAGTGGCTTTTGTAATTAGCAATCATCGGTTCTAAAAATGTTGGCATCCCCAGGAACATTTCCCTCTTGCTTGAACCACTAGACAGAAAAGGTTCAGAAGGTTTTAAAACATCCTCGCACTGGCCTCTGAAGACTGAAAAAACAACTTAATTTTTCATTTCTGTCTTGCATGGGCTTTTTATTTTTGCCCACATCTGCCCTTATTGTTTCATTTAATGGATTTACAGGCTATTCCTGGGAAACAGAGCAGTTCCAGAGTTGTTAATTAAGTACTACAGTCAAGAAACAGCAAACCAAATGATAGATGGGGAGCCTTACCACCATGGTTATCTGCTGCCTGAGGGAAGAGTTTATCCCAAAATAGCAAGGAGCCTATCCCTTGTCACCCCCTCCATTTTTATTGAAGAATCTCTCTGCAGCAAAGTCTGCCAGGTAATTAGCCTAGTTTCAAGCCATCCTAACAGCATGTGGCTCTGGAAACTAAGTACGACTCCAACTGGATACAGCCTCTAGGATACAGCTTATCCTTGGAAATGACCAACATTTTCCATCCATATATACAGGAACAGCTGGAAAGGAAACCAGTCATGATATGCAAGGAAGGAATTGCCAGTTTGAATGGAATGAAGGGGACTGCCTCAGAGTCCATGGAGGCCTTAGAGGAATGGCTTTGAGCCTCTACCTGGAAATTTTAGAAAAGATACATAAGCAAAATCTAGAGGATATGATCATATCACTTGTGATATAGCTTCAGGCTCCCCTCATGAACAGGGCAAATGAAAAGCCAGTGAGCAGTGACAAATAACACATGGCACAAGGTGATTCCGAGTTCATGGACCAGGCAATGACCTGCCTCACCACAGCACTTGGGGAATATGTACTGAAGGTAGAGTTAAACAGAGGATTTGGGTAATGGGCAAGGTATTTATACCCTCTGTGCTCCACAGAGCCCAAGAACAGTTTATATAAGCTTTTATATAAACGTCATGCAGTTTCCTTGAGGCCACCCAACCCAGAATTCAGCAGCCTGCATAAGAATTAGTTTTGGGTTGGTTTGAAGTAATCTCCTGTAGCTGTGGAAGAGAGAGCTTGAAAATACATCCTACAAAGGCCCAAAAAGCTGGACATAGTTAACATTAAAAATGCATGACTACCTCATTGGCAGGAGTCAGCACCAGAGTTTTTACCATCTAGCTCATGATTTCTGAGCATTTGGATGGCAGCAGTGTGTCCTTCACAGAATTGCCTCTGGGTAATTCCTGTATTGCCATTCCTGTATTGCAGATGGGGAAATTGAGGCCAAATGTGCTGTGCCTGAGGTCTCACAGTGAGCCCGTGGCCCTGTAGCAGTGGCACTCGGAATGCTGACACCTGCTCCTTGTATTTCTTCAGCAACAAAGTTTTCAGTAAAATCAGCAGAAATGCAGGATGATGGCATGCCCTGAAGTGACTGCAAAGGCTTCTGAACAGGAATTACGAGCTACTGCATCAAAGGCCTCTTGCTTGACATTTATTGGCTTTTTGATGAATGTTGGGGTAATTCTACTGTCAACAGTTTCTCATTAGGAGCCTGGCAATGTACTTTCTGACCATTATCTTTCTCAATATCACACTGGGTTGCTACAAAGAGCAGAGATTTTATGTAAAACCCATCTATCTCTGTAGCTGCAAACTTTTCTAATAATTCTACATTTAAATAATCTCATGGAAATGCTGGCTGCCTTATCTGAGAAATAAGGAGACTAGACAAATGGTTAAATTTCCATGAAGACCTAAAGCTATCGGACAAATCTCATACTGCAACAAGTAGGATTATTTGTCTTGATTCCACTGGCATTGCACCTCAATTATACTAATTCTGAATTTCACTGCTGAATAATGCATTCCCATCCTGCTTTACACTTGCAAAGGAAGGAGGAAACCTTCAGAGCTGCACCTTACACTCTCCACAGTATGATGTACCATCTCCTTGCTGCTTATGGTCAATATTAGGAATTATTTTTGTCAAAATCATAGATTTTCTGAAAAGAAAATAGTAGAAATATACCACTAATACCACTGTGTATTTGGAAAGGGGAAAAGAGTTCATTCAACTTTGATGTGCCCAAGTGTAGTAATTTTCATACAATGAGTTTTAAAACTTATTTTAAATATTGGTATCCTGGAGTCATGATAGTGGGAACATCACAGGGCTATTGTATATTTTATTGATTATGGTTGTTATAGACAAAGAAATTAAAACAGAACCAGATATTAAAATAACTAATGGAATTTGTACTACTAAAATGGGTTTGATTCATGACTAATATTTACAGCTACTTAATATGAGATACTAACTTTCCCTCCTAGAGGTAGGATGATATTTTCAGCCTGCCAAAACCAAGATTTGTAATGCTCTGGAGTTAACTGAAAATAAACTTTCCCACCAACTCTTTAACCTCACTTCCATGGCAGTGCAGACTAACCTGTTGGATTGAACATGGATTTAGGTATTGATCTCATCCACCATTTCTGCTGTGGGAACATCCCCTCCCAGGAAGGCAGCACAGGTATGGATGGCAGTGTCTGAGTCTGTCACTTGGCCCGTTAGAGCCCTGTCAGGAGCTCTGATGTAATAGGCCATGTCTGAGGGAGCAGAAGCAGCTCTGCTTCCTGAAGGAGTTTTTAAGGACACATTCCCTGCAATAAGGGAATGTTGACATTCAGGCTGCCTCAGCTGCTGATGACAGAGAAGGTGTGAGGTTTTCCAAAGTGGCGCTCAGGTTTTATTCCAGACCTGTCCTCCTATAAACAATTACAGTGGATGAAATCATGTTTGGAAAGATGGGTGATGTTTTCCCTGTCAACTCTGCCCTGCCAGCATCAAGGATAATGTGATATATATACCTGCTTTGGTCTTCTCCACTTCCTGGCCCAAAATCATTCTCAGCGTAGACAGGGAGTGATGCTTCTGGAAAGAAACAATAAAGAATTAGTAAATCATATATAGAACACAGGGGAAAGGAAAAAGGAAATGAATATATGAAGTAATTGTCCTAATGTGGTCTTCAGTCTAGATAAGAATATTTTGTTTCTTGTACCTGTTTAATGAAATACACCCTTCATGCCAATAGAACTTTATCATCTGTTGTTTAAGGGAGGTAATCCTATAACAAAAATCCCTATTCTGAGGGTTAGGATATTGTATAAATATAGACATGGTGAATAATTCTGAGTTAATCTCCCTTCTCTTTCAAGACCTCACTAGTGTGCTTTTTCTTTTTTTGTTTGTTGATTTGGTTTTGAGACCTCAGTGTGAAGTCAGAACTCTTATTCTGGTTTTCTCTCTCCCTCATTGGGGGTTAATTTTGTTTTAATGAATGCTGAGATTCTTACATGACTGAAGTACTCATTCTTACATGGGTCCACAAATCTGAGACATAACAGATGAAAGAGCAGTGTAATGAAAGAATTTAGCTCTCTGAAAGAAGGCCCTGCAGGAGAAACACTGAGGTGCTCTCCAGAGCACCCACACAGAGGACTGGAAAACTGACCTAATTTACCCCTTTTTCATTGGGAACATGCAAGGATGATCAGCCTCTTATTCATTAGCCTGAGATTATTATTAATTATCAATATTATTACTTATTTTTATAGTTGCTATAATTCATGCTATAATCTGTTAAATAAAATGACAGCACTAAAGTTCAGGAATTTAGATTTTGATATCTCCTCCCCACAAATGGGCTTGGAAACTGGTCCGAATCACTGAAATCAGAAGCCTTTGATGCTTGAAATGGGGAATAGCATTTGTCTGGCAGCAAGAGAAAACTTTATCCTTTTACAGAGCCTATGAAAAAACACTTAGTCCCTACCATGTACTCATCACAGTAAAGTGGAAGTTGTCAAAGGTAAAAGTCCTTTTTCTTTGCTGTCTGTGGATGTTCCTGTAAGCTTTTAGTCTTTTTCCACATGAGCATTTATTCAGAGCAAGCAGCCCAAGAATATTTCCATTGACAGCCTGAAATCTTTATGAGGTACTGGATGGTTGAAATACAACATCAATTTATTCAGCACTCATAACGAACCCAAACAGTGAATTTACCACAGGAAAAGTCGGTAAAGAGCTCAGTAGCAGTTCATAGGCTAAAAAAAACCTGTTAAAATGTCCTAGACCTTTCTGTCCCATTCACTATAATATTTAAATATATTTCTATAAGTAATTTTTTAGATAATTCTGAAACATAAATAAAAAGAATAAAAGATTTTAAATCCCTGGACTAAAAAAAAACCCCAACAACAATAAAACAGACAAAACAAAACCAAAACAAATAAACCCTGATTCACTTCCTGGCTTTCTCACAAAACTCCACTATGACCTTGGGCAAACTGGCAGAGGCAGAAATGTGACTGTTGAGTCCAACCTTCTGTTTATCACAGGTCATTGCTTCTGCCTGCTTTACCCCCAAACAACATAAGAATTGCAGCTTTGGTTGAGCTAAGGAGTTGTCTAACCTTGTGATGAAAAAAAGTTCAAAATAAAAAAAAGAAGATGCTAACAGTGTGATGCATTCTCCTTGCAGTCAGGACTTGTGGTTTATTTCTGCTTTGAATTAATCTGACTTCCAGGCGGAGTACCAGAGCTGCATTTTGTGGGCTCAGGTAGACCTTTTAGTATCTCAGTGACTTACAGGTAAAATGGGGCTGATCATTGAATTTTTTTCACTATGTTTTATTTGAGTTGTCCCTGTACACCACAAACTCTACAGGGGAAATTTAGCTCTCACTCCCTGTACACGTCATGCCTTGCACAACAGCTTATAGCGGACTTGGCTTTGATGCAGAGTGATTGATATGTGATTGATTGATTGATTGACTGATGTGTAGCATCTAAATTACAACAGTGAGAAAAGACAAAAGAAAAATCAACCAATAAATACTAAAAATCTCTGTGTGAGGGAGGATCCCTTCAGTTTTCTGCAGATCCCCGGAACTCCTCGTTCGCCGTGGAGCAGAGAACCCTCCCTCTGCAGTGAGGGCACCGAACTGTCGGCAGAGGGCAGTGGCAGCTCACAGCTTGAAGCGGCTCCCGGGACCCGCGCCAGGCCGGTGCTGCCAGCCTTGTTTTTCTCCTGGACTGCTCCCAGGGAATGAGCCCCTGCTTTATTCCGAACAGCACGTGTGAAAAAGTACCCCCGGAGCCCCGCAAGTCAGGAGTCTAAGCTTTCTTCTTCTACTTTCCCTGCCCTTGCATCCTCACTGATTACAGTGGAGGACCAGTTGCAATCTGATTCAAGATAGACAACTCGGTACCAAATTCCAGGGAGATCTCTGGAAGCAAGAGGAGACCCTGTTCTGCTTTAAGGAATACACCTGTGAGAAATACAGCTGTGTCTCAGGAGCTGGACCATTCAGCTGAGCACAGTTTGGGAAAGCCTGGCTGTTCTGGCTTTCCTGGGGAGTCTTAATTTTAGATCCAAATGGGTCTGTGTAGATTGGTAAGAGGTTCTGGAGGGAACACGTGATTTGGAAAGGCCTTCCAAGGAGGCTGTGTCAGCAAGCAAGGTGGAAGAGGTGAGTGAACTGTGACAATCCTTCATGCCTCAGGCTTTCAGGAAGAGGATCCAGAGGATGGGCCTCCCATCCAGAACTCAGCCAGCCAGAATGTCAGTGCTGTCTCCCTCACCCACCTTAACAGGTGAACTAAGTGGCACCATCTCTTCTCGCCGTGATTCAGTTTCCCCAGATGTAAAGGAAGTTTTAAAGTTCTGTGTGACACACTAAAAGCAGTGAATGATAAGAATTAATCAACTGTGCTACTCACTAGCTAGTTCATCATTAGTTATGAACTAATGTGCTTGTCACTGCTGGCCCAGAGTCTGCTGGCCAGAGAAAAAACTGCTGAAGGTGTTAGTCCAGATGGACTGTAAATGCCAAGGCACAGCAGGAGCTGTTGAAAGATAAAAATATTCTCTCAAGTCTTCTCCCAGCAGGAACAATATTCCAATTGTAATGCAGATACCCTACTGAGTCATTCCATCCCTTAGGCCAGGTGAGCACCCTGCAAGAGTCTGTGAAGGTAATCATTACACTGTTGTGAATATGAAGGAGTACAAATGCCAGGTGTCTCTATCTGAGCCTCAGTTTTACTCCTGGCTTCATGAAAAGTAAGAGAGCATGACCGCCTATCATGATACTCTCATTAATTGGAATTTCAGAGAACACTGGTTTATCAGCTGATTCTCCCCAAATTCCCATACAGTAGAAGAAGGATAGGGAGCACATGCACTGTTCAAAGCCACCACAGTGAGGGAAATCTACAACTTCAGACACCAAAAGAGCCAGTACAGTGGGCTGTGCTGGAGCAGCAGAGGAATTCAAATAAACAACATTGAACGACCAGCTGTGGAATGCAGTGAACCCAGCCAGGTCAACAAGAACACCGATAAGGTGGCAAGTGGGGTCCAGCCCAGGCCAAACCTGCAGGAGCCCTTGGCAATGGGGTACAGGTTATGCCAGCTTTGTGCCCAGCAGCTTCTGGACGACTCTCACCAGTGGACTGAGTGGAAGATGTAATTTAATTGCTTTGCCAGTTTTCACTACAAAGGCTCCACTCAGACTAGTCAGTCGTGATTCAACACCTTTTCCACCAGACAGCCTCAGCCCTGCTGTGCAGGTGTGCTCCCACAGAGCCAGGACAGAGGTGACCTGTGCTCTTGGCTTTGTTTTCCTCTCTGCCACTTTTGAGCTTTCCCTGACTGGGAGAAGCTGGTTCAGGCAGGAGCCATTTCAGACTGTGGCCATCTGTAGCCACAGATATTGAACCACCACCAGTAACATCCCTAAAAGCAAACAACTGAAACTTTGGAACAAAAAGCAAATGTTACCTCAGAGTGATAAGTAGCAATAACAACAGACCTGGCAAGACAGTATTTTAAGCCAAAAATGTGCTAAATAAATACTTTTGCAGCCTGTTTTGAATCTTTTCTTCAAAGAAGTTAAAGTGATTTTTTTAGGAAAAAAGGTACAAAACATCCGTTTTAAGCAAAGGGGGTTTTTACTTCTTAATTACAAACAAATTTTAAAAGGTTTAAATGAAAGTTTATGCAAGCATTTCCATATAAATAAAAAAAAAAAAAACCACCACTCTTTCGTGTGGACAGAGAGTTCCTGTTAAGGCGGTGGTTGGTTGCATGGAGGATGCAAAAATAGCTGGTAATGTAAGTGTATATGGGATGCCATTAAGAAATCAAGTGCTAATGAGACTGCTTGGGACTGAATCACGACTGCCTGTGGCTATTCCATGACAGCTCTTCCAGGAGGTGTCTCCAGCAGCCATGAGTCAGATCCCTGCCTCTGCAGGAAACTCCCTACAGAGAAGCTGCCAGGTATGTCCTTAAAGGCAAAGGAACCAGGGTCTTCCCAGGTTTGAGCTCTCCCAACTGCAAGAACAGGTCACAGAGGCAGCTTGGAGTGAGCATGGATAACAGCAGCCTGAGAAATCTCTGTGCACTGGCATGAACAGGAACCAGCAGCATTGTAAAGGTACAACAGATGGCTGTGAGCCAGGTGTGTTCCTGTTGGTCCTTGAATTGATGTTGGCTCTGACACTCTTGTGATCTTGAACACAGGCCTAGAGGACAGACTCTTCACTGCCTGAATTAAAATCTTGCCCTCGGTTACCCTAGGCAAAGTTAACGACTATAATTTATTAAAAGGTCTATAATGACTAGTTAAATGATGTTGAAAATGGTAGTTGCATGCAAACAAGTTACAAAATGTCCTGACAAACAAAATGTTTGCACTGTACTTGCTTTCAAATGGAGCATAGCAGTTAAAAGTCATCCATTTGTCACCTTTGGGGGGCCAAGAACAATATATTAACTATATACATTTGCATCTACCGTACACATCCAGGTGCCCTATACTGTTCTGTTTGTTGGTACCTCAAATGCAACTGTGTGATGGTTTCCTTCCCATGATCTGCATTCCACAGACTTCACAAGGACAGCACCTACAGTGGAGTCTGCATGGTAAGCACCAAGTGAACCCACTGTGAACAACCTCTCTCACAGCTGTGTCTCTCTAGCAATGTGCTCTCAATGAAGCAGCACCCTTCCTTGTGAGAACCAGGAAAGTATCCATAGGCAGCAGCTCCCAAGAGGCAGGGCTGGTGAGAGAGGAAGGGATTCATGCACAGGTGACCTCACCTCTTCTGTGTGTACTGATGTTATTCATAAAACACTTTCATAGCTACTAAAGAAAAGCTTGGTATTACAGACCGGCAATGTTTCTTCGGTATTTAGCATTTGCAAGGGACCCTGCACGGCTGAAACTCAAAAAAGCCTCCAACATTCAAATTATTTTCTCCTGTTCCCAGGGTCATTCTCTCTCACTACCCTGTTGCAAATCTCCTGATATCCTGTCTCTGAAGCTCAGGTCACCAGCCAAAAATGATATCCAAGCCCAAAGCTAATTGTCTAAGCTCCTTCTATAGTTATAAAGAGGAAGAAAAGCTTCAAAAGATGAAAACACCTGAAATGATGAGGGGTACAGAGCTGCCTGCCCACAGCTTGTAGGGAATGGATGTCTCAGAGCCCTTGACCCTCATCAGGGAGCTACTCAGGAGCTGGAGCCTGACACATTGTCCTGAGCATAGGAATATTTTCAAGAGTAGAAACAGACTGATGAAATCCATAGAAGTTTTTAGAATATTTTTTTCATGTTATTTGCACTTATATGTATGACTTTGCATTTATTTAAGGGCTTGAATATTGCTCTTATCTTGATATAAGGCTTATTTGGTTACTTCTTTTTTTCCTAGGCTGGGGAGGCCTCTCCCATTCCAGTTTGAGAGGTACACATGGTAGCAGTGTCCTGACCTCAGAACAGACCTGTTAGTGCAAGATGTGGTACTGGTTGTCCCACTGCTTCTTCCATCTGTCTTTGCACAGCATCAAGGAGGAAAAGGGAAAAAAACAGCAGTAACAGATGTGCTTTCATTCCTCACTTTCAAGGGTGAGATTTCCTTTTTATGGAGAGATCTCTCAAATTATTTGCTATTGGAGCCTGATATTTTTAATAGCATCTTCTTCCACCAAAGAGCAAGTTATTCTGTAAAAAAGCCAGTTCTTTGCCTCTGCCAGCTGCATGCAAGTACAAAATTACAAAGCACTCACTTAGATGAAGTGAATACTTCATTAAACAATTAAGCAATAAGGCAGAACAAAGGCTGTGGTTTCCAGGCCTTGTTCTGTAATTGTATCCTAGAGCATTAGGAGAACCAGTGCTCAAACACAGGGGTGCAATTTAGGTTAGGATTATCCTCTAATAGCCTTGTCCTGTGGGATTAGGGGATTGCCACAATGGGGAATTATTTTATCCATCAATGGCAATGTAAAATGCATTATTTGTCCCTGAAGATCTGGAGGTGAGGATTCCCATCCCTCTTTCCTCCTTTCATCTTCTTGTAACGCCTTGAGTAGAAGCTTTTATCTCTGATTTCACTTTCTGAACCATGAAGGGTATTCCCCAGTCCAGTTTTTATGGAAGTACAGTCTCAGAACCCAAGTTCACAAGTAAATATCCCAAACACACTGTGGACACTCTGAGCTTGAGGGACGCTGAGGATGGAAAGTGTGTGAGCCAGTCTGTTGGACAAGGTTAAGTTTGTGCTGAAGTTTTCTATTCACCTCATATGCAGCCACTGGACTTCCATGGAAAACTGAGAGGCTCCTGAAGAGATAAGGCATAAGCAGGTTTCAATGGCTGATAAACAGAGACTGTTTGGATTGCAGATGGAATTTAAATGTCTAAAGTCCATCCACATTCTGCTACAGAAGTCTAAACCCCTTTCCTGGTCTAGTAAAGGCCTGATTCAGCTCATAATTAAATTACTGGGATTTGTTCTACTGACTTGAAGTTGACCCTGGGCAGAGCCCACAGCCCCACTAGAATCCCTTTCCAGAATATCCTGGATGACAGTGGCAAGTCCTTCCCTCAAACATGATCTACAGGGAACCCCTCAATCCTGCTCTCCTCCTCCATAAACCATTCAGTCCTGCTGAAACAGAAAATAGAGCTCAAATGCAAAATACAGCTCGCTGTATCACAGGACACCCTGTCCTTGGGAACTGGAATTAAGATCATCCAGGCACATATCACGGGCCAATGGAATACCATTAGAAGAATTAACTTTCAGTTCTAAGAGAAATCAAACCAGAAATTAAAAAATAAAAAAGAAAAAGAAAGTGTAAATAAAAGAAAAAGAAAAAAGCACAAACCACAAAACCCCACAGCAATTTAAAAAGGTTATTAATTAAAAACAGGTTTATTTCCAAGTATATGTATTTTATGTTCTCTTGGAATAAATAATTTTCTATATTTCTTTGATTCTAGTTGCACTTCTCCCCTTTGGAAATAATAGGATTAATATTTAATTCAATTCAGTGACATATGTCTCCATTCCCCACAGGAAAATAAGTTACATTAATTTTAAACTCACTGACACTGGAAAATAACCAGTTGTTTATACTCATTGGGAGTATGGGAGAACAAACTTATCATTAAATGTCAGAAAATATACGTTTTAAATAGCAGAAGCCAAAGAACAGCTATTAAAATCAAGCCACTTTTAACCAGATACTGCAACACCATTAGAAAGCTGTCCCACTCCCCTCTAAACAAAACACAGGAAAAGGGAAGTATTTGCTCTCAGAGTAGGATCTGCTGAAGGAAAAGATGAAAGATTAGATCTGACAGAGGATTTAGGAGCCGAAACTAGAATTTAAATGAAAGTGAGGTACTAAGTGCCAAAAATACACCCCAGCTTCCCTTTCTCTCCCCCCAGGTGAACTGCAGACAAAGCCTGAAGGCAGCACAACTCATTAGGGAGCAACTTCTTCCTCTGCAGCCTTCTCCTAGTACCTGCAAATCTTGTCTCACCAGTGAGGTGCACTAACACCAGAAGTAAGGAGAGGAGAGGAGAGAAATCAGATCCGACTTCCTAGGCAACTCTCTAGTATGCCTATGAGATCAAGCAAGGAAGAGGAACATGGCTTCATGGAGAGAAGGCAGTAGGAAACCACAAAGGCAATAGAGAGAGTTCTGCAGAACAAGGGTAGGTCCCAAGGCATGGGTGGGGTGGGGGTGATGGTGGGAGAGGCAGAAGGGATTGGGGACAGTGAGCTGGCCTCTGCAGTGCAGGGAGGAGATAAGGTACCAAAGAGGGAGGGGGCAGCTGGGAATCTGGGTATCCAGAAGGCAGAAGGAAGACTGTGAAGGTTGGTTGGAGAGATGTTAATAACCACAGCTCGTGATGCCTCCAGCTCTGCTTCTGTACAGGGAAAGAACCTCACTGCCCACAGCAGCCTCAGGGCCATTTCTCAATTAATTTATAACACAAGCTGGAAATTAGATATTCTTCTGGCTTAATCACAAACAGGGCTAAATGCTACAGGCGTTCCTAAAGAGTACATAATAAAGACTGTCTCTGCTCTCCACAGATCCTATCTCCACTATTTTTCACAGCAAGTGATGGTATCTCAAGTGCTTGTCTAGGAAGTGCCCACCTAGAAGACTCCATTGTCTCTGAACTGCCAGGCTGTTCAAACTCAACACACACATACCCTGATCACCCAGGGGAGGGATGGAAGTTGCCCTCTGCAGCTCAGAAATATTCCTGTCCCTACAGCAGTGGATCTGCTTTCAGAGCTGTCTCCCTCAGCCTAAAGTTTTTGTCCCACAGCAGTTCAAACCAAATGCAAAAACATCTGGGTAAAAAAAAGAGATACAAGCACCTCCCAAAATGATCACTGAATCATAGAACAGCCCAGGCTGGAAGCGACCTCAAAACATCATCAAGTCCAGTCTCTCATGGAGAAGGGAGCCTTAATGAGATTATGTAGCACCCTGTCCAGTCACATACTGAAAACCTCCAGTTCTACCTGGTTCCTTGGGGAGTTTGTTCCAGTGAGTGACTGTTCTCACCATAGAAGATGTTTGTCATATGAAGATGAAACCTCTCCTTGAGCAATTTGTACTCATTGCCACTTGTCTTCTCCATGTGGCTCCTTGAGGAGAGCCTCCACTCCCCTTGTAGTAACCCTTTAAGTGCTGGAATACTGTGATAAGGTCCCCCAAAGTCTTCTCCAAGGAGAGAAGACCTAACTCGTTCTTTTTTCACAGGGCAGGCTCTCCAGCCTTTTGATCATCTTGGTGACCCTTCTTTGGAACCTCTCCAGACTGACTGTGCCTTGAATTGCATAGACCAGGACCAAACAGAGTACTCCAGGTGTGGCCTGGCCTCTAATGGGTTTTTGGGTTATGTTGTCCCAGGTGCAGGATCTTGCCTCTTGTCTAGTTAAATAAACCTCATACAGTTCTTACTAGTGCACTCTTCCAGCCCATCCAGGTGTCTCTGCAAGATCGCTGTCATTTCTCACATGTCCACCTCACCACCCAGTTTAGTGTTATCAGCAAACCTGGGGAGTGAGCATTCAATCTTGCCCTGTTTGTTTTCAGCTGTTTCACTAAGCCAACCTGCCTGACCACAAAACAAAAGCCACAGAGTTGGCAGGAGGGAGACAGCAAGTGACATCTGGGCTGGGATATCTGACTGCTACTGAGTCACAGGCAAAGCCCCAAGTTTTGGTTACTGTAAGTTTATCTCATTGCTTGGAAATGCATTCTGCCAGCTAGGCACTGAAAAGCAAGGAGTGCTGTGACACTGAAGCCTTCCTTTGGCTCGGGCTGGAAGTGCCCTGCCAAAAAAAGGAAGTGGTCAATCACAGGGAAGAGCTGTATGAATCAGTCCTGGAACACATTTCGTGTGGGATTACTGATTGCAAACAATAATAGTGACCTGCTGTTGGTACAGTACTTTGTACAACAAGCCATGCTCTTGTCTGGAGGTTTCCTATGGCCACTCTTATGCAAATAACAAGTCATGATAATACCATGTTTATCACAACACTAAGTCAACCATAATGACTGTAAACGTAACCTGACCTTCACTTTGGCTAAACCCTATTTCTTTCATGGTTATCTCATATCTCAGTGCATATTTATTTCCCTACTTTGTCTATCTGTTGCCTGTTCTTTTACTTTACATACACTGCCTCGCACAAGGGGCTCTGAACTTTAACTGTAGAGCTTTCTAAGCCTACTGAAATTCAAGTAAATTACAGATAGCTTCCCATCAGTCTATGTTTTCTTTCTGACTGCTCAGTTCTACCAATTCTTATCAAATCCAGGCCACATACAGAGAAAAAGAAAAGACAGACCCAAAATGAAAACTATTTGTGAAAAAGTCCAAAACAGGTGAATAAAATCCTCTTTGATCACAGTTGTTTAGTTCAGTTTGTCTACTCTCAGCTATTTGCAGTAGCAAATACAGTGAGCACATTCTGTGAGAAGAAACATGAATTTTGGCCTGTAACACAAGGCAGAGGAGTCAGATTGGCAAGAGGAGTTTTATAAACATGGGCTTGTTCTCGCAGCTCTGTTTTGGGCAGCATTACCAGTGTACTGACACTGACAGCTGGATGTGTCACCCTCCACTGATGCTGGAGTATGATAGAAGAAATTAGAAACGCGCATAAAATACTGTTTTTGCTACATTAAGTAGCAACCAGAAATGTCAGTATCACATGTTAATTAATGATTAATGCTGGAGGAAGGAGATGCATACCTCACATATTTTTAAACTGGTATAACAAGTTTTCACCGAGCAGAGGAGGGAAGTTCTCTATAATACACAGTAATGGGCTGTGTACTTGGAACTGTGCTCCATAAATTTCCCCACCTTCAGGACAGAATGTGTCAACACACAGTGTCAACACAGTCCTAGAATAAACTCGGTGCCAGGATTAGCAATCAGTAATGTCGAAGAATGAGGAAAGAGGGAAAAAACATACAAATGATGATCAAAAGGAAAAAAATTATTTTGGACACACCTGGGGTAGAAAAACATTGATAGGGCACATTTTTAATATGAGACTACATCTGATATTACAAGGTGATGAGAGTATATCGAGAAATAAAGAAAATAACACTGTGGAGCTGATAAAGCCCTGGAACTGTAAAATCTTCCTCAGTGTGATGTCCTACTTATTAAGGAGAATTTTAGCTCAGGCAGGTTGAATTAGCATATAATACATTGAAGTTATCTAACATTCCACCTTGATGAATCTCAAAGCACTCTCCATCTGTGTATTGATGTTCCCACACTGGAAATTGGTAAAGTACACACTTGCCTTTAATTCTTGAATTAAATGTTCCCAGAACAGAGATGCACTCCTTAGCTGGGGTGTCCATGCTATATGCTGTAGACACCACTCCCACTTTGCTCTTTGATGAAATAAGGAAATTTCCTCTCCTGTGCTGTTGTGTAACAGTTGTTACACAGGACAGGCATGTGATCCTGTATCAAGTTGTTGCCAGAGCCAAGAATAAAAGAGAAAGGTGGGATTCATTTAGCCTAACATCAGCAAACTCAAAACTTGTCCCCCAGTCAAGAGAGACACATAGGACTCTGGTCAGGCTTCACCGCTACAACAACTAGAGACATGTTTCCTCACAATGTGATTTGTCCAACCTGACCTAGTGGAAAGTGGAAATTCGCTTTCTCTCTTGGCTGTAGAATGACCAAACAGCTTAGATTAGGCACCAGCTTTAAAATAACCAAAAATTACATAAGGTAAATATCTTCTTAGAGTCTCAATCATTTGCTTTCCTCCTGGACACTGCTCCTGTAGCTTTGGAGAATACTTGAAAAAAAAGTTATAGACTAGGATTGGCCTTACCTTGTTGACCCTCACTGATCCACCTTGCACAGCTCCCCCTTCCCTGTTCTGTTACACCATTTATTTGGGTAGGGTCACATCTTTTTGAAACATTTCCATCTTCCATACTTTGAGGAACTTCTTGCTTTAGGAATATTTCAGCCACCACAGCATGGGTGAAAAATAATGATTTCTGAGAGCAGCTTGAAATTTTTATAGCATAATATAAGTCAAACTGTCAATTTGCTGGCTGCCATGGCCTTGCACAATGAAGGAGGGAGAGGACACGATCACCTGATAAATACTCGTGAGTATGACGATATATTAGTAATAAATAAGAGTACAAATAAGCAATATTTGTTATTGAGCTGTTAAATATATGGGTGGCACAGATTAACAAGGCATGCAAACCTTTTCTCCACTGAGGAAGCAGACTCAGGCAGTTGTGACAGTAGCTTTTTCTCTTCTTTTACCTTCACCATTTCTCAGTAGTTTAGTGGAGGGACAAGCCCCTCAGATACCAGATCCAACATAATTTATGCTCCATAGAACAGTTTGGGTTATAAGAAGGCCTTGAAGACCATCCGATTCCAACCCCCTGCGACAGGCAAGGGCACCTTCAACTAGCCCAGGTTGCTCAGAGCCCCATCCAGCCTGGCCTTGAACACTTCCAGGGATGGGGCATTCACAACTTCCCTGGGCATTATTAGGGCAGGTTTTACCTCCAGATTCTGCGGCAGTCAAAGGTGTCACTGTCCCCTCTCCCAGTGTGCCCACCATGGCACCCAGCCCTCTGCCCTCACAGGGTGGCTGTGGAGACCCATATCCCCGACACAGAATTACAGAATCAGTCAGGTTGGAAGGGACCACAGTGGTCAAGCAGGGCCATCCCAGAGCACACAGCACAGGATTTTGTCCAGACAGTTCTGGAATATCTCTGGTGAAGGAGACTGCACCCTCTCTGGGCAACCTGTTTCAATGCTTGGTCACTGCACAAGACAGAATATCTTCCTCATGTTCAGGTGGAAGTTCCTGAGCATCAGTTTCTGCCTCTTGTCCTACTGGATGGCACCACCGAGCAGAGCCTGGTCCATCCTCTGATACCCTCCCTTTAGATACTGATAGACACTGATGAGGTCCCCTCTCAGTCACCTCTTCCCAAGGCTGATCAGGCCCATCTCCCTCTTTCCTCACGAGTGAGGTTTTCCAGACCCTTGACGAACTTCGTAGCTCCAACACACCGGGGTCCGCTCCTGGGGCGGGGCGGGGCGGGGCGGAGCGGCAGAGAAGCCCCTCAGCCCCCACCGCACCACAGCCGCCCCTCGGGAGGGACGACTCCCTCCCTCACGCCCTGCCCCGAGCGCCGGGACAAAGGCGACGGTCCCGCCCGGGCGAGGCGGAGCCGGGCCGCCGCCCGGCCGCTTTATCCGCCCGCCGTGGGTGGCGGCCGGCGCAGTGCGCATGAGTTCGGGGCGGCTGCTCGGCGGAGCCAGCGGCGCTGCTCCGGCCACCTGCCCGCCCTTCGCTCGGGCTCGTTCCGCCCTCGGCCGGGAGAGGCGCGGACCCCAAAGATGGTGAGTGTCGCCACCTCCTCGGGGGCTCCCCTCGCCCTGCGCGGGCCCCCCGGCTGAGGGGGTCTTCGCTCCCACCCGGCTCCCGGACTCGTCTCCGCCGGGGGTCGGGTCCGCTGGCGTGAGGGGATGAGCTCGCACCGCTCCGCCTGCCCCCGGCTCGGTCTGGCTGCGGGGAGAGGCCGCGGAGCTGCGCGCCCCTGTCAGCCCGCCACGGGAATGCTTCGGCGTTGCTCTTATTACTCACTAATGGATTTTTAATTATTCTTCCCTCCTGTTCCAAGAGCAGCGGCGGCCAGGACGGCGGGCGCTCCGTGCGCTGCGCGGGCTCCGGGCGCCGGGCGGGACCGGGGACAGGGACCGGCACAGCCCCGCAGAGCGCCTTTGGGCTTGGGTTAGTTTGGATACACAGGCGGGGAGCAGAAAAACTGTCAGCAAACTGCTGCCCTGCCGTGTGTGAGGCTTGGCTTCCCACTACTGAGTATTAAGAATTTTTTTCCCCCTGTGGATTTCTTGTTCTTCCCTATCATAACCTAAAATTTGCTTCTGCTAATCCGCAACTTTAAGAAAATATATTTAAGTAAAGGTTTGATACCCGTAAAACTTGGATGTATGCTGTTCCTGCCTGACTAAGGGTGATGGGGAACAGCTGCCTTGTGCCTCCTCTTTGCTTTCCGACTGTCTGCAATTTAAGGTTCCAGTGGAAAAACTGTTGGTGTAAACAGTAGAAGATTCTAGTTCAGGATACTTTTCCCCCTTCCCCCGTCAGGTGCCTTTTCCATCTGGAGAGGGTGAGCGTGCGATGGCTGGTACTTCTTAAGATCTTAATCTTAGGTGGTTCTGGGAAGGTTTAGTGCGTGTAAAGAGAAAGCACAGCCTTAAAAACACTCTCGGGATTTTCAGTAATCCGGGATCTCAAGGGCATGTTTCCTGAATAGTTTTTGTTTTAGTGTGGCAGCGAGAGGCGGTTGCTGGAAGTGGAGCTCTGTAGTGCTTGGTCCTGTGCATGGGTGTAGCAAGAGATGATTCCTGTGGTAATAAGCATACAGATGAAATAGGAAAGAGATAAGACAGCCTCGTCCGAATCTTTCTAAACATTTTGCAAGGATTTTATAACAAGTATCAGAAATGTAACAGTTATTTCCTTTCCCCTCCCTTTTATGAACGGCACACAAGGAAAGACTTCTTTGCAAACCCTAAAGCATTAAGTCTTAGCTTTAAAAGCTTTTGCAATTTCTGGCTTATGCTAATAAAAAGGTATTCTTTTAAGACTTTACCACAGATCCTTGACTAATGCAGTATTGCAGATGGCCTTCCTTGTACAGGTACTACTTTAAAGAATTATGATTGTGGCTTTTTTCGTGCCTTTGCAGGAATCACTGTTGTATAAGGGAGGAGCTGATGTTTAAACAATAAAAGGGGGGGGGTAGTTGCTTGGTTGGGTCTCTAAGAAATGAAGATGTTACTTATTTCTCAGAAATTGAATAGATTTTCCCAGCAGTGTCTTTCTTATCAAGGATTTGTTTGGGGGTTTTACTACAGAGAGTGAATGAGTAAAATGAAGTTTTGTGACTGGAAGTGCAAGTAACGCCTGGCATTAGAAAGGAGCAGGGATATTCTTTATTGCATCTCTGTTTTGTCAGTAGTAAAACTCTTCTGTTAGACATAGCTGCTTTTTCTCTGCATGCCTCTGAGAGAAATATTAACCAAGAATGTTGGCAGACAGATTACTGGTTGGATATAGTAACTGGAACAACTTAACTCCTGAGCAGTTGACAAGTCTCAGGCTGACTGACCTTCTGAAATACTGGAGCATGAAAATAAATGAGCATATGAATGTGGCTTTCAAAGCCAGCCAGACAGGCTGTTACTGTTACCAAGTCCTCCCTCCTCCTTTTTTTAATTAAAAAATAAAACCAAGTAATTTTAATTTCCAGTATAACTAACTGCTTAAATATATTCTTTTCAATTGGATGTGTATGGATTATCCCTGTACCAAGTAAAGTCCAGGGCCAAGACGCTATTGCTCTGTTTTGCCAGGGCTGTTTTCAGCTTTGCTTACTTGGGCAGGCAGACCTTTATGTACTTACATAGGAATGAAATGTCCATAAATAAGTTAATTTTTAAAGTAAACACCCCTGCATTGTGCTTCAGATGTCCTCTGCTTTCTTCCCTACAGCAGCACAGCAGTCACAAAAGGAAACATAGGAAAGCAGCCTAAAATCCAGTTTTGAGACTGTGACACAGCTTTACTGGGGCTGAAAATTGTCTTGCTATCCTAAATACTCTGTAAAACAGGATTTGGCTCACCATTGCTATGACTGTAGCAGTAGTTACATAATGAAACCCTAAACCCCAGCAATGCTGCACCTGTAACAAGACAGAAGTTGACTAATTACAGAGGCGTCTGTGCCTGAAATTGTTTATGTACACTTCATGGTTCTAAAGTGTTGGCTGTCACAGATAGCACCACCCTGATGTTAACAGGGGAGATTTAAAAAGAGTAACTTGAAAAGAATGGGACATTTTCCTTGTTGAAATTTGCATAAGGACGTTTGAAGTCAGAGAAGAGCTCAGCCGTCACCTGGATGTGTTTAAAGCCCCATATAGGACTGGACTAAGCAGCCCTGGGTATCACTCATAATTCTCCCACTGAGCAGCTACTGGTCATCAAATCTCAACTAGAGAGTCCCACTGAGAGCCTTATCATTATCCTTAGGTATGACCCTAATCTAAAGAAAAGTAACTACTTGTCACTGGCTGTAGTTTTATTTTTAGTTGGGGCAGGAAGGGATTCTGCCACTGTAAACATGTGGGGAATGTGAGCACTTCAGGGATCTTTGGTGGTTTATTCCACGATGTTGCTTAGGAGCCTTTGCCACTGGCCTTCATTTTGGGCATCGAGATTCAGCTGATGCTGTTGCTGTTGTAGTGCACTGGGAACAGAGTTTATTTGCAAGGGAAAAGGCAAAGATGTGTGGGCATGTGCCTTTTCTTACCCCAATAAATTCTGTCTTGAGGGTGGATCAATGTGCTTAGCATCATCAAAACTTGCATTGGTATTCCACTGCCTTAAAAGAAGGATCATTTCCCAAACACTGCAGAGAGGAGTATGTGTGAGTACTGATGAGCTATGCCCTTGGGTTGGCTTGGTTGTAGGTAACAAAGTGTCTAATGTATAGGGTCTCAAAACAGTAAAAAGGCTGTTGTTGAAAATCTAGAAAGACCAGTTAAGAATGAAGCACACAGTATGGAATCCTCATTTTCTGGTGTCTTCAGGCTTGGATTAACATGGTGTGACCTTAGGCATTGTTTCTGGGCAAAGCATGATGTGGAGAATTCAATGTAGTAATTGAGTTATTACTTAGGTGATGAAAATGTTGGTTTGTGATTGTTTCCTTTCTTTTTAAGTGGTTCCTACATTTAATTTGAGATCCAATTCACCCAACCATTTAAGCATGTGATGGAATGTCCTGGTGAAGTCAGACAGATTTAAGTTCTACTGAATGGGTGCCTTTCCCATCTAGTTCTTTCAGAAATGTATGTACACAGGATTAGTTATTTCACTGTTGGCAGCTCTCACAAATTCTAGTGTGAGTTGTATGAATGACATTCAGTGTGTTTCTTGAGGCTCCAGATTTAGAGGACTGAGAGAATCTTTGTTTTTAACTTTAAAACTAACGGATTTTGTAGCTCCCCAGCCTCTAGAGGAAAGTTTGAATTGTCACAAGTGTGCCACAGAAACCAGAAAATTTAAGACAAAATATCGGGGTTACATACATTGAATTCTGGGACTCTTGCATGATTGTTGTCACTCTATAATTACTTTGATGTAGTTGCATCTCTGTGATGGGCTGCCATGAGAGCCCCCTGAGTTCACACTTGGCTAAACATTATCCAGTCGTACTTGTCACCTGTTCTGCAAATCAATATTGATGTCCAAGGAAGTGTCTATAAAAATGCTGTTGGCCTGGCTCTCATTTAGCTGACCTTACTATCATGGATTCTGTGTCTGTGTATTTTTTTGTTCTGTTAATGGTCAGCATTTCTATTTGTCTGGCCATACTGTGGTGACAGTCCCTCTCTAAACAAGGGCAGGAACATTTCCAGGTTGCTGGATGTTAAATAGCCATGACTGTTTCGAACACACAGGATTTTTCATGAGCAGATAAAGACTTTGAATCATACTAAATGTTATCATAAGCTTCTATGCTTACGATGCAGAGAAGAAAAGTCAGAATTTAACCATGTTGGCCAGTTTTGGTTTGCCTTGGTTCCTAAACATCAGCTGTTGTCTGTTGTTACTTCAGTTTTGTTTTGTTTCTTTCTGTAAAAACAACTTATAAATTTACTGTCTGATTCTGTAGGGATTTTATGTGTTCAGCAAAACCTCATCAGTTTATCCTGTGTACTCCTAGAATTAGTCAAGTTGCCTGTGAGGTTTGGCCTCTGTAGGCAGTACTGTTACTTAGTCTATTCTTCTACCAGAAACCTTCAATCTTACTGTGTATCACAAGAGTAGGGTTACCCCTAAAGCTCAAGGATTTACTCAGTAGTTAACATACTGAAGGAGGTAGAAGAATTCAGTTGCTGCTAGCCCTGTTCAGAAGGAGGAAATGTGTCCACCATAACTAACCATCAGTTTTGAGGAGTTCGGAACAGCAGTGGCTCAGTAAAGACATGTCATGGGCCAGCTGGTTTTGTTCAGCTCTGGTCTTGTACAGCTGGTTCAAAGGTATGTTGCAGGAGCACTTAATACAAGCAAAAATTCATGAGGTTATTAGACACAAATACCTGACTTGTTTTGGGAAGCCCTGTGGTCTCCTGACCACAGCACGCAGGAATCTGAACAAATTCCTACTCTCCTTTGCCTTGTTTTACTGCTTTGCTGCCAACTGACAGAGGCTGATAGAGATACAGGTCTCCAGTCTGCCCCTGTACCATCATTTTTATAGAACCCATCCCACAGGAACACTTCTGATGACCACAGAATATTTCCAGATGATTTTTCCAGATGCGTAACTCTCCAAACTCAACCATTGCCATGGAGTGCAAGGTGACTGACAGTGTGTGCAGAGCTGAGTGTGTGCATTGCTGTGTCTGTACACAGCTGACAGATTAAACCAACCTTGAAGTTCACTGACCACTTCTTCTGTTTCAGTTGAATCACTGAGAAAAGAGCTGGTTAAGAACAAAGTGTGTGTGATGCTCAGTACACTCAAGGCTTAGAAATCTATCTTGAGAAATGTTTCGTGCAATTAGTGTTCTAGAAATTGTATGTATAGTGAAAGGGACAGACTGATCTTGTGCCCTTTTAAAAATGTATGATAATTTTCTAAAAATTGTCAACTCACCTTAAGTATGTTGTGCAGTTAATGGCGTGGTGCTGTCTGCTGTCTTTTGGCTTCTGGCTTACGTAGCAGTTGATTTTTAGCATTTAAATGTCTTGCACTTTTGTGGGATTGATCCTTTTGCCTATTAAGCTAGTCTTCAAACAGGATTGTTAATAAAAAATTCTTCCAATCTCCTGCTACTATAGAAACAGTCCCTCGTAAATGCTAACATTGAGCTTCAGTGAAGAAGCAACCTTAGTCAGCAAAACTATAAAAATATCCTTTTTGAAAGGACAGACCGCACCTTATCTTTGATGGGAACTTAATACAATCTCTCTGAATTATTTGCCTCTGTCAAAGCAAAATTAAATCTTTGGAGGTGAAATTCAGTGCTAACTTTAGAATCTTTCAATTTCCTCCTTCTGCCATCTGAAAAACATGCATGATATGTGACTTGTATTGTTTTAAATATCTCATGAAGGCTATCTCTAGTGTAACCAAGTGATTGCCTCAGATGATAGAATCATAGCTGCTCTAGGATGCCTTTCTGGTTTAATATCTGGGATCTTCTCTCCAAATAGTACTGCTCCTGTCACACTTCTGCGCTCCTGTGTCATGGTCTGATATTTTTTTATTATTAATCCCTAATGGTACAGGCACACATCTCTTAAGCCAAGCTGAAAAATACCCAGCTACAATGACTGAACAACAAATCCCATTGCAAGCAACTTTCATATTTAATGTGTCTCTGAAGGTCAGGAGGAACAGCCGCCTGTTGTCCTGCTGCTCCTGCTTTCTCTGAGCTAGGTTACCTTATTTTTGAACCCTGCTTGTTACCGTGGCAATCCTACTGAAACAGACAGTGGGGCCTGGAAATTCATTAGATTCTTGACTATTTCTATTTTATATCCATAAAGTCTTTCACTTAATAGTGATGACATAAAAAGGGTGAAGGGACTTCAGTGTTAACCATGGTGAGAAGGGGAATTTGTAAAACATGCTCTACCTATTGTAGCAGTGCCAGGCAGCCTCCCATCGGCTCTTGCTGCTCTAGGCACTGTACAAAGGTGTAGGAGTTTCTCCAAGCATAAAAAACAGAGTGAAGGGGAGAAAAAATAATGTATATGAATGGATTATGATTTTATTGACATATACCTTTGATGTGTTAAAGATGATGTAAAAGAAGGGGAAAAAAAAATCTTCCCCCACACCTTTTCTGCAGGCTCACAGGCTATTGCACAGCTCTCAAGCTTTTCTGAAATGAGTAAAACTCCCAAAGAAGCCACAGCTTCCAACACAAAAGCAGGACCAGTGCTGTAATGTTTGATACTGGCTCTTGTGTGGGTGGCTCTCTGAACCAGTCGCACTCACTGCCTTTAGTCATTGTTCAGGAGCTTTGTGAAACATCTGAACTGGAGCTCCAGAATGAGTAATGGGAGCTTGCTGGGACCAGAGCTACTTGTTATTTAGAATCCATGGCTTTAATGTTTATTGCTGCTGAATCTGGGTGTTCCTGCTCTCCTGAATGCAGATAGCCCACCATGAAACTTAGTCCTGGTTAAACTAAGGTATTGCTGTTGGACAAAGCAGAACAGTACTCTTAAATACTTCTCTCTCAAAATTTGGGCCTCTTGATTGGTTTCTTGGTAACTTGGATTAATATCTTCTTCTGGTTGTTCTTTAAATGTGGGTCTCATTTGTGCTATCTATTGTAATCTGTAGCTGGGACCTCTCAAAATATAGTCCATAAAATGTTCATAGTATAGAGTGTAATTCTAGAAATCTCTTATATATAGTTGTCTATAGCATCACTGAAGGACTGAACAAACATGGGATGTTCCGTTTATATTTGGGACACCTGGATAAAAATTTGATGCTGCAACTTAAAAAGTGCTGATGAGAAATAATATTTGCCTTTTGTTGGATTAGTAGTAGTACTCACCTCTTGCTGGTCTCTCTTTTCCATCTGAACGTCACCTTGACAGTTATAGGATGAAATCTGAAGTCAGTGGGAGTTTTCTGTGAATTTCAGAGGTGTCAAGATTTTCACTGATAATATTGGTTTCCAAAAATTGCATAGATTTTCTTGTGTGGGTGTGTTTGTGTGCGGCTTTTCAGCACCACAGGGTTTGTTGTAGATGAAGCTGCTGTTGCAGGATATGTTCCATGCTCAGGCTGCTCTTTTCCTGTTTAGCTTTCTGCAGCACCCAGCAGTACAGCAGCTGCCTCAGTGCTCTTGCATCTGCCTGTCCCGCGAGTCTGAAAACCAGGACCACAAGCATGTTTCTACCTCTGGGCATCACTTAGCCCATTATCCTGAGGATGCATTGTATCATTGGTAGCTAAAGTTATTAATAGAAAAAAGGAAGAATGTTCTTTTTGTGTAAAAGCAAGGCTAAATTTGATTGTTAGACCTAATGTTCATAAGAAGGGCTATGAGATGTTTTTGTTGTGGCATGCCAGTGCTCTGGATTATGGGTGTGCTTCCAAGACTTGCTGGACTGCAGCCTAGCTACATTGTGTGGGAGCTTTCCCACAGGACACGTTGGTGCTGCGGCGCAGGCAGTGCACCTCTGGTAATGTCATAGCCCTCTCCTGGGAGGAGGGCTCAGCGGGATGGAATTGTTGCTCAGTATTGGCAGATGTTATCTCACTGCTATGAAACACTAATCAGCTTACCAGAAGGCTCTGGTTTCTCAGCCCACAGCCATGGGGAGCAAGGAGAAGTAATCCGATTGAATTGGAAATGCAGGCTTGACTTTGCTTCTCGTGTCGCCTCCTGAACCGTAATAAAGGGAGAAGCACTTGGGAAGCAGGACCATCTCATTTAATTTGTGCAGTGTCAGGGGAATGGTGTCCAGTTCCCAGCTGGTTGCATATGACATGGTACCTCAGAACCAGCTGTTTGGAGGAATGTGTCACTGCTGTTCACGGGTCACAGGCAGGGTGGGTGAAAAGATGGACTCTTAGCAAGCAAGGCAATTTCTCATTGCAGAGAGTGGTTTAATGTATTGGAGTGAGAAATGAGCTAGGTTCTACTTTTCGCTTACCCCCGTTCATGCTGTTAGTGCACTGAGATGACTTTTGCGTTTGTGTCCTTGAAAAGAAAAGTTCTGCCAGAGTGCTTGGGGAGATGACAATAATTCAGAGAGGTTTTACAGAACTGGACGTTGGGAAAGCTTAAAAAACTGGGGGATTTTGCTCCAGTGAGTGCTGGTGCATGCGTCTGTTTCAGTAAGTGTCTTCCAAATGTACAAGTACTGTTTCTTCATGGCTGAGTGAAATAAAAGCTCTTGAAGCTTTAAAATGTAATTTGTTATGCGCTGGTGCAAAAGTGGCACCAAGTTCTGCTCACGGATCTTTCACCAGAAGCAGGCGGCATAGAGCTGCTTCAGTAACACAAGTTAACTGCAGCAGTGTTAGGAAATGAACAGGGTTCTGTTTCCCTCATGTGATCCCATAAATAGAATTCTTGTTTAAAACCAAATAAAGGTACTTGAGCTGGGCCAGTTGGTATCTCAGCCAGTGGGATTTTATTACTGTTAATGATGTGTCATAATGGAAAACACAAACTGAATTTGTAGGACGAGGATTTATGCAGGGTCCTTGCTTCTAACTGACCATAGACATCTGGTTTAGAAGCATGAGAGATGGGGTACAGAACCTTTCTGTGTTGGATTTTTAGTCATCTTTTTGAATAAAACCAGTTTTTTAAAAGGTGCCCATAAAGTGGTAGATGTGTTCCAGGGCATAAAGATATGCCTTTTATTAACTTGTGTGGGATCTTTTTTTGCCACTTATTTTCAATTCCTTTTCAAGTGTTTTAACAAGCAGATCTAACCAGACCACGTTGTTCTCTGTTTCCAGTCATGAAGAAAGCAAGCAGCCCCACGTAACACACTGATGGCATTCTGTGCTGCATCAGGATCAATCAGTCAAGAAAGTGTGATGCCTAGGAATCTCCTGGCAGATTCTCCTGAAATGGCATCTGAAATCTCTCCAGAGCACATGCATGGGAGCATGGAGAGGGCTGGCAGTGTGGAGAATCGTGGCAGCCAAGCTAGGTGCAGAAATCTTGCCTTGGTAAGTGTTTAATGAGCCTTGTGCTTAGTGATACAGATTACATTAATAGCTCTGTCCACATCACGCAGTTTTTGTTTTATTAAGATTGATTTTTGCCATTTCTAATCCTAAGTGGTTGCTGGTGTTGTCTCAGTTGTTAAACTCAAAGGCCAGAAATAACTTCTGAGCTTTGGTACAACAGCTTGTTATTCTGGTCTGATTGTCTCTGAGAGCTTGGAGAGTGCTACTCTCCAGCCCTTCCTCCCAGAGAGCCGGGAATGGCAGTAAGGGCTGCTCTGCCCTTGCTTTTTTAAATAGCTCATGAAGGAATTTAAGGATAGTGGTTGTTCTACATGCTGCTTTTTGCTTAATCTCTTTGTTGACACTCCTGAATAAAGGTCTCAGCTTATTCTACCTTAATTAGATGAGTAACAAATATGTCACCATAAACAAAGCCATCCTCGCATTAGTGAGTATGAGTGTGTGGCCATTTAAATCGTGAGTGAGTAACTGAGGGAGTAGGATGCACTTCTGTGTTTTTCCCAATTAGCAGGGTGAATCAGGCAGTGAACTCAACAGTACACTTTGTACTGTGACAGACTAAGCCTAGAAAGCAGGTATGGTTCCTTCCATATTTTTTTTATCATCACGACCATTTGAAAAGCATCCATTTTTAATGGAGGAAAGAACACTCTGGTAAACATGCTTGCCCTAAGTGGAAATCTAAATCTCTGTCTTGCCTTAGACATAGAATTAGGCTTTCTGTCTCTTTCCTTCTGCCCTCCCTGATAGTTTCCTTTTTAATGTGGTAGTTTTCTGTGGAAGAGTAAGTGGCAAAACCTGTATTTACCTGTATACCTCAGACACACTCATGCTTTTGTGCTACTTTCTGAGCTTTCTGACACCTGGAGGCAATTCTAAAGCTGTTCCCTTTTTTTGTTGTTTCTACTGAAAATACTTACTGTTAATATGACGCTGTATCCTTCAGCTTGTGTTGCTAGTTAAAACACAAAACAAGTATTATGGAATTCAGTTCCTTAACTGTTTCCGATCTGTTCTAGAAAAAAGTTGTGAAGGATCAGGAGGAGGTTAAATACACCATTTGGACTGAGGAAGTTAGTGTATATTGTTTATTTTATGAAAGCTGCTTGAATTTTAGAGAATTACAGTGGAAGTAGTACTTCTAGAGAATTACAACTTAATTTTAAACAGAATTGCAAGTTAATTTTGCTCATTACCACTAGTTTCCCAGGTTATCACAGTAGTAGTCAATCATGTTCCCCCTTGGGTTTTATTCTTATCTGCAGTAGCAGGCATGAGACTAGACATTTGGAAAAACCAGTATTGAATAACAAAGCAATGTGTAAATCAGTCTGTTTGTACAGTCTTATCCTGGGTCTGCTGTGTCAGAAAATGAAAACTAGATCCTGCCATGTGATAACCCATATGATGATGCATCAGCTAGAATTGGAATCCCTTCCTACTCTGTCATGCAGTAATTTATAGATTTGGCTGCAGGCTTAGGCAATTCCCACCAGACCTGTGAATTAGCAGTTCACAGAGCCTTTCATTTCTCTTGTTAGAGTTTGTGCATGAACACAGTGAAGTGTGTACCAACGAGTTTTAACTGTGATGCCACAGATCCCCTTTCATGATTTTTCTTCCAGCAGTGTAGTAGGTGGCATGTCCAATAAGGCTGACAGCTCACATGTGTGGAGTAAAGGGTTGGACAATATAAACTCTTCTCAATACAGGCATAATTTCAGTTTCTGAATTTGAGAAGGGGTCTGTGTTAAACTGAACATGAAGGAAATTCTGCCTAATATATATAATATATATAATATATATAGAAATATTATATATATAATATGTATATATTATATATAATACTATATATATAAAAAAATATATATATTTATATATATATATATATATATATATATATATAATATGCTCCTAGAGACTTCATCTTCTGGCTTCAGTAGTTCTATTAGAAAAGTTCAGGAGATGCAGAAGCTTTGATGGCCTAATGAGAAGAAATGAATAGGCAACTTTGTTTAGACAAAGAATTTCTTATTACACCAATTCTGAGAAAGGAGGGGATCTATTTTCAGGCACACTGCATCTTCACAGCCCCAAAACAGAAGCAACTAAAGACTTAACTGCCTCTTCATTTTGCCCTTTCCTGGGTCTGTTCACCTAGAGACATGGCAAGGAAGGTCAGGGTTGGCTTTGATTATTTTGGGTTTTTGTAATAGCCTTGCAAACTAAAGAAGTGTAACAGTGCTTCTTATGACAGGCCTGTACTGCTGCAGGTTTCTTCCTATCTGATTGTAAAAAAACCAGGCTCTTAAGTTTCTCAGTGTCAAACTGCATTAGTCACTAAATATAACCTTTGTATTGCATCTGTGGAATTCAAACAAAACCAGGGTTGTGATAATAGGGACAAATACTTGGATTGGCTTCAGCCTTCGCTGACTGCTCACAGCTGGTTTGGCTGACTTCTGGCTGGTCCTGCATCCTGTGTGTCTGTGCTGGCATCACTTGCTGGGGAACTGGTTGTCAGTTTAGGAATGACTAGGAGATGGACATTAATTGCCATGTGCTAAAAAAGTCTTAAAATTCTGTATGTGGGCCCCTTCCCAGTCAGCTGTTGTCACTTCAGTTTAGTTTTGCCAGATTCCTCAGCTTCTCTTACCTAGACAAGGGTGCTTTCAGTTAATCTTTGACAACTATAGGCCTTCAAGACAGATTTTTTTTTTTTTTTTTTTTTTTTTTTTTTTTTTTTTTTTATGGAAAGCAAAGTGCTGCCTTGATTTTTAGGAGAATTTTCATAGAAATGATAGATATTTAGGTCTGGATTTATGCTGCCAAATCTATCACAGCAGGCTGAGTTGAGATGGGAGGAATGTATGCCTTGATATCTTCATGTCACACGAATGTTTGTAACCTTAAAAACTGTTACATATGAGGACATGAATTTGCACATATATTTTGGTTTCTTTGTTAAAGAGAGGTATCCATACATCTACTTGAGAAAAGTGTATTTTCTCGATGCATGGAATCAGTTGCACTAACCCAAGGGTGAGGGCAAACAAAAACACTCTGTTCTTGGCAATTCTAGCTTCCAAAACCCAGTCTGGAATGACACTCCCTGACATGTGGTATAAGAATTAACTTGCCATGAAATACAGTTGCAGCAATTTAAAGACACTTAATTCAAAGATAAAACTAGGTCTTGGGGGTTTTTTTGAAGCAATTTGTCTTGTTCCACTGACTGAATAGGCACAGACCAGCTTCTTAAAGCCAATCCTTCTTTCAGTGCTTCTCTCTGGTAATTGGACTGGGTATCTATTCTCAGCCATGAGTAACTTCTTTAGTTTCTGTGTGTGAATAATGTGCTAGGACAATCGTGCTACCTATGAAAACCATGGCAGAGGTGCTGGTTGTACCTGAAGTGAGCTGTGCTAATTGGAACTGCACTGATAATAAGCTATGTCAGTGCCTTGGATCTGTTGCTATAACTTCAGTACTTTACCATCTGTATCTGAACATGTCTCACTGAGTGATAGCTTTGAGGGATAGTGAGTTCTTGTTATTCTTGGTGGATCACACTGTGTTTTTTATTTAATTTTTTGCCTTTGGATCAGACAGATCCTTGGTTAATACCACAGTTCACCACCACTCTCTTTGGGGCAGTGGTGACCTCCAGAATTTGTTCAAGTCACTATTTCATTTGAACACTAATCAGATGGCTTAAACTGGGAGAGGCCATGACTCTAAAAAAGAGATTTTGCTAGTTCTGATTTGTTATTTTTTCAAACAGGCTTTCTCTCTGTCTCTAACAAGACTTGATAGCCAGTCACTGAAGATAATTTGTCACTCCTGGATCCCTTGTATAGTACAGGTGACATTCTGAATATTGGTTACATAGACATGAGGAGCAAGTATGCTGTGAGTAGTCTGAGGTGGCTCAGTGTTTTGTTTCACACACTCAGCCATTTAACTCAGGGGTGACCTGGTTGTTTTGTAGTTATGGTGTCTCTCGTAGCCTAACAAATCATTATTATGATCCTTATCCCTTTTGCATCAGTACAGATAATTCAGATGCAATAGATCTGGCATTCTAAGTGCACCATGCTAGTGTCTCTTTACCCCAACCTCTCTGACGAGAATCCACTGGGAATCCAGTGTAGATTTAGGGGTTCTGGAAAAGGACAGATCATATGTCTGTTAGCCCACTGCCACCTTTTTTCCTCACAGTTTGAATGAGTCTTGTGATGCCGAGTTGCATTTCAGGTACATTCAAGGGAAAGTCCTGAGAAAGACTCCTTTCATAAAATTAATGTGTTTTTCCCCCTTGACACTGATACTCCACAGACTTTACTGTACTACAAGACCTTTCACTCTGTCCAAGGACTTTGCCAAATAACAATACACAAAAAAATGAGAAGAATTTTTAACTGTTTGCTTTGTATGGATAGAGCTGCCTTGGGGCAGGTGGAAGCCATTCCATACAGGGTGTGGAGAGAGCTCTGCTATGCTTCATCTGCTTTAAACTGATGTTAGTATGACCTGGAAGCGTATGCCTTGGAAAAATAAGAGCCTGACTTCCAGAAAGGAATGATCTTGTTGTAAAATGTGCTAGTGAGAATATGGATCCTGAAGGCAGTTTGGGCTCTATGCACAAACTGCATCATTCTGCATCAAAGCAGGATCTGGTGGATAGATTATTCTAGCAGGTGGGCAAGTCTGCTCTTTAAACCACACTGATAAGCATTCCTGAACTTCGAGTGGTTTTTTTTTTTTGTGTACTCCATTACTTTTCACAGAATACTTGTATTAGAGTTTCTGTAATGTGAAAGCCAACTTCTGTCTCACCTTCAGTGCATGTAGAGAAGATTTGTTGTGATTATATGGGTGGTTAATTTCTTATAAATTAAAATACACACAGGGCTGCATCTGCCCACCACCCTTTCATTCTCTCCTGTTTTAAATATAACATGCTCCATTATTTGAGCCTTCCTGTGCAGCTAAACTCGCAGCATTCCATGCGTTGTTCTGGACCCTGTCCAGCTTGGCTGCATCCTTTCCAAAGTTCAGCAACTGACTCTGAACTCTGTGTTCCGAATGAGGATGTGCTGTCATGTCATCACCCTGGTTAATATATCCCAGAATGAGATCTGCATCCCTGAATAGCAGATTTTTTCCCTCTTTATGGCACTTAAACTGACGGAGCCACAGATCGTGCAGGTACCTTGCAGTAACTTCATCTCAGCATCATTTTTTAGTTCATCTGTGAGTGCATTTTTGGGGGCCACGTCATAAAGGCTTCAAATCAAGGTATGTGACATTTTGTGTTTGTACCTATTGGTCAAGTCAACAACCCTCTCATGAGAAATTAGCTTGGTGTGAAATTACTTGATTTTTTTATGGAAACTATTTAGTGTCTTTCGCCTGAAATGTATCCTCAATTTTCTCAATGTTGTTCTAACACGATTTCTTTTTCCCTTTAATGTCTATGAGCTGATCAGCCTTATTTTGTTTATCAAAGAGATGTCTTTGGGGTTTAAGTAGATACTCAGCTTGCTTTCTTTAAAAGTAGGTTAGGAGTAATTTAGTCAGTTTATGACTTTAGCTCATCTAGTTTATCTTTTAAGTACTTGTAGATAATTTGTTTCATCACTTAGGATCTATTGATTATATGCTTTGCTACCTATTATGAAGCACACGGGTACAATTATGCTCGTGAACTGAAGAAAACAACACTCAATATTATAGTCTTCTTCACCAAATGAAATGGTATTATCAAAACCATCAGATAGTGGGTTGTAGAGGAAGCACTTTTTGACACAGCACACAATTACACTCTGGAACTCCCTGCCACAGAATGCTGTGAATGCCAGTCATTTCCATGGCTCAAACAATAAGATGAATTCATGCTAGAAAAGCTCATTAAGGGCTGTTAAATATGAAGATGCAGATGCATCTGGGAAGTCCTTAAGACATGTATTGCTGGGAACTGGAAGGATTTAGGGGAGAAAAAGATATATCCATCCAATATACAGCAACACCCCCACCAACCTCTCTCCCTTGTCCTGTGTGTTCATAGTTGCTGAGGGCTACTGAGCTAAATGGGCTTTTTGGTCTGCTCCTGTGTAGTAGTTCCTGTTCTCAGCTGTAATTCACTTGCTTTCAGCTTCAGTAACACAGCAGTACAATCCATTCTGTCTCCCTTTTCTGTAAATCTTGTCAGAGGTACTTGACTTCTTCTGTGCTAAAGCTTTTATGCCTGTTCTGGTACAGTTCCTGCATGTAGGGCTTTCCTTTTCACCCCTTCTAACAAGTAAAACTGCCTTGTTATTAACAGACTGTGGCCCAAGTGGTGCTACACTGGCCTTTGTACTTCATATTGGAATAGTTTGCTCCCTTCATTTGAGAAGCATCCAGTCACTTCTCTCTCATGGAATTGTGCCTATTAATTCTTTGTCACTGTCAAGTGATTGATAAATCAGTTGAATCTGGCATTCTCCTGGTGTTTTGCTAATTGAGGTTTGGTTCCTTAGCAGTTTTTAGAAGGTTGTTTGGTTTTGGTTTTTTTAAGCACTGCAGATGTCTTGGGATTTCCTGTGCTGGTCTGTTTCTGTCAAAGCTGTGCTGGTCTTAGGATTTTAGACCTGGATGTGATGTTCAGAATTTCTTAAGATGTATATGAAAAATTGTGGGCCTCTGGATATTAAGTCATTGTTTTAAACAGGTAGGAAAGGAATCAAGGAATCTTTTCTGTGAAACAGATTGTATTCTTCTTTTCTTTCTCTTCTTTTTTTTTTCCTCTTTTATACCAAACACTGTTATAACAGACTCCTTCCTGTTTGGCGTAAGCAGGAAATGTTTGGCTGCACATAGATCTAAAATATTAATGCCAGCTGAGCATACTCAGCTATTTCAGCTGTTTGCATCCCAAATTTCTTCTGTCCAAACAGTCTTTTTAATCCTCCTAATTTAATGTAATTTTAAGCTGAGGCACAGTTACCAAGTTTCAAATTCAGACTGTCTTTTTAGTAAGTAAAACAGTAGTTTTAAAGTTTGCAGTGTTAGGTGTATGTGAGATTTAGTTTAGGGAGGTGTGTTTGTGTATCAAGAGTAGGGAATAGATGGAAACTTTGAGGTGAGTAACTCAAGTAGCTGAAAAGACTTTTCTTTGACTATTAAAAAACACAGATTCATCAAGAAGAAAGGAAGCCTGGAAAACCAGCCTGGAAAGAATATGAGCTGTTCCAGTACTTGGAATATATGGCAAATGAATTAATTGCAAATAGACTTGGTAACTTAGCTAAAACTGGTACCTGTTAAGTTACAAAAGTTCCTCCCATCTTTCTGAAGGCTTTACTATAATACAAGTAATACAGGTGGGAATAAAGCAAGTCACTGCTTGCTTCACATCTCTGAGCTCCTTTGGTTTGACCAGCCTGAGTAGGTTTTTTTTCCACTGTGATTGTGTGTCTAAAATGGGATTGTTTCCTTGGCTGGCAAACTGAAACATGCCTTGCCCGAGGGAGTTTCTATCCAGACTGGATGCCTTGCATCTCAGTACAGTGCCCTGACCTAACACTGCCTGTTCTCCAGAGATGTTGGTTTTGGGGTTTGTTTGTTTGTTTTTTTTCCCTGATGAAATGTGACATTGATCATCGTGAAGGGAAACTGCACAAGGAAACAGATCGAAGTACTAACAGAGATGAGGTTGGCCTTTCACATCTTGGTATGCCACTTATAACAAATGTGTTTACAAAGGGATGATTACTCAATTTGGATTCTTCACCTAAAGGGACACTGCTCATTTCAGCAAGATCCATGAGGGATGGTTAAATCAGGCAAAGCTCTCCTGCAGATCTTACCTGGCATGGAAAAATGCTCAGTCTTACAGCACAGAAAAGGATGGAAGGAAGTGCTTCTGGAAGTCTTTGCTTCCTTGCTTTATTCTTTGCTCTGCTCTTGATTAAACAAGTTAAGCTCAGGTGGGAGCAGTTTTTTTAGGTGCACAGTGTGGTGCAGTAATTCCTGTACCACACTCTGGATTTGTTGCCACTATGCACTTCTTAAACACCACCCCCTCTTCTTTTCCTTTGCCTGTGTAAGTCTGGCTCTTGCAGTGAGCTCACCCTCTACAAAAGGTTCTTGGAGTCTTGTTCAGTTCCAGCTCAGGGCTACCTAACAAGGGCTCCTTTCCTGTCATTCTCTCGCCTACTACACATAGCAGCCCTATGAGTATTTGGGTGGGGAAGGAAGGAGATTGCAACATCCATTAAGGAAAAAAAAAACAACCAAAAAACAAAAAAGGAAGGCTTGTCTGTCTCTTGCTTTTCAAGTGCAGCTGTAAAACTTTCCTTGGCCTTTGAAAACTGACATGTGGTGGGTGCGAGCTGTGGAATACGTCAGCCTTTGAAGTTCATCTTTTAAAGAGGCAGTGGCAAATGGCATCCAAATTTCAGCCTTTGTAGCAGTTTTTCTACAAGCTGGAATAAGTTACTTATTCTGACAGTACACTGTGGATAGTAAGATTAAGTTAGAAATAACCACACCTCTGTACATCTTTCCCACCCACCAAATGTTCTATTGGCCACACAGGAGAAGGCAGTTAAGAGCCCCAAAACTTTTCTTTTCTGATCTGTAGTGTTCTAGGTGCTTGGAGACCAGTTGCCACTGTGTACAATGCAGCACGTTACATTTCTTAATCTATAGGCATTACTTTCCTACAGAGCTGTGTTGTTCTTATTTTTAATGCTGAGAATGGGGATAAAAGCTTTGTTTGTGCAAGGAGTAAACAGGTAAAGCTGTGCGAAGGTTTTTTTAGTCTAATCTAATGTAAGATGATCTGAACAGGCACAATGAGTTTGAAGCAAGTCGTGCTGCCCTAGCAAGAACGTGGCTACCTCTTGAATATTTGGACTGCATACCTTTATGTATTTACCTAAATTCTCCCAGCCCTCCACTGAGAAGTAGCCTTTTTACCCTGTCTGCACATACAATGAGGTGTCCTTGGTGCTTTTTGTTAAGTTACTGACAGCAAAGTTTCCAGTATATGCTTGGCAGGGGAGAAATTCAATCCAGAAAAGGGAAAACCTCTCTTGCTTTTCAACAATATATACTTACATTCCAGACCTTACACAGTTCTCTTGGGAAATGTCTTTCCTGTGTCCATTGTCTTAATGCAGTACCTTTCTTAATCATTCTTTGTCATCTCCAAGCTTCTGGAAAAGTGAGTGTTTCCCAGGGTGTCGGGAAAAGAGCTAATGCATTACTGCCCAGCATTCTCATAGTGATAATGTGTTAATCGAGTTAATCAAGAGCAGTGACTCAGAGAAAATGAAGACTGGATAAGCCAAGTGATTATTTATCACTTCTGTGGTCTACAGGATTGTTTCCTGCTGAAGAAAATAGCCTAAGGCAGTATACTGCTGCGGAGCATATCTTCATATTTATTCTTAGGTTTTCCTTTCTGTAACTCAAAGGTAAAATCTTTAGAAACCTGCTCCCTCCTAACTATTACTTCTTTGTAATCTGTCATGTAACTGGATAATTTATACTCTGGGGGGGGTAGAGACACTTCTTAGCTCCAGCTTTGCTTTCAGAAGCCAAGTCCCACTTTGGACTAGACCAAAAAGGAAATCAATCTGTTTCTGGGACTGTCCTGAGTGCACCCTTTCCCTCCCATGTTGTTCCCCAAGCCTTGTCCCTGAATCTGACACAGAACACAGTTTAGCCCAGTTTGGAACCAGAAGAAGCCATCCTAACCCTTGCAAAGGCACCAGTGGGTGCAGGGTGCTATTTTGCCTTTTTTTTTTTTTTTAGTAGCTTTTATGGCTTTTACGATCTTTTAGCAATTTGTTCTGTACAACTCAAACGAAGACTTCTTTGCCATACTAAAGGATGTAGTATACCAGTTACTGCTCTTTGGATTTTTAAAAAAATTTTTTTGTCCTCTAGCATTGTAATATCTAAATGTCTCTTTGGGAAGGTGTTCATCTTTCTGGTTTTTTTCTTTTTTTCCTCACAGGATGATGAAAGTTTGAAATACTTAACTCATGAAGAACAGGATGTTCTCATGTTCTTTGAGGAAACCATAGATGCCTTAGAAGATGACTTGGAGGAGATGGCCCTACGTGACAGTGGCATCCACTGTCAGTCCCCAAGGTCGACAGAAGAAAATGTGTCCAGTCATTCAGAGACTGAAGATATCATTGATTTAGTACAGTCAACACCTGAGAGCAGTGACCATGAAGGCCCTTCCAGCAGAGATACAGAACCAGGTAGTTGTGTTTCTTGCAAGAGTGGGTTTTCCCTTTGATCAAGCCCTGACCTATTCCAGTTCTCCTTAGAAACAGCTAAAGAAATTCTGTACCTTCCTTACTACCTCAAGATAAATTTGTTACACATCAGGAGCTCTAAGGACTGTGATTTTAATTTGCCTTGGGGTTTTTGAAATTCTTGCTGCTACTGTAAGTTTTTTTTCTAATTTTTCCATGTCCCTCATGGGGCTCGTGCGTCTGATGAAGCTTTTGATCTGCTCTCTGTCCTCTGCCTGGAGACTGACTTGTCACTGTTGTGCACAGTCATTACAAGGCAGACAGTATTCACCAGCCTGTTCACACTCTGCTTTTCTCTAAGACTTCTTAAGATTTTTTCCAAGAGTTTTAAGATAGCAGATTGTTTTCAGTGTTACTTTTTGTGGGACTGAAAGGCACACTTTCCTATCAGTGAGTTTGTGACAAGATAGCATATGGCATGTTGTTTTTGTCACCCTGTAGAGTGTGTTCTCTCTGTGTTTGGAGAATGAATCTATCAGCTAGTACACACAGTGGGATGTAATGTGTCCTCTCCTGGCTGTTTTAATAAAAAATAAGAACTGCAAAACTCTTATGAAAGAGCAGCCATTGAAGCACAGTGGAGCAACACACAGACTTTGAATGAGAGGCAGAGAGAGGGCTGAGGTAGTGACACAGTGTAAATGTGGTGATTTGAGCTATGGCACTGCCTATGAGATGCCATTGCTGGGAGCTCAGTTATAGTTTCTTCTGGCTATGTGGGCTGAGGTTGAGTTGGAAAGGTAGGGAGAGGGGAGAAATGATGCTAAAAGAAGGTTTTGCATTCTGCTCTGTGTGAAGACTTAATGACATCTCTGCTGCTTTGCCTTTTAGTGTTGGATACTACCCAGAGAGCCGAGAGCCCTCAGCCAGCTGTACCTGCTGACCTTCCCCCAAACCCCCCCGCACCACCACCAACGGTGTCAGAGACACTTCCTCCTCCACCCCCTCCTCCAGTGCAGCACCCAAAGCTGCTCCGTTCCATCCCCACTCCTCTCATCATGGCCCAGAAGATCTGTGAGCAGCAGGCGGAGAGCCGGGCGCGCTTCCCTGGTGCCCTCAAGGAAGGGAATTCCGAAAGGAAGAAAGTCCCCGTAGCCAACGGTGATTATTTCACGGCACCCAAGCACCCTCCTGCCCCTGCCCCCAAACTGCACCGGTTCCCAAGCAACATCAACATAACAAATGTCAGTGGCAAGGAATTCAGTGAGACGATTTCCAAAGCAGCGGTTAACGTCCAGGAGCGGCGGGCTCAGGTGCTGGCCAACATCAATGGGGGAGCCCTTCTGGCAGCTGAACTGGAGGAAAAGCTGCACAAAAACGATTTCTTGTCACGTAACAGAAGTTCTTCTTTACGGGATCTCTCCTCAGAGCAAACACGCTATGAAGCCCTGACAAAACTTGGCCTAGTTAAGGGAAAGCCAGCTCAGGACCAAGTGGACCATGCCCCAAGCACTCAGCAGCGTGATGTGCAGCCCAAGCAGGCAGAGGCTGTTACCAATGGATATCAAAACATCCATGAGATTTTAAAAAGCGAGCCCAGCCCTTTCCTTCCTATGGGCAAAACTGTAACAATCAAACCAGAGGTGGCTCTTGCCACTAACAAAATCAGCAGCACACAGCAGAACACAGAAGAGAGTTGTAATGATTATAAACAACCTGGTGTAAGCCTGGACATGCGGAGGAGGTCGGGTTCGCTGCCTAGACCTTCAGGATTTCGATCCCAAGGGATAACGGTGAAGTTTTCCGGCCGTGGCTCAACTGAAGAAGCCAGGAGAGAGGCACTCCGGAAACTGGGACTGCTGAAAGAGACTGCTTAACTTGGATGGAAATGTTGTGGCAGTGAGGGGAAAGTCATAGCACGGCTTTGTGCTAGAACAGTCCCAACAGGATTGGGATCAAGTGGTTTGGAAGAAAAAAGGGAAAGTTCTCTGCTTCAGGCAAGCCAGGGTGGTACTAGACACTGTGGAATGGCCACTTGTGTTTATCCCAGAAGGACTGGCTCCATGTAGGGTCCTGTACAGCAGTGGGTTTTGGCTCTCCTTCCTACAGAGATACTCATCTGTTGCTCTTTGTGACTAAGAGGAATTTTATTTAATTAATGCTGGACTGTAGCAGGCAGCATCTCATTAATGAAGTGTACAGTGCAGTATTGTTGTACATAGCAAACTGAATGGCAAATCTTGCTTTCGCTCTTTCTGAAGCCAAAACCAAGAGCTCTGTCTGTCCTGTCCACATGTGTCTGTCTGTCTGTGGGAGCTCGAAATAATGTCACAGCTGAAATTTCTGACAGGGTGACACCCTTCTGTGACTTTTTGTTGTCTGTGTTATCTGGCTTGGCTTCTTTTCCTGCCAGTGGTGGGGTCTTCTGCTCCCTCTCTCTGCACTTGACTCAGAACTGTGCACAGGGTGGCTTCTGCTTCGACCTTCTCCTGGACAGAGCAGCCCAGGCTTTGAATGGGTGACTGCCTCACTCTGCTGCTGCACCTGGAGTCTCCCCTCCCTTCCCAGCCACCTGCTTCTTGGTCATGCCTGAGCAGCCCACGTGTCCAGGGAAAGGCACCAGGAAAGCCTCAAGGATATGCACCGAGCACCAGATTTCGCACTGACAGCCAAAGAGTCTCCCGACAATCTGTGACCCCAACTGCTCTGTCCCAGGGAGGATCTCACAGCAGAAAAGCCATAGGAACAAGTTAACTTTGTACCAAAAGCAAGACCTGTATGTCAAAAGTCTTGTCTTTTACATTGGGGCTCCTGGGAAGGAGCTGTTACTTTTTGAACAGTAACTGTACTACCAAATTATAAGTTTCTGTTACTTCTAAAACTGTCACTGGTCTTCCTGTAGTTTGACAGCCCTAATAATCCTCTGTTCACAGCCTTATTTGATTCTGCCCTGCCAGTGCATAACAGAAGTTACAGCCAAAATTTGTGCAGGCTAAGTGGAGTTTCAGGAGAGCTGCATGTAAGAGCACATCATTCCTGAATGGTCCAAGTTGGTGGTATTTTGCCTTTTTTCAATAGACAAGCTGGTAAAGATGGTCCCAAAGTATATTTGTGTGTTGGTATGATTTTTTTTTTTTTTTATATGGCAAAGCTGCCCTTCCACATTGAAACTCCTTCCCTTTTTGTATTACCTGAAAACATCAAGAATAGCCACTTTAAAATCAAATGCCAAACTCACAATTTTTTTGTTGTTATTCCTTCATGTTTGATTTCTCGGTGTTTTGGATTTTTTTCTAAAGGGAAAAACTGACTTATTCTCTGCACTTTCTAAAGCCTCGACCAACCCACTCCTTCTCCCAAGCAGCTGAGTGATAAACCTTGGAGAAGAGGAGGGGTGGCTACAGCAGAAACTGACACACCCTTTGACGAGGAGCTCTGACATAACTGTGATAAACAAGTTTTTAGTGCTTGTGATAAAGTATTTCAAACTTGCTGAGCTGTACTGGTAAATGAAGCTGTCACAAAGGGAAAAACCTTTGTGTCATTCTCAACCTGCCTCATAAGTTAAGGGGGGTTTTGGTTTTGTTTTGTTTTTTTTTAAATTATCTGCTTGCTGCTTAAATTTTTAATTGTGTTGTTATGGTATCTGGCTGGTTCTGTTATGTAGTTATTCTTTTCAGCCTTTTCACTGGGTAAGTGATCATGTTCCTCATTGTGACAGGCTTTCTATACATAAGCAATCAGTAATTAAAATATGTGGCCATTCCTGGGCTGGCAGAGCACTTGGGCATGCATAATCAAACGTGAGAGGTGCTGCTGAAACAAAAAAGGCTGCTTGTGTGCTGCAAGTAAAGCACAGGCTTGTTCTGCTGGGCTCTGAGTCTGTAGTCCTAAATCAGAAAGACAAGGGGTCACATAAAATACACCCAAGCACGTGCTGCAGTGCAGGCTGGAATAGAGGCCAACATGTGGATGATGCATCATCATTTATTAACATAACCTGATAAGTAAATTTAAATGTTTCATGGCCTTTGTGCTTTTAAATCCTGGTAAAGCAAATTCTTCATTATGAATGTGACGCGCGTACAAAGCAATCTCCACATCTAATCATTTCTTGCCAGCTCTTCTTTGAGTTGTTTACAGCTGAGAGTCCATGCTAAGCAAACGGGGGGAAAATACCCTGACACTGTTTCATTGAAATTCAGTCCAGTTCAATAACTCTGTAAAGTCACCCTACTTAAAAATACCCCAGATGTTTAATATCTAAAGTTGCTGTATGCTGAATTAGCTGGATCATGTTCTCTCATCCTTTGTGCTGGGCTGTGTCCTCAACTGGGGGGAAGTGAGAGTTAGATCTTCATTAGGTAAAGCAGTTTCTGCCCAGGGAGGACTTGGAACGAGGTATTCATTGTGGCCCTTCATCATAGCAGATAAATCCTTCTCTGTGCCTAAAACTGTAGTCAGTAAAGCCATGTACTAAATGAAGTTAAGTCTAGCTGCTACTAACCTGTATATAAATTTAGCTCTATTTTGTGTATCTTGTTTTGTGTGTATATGTTGCTGTGATTTTACTTTCTTCCCCTTTGTGCTAGAGGTAACTGTCTTGCACAAACCTGATAATCATCTATTAAACTAGAATAAACCCAATGAAATGATGCCTGATGAGAGGTGCCATTGTGTTCTTTGCCACCCAGTAGTATGACTCTTTCTTGGATGAGGGAGGTGACTTCTTCTTAATGGCTAATATTGATTTAATAACCTTTCATTTTGCAACTGTGCATGTGTGTGAGCCAGAGCCCAACCCTGTCATGTCAAGTGGTGGAGGAGGGACAAAAATAAAAGGTTATGTCTGACAAGAGATGTGTATTCTCACTGCTGGGCTTCGGCAGCTGTGATCAGGGTCCTTGCAGGAATGAAATTCATCCTGAACAGTGAATTAGACAAAAGCCCCTCTCTCACAATGTTCTGCATTATTAAAATGACCTTTCCAAGAGGAACATTTTACATGTGAAAGAAAAATAACATCTTTGTTTCCAAGGCTGTAACCATGAGTGAGGGTGGTCCTGCTGAGTGTGGAAGTCTTCCTTGTGGCACAGGGCAAAGTTCCCTGTCAGAGAACATTCCTACCCATCCCTTCTGAGCACGTGCATCTGTGTTTGCTGCCTTTCTGTCTTTTGAAGAAGGATTTCGTGATAAGTATTCAGGTGGTGTTGAGCATTTGTCCAAACATCATGTGTCATGAAAGAGAGAACAGAAATCACTCTAGCAAAAAGAAATATTTCCCATTTGCTTGAGTTACTTTTTTTATCCCTGAGGCTGGATGTGCTGGTAGCCAGAAAGCATCAGCAGATGCAGCAGCCTTGTCTCCAAGCTTTCCGGGAGTGCCTCAGGGCTCAACTACGAGTCTCAGCCACGGCAGGGCAGGTGCCCTTTTGTAGTTGTGTCCAGCTCCAGCCTGGAGCCAGAGGGAGAGAATTTAACCTGGCTCAATCTGTAATGAAACTTAAAGGAGGTTCCAGTGCCTCACCTGTGCTGGAGGTGAAACTTCACAGCTGCCCAGCACCTGCAGCCTTTCAAGTGGCTGCAGCGTGGGGATGAAGCTTTTGATGTTTTTACTCCTCTTTTATACACACAGACACGGAATTTGGTTTCTCCCTTTAGAACAGACAACTTCAGAGAGTGTTATCCATAGAGCGATCAGGGAAGGCTGGACGCTGAAGGGAGGTGGTAGTTTTAACCCAGCAACTTGGGCAGGTTTTCAGTCCTGTTTGGGCCTGAGCAGGAGTAACTTACAGCTCTGCTGCACAAGCTCAAAGTGTTGTGTAGGTCAACCCAAAAAATCACAGCCCTTCCTTAGCTGGCAGAGTGGGAGCCAGGGAGGCACAGCAACACCTGCTCCAGTGGGATTGCTCTGGAGGCAGCTACAAACAAATGGCCTTGGAGAAAGAGGCAGTGATGCCTTAGGTTTTAACCTTTGTATTGTCATCAGTACTCCACCTGCTCTTGCTTTCAGACAATTCCTGCATCCCATAGAGGCAAAGGGAGACAAGTCTTCATCCTGGTGTTGACTCCCAAACTATAAATATCTTTTCCTCTGAGGTAAGGAAGGTCCTTAGACTGGATGGAGCCAAACCCTTCCAAAGGAACACGCCCTTGTCTTGTCTGTTTTGGTTTTGTTTTGTATTTTTTCTTCCCCCAGAACGGGGCTTCTCCTCCCATGTGCGGTGACTCCTCCCTGATGAGGAAATGCCTTCCCTAAAAAGTCCTCAGTGCATCCCTGACTACATCACCAAATGATCAGATGTGTTCTTACCTCAAGGGAGCTGCTAGGAAAGATTATTTTCCATTGGGCCATAAGTACCTGCTGCTACTTCCAACTGGCCGAAGAAAGAACAGCAGGAGAGGCTTCAGTAACTTTGGGATTAAACTGAGCAGGCACGAGGAGTGGTAGATAAACCAGCTGGCAGGCTTGAAGGTGCGGCTTCAATTTCTCTTTTGTTCATGGGTCTTTGCACCTGCCCCCGAGCTTTAATGAATGTTTCACAGAGCCCCAGGAATCACAAACTAATTTTGAGTGGCTCCCAAAGCTGCTGAGGCACTCTTACCCAGGGCATTATTTTCTTCTCAGAGGGGTGTCTCTGTATCACAAACAAATGCAGCTGCTACAGTCTCCTCACCTGAAGGGCAAAGTTTTATTGGGGGGTGGGGGGGGGGGTCCCTATCATTTTTTTTAAAAAAGGTATGTTAAAGGTTTGAATTTAAAAGAAAATAAATACATAAAATCCTTGGCTTGACCACTGTGTCAGGGAGCAGCTCCAATTCCCAAAGCCTTTGCTACAGCCAGCCAGGGACTCTGCTGAGCTGCTGCTCAAGGTCCCTCAGAGATTTTGGCTTCAGTCCTCCCCTGGTGATTGCTGCACCCACTTCAGCGTCCACACCGATCCCACAGCAGCATGACCCTGTCCACCCTCTAAACTCGCCCTTCCCACCAGCTCAGCCCCTGCCACGTGCCCCAGCAGCCACCTGAGCACTGAACACTGCACTGGGCAGAAGGAAAGGGTTGTCTCACCTTATCTATTGCAGAGTTCTCCTGATTTGTTTGCTATCAGCCCCGTGTGGAGTTCAGAGGCACCTGGAGCAGGCGGGGGTGGGAAGTGCAGCTCAGCAGTGCCTTTCATCCCACTGAACAGTGAGTCTGCCTTCCCAGGCCACTGCTGTAGCAGAGGAGCCAGGACATCCCTCCTCTCCCTTTCCTGTTTTGCAAATGGAAAATCACAGGAGTTACTGGAAAAGCCTCTGACTGACAGACCAAGAGCCCAGGGCTGGGGCTGCCGAGGGATGTTTCACCCAGACACCAGCCAGAGCTGGGGCATGACTGGTTCAGGGGTTACTGCTGAACATCACACTTCTCTGTAAGGTGATGCACAAAACCACATCCCTGCTCTCCCAGTAAGTGCACACCTCCCTCCCAGTGTCTCCACGTTCCCTGCCAAAGCCCCACACAGACCCTTGAGAGGTCCCATGTCCTTAAGCCAGGCCTTGTTCAGCCCAGGAGGGCTCAGCAGCTCAGTGCAGCTGTGTCAGCATCCTGTGAGCGTCCTCCCTGAGCCTGGAGAGCCAGCATGGAGCTACAGAGCCCTGGAGCCCCCATTCCTTGCTGGGCACAGCCCAACTCGTGCCCAGGGCAGCTGTCACAGCATCCTCCTCTCACTGCTGGCTGGGGCTTCCCATGCAAGTCCCTTCCCTCTCTGATTCAGCCTTGGAGCTCTCTGTTAGGACAGGATTGCTCATTTCCTCACAGGGCTGGGGAGGGCAACTTCACCCTCAACTGTTCATGATGTATTTTTTCCCATAATTTCAAAGGAAGCTCTTAACTCCCTGAGCTTCTGTTACTGTCAGCATCAGAAAATTGTATAATTTTTTTATCTGCTCTCTGCTTGCTTTCCATTCCCACAAGGAAGGGCAAGGGCTGCATTTCCCAGCTGGGAAACAAGGGCAATGACATTAAGCCAAGGAAAAAGAGCAGAGATGAGCTTGACCTTCTGGTTTCCAGGCTTATGGAGTAATCCTGAATCACCCTTCCTCTCCCACCACCACACCTGCCCCTTTGGTAGCATTTCCTTGCCAACCTAGGAGAAAATCCAGCAGCCTGGAAGCTCAGACTCATGTGTGCCAGTTGTTGTTCATACTCTGATTAATGAAGATAAGCCTCCCATTGTACCGATGCTCAGAGGGTGGAATGACACCAGAAGGAAAACAGTATTCCGACAAGCTGTTGTGGCAGGAGGGGAGATTATTTCTTCTTACTTAAACATCTATTAGGAAACAGCTGTCAGCACATTTCTACTTCCAATATCCAGCCCTGCACAACAGCAGAGGATCCACAAGGTCTTCAGGCTTCACAACACAAACTTCATTACCGTGGAACATTTCCTTCCTCCTAAATGGATTTTGGTTTGCCTGATCAGGTTTAATTTTTATTTATGGCATGAGTTTTCCAGCAAGCTTGAGCTCAGGAAATGGGCACTGTGTGCCCAGCATCGCAATTCCTGGTGCATCCTGTAACAAACTCCTCAGCTCTGTGCCGGCCTCTGCAGTTTGTCATCCTGCAGCAACAGTGAGGCCTTCTCTGAACCCAAAAGCTGCTCTGATTTTACATTAGCTAAGACTCACAGCCAGTAATAAACCCCTGGTTTTCATGGGTGTGGGATTTGGGACCAACCTGAATAATAAACTTGGTTTATTTACCCCTCTTGGGCATTTCAGTAGGAAAGGGGGAGTTAGACTAAGTCCTGCTGCTGTGTCCATCTTTCTACTGGAAAAGAGTCTGCCACAGGAGGGATGAGGAACCGGCGTCTGCCTGGAACAGCTCAGCTGAATTCCCGGAGAGAAGTGGATTGAAGCTGTGTCTTCCTCCCAGGAAAAGGCTCTTCCTGCCCTGAGCCCAAAGAGGCAGCCAGAGCTCCCATCACCACTTGAAAAGCTGCTCAGAGCACAGATAAGAACAGCCAAAGCTGCCTCTGAGCTCCCTCTCACTGCTTGGGTATCTTCACTTCCATCACTCCAGAGAGGCAACTTCCAGCAACTTGTAGCAATTTAATTATGGGATTAATAGAGCAGGGAGCCCAAACCTCCCTCCAAGTGGGTTCTGAAAGCCTGACACATTCAAATCTTGCTTCCCAGGAAGGAACTTCTGATTTTTAGCTCACCATGAACAGATAGATATGTGTCAGTATGTACCTAATCTATATAAATAATTAAGAATTTGAAAAAACCACCCCCAAAACAAGGGGAAAACACAGCAAAGTTTTCAAGCTCTTGGGCTGTCAACTATGACTTGCTCCCAGCAGCAAACATCACTCCCCTTTATCCCCTGCACAACAGAAACTACTTTCAGGCAGGTAAATGTCAAAGAACAAATAAACATTAGCAATAGCTAAATGTCTTCTTCCTTTTTGAGTGTCTCAACCATTTTTTTATGTGCCTGACGGCTTGGATCCAGGTAGTGAAGGGAAGGAAGGAAGGAGGGAGGGAGGGAGAGAAAGAGGCTTTTTTACAGAAAGCTGTTTGCTCTTTTAACAAGGATCATAAACACCAAGTATCATAAATTACACCCTGACAATAATAACTTAAAAGCAAAGTTTATAGTTCAAACAATGCAAGTAAATATTTTGACATTTGCTCATTTGTTTGATTCCTACTCAAATAGTTTCCTACTCCCAGTACACTGGGATTTCCTTAGCTGGAAAAAACCCTATTTATAGTGGAGTTCTGAGAATAGACAGCCAAGTGTCACCTCAGAGGAGCACCTTCAGCAGGGCAGAACAGTGCATGGCTGAGGAAATCCTCAGCGTGGAACAAACTAGTGATGAAGCTCAAAGAAGGGAAAAAATGAGAAAAAACCAGATGTATTTATCAAGGGGTCAACAGCAGGCTCCTGGCATCATAACTGATGGATTGATTTTGAAAATATTCACTCACCTGGCAAGGACATGCAGTCCTCATGCTACAGCACCATTTTGGGGGACAACAGTAATTCATTTTCTAACTCACTTTTTCATTTATCCACCTTCATTTACACCTCCTGACCCACCGTGGTCCCACCAAGCAATGCAGATCCCACATGGATCTGCCGGGCTGGGAATGCCCACCCAGGGCTGTTCCCCGCTTCTGCTCAGCTCTGCATTTACTGGAGTCAAACGTGCTCCATCATGTGAGGCAAAGAGACAACCGTGTCAGCAAAGCGCCCCAGCTGGACACAGCAGCTCCTCACAGCTCATCCTGCTGCCCTGCCAAGCACACAGTGACTGCTCTGCCAGAACAGCCAAAGGGCAAATGCTGAGAGCTTGAGGAAAGCAGGCAGACTCCACGATAGAGGTGGTTTTCTCAGCCTGAATATACATAAGATTGTGTGTGCTGTGGCACATGTGCATCGATGTGCTTTATATTTGTATCTGCATAACAGAAACAGCCCCACAGATTTCTTATGCTGAAGGCCTGGGAAGTTGAGATTACAGTAGCAAGTCTGCAAACTCAGCAATTCACAAGGAAGATTTATATCTTATTTTCTTTTATCACATTACATCATTACGGGTAGAGAAAGGTGCCCGATAGCACCAGCTGGAGTTCAAGGTGTTGCCTGTGAGTACTGATATTCCTGGGTCAAATTCCAGTTTCAGAGCTTCCCAGCCACCCTGGCTCCATCCCAGAGCAAGGGCCAACACAGCACCTTAGCTCCAACAGGCTTTCAAGTGATGCACCATAAATCATCGAATGGTTTGGGTTGGAAGGGACCTTAAAGCTCATCCAGTTCTACCCTCTGCCATGGGCAGGGACCTCTTCCACCAGACCAGGTTGCTCAGAGCCCCCTCACAGGAGCCTGGGATGGCCTCAGACCCATCGTGTTGGGTTACAGGGATTCAGGCACATTTAGGTTCCTCAGGTGGTCACAAACCTGTCTCCTGTGATAGGAAGGACTTCATTCCCCCAAGTCCCTGCCTTAAGCTTTAGAGGCTTGAGAGATGTAGGAAGAGAAGTTACCATCAAAAACTGAGGCACAATTGTTGAGTACAAACCTACAGCACATTTTGTCTGTCAGCTCCAGGAGCCTCACATCAGTGACAACAACTCTGAATGCCAGGGCCTGACTTTAGCCCAAATTCTTTCCACACAACATTAAGATAACAGAAATCTTTTACGTAATCAAGGACATGAAACAGTTTCTCCTTCATCTACAAATGTTTTCCTAGACTTAACTCCTTCTTGTAGGCAGTGTTCCTCCTGCTGAAACGCTCTTTGCAAGGGCACCTTCAACAGCATCCCATGAGAAAGGCTCCCCAGAGAACATCCTCTGCCCCATCCAACAGTGCCACAGGCTGAATTTGGGACGACTTCCCCAGTGACCTGACACACCTGTGGGTCACTGCACTGCAGGGAAAGAGAAGCAATGACATTAAACATAATTTCATTAATTAAAACATTCTGTAATCTGGATAAAGCAGCAATATTCATAGGTAACAGACACTGACCAAAACAGAGGCTATTCCTCCATTCCGGTATCAATCCCAGGCTGCACACCCAACAAGTTTAATTAAACACCCTCTAAGGGAAGGCAAAGGATTCTAAAGACATGAGAGGGAGTTATGCAACCCCTGCAGCAAGAGCCTGCACGTGGATCAGGCGGTGAAACTGCTGTGCAAGAAGCAGGACCAGCATCCAGCCACACCACAAGGTGTGGGGCTCAGCACATGGCAAGGCAAAGAATAAAGAGGACGCAAATTGGGGTTTTTTCTGTACACCATGGAATGGTTTGGGTTGGAAGGGAAGGGACTTCTAAAAGTCACCCAGTTCAACACCCCTGCAATGAGCAGGGACAGCTTCAAATACATCAGGTTGAAATATTGCACATTTCCAGGCATGGGGCATCCACCACCTCTCTGGGAAATCTGTGCCAGTGTCTCATCACCCTCACTGTAAAAATTTTCTTCCTTATATCTAATTTAAGTCTAACTTAACTCTTTTAGTTTACAACCATCACCCCTTGTCCTACTGCAACAGGCCCTGCTAAAAAGTTTGTCCCTGTACATTCAACCCTGATTATTTCACTCACAATGATCTTTGAGGGTTTTATTCAGTACAACATTAGAATAATTAATTTTAAGACTGCAATTCAAAAGGTTCCACTGAACTGTTTTTTGATTTCAGCCTGAAGTCAGTAAAATCCTCAGCTGACCCTAAACTATTTTTAGCAAATAATTTTATAAAGACATTTCTATTGATCCCAATTCTATCCAAGGCATTGGATTGACACATACCAAACAGAGCTAATGTTTTATTTTTATGCAGTTACTCAATCTGGATAAATTAAATGCTTTTGAAACTAAGCAGCATGTTGAGAAAAGGAAGCTGACTCTAGCCTGAACCACAATTAGATGCTTAATTTGCTATTAGGAATTGGGAGGCATTGTTCTTTGGGGAAGTGGAAATTACATCTGACCAGTGGATATTGGTGTAGGAGACATTTCTGGAGGAGCTTGGAGTCACAAATGTGATTAATAAACATACCTATGAATTTCATGTGGAAAGAAAACGATATGAAAAAAATCACATAAGACTTGAATCAAAGACCTGGGATTCCTGTCCAAACTACAGCCCACAATACACCACAAACCCTTCAAAACATCATTTCCAAAGAACAAACTGAATGTCAAGAGGCAGACACAGACTCTAAATTACAACACTTTATTGCAGCATTGGCAAAGGTCAGATTTCTGAAGCTGGTGAAGATCGGGCGGCATTTCTGTATGAAATGTTACAATTTTACAAGTCTCTCTTCCTACATGCAGAAACCAAAACCAGTGGTAAAAAGGATTTTAAAAGAGCTAGAAAAAAGAATTAGTAGTAACATACAGATGGACTCCTTAACTCAATGAACTACCTCTATCTGAAAGCAAACAAAATCCTATGCTAATAAATAACAGATTGTCAGAAACAGACCAAGAAACCTCATTTCTACTTAGAAAAAAATAAAAATTCTACTTGTTTCCAGACTTAATTTTTTTTTTTAAACTTTTTGTTTGTTTCAATAGACACAGAGGCTTATCAACCCATGAAGATCAACAATATATTTGGATCCATTCCTTGCCATCCTCCTGTTATGCTGACTGGCACGTTTTGGTTTTCAATGATACATACAATGGGCTCAACTATATCCCTGTCCTTAGGCTGGTGTCAGGCTGTTCCAAGCAGTACGAGTCAACACCCCGTGTTCATCAACTTCACTTTCTATTTCAAACCTTAACAGACACTTTACCTCCTTGGCTCTTCAGTTTTTCACCCCTCCCCACCCCCTTTCTGGCACATCTGGCAGCAAAAGGCTCTTCCTTAACCAAGAACGTCTTTGCTGAGGAGTGTTTGAGAAGTTATCCTACTCAGCAGGGTTTTCTTCTGTTTGCTCTATGCTTTTCTACTGTAGATTTGCAGCCCCCAAAGAACATCCTTCCAACACCAAGTGGTCGAGTCGAAGACAACGTAACTTGCGGCGAGTTCAGAGCTTTGTTCCCCTGCACGCTGCGCTGCCAAAGGCCTTTCCCGTTCCAGTGTCATCGTCTGAACTCCAGGCTGCTCCCGGCTCTCACCGAGCTGCTCGCAGGTCAAGTTCCCCATCTCGCTCGTTTGCTTCTGCTCCTATGAGAAGATTAACCCTCAACACGGTTCCCATAACAAAAAGCTTTTTTTGGGGGGGGTGGGGAGGGAGAGGGGAGGCTGCTCTTCACGCCCCACGGCCCCAGCCTGTCCCAAGTTTCGGTTCTGAACGCTCTAGACTGACATGCTGAGATGTGTCCACTGCTCTCGTTTAATCGCTGGAGGACTCCACAACACCAGAGATACAGGACCTAATGAAATGACACTGGCGGCTGGATCAACGTCTCCTGTGGGAAGAGCGGAGAGAGGGATCAGTTCAGCCTGTGGTGCCCAGAACTCTGTGGGTGAGCAGCCCCTGAAAGAAGCTGCCGCTCATTCTGATACTCTTTTACCCTCTAACAGAAAGTTACATATTTCTGTTTTCTGCACAAACATTTCAAAAGGCCACACCAGACAAAAGCAGGGGGATAATCTGCACCTTATCATCCCAGATGAGATGCGGAACTATTGAAGCACACAGCTGAGCTGTGAATTTGTTGAAAAAAAAAGAGTTATTGTAAATAGTTTTCATGTTTCTGTGCAGTTTCTTAATGCTTAGAAGTTCTGCAAAAACGTTACAAAGGGCTTTCTACAGGTAAATTATTGGTTAGAACCTTTTTGAAGGGTCGACAGGTGCATTAAAATCTTCCACCATCCCTTGTTAATGAAACACATCCCTACCCACAAAAAGCCACATTTAATTCTCTTAAGAACATACAAATGCATTTAAGAATGACACCAGTTTGTCAGCAGGGGATTCAACAAGACCAGGGCAATGCAGCAGTAAGGCTACCCCAGCGACACTAACTTTAGCACAACTGCTGTTACTGTATCTGAGCTCATTTTCAGCTGATTTTAGGCTGCAAATTAAAATTAATAATACACAGTAAAATAAAACTTCAACATTTACAATTCCAAGAAAGCTCCAGGGCTGCACACCCAGGTTTTTCACCATGTAAACACAATAGCTCATGTTTCTTTACATCAGCACATAAACCTTCAGTGTTTGCTGAACAGTCATTTCATCTAAACCTGTTTTTTACTGAAGATCTTGCAAGAAAAATGTTACAGATATGTTAACTGGACATAGTAACTTCTGCATCTCTTGTACCAGATGAAGCTTTCACACTAATTTTGTATTTGTATGTGTTGCTTTGTTCTAATATCCAGTATTTATATAAAAACGCAGTGTATTTTTGCCAGGAAGTCCAAGCCAATGGATCACTAGAACTCACTGCAGCACTGTTTCTATTATTTGGTTTCAACCACCTTTTAGTGTCATAAAATGTAATATTCCAATTCTTTGTGGCACACTCAGTATCAGGAGCACTGGATATGTGCTTTCAATAGAAAGGAACTTAAATTTTTATTTATTCAGCAGACTAACATCTCACTTGCAGAATGTTACAACCGAGGAGAGACATCACTGAATTGCAGGATCATGCTTTTACCTCTCCATCTCCTCTTAAAAAAATAATTATACTGCTGATGGGGAGGGAAGGAAAAAGGCTGGGACTGGCTGCATGTCTCCAACTTGGTCAAAATGACTCTCACTCCAACCAGCAGCTACCAGGGCACGCTGGTAGCAGATCCCTGGTTCAGGGGAGTACAGCAAGGTGCTGTTGCCAAAAATAGTAATAGTAGTTTTTCCCAACCCAGGTATTTCGCACTTGAGTCCAAACTAGTACACTTGATCCAAACCTGTATTTAGCAAGGTCAAACTCAGTACACAAATCAGATTAAAACCATCTTGAGCTCCATGTGTAAAATGGATCAATTCTTTGCAGTCTCCTCCCACACTCCCCTTTCCTGCCACTGACACAGTTATTAATTTGTATGAAATTCATACAGTCGGCTTCTCATGCCACTGTTTAACATTAACACTGCCTACCTATGACTGGGAAATACACAGAACATCTGCAACAAACCATAGCTGGAGTAGAAAACTGGAAGCCATGAAAACACAAACATCACACCACAAGCTATGAAATAATCACAGATCCATGGCACGGGTGAAGCTGGGAGAGTCCAGTCAGGAAGACAACATTACAGCTTAAAGAGAAGTGCCCAGGAGAATATCAATGATCAACTCCTTTCTGCATGTTGCTGACATCACAAGATCACAAAAATCACTTTATTTCCGGACATGTGAGACCTCTGAAGTTGGATTTCATACTTGTCCCTAATCCCCTCATGTCCTCCAATCCACAACACCCCGCATTTCTGCAGTGCTGCATTTCTTCACAAATCTCCTCATAAACTTTTGGCTCCAAACACCTCCTCTCCCAACTCACTCCCTGCTTTGCTTTTCTCAACTAATCTCAGCTTCGATGCTCTTTGTTCTCTCTCTCTCTCTCTCTCCCCCCTAATCACCCAAAACCATGATCAAGAAACAGAAAACACCAAAGTGCCCATTAAAAACCTATCAAATCTGACTTATCACATTCCATACTGTGAACATCACAAATTCAAATAAACCACAAAAGCTGGACTCACCTAAGTAAGAGAATCTTAACTTCTGCAAGCTATTTTATATTCTCGTCTATCCATCAAGAACAAAATGCTCTGACAAAGTGAAATCAAAGTCAGTGTGCAGAGTGGGTTGGGAGCAGGGAGGTGTTTTGGGGACTGGTAGTTGGTTTCCAGAGGGCCACAAAGCTGCAGAGGTTTTTGGTAGGTAGTTGTTATTATTTATATTGAAAGAACTTTTTTAAACACAGGAGTCTTTCTAATTGAGCATGCCTAATAAATACAATTGTGCCTTCCATTCCCTCTTAAACTGAACTGTGACCAGGTGTCTCTCCAACTTTGCTGTCTGGGTTAGACTCACACCCAGCTTGCAGAGCTCAACAAGCACCACTCTGCCAAGGCAATCACCTGAAGCTTTTCTTATTCTTTTTGGTTCAGCTCCAGTGCAGTCCACCAGAAGAGGCAGCTGCAGGATTTGGAGCACCCCCTGCTCCTATATTCCTCCCTTTGCTTTCCTCCCATGAAACAGCTGAAAAGGGAGGTTGCAATTTCTTAGCTGTGTTTGAAAGGCTCATGTCAGTAAGAAGTGAATTCAAAGCTTCATAAAACAGTATTGTCAATGCATCAGCTTCATGACAGGTGATGTATGAATTATGTTGGTCCAGTAGATGAAATGGGAAATCATGTTAAATTCATATTTCTCCTTATTATCCAAACTCTGATTTTTCAGCATTAATGCAATACTCTTTATGATGAGAAAATTTAGCTAATAAAATCCCAGCATCCTGTTATTACTGTTATGCTTCATTTTTCTTTATTAAATGGGTTAAAGAGAAATAAGATGTAAACAGGAGACCTAAAATCACCATTTAACTTGAATATGATTTGGTTTGCCAGCCTGTACCTGCATCCCCAGGGGAACTTTGGACACAGGCAGGCCCTTCTTTACTATACTTTCAAAACAGCAACGAATTTTGAGGTTACTGCTTTTAATAAGGAGAGGTTTAACAAGATAAAATCCTTGGTAAGGCCCCGCTTCTGAACATAAGACATAATTACAGGGAGAAACTTGACTTTCTGGATAATCAATGTTTTTAAATAGATTTTATATAATGTGGTTATTTTCATTTCACTTTTAAAACCAAGCCATTTAATGGATCGCAATCATCTTAAACAAAGGAAAACCACTTTATTTTTTAAGAAGCTGTTAATAACTATAAAATTCTATTTTTATGATAAACCCATCACCCAAAAAAATTACTTTAGTAAATTTTGTGTTTCCTGAAGGTAGCAGTTTAATAGCCTGAGAGCCAAAGGCCTCTCTTAACACACAAATGCTACAGAACTGGAGGCAAGAGAGAAAATTGTTTTCTTCCCAGTTCTGCTGAAGCAAATCAAGGAACTGTACTTTAAATGGAGTCACAGTAAATTATCTTTAAGGCCAGTCAGCCTTAAATGTACGAGTCCCAGAAAGAACCTCCTCCTTACAGGATTAGCAGGTCTCAAAACCCGAGGCAATACAAGCAGGCAATTCCAAACAAGCAGGAATAAACTCCCATTTTTGATCCAGCATTTTGCACATACTAAATAATAAGAAATCTGACAAAACCTGTAAATCTCACCGCATTTACTTTACAGAACAAAGACATTAAGAGAGGAGAAATGAAGATAAAACTGCAAAAGATTTATATTTTTTTAAAAATTTATGGAGGGCTAATTGCTTAGTGATCAAGGCCAAAAATATATGGAAGAACCCAATGCTGCCTTCATTAATTTCTGAAATTAACTGTTAGAATAGGTAGATTTGGATTTAACTTCCTAAAAGGTTTTCGAAACACAGTGCTTAGGGCATGTTTAGCAACACAAAAGCAAAGGTAAAAACAACAAATCAATTTCTCTGCTCTTAACACTACCTGAAATGCAAGAAAGGCCTCATCCCTACCTCAGCTATCAGAACCTGTCACATTGTACATTACTGTGGAATCAAACAGGAGATTTATTTGCTCCGATTATCCCTAAACTCAAGAACTTTAAAATAAAAAAGCTGCATACCTTAAAGAAAGCAGCAAACTATTATTTCCAGTAAGTTTGAGTTATTTTGCAAGATGTTAACATTTCGGTTGTGCTCATGTACAAAGAAGCAGCAACAATACAACACAGTGTACTTAAGGAAGCGAGACCATCTGTGTTGCACACGTTGGTTCTATGAGGTAGGAACGTGAAACCTTCTCTAAACAGGTATTAAAATTAACAGCTCAGTTCCTGTCTGCTCTCACATAGATCCTCCAGTATCCTCAGAATCCACAGGGTAATTTTTTAACAAAGCATGAGGGGGGTCTGGGCAGAGACGGCAGAGCAACCTTTAAAGTCAGAAGACAATTTTCAATATATCCTATAAATCAGAGGCTCTATAAAAATGTAGGCAACAGACAATCTGTGCTAGTGGGAAGCCACTGGTGGACCCACAGCCTCCAGTAAATAAATGGAGTTGAGAAAAGTACTATTCCCTTACTGCAGGCTGAGATGGCTCAACCAATGCATGACTGCCCAGCAGAGCACTGCAGTACACAATAAATAAATACACCTGCTCAAACAAACCTGGTCTCTGTTCCAAGGAGCTTATGGATTAAAAGGAACAAAGGGTAAACTCCATCACACCAAACTACATCAGAACTGCAAGTCCATGGCACTTGAGTAAGCAAACACTACTCAAACTGTTTGCTGGACAACATCTGACCTACTCCACAGAGAAATCCTAAATATTTTCCCGATAACATCAGAATATAAAAAGTTTTCTAAAGAAAATAATTTAAAAGAAATCTACAGATGTCACATCTACTGGTCTGGCTGCTCTATTTAAAGAATAACTGCAGCATGCAGCTCGTGCCTGAAAGAACAAAAGGCTGCAGCTATTTATGAAACACCTGCAAGTATTGTGGCAATTCAGTGTAACTGAACACTTTGTATTCCTAAAACAGCATTAGGTCACAGTGATATGAAAAAGCTAAATGGAAAGCACTGCTCATTTTATTGAGTTACATCTGGTTCATTTTTAAAAAACATTTATTTTGAACTACAATCTTTTTAAAAAAAGATTTTTTGAACAAGCAGTGTCTGTATGAGGTCTCAGTGGAGTGAGTGATCATCAGGACATTATCAAATGATCATAAATATGTACCATGAAGAAGTTGGAAATGCTACTAGAACACAGAAATAGTACATTACATTAAGTTACTTGCAAAGACAGACCCATTAAGAGATAAACTGTCCCTTCCCAGTTGCTGCTCCTATCAATCCACCTTCAAAATGAACTTGCAAAGAAAGAGAAACATGAAAGCAAGTCTGCATTTCACCCAAAACTCTGTCTATTCAAATGTGTGCTACAGGGCTAATTTAATGGTTTACTTGCCAGCTTACTCTGAGTGAGAAAAGACACATACTAACACCTCAGAACAACTATTAAACAAACTGGAATGACTCTTCTCATGTTAATGCTGGTTTTAGGTACGCTCCTGCACACCATAAATTGAAAGTTCTCCTCCCCCTTCCCCACCTTTGCTATATTTACTTTCCTTTCAGAGCATCAAATACAGAGGAATAGCTGTCAAATTCACAACAGAAAGAGCATAAAGGGAATTTCTGCAGATACTTAAAAAAAACCCCAAATCTCTCCCCCTCAAGCAGACTTGCATCTTTTCCCCTACAAAAAGAGGCTCAGATTCTGCCAGCCATTTCACAATTGAAAAATAATCTTTTGGCTTCCAAACTGTCAAGGAGATACAGACACTGTGTCAGAAGCACAAAACACTGGTGGCATTTTAAGAGAATTCTTTAGAATAAAAACAACTGCCCAATGCATTCAATACAGAGATCATTATCTGTTTCAATTATGAAGGTAATTACTTGCCTAGAACCAGAATTACCACATTTAAAGGAAGATTGTCCTACCTCCCACCGGTTTTAAAGATTAGATCTGCATTAGGTGCTCCCTTCGGATGCTGGTAACGAGGCCGCCGCTCACGATTAGTATTTGCTGGAGCTGGACGCTGTGCCAGAGACTGCAACATTTCTGGATTTCAGGCAGAAGAAAATTAAATAGAAGAAAGTTAAATACATTTTCTGTGCATAATTTTACAGAGGAATTTACACAAAAACATTTCACTGCCATTTATACTTACACTTTGCTATAAGAGTTAACACTCCTCAAGTTATTCCAAAAAAGTTAATTACAAAAAGTTATTAAATTGCATCGACAGCTTCGATAAACCCAAGCTACCCCACAACATGAACTTGCATTTCCAGATGTTCCTGCAGAAGGAACTTCCAGCAATGGTTTTCATCACAGATGCTCAAGAAAGGGCCTGTGACCTTTTCTTTCTAAATACATCAGCCACCACTTTCTTCACCAATGATCAGGAACAAAGACTCACAAGCAGTATGAGGGGCCTCTACATTAAACCTCCCTGGAATAGTAACAACTGGACAATGCTGCTGCCAATTAAGGACTCAGCAAGAAACCTGTCCTAAAATTAGGCATTGCCAGTCAGGTATTTAAGTCTAAGCTTGGCATAATTGGATCCTTTTCCAGGGAAGACAGGCACCTGAAGAAGGTGACTCAGCTGACCTACATTGCACCAGCTGTCCCATGGATGGAGTTTTTCACTTTATCAGCAGTAGGAATAACTTGGTGGGTGCAGAAAGCAGGCCACACTACCCAGTTTAGCCCTGGACAGCCAACTTCTAGGCAATTTAAGATAGGATAGTATCGTATTTTGACATTTGGTAGAACTTAATTTCTAAAATTTTATTTCATTTTTTTAATGATAAAAAAAGGTCTCTTTACCAGGCTAAATTAATGGTTTTAAGTAGCCAATATAATTACAGATACATCACAGGAACTGCCAGGTAACCTCTGCCAATCTGTTAATTCATCTAATGGAAAGTATTCCTGACAGTCCACCTGAGCGAGGATCTACATTACTCAGCAAACAGACAGATGGGATAAATGAAGGGGAAAAGTGGAATAAACTGTTAAACAGATTATGGTTGAAAGTCTGCTCTGTCTGGTTCTCTAATCTCTGGTAATCTCATTGGAGACACACACCCATCACCTGCTACACACGAACTTCCACTGCTCTCAGTAGGGCCAAACTAGAGATTAATGAGTTTCCCTCACCATTTACAAAATGCAGGTGAAGCTTTCAGTAAAGGTATCCACCCAGTCTTGGAGAAACTGGGAAACTGTGACTGATTTAATAAACAATATCTGTGTTAACAGTCAATGACCCTTGTATCCATGTTTTGTACCCTCCCCATTCAGCACTTGGCAAAGGCAAAGGAAGCCACTGAACACATTGATAGTCCATATTTGTAAACATCATGAAACATCATCCTTCCCAACAATCCTGTGTGCCAGGAAGGGATGTCTGGGGGCAATGAGGAGACTCAGGAGGAAAACCAGATGAGGGTACCCTGCCAGCCAGGTATGAGCAGCAAGCAGTGAATGAACAAGTACGTGCACATCTGCCTCTTCTGTTTTCCACACGGGAGGTGAAATATGGGACTGGGAAGTTCAGTACTAGAAAAGGTAACAGAAGGCAGAGATGGCAGGGGACCACAGCGTGTTTTCTAGGCTGAAGGCACATCACCAAACCCCCTTGATTTTTTAGTGAAGAAAAAAAAATAATCCGCACAGAATAGTACCAGTCTAAACTAGAGAGCCACCCAAGTTCCTAATAGTTCTTTAAATTAAAAAATGTTTGTAATATAATAAGCTTTGCTGAAACATTAAATCATTATCTGACACTACTTTGAAGTACATTGGTGTATTTCCATCTATTAGCTACCCCATGCAGATGAAAAGAACAACAAGCCCATGTGCAAACACTGGGACAACCCTGAGGCATTTCTCCAGAAATTGAGAATTCTTCCTCCCTTGGTAACTTCAAAGCTTGAAACAGAAATTTAAACCCACCACTTTCATTCAGTGGGTAGGTACCAACTTGTCACAGACAGGATGACTCTTCAGAAGTAACAACCAGCTGCACAAAAGCTAAATAAAAAACTATTCCAAAGGCAAATGTAATTTGGCCTGTTTAATTTAGCCTGATTAAAAGGTCCTTCTTAGTTTGGTTTTACTCTGTATATTACCCAGGTTAATAAGATGCATCAACAGATGTTTTAAAATGGGATGTCAATTACGGAAAACCCTTTTTCCTCTGTGTTGACTTCCTTCTTGTATTAACATTTTATACACAGCAACTAAATAAAAATCTATGAGAAAAAATTTTTAAAAATGCCTATTACCATGTGTCAGTTGGTATTGGTTGTCTGATTTTGTCCAACAGAAATGAACCAGTGTGATCCTTTTTCAGATAAAAAGCACAACTGCTCACAATAAAATCCTACATTAAAGAGGTTCATTTTATAGATATCAACAAAGTCATACAACAGGGCATAAAACCCTATTGCCTTGACCAGTAGAAATATCAGAAGTATCTAATGAGGAGAAACCAGCAAAACGTCTGAGGCATCTAATTCTAGAGTCTTACTCTTTCTCTTCCTTTTTTACAAGTGGGCTTTTTAAGAACAGAGTGTCTCAGAAAAGCTCCTGAGCTAATTACCATGTTTCACACTATGAATATATTGTGTTAACATTTCAGAGCTCTGCAGACACTCACTTTGGAAGATACTTCTTTTTACAATTACAGGTTTAGTTTTGGTACTATCAAAGTTCTGCAAGGAGTACTGGATTCCATAGTGGTTTTAAATTAGAACTGCTTTAATTTAATTATTTCCCACTTCTTGATGAACAATGACCTTTCACTAAATCCCTTAAATGAGATTTCCTGCTAATTAACTACTTACACTGTGATTAGCACCTGACTACAGCATCTTTACAAAAGAAAAAAAACAGAGCAAAAACTTTTGAGATGTTAAATGGAAACAGTAACATAACACAAGTTTTATTGGGCTGGCTTTGTTTACCATCTGAGTAACCAAGGGAAATTGAATCTGAAAAAAACCAAAACAGAAAACAAATCACCCAACTACTAAACACATCAAGTGCACCTGTTTGCAGACTGTATGATCTGCTGCATTCACTGCTTGCTTCCATCTGTCCAGATTCCCAAATGCCTCACTTGCATGTCTTAAAAGACCAAATTAATCATGTAACCCGTATGAAACTACTTTGTTAATACATGCTTATGCTCCAGATTTGAGGACTCCTAGAACCTTTACAGTATGAAGCTGAGGTAACATTTTGTAATTCTCTGGTGAAGGTTACCTCAGGACTTGCAAGTCTCAGCAAGACTAATGAAGAGTCTGAATACTACTGATATCTAAAACACCTATTAATAGCTTAAAAGCAGAGTTTAAATTCACCTTGTATCCAACTCAACTGTCTTGCAGTAAATATCAGATTGATTTTGTACTACCTTAATTTAAAAAGAACAATCTCAGTTCTTCCCCTTTCCCAAAATAAATGGAAATGCTGAAATTTGAGACCCACTTGAAAACTCCCTTTCATGGAACAGCTACAAAAACTTCTTCAAGTATAAAGACCAGGGAGGAAACAATGAAAGACTAGAACCAAAAAGACAGGTTTCCCATAAGTACTGCAAATCAATATTTAGAACTTCAGCTGCTAATCATCACAAATAATACTTTCTGCAGATCCACAAAGGCTCCCCTGAAAATAAAAACTAAATACATGGTCATTTTCTTACCCTGATAGTCCTCTTGTTCCTGCCGTTCATTGATATCCAAAGTGAGCTTTTTCATCCTCATTCTCTCTTCCTGTTCTGCTTGCTGTTGGTTCCAATGGTTCGCAGCAAGTTGGGAAGACATCGGTACATTTAGGATCTTAAACTGCAAATGAAAATAAGTTTTTAAGTGCCCATCGGAGAAAAAAACCCCAACCCATACAAAACAGTCCAAAACACAGAAATGCTATGGTTATTTCTAGGTTATTTCAATGAGATACTTTCTACAGAAGTTTCTGTGAAGTGTGTTTTTTGTTGGTTTGGTTTTAAGCTCTTTTTCACCTAAAGCAGCATGAGAAAATGCAAGACCTCCTAAAGACACAGAGAACACACAAAAAAGGCTGAGACCAAAACCTACTACACACAGTATTCATGGGAACAAAACTGACTTTCTCTAGGAAGGCATAGCCATATGCTTTATTTCCTATTTTCATACCAGCTGATATGCCCACAGAGAATTGCACTGGTCTTAAGATAAAAGCACCACAGCTGGCTCAGAAAGCTGCATCTCCCTATTCAGGTGTCTTCCTTCCAAAGAGATGAAGCCCCCTGAGTAGAATTTCTACCATTGAAATGTTCTACCAACATTTCAAGCATTCTAGACATTCCCTGGCATTCCTTGGCCAGTACTTTTCTTTTTAAGAATAATTCTGGCTCCCCAGTGCTTCTTATTAGTCTGAGGACAACCATGGTGTCAGACTGACCTTTTCCTCCTCCCCCATACCCAAAGGTGCCCACCACACATTCAATCCATTATCTGATTCGCCATAAGGTACACCAGGTAAGCTTGGCACTCCTACAGAAGTACCCTCTCTCTGGAAATCCAGTTGGTGTTTTCAGGAAGGTGTAAGGAAGGCGATTTTTTGTTCCCCAGACTCAGAAAATCCAAGTTGCTAAATTTTTTTTTTTTTTTTAACAATTGTTCCAGAACAGAGAAATAATTCTTAATCTTATCCCCAACTAAAACAACAGTTCTCAGAATACCCTTAATGCTAAAGTTTGCAAACATTTAGAATAATCTCACTTCCTCCTTCAACTCCATGTCCATTAGAAATAAGTATCTGTGTGCCAAAAGAAGGGTAATACACTTAAGGATAATCAATCTCAATATTCCATTAACTACTTTGAGTCCTGCTGCTTGTTCTCATCATGGGAGATCTATTTCCAAAGAAATAGAAGCAAATTCCTAAGTGTTCTTTTCTGTTACACTGCCAAAAGCTGCCAAGAGAGAAATTATCAGAACCTCTGTTGAGAAGGTTTAAAGGAAAAGCAAAATCCTCACCACCTGCGGTTAGTATTTAATGCAATAATCCTTAAAGAATCTCAAGGTATCTCAGAGAGTAATGCCCCACTAGCAGCAGAGTGATGAGTGTGAGAAGATTCCAAGTACTTAGATGAAGCATTTGAAAATAATGTGTTTGAAACAATTAAGACAGACTCTTGCAAAGACCCAAGAAAAACCTGGGTACAGTAAATCCCTAAACCCTACCAAATACAAGATAGATTTAGATGAGTTTTTTTGTGGCTGGGAGTGAGAGTAATAGCATAGTATATTGAATATAAAGATGAGCTTGTTATTAAGGTGTGCAGGGAAGAATAGAAATGGAAGTTGAAATTTCAAGAACAAAGAAAGCTCTGGTTACTTATTGCTGAGTAGGCTGTGCATGTTCCCAGATATCATCAAATGAACTTCATGTAAACTACAAAAATAACTAATCCATTAGCAGTATTTCATGATAAAAATCATTCCTAAGCTTCACCATTGAGCTCCTCATCCATTTTAATCCGTCCTTTATATTTTCTCTGTTCTATGGATTTATCAGCTTAATGGGATTGGTGTTCTCAGACAGGATGCTTGAAGTAGAAAAAGAGAAGTGAACTATAGAAGGGTGTAAATGAGAGAAACAGATACAGAAAAACAACAGCCTGGCAATTCACCACTGAGTCACTATCTCAAGGCAATCAGCTGCCACCTGAAATCAAGTCACTGATGACAATTACTACAGGATATGATGACTACTGAGCAACTGAAACATTTCCGATTTGCAAATAGTGAAGAGGTGTATCAAAAACCTCTTATTAAACCTGTGAGATGGGGGCAGGACAGAGAATTACACTTAAAAGATGTCAAACTGAAAGAAGATCAAAAATGATTATTCAGAAGACTACACTACAGATTTTATAAAAATGCCATGAGATAAAGATATGAAGACATAAACAAGATAAAGAATTTCACATTCAGGGAGAGATTTGACAATTCCATGGATATTATCATTCTTCTATGGAGCCTTGCTAAAAATCTTTCAAAGGGAAGGAAATCTTTTGTCTCCGGTTGTAACCAAATTTTTTGACTTTCTTTTTACTGTCTATACCTCATTTTAGTTCACACCTACCTGGCATAAAACTTCTTGGTTCAGAAACACCAAATGGTATTACGTAGAGATCAGCTCTGATCCCTTATGATGACAACATTATTTCCCCTTGCTCTCTCATGGCTTATGGATAAATCACAATACTATCATCTTAATTTCAAATAATCATGTTAGGTTCTACTGCTACTAGTTGTCTAAGTTTTGAGGATAAAATATGGTGTCCTTGGCACTATCAGCCTGCAATGACCATTAATCTGGGTATATGCAGCTGCTAAATACCAGTCAGTTGTTCTATTACTTCAAAAAAAACTACTTGTCAATGCTGCCCTAAAATCTGGGTGGACACTGACACATGAATGGAGTATTTGGCAACTGGACCTCCACTACCAAATGTTACCCTCGGGAAGGAAGCACAGCATGATCCATTTTCCTAACACTGCTTGTTTCAGCAGCACCAAAGAACACAGAGACCAAAACCATTACTAGCAGAACAAGCAATTAGGCTGATGTCATTTATCACTCTGGTGACTGTGCAGATGAATTTACTTACAGCCTGCCAGGCCACTGCAAACTCGTTTGGCTGTTTTTAAAAGCTGAAAGCTTACAGCTATACCTTAACAGTGAAGTATGCATCCAGCACTTCAAAACTCTGTGCACATTCTGCTCATGCAAATTTAAAATAAAGCACCGTAAGAAGAAATAATTATTTTCTTTTCAACTCCACCTCTTCTTTCCTGCTTATTTTTCTATTAAAACTCTGTACCAAAATACATTTTTTTTTCTGAATACAGAACTATGGACAAAGAAGCCTTTCATTAACTCAAGAGCTGAAGAAGTCTATAAAGCAACTGTTTTCTACATTTCTAGAAACACTGAGAAGAGTTTTGGCAGGAAGAGCCTACTCCCAAAACCAAATATTGGGGGAGGAGCAAGGAAAACTCCTGAACAAGTTCTGCTTTCTTTTTAAGTCACATGTTTGCAATATTTTCCCCTTTACATGGAATATGAAGATCCCAAAATTCCTTGTAACTACAGATACTCCTAGTAAATTATCCTAAAAAAGCTAAACAACATTTTTTTAAAAATTGAGTTCTCTTAAACCCTTTCTCAGACCAACAACCACATTTAAAAATCTCCCACTCAAAGCTTTTGTAGAACTTTGTACACCACATTCAAATTCCAGGAAAACAGAAAAACCACCTCCTACATGGATTTTTGAAACGTGTTTCATATGAAAGAAGAGAAGGAGCCTACTTCAGGTTTATACACCTCAACTGCTACACTACTGTCACAATTTAGGTAACAAATGTAAAAACCAAGTAGTGACACGGATCTAAACACTTGAAAGGCTCAGATGCATAGCATGAAACAATTCCTTGGGTATGCTTTCCATATAAATTCAGAGTAATTTATTTTCATCATCAAATTATACAACCAGAATGAAAAGGTTTCTTTAGAACACCTAAACCATGACGAGAAATACATGTGGAATGTGTTATGTAAAGATTTGTGTACTATGGATTTGCTGAGCTAGGAAAATTCAAACACACACTGGAGAAAAGAGCCAAGACTAACATACAGCTCAGCTGCATGAGGCAAGGAGTTAGTTTGTTTTATCAACCTGATTTCCACTTAAGTTCCTGCAAGAGATTCACTCAGTGCATTCTGGAATAGCCCCCTATGAGTGTCTTCAGAGATAATGACTTTTTTTTTTTTTTTTGCAAGTTGAATAAATTCAGCCAAGTGGCAGTTACTTAGGAAATGGAATTTAGCAATGACCATATATCTTGACTTGAAGCTGAAAGTGTTTTCAGAAAAACATGTAGAATCTTAAAAATTCCGGAATATTCCTTTTTCCTTTCTACTCCTTTCAATGTTCAGTGGCAGTTCACCAACCACATCTCTTAATCTTCCGCAACTATATCTAAAATACATGCAAGACATACCACTGTCCTACTGGTATAATCACCAAATGTAAATAGTAATGGTATAATCTGACCATAGAATTTTTCTACAAGAATTTTCTACCAAGAATTCCAAGAAATTATATATGGTATTTTCTATTTGTCAAAATGAAGTTGTCTGTATCCAATTTGGAGAAACGAAAGAAGAAATAAAAATTTCTTTGTTACTTTTTTTGAAGTGAAAGGCCTTATTTTTTTTTTTTACACAGTATCTATACCTTACATAAACTCTTACCTGCTGTTTGTTGCCTTTTCTTGTTAACATGACAAATGGCATTGTGTCCCCAGACTCTGACTCTCCTTCCCCACCTCCAAGTGGGGGGCCCTTCTTCAGCTGACTTTTGAGGTGCAGAGGAATAGCAACATCCAACTGATGCACTTTAACAGATTCACCACTCCGTTGCTATTAAAAAAAAGTGAATTCTATAAAAGATCAGATGCTGACACAGTCAATCAGGCTGGAAACAATCTGATTTTCACAAGTGAGAAAAGGTTTAACCTTCCAGGAAAATGAAGGAATATATAAATACATTTATTAGGCTTTATTATATTTTCCTTTGGTTTTCCTTGCTTGAGAAGAAAGTTACAGGGCAATCTCTTAGGCAAAGAAATCTAGAGACCTGATGAGACACACTGTGGAATGTCCATTCTTAGTTCATGATTTTTTTGGTACATTTTATTAGTATATTTATTATACATGGCTTGCTGTACTCAAATATTTACCAGATGTGACTACAAAAAAGGGTACTAAAAGGTTATGCAAATTTAAATGTATCTGCATTTTAAGCCTATTACAGCCTAAGATAAAGGCAGAAGTGTTGCACAGTATCTGCTGCAGTTATTACTCATTCTGTAAAAGGTATGTCAGTATGTCATATATTCACTGGACAAACAATACAATTAACAGCTTTTTACTAAAAGCCAAACATCAGCTGCAGAGAAGAGGTCAAAACAAAGAAAAAAAAAATCTTCATTCCTTTAGTATGGTAAGCTAAGCATTAATCACTTATTTAGTTTAAGAAAAAAATCAACACAGTTAGCTGTACATTAAATTAAGAAAATAACTATTTATACCTGAAGATTTTCCAGCATCATTTTATCCAAGGCCTGAATGAAGTCCTCATCCTCTGCACAAGGGACATGCTTCAGTCCTCCTCCTTTAATCATTACTTCCTATTGCAATGGGGAAAAATCATCCATTACATTAGTTTCAGAAATATGAATATTCAGTCTAGAAGTGGCAAATATCCTTATTGCTTCTGTATCATACACAATCAAAAGGTTTATAAAACCAAATTGTTCAAGAAAGAAGTTTTCAGCCTTGATTATTTTCTTGAAAGGCATATTTCCTGATTTATGGTCACTCATAATATGGTCACACAGTTGTGTGTGTGTGTGTGTGTGCAGGTGCATGGACACATTCAAGATGTGGCAACAATACAAATAAAAGTCTCTATCCTTAACACACCTATTCTAACTCAATTTTCCACTAAGTCCATAAAGTTAAATGGTATTTTCAAGACAAAGACTACCTTTCAAGTATTTGGAAAGCAAAACATGACAACAAAACTGTCTGAAGTCAGCACTCCAAAATATTGTTCTATTATGTTCATTATTTCCTTACTATGCAACGCAATTCAAGGTAAACCAGATGAATTCTTTAGTTGCAAATGCTGTAATTTGTCAATCCTAAATTCGTATTTTAGGACTTTTGCACTTTTTAGCTAGCATCTTTTTCTGTTTTGAGAGCCAGTGGAGGGTAATTAGTTTACCTTTTTGTATCCTATCAGTTTGCTACTATTGCTGGCATTATAAAACCATCATTTACACGGTATTTTCCAGTCCAGCTACCTGTGAAAGCTCACAGTCTGGTGAAAACATGTTGTAGTAAAGTTGACAGCATAAATATTTTCAAAAGGTAATAACCAAAGTTTGCAAACATGAAAATAAGCGATAACATGTATTTGAAAGAATAACAGGAAGTGTCCTTGCTGTATTTTCCCAGATATGAGGAAATATGAGCAGCATTGGCAAAAAACATTCAGTAGAAAACCAAAGATGCAAATTCAATTCACTTATCTCCAGCTCAATACATACTGTATTCTCCTCATCGGTTTCATTTTCCTTATTGGAGTCTGTAAGATAATCTGTGTTTTCTTCCTCCTCTTCTTCACCCTCTTCTTCCTCATTGTCAGACCCCTCCTGAAATATTCAATTTATAACTGATGACTGTTTTAAAACAAGAAGGACAGCTGGTTTCTCAAGCATTTTCTGCACCTTTTCTAAACTCTTCCCATCCAAACTTGCTCAGTTCAGTCTTGGTAAATTTGTTTGTTATGGTTTTTATTTAATGTTTCAGTCTGAACTCACTCAGCTTTACCTGCTAATTTCAGAAATGTACAGCAGAAAATGGAGTAGTGGCTGATACACCAGATGGTCGTGCTGCCACTCAGAGGGAACTCCACAAGCTGGTAAGAACTCATGAAGTTCAAAGAAGGGAAATAAAAAGATCTCCAGAGGTGCCCTCTCCACCCCCCAACTGTTTATGATTCTATTGGTACTAATTTATGGGTGAAGGAACAAACCCAGCCAAACTTCAGGACCTTTAGTGCTGAGAGACATATATTGAAACAAAGTTTATTAGTAAATCAACCAGCCTAAGCATATGGAGAAAAACTGTTCTCTATTTCCTTGATGAACTCATTTTCTTGTAACAATACCATTATCATGCCAACTTTGCTGTGTCACAGTGACAAGTCAGAATTTCTACGTACTTGTGGTTTTTTTTATTGGCTCCACCATTTTTGATGCAAAATATTATTAGTACAGTAAACAAGGAAGGTTTTTATGCTCCATAAATCTTTTATTTATTCATATTGCATAGGCATACCCTGAACACCTGTTATCTTTCCTAATGACTGCTTTGACATTTAGTCAATACATTTGCTTCTACAACAGAAAAAGAAAGTCATCTGAAAGTGGTTTTTTTCCATGCCAAAAGCTGAAGGTATCTTTTTGTTGAGAAGCAGCACATACCCCGAGCAAAGTTGTCAGGTTCAAGTTTCTGCCAAAATAAGGAATAAGCCTCGGACACTCAGTTTTCCACACACACAGAACTGGGATGGGAATATCCTCACAGTGCTGACTGGGTTGTGCACACCCACATTTCACCCACTAACTCTGTGACTCAGAAGGGCTTCAGAAACTAACAAGCAATCAAAATCACTTCTTTTACATGAGGCAAGGTAAATGATTAAGTTCACCTCTTCTTCTGGGTCATTTACTTCACTTTCATTTCCAGATTGTTCCTCTGTCTCTGCTCCACCTTCCTCCTCTTCTTCATCCTCTTCCAGATTCTCCCCTTCCGTAATGGAATCTTTGGAATCTTTGTCATTCACAATTCCTGAAATTTGGAAAAAGAGAATGATTTAGAACATCAGAAAACATATAACCACTCAAGTTATACGTGGAAGATCACTTAAAAAGTCCATTGTTACTGAGTACTGAAGCTTCCCATTAGTCATAATATTTGACTTCCGAATGAAACATTTCCCATATAGTTAACTTAGTCATAAAGGGTAATAATGTCCTGTCAGAAAAGGAGGAAAACATTAAAGAGAATGCTTAAAATCTCCCAGACAACAGAAGAAGCTGTGCAAACTGCCTCAGAACATCCTCAAACTGAATGTGGACCCTACTGAAACATGTACCAAAGTCTGAGTCCAAACTACAGAGACTACAAAACCAGCAGAACCCAGAGACATGAAGCCCCTGCAGTCTTCTCTGCAGTACTTCCCACTACTGTCAACTAACAGTTTTGAAACAACAATTATCTCAGCCTGTAATAAACCTTTATGATTCTCTCCTAATGCTCTGAGGCTGCACTTGAACCTATGAGGATGTAGGTGGCTTTATGAAGTCTCTGGGAAAGCAAAGTCTCTTCTAAAAGCATTACATAGTGTGCTCATCCTCCTTGCTGACATGATTGACAATTCTTACACTTGTGTTTTTAGTTCATTTTGCAGTTTCTCTTCCTGACCTGCTTGTCTTCTGCCCCTCAAGATGTTTTAGTTTACTCTGTCTGTAAAATATCAAACATAAGTATCTCCTTTCTTTCAGTAAGGCATCCTTCAATGTAATACCATTATCTGTACCATTTCCACAGAAGTGAAAAAGAAGTTTTAGCTTTTTTTCAGTGTTTCAGTGTCCAGTCTTAGATACAGATTTCAATCAGAATGTTTTTAAGGACTGAGCATGGTTCTGATTCAGGAAAAAAAATAAGATCTGTTTTTAGAGAAGGACTATAGCAGTATTTAAGTCATCCAATGCAAAAGCCCCAAACTTCCAGCATATGCTATTGTTCTCATACATTCTTTTTTTCCTTTCATTAATTTACAAAGCCACTTAATCCTCCAGAGGGATTGCTGATGTCAGCCTTCTAAGCCACTAATTTTTCTAGGACTTTACTGAGGAGTCAACACAGTTACTATGCAGGTTGTCATTCCTTTTTTGACATTACACCAACTGCACTTAAGGTCAGCCATTAGCATGAAGTTTTGTGAAGCTCCTATTATTTGCAGGAAGTGCTGAGTACCTTTCAAAAGAATATTACAGCTTATATAACTACTTGTATATTTCTTCCTGGTTATCATTTTGAGAACATGAAAGCCATGAATTTAGATCATACCATAGGGGAATTCTAATCTGCTTTTCAGTTACTACGTAGGGAATTTCAAGGCATGTCAATTAAATAAACAGCGTATTTAAAAAAAGTTCCTCCTAAAGCAGAAGTTGCAACATTTTATGTAGCTATGAGACACATTCATCCCACTGAATTAAAGGATTATTCTTAAAAATTGAATTTTTCCAAGTAGATGAAGTACTATTAAGGCTCTAATTAACACTTAGTAAGTCTAAAATTTACATATAAAATCTTTTAATGAACAAGGTTGTTTTCAAATAAAAATGGAAGATTAAAAAACAATTCCATTTAACAAGTAATGAGCATGGTAGCATCAAATATTTTCTAAGAATGGATATGTACAAGAGGTTTAAAGGTTACTATGATGGTTACAGTTTTAGATACTCACTAATCAGTATATTTTCAACAGAGCTGTGCTGCCAGCCCAACTGTTTTCTCCTGAAATTAGTGTGCTTCCTATATTTTTCTGATTAATAGTTTTCTTCCTCATCATTTGCACCATGTGACTGCATAAATTAATACACACACATACACGCTTCTGCTCTCCTGATACTACTATATTAAGAGTATTCATATTGACTATTTTTTATAACATTCAGTACTTCAGAATTATGGAGATTCTGTGTGATATCCATGGTGATTAGAAACATGCAAAGAAGTTACAAAAATATTTCCATCATGAGAATAAAATAATCATAACAATACTTACACCTGCTACCATGATAAAGAGAAAATTTTAAGAACTACAAGAATTGTAAAAAATACCTAACTTCCCTTGCACATTTTCTTACCCAATTTTATTAAGAATTCTCGTTCCAAGTCTTGCACCTGTCTGACAGCTTCTTCCAGAGAATTGCAGAGTTTTATCTTTGGTCTCAGCAGTTCCAGTGTATCACTGATCATATAGTCTATGTCTATAGGAAAAGGGTGGTCTTTCGTCCAAACATCCAGACTTTTTTTCCACCACACATACCGCTAGAATACAAAATATTCAAGTCAATTATACGCACAGATGTTTATATACCATTTAAGCCATGAAGTTAAAAATGTCACGTTTGTACAGTAGAAAGTGCAAAAGATTTCACATCACTCGTCCCCTATTTCATGCAACTGATTAGATGTTCTTGTATCACTAAAAACTGTTTGATAACACTGGATATCACAAACATTAAGAATGTGCTCCTTCTATCCTGACTACTGTTACAAGTCTGAAGACTGAACAAAAAAAGCCCTGGCAAGAAAGTGCCTTCTCAGGGTAAACTCTTTCTACAAGAGATGAGCACTTAACAACCAGCCAGCTTCCAATTCTCTCCCCCATGTATTTTCAAGAAAATTAATTCCCCTGAAGGCATATGATGGGCAAAAGGGGGGGAAACATCACAAAAAAAAAAATCTTTAGACTGCAGCCAGCTTCAAGTGACTTACCCAGTTTGCTTTATAACAAATTAGCATATACCTCTTACATTAACGTTGTAAAAAATAAATGCTGATTTTAAGTGAACCTAACAGTAGAACTTGAGAACTAAGGGGCTGCAAAAACTGCATCTGAAAACGAAGTATGAGGACAGAATCTTACTTAAAAGGTGACATGCTCAAGAAGAAGGCCTGCTGAAATTACTAGGTGGAACAGAAATATAATGATGTCTTCCCCAAAACATTTATTTTTGCATTTACAGCGAACAACCTGGTCAAGTGGGAGGTGTCCCTGCCCATGGCAGGGGGCTGGAACAAGGTGATTCTTCAGGTCCCTTCCAACCCAAACCATTCTGAGATACTATACTTCAAAACATCATTTTCCACCTTGCATACAGATGAGGGATTTGATTCCTTAAAGTTTGAAATAAGTTGTTATCACCTTAATTTTTATTTTTTAATCCCCTTGTTTTAGTATAAATTATAGAGAAAAGCAGAAAGAAAAAGAAATTAACTCAGCAAGTTTTAGCATGAATTCAGTGGTCTGGAATTCCTCATTTCAGTGTTTCAACACTCATTATGAAATCTTTTCCCCACTTCATTACATCTATTGAGTCAGAACTTTCTTTGCTTCAACTTGTGCCCATTACCTCTCATCCTTTCACTGCGCATGCCTGAGATGTATCTGACTTCTCTTTCTCTACAAAAACCGTTAGCTGAGGAGAGCAACCTAAAAAATCTTCTCCAGCTGAGCAAACCAGCAGTGTGAGCACTGAGAGCCTCCTGATCATTTTGGTATTACTCGACATACACATCACTTGAAAATAAAACTGCTACCAGACAGACAAGATTCTTAAAATTATAGTGCTAGAGAACAATGAGAGAAATATGTACCAGACTGACTTATATTAGCTTGCTAAAGAATTCTACAGAACTGTGTAAGATTTAGAATACCTGAAAATATACAAGGAAGCAATCAAGTTTTCGTTTGCTGGATCCTCTGTCAAAATACTGCCCACAGGTATCGAGGATAGTACAGACGAGTCTGATTCTGAAAAGATGTTCTGGAGGGTCCAGTGGACTAGGACTGCCATCAGGGTTCACACCAAACGAGGTGAAGGAATATAGAGTTCTAAATATTACAGCAGACTCCACCATTCGGTAATTGTAAAGCTCCCCCAAAAACTTAGCACTGCTGATCCGCCGCTGGTTAAACTTTGGTTGATTAACCTTTATCAAAAAAGAACAAGAAAATTCACTCTATCATGCAGACACAATAGAATATTAAAAGACCCAAACCCAACAAACCTTTTGCAAAGAAAAAAGGTGCATTAAAAAATTGATAGAATTGTTTATAATAAAAGATGGTTATTTATGGCTACATACATTATACAAAACTAAACATTAAAAATTAGTTATGAAAGCTGGTTAACTAGTATTTAAGTTCCAATACATTTAGCATACACTCCACCTTAAATCTATGATGACTTTTCATCACTCAGAGAATTAGTGTAATTATAGTATCTATTAAAATATGGACTGGTCTCCAAAGTAACTTGAAGTTGTGTAGATCTGTCTAGACTGTGAAAGAATAAGCTCTATGCCCTTACTATGATAACGGAGGCTAAACAATTGTCTTAAGTAATGTTGTTAGTTTGGTTTTGTTGGGGTTTTTTTGGGTAGGGTTATTCTATTAATTGAAATAAACCTATACAAAGCAAATAACTGAGGTAGAAGGTCATCATAAAAAAAAGAGAATCCAAGGATTCCTTTCTTTAAGCAAGATTATTTTAGTTTTCCTTTCGACATAAATAGACGAATACAGCTAAGCAAGAATACTGGTTGTTTACCTCCATTCCTAGTCGAATATCCTCTAGCACTCCATCCACAACATGAATTCCAACATCTTCCTGGTAAAGGACCAACCCTGCTAAGAGGTTGGCTACACAGTGAATACTATTATATTTCACATTCCAGATGTTGATCATACAGCATATAACATAGTCCTTAACTTCTGCATCCTGCCAAGGCAGCTTGCGCATCTGTCTCAGGACCTAAATCAAATTTTAAGACAAACTTCACATTTTAGCAGGTAAAATATCATATATGTTCCCTGTCATGCCCCATCTCTCCTGGTTGGGATGAAATCCCTGCCTGCAAACAACCTCGTTCTCCCTTCCAGGCATTCTCCAGACCTGCAGTGGCTATGGAAGACTTTATGTATATAACCCAACTGCTGTCCTCAAGCTACTATCAAGGTGTCCAAGGTTGTTCCATAATTTCCTTGCTCTTACTGTCAGTATTTAACTGAAGCCTTTTTTCTCTTACTCTCCCATCACAATGTACAAAACACAACGACTTTCATCTCATTTCCCTTTGTTCAGCACTTGATGCTGTTGAGAACACAGGTCCACAACTGGAGCTTCAACGTCTTCCAATAAAAGAAATGAAACCAACTTCATCATTGATACAAAAATGATCCCTCTTCCTTGCAACTGAAAAAACCATAACCCTCCCCAAACCTTTTCCAAAGTTACTACTACACCACTTTCAGTAAAAACTGTATTAAAGATTTGAAAGGATTTACCTTCTCTGTGGTGACCTTGGAGAGATCCTTGTAAAGAAGCTTACGGATATATTCCTGTAAGGGAGGACGTTTTTTCTTCACAGTTTTTTCAGCTGGAGGGGGATTACAGTAGTAATAGGCATTTTCTACCATTGTAACGTAGCGTGCATCAAGATGCATTGCTTGTTTTTTCCTCATCATTTGTTCCTGGAAACAAATGCAAATGACCACTGAGAGATGCTGACATACCATATTTTCAAGCCAAAGACTTTTAGAGTTACATTTGGGATACAGTAAATAAGAAAGGTTGCAGAAAAGTAAGTTAAAAGCTTGGGTAGAGAGAAAAAAGGACAAAGTACATATATATGGTTCTGTGTTGCCCTTTCCATGGTCATTTTTCTTTATGATCCCTATTTTTATAATGGTTCACCTGTGGTAAAAAAGGTTTCAGAAAAGTATTTAAAATTTAACTCAAAATCTTAATGCTACTGTTCAGATAAATGGTTGATAAGATTACAAGCAACTCCGTTTAAAACATTATTTAACTAGAGTTTACAAAGTAGCTCAAATACTGATGTCTTTGCACAAACACAGTGAATCATCATAAGACTGGCAATCTACTTTTTACATCAGCATGTAACTTGAGAGGTTTTGATGGTTTTGTATGAATTTCCAAAGGTTTAGACAACAGAATTTTCCTTATTCCATGCTCCATTGCTGCTGTTTACCCAAGCAGAATCGACTGCAAGAAACAGCACCTACCATAAAGTAATGTTTCAGGAAAAAGCAGATGAGTCAACACTAATTACTGTGCTTAATTGTCAGGACTGTACTGCTTTTCCTCACTTAATACAATCTTTTCTCCATACTTCATTTTAGATATGTAAGCTAAGGTTTATTTTGTGGGGTTTAAAAATTTCTTTTATCTAAAAATTCTGTACGAGAACTGAAATAGCAGTTCTAAGCTGCTGATTTTCACAGTGGAGGAGGAGCTTAATTCCATTATTAAATACTTTTTAATATGCAACTGCGTATTCATAGCTATATAGGTGTAATTCTGTAAGTTGCATTAAATTTTTATGTACATCATATGATCCTATCTATTCTAAATCACTCTATGGTGGTTCATCAGGAAACTGCACTTGTTTGAACTTTAACATTTACTAGAGATAGGCTACACAGTAATTTACAACTTCAAACAGATAAACAAAATTAACATGTAAGTACTGTTTCATCCCATCCCATCCCCCCCTCCACATGTTAGTATATCCATTCATGCAGTCCAGTAAACTAACCAAGAGTTTAAACCTCCTTTCATTGTAGGTGAGGAAGCAGTATTTTTCATGCTGGTGGACTTTCCACTAAACTCGAATAATTTAAAATTTTTTTTGTAAGGTAGTGATTCAGTTCAACTGAAATGCCAATGTATTCAAACAACTCCTTAACCCTGAGTTTCAGCTGCTAATTCAGTGGGGAAGAGTAGCTGTGTGTAACATAGTAACCCAACAAATAATGTCATTTTCTTCCTGGATTTTAGTCATCTATCACCAGGAAGGTCTCCATTTGACACCAACTGTAAGGCATTTCATTCTTAACCTTTTCCACAACACAAATGGTCTTTCCTTTGATTCCCTGAGACTGTTCCTTTCCAAATGGGAAATTTCTGTCAGTAGCAGTACATTTTCCTACAGGCACCTAACAGATGCACAGCACTTAACGACTGAGTACATAAATTGTTTTATGTGGGGAAAAGCCACTTAGAGCGGAAAATTCTGAAACCTTCCCATGACATGTATGTTAATTGTTACCTTTGAAAATTTTTCACCTTTTCTAGATAGATCAGGAGAAAATACACCTTTGCTACCTTAAAGACATTTATGACACTATACTATAAACTGAAAATTAAGTGGGCCGAAGTGAAACAGAACAGAGAACATGGCAGAAAGGCTTGCAAATAACATTTAAAAATCCCTAAACCTACATAATTTGTATACTTTCCTGTTATAAAAAGTTGTACATTATACTGTAAATAATAGTTTATAATTAAAATGTTTCTTCCCAGAAGAGATAATAGGCACTACCTGAAGTCTCAACATCACTGTAATTTATTGGGTTTTGAGCAGTCCTGAGCGTGTATTCTAACTGTAAGTGGACTGTATTAGTCTTAATCTCTAGTCTGTTAAAAATCCTCAGCATTTCAAGAAACTGTTTCAGTCGTTTTTCAGTTAAGGCAGGAAAAAGAAATCATAACAACACATTGTCTATAGTAACAAAAACCTTCTTGCAATTCAGAAGAAAAAAGCAAGACCTGAGGTCTAAAGTGTTTTAAGCTCATCAACTACTTTGGGTCTTCATTTTACTAGGCTAAAATGAAGAACTACACAGGTAAAGCATTACATTTGAAGATTAGGTTCCCATTTTTCCTCTGATAAAAACAGACCATGAACAACATTAAAAGTATCCAGGTTAAAATATTAAAACCGTTTGGATTTTTCTTCTTGGTGAGTGACAGAATCTCTCTGCATGTAACATATACTGCAGAATCATTTCAAAAGAAAATCTGGTGACCATTAAGAAAAAAAGAAGAAATAAGTAATTAATCAAAACCTAAGCATCATGAAAACTCCAATTTAGGAAAGCATTTCAGCATGACTGACATTTAAACATCAGATCACAGTGAGATACTGAAACTGTTCAGCTTCTCCTTCCCTTCACTACCTGCACTGCTCTGCCCTGCTACTCGTTCCAACAGTTCAAAATGAAAATTTCTAATTTCCTGAAGCACATTATTGCTGTAGTGAATTAACAAAGCTCTACATGAACTGCATTTACTTTGCCACAGCCTCTGCCTGTACAAACATCTCCCACAGTTTCAACATCACCTATAAAAGGAGTCACACCAAGAAGGAAGCCACCGTGTTGCTTAAGTTCTGTATATTTACCAACACAAGTGATCTGGCCCTAAAGCTTAAGACAATTGTCTAAGTTAAATGGTCAAAAATGCATCAGGAGGCTTTTAATACCAAAATTTCAAGTATTCTTTTAGCAAGACCACAAAAGCATAATACAAGAATTTGACATTTTAACATGATAATATTACATAAACTTAGATCATGATGAAGCTGATCTTCCTTTCAAAGCTCCAATTCAAATAATCCAATTCAAGTAATTCATTTATCAACAGACAAACCCTAAAGCCAATCTAGTTTTACATTAGTATTACAAATTTCATAAAGGACACTCAATTTGAAAGATTTGCCCAGAAGACAATTACGAGAAATAAACAGTCCTAATAAAAGAAGAATCTCTAAATAATTGACAAAATATTAAGTAGTTCCACAAAACCAGGATATGATCACTAAATGTTTCTCTAGAAAAAGTTACTTAGTGCCACTAAATTTGTGATGCTCTTACAGAACACTTGACTTCTCAATAATTAATTTTCTCTTAATTACTTTTAAAAACCATTCTTAACTATGACTTTCTTCCACACCAGGACAAAGCAACATTGTCTTTAATACAAACATGCAGCTGTTTGGAATCTTATTACGAAATACATCATCAGCAGTAAAGATTAACACCAATAATTATTTAGAGGATCAACAGGCTTTAATTCTGCCCATAAGAGTCACTGAGTAGATCAGCTTTACAATTGCTTAGATTTTTACCACAAGATTGTAATCAGCTTGCTTTGGGAGAATCTTTTCCACAGTTCACACCAACCTGTACCATAAGACTATGATTCAATTTGTGTAAGACTATTTAAGTCAAAATTAATCTCTGTAGGTTTTTAGGGGAATGTGAGAAAACACAGCTATTAAGATGGGATGCAGAATATAAACCTATTTAGCCTATTTTACATCTTAAATAGATATTCCGAACTTATTTGCCATCTTCCACCTTCTCCTGGTTCCTCAATGCATAAGAAAAGTCTATTTATCCAAAACCTTGTGAGGCTTTAAGCCTCAGTAATTCCAACAGTGTTTGGTTTGTCTTACACTTCACAGTTAAGCCATGTTTAGCATTCATCCAGCAGATTCCAGAAATCCAGCTAACAATAAGCATTTTTGTAGTGCATAACACTAAAAGCAGTCGGTTACAAAAACAGCTCTGGTAAAAGCATTTAATTTTTCCTTATTTCTAAAATTTCTATTAACTACCAAAAAGTAATAGCAATGAGTAAAATGTCTTTTAAAGATAATGGAACAGTGTTTTTAGGGGAAAAATACTTGGTTATGGAAAGGAATGTATTTCACAATACAACATATCAGCTGGCAAACCTTTAGAAAATTGAGACTCAAACCTTTCAAGATACAAAGTACACTACTACAAAAAGCAAGAGCCAAGGAACTGGCAGTTAATTTGCCCATCTCTTTCCTCTCATGATTGTACCACCTCAACAGATGTTCTGACACTCAAAGAGGTTCAGAGAAAAACAGTATTTTGTGGAAAAGAAATTGTACAACAATATACCCAGGTATGCAACTGCTGCTCCATTAACTATAGCACGAGAAGAGACACTACTGGTTTAAGAGAAAGTGAATCTATCTATCTTTGAAGGTCTTCTTCAACTATGTCTGACTCCGTCTCTTACCTTGGACACAGTTTTAGGATTGTCTCTCAAGTCAGTAAATACATTATTCAGTTCCTGTTACTTTTAAGTCTTTGCCAGTACTTCCCCAGACTTACAGATCCCAATTCTAATCTTACTTTAATTCCCAATCTCTATTTCTAAAACTGCTTCTCTTAGTGTCTTTATCATAAACTTTTTCTTCACATTTAGAACCTTAGATCATTATACAGGGCATAGGAACCACCTCTTGCACAAACATCTTCACCTCCAGTTGAAATCATGTCTGGCTCCACTCACTATTATTTTTCCCCTCAAACAGTATTTCAGGCATGTTCAGGTACAGCTACAGTATTCTTTCAACCTCATCCTCTGGGTTTTCCCCTCTCTCTGAATTACTAGTTCTTGCAGTTCAAAAGCAAGAGCTTTTTACTTCAGAAATTTAATTCCTTTTTTTACATTTTCTTTCAAGTCATGAAGAGATTTTTAGGTCAACTGGAGTTCTTGAGAATAGTTTCAAAAAGAAGTAATTGCTTTAAGTCAGGACATGACATCCTCCCCATAAGACAACGAGTTTTCTCTTACCAAAAGAACACTAGTTCTTAAGTGAGATTCTGGTGATCTGAAGAGGAATCTTCCACAGGTTTCCAGCAAGGTACACGCCATTTCAATATGGTGATGAGAGAAGTCTGACAGAAGCATCTGGTATGTATTTAAATAAAAGCACAGCTTGTTAAACATCTTTTTCAGCTGCAGAAAACATTAAACAATATCTACCAGACTGGACAGTATGATGATGTTCTAAATTCTTTACAGAATAAATGAAAATGGATTTCACTGATCAGATGTTAGGATTGGTGAGGCCCTGGCACAGATTGCCCAAAGAAATTGTGGATGCCCCGTCCCTGGAAGTGTTCAAGGCCAGATTGGATGGAGCTCTGAGCAACCAGGTCTAGGAGGAAGGTGTCCCTGCCCAAGGCAGGGGGTTGCAACCAGGTATCTTTAAGGTCCTAACCAGCCCAAACCATTCTATGAACATTCAAAAGATTAATGCCATTTTTAAATTCTTGTAAGAACAGTCTATGGACCCCAAATTCAGGCTTCAGAAAAACAGGATGCTTTGAAAGACTGGCATAAAAACCCCACCTAAACTACCCAATAAAACTGCACAAGGGCACAGTAACCTCAGAGCACACCCAACTGCACTGTTTTAAGTTAAGCAATAACTATAATACAGCTTTGCATTTTACAGCTTTTTATACACAAGAGAAGTGAAATTGTGAGTGATTATGATTTTTTTAGGAATTCAGCTTTGATATCTAACAAGTCAATAAACAGAAACTTTTCACACAGAAAGTGATCTTAAGCTGCGAGTCTCAAGCACCCTTTATTAAAGGCACTTTTATTTTTTAAAACCTATTTTTAATTGGCAACTTGACAACAAAGTTTGAATGTTTATCATGCAGGCAAAGTGAAATGATGTGCCTAGAGATTAACACTTTCCAAAGATGTTTTGTCCCTCAACAAACAAAAGCACCTGCTAAAACGGCATGAAAGCCTCTCCTTGCATCACTGAAATGCTTTTTGCCTCCAGTCCCTCTCCCTTACTGTTATTTTCTCCACAAAAACATTCATTGAAATCAAGAAAATGAAAGTTTTGCAATGTACAGCAGATTAGTAAGTATCAACGTCTGCCATATTAACCAATAAAAGGATTAGCAGTTTGGTTACATCCAAATGTAGAAGTTTATTTTAATATATCCCTCCCATTAGAAGACGTAAAACATTTTAACTTCTATAGCAGCTACAGAAGTCTCCTTATAAACAGTAGCCACAGACACCAGGGTTTAAAACATCCCATGTAATGAATTCAGACAACATCAGCAGCAGGTAAGTGAAGGGGAATAGTATGGGGACACATTATCATACACAGGAGTACAGGACTACCACAACACCAACCTTTAAACAGTGGAGAGTATCGTTTTTGGAGAACATCTTAAACTTGGTAAGCTCACCAATAAATCTCACAGTTTTATTCTTTGTTTCAATGTTGATCTGGTCCTTTTTTCTTACCTAAAAAACAACCAAAAAATTGATTGTAGGCCCTCAAAAACACCCACTTCTTCTAAATTACTTTGATCTGAACATGCACAAAATACACTTGGGAATTCAGTAGTGCTTGCTATCAGTTTGGTTCCTCAAGCTCCACCTTTACTTCTCACTGGGTTTCCTAAAACTCTCCCTATAATCTTGTTTCTTCAGAACACTTTGAATTCTCTTCCCCATATCCCCACTCCCCAAAACAGTTAATTCCTGTAACGTATCTACAGCCATAGACCCTCCTCCTTTGCCACAGTGAAGTAGCGATAAAGTACTTTAGATTCTGTATTTTCAGAATCAGTAAGAACTCTCTATGGGAATAGGGCCACTTGCACTGTCCTCAAGGAAATATTAAACACGGATGGCTTTTCAAGTCAGATTTAGTAATGTGCAGAATTTTTCTTTTAAAATTACTGACATTCAGCATAAATTTAGGATGAAACACAAATATATATCTATGTCCAAACATAATCCACAAAATAGAAAATTGTATTTCCCCAACAGAAAGAGGTTTTTCTGAGAAAGTTAACTTTACATAGTTAAGATTCAAGTAAGTCTGAGCAAACTATACACATTTTTAATGTCAATATTAGAAAAAAAATTGAAACCTGTGCCACAGAACTCAGAAAATGGTGAAGGAATCACTGCTGTGGACCATAACAAGTTTGATTACAACACTTAAAAAAAAGTAAAGGAAACAACACTGAAAAATACATCTGTGTGGAAAATTTCTATGGATGAAAATTGTAAAATCTAATTTGAATTAAATACTGTATGACAATAGCAATCACTACAATAGTAGCCTTCTAGTGGGAAATGTTGAAACAGGTCAGGTCTCGTTTTAAAAGCAAGTTATTAAATTATAGAAAACTCTTAACGCAGATGGAACACAGTTTCTAATTTTTGTAACTTCTGTTGTAACTGTTGTACAGTTCATTTATATAAATACACAAGCATATATGGAAAGTTGCAAAAACTTCTCTTTTTCAAAGACTTATAATTACAAAAACTTATTTTTTCTAGAACTGCTGACCTGACAGAAAAATATTCACTGAATTTTCAAAGTATTATCTACACAACAAAAAAAGGGGTTTTTTTCCCCCAAAGGATAACTTATGAGATTGGTTAACCTGAATGTAAAATCTAAACCACCAGAACATACATGGAATCTGAAATCCCCTTTCAGCATGGAACAGAGATCCTCTGCTACATCAGACATACAGGGATGCAATGTGGCAACCAGTCTTGCATAAAATGGTAGCAAATCCAATCTACAAAGGAGAGGATAAAATAGACAATTTATAGACAAAAATGTATTTATGTGTACAAATATGGGTACCATTTTAATTGTGAAAAGAATCAATATACTGATAGAACTATACACATGCAATTTTTTTGGCCCACTTCAGACAGCAATATAATTTAAAAATAATACAAGAAAGTAAAAAACCATATCCTGTTGGAATACTTCATAGTTAATTTCCTTTTTAACTACTGCCATAGGTAAAATGCTAAATACCACCAACTACAGAATTTGACCTTCAATAAATTACCAAACAGAAAGAAAATTCAGATCCATCTCAACATGCAGAAAAAGGTTCTTACAGACAAGGCCATGGGTTATTGCAATGTATTAATATTTTTTCTGAAAAGCAGCAGACATAACCAGGGAGGTAGAGTATATCTTTACTTTTAAGGTGGGAAACTTCTAAATGAATGTAGTAGTTATTACATAAAACAAAGATGAGCAGAGGTGATGTGGCCACCCTTTTCCCCAAAACTCTGCTAGTACTCCCACAAACGGTAATATTTCCAAGTTTGCTATAGAATTTCCTTAGTTCATTTTCTCTTTCCTTAATTACATGCCTTCACACCCATTTCCTTTGCACATTTATGCAAACCAGCTGTGTATATATCAGTTTTAAATGCAGAGAAACCAACTGCACTCTGAGGCCTCATAATATCATTTAACAAGCTGAAGGAAGTATTTTCGGTTTATTTTCAGAATGTTAAGTTAATGCAGTAAACAGATGAACTCTAGAACAAGCCAAAGTTTTTAAGCGGAGAGAAACATCCTAAATTTACACGCTTCTACTGAGAAATTGCCTGTAAGGGAAAATGTATCTTGAGTTTATGAAGGATTAAGGTTTTCCCTACTGCTCAGGAAAGGAAAAGACAAAAAATGCTGACAAAAAAAATCCAAAAGCACGGTTGATACACAGAGCTTGTCCTGGCATAAAGCATCAAGATGAAAACCCCAAAACAAAGCATCCACAACTGCCTCCTTTCTTCTTTCTGCTTCTATGTCACTGGAGCCCATTTCCAAGACATTTAATACCTACTTACAGAAAAAGAGACAATTATGTATTTAAATTGTGGATTAGAAGCATCAGAATATACTCCCCCCAAAAAACACAACTAGGCAGCCTCCTGATAACACACAAGACTCCTGGTGAAACATTGTGGGTATCTCAGTTACCTATTTAACAGTTTTTATCTCTTTTGTTAATCAATAACTGAAGCAGTATTTACATTTTTCAAGCTTGTTGGAACACACAGTCAAGGCTCACTACCCACAGCAAATTACTACCATGTTATTAAGCATTTAGCCATTAACTTTGAGGGAAGTGAAATTATCACTACTTCACACACACCCACAAAAGCTAAACTAAGAAAGGACTGTGGCTGAACTAAGAGGGTGTATTTAACTGAGGGGATTTCTGTATGGCAACTCTTTTAAGACAAATACCAGAAAGCTTTATTCTGGTCTCAACAAGTACCTGCCTGCTGAGAGCTAATAATTTCATCTCTGTAAACTGAGCATACCTGGGGGAAAATTAAAGTCTTAGAGTACACTGTTGTTATTCTCTTACAGGACACAAAAGGTTTCTTCATGGGGAAGCATACTAAGACTGGGTATTTCTAAATAGATGAAATATAGTAAGGAAAAGCCTTGGGTTAATTACGCTGAAATTGGCAGTCAGAGATTGAGTTAGTTCCCTCTCAGGGGAGACAAAAATTCATGTTCAGCAGTGGAGACATTCCAGTATCAGTGGCACCATCTACTGGTACGTCCAGTACTTTGTTTCCCCCAGAAGCATTTATTTCTCTTGAGAAGGGGGAAAGAACTTAACTAAACCCCCACAAACCCCACAGTATTGCTTTCTCTTCCTGCTCTTTTGCATTATGAAGCAAGATCTGGCATCAGGGATGAGTCAGTCACTCTGAAGTCCATGTTAAGCACCCTGAATATACACCACCACAATAAAAAGCACCACTTCTGATCACTGCCACATAGACTACATACCATGGACTGAAGCCTAATCAGCTCTGGATCTCAGGGTCACATGAGCTGCACATCTGTAGAAGATCTAAGAGCATATATTTTTTCTACCATTTCAGATGTCAATTTATTTAAAAAAACCCCAAAAAAAGCCAATCATAAATCAACCCACACAAAAACTTTTCTCCAAGTCCTAATTGCTATCTCTCCAAAATGGATGCATCCAGAATTTTATGCCCAGGAAGAGTGAAGGGGGCATTTTGCGCATTTCCTAATTTCTGTGATTCTACAAGAAAGACAGCTTAAAGAATGGAGCAATGGAGCCAGGACTCTTGCCTCCCAAGCGTAATCATAATGGATAAAAGCAGTGCCTTCACAGGGCCTGAACAGGTACCAAGTGCCACCCACATTGCTCAGTGGGAAGAGAAGGATGCTGTGGAATTGGAATGTTACCAGGGAAGCACTTTTGTCTTTTATTTCTTTGCCAGGACATAAAACTCCTTGATCTCAAGCACATCCCTCAATTTATCCTCAACTGAAACAGGCCACTGAAACACTGATAAGTCAAGTTCAACTGAACAAAAAGGACCTTGCTGCAGAGAAGTCTCAGGATGAAAAGCTGACAGTAAATACACAGGAGGCTTGCAGCTTCTGAGTTAAAATGTGCACAGCTATTTAACATTTAAGAAGCAGCTAACTCCTGAGTTATGAACCAATAATAACACTAAAAACTTCTATGTGAACAACTGATCTCTTACTGCTTGTAAACTTGCAACTTCACAGATCACCATAGATGGCAACATCAAAACATACCAGAAGCCACAACAGCCCCTATATACTGCTTAACATTTGTCTAGAATTGTTTAGAATTTAAAGCCTAAGAAAAGATTTCAGACTTCTCATGGTGAAGTAAAAAAAAAAAAGTTACAGAATTGCAAAACTAAATAACTGTGTGTACAGGAAGATAATGCAGTTAGACAGCAAGAACCACACGAAAGTCCTAAAGCTGTGAGCAGTATGGGTTAAATCACTGTCTACAGTTCTGGATTAAAAGGCTAATATTTAGTTTTAAACCAATCCTCCAATGCAAATGCGAAAGCCACTCATACTGGCATTGAAAAATCTTTTTAAAAGGCCTTCTGTTCTATTGGGTTGGAGGTTCAAATCACAGCTGAAAATGTAAATGTGATCCATTCATCTGTATTCAACAGAGCAGGGTAAAGATGCATTCTAACACTGATCTACAGTGAGTTGAGGAAGAAATGGCCTTTTTTGTCAAATTAAGTTTTCTGTCTTGAAGAATCCTAATTTGTCCCAATCTATCCAACCCTAGTGGTAGCAATAAAGCTCCCTGGCAACACTACATAATGACCTTGATTTCACAGTGTCTGTGTTACTCTTCAAACACAAAACCAGTTTTACACTTTCTTGGTAAAACTGTCATGCCTGCACATTTCCCAAAACTGATCTCAGGAGAAGAAACAGAACTTATTCTGTTATTGAAATACCTCATTATGGCTGCAAAGAAAGCAGCTAAACATAGACAGCATTAGTTGATACGCTTGGAAACGAAATGCTTTTGGAAAACATACTGCCTTATCTCCAACCTCAAGGACATTGTTCCTCTGAAGCTTTCACAAAAAACCCTCCTCAGAAACATAACCATAACAAGCTTTCTTCTCCTACAATATCCTGGAGAGATATTGCAAAAATTCCTGGATTAGGAAAAACAAGCATGGAACAACAATAATGGAAGGTAAAGCCGTATCATTATGGCTCAGTGCAGAGATAGGCAGAGCAAAATCATCGCTAATGCACAGTACACAAAGCCTTGGAGCAGTGTGTTATAGAATATATAGAATTTTCTACATCAGAAAGGATTTTAAATGTTGATTTGAAGACACACAGCAGAACTGCTCTTTTACCAACTGCAGCAATACAGTTTACTTAAATATTGGGATAGGTTGCCCTTTCAAATTGTCTGCATCTATGGGCAATTCAGCTGGTATTTACATTCCAACTGCTTGTGTTCAGAACAAGCAGCTCAGTCAACATCCTGATTCTCCAGCTGAGTCACCCAGAGATGGGGTCACCAATGCAGGCAGATAAACACAACTGAACTTAAGATCTTAAAAGAATCAAGGTAGCTTAAGTATTCGTTAGTCAAGCAGGTCCCAGAGCAGACAGCAGGAAAAGGAATTAAAAAAGAATTGTACATCAAATGTTAATACTTCTTAATATTAGGAATAATTCATATTTATAATTAAGGATCAACAGTGAGAAGATCAGCTGAGCCATTCACTTCAGCGTTAGTTCCAACTACTGGAGACCAGAAACGTCACAAAAGTAGCAGCTCCTCAAGGCAACCCCCACTATCTATCCTGCTCTGTTGATTTCTGTGAGAAAAGTTAGTATTTTTAAGACTATTACTTTTAATACAGATCTGTAGGGCAATGGAATTACCACTGGGAAGACAATAAATCAATGGCAGTGTGGAGACTATACACATTTCTAGGAGTTTCTTAACTGTGTTCATAGTACTGCCTGGTCTGAGATACTAATTTTTTGATAGTGCAATACATCAGGAATGTAACTTTTGCTTTCATGCCATCCATGAAATCACACTGCTGAATTTACAAGCCATCATGCTGTTCTGTCTGAAAGGACCTCCTTTTGCTGTGCACATTTATGAGTTCCTCAGGAGCACTGTCATCTAGCCCAATTTAGCAGATTATGCAAAGAGAATAATGGATTTTCAAAGAGGTTCCTCCTTCCAAACTACACTGTGCTCTAACTGTCCACAGGCTCTAACACAAAAAAAGTGCAACTTGTCCTGAATTAAATAAATCCTCCCTTTTTGGTATCAGGTAGGTTTTGCTGTTGTTTTCACAGTTAAAAAAAAGTAATGAAGAGAGATCTGCTATAAACACCAAGTACCGGAAAAAAAAGAAATTCCTTATTAAAAACCATAGTTTTTGGCAAAATATTGTGGTGTGGATCATTGATCCTAAATATTTCTTTGGTGCTTCAGTATAAGCCACTCCAGAAGTGCACATCAGGAATAAACAAAAGCAACTTGGAATACACACTGGTTTTAAAAAATACATGCAGATGCTAAATTAAATAACAAATGGGTGGATCCAGCTTGCTCCCCTTCCATTCTTACCTTTGTCTAGGAACTATGAAAAGTGCTCGTACCAGTTTTCTTCTGTTGGCTTTCGTATTCATATTCATGCAAAAATCCATTGCTGCCTATAAAGAGGAAAGTTAATGCAGTACTTCCCCTTTAACAGAGTGGATTTTAATTAAAGCAACAGAAAATGGTTTTTAAACATGGCTTTTATAGAGCTATTTCTATCACATGCAGCTGCTTTAAAAATAACCATAAAGAAAAATCTTCAGTTTTGGCTGGAACTGACATAGTTAGAAAACATGTCCACTGAGAGGAATACAGACTGATTAAAAATTAATTCAGCTACTGCCAGACTCCAAAACGTAAAATGCTTATTTCTTATCTATCTGATCTTGCTTTATGGCTTTTAAGATGGAAAAAACTAAAATTATGACTGTACCTTGTCTATGAGGTCTCTGTTGACACAATTTGGAAGCTGCTGAAGAAAAGCATCTACTATGAGTTTTAAATGAGATCCAGTACTGGCTTCTTCATCCTCTTGTTCTAACAGAGAGAAATAAACAAGCAGCACACATCTTTAAGCTATACGATATAATCATTTATGAAGATATTTCCCAAACAGTGCATTTGTAATGTTTAGTTGTTAAGTATTCACCCCCATTATTATAAACACGAATATAAAATTCTGATTTCCTGACATCAGCTATGAAGATCTCACCAGATCAATACCCCTACTGTTATCTTCTAATTGCAAAACCTGTGGCATGCTTCAGAAATTTTCCAGACTCTCCTCTACGAATTTGGCACTTAACACCAGATTTTGCTTTTCCCACTATTTGGTACCACGAAAAGAAACCTTTGAATTCTTAAGAAAAATTCTTAAGAAACACAGTGCTGCTGTTTCCCCATGTCAAACGAACACAGCTACACTTTTAGAGGTGCCAAGGTGCCATTTGCAGCCCTTCACACATAATTAGAGGTTAGAATTGTTAAATCATGCTACGTAAAGCCATAACATAAGAAAAGTCTTTACCAATTCAAAAGGTAGAGCTGAATCTTAGATTTCAAGGAAAGTTAGAAACAGAAAATATTTTATTAGCACCCTAAGCACATTTGATGAGAAAAGTAATTTATGCACTGAAGTCTACATTCCTCTTTGTAGTCACTTTTCAGGCAACTGCCTTTACATTTGCTTACTTTTAAAAACTGTGTGAAGGAATCAGTAACTTTCACTACATAAACAGCTTTAAAATAATTTTCACTTGTATCTGTATGACTTGTTACAAAAACATTCATCACAATCCTAGCAGTTTCTAGCAACTAGTTTCATAAATAAATAAATAAATTCCCCTGAATGCACTCAACAATCTACAAACTAAAACAATCAAGTTCAAAAAACAAATCAGGAAGAAAAAGAATTCTTAAAACCAATTCTTTTTACCTTGCTCATCAAGAAGCTTCTTTGTAAGATCTTCTGCCTCATCTCCACAGTCCAACTCCAGTGCATCATCATTAATATCCAGGTTCTCCAGCTCCAATTCCAGGTCCTCATTCCCACCTGCTTCCTTATTATCTTTGGCATCTTTTGAATCTGTTTACAAGTTTAGTAGAAATACCAAATAAATACTAATAAATTGTTAAAGATACACAGTCATGATTAGAATACAGGAAGATTAATGCTGCTAAACCTGCATCTCTTTAGTGTCTTAATGGGAAATCTTTTACACAGATGAAGGAGAAAAAGGAAAAAGCAGAACAGGAGGAAGGTGTTGAAGAAATAACATGCTATTATAAAAGGTCACATAAAAATTATTAGTTTCCTTGAAAATAGTATCTGAATCTGATAAAGATTCAGAAAAGAACAGTTAATATTTTTCTCGGACCATGACACTGGTCCAACACTGAACATTTTTCCAAGAGATTACTACCTACAGAATTTTACTGTTCTTTCAGGCCTCCTTCCAATACCATTTCCAGACAATGCTTCATTTAAAAAAAAAAATTTCAAAGCAGATAACCTTATTAAAATTCTAAAAATTTTCAAAGCAGAGTGTGACAACTTCTAAACAGTGCACACATCATATGGAAATATAGACTCACAAACAAGTAACATATTTAGGATCACAGACAAAATTAGTCTGGAATGGACTTCGGTGGTATCTCCAGTTCAACCTTTTGGTCAAAGTGGATGAACACTATTCATACCAGATTTCTCAGGTATTTCTCCAGTTGTTTTAAAATATTAACACAAAGATTCCAGTCTCCCTGGGCAAGCTGCTCCAGTATCTAAAGATCTTTACAGGGAAATTTCAGAATTATCCAAACATCTGTCTTCTCTTACACCTTGAGACAGGGATGGTGACTTTTTATCCCATTGTACCTAAAGTCTGCACATGCCTGGTTGTGAATTGAGGGCTGTGTCAGAAGTGAGGAACCACCCAGGTCTTTTAAGCTAGTGAAATTTTATGCTGACAAAGTCACCTACCATTAATAACTTAGTAAGAAAGTAACAGTGAAAAAAACCCCAAACACTTAACATCTGCAAAAAAGGGAAAACTTCCCATTTCTCACAGAAAAGTTTGTGTTTACTCACACTGGTTAACCTCCAATTACTTGAAATTTAAAATTCTAACAGTATTAAAATGCATTTACTTTTTCTCTTCCTTAATAACCAGATATAATCCCTACCCCATCTAGTTTATTCCCTAAAAATTCATCCAAACTGGTGTACTGTCCTGATTACCACAAATTATTTCATTGGAGACTCATTACTTCCATCAAGTTTGTTTATCTGATGGACAAGATATGTTAAAGAAAACATTGATCAAGCATCCTACCTCTTGATTCATCTTTGCTGGAATCCTTGTTCTGGGAATATTTTTCATTATCTTTAAACAAAATTGCTGGCACAAAAGCCTTCAAGTCAATGAGATTCTCATAGAAGTTTCTAGCATCTTCATCTTCCCAGATACCCCCCTCCAAGTCATATTCTCCAGGCTTTCCTGGTGTGAAAATATCAATACCAGGTCCATGCTCTGCAAAAACAGTGAAACCATAAGAAAATTATTTACACAAACTTACAATCTTCTATGAGGAAGCACCTTAGAGATTAAGAGTCCTTTTAGGAAAGAGTTAAACTATTTATTACTACCTCTGTTTTCACTTAAATACTGCAATGCATACTTTAAAGTGTTTTTAACAATTCAGTCTTAGTATTAGACATATCAAGAAATTATCTTAAAATTGTAAATTTCATTTTAATTGAAAATGCAGACAGAATCAGAGAGGAAGTCAAATCAAGTAAAACTAAGCAGCACATTATGCGGTATTAGAAAGGAAAGTTATAACAGACTTTAATAACATTAGCATTAAAAGTAATCACTTTGAATATGATGAACTGTACACCACTGAGTTTTAAGAATAAAGTTTAAAAAGAACAATTTAAAATTTAGAGGCACTCAAGAAAAACAGCTTTTTAAGTTCAAGATCATTTAAGGCAAAAGATACTCACAATTTCAGTAACATCTCAACAAATCTCAAAGTTTAGATTTAAAGGCATTGAAAGCTGCACTTCTGCTCAGGAGGCCAGACAGCTACACCTACTGATTTATTTGGCTTAACAGTATGTTCCTGCCCATAACATCATGACCCAAAATGGACTTCAAACATATTTTTTAACAGTATTGGTTTTTAAAACTCTAACAGTTTTTAAATACTAAAAACTGCATAATATTAAATGGGAAGGATCAGGTTAAAAACATTTTTAATTTCCCATTTATCACTCTATTCCCAGAAACAAATCTAAAGATATATTACTTAGGCTACCATAACTACACAGAATATACAATAGTTATGGTTACATATTAGGCATAATTACTTTAACTTAAAAAAATAGATGTATTATTCATTAGCTGATATCCTTTGGGAAAAAGGCTGAATGAAATGAAACCAGCAGAAAGAACACGTTGTAAAAGGGTTTCGTTAGTTTTCCCACCACATCCAAGCCAAGTCCAGGGTTCTGTTGTCTTGCTTTAGAATCTGGCTTACCCTCGGGTGTTGGTTTTTCTTGGGGGAGGTCAGGCATGTTCTCATCCAAAAGATCAGCCAGAGACTGTGAATTGGCCAACAGCTTCTGATACGACATTGCAAATTCCTCATATTGCTTGTGTCGATCTTCGCTCAGCTCTCCTTTGGAGTGGAGAATGCGTCTACAAAAATCAAACTTACAGTAAGACCACCTTTTTCCTTAAAATATATTTGAGCTATACTGAACCACTATGAATTTCTCTGAGCAAAGCTAACCTGCCCTCTTTGAGGGAACTGTAAGAATTCTAGTTTAGACTGCAATAGCAAAGATTTAAGTGACACTATTATTTTTTCAAACCACACTGAATTTCCAACTTCAATCCCGCTGAAGACAGTACAGCCACAGAAGCTCCAGCATCCATGTCCAAAGAGAAAGGCCCACTTACTCTTTGCCACAATTAGGCTGTAACAGTACTAAAAAGACTTGAATAGTAAAATAAAACATTCAACTTAGATGAAAGCTGGATGAAAGCTGCTTTGCACCTGTAACAATCCATTTCCACATTGCTTAAATGATTACATACCCTATTATCACCAGCAGGGTCAAAAAATTTGCAAGCAGCCCACTGACTTTCCAATAAACCAAGTTATTTCAAGGCTATTGGTCCAAATTATGAGCAGTTACATTTGTTTCTTCAGCTGCTCTTTATTTTCTTTTACAAAACTGTTCATACTTGTTTTAAATAACAATTTTTAAAACTGAAGTCTGTTGTCAAAAGTAACTTGCATTTGAAGGAACCTAATCACTACTTACAAGTGCTGGAACTACTGACCAGGCACCCAGCACTGAGATGAAAGCATCAGAAGTCTGAAAAAAAGGTGCAAATGCCACAATTTCCAAAACAAGTTGTATCTTTACATTATCATCTATAGGATTCCACTACCATTAGGCTTTCATTATGCAATAGGCATACGGTCACAGTCTTGCCAAAAGATGCAAGCATTTTGTGGCATAAAAATTCCGAAATAGTTTAGGCAATGTCAGTTGAGGGATATCAGTTTTCTTGTTCCAGGTTAGCTGCAGAACAAGTCATCTTTGTACACATTTACAGGGTGAGCAACAAGATCCCTTATGCCTGCCCAGAACCAGAAGTGGACACAGGTGTCTGGCTAAAGGGCAAAAAGCACTAATGCTGGCAGAAGTTCTATTTCTCACTTATTTAACATGTATTGCCTGCTCCTGCAAAGTACAGCAAAAAAGAATTAACAAATTAAATAACCACTGACAATTTGTGAAATGCAATAGTTCAGTGTGGATTCAGGAAACACATTAAGTGCAAATTCATTGCTTTTTCATGGAGACCACTGTCCACTGCGTACATATTTTAAACTTAAAATATACCAGCAGCTTTATAAACATGAACATTGAAGCTTTGTGCTATTATAAAAAACCAAAAAAAGCAAAGTGCTGTAACAATAGTACAAGACTTTCAGTTCTCAATTTCAGTTCCAAGAAGACAACTGTTAACAAATTCAAAGAAGCTAAAGCAAATGAAGCAAACTTTAAAAAGCACGGTTCACCTCTGAATACAAGTACAGCACACAGTACTTGTCTCACTTGATGTCACTTCAAAGCACCATGAGGCAAGTTCAGCACATCTTTAGACAAAAGAAGTTTCTTCTATAGCTAACACTTATTTTTGAAAACTCTCTTTAGAATTTGGGAATCAAGTTGTTACCTTCCAATGACACAGCCTGTTAAGTTCTGTTGTGCCCTCAGCTGTGTAACCCAATGACCACCAGGTTTTATGTTACGTCTATATCAAAGTCACAGCATAACTCAAGGTACTTTTCCTAATTATCCATTTAACCAGCAACACTTGAGTCTGCTTTAATTTTACCTAAGTGATTCCACAGGTAACACAGCACTAAAGTACTGTTAATTTAGCATAGTAATTTTCAATTAATTCAACCAATTTGTAAGGCTTGAATCATTTCACAGTCGCTCTCCTGACACAGATAAATTGATGAGTTATTTACCTGACAAAATATCATAACCTAAACATATGACACAGTTGATGCACTAAAGGGAACAGTTCATTCCCCTACTCACTTCAATGATTCTGGAATAACAGTGTGAATAAAAAACTACAGCAAAATGGATCAGATTTTTAATACACAGAGAACTGTTTTAACCAATAGAATAATTGGTTGTTTTGTTAAAACAAAAAAAAAAAAAAACAAAACAACCAACCAAAAACACCCAAAAAAACCTGCCACCCACATTAAAAAAAAAAAAAATTCAAAAGCAAATAAGGAACCAACTGCACAATCACCTTCCCAAAATCCACAGTTTAGGAAGATTTCTATAGTACTCAAACTTCTTACTAAGCAAATTTCTGTCTTGCCCTCCCTCATGCTTTACACTTCCATAGCGGGCAAACGCCAAGAATTTGTTACAGATGATGTAAACAAACAAAATTTGGTAGGAAAGTTTTTTGATGTCTTATTTAACAAAACTTACTCCTCAACTTTTATTAAGGAGTTAAAATAAGCACCTCGAAGTTCAGAGAGAGAAATAACAGAGTTCTCTTAATCCACAGTTCTTCACATTCCTTCCCCAAAACAAAGCTTTGCACCCAAGTTCACAGGGATAACTCAGATGATGAGGTGCTCCAAGAGGTCCCTCATCTGCCCTTGTCTGATCTACTCAAAGCAGGCTCAGTGATGAGGTCAGACCAGGCTGCTCAGGCTCTGTGCAGTCACTTTTATCCAGTTATACAAGTAAATATTAAAGTATATTTCTCTCTCCCAGATCACTTACATTCTTTCTTCTTCTTGGTTTCTTACCATATTTTATACCTCTCAGAAACTTTTTTCACTTTATTTTCTGTCATATCATTAGGCTTTGTAACACCCACTCATTGAAACACCAGACAGAACCAATGTGCCCAGAACCAGTCATAATTGTGAAAGTATTAAGGTTCATATTCATTCACTTTGAAAGAATTACACCCAAGTCAGTAACACACTTTAAACTAGTGAGGTACTTGCAGAAATGACAGTACCTCAAGTCAGTTTATGATCCTGTGAAATTCAAAACTTGGCTGAGCACAGATAGGACTGCAGCACAAAACCTATCAGCACAATGGATCCTTGCTTTGGAAACATAAAAATTTAATGCCTTCCAAGCATACATTTGGCTCTGGATGGATGTCCAGCCTTTTAGCTGAAATATGTGACTATACACAGTAATATGGTCATTTCTATGTGACTGGAATGCTTCCAGAAGGGATTAAGAATTAATGTTTTAAAACCAGCATTTGGGTTTACGCTGGCTCCAATAATGAGAATTCAGGATGCTTTAACCCAACAATTATCAAACAACGTGAACATGGCAGAAATAAAATTATTCAGATCTCAAGGTCTGCATATTTATACCCTACAATATTAGTACTACATACAGATATTTAAGAGGACTTTTATCAAATTGTCTACACCCTCCAACATTTTAATACATTTATTTAATATATATTTTTCCACCTTGGAGTATAACAGATACCTTGTTAATTTAACCTATTTTTTCCTTCATGCTGGCACACTAAAAATGTAAACAAGCCAAAGCAATTGTGGCATATGCTTCGTTAGATACATGTGGGTGGAAAGGGAGAAATCAGATTATGCCAACTGGAAAAGGACAGTACCAGCTGGGAAAGCAGCATTGCTCTCCTGCTGATAAGGAAACAGCACCAAAGAGAGTAAAGAGAATTACAGCTAAAGGTCAACCTCCATTTTCTTTAAAAGATATTCAAAGAGTCTGTTTGGTGTCTGCTTTTTAAGTATTCAGAACAAATTTAGGACCTTTTTTAGAAACATTGCAGAACACACTTATCTTCTACACACTGCTAACAGACTTTGTTTATAAATACTGCAACAAATCTAGCCATTTCATAAATAAACTGTTTTTTATTCATAAGGAAAAAACAACATTCAATTGTCACCTGTTTTGTCTTTCAATATTTTGTAGCTCCCTGTGGTCCCTTTTCAGGTGTTTGGTCAAAGACGTAAAATATTCCTTCAACAAATTCTGGAAGGGCTGTTGCTTCTCTGGGCTAATTATCTCACTAGGAGGAAAGCTCAAGTTAAACTTCTCTGCAACAGTTTTTACTTTCCTTGGTACCAAACCAGCAATGTCATCTCCACAGTGCCGACAAAAGCTGATAACCACAGAAACATGAGTGTGGGATTCTCGATCAGCATTAATGATATTTTTAAGCTGCTCATAGATTAAAGACAAACCTTCCTTGTCAGTGAAAATCCCAACTATTGTCAATTCTGCAATGAAACGCAAATCAGTTCTTAACTTGGTAATGTTGGGAGTCTTCTCTTCTTTCCTTGCTTCAAAATGTTTTTTCCAGGCCTGCAGTAATGAAGGAGCAAAATCAGCATATCGCTGGTGAAAGAGGGAACACAAGTGCACAGCGCAGTTCACATCTGATATTTTCAGTTTGGCCTCCACAATAGAAGCTACTGCTTCTGCAATGTATTTGCTTAAATTCAGGCTATTAAAGTCATGGGACAAGGAGTCCCTTTGTTGCTCTGTAATGGTTTTTAGCTTCTTAACAAAAGCCGTGTTCTTCTTCAGACTGGAGTCCAGTCTGCTGAAGAAGTTTTCCTCGGGACGACTCTCCGGTGCATTCTGGTTTTTGCTGCGGAGCTCTTTTCTTGCCTGATGGCGCTCCCAAGCCTCCTGATGGAGCTGATGTGCTTCCTCTTTCTCCCTATGAGACATAAAAGTTAGTAATTTTTGTTACAGAGCCTTACTCTCAGGGTATCAGCTCAAAGGAAAAAAAGTCACAGTTGGAAAACATTCAGCAGTTCTAACACAGTTTCCCCTTACTCTTTTCTTAAATATTTACCAAGCTAATCCTAGAAAGCTAAAGCATCTGCTTCAGAAACTCTGTTTAATTTTTGTGCTGCAAAGGGCAAGCACTACTTGCTACAAAACAAAATTTCTCAAATATTTCTATGCAGAACATATTAATCCAAACAGACTTCAAAAATATAAACATAAAACTCCATTTACTACAGATGGAGATTAAATTCTTACAGATGAGGACAACAGCCTTTCAACAGGTTACTATATTCCACAGTAAAGGAAAATCTTTTATTGCCAGGCTATTGAAAGTACACAGAAAATTTGGAATAGGTGAAATATATCTGTCCCAGGTAGAATTTGGCTATGACATTGCCTCGATCTTAAAAGTGAAATATTTCAGACCTAAGGATGGCCAAATCCTTAGCTTTATTGGTCTAAAGATGCCACCTTCAACACTGTAATACCTTTGGATAACATACTAAGAAACATGGTCTTGGTAATATCACATATTAAACTGCCAGGTTACATTCTGAGTTTGCCATCAGGTATCAACTGTCTGTGATTGATTACAGAAATGACAGTCATTTCTCACTGCAGATTTGCTCCTGTTATGGTCTGTAGACCTGTTAAGAATCTGTATTCCCAATATTTTGACACTAACACTTCATCTTAAATGCACCTGCGCTTTCTTATTGTTCTGGTTTGGGCTGGGACAGAGTTAATTTTCTTCAGAGTATCCTATGTGGGGCTGTGTTTTGGATTTGTGCTAGAATCAATGCTGATAACACAAGGGTGTTTTCATTATTATTGGGCTATGCTTACACAAGGTTAAGGCCTCTTCTGCTTCTCACCCCACCTCACGAACAAGGAGTCTGGGGGTACACAAGGAGCGGGGAGGGAACACAGCCAGGACAGCTGACCCCAACTGACCCAAGGGATACTCCAGATCATATGACATCATGGTAAACATATAAATCTGGGGGAAGAAGGAAAGGGAGGGATTGTAGGAGTGATGGTGTTTGTCTTCCCAAGTCACTGTTACATTTGATGGAGCCCTGCTGTTCTGGGGATTGCTGGGGAACTGGGGCATGAATTCCTTGTTTTGGTTTGCTTGCCTGCACAGCTTCTGCTTTACCCACTGCACCGTCTTTTTGTCAACCCCTGAGTTTTCTCACTTTTACTCTTCTGATTCTCTTCCCCATCCTGTTGAGGGGAGGGAGTGGCTGTGTGGCCTGATGCTGGCTGGGGTTAAATCACAACATTTACTCAAGCATAACTGTGCTCTCCATGGTCATCACATGCAGAACACTATCAAACCCCCACAACAGAGACCACAGTAACAGAGGTTACAAGTGAAAACACAAAACCTCTTAGAAGTCATAAAGCACAATCAGACAGCCACATAAAATTGATAACAGTACATGCAACTTACTAAAAGTAACTCAAAACAGTTCATCTTTTGTAACTCTGACCACAATCCTGATACTAGAACTCCAGCATTTGGCACAATTAAACCTTTGAAAGACAACTTACTTCAGTTGAGCAGCTTCTTCTTCTTGTTTCTTTTTTTCTTCCTCCTCTTGTTTCTTTTTCTCCTCTTCTTCGAGTTTCTTTTTTTCTTCTTCTTCTTTCTTCTTTTGTTCCTCTTCTGCCTTTACTTTATCCTCTTCTTTTTTCTTCCGCTCCTTGTCTTCCTTCTTTCTTTTATCCTCTTCCATTTTTTTCTTTTTATCTTCAGGAACCTTTAAAGTCTCTCTCTTCATGCCAACCTTGACATCCTCTTTTGGCTTCTCCCTGGTGCTCACTGGTCGCCTTTCACTAAATTCTTTTTCTTTATTATTTAACTGAGATTCTTTTTCTTCCATATTTGCTGGCTTTTTGCGCTCAGCTGGCATTGTGTTACCCAGGCAAACCTGCAGAATCACAGGAGAATAAATACTTTTAAATTGCTGTTGATATTTTAGCCATTTTTCACAGTCCACCCATATTCACCTAACCCACAAATGCGTGACTCTTCAAAATAAAGGTTTAAGTTTTCTTGAACTAAGGAATGGACCTGTCAGGTAAACACTAATCATTTTATAAGCATGTTGTTCTGCAAAGCTGTCTTCAGCATGAATTGTGAAATAAAAGCATCTTGAAGTTTCTACAACCCAAAGAATCTAAGATCTTGAACATAAACAAGTCCATCTGAAAAAAAAAAAACTCAAGACTGATGAAAACAAAGTACCCCCAACTTAAAAATAAGTACATGCTTGATACATCAGCATGCACTTGCATCTCACTGACTTTTCTACACATCTCCTTCCACTACCACTACTTAGGATCATAGGAGAATGCAGGTTAGATGGGACCTCAAGTAATTCAACCTCCTGCTCAAAGCAGGGTCAGCAATGAGTTCAGGCAAGACTGTTCCAGGTTCCAGTCTTGGAAAGTGTCAAGGAAAGCAACAGCACAACCCCTCTGGCCAACCTGCTCCAATGTCCCGTTATCCTCACTGTGAAAAGGCATCAACTCACTTCCTTCTTTCCTCACCCCTCCCCAGATTTCCCCAGCATCTCTGCACTCAGCATAAGAAGCAGCTGAAAAGCAAGCAGTGCTGACTAAGCTGTATGCACAAACCTCCCTGCCAGCAGAGCAAACAGAAATAATATCAGAAAGGCGAAGGATAGAATTCCTCTCTCCTTCTACAGAACCAACATTTTGTAGGGGCTTTAGCCTCTTTGGTGTGTTTCCAGCACCCTAAGCTTTGGCATCATTTGGCTAAGGACAAAAAAGGTAACATATACTGAACACAAAAGGGTAAAATCACAGGACAATTTTGATTAGGAGGAAACTGTGATGAGCACCTAGTTCAGCCCCCTGCTCCAAGCAAATCCAATCAGTTCAGAGGCTTGGCTAAGGCTTTAGTATCTCCAAGAACAGAGAAGCAACGGTCCCCTCCAGGTACACTGAAAAAAAGCTTTTCCTAATACCAACCTGGAAATTGCCATGCACATACTGTGTTTGTTTCTTTCCATCCTGTCCCTACACAGCTTCAAGAAGAACCCAGCTTCATCTTCTCTATGCTCTCCCATTAGGTTGTTTTAAGACAGTAATAAGATTTTCCCCTCTCTTCTTACAGATCAAGAACCCAGTTCTGTTTCTCTTCAGATATCATGTCCTCCAGCCTACCTGTGTTCTTGGTGATCTTCCGATAGACTTATTTCAGTTTGCCAATGCCTTTCTTGGGAACAGAGAATCCACATCTGGATGTGGCAAGCACTGAACAAAGGGGGAAGACTCACCTTCTTCAGCTTTATGGTTAACTCCTGGTACTACAGCCCAGAATGCAAGGGCATTCTGCTGACTCATGTCAGGGTCAGATGGGCCAGTCAGGACCACAAGAGGCAGTTAGAACCACCTAGACTTTATTTACTTCAGGCTAAATTGATTTCTTAAAACCATAAGTAATTTTCAGACATTTACATGCTTCAAGTTAAATGCATATATAGGTGAGATTGATAGGACACCACTGCATGTGATGCCTTCTGATGAGCCATCACTGTTTTTTTATTAGTAACACCAGTTTGATTCCCAATAGCCACCCCTACTTTTGCCTTTCTAACATTTTACTCTGGATGATGAAAACATGCTAGATTCACCAACGCCCTGCATCTACTCAGAGTGGATAATGAGACACTTGCATTTTAATCTAATGTAGAGTGCTTCTGGTATTAACTATTTTGAAATATGTTTATAAATAAGACTACACAATAAAGAAGATATGTTTTTTAATAAGCATTGCACAATCCCTCTGCCATCTCCCAAACAATAAAATGAGAGATTCATATACTGTTTATCCCACCCAGATGAAACTCTGTATTACAATATTTAAGGTGCTTGTCCAGGGCTTCTGAAGAAAAAATGGTTTGCAGAAATTCACAGTATCAGTATTCACAGATGTGCAGTGACAACTTATCAATGGGGAACCTATTCAGGACTTGGCCTCTGGCAGCAACTGGCAACAGCACCAATGGAGAAACATCTCCGACACTGATTTATGGAAATCAAATCAGCATTGCTTAAACAAGCAGTAGCAAATTTGGCTCCCTAATGCATGTCTACAGCTGTAAGATTTCGGAGCTCAAGATCTCAGAACTACTTGAATTCCAAAACCACTGATCTTAAAACAGTATTATTATGAAATCCGTACTTAACCAAAGAGGGAAGAGGTTCCCTATGTTTAAAGAAATGCTGGAACAGCATGTCACAATTCCAATACTCTGAACAAAATACCCAGCTACACATGTAACTTTTAACAACACGGTCATTTACCACAATCATGATGGTACTTGAGCTCTTACTAAATTTAGGAACTCAGAATTCAGCTTTAAAGACGTATCTGATGTTTGCTTGTATAAAAGCAAACCAGAGAAGATGGGATACAAAGAAAAGGGATGGAGCATAAATGGGCGCATTATGGTTTTGACCACAAGGCAGTACTATCCACTTTTTCCCAGTGAACACTGATGACCAAAAAAACCCCAAAAATCTCATTTTACAATAGGTTTTTGTTCTGTATGCCAGAACAGGTATGTTGCAATACTCCTCACTACCTGCTACATGTACAGCTCCTTATCTCCCAAACCTTTCCGATGGCTCTGCCAGCTCGTTTGTGCCGACACCAAACACCCTCGGGCAGGAGGAGGAGGTGCAGCCACTGCCTCCAAGCTACACCCGGGCTGATCCAGCATGGAGCTCCAGACGGGCTGATCCGGTGTGGAGCTACACAAGGGCTGAGCTCTCAGCCAGCACAGAGCTTCTGTGACAGGCAGAGTAGAACTGTCCCACAAGCAACTTTCCCAAAAGTTGTGGGAAGCAGGGAAAAATAGGAACAGGCAGCTGGCTCGCCTGTGTCTCCTTTCCACAGGAAACAAGAAGATGGTATGGAAACACTAAGAGAAACTTAAAGATTAAGACAACTTCAATTTAACACCTCACATTTACATGAATGTACTGATGAAAAGGCACAATAATGACATGAACTCCGTAAGCCAACAGACAGGACAAACCAGCACTCATACCTGAAAATAAGGAAGGACAGAGAAAACAGAGACAAGACAAACATCCCTATGCCTTTGGACTCCTGGCAACCCATTTCTGTGGAGACCCTTACATGCTTTAACATTCCTTCTTAGTTTCAGCACGACACATAATATTTTTTCAGAGGGAATTATTTATCTTAATTTTTCAATATTTGACATACCTTGACTCATTTGCAGTTAAGACAATTTTTATTGTACTTAAGTTTCTACTCTTTTCTTTCATAACAAGCTTGGAATTTGAAAGAATGGGACTAAGTTCATGATACTCTGAGCTCAGAAACTTAAGAAATAGTCTTGAAATACAGAAGTAACGTTTAAAAAAAACCATCTATGTATTTACTCTTGAGGAAAGAAGAGAGTAATATAAGGTATTCAGCATCACAAATCTACTCACAATTCAGAGTAAAAGAATAAACATCAACACCTTGGCCCTCAAAGCAATCCTCTCAAGTCAATAAAAACTGTCTATTCTCAAAGCCTGCAGTAACATGATCCAGAATCCCCAACTTGCAAACACAAGTATGAGAGAAAAAAATACGGTTCTACTAAACTAGACATATAGAGATTTTTCACTAGAAATCAAATGGATCACATAAGCAGTCCCTTTTGCAGCTACTCAATTTCAAAAGATATATGGCAGATAAAGAATGCAGGCAAGATGTCCCACCTCTGACTGGCTGAAAAATCTCAAAGAGCAACAAACTCCTCCACCACTAGTTATCACACCACTAGAAGGCTGTAAGTTTCAAGAACTGAAATGCAGTTAAGGTTCTCTTAATGCAGAGGGAAGGTGGATAAGAAAAATACCCAGGTCAATGAGGAGAAAAGAAACTTAGCCACAGGTTTTGGAAGATGAGACACAGTACACAGAAAAAAAACAGAGTACAGAGAGAGGAGTCCCCCACACAGTGGCAGGGAAGGTTCACAGAATTACAGAATATCCTGACTTGGAAGGGACCCACAAGGATCATCAAAGCCCAACTCCTGGCACTGCACAGGACACCCCAAGAGTCACACCATGTACCTGAGAGCATTGTCCAAACGCTTCTTGAGTTCAGACAGGCTCGGTGCTGTGACCACGTCCCTGGGGAGGCTGTTATAGTGCCCAAGCACCCTGTGGGTGAAGGACCTGTTCCTGATATCCTACCTAAACCTCCCCTGACAAAACTTCAGGTCACTGACACATCGCCTAGTCGGCCTGCCGAACAGCCGGGCACTTTTACTTTCGCTTCTGTACCTCTCGGGGAGAATGTTTTGCTGCCAGACTTGCAGGAACGCGCTTTCCACCGTGAAACAGAGGCCTATAGACAAAGCACTAAATACAAAAAGACTCCTTCGCTACCACCCCAATCCCCGCTCGCAGCTCTCCCGCAGCCCAGGCCCTTTTCCGGATGGAACCAGCAGCTCGGGAACAGCAGCTTCCTGTCCTTTCCCGGCCTCCCTCTCCCCGTGCCCTCAGGCACCGCCACCCGAACCTTCCCTGCTCCGAGCCCCACGGCCCCTCCACCTCCGGAACCCTCCTCCCCGTGCCCCTCCCAGGCCCCTGTGCCCTCCTCCGGCCCTCCCCGAGACCCCTTCCTCACACACGCCCCAGCACCACCCTCCCGTCCCGTCGGTGCCTGCGGTACCTGTGCCCGGTGCCGACATGGGCCCGCCCGGCGCCGCCGCCGCCTCCTCCTCCTCCGCCCCTCCGAGGCCCCCGAGCGCTTCTCCCCTCACGGCCGCCGGGCCGCCACTGCGCTGCCTGACCCACGGCGCCGCCCCGACCGAGCCCACCGCACCCGCCCCGCCACGCCCGGGCGCGAAGGGAGGAGCGGCGCCGCTTCACGGCGGCAGAGCCGCAGCTGCGGGCGGCGCGGAGCGGCGCTTCCCGAGGGGCGGGGGTCAGGCAGCGCGGAGGGCAGCCCCCACGCGGGGCCCTGGCGGCGGACGGGTTACCGGGAGTGCGGAGGCGGAAGGGGAAGAGGAACGGGAATGAAAACGGGAATGGAAGAGGAAAAGAGTTCAGCCCCGCGTCCCTCACAGCGGCGGGGAAGGGGGAAATAGGCTCTGAATGTCACGTCCTTGGTGGCCCCAGCGCACGACTCGCGTTGTGGGCCCGCGGGACGTCACTGCAGTGACGTGTCTGTGCCTGCCAGGCGTCACGCCAGCCGTCATGTCGCGGGTGGGGCCCTCAGGCGTCACGGTGATAAAACACTGGGGGTGACAGTGGCTGAACACCAAATTACTGCCTAAGTGGTGGTTTAGTGGGCGTCCATTACTGTGCTCAGTTCTGGGCTCTTCAGTGAAGGGAGACAAGGAGCTATGCAGAGGGTCCAGCGGAGGCCACAGAGATGAGGCGGGCTCTGGAGCATCTCTCGAATGAGGAAAGACTGCGGGAGCTGGGCCTGTTCAGTCTGGAGAAGACTGAGAGAGGATTTCATGAATGTATCTTAAGTATCTCCAAGGTGCGTGCCAAGAGGATGGTGCCAGGCTGGTTGCGGTGGTGCTGAGCAACACAGCAATGGCCATGAAATAAAACATAGGAGATTTCACTTCAAATGAGGAAGAACTTCTTTACATTAAGGGTGGCAAAGCACTGGAACAGGCTGCTCATGGGGTCTCCCTCTCTGGAGACATTCTAAACCCACCTGGATGTGTTCCTGTGTCAGCTGCTCCAGGTGACCCTGCCTTGGCAGGGGTAGTTGGACTGGATGATCTCCAGAGTTCCCTTCCAAACCCACTCATTCTGTCATTCTGTGATTCTTGATTCTGCCACTGGGTGTGTTTTCTAGTCTAAATTTGGTCTCTCTGTCCTCCTGCCCAGTCACTGTTCCCACATGGACATTGAGGGTATTTTACAGCGGTGAATTTAGTGGCACAAAACTCTGATCTGTTGGAAACGCTCCCTGCCTGCGCGTCTGGGCACAGCATCACCTCTTGGGCAACTCTAAAGCTGTGTGAGCTGGAGAAAGCTGGCACAGCCCAGAGCTGCAGAGTGAGAATCTGGTGTTTATTTTACATTTCAAATCCAGGTTCTGACAAGCTTTTTCTTTGGGTTGGGAAAGCGTTTCCACCCCCCTAGGCTTAGAACAAGCCTTCAGCGATACTGGACTGTGACAGCAGGCGCAGGCCTGGGTGTGCATAATGAGATTATTCAGCTGTTAAAGTCGCTTTTTATTCCGAGGCAAGAGTCGGCCCCAACAGAAGACACTGTTTACTGATGCAGTTTTAGGTGTGCTCTGCCAACTGGTACAGGACTAGACAGGTTTTTTTTTTCCAGGGAAGACCTCTCCTCCCTGCTGTTTAACTTCATTGCTGATTTTGCAGATGTGTCTAAAAATCTCTTTTTGGACAAGCTGGAAAGGATGAAGTCATGCTTGTTATTGACACAGATCATTCACATGTCCCTGCTCACAAAGATCCCATATGCTTGCCAAAATATCTTAAACTACCATGCTGATTAAACTGATTCACTGGAGTGGAGAAGATCCATGGCAGAACATAGTAAAAAGGGGGAGAGAAAATCCATGTTAGTGTTGGCACTTTATTTTCCAAAGGCACCAATCCTTTGGCCCATCAATGGGTGGCTTTGGATTACTCTTTTCAGGGGAGATTGGGTTATATTAGGTTAAGTATCGGTGGCTCTGGCATTACATCAAGAGATGTTAGCTTGTTTTCTTTTGAAGCACGATGTTGCTGGCCTTTCTAACATGAATAAAAAGCATGATCACTGCAGCTTTGAAAGGAAAGCAAAAGCTCCTCCTGTGTTTATACCACACTCCCTTAGCTACAACTATGTTGGAGCTCTTCTCTTGTAAAGGCCATGCAAGCAAATCTTGTTTTACCTTTGGTAGCTCAGGGAACTTTTCCTCCTAAAGTACCTGTTTCATTTGTGCACACACTAATCAAGCTTTTGTACTGATTTACCAAAACCAAAACCAGGTAGATGTCGTTTCCTAAATCTCAGACATAAAGAGTGCCTTTTTTTTTAATTCGTGAAGCTCTTCTTCCCAAATTTTTTGATATGTTTTCTCAATTACTGGCACCAGGTTTTCACATAGTATTCAAATTGTGCTAAATACTGGCCTAATGTAGAATCTGTCCTCTATTTCCCTTGTAGCCAAATCCAGCAAATTATCTTCTTTGCCGAGTGAGTGGATATTCACATAATTTTTTTAGACCCATCTGGTTTTTTCTCATGATTTTTGGAGATTATTTATAGCCACTGTTTCCTGGAAAGGAGCTACATTTTAGTGCACATACTCTTTCAAGCTTTCACCTCGTCCTGTTAAAATAAATTGTGTTTGCTTATCTCCATCTTTACATTCAGCTTCAAGGTAACCTCTCTTCACCACTTAACCTCCAGCTGACAAACTTCATCAGCACTCAAGGTGTGGGCAGTTTTTGGGGGTTGATGTAACTACTGAAGTGGCAAGGGGGATCGTTCCTTTAGAAATACTCCCAGTGCTCCCCTTTTCCCAGGTAGTCAGACACTTACTATTTAGTATGTACAGCCTTAGTTTTGGAGCATTTCAAGTTTTTTTAGCAAGAGCATCATGTAGTACTGAATCAACCTCGCACAGCAGCCTTCTCTAGGACAGGCTTTGCGCCAGAAGAGTCAGGCTGGGAGAGTCACTTTGCATACGCCCTCAGCAGTGGTGTTTCTGCTGGCACAGGTACCACCTTCTCACATTTAGACATGAACCGAAGTCAACAAAACCTTTCCTTGACCTAGATACAGCCACAGCAACACTTCTGTCACGTTATCACATCCTACGCAAGATGATTGAGCTGGCAAATCTGCAAAGTACTTTAAATCTTTATTAACTGGATTTTGATTCACATAAAAACCCCAACAAGTTGACTTGATGAGATATATATTTCATAAACACCTGCTTAGACTTTATTAAACCCTTATTAAGGGAACTTATATATCCAAATATTCAGTTAGCTCCCTGAGATCCACATTGTGTGACTGAAACATCTCATTGGAGAAACTGGAAAATGTTTAATGTTCAAACCTATTCCTATCAGTGCTAATTGGGAAATATTCAACTAAGTACCTATTTGATTCAAAGCAAAACCATATTGATATCTGCTGTTTGACTGGTATTTGATTAGGAACTGTGGAAAAGTATTTCATCATCCTGTGATCTGCTTGCAATATTTATCTTTTTCCCCAAACACTGAATGGAAATATTTAACTGTATCAACCTTTTCTCCCTCTCTACTGTCAGTTTCAAAAAAAAATCACATAATCTTGCAGCATTGTTTTCAAGGTTCCTTCATTCTAATTGAAAAAAATACTAATATTCACAGCCACATTTCTACTACACTTTACTGTGTTGGCCACATGTCCACAGTCCTTCTGTAGCTGTATCCTTTTGCCTTCCTTGCAGCACTAGAGGTCATTTATTTTTATTTTTCTCCCAAATTGGGTTTTATAAATATGCATAAACCCAACCATATAGGCCTCAAGGAACACAAGTGACTCCTCTGCAAAAACTGTGAATATCATAAAATCCCAGACTAACCAGAGTGTCAGAATTGATTTCAGTTCTGAAATCCAGTTCCACCTGTTCCAAAGGCAAATACCATGATTTGATCTGGACAAAACATACTCTTTGATTTCCTCATTGTGAAGGCAACACAAGCAAAACCAAGCCCACAGAAAGGGAGTTTGCCAGTACCCCGGGCCTGCATTCACACAAAGTTTACAGAATCACAGAAGAGTTGAGGTTGGAAGGGACCTTTAAAGATCATCTGGTTCCAACCCCCTGCTACAGGCAGGGACACCTTCCACAATTCCAGTTTGCTCAGAGCTCCATCCAATCTGTCCTTGGACACCTCCACAGATGGGGCACGCACAACTTCCTTGGGCGACCTGTTCTGGTACCTTACCATGCTCACAGCAAAGAACATCCTCCTAACATCTAGTCTAAACCTATATTGTCTTGGTTTGAAGCCATTCCTCCTTGTCCTGTCACTACATGCTCTTGTAAAAAATCCCTCTCCATCTTTTCTTGCAGACTCCCTTCAGGTACTGGAAGGCCTCAATTAAGTCACCCCAAAGCCTTCTCTTCTGCAGGCTGAACAATCCCAATTCTCTCAGCCTTTCCTCCTAGGAATGGTGCTCCATCTCTCTAATCGTCTTGGTGGCCTCCTCTGGATTCACTGTAACAGGTCCATGTCCCTCCTAAGCTGAGGACCCCAGAGCTGGAGGCAGCACTGCAGGTGGGGTCTCACCGGAGTAGGGTTGGAAAGGACCTCTGGAGATCATCCAGTCCAACCCCTCTGCCAAGGCAGGGTCACCTGGAGCAGGTGACACAGGGACAGATCCAGGTGAGTTTGGAATGTCTCCAGAGAGGGAGACTCCACAACATCCCTGAGCAGCCTGTCCCAGTGCTGTGCCACTCTCAACAAAAAGTTCTTCCTCATGTTGAGGTGGAACTTCTTGGGTTTTATTTTATGGCCCTTGTCCTGTCGCTGGGCACTACTGAGAAGAGTCTGGCACCAACTTCTTGACACCCACCTTTGAGACATTTATATGCATTCATGAGATCTCCTCCCAGTCTTCTCCAGACTGAACAGGCCCAGCTCCCGCAGTCTCTCCTCATACGAGAGATGCTCCAGAGCCCGCCTCATCTCTGTGGCCTCCGCTGGACCCTCTGCATAGCTCCTTGTCTCCCTTCACGGAAGAGCCCAGAGCGGGGCACAGCACGCCAGATGTCCCTCGCTCGCAGTCCAGGACATTACCAGTTCGGCACTGCAGGAGCCCCTGAGGGGCCCCGCTGCGGGCGCCGCCCCCGGGGCTCGGGGCGGGTCCGGGGGCGGTGGCGGCGGCGGGGGCAGCGCAGCCATGGCCATGGCGGCCCTGGCGGGGGTTCGGGCTGTGCGCTGCGCGCTCTGCCGGGGTGGCCCGAGGCGCTGGTACCGCACCGAGCGCGGCGTCTACGGCTACAAACCGCGGAAGGAGGCGGGCGGGCGGGCGGCGGAGCAGCGCGGCGCCGGCAGAGCAGGTCGGACACCCCGGGGCCGCGCCGGGCGGAGGGAGCGCGGCGGAGGCTGCCCCGGAGCGGGGCCCGGGCACGGAGCGGGCGCTCTGAGGTGTCGCGTGTGTTGTTCCCGGCGGGGCAGAGCGCAGAGCAGACCCGCTCCGAGAGCTCTTGGCTGTAGCTTCTGGAAGCGTGGGGTGCCTGGCCCCGCTCCACGGGCTGAAGTGGCTGTGAGAGCACCGACTGCTGAAGTTTCCTCAGCAATGGGCTCTCGGAGAGTTCTGCTCATAGAAGTACCTCTGCCACACGCCTGTCATTTTCCTTTTGTATCATGGTGCTTGAACTAGCTAAACTGAGGGTGGTGAGACACTGAACAGGTTGCCCAGGGAGGTTGTGGATGCCCCAGCCCTGACGGTGTTCAAAGCCAGACTAGATAAAGCTTTGATCAGCCTGGTTTAGCGGGAGGTGTCCCTGCCCATGGCAGGCGGGTTAGGACTGGATGGTCTTTAAGGTCCCTTCCCACCCCTTAACATTCTATGATTCCATTATTAAATACAGGTAACTCTCTCCTGTAGCAATAACTGTGTTGCTTTCAGCTCAGTTTTATAGTGCAGAAATGTGATTGCAAGCAGAAGACTTTCCAAGGTAGGAGTGTGATCCTTGCGTTACCTTTACTCTGGAGACTCTGGTAGGAACTAAACCCACTGCTCAGAAGCAGGAGTGAAACAAGTAACTCCTGGACACTGAGGCCTGTCACAAAGTGGCCTCCTTGTTAATGATTAACATATATTTATGTAACATTTTTAAATTGCATTAAATGGCCTCCTTTCTGAGAGCATTGTGGGTGATGTTAGCCTTATGTCTGGATTATGTCCCTCTGCTGTAGAACCCAGTAGAGAAAAGGGCCTGCTTTGAATGGGCCGACTGTGATTGTAATGGCTGGAGGAGAGTGTCGGCAATAGAAATACAAATGTCAGAGAAATAACTTTGTGATATGGTCTGAGAATTGCAATTTTTGGAAAACAAAAGCCTTCAGACCTGACTACTGTCAGTGCTGTGTTTCTACCAGGATGAAAAAACCCTCCACATCAGGAATGCTTTATAAACTGGTTCGTATCATTAATTTGTAGCAAACTGTGTTTGCAGTATGTTTTATTGTTTGCAGTTTATCACCCTGGTCTGTGCCTGTGCTCAGTGACAGTAATGTGTGTGTGACCTCTCAGCTGGTCAAATTCTGTCTTTGTTGATAATTTTTACAGCATTTGGCTCAGCACATGCTCTTGGCTCCTGCAGACAGACTTTTGGTTTCTTGAAGTCATGGGACCTGAATTATTGTTAAGGCCCAATCCTTCTGTCTTTCCAGCAAGGAGCTAGGGAGCATAAGTGATAGGATTGAGCTGGTTAGGAAATAAGACTTTATACACTAGTAATGTGCTGTTCTTGACTTGGACATACCTGTTGTGAAGAGATTTGAAGCAAAATGAAATAGCTTTTCATATGTGTACAGGAGCCTAACTTATGAGGGGAGCTGTGAGGGAAATCTAGAGTGTACTTGCTTGAGAATTGGATGGGGGAGCAGATGTAGAAGTTTGCTGATGGGAGCTGTTGTGGGTTAATAAAGTGGAAACAGCTGCATAGAAAAGCTCTTTTTCCAGCCAGAACCTTGATGGTTGCCAGCGGACAAAACATTCCTGTGTTGATGCTGTAAGTGAATTTAATCTGAGCATGTGTGTGATAACTGTTCTGCTTTCTTTTTGGTTTTAGTTGACCATGCTCTTGCTCGTTTAATAACTGCCTATGCTGAACATGGCCACAAAGCAGCCAAAATAAACCCACTGTTTGCTGGCCGGGCTGTTATGAACTTGGTACCTGAAATCCAAGAGCTGGCTGAAGTTCTTCAGGGTCCTCTCGTTACTACAGGTGAGTCCACAGCCCTATCACAGCAAATGCTGTTCGTGGGCAATTTATTGAGGGGCTGTGGCCTCTGTGGAAGAGTCAGATATTGAGTGGTGGCTCAATCAGTAATGAAAACTGTTGGACAGGAAATTGTCAACTTCAGCCTACATGTCTGTTGCAGAAATCATAGTGCAGTGAGAGGCTGCTTCCTAGCATCCTAAGAAACCATGAAAATTTGTACTTGTTCCTACAGCTACTGAGGTTAAACATTAATTACTTGTGTTACTGTAACATTCCATGATTACCATAATACCTAACACTGTAGTGAAGATTTGAAAGTACAAGGGCAGAAGTCAAGAATTGTCTCTTCTTGGCTCCCTTAGAGTCTTGCTGTCGCCTTAAACAAAGGAGGGGGTTCTCTCTCAATGCTTTATTTTCTCTAAAACAGGTCTTAGTGCTTCCCCCTCCTCCCCCAAATTGACTAATAACATTTATTTCCCACCAGGACTTATAAACATGGGAAAAGAAGAGGCTTCTGTAGAGGATGTGATGGCTTACCTGGACCATATATACTGCGGGCATATTTCCATAGAAACAAGCCAGCTTCCAACTTTGGAGGAGAGAGAATGGTTTGCTAAAAGGTTTGAAGAGCTAAAGCAAGAAGCATTTACACCTGAAGAGAAAAAGCACTTGTGCAAACTGATGCTGGAGTCCCAGGTACTTTGTTCCCTGTTACTGGGTTGTAATAGTCATGGGGTCTGTCATGGATCCTTTACTGTTCTGGACATGATTCATGCAGAAAAAGAACAATCACTGTCCTGAAAGGCTTTGACAGTGTGCAGGAGGAAGAAGTACACGGTTTTGCCTGAAGCAGTGCAGTGCAGGAATCTCATTGGAGTTTGTTGCTGAATTTACTTACCAGCCATTACTGAAATAATGATGCTATAAACCCATGAATAATCAGTCTTCAAAAGTGAGATCCTCTAAGATTAATGATCTGACAGCTCATATTAAATGTTATTGATGGGAGCACAAGGTTGAGCAGAGCTCTGTGAAGTCTTGTGCTCTTGCTTAGCTGCTCTGTGTTCCCTCTCACCCTCATGCTGATCTGTTTTACTGTCCTTAAAGTATGTTGTCCCTCAAGATTTTGGAAGAAAAAATCAGAGCTGGACTGAAGTGTTATCATATAGCACTGCCAAATACGGTGCTTTTCAGGAAGGAACCTTTGTTCAATGCCTTCTGTAAGGAAGTGAAATGTTTATGCACTTTTGAAATGTACAGAGAAAATTTATTCCAATACTTTTGTACTGTGAAAAGTTTTAATTTTTTTCACCTTTTCTTCCCATGTTATCCAGAAGGATTGAAAGGTAGAAGAGAAGGATCTGTGAAGGTTGGAAAGGTAGAAGAGCAGGATCTGGGAAAGTGTCCCTGTTTCCAGTTTTCCAAGTGGAAGGAGTGTTAAATGTAATATTTACCAATGACTAAACAGAAGTATATAGCCCACTTCCTTTTTTTTTTGTTGCCTCTTTGGCAGTTAGAGGAATTTGATGGTGACACAGGAGGTTGATATTGGGACCCTGATGTGCCCTACTTTGATTTCAGTATGACCAGAACTATACTAAGAGTGTATAATTTAACCCTGACAGGAAATAAACTGCTTTTATATGTGATTAGTTTTGTGTACGTTATTCCTTAGAACTTAATATTGTTCAACTAGCATTTGGCTCAGATCTTTGGGTGTGGCTTAGTCTTCCCTTCTCAGTTACAGACTTCATTGAGTTTCTGTCTTCAGCTGCAAAAACTAAAGAAATTTCCAGTGCTTCCAAAACTTGGTCACTTATTAGAGCTTTCTAGGAGGAGGTGAATGGAATGAAGTGAGAAGAAAATGAAGTAAATACAGATTCATTTATTTTTCTTCTCTCAAGCATTCTACCTATGTACTAAGGACTGTGCCTAATGTAAATCAAAATTAAACACTGCTTTGCTAGCACTTTGTATCTCAAGATAGTTATGGGTTATATTGTAAAAGAACACCATTCCTTAATTTCCACCAAAAACAGGTAAACTACCAAGGAATTTGTAAATTAGTCTGGTGTTACAGTTCTTCTTGAAGCACCTTCCATGTCAGACAGAGAAAGTTTGGTCCTCAATCCAACATTTTTCTGCTTAGGAGGAGATAAGAGCTGATTTTTCATAGTCGTCATAGCTTCCGGTCTCAGACTGTGGGGGTGGGGAGTGAGCTGAGACTTTCCAGGGGTATGTTTAGATTTGTATGCCTCAAGGGTATAAACATAAATTATATTTCAATTTTATGAACAGAAGGCTGCTACTTAAAATAGCCTAATACTGAAGTTCTCCTGTTTTTAATAGGAGTTCGATCACTTCTTGGCCACCAAGTTTGCCACAGTGAAGCGATACGGTGGTGAAGGAGCAGAGAGCATGATGGGCTTCTTCCACGAGCTGTTCAAGATGTGTGCCTACAGCGGGGTCACAGATATCATCATTGGAATGCCTCATCGGGGAAGGCTTAATCTGCTCGCCGGCTTACTTCAGCTTCCTCCCGAGGTACGAGATTTATGATCTCACAGGCAGCTGCCTGGTTTGTTTGCAGTAAAATAAACCCCTACAAGTTTGCCATGTTGTAAATGCTGGAGCAATAAAATGTTACCTGTGTGAGAGTGTTCTCCCTTCCAATCAACACTTCAGTGAACTGTCTGCAGGAGACTGTTGAAGGAGCTCTAATGAAGGGTTTTATGTGCTGTTACTTAGAAGCATCCTTGCAATTTCAGGAGTAGGAGAGAGTTTTTCTTTCAACACGTCAATGAATCAGAAAAGGGTTTTAACCAAATCTGTTTCCATGCAGCTCATGTTCCGCAAGATGCGTGGTTTGAGTGAGTTTCCAGAGAATTCAGCAGCCATTGGGGATGTTCTCTCCCACTTGACATCTTCTGTAGATCTTGACTTCGGCTCCCACAGACCCGTGCACGTCACCTTGCTCCCCAACCCCTCACACTTAGAAGCCATCAACCCAGTGGCTGTGGGCAAGACACGAGCAAGGCAACAGACTCTGCTCGATGGAGATTACTCCCCAGAGAGCTCTGCACAGCCTGGGGACAAAGTTATTTGCCTGCAGGTATTTTGCTTACAATTTGTAATTGATCTTTGTAAGACTTACAGGACTAGAATGTCAATAGGAGTGTACATAGACATATCAAGCAAAACTGAATTAATGTATGATGTCAAGAACTGGGATCCTCTTTATAGGGAAAGAGGAGGGCAAGGAAGAGTTTCAGGTGGCATATCTGATGATGCTGGCATTTAAATAATTTCACTTCTAAGACTTCTGAATAACTGATTCTGATAACTCCCTTTATTTTAATAATATTCTGCATTGAGAGCTATGTGTGCTCTTTCCTCACTTTTGTATTTAAACCACCACTGGAAGCCTTTCAAATTAATGGGTTTGGAGAAGAGCTGTCAACAAGGCTGAAAAATGTTCAGGAGGATTTGGAATTTTGTCATTTTGTCATGGTACTGTTGAGGACACTGCTGGAAATAGTTTTTACTCCTTGAACTGACTTGTATAGCTGTAGAAGCAATCCTAAATAGTTCCTTCCACCAATTTTCTTCTCTTGCATTGAATTCAACTTGGAAAAACAAGTGAGTCAAACTCTTAATGTTTTACCAGGAGTAAAAACAAGCTGGGTAAAAATGTTCTGTAAAGTGTAACAAACATGGAGGAAGTTACATGTAGGAGTGAAAATGTATTTCAGTTGAAAAAATGTTTTGCTTTCTCTTAGAAGGGTGTGGATATTGTGAAAAAGCAGAAATGAGAATGCAAAATATTCTGGGCAAGTTTGGGTTCTTGTTTTTTTATAAAAAATAAGGCTTTAGAGCATGCAATTGCAGGCAACTTTGGCTGCCCAGTGTGTCTCCATCTTTCAGTTATGTCTTAGTTTGAGAAGATACTATTGTTTCTTTTTCATAACGTTAGATCTTCACCACATAGTAATGAAAGTACTATGCCTCTTTAAACAAGGATTCTTCAGGATAAATGGACCCTCTCTATCCAAGAAATATTTAACTTTTTAGGATTCGCAGTGGTAGGGAGGATTGCATCATAGAGAAGAGAAACATTTGGTTCTGAGCTAAACGCCTGCATGGCAGTAAAAAACTGACTCAAAGTATTCCTAAAGGGAAGAAAATGTATTATGGAACCTGATGTCATTACTTGTGATTGTCTTCAAGAGATACAAGAGTTAGATTGAAAACAGGCAAATTTTTAGTTGTAACTGTTAACTGCTCTCATTCAGCTAGCTGAGAAAAGAGATGAAAGCAGGCACCTTGTGTTTCAGAATCTTGTTTCTCTTTGGACTTTCTGTTTTTACAGTGCTTTCTCTTGAGAAGTGTAGATACTCTGAACTCTGAACTCTGAACTGAAGTTTATACTGGCATTTCTTCTCTTCTTCCACAAGTGTCAGTGCCAGAGCTTGAGGGGAGAATGAGTAAAGATCAGTTAAGGTGCCATTGTCAGTGGTGAGCTTCGTTGTCCAGGGTCTGAAGGTCTTCTTTTCTGGAACATCAGTGTGCTCAGAATTTGTAAGGATTATAAAACTCTTCTCAGTTAACTGCCCATGGACACCTCTGCAGCATTTAATTGTCCATCTCTGCTGGAGAGAGGTTTCTTTTTCACCTTCTCACATAGCTTAACTCCACTTCCGGGATATCAGGCAACTACAGATGTTTCTGATTTGAAACGAAATCTGAGAGTAATATCTCCCAGAAACAAATTCCACTCTCAGCGTCACTGTTTGGTGAATTAAAGTTGATGATGACCTTTCTTTTAGCTTTTTGCTAATGCAGCCCAGAGAAAAATGTGCCCTAGCAAAAACTGTCTCCATCTTTTTGGTAGAATGGGTAAAATCCTACCTGCACCACAGGAATTGAATCCTCTGGGGTTTGAGATGCATATGAAGAGTCTTGTGTAGTTGAATAGTCACATTGTCTGTAAGCTTTAATGCTTTGGGATGTGCTAAAGGCCATAAAGTTTTCTCAGATGTTTTAGGGTCTTCACTCAAATGCTATCACCGAGATATGTAGCCTTCTTAGGCAGCAGAAGAAACCAGGAGGGAAAAGCGAAAACCCAACATTTCAGGAACAAGTGTAGCATGGTAAGGGATAGAGTGGGGACCCTGGCTTGTCTCTCTTGCAGTAGTTACCTTTGTTTTACTGTGATACCTCTTAAAAATCTGTATTGGAATGGTATAAAACCCAGTGCTGCTGTTTCAGTGGTTGATTGCACCTCTGTTACCTTGGCGTACATGCAGAAGGCTTGAAACCACTATTCCATAGCTAGAAAGTAGAACTGTCATTGGTTTCAATAAGAAAGTACATCAGTCTGCATAGCTACTTTGATCTCCAAATCATTGAGTCTGCATTCTGAGGAAGCTGTGATCATATTCATCAATGGAGAACTGTCTCCAATTTCAAAACATTGAAATGCTAGATGATATTCACTCCAGTATCTCTAGCTTTTTTTGGAAACCTGGGTTGGATATCACAGTATTCTACCTTCCCCTTCCAAACAATTTTTTTTATTTGCAATATTTATTTGCTATTGCTATTTTGAAATGTAACTAAGAACTTAGGTTTTATTTCCTTCTGAAAGTTTTTTTTGTTTTGAGTGCTTCCATTTGGTTCATTTTCCACTTGTTTTTCTGTTGTTGTCTGTTTGGTAAGGTGGAAATGGGCATCAGTCACAATTCACCAACATTTAACTTCAGCAAAGGTGTAGTGAATACTGTGGCTCCCTTTGTTCAGGGGTTGCCTCTGCTGCAGCTTTGCCATAGCCAGGAAACTTGCAGTCACCTGGACACTTGTGGGACAGTTTTAAGAGGTTATAGTCAGTTCCAGGTAGGGATTACATCAGGCAGTTATGTACATTTGTTGGCTGCTATGACGTGTTAGTGGTAAGGCTATATAAACTCTCAAGTTATGGAAACAGTATTCTGAGAGGGATTAAGAAGTGGGTCCAGCTGGAACTGTATCTGTTCCATGTACTCAATTTAGAAGGTCTTGCTTAATGAGTTATGGTTTTGATTTTGCTGTTCCTCCAGTGTTTCCTAATGAGACTTTTCCATCTTCTTCCCTGATGCAGGTTCATGGAGATGCCGCTTTCTCTGGACAAGGAATTGTTCCTGAAACACTGACCCTCTCTAATCTACCACATTTCAGAGTTGGTGGGAGCATCCATTTGATTGTTAATAACCAGCTGGGATATACCACTCCTCCAGAGCGAGGAAGGTCATCTCTGTACTGCAGTGACATTGGTATGTAGGATTGAGTCACAAGCAATTGCCTGTTGTGTCAGAAAGTGTAAGCTGTGCAATGGACTTTTTATAGCAACAGCCTGTCAGCTCTAGGGAGAGACTAATATAACTCCAGTTTCATGGTAGAGTAGAAATTAAAATTATTATTGATTATTCTCTCCTACTAGCAGCAATTCAGGTGCTAAAAATACGGCCTCCCCTATCTTCTTCATGGCAAAGACTAAATATCAAGGGGAAATCTTGTCACATTTTTACAGGATGTGACAAAATAATTGCAAGATTTCGGTGAAATCTTTATAACTCATCTAGTTTCTGTCATATTATTGACAGCTTTTGAAAAGGTATTATAAGATGTATTATCAGTAAGATCAGAGACATAGTAGTTAGTTATCTTGAATATGTCTCCTATAAGTAAAAATACACTTTTGTATGCTTTTGACCTAACGTCAACTGTTTGTCTTATGGTTTCATCAAACCAAACAAGTAGGTTCATTAAATCTGATAAGGTAGATAGCATATGTTATTACTGTTTTCCCTGGGCTGGTTTTGTGTTATGGATTGTTTTTCTTTGGGTTTGGTTTTTTGCCTCCTTCCTTAGTTTTCCTTTCTTCTTACCTGTCAGTGAGGAGGGGCTGTAGCTGACCTTTAGTATTTTGCTAGGGAGAAAAACTTGACATGAGCCAGGAATGGCTGAAGTATCTTAGCTTCTCAGAATTTGGACAGGTACAAAGGAGCACTGCTGCTCACAGCCAAATTGCCATACAGGAGAGGGTGTTAAGATATTGAAACTTTAGAGTGTTCTCTTTAGTGAAGAGATTTCTGTGCCTGGAGGAGCAGTGGACAGAATGATATTCCCTACTAATAAGGGAGAAGGTTGCTTTTGGCCTGTATGAATTCATAGTAGTGATAACTTAGGATAAGAAGGAAATAAAACTCAATTTCTGTTTGAAAGAAAAGCAATCAAGTAGTTCTCTCCCAATCCCTGTATACTACCAGATTAATATGACGCAGGAACTGTGTCTGGGAAGTCCTCTGGGAAAAAGTGCTTATAAAGAAGTTGTGCTCAAACTGACAAATACAACAGGTTGGGCTAATTGCACTTTCTCGCAGGCAAGACTCCTCTCCTTACCCCAGCTCTCATCACAAAGAGCATCTTTATTGGATTTGTTTTTATTATATTTACTTCATATGGGTTGTCTGTAGTTTCAGCGGAACAGGTGTGTATCTGCTTTCTTTGGAAGGGGCTGGGTGTGATTCCTGTTCTGTTTTGGATCCCTGGGCAGGTAAAATTGTTGGATGTGCAGTTATCCATGTGAACGGGGATGATCCTGAGGAAGTTGTCCGTGCCACACGACTGGCTGTGGAGTACCAGCGCCAGTTCCGCCGGGATGTGATCGTGGACTTGCTGTGCTACAGGCAGTGGGGCCACAATGAGCTTGATGAGCCCTTCTTCACCAACCCCAGCATGTACAAAATCATCAGGTAAGGGTTGCACCACCAAAATATGTCTGCACCACCTCAGTCTTGCTACTGCAACAGAAGTCTCTGTGTGAGATCCTTTGACATATCCACAGGTCTTTATGTAAATGCACTACACTGTCAGCAGCCCTTCACTACAGTGTGAGTCTGATAATGAGATGTTAATGTGGGGAATCACTACTGTTGGCTCTTGAATGTGTGGCTTGGTGCTTTTCGTAGAACAATCTTGGACACAGCTTTTGGATTTCAAATTTCTGACCACTGGTAATCAGAGGGCAAAGTTGCCTTCTGTGTGCCATGGAGAAGCGTGAATAATGTGGGAGAATGGGCAGGAAGCCAGCATGATGTTTGTCCTGTCTTTGCCTGGTCCTGCTGTGTCCAGTGGGGACTCATCTCTATAAGCATTTAAATGTATTCAGATTCCATCCTTACCCTCAAAGAAAAACACACAAAAATTCACTTGCCAGTGAATTCTGGTATTTTAGGTGAAGCATTTGTGGAATGGTTGCCTTGATTCTCTCCAGTGCGGAAATCCTACTGTGAATTTCTCTGAAGAAAATATGCATGGTAGCACAGAGGGGGTTTTGACTTGTTTTTACTTTTAACTGCCAATTATAGCACTTTTTTTTTTACTTTTATTAATAAAGGACTATAAAACACATCTCTAAGAGAACTGTTATCTTTCTGAAAAGCCAGGAAAGTGAACTTCATGCAAATAAGTATAATAGACCGGGACACTGTTCATATGAGTTTTTCATGGTACCTGACTGTACTAAGATGGTATTTCCTTGTTCTCCTGTGACATTGTTTTTAGGCTTAATATCTATGGGGTTTGATTCCCTCCCTGGCAGATCCCGTAAGAGTATCCCAGACACATACGCAGAACACCTCACGGCTGCTGGGCTCATGACTGAGGCTGAAGTGTCTGAGATAAAGACCACGTACTATTCCAAGCTGAACGATCACCTTGCCAACATGACTTCGTACAGTCCACCTCCTACCAACCTGCAGGCTCACTGGAAGGGCTTTGTTGAGCCTTCTGCTAAAATCACCACCTGGGACACCGGGATGCCTGTGCCACTCCTGCAGTTCATTGGAGTCAAGTCTGTGGAGGTGCCCAAAGAGCTCCAGATGCACAGCCATCTCCTGAAGACCTATGCACAGGTGAGTAGAATGTCATGATACTTCTGATCCCATGGCTCAAAGGTACAGCCTGTTACAGGGAAAAGACTAAACACAGCAGGGTTTCCAGTTAAAGAATAGCATGGTATTCTCTAGGAAAAACAGCTCACTCTGTTTCAGGGCTGAGATGATGCCATTTTTCCTCCAGTTTTGAAGATGATGTATCTTCCTCTCCAGGTCTGACCATATACTTTAGTTTGTTATTTCAACAATATTTTATTGCAATGAAGAAAAAAGCTCATATACAGTTTATTATTCTTACAAGTAGAAAGAAACTATTATGATAACTTACTAATATTTATATAGTTGGTAATTAGAATGAGTACTTTGTGAGGGAATGACTCAGGAACCTGGCAATAGTGTACACAGTTTCTAAAGCCAGTAGTGAGTGTTTTATGACTTATATATATAAACATAAGACAACATGTGGCCAAGTTTGACAGTCAGGGTTTGATAGCTCCTAAGTTTGTGTTTGGTTTGGGTCGGTTTTGGGTTTGTGAATGTTTCCCTCTGATGGATGATGAGTGTGTGCAGGTGTCTGGTTGGCAGCCAGAGAGAGGATGTGAGTTGAGTATTTCAAAAGACTGATGTTTTTGTCTTCCCAGCCCAAGGCAAGAACTCCACAGCTCAGTGTGATCATTTGTCTGCAGTTCTGGAGGCCAGAACAGGGAGGAGTTCTGGAGACTGAAATACTTACACCTGGTATCTTTCATCACTGCTAACCAGACAGACCAGAAGTCTGCCAAGACTGCACTTTGTGCTGTGCTAAGATTTTTCGTATTTTCAGACTAGGATTAATTAATCAGTCCACAGTTTGTTGACTGGAAGGTGAACACATGGATCATCCATGGTTTTGTGGTCCTCAGGCAACCTTCTTCAGGATGTGCTGAAATAAGACTGTATTCAAATTCAACCTAAGCTGGCTGCAGGAATATAGCATTTCTCTCCATAGTGTGTAGTGTTTTTCCTAGCTTCTAATATTAGTCTGGGCCACCAAAAGAGCTACAGATGGAAAAAGACAAAATAGTAATTTTTTCTTGTTCTTTACTTGTTTAGTCAAGAGTTCAAAAAATAGAGGAAGGAAAAAAGCTGGACTGGGCAACAGCTGAAACTTTAGCATTTGGTTCTCTGCTGAGCCAAGGTAAGAGGCAACTAGACAGCAGACAGTAAAATATTTTTGCTTTAATGTCAATAAAGGATAACATTAGATTTCTTAGGTGTTTCTAAGTAAAAAGATTGATATGATGTATAAATTTGACAATTTGCATGGTCTAAGAGAAGGTAAATATGAATCCTATATGTCACTAATATTTGTAGACTGAGTCTTAAATATCTTCAAAGAACTGTAGCTCCCTCCCACTCCGCAAAAACATTTGTGCATAGAGATGAGCACGTGAGCAGTGCAGATGACATCAGTGGGGCTCCCAAGTACTTTGTGTGCTTTATGCTACTATTTCTTCTCCTTCCTCTCTAGCCTGAATTCAAATCTCCATTTACATATGATACAGAATGCACATTTTTTTTCAGTTTGCTTCAGTAAATTGAACCATTTTACCCAAAATAATGTCAGAGCATCTGTGTGCTTGTGACTTGGAGCTGTTGCTGGTTAAGAATTGCATCTCAGATTTGATGCTGCTGATGAGGGGAAATCCAAGAAGAGATATAACAAGAGATAGAATTATTTCCTGCATGTTTTCTTTTTCCATGACTTGCTGATTTGGTGTTTTGTTTGTTGCTTGGCAAGGGTTTAATATCAGACTAAGTGGACAAGATGTTGGCAGAGGAACCTTTAGCCAACGACACGCGATGTTGGTTTGCCAGGAGACAGATGATACCTACATTCCTCTGAATCACATGTCCCCAGACCAGAAAGGTTTCCTAGAGGTAGGTTCTGTGGCCCACAAGACCTGATTCTTCAGGTTGTGCTGAAACAATCCATTTTTTAAAGCTGCTGAGACATATGTAGGCAGTATGTATGTTCTGGCAAACCCCAGATACAGGGACATAAAAACTGTCAGGGCATCCCTATTCTTTGTTGTTACAAATTACAACTTTAACAAGGGGGTTTGCTTTTCCTTGAGAGATCAGGTATTATTCTTTTCCCCTCAGTGCCTTCATTCAAAAGCAAAACAGCAAAAAATCAGACTCCCAGTTGCCTTTAGGAGTTCATGTCCTCAGTGTGCCCAGCAGTGATTGCCTGATTCCAAGGGTTCTTAACCCTTGGTTGTTTTTGTCCTCACCCACCCCTCCCAACAATTTCCTTTTGTTAGGTGAGTAACAGTCCCTTGTCTGAAGAAGCTGTGCTTGGTTTTGAATATGGAATGAGTATTGAGAGCCCTAAGTTACTGCCAATTTGGGAAGCTCAGTTTGGAGACTTCTTTAATGGAGCCCAGATAATATTTGACACTTTCATTTCTGGAGGTGAGTGTACAAGGAACTAATATATTTAAGAATCAATCGTTTGTATTATGCACTTTTTTAGAAAATCCTTCCTCTTTCAAGTAAAAGGGCAACATGTTGTGCAAAGAATTCTGTTTTCTCAAGGAGTTCTGTAAGCTTGCCCGTGAGGTCCTGACTTCTGCGCAGCTTTTCTCTGAAGACAGTACATTGAAAATGAAAGACTCCTTGGCAGAGTACAGTCATTACAAAAGGACAATTAATTATATTTATGGCCTTTCTTCCCCCACATTTATTTTACTGTGTGTATATATGGTTGATAGCTTTATAGACTGTACCTTCCCTTTATGAAGCATCTGAAAAACTCCTGAAGCAATAGAGAAGGAAAATAGTGATTATTTAAAACAAAGAAACAAAAAACCCCACAACACCACCTTACTAAGTTTGACTCTAACAGGTTTTCTGAGTTCTCAGATATAAAACCTCTGTAGTCATAGATGGAAATTCAGAGGCCCTCTTATCCCACCCACATGTATTTGAAGCTGGGATGAATTACCTTCTGGATTTGACTGTAATCTCTTATATTGTGCAGGAGGTTTGGCAGAGCTCAGGGGAATGAGCACTGCTGTGTTAGCCAGGACTGGCTCACAGGATGCTGCTGGGATCACACATGTAGAGATGAAGTTTTAAAATTTCACTGTCATGTGCTCCATGTGGAGACATAAGTCTTCTGGGAGCCCAGAGCTACATGATGATTTCAGAAACTTCAGTTCACCTAATGTGTGTTGTTTCACTGTAGAGAACCTCAGGACAAAATGCCAGCAGCATGTTTCAGGCTCGTATTTAATGATGTGGAAATTAGCTCTTCTTTTTCCTGAGTAGTTTGTGCAAAGCAATGTGTTCTGTGGCTTTATGTTCTGTGGAAATCATCCTTTCCTTCCTCCTCGTTCTGTGTTTCTAGGTGAGGCCAAGTGGCTTCTTCAGAGTGGGATAGTAATTCTTCTTCCCCATGGCTATGATGGTGCAGGCCCTGAGCACTCGTCCTGCCGGATGGAACGGTTCTTACAGGTACCCACCACACCTCTCAGGGTCACATATCCCCAGCACAGCACGGGCAGTCAGTGCTCTGGGAGCTGTGCTGCAAAAATACAAAATGGGGATTCCCGGTGCCCTCGTTGCAACGTGCTCAAAAGAGGCAGTTCAGATGTAATCTTGCCAGTTAAATGCTAAACCCATTTCTTCTCTGAAGTTGTTCCTCTCTTGCAACCAATGTCTGAATTTGTGTATTTGCTAATCTGCTCCTATACAGGTCAGTGTGCCTCTTGTGCCTGGATTTTTTCTTCCATATTGGTCTCACTGTTAGCTTTTGACAAGGTATTGCTGTGTTCCCCTGTACAGATGTGTGACAGCTCAGAAGAAGGAGTTGATGGTGACCAGGTCAACATGTCAGTCGTGCATCCCACCACCCCAGCACAGTATTTCCATTTACTCCGGCGGCAAATGGTCCGAAACTTCAGGAAACCTCTCATTGTTGCTTCTCCCAAAGTGTTACTCAGGCTCCCAGTAAGCTGAAAATTGTCCTTCCTCTTTCTTTTATTTCTCCTTCTCTTTATTCTCTTTTGTGTTCCCTTCCCCTTGTTCTTCTTCCTCTGTGTTCTCTGATTGCTGTTTTGGGGTCAAATCAGTGGGATTTTGCGTGTTTGGGGCCAAATAGGTAGAGGATTAAAGCTGGGTGGAGGTGAGCTAGAAGTAGGGTTCATTCCTGATCTGATGGTGTCCTTGGGAACCTTATCATCCCACTTTTCACTGGGAATGGGAAGGAGAGGGAAGATTGTGTATTTTGTACTTACCAAAACCCTGTCTCAGTATTCTTTCTGACTCTGGCCTGAGGGAAAAGCAGCAAGATTTGGTAACTTCCAACTCTTCCTTCATGTAGGCTGCTGTATCAAGTTTTGAAGAAATGGCCCCAGGGACAACATTCAAGCCTGTCATTGGTGACTCCTTAGTAGATCCTAAAAGGTAGCTCTGCTTTCTTAGAGGAGAAGCTCAAAAGAGATGTCCTGTCCCTTTCTCCTACCCAACAGCTCAAATTTGAGGTGATATGAAAGAGGTGACTTTGAGGGGAAAATGTTTCATGGTGGGCAACTGTGGTTAGTTTTACTTCCTCTCCTTTTCTTCTGGTAATTGTTGGTAGTTACAACATCTGTCTGCAAAACAGTGAAGTGTTCAGTCTGTCAGCCCTTGGCCTCACCCGGAGTTTGTGACTGTAGTTACCAACCTGGTGGGTCCTGTTCTGCACCATGTCCATTAGCTGACAGTCACTGGGAGCAGCTGTGACGAATCATAGAATCATAGATTTGTTTAGCTTGGATCATCAAGTCCAATCTTAGCCCAGCACTGCCAAGTCCACCACTAAACCATGTCCCAAGTGTCACATCTAGACATTTAAATACCTCCAGGCTGGTGACTCCACCACTGCCCTGGGAGGCCTGTTCAACTGCTTGACTGTTTCAGTGAAGAAATTTTTCCTAACGTCCAGTCTAAACCTCCCTTGATGCAACTTGAGGCTGTTTCCTCTTGTCCTATTGTGTGTTACCTGAGAGACCAACTCCCACCTGGCTACGACCTGTCAGGGAGATGTAGAGAGTGATAAGTTCCCCCCTGAGCCTCCTTTTCCCCAGGCTGAGCTCCCCCAGCTCCCTCAGCTTCTCCCCATAGAACTTGTGCTCCCAACACTTCCCCAGCTCCATTCCCTTCTCTGGACAGCCTCCAGTACCTCAGTGTCTTTCTTGTCATGAGGGGCCCAAAACTGAACCCAGAGTTTTTGTTCTGGGGCTGGAATGCCTGAGCTTATGAGGTGGGGCAATAATAAATTGTTTGTATATCTCTATCTCTCTCCCTTCAGATGTTACAGTAAGTCCTGTTCACAATGACCAATTCAGCTTTAATTTTTTTTCCCTTATCTGCTCCTTGCCCCAGTAGTACCCAAGTCTGAGCCTTCTTCATATTTGCTTCCTGACCCCCAATCAAAAGGCTGGAAGTACTTTAGCATCTTGGGTTTTTTAAGTGGGATGGTGAGGCACAAAGCGTGCAGTTTATCTCGTTGCTTTGTCCAGTAAGATTAGACAGCCAAGACCTCTGTGATTGCAGGAGGGTGTAGTGTCTCTCCAGCAGGCAATCCTGCTTTGGCATCACAGAGAATTGTCCTCTGGAGGGACTTCTCTCCCTCTGGTTTGTTTTCTACAGAGAGTGCAGAGATGACTAGCTTTGACTGGGTGTTTAATTTTTACATAGTCAGGGCTAAGAGAGATCAATCCCATTGTAAGGTAACTTTCCCAGAATTACTGAAGAAACAGGACCTCTGAGCTCTGGCGTACTGTGCCCAAAGGTTAGGTTGCCAACTGTTGGAGGGGAGTGGGAGAGAAGGGAAAGCAAAGAAGAGAAAAGATGGTCTAAGGGAAGCAATTTAGCTTTATAAAGTTGTCTTTGAAGTTTGACTGGTTGCTTTGGTTGGAAGTGTGAAGCTGTTCTGCATCAAGTTTCTGTAAAACACTAAACTTGGAAACATTCTTATTTTATTTTAGTGTCACCCGTGTGGTGCTGTGTTCTGGAAAGCATTACTACGCTCTGGTGAAGCAAAGAGAAACACTGGGAGAGAAGCAGCACAGCACAGCTATTCTGAGACTTGAAGAGCTCTGTCCTTTCCCCCTGGAAGCTCTACAGCAAGTGTTGAGCAAATACAACCATGCAAAAGGTCCACCAGGCTTCTACCTTTGTTTTCTAGTCTCTTTGAAGTTCTGAACTAAATCTGTTGCCTGCCTTTTAAGATGAAGAGCTTTAGTGGCTTTTTCCTCTTTGTTCTCTCCCTCATACATCCAAGTGTTTCTGGAGTGGGATGTTCCAGAAATGTTTATCACTTGTGCTAAAAGAACTTGTTTCTCTGCTATTGTTAGCTTCCAAGAAGCAGCACGGAAAATTAGAGCAAACCATTTGAGACTTTTTTTGCATTGGTCTTTGCAGTCCAGCCCTTTTAGTAGCTTTTGAAAACAGCAGTAGAAAAGCAGAATATACACACAGTATACCCTAATGGTGGACATACTTTGGGTTTGAATTCAGCTGTGACCTGCAAGGGAATTGAGTGTGGCATGCCTTCATTTCAAAGGTAGTGGCAAGACAGAAAAACAGAGGTGCTACGGAAACAAAAATTTTTTTTCTTTCTTTGCTGGAAAGATAAATATGTATGTTTGTTATGTACTCTTATCCTTCCTTTAGTCTTCATCTGGAGTCAGGAAGAACCACAGAACATGGGTCCATGGTCCTTTGTGTCTCCACGGTTTGAAAAGCAGCTGGGGCTTAAGGTAAGATGTCTCCCAGGTGTTTTAGTCTTTAAAATGAAGTTTGAAGTTCTCCTTGAATGCAAAGGTGCTTACAACATAAACCTAATTCTGATGCCTAAATCAAATATGTGTTCTAATTTCAGCTACCTCTGCTCTTTATAGCACCATTGGTGAAGAGCAGGACTGGAGCTTTATTTTACATGGTGTTCAGTCAAAGTAGACAGGATAATGAAAGATCCCAGGTAGGGGAATAGGAGGAGAATGCAGAGGTGTCATTTGCTCTGGCAGATCATGCACTATAATGTCCTTGGAGCCATGGTCTTTGGGAGATGGGGGGATAACTTCCTGCATTACCTCCAGCTGGGACTGCCCAGTATCTGACAGCAGATATCACTGTGGCATCAGGACCTCGAGATGTGATTCTGTCCTTCATTAACAACTTCCCCACAACTCAAATTTCAGCTCCATCTTGTGAGCAGACCTCCTCTACCAGCCCCAGCAGTTGGCATTGGAACCCTCCACAATCAGCAGCAGGAAGATGTTCTGACCCACACATTTATCTGAGTTTTCAATTGACTGATTGCTCTGGATGTCAGTCATGTTTAGTGCCTCCTCCTGTGAAGAAGAAAAAAAGCCAGATCCTTAAGACTCTTAATTCTCCAAAATGGAAAAAAAACCAACAAAGGTGGAATAAGTTTGGTAACGATTAAACAATTTTTTCATGTTGGGGAATACTTAACAATGAGAAGTGCCTGTTACACCTGATACTTCCTGTTCTCTTACACAATTTTCTACAAAATGTCTTCGTAAAGTTAAAAATCCAGTCCAGGGGACAAATTGGTGAGGTGACTGTGGAATACCTTATATCATGCTGCTTATTTGCACTTGAGAGTTTCCTGGGATGGTGCGTGTGTGGAAATAGGTTCTGTTTCCTCTGTTTCCACGGAAGTGTTAGTGCTGCTTGATCAAATAAATGCTTCCCCATGCCTGGGAATGAGCCATTTCTATAGCAGAATGTTGTGGATTCTCTCTTTTTTCTTTCCTTGAGGGCCAGGAATGCAATCTGTTGTGGCTGTTGGTGCTCTTCTCAGTGCAGGAGTTGTTAAAGCAGGATTCCCATTGCAGGGACCTTGCAGGATGGCTCCTGAAAGCTTCAGGCACCACTGTTTTTCTCACCCAGAGGGTGAGAAATCCCAAGGGATGGTTTGAGCACAGCTGTCATCTACAGAAAGGAAAAAAATCAGTCTTTATTGGGAAACAAAGGATAAAGGACCAAAACATTGAGGTTAAGTGGGAGAATAATGAAGCCAAATGGAAGATGGGCATCCCAGGCTGACCCCAGTGTTGACTGCCCCAGAGCAGCATTCTTGCCACCACAGGATTTTTCCCAGAATTTTTCCTTTCCTGGTTTCAGGGTGAAGTTGGCACCTCCTTGCTCTTCTCAGTTACCTGGGCAAGCAGTGTTTAAGTAATCCAAACTCACTGTGAGCCAGAGACATTTCTGAAAAGAAACAAGTGGAGTTTAACTAGATCCAGCACTTGCAGATGAAAAGTCATGGTGGGTGGGAAAGGGCAGATGACAGGCAAGGTGTGCATTCACTTCAGGAGACAGGTCCCAAAATCATCTCTGAAGCCTGCTTTAGTATTTCATCCTAGTTAATTCACATATTTATTCATTCACTCCATATTGACCCAGAAATAACCTCTGTAACCTCTGTTCTGTGATGTTTCACATCACTGCTTTAGCACATCCATCACAGGAACATGAAATCATGTTTCTCCCACTTTGCTCTAGCAAACTGCACAACCTCCTGCATATCCTGAATAGCTTTATCTAATCAAGGCATATTCTGCTTTAAATTTCTGCTGATAACTAGAAAAAGGAAGCTGAAGAGTAACGTTGCTTTGGCTGCAGCTGTAGCCAAGGAAGTTGTAGAGCGCAATCACCAGCCTTGACTGCACGCTGATGATTACGTAAACCCACAGTTTTTCACTATGACGGTGCACACAAGGGAAGAACAGACCCCGTGTTTTGAGTTTCACGTGGCCCAAACCTGACCTTATTACAGACCACTCCCCCACGGGCTGTGCAGGTCTGGTTATCCAACCAGGTAAAGGATGCTCAAGTGTTCCGACCCTGTTTGATCCTCCTGGTGGGAGACAAAGCTATTTCTGTAGTGCTGCTCAGCTCAATGCCCCAAGCCCCACTGGTGTGCCATGGAGCTCCGCAGGGATACTGGGGTAGGAAGGGAGAGCTTGAGCACAGCTTTTCTCAGCTGTTGCAGACTGCCTGCAGAACACTGCTCTTGCATGATGGCTTACAGCTCCCAGGAGCAAGGCAGAGCACTTGCTGACTTGGGGGCTAACTCTGTTTCTCCCACCAATTTTGGATGCACGTGAGGCTGTTTTCCATCTGTGCACCTTGCATGCAGGCTGGGACATCCCTGCACAGTGCTGAATTGCTTTTGCTTTGGGGAAAAGAGAAGCAGAAATTAGAATCATAGAACCATAGAATATCCTGAGTTGGAAGGGACCCACAAGGATCATCGAGTCCAGCTCCTGGCCCTGCACAGGACACCCCAAGAGTCACACCAGGTGCCTAAAATGCTACACAAGTTGGGTGAGTGGGTAACAGAGCAGGTCTCAATCCTTGGACAGGAAATTCTGTGAGTCATTAGCACAAGGAGAAGCAAACCCTTATCTGCTGTTAGATAGCAAGGAGCTAACTAGAAAGAGAGAGAGAGTTACACCATTTGTGCATTGTGGTGTGTCAGGATTTCCAGAAGTGCAAGACTAGAATGAAAAGAAGTAAAGACATTGAAGGAATGAGTTGTTAGGTTGAGCAGTTCATTAAGGCAGCAGAAACTCTCAGGGACAGAAAGAAAATACACCAGGAAAACAAATATATTAAAACAAGTATTTTAGTAACAGTGATGTTAGTTTAGATTTAAAAAATACAGTCTGAACTTTGAAGGTGAAACGTTCTGAATACAGTAGTATTTTGAATAAGCAAAGAAAACAATACTGCATTTTGACTTTTTTGCTTCTGTCAGTGGGAACCCACCCGTGGGTGACATAGAAACATTCATTCAGCACACATGAAGAGATGCATCTGTATTAGCATGGACTGGAGAAACCTCCTGGACCTTTTATCAATCACCAAAACAGAGGCCAGTGACTTAGAGACAGGAAAGTTTGCTAACAAAACCTGTAATTTAATGAACTTCTAAGATAAGTATGGCTAAAAATCTGAACAAAGGGTGATTACAACAAACTTCCTGAATCTTAGCTACTAACCCAGCTATTATTTGGAGATTATAATCTACAAGTAAACTTCCAGGCCCATAAATTAGGGGCATTTGTCAGACTGTACAAGAACTCTAGGTGAAAGTAATTGCTATGGAGTTCCTCATTAGTAGTTGTAAAATTATGACTATATAAAACTGGAAGAAAAAACTTCTCTAAGTGATTTCAGATAACGAAAGCTATTGAGCAAAGTTGTTTAGATATTGTAGCAAGGTCTTGGTTAAGAGAATTTCTTAGGGAATGTAGAGTGCAATCCAAAATAGAGATTCAAAGTTTTGGAGGAGCCCTAATGCTTCACACATTTTGTGTTCTCTCTTGGTAACTTAGCCTAATACAGGAAGATTTCAAGCTTGTGCTTGAATAGGATGAGTTACTCAGAAAGAATAAATACTATTTTAAATTGTCATATCTAAATCTTGCAGTAAATTCTGATAATCCTAATTTTACAGACCACTGGCTCTTGTAACTGAGAGCTCTGTAGGTGTGATACCTGTTTTGGTGATTGTGGGATGATACTGGAATAGGCTGTCAGGTTTACTTCACAGAATCACAAAATCAATTGGGTTGGAAAAGACCTCCAAAACCGTTGAGTCCGACCTATGACTGATCACCACCACCTTGTCAACCAGACCACGGCACTGAGTGCCTCATCCAGGCTTTCCTTAAATACCCACAGGCATGGTCACTCCACCAGCTTCCTGGGCAGCCCATTCCAATGTCTAATCACCCTTTCTGTGAAGAAATTCCTACCAATGTCCAATCTAAACCTCCCCTGCTGCTGCTTGAGGCCACGTCCTCTCATCCTGTCGCTGGTTGTCTGGGAGCAGAGCCCGACCCCCACCTGGCTACAATCTCCTGTCAGGGAGTTGTAGAGAGTGAGAAGGTCACCCTGAGCCTCCTTTTCTCCAGGATGACCAATCCCAGCTCCTTCAGCTGCTCCTCATGGAACTTGTGCTTCAGACCCTTTTCCAGCTCGGTTGCAGTTCAAACTTTTGACATGCTCCAATGGCCCAATGTCCTTTCACCCTGTGAAATTATCACATCCATCTGTCAATACGGGTGGATTGGGCTGTTATTAAAACCCTTTGGTACCAAACCGCTGAAGCTCTGCTTTTCACCTGGTACTGCTGTACCAACAACATCACAGAAAGCTCAAAGCCCCTGAGGCCTGCGTGAGCGAGTGAGGGGTGGGGAGTTCCGCGAGCTCGGGCAGGGCTGAGGTGTGGCGGTGAGGGGCCGTGCCCGCCCCCCGCGCCGCGCGGAGCACTCCGGGAGCGCGGTCCTTCGCCGCGGCGGCTGCCCGCCCTCAGCCTGATCCCGCCGCGGCGGCCACCGCTCCCCGCCGATCCCGCCGATCCGGTTCCCCTCGCCTGGGGAAGGGCGCGGGGGCGCTCGGTGAGGGCGGTACCGCCGTGTCCCCCCGGGCGGGGAGGGACGGCCCGTCCGCAGCGCGCGTCACGTGACGGCGGCGACAGCAGCGGTGACAGCGCTGGGACCGCGGCCGGGCCGCCACCGCCATGGGCAGTGAGTGCGGACAGAGCCGGGAGGGAGCGGGCCGGGACCCGGCGTGGGGGACAGCGGTCCTGGGCAGCGCGGGGAGGACGTGGGCGGTGGCCCGTGGCCGGTGAGGGGGCGCCGTGTCTCGGGTGCCGCCGCAGGCAGGGCCGGGGGTGCTGAGCGCTCGCTCCCCGCGCAGGGTCGGTGCTGCCCGGGCAAAGCGTGAGGCCGGGCACTGCTTCGTGGTGGGGTGTCCTCTTCCACTCCAGCCCTACTATGTATATATACACACTATATACACTATATATATAGTATATGTACCCTTTATGCACATATATGTGTGTATAAGTGTCTAAAGGGAGGGTATCAAGAGGATGGACCAGGCTCTTCTCCGTGGTGCCACCCAATAGGACAAGAGGCAGCGGGCAGAAACTGATGCACAAGAAGTTCCACCTGAACATGAGGAAGAACTTCTGTCTTGTGCAGTGACCAAGCAGTGAAACTGATTGTCCAGAGAGGGTGTGGAGTCTCTGTCACTGGAGGTATTCCAGAACTGTCTGGACACACAACCCATGTGCTCTGGGATGGCCCTGCGTGAGCAGGGAGGTTGGCTCAGATGAGCCACTGTGGTCCCTTCCAACCTGACCCATTCCATGATGCTCTGACATCTTGTTCATGTCAGAGCTGTGCCACACTCTGTGGAGCGAGGTGCACCTTCCAACGAGCCGTCTGAGGCCTTGGGATAAATAGAGGAGACGTATGTCACATCAGAGTGTAAATATAAACATGGCACTACAACCAGAATGTTACTTACAGTGTAATAAATGCATTCTACAGTGTAATAAATGCATTCTCTTTGAAAAGGAACCGATGGTGGTTTTTTATGTCTGTCCCAGTGTGTCAGGGCTGAGAATAATGTTCAAGTTTTGGAGGGCAAATTCCTCACCAAGCACAAATGCTTCGATTTTTTTTTTTTTTTTTTTAAACTGGTTTAATTTTTTTCCCAGAAAAACTGCTCACAGTGTTGAGCTTTTCTGTGTTTTTAAAGGGGAAACTGTGAAGAGAGATATATTAAAAGCTAAAATAAAATCCCCTGAAGTTCCAATCAGAATAAGTGTTCCGCTGATTTAAATTACAATTTCTTAACATATCTTAATAACGGAATTATTTTTTCAGCTAAATACTTCAGTAAACACAAGATTGTAATCTCTACATGGGTACCTTTTGATGTCAGTGTCGTTCTGTGTTTAACTAGCACAGACTGATACTAGGTCATTTATTTTTAGATGGAATACAATTCAGTTCACTTCTGGTGATACATACAGTACCACTTCTCTAAAATCATTCCAGCTGTGATAAAAAGAATGGGCCAAATCTGGTTAGAACGAGAATTCTATTTCACATTTTTGCCCTGTTTTCAGCTGTTTTAAGAAGAGGGTATTAGTTTTCAGACAGTTTTGGAAGCTAAACTAAGTTCTGTGAAGTTTTATAAATTCATAAATGTTCATTAATATATTTTTCTGTCTTCTTTTGTGTTTGTGTGTTTGTTTTTCTGGAACAGTAAAATTTTTAGAAGTTATTAAGCCATTCTGTGCAGTGTTACCTGAAATCCAGAAACCGGAAAGAAAAGTGAGTGCCACATTATGTTCTTACATTTATTAGTTCACAGAGGAGGGAATATTGTGATATTCTAGTCCAGGCTCCAACATAGATACTGACAGTGGGCCCTAAAGTAGAACATATTCTTTGGAGCAGGGGGAACCCATGTTAAGGTAAAACATTACTGTGATGATGAATTCTGGTAAGTTGTTCCCTTTAGTAATTATGCTAACTCATTTTTTTAAAATCTCAATTCTAGATTAAGTTTATTTAGTTTCAGCTCAGTGTGATGTATTTTAATATACTAGAACAGAGTTTTCAAGCTTTGTTTTTCTGTGGATCCTACTGTTGACTTTGAGCTGGCTTGTATATTACTTGGAAAATAATTTTTCTTTAGATCAGGAAACACAAATTTAATTCTTCCCACAAAGTATTTCCTACACCCATAGCTATGATTCACCTTGCTGAAGTGGGAAAGTGATCTGTGGTACAGTTCAGGTAATTGCTCCCTGTTCACCTACTGGATGTAATGTTTCTCTTTGATCTGAAATCAATGAACTCAGATCACTTACAGCTGATCTCTCTAGTCCTCTAGCCCTTGAAACTCCTTCCATTTCTTGGCACATTTTCTAGATTAAAAATAGGTAATTTCTACAGATCAGGAAGAGAACTGCCTTGTCCAAAAAAAAAGGCCAACCAAACACCATTTTTTACTTTCAAAACTCAAGCAAGCACATATTGCTCAGGTGACACACAATCTAATTAGAGTAACAAATTGACTTAATATTGTCATGACTTCCATGAAAATTCCTTAAGAGCTAAATGTTGTTTTTTTATGTTCTTAAAAGGAAATGCTTAACTGGGAGCATGACACCATCCCAGAGGATCCTCCTTGGTTAATGAGAGGTTTCCAAAAGCTAGGACTGGATTCAGAAGTGTTTGTGCCAGTGACCACAGCTGAGCCTGCTGGATTAAATGGAGAAGATGCAGTAAAAACTGATGATTATGGCCCTCTGGAACTGATTTTTTTAAGACTGGGATTTGCCCCCTGGCTCTTTGATCCATCTGTCTTACCTAGTTGCTTTCCAGCATCTTTCAGCCTTGGGATGGATTTCTAAACAAATTGTTTAGGTCAGACAAAGGCATTTTCAGAGCAGGAATCTCCAGAGCCAGACCCGCATGCTGAGGCTTGGATGCACCAGCTCTGGGTGGCAGGGGCCCATCTTTGCTTCTGCAGTGGGGAACCTTGGTGCAATCTTTTGGTGCTGATTTATGGCATATCGTGATTAGCTGGTTACAGCCATCCCATTTTTGTCTCGTGAGATGAGTGAGAAGAGAAAGCTGACACAAACCTACAGATACTGATGTTTCTCTAAAACTCACTGGCAGATGCTGTTTGCCAGAGAGGAAGAGGGGCTTGATCTGTCCTTGTTGTCTATCAGCAGATGAAGGATGCTCAGAGAGGTGCCAAGATTCCTGTCCTGTCTATTTGGGTCACTTTGTCTTTACTGCTATTTAGGTTGCTGTCTAGACAATGGCTGCCAATTGCCAGCTTTGTACAAATTTAAAGTGAAAATATAATTTGGAACATCTTTCCTAGGCTGAAGAGTCCTGAGACCATTTTCAGTCATGTTCCTTGTTTCTGTGTAGTTTGTAAAGTGATTTAGGTCATTCCATGTAACTCCAATTCTCTATAATTTATTGTTTTCTTGCAAGCTGTCACAGGCAGATATGACCAGTAATGGTTTTAGTGGATTGGTTTAGGGCCAGAACAAGAAATTTAGATAACCAAATAGAAAAAGAGATTAATTTTCATTAAACATGTATTGATTGTTAAGTGAAGATGATGTTTTGATTCAGTTGGGCCCTCACTGAATCATTTTGCCATTATTGTTATGAGGGAAGTGGTTTCTTCTGTCTCTAGGGAGTGTTGCTTTTGTGTTTTGGCCAACTTGATTAGCAAAAGTGATTGCTACTTTTGTAGTTAGTAGAATGGGCTCCTATTTCCCTCATGTACAGATTTTCTAAGAAGAACACACTGTTCAGAGCACTAAGATGATAATGCTCAAGTCCCTTCATTTTCACATGATTTAAGGAAAATGTCAAAGGAAGAAAATGTCCAATTGAATCAGATCAGATGGTGAAATTTACTGTCCCCGTGCTTGTTAGCATTTGTGGCTAGAATATTTTGGTACCACTCTGTATTTTGCCATTCCTGACATACGGATTTGGATGACTCCTTTTTCTTTTTTGTCTTCTTTACTCATAGAGACTGTTTTCCTTGTGAACAACTGTGATTTGGGTGATGCAGAATTCCTCTAATGCTCTTACTCACCACAGTTACAGGGAGAACCAGAGCAGTTTCAGACTTTCACTGATGCCTCTGAAGCCAATGTTAACTGTGAGGCTGTAGAGATAAGTTGGTTAAGCATTTTTGGTTTTAGAAGGCTATGCTTAAAATCTGAATTGTGGAGTTCAGACTTGGTAAAGTGGGTCAGCACTGCATAGTCTAACACAACGTTTTGTTTGGATTTATTTCCTGCTGTCACTATTTTTCTTTTTATAACTCTGTGCTGTAAGTATTTTTAGCATCTGTCCTCTTTTAAGAGTGAGGCAGTAGCAGGAAATAAATTAAATTACTTGGATAAATAATCCAAGTGCTTCTAAGTGCATGGTTTCACTTATAAAGATGTAGACTACATTCTGGGTTTCCTTTTGCTTGAGGACCTGTGCTGCTGCTGCATTGGTTTGTAGTTGCTCATTTGTGGGTGTTCAGTACCAATTAAACCAGGCACTAATCCTTTTTCTTATTACTTCTCCACAGGCAGATTCAGTGGTTGGAGGCAGAGAGCTCCAACCATTTCTGCTGTATCTCTCTTATGTGTTAGTTCATGTCATGTTTTAGTAGCTGCTCTACACTTGTCTGCGGTGAACACACTTAACCCTCAGGTTTACAGTCCCTGGAGGAGAGGTGGGAACTTGAACATAACCCTGCATCTCAGCTCTCTCTGCTCTCTTCAAGTGCATTTCTTCCTGTCTCATGCTTTGAGGAATCCTCTGGCTCAAACTTAAATCTTGTGATTCCTCTCTTCTTGTACCTGGCACTAATTACAGGTGCCTCAAATGTTGTGACCCTGAGATTCTCTTCAATTAAATAATGACTAGTGATCATTGGTCTGGCATTCTTTTTAAAGTAATAGATAACCTACATCAATAAAAATATTTTGGAGGAAAACAAAGAATCTTTAAAAATCATTTTGTGATCTATGTCCATGAACATAATGATGAATTTAAAACTTCCTCTATGTTCCTTTGAAGAACTTAATTCTAAATATTCTGAATTGCTGTCAAAAACTCATGGTTCTTCTCGTTTTTATCACTTCTCTTCACAACAGTTCAGTTCCTCTAAAAACTTATAGTGCTTTAGTTTAGTAACCCAGCTTTACACAACTTCTGTTGAAGCCTAGAGCACTAAGAACTGAAGATAAGTTTTTTGCATTAATCTTTCATGTTTGCTCTGGTAAGTCCATGATTTTAGCCATGCTGTTGCTCTTCTGTAAATACCCACTGTATTAGAATACTGTAGATAAAATATAGTCTAGTGGCTGAATGTCTGCCAGTCCCACATAAGTTACCTTTGTCTCTCTCTCTCAAATCTGAAATCATATTAAAAGTAAGTTCCAATGAGGAGTGATGCTCTCTGGTTTGATATCTTTGCATTGAATTCTGAATGATAACAGCATTTAGTACTGTTGTGAGAGTGCAGTGGAAGTTCTGTATACAGTGAACACATCTGTATCTCTGCTCTGTCCTGTAGATCCAGTTCAGAGAGAAGGTACTATGGACAGCCATCACACTCTTCATTTTCTTAGTGTGCTGCCAGGTAGGTATTGATGTTGTCTGTGTCAGAAAATGTGTGTTCTGTACATAAGAAGTATACTGAAAGCATGAGTGTCTCATATTGACCTACCAGTTTCAGGTTTTATTATTATGTTAAAGTATTTAAAGTTCAGTTCAGAAAACGTGGTTCTCTGAAATCTCTATAATCTCTTGATTGTTGATCATAGATGTTTTTAGAAACTAATGCTTTTTATTTAGTCAGAAATGCATAACTTTTTTTCTTGTTACAAAGGTCCTGTCAAATGATGATAATGGCTGCAGGGTAAACAGCCAAGATAATTATTTATTGAGCAGCATAAACAAACTGAGCAATTCAATGCATTGTTTACCCTCTGTTCATAGCTACATTTAAATTTTAGCACTCACAAGTGTGAAAACTGAATCAAAGTGACTTTTTACCAAATTCCTCTTCAACAAGTTGATGGATTGTAAAGATTGGAGGAAAATGTTTCTGTGAAGTGTTTAAGTTGACATTTAGAACTTGTTTTTTGTGAATATCCTGGTAAAGTTGTTAGTTAAAACCCCTCCAAAATGCCTGTCTTTGTAAACATTTATGTAATCCTTATTACTCATAGTTGTAGGTGTTCCTAGAACCTGTGCTTGGGATGTAAACAGTGGAGGGTTTTTTTGTTTTTCTTTAAAGAATACCTGGATACTGAAGAAAATGAGAATCCATTTATTACTTGATATACATTTTTTAGAACTTGTAGACCTCTTGCAAGATTTAAAACTAACTGTACATTTGAGAATCAGGGTTTTTAGCTTATGTTTATTAATACAGCCATTGCAGACAGCAGGGCAATAGTTTAATAGTTTTGATTTCAGCTCCGAAGGACTGTTTAAAGGCTAAAACCCAGCTCTTGTACCTACCATTTTTTTGAAAGGAGAAAGTGGGAATGATACTAGAGCTAGAAAGTAATGTCGTTTATCTGTGTTTACTAGCAGCTGGATGTATGCATAATTAGAGTATTGAATCTATATGAGAGATTATAGTAGTTGTATAAGGAAAACAGATGGTGCAGACTAGAGTTTTCAGAAATTGATCTCAAAGATTGCCTGGATTCCTACTCTCTTGTTTTGGTGATTGGGAAGCTCTTTTTATTGAAGAGCTCTAAATCCCTCAATATTGACATACAGAATATTGGAAGTTTTTTATGAACTTGTCTAGCATTGACAGTTCTGTGTGGGATTTTTCAAAACATATTTCTGTCTCTAGAATTTCAATATTTAAACTTCTTCTTTCTAGGGGTTTCTGTTTTTTCCTGTAGAAGGGTCTTAGTTTAGTCCTCTGAGTTATGCCCCTGTTGGAGGATTGAAAGAGATGGTACCTCTAGTTTAATTAAAAAAAAATTTAAACAGTGTAACAGTTGAACCATTACATGCTAAGATTTTTGTATTAATGAATGCTAATTGTGTGTATCTGTTCAACGTTGTTGTGCTCTTTGACAGATCCCTTTGTTTGGAATCATGTCATCAGATTCTGCAGACCCCTTCTATTGGATGCGAGTCATTCTTGCATCAAACAGAGGTTGGTACTTACTCTTTCCTCTGCTTCCTATCGGGATAAACAGACCAGGAGAAAAACAGTTGGCTGTTAAATTCCACACAACCCAGACATCAGGCTGGAAGACTTCGTAAAGTTCTTAGCACTGATGTAATTAAAATCGGTACTTGAGGCATGTTTCGTCTTAAGAACAGGATTTCTTTGAGATGCAGATGAGATTAATATTTATTGACAAGTTTTGGGATGATTGCATTCAGGATTTTAGAGCAGTCTAACTAATATATGGAACAGGGAATCTTCTGGCTTTCCATTTCGGAACTGCACTAATGTGCAGTATGAGGGTGTTGATTAGGAAATCCCTCACCTGTGCAAGTCAGTTACACTTCATAATAGTTTGGCAGTGTTATGGGTGAGTAATTTTCTAGGTGGAAAAGCTAAAGGCAGAGATGATTAGGCATAAAGTTTAGCAAAACCAAACTAACTTATTTTAGAAGAGTAAAGTGGAACACAACCAGATGTATAAGAAAATTCAAGCTAATGCTAGAAGTCTGAAACTTAAGATGGGTGACCAGTCATGCGTGACTCTAAATGAGGACACTGATCTCATCTGGAGCTTGGAAAATTGGCTGGAAGTAAGAAAATCACTGGAACCCTCTAATGTGAAGGTACTCCTTACTTAGGAGTAGCAGATTTTGTCACACAAGTGAGGATAGTAAGGTAAAGAAGTTCTCTGCTTCAAACTCTACTTCAGAATTTGCAGAATTTGGTGCATCCCTAGCAGTGTATGATACTAAATATGCTGCCCACTACCCAGACAGAATGGTAACAGTGGCCAAGAAAAGGCTAGGGAGACAGCAGTAAAAAGCAGGAGTGGGAAAGTGAATTTTCACTTAAGTCAACTGACTAGAAGTCATTGGAGGATGTGAGATGAATGCTGAAGTTTTTGACATCCTAATTTTCTAGCTGCTGGAGGAATAGAGATTTCCATGAGAGGTGATGTAATATTTAACATGTAAACTCCAGGATACAAGTATGAAAGAACGAAATTATAATAATTATTTTAATGCTTTCCCTCTTTGAATTGCATACATTTGGAAGTTGATACCTCAGTGACACTGTGCCAGTGAGTTGTCAGAGTAAGAACATTTTAATGACAGTCTTTGTTTTGTTAAGAACTAATTTAATCCTAAACTAGAGTCAGTGATTCCAAGGGCAATGTTCTCAGAAACTGTGGATCTGCAAAACTAAACTTTTGGAAAATGTGACATTGAAACACTGACACAATAAACAACCAGGGACAAGATGCTGTCCAGTGAAAGGTTCCTTGAGGATATGCCAAAAAAAGCTGAGTTCAGCGTGCATTGGCCTTCAGTGTTAGTGTGGTTCCACAAAAATATTTGTAATTAAAAGCTATATGGGTTTTCCATGCTGCCTTCAAAATTACAGATTTTAACACAGCAGCCTTTTGTGAGGTCATAACTGTCTTTGTCATACCTGTACAGGAATACACATATTGGGAGCATTATTAAAAGTAAACTTTATAGGTCAAAAACCTTTCAAGAGACCTAATGCTTTAGGAGAGCTGCTTGAATGGCAATTGTATTAATTCTTCTTCTTTTTTAGGTACTTTGATGGAATTGGGTATCTCACCCATTGTGACATCAGGTTTGATCATGCAGCTGCTGGCAGGAGCAAAGATCATTGAAGTTGGTGATACTCCGAAAGACAGAGCCTTGTTCAATGGAGCTCAGAAATGTAAGAAGTGTTCCAACTAAAATTACTGAGTGTATTTTTATTCTTGGGAAAGCAGCCTGCCTAAGTGGTACTAGATATGAGATTTCTTTGGTAGGTGACTTCAGATTTTTTTAAAGGATTTGCTTTCTCTCTTGTTTTAGTATTTGGGATGATTATTACCATTGGGCAAGCCATTGTGTATGTTATGACTGGAATGTATGGAGATCCTGCTGAAATGGGTGCTGGAATTTGTCTTCTTATTATAATTCAGGTTTGTAATGAGCTATTTTGTGTGTAACTGAGACTGGTTAGATACAGTATAGCTGGAAGGAAAAATCTTCCTATGTCTGGGTGACTTCAATTTATTTATTTTTAATGCTGTAAAACATCATCATTTTATCTGTCTATATATGAGAAATTCTAAATGTTCCATAAAGGAGGAGAGTGGTGGGGTAGTTAGTATCAAAAGTATTTCAGGTAGGGGTGGCTGCTTAATTGAAAATACAGGAATTGGTGGACTTAGGAAACAGTGGCTGCTGTTCAACGCTGTGGAGGAATTCTCACTAAATGGCACAGCTGCAGCTTTGAGACATTCTCCTGTAGAACAAAGCAGTAAATGCACAAACTTAAACATTGTTTTAGAAAAAAAGTTATTACTGAGTAATCTGTTTGTTGTGTCTGCCTTGAAAAAAGGCACAGAGCTCATTGCCAGGTGAGATGTACAGGCCTTGGTATGTGAGAGGGCAGAAACACTGCATGAATGACATTTAGATGAAACACTTAATGATCATTCTCCAACATGATGAAAATACTGAAGCAGGGAATTAATACACAGCTCTTGACTTGATTTATTCTTGTTTCTGCTCAGTTTTGTTTCTTTTCTCACAGCTGTTTGTGGCTGGTTTGATTGTGTTGCTGCTAGATGAGTTGCTACAGAAAGGTTATGGATTGGGGTCTGGTATTTCCCTGTTTATTGCTACCAATATCTGTGAAACCATTGTCTGGAAAGCTTTCAGTCCCACTACCATCAACACTGGCAGAGGTATGTGTGCAGTTACAGTCAGTCACAACATGTTTCAGTGGGTGTATACTACACACTAACTATCAGAAGTTTATTGGATGGCATTTAAAAAAAAAAGTTTTAGTGTCATGATTGGCTTCTGAAGTCAGTTGTCCAATTAACATTGAAGATAAAAATGTCTGATTTACATGGAGATTGGTACAAGTTTGCCTTGGCTGATTTGAAGTGCAGCAGTTAAAATGGGACTTGGAAGTCCTTTGAATGAAAATTTTTGGATTTCCAAACTGAAATAGTCTTGTTTTATCATCACTTAGTCCATGGAAATAGAGAAGACAGGAAATACTGTACATTCAGAGGAGTGGTTTGTGATCCAGCTGTTGTTTGTGGCTATAGGATACTTTTGTAGTTGGTGCCTCTGAGTTACTGTAAGCTGGTTTGATTCTTCAGAGACTGCAATCTCTTCATTCCTCAGCCGGTCTTCAACAACATTTGGTTGTTCTGAGACCCCTGAAATACCACTTTAAGATACAGCATCAAGGAATTAAGTAGTTTACTGCATTCATTTGAAATCCTGAGCCATGTTTTTAGTTTGCTTTCATTTGAACCTAATTCTTAGTAGTTCTGTTGCATTTTTATTACTGTTCTTCTAAAAGTTGTTTTTCACCTTGTTTATTATTTCTTCCTTCCAAACATCCTCCTGCTCCCAGAAAAGGAAGGAAGGGAGCATTCTTCCATGTGTGTGACTTTGATGGGGTTTTTTGGCTTTTCTAACCAGGAATAATGTTTTTTTAGATCATTCTACATTCCATAAGCTGAAAAAGAGTTCTGTATTGTGACATATTTGTTATAACAGGATCCATGTCCTATCGTATCAAATTTTCTGTTTGTCATACTTAAAATTTCCAAAAGAAAGGTACTTCTTTTTAAATGTTTTTAATTTGGAGATTAACCTTTCTTTCACTTTTTTGCTTCATGCAGGGACAGAGTTTGAGGGTGCTGTGATTGCATTATTCCATCTCCTGGCCACACGAACCGACAAAGTCCGGGCTTTGCGGGAGGCTTTTTACCGACAGAATCTGCCCAATCTCATGAACCTGATTGCTACAGTGTTTGTGTTTGCTGTAGTCATCTATTTCCAGGTAAAACTCCTCACAGCAGCTCTGCAGAGGTAGAAGTGCACATGGATCCTGGACACTGCAGTCATTGGGAAAAGATGGGAAGGTTTAAGCCAGAGTAACTGAAGTATCTTAGCTTTGAGTAACAAACTCTTTTTATTTCAGTGTTGTTATTTCAGTAACAATTATCTCTGTGACTGTAAAGCTGTTAGATTTTACAGTCAGGCCTACTTGCACTCAGCGTGTAATCTCACATTCCATTAAATGCCATACATATTATGAGAATATTTTTAATAAAATGGATGCTGGTACTGCAATGGTTGCATCACACCAATAATATTCTTAATATTCATCATTGACTTCAAAGAATACTTTTGGACAGAGCTGGAGAACTTTGCTTCTTTGAGGTGTGTATACAGATTTGTTCTAGAAGACTGCATAGCTTACCAGTTTTTCCCTAATTTTCTTGAAACATTTAATTAGTGTTTCGTTCTAAATCTTAAGTATCTACTAAAATGGACACTAAAGGAGGATTCATATGAAGATATTTTGGGGGGGGCTAAAATGTGATTTTGAAATTTTTTTTTAAGTTGTTGAGTTTGAATGCTGGCAATCAAAAAAAAAAAAAAAGAAAAGAAATACCAGGTTTTCAAGTTCATGTGGTTTTTCTTGGGTGTACTCACACAGGATCCTGCCCCAGAAAACAGAAGACTGGGCTTACTACACAAGAGCCTGCTGGTAACTGGTTACTTGAGTTAGAAGCCATTACAGGCTTTTATCAACCCCTATTCTATAAAATGTATTTTACAGGAGTACCAGTTAGCAGATGAGAAACCATGTTTACGTGAAAAGAATGTAATACAACCAACCAGTAACACTTTGAAGTCCGTAAAATTTGTAATCCAGGCTGTAGCAGAAAGCCTTTGGGCTCTACTGTCTCAGACCTTGCACTCCATGTTTATCTAGCAAGAACTGCATGGTCAGGAATAGCTTTGGGGCATAGTGGGAATTCCTTGTGTCTCGGAAGTTAACCCTGGTGCATTTGTGTTCTTCGCCACAGGGATTCCGAGTGGATTTACCTATCAAGTCTGCACGATACCGTGGGCAGTACAGCAGCTATCCCATCAAGCTGTTCTATACCTCCAACATTCCCATCATTCTGCAGTCTGCCTTAGTGTCAAACCTCTACGTCATTTCCCAGATGTTGTCTGTTCGTTTTAGTGGCAACTTCTTGGTGAACTTACTGGGACAGTGGGCAGTAAGTATTTATCACATTTTAGCTGCATAAAATTATTTGCATTTTTACTTAGATGTGAAACCTTGGTATTTAACCAACTGGAATACTTACTTTTTAACATTTGTAGATAAAAACTTATAAACATTGAACAGGAATTCCTTTATAAATACAGGACAGGAATGTGGGATGTCTGTGAGAAAACTAACTGCCTTTTTCTTCCCCTCTCAGGACGTCAGTGGAGGTGGCCCTGCTCGCTCTTACCCTGTTGGTGGCCTGTGCTACTACTTGTCCCCTCCAGAATCCATGGGTGCAATATTTGAGGATCCTGTCCATGTAATAGTTTATATAATATTTATGTTGGGATCCTGTGCATTCTTCTCCAAGACTTGGATTGAGGTGTCTGGCTCATCAGCAAAAGATGTAGGTGTTCTACCTTAATTGTTTTCAAACAGTGCTTCTGGTTTAGAACTGACCAGCTACTGAGTGATGGTTGTTATCCCAGTAAACATCAAGTGACTGTGAAACAGTGCAGCAGTTTCATAAAATAATGTTTTCTGCAGGTTGCCAAGCAACTCAAAGAACAGCAAATGGTGATGAGAGGCCACAGGGATACTTCAATGGTTCATGAGCTTAACAGGTAAGGAAATGCTGACTTCCAGGTGGATGGTGAAGAGTGCTGGGGAAGTGTCAACCAGAGCAGAGATTCTCGGAAAAATCTGATACCTGTTTCCACTGCAAAAGGAAAGATTGTTCCCATTCCGCTGTTGCCTTTTCCTAATTATGCAAAAGAAGTTATAGCAGCAGATTAGAGATTAACCTATAGTGTCTTTTTTTAAGTGGTATAATGAGATAATTTGAATTGAATCTCTTCCATATTTGTAAAAGATAGATACCTTGATTTTTACGTTTTTCTTTCCTGTTTTTTCCTTTTTGCAGATACATCCCTACAGCAGCTGCATTTGGTGGTTTGTGCATCGGTGCCCTTTCAGTACTGGCTGACTTTCTAGGAGCCATTGGCTCTGGCACTGGCATTCTGCTTGCAGTCACTATTATTTATCAGTATTTTGAAATATTTGTAAAAGAACAGGCTGAAGTTGGAGGAGTAGGTGCATTATTTTTCTAGGTGTCCAAATATTTCATGGTTCATGTGAAAGGGAAAGTATTTTGACAACATGCGTCATTTAGTCCAATAATGCTATTTTCTTTCTACTTGTTTTCAAGTGCTACATGTCCCATTACTGTAATGGGCATTGAGCGATGCCTGTGTGCAGCATTAGTACCAGCTGCCTTAAGAATAAAGTTTACATTATCTTGTTTAAGTATTATTATCTAGTGTTGCCTGTAATGCTGGAAACAATTCATCTACCTTGCTGTTCAGACACTACTACAGTGAGATGGTAAAATGTATCAGTTTGAGAGTGGTAAACGTCTTTGCACACAGCAGTAAAATGTTAAATTAATTTCCCTGTCCCTAATAGGAAAAACAAAAAACCTGAGTTCAGATTGCCACATGCCAGTATTCCTGATATTATTTGTATCTGTAATTTACATTAATTTTTTATACTTTTTTAACTCACATTTCCCCACCACTGAACTCAGCAGCCCTTACTTATTCCTTTGCGGTGCCTCCACCCAGGCACCTTTCTCTGAGCTCTGAGGGTGGGCAAGCACTTTGCCGGCGGCTGATACTCATCTCACCTGTGAACTGGTTCTGTGGTGGAGCTGCTGCGGCTGGGGCAGTCAGGTTCTTGCCCCAGGCCTCCTGTGGGGCAGCCTGGCAGCCACTGTCAACGCTGGCAGGGCGGCCCAGCAGTTCTGTTCAACCATGTACTTGTGAAAACTGTGCCACTGAAACTTCATGTCCACTTTGCTTTTGTGAGTCTAAGGAACAAGGCCTGGTTCCTAAAGCAGTTCATAGGAGTTTTGGAAAAGGGGGAACGGGGAGTTCCTGCTGAAAATTTGTCGCACTTTACAGCGGCGATGTAACAACTGTAAGCGTTAGACAATAAACTTATTTAATTAAACTCTCTCCTGTGTCTTACCTGTGCCAGATGCAATTCATGTGCAGTCTTTGATAATTTCTAACAAGCCTTGCTAGGGAGGTAGGTCTAGAAGGCTCCTTTTTTAATCTTTATTTTTTTTTCTTTCTAGAATATAATTCTGATTAATTTTTAGCAGTCTCAATTGAAAAACAAATCTCAAGATTCCTCCCCTTAAAGTCATTGAGCTTTTCTACTCTGCTGTAATCAATTATTTTTTCCCTTTGATGTCACATTTCTTCTGTCTTCTCTGACACTTAACTTGAAAGTAACTTCATGTTGTTTGTGAAGGTAAGAAAATCTTAAGCAGTTTTCTGTTTCAGAAAGTCTCCCTAATTATGCATGCTCATCCTGCTCTATTTCAGAGGCAAGACTGATTTTGACATGTGTTTATTAAAACTCTTGGATCCTGACCTTTCAGCAGTGGTGGCTGTTTACATAATTAGTAGCAGCCCACTGTGTGCAGATGCACTGAGGGTTTGTTTGGGATAAGATGGACCTAGAAGTGATTTGACCGAGTGAAGGTGCAGCCTGGGTACACGGATGTGTCCTCGGGAGAGGGAAAACTGCAAGGCTGTGCCCTCTTAGGGCACGTAAGTGACCTCGTACCTTCAGCAGGATCCCCTGGCTGGGCTTACACAGTTCTGGTTTGCATCAGTGGATGGTGTTGTCATAGTCATTATCTTAGGCCAAATAAAACAGTTGTCTCTTTCTGCATAGTTTAGTTAGGGCTGGGAGAAGCAAACAGTATCTGCATGTCTGAATCATAACAGGAAGTTCTTAAAATTGCTGTTTCAAACACTGAAGCCAGAGCATGCACACAGTGTTCTGTGTTGCTGTGCCTGCTCCTGTCACAGAAAATTACTACTTCATAGGATATTCTATGACTCTATGATTTTTGAGTTGGGAGGGACCCACAAGATACTCACTGAGTCCAACTCCTGGCCCTGTGCAGGACACCCCAAGAGTCACACCATTCACCTGAGAGCATTGTCCAAACACCTCTTGAACTCTGTCAGGCTCAGTGATGCGACCACTGCCCTGGGGAGCTGTTCCAGTGCCCAACCACCCTGCGGGTGAAGAATCTTTTCCTGATATCCAACCTAAACCTCCCCTGACACAACTTCAGGCTACTCCCACAGGTCCTATCACTGGTCACCAGACAGAAGAGATCTGCCAGCCCGTCTACTCCCCATCATGAGGAAGTTGCAGACCACCATGAGCTCTCCCCTCTCCAGGTGTTTGGAGTTGAGTGCTGTGTGAGTGAGAGAAACCTGTGCTTGTTCTGCCATCTGCGCTCCTTTGGAACCATGGTGGTAACAACACCAACCACAGTTAACTAAGCCTCTTTCTTATATATTGAATTGTAAGTGCAGAGAGGAGTCTAGTGAGAAACAAGCCATTCTGAAAATTAAACAGTATTTTTATTATGGATATTCTGTCAAGGCTTGATAGAGCAGTTAGAAGAAATGCTTTTTGTCAGTTACATAATTCCAAATAAAAAGATCAGAACCATTCCACAAATGCTTTTTTGTGCTCTACAAGTAAAGCAAAGGACCTTGATTACAAGAACAGTTGTACTTCTAAATCACCCAACTTGGGGCAGTTTTCAACTGAATTTCTCATTGTCCAGTTCTAGAACTTCATAAAAGGAACTTGGAGCGGTTTTTCTGCTGCACACTTCAGAGCCAATGCGTAAGTATAAACCCTGGCATCTACTGCCAGATGTTCCTCTGCTACTAGTTCTGAAAATAAAAGAAAAAAATTATGAGATGCTCTTAAGACCTCACCTTTACAGAAATGTAAGTCCTTGCTAAAATGAAGATAAGTAGTGTTCTAGACACTGCAAACACCTACTGCTATGACTCACTCTCATACCTGGCCAGGTCTCTCAAAGCTTTTTGCTTAACATACAGTATTCCAGGATGTGAAATACCACGAGGAGCCCTGAGAAGGAAAGGGATTCCTGAAGCTCAAGTTAGTGCATTTAATGTGTCAGAAAGCTCTTACCATCAATCCTTTGAAGCAGGTCGTTCTTTGGGAGTGAAACAACTTCCACAAATTCTAGGAGAGAAGAAAAAGATTTACATACGCTTAAATTAGTGAACAGTAGAGAAATTCACCTCTGTGTTCTGTTTCTTGCATTGTAGAAGGGGAAAGAAACTGATTTAATGCTCATCACCATCCAAAACTTGTAAGCCTTATCAAAAAAAAGTCAATTAAATGGGGGAAGGCAGTGACTGGGTTCCTTAAAACACATGTTTGGCAGAAAGAAGCTGGGAAATAGTTGAGAAAAAAGTAGCTGACAGCTACGAAGGATTAGAATCCTAAAAGCAGAAACCTCCCTTTTGAGAATGGAAAATACACTGTTGAAGGAGACTTTTGTTTGGCTTCTCTTGGAATGGATTGGAGATGCATTTCAAGACCAAACCATCTCAAAGGGTTTGTTCATGATGAATTAATGTTGGCCTACCCCTCCCCTGTCTCTCTGAATTATTTGTCTTTGGGGCTTGACCTATAGCTGTGGGGGGTTCATTAATTTGAATTTCCTGTAATACTGGTGCTATAGGTGCAATACTTGGAAAGATAATTGACGCAATCATGCCCCACAGGAATTTGCATCTAGGCCAAAGTCAACCTCAGGCACATTTGATTAGGGTCAAGAGATTACCCAAGCACAAATAAAAACCAGTTTTAACTGACTTTTGCTAAGTAAAACTTGCCATACGAAGATCACACTTGACCTTATTGTCAATGGGAACACAGTCACATTACATACCTCCATCATCTGCAAGTGAAAAAAGAAGTAAGAAGTTAAGGGATTGAAATACACTAGAATTTACAATTAAAAAGCATTTGATGGCTGACTGACTGTGATTGACACTAATTACTTCGGAGTGAAGCTACAACTGAGAGCAGTATCTAGGTTCACAAGTGCTTATGGCCCTCACTGAAATTTGGCACCAAAATGTTTTATTCTGAGTGTGCCACAGCTGACACTTCACATCTGGGCTTCTCCAGTGAATTCAGCAGAGACACACTCTGCTCATCTAGACTGCAGGGTATGATTGGAAGGATGTGCAGCATCCAAATCAGCTAGGCCAGAAGAGATGCAGTGGTGGGGTTAATTGTTTTAAACCCATTGTTTTGTTATCTTCTCAAAATTTTCAAATAAATGGTACAAAACTCACCAAGGTTTTGCTTAGGTCTCGTGTTCTCAGCCTCATCTCCATTAATGATGACACTCACTATGTGTGTGGTGCTGTTTGACACACCTGGGTCCAAGCACAGAGCTGCCAACAAGTACATTTGAGAGAGGAGAGGTTCATTTTCAAAGCAGGAGTCAGGCACCTTGACATTTTATCAAAAGCTTTCACAGAAATGTATCTGATACAATAGAAGAATGTATATTTGGCAGACATTCATGCTGTAAGAGTACCAAAAACTTTGTTTTCACATGTTCTTAGAAGTAATGTGTCTGTAACTGAGCTTTTTTACAGACCCCTGGTAACACTAGTCTTCAGCAGCCAAGTTTACTTTCTATTCCACAGACTCAAGATTTACTGTAAACTACCCCTTACAGACTTCCTCAGTCTGTTGGGGTCTAATTTTGCCATCACCTGTCTCCAGCCTCTCTCAATCCCCAGCATGCAGTTGTAACGAGTAGCTGAGAGACAAGTCTCAACTGCAATGACATTTCCTTGAAATCCCACCTAAGTTGCCTCACCTACCTTCTCAAGTTTGATTTATGATCCTCATTTTGCCTTCTTTATTGCCATTTTATCTTATGTTGGAAGCATGGCATTGGAACAACCATGTTCCAAAGGATCTCTGAATTTACTCCAATTACTCTCCTTTCTTCTTTCCAGCTGGAGAACCCAAGCACAGTCACCTCCCCACAGCTGACAGGAGGGTGACCTCTGCATCAGGCAGCTATTTTTTTCTAAGTTCACAGATGCTGTTTACAGAAGTCCAGCAATTTAGACCTTTACACTAAAATGCCAAATCACAGCTTGAATAATTGGGTTTTGTGTAAAGGACCTTAATTAATAGCATTTTCCTCCCTACAGACATCAAACTTTTACTTCAGACAGAAGTTCAGCAACTGACGCACATCAAGGACCGAAGTTTCACTTTTCCAGCCATGAGATGCTACCCTGCTAATCTGCATAGGCTTTGCTGCTTGGATTTTCCCTTTGGTTTAGAGCGTTTTAGACATTTAGAGTAGCCACCAAGACAGAATTAGCTTTGGTGGGAAAAAATAAATAAAAGCAAAAGACCTGGAGTACATTCAATGACTTCCCCTTTATAGCCAGTTTCTTCCTTCAGCTCTCGAAGTGCAGCACTTTCTGCTGACTCGTTTTCCTCAATAAGGCCTGGGAGATACATAATACACAAAAACAATTAAAAGCCTCTCACTTAACTGCAGTACCCATCCCAAGATCAATCAAGCTTTATGGAAGAGGGGAAACATCCTCACTACTCTGTCTTTACAGAGGGATAAATGTTAGGAAGGATTCCAGTCCCTGGATTCATTATGCTGCTGCCCATATCCTTAACTGATTATCTACACATATTTGCCTTCCCCAAAAATGGCATTAATATTCTCATGAGGGAAAGAAGCCAAATGCTTTGACTCTTAGAGAAAGGAGAAGTGGAGGGAATTTTCTCCAATCTGCTAAAACAAGCTTATTTTGTTTTTTTTCCTTATCAAATATTTCTATTTTGGAATAGCACATGGAGCTCAGCATGGTTTTCCAGCTAGAGCTTCATTAAGATCACAGAACCAACTAGGTTGGAGAAGACCTTGGAGATCATCAAGTCTAACCTATAAAATACATATAACCTATAAAACATATAAAGATTGACACTCCAAGCACATTTAAACACACTGAACCATATGTGACTCATCCCAATGTTTCAGCCATGTACCTGCAGGAAATTCCAAGCAGTAGCCATTGATTGGGGGCCTGAACTGTTTCACCAGCACAATGCAGTCGTAGTGCAGGGTTCTCTGTAGCACTGCTATCACTGCTACACCTACAGCAGCGATGGGAGACACAAGGACATGGAATGTGAGTGTAGCAGAAAGTGAGATTTTAGTACGAGATCTGGAAAGGAACCCACACACTGCTACTCTGAGCAATGTTTAGATGCCTGCTCCAGAATCCTGAATGATGAATTTAAGCTCTTTATACCATGCATGGTGAGAGATCTTCAAAGCTCCCCACATGTGAGAGGCACACATACCAAGGAAGACTGAGCCTCAGGCAAGGGCTCTCCTGCCTGCAGAAACTGTTTGGAAGGCTCTGTAGGGAACTCTCTACTATATTCCTTCCATGTGTAAATCATGTCCCAAAGAGCCCCTTGACCCCTAACAGGAGACCCAATCACCAGTTTGTGAGCTACTCCATGTCAGGGTACCCATGATATCTTTGGAAGTGCTCCATCATTTTAAAGTGAACACAATGATCTTGGGAAAGCACTCCCACCAGTAAGGTTCTGGTTCTTCAGCACTTACGCTAGCATTTCATTAGCTCAGGGGTATAGCCAGCTCTGCCAAGCTACCTGTTCTACAGCCTCATTCATTCAGGAACAGACCAGCTCTAAATCTGAACTGTCAGCTTATCAGAAGCACTTTTACAGGGCAAAAATGCAAACAAAAAAAGCCACCAGTGTCTTACCATCAGCTGTAACTCCTTTTTTGTTGCCAGTACGCTTTACAGTTTCCCAAGTTCTGTTTAAACAGAGAAAAGAACAAATGAATACCTAAATCATCTTCTACCCTTGCTACTTTCATTAAAAGCAAAAGGTACCATCACACAGTGAGGTCTTGTAAGAAGCAACCAGCCTTAGGCAGGCCCTGTCATACACTGGCACTATAAAATGTATGTAGCATAATTTTCTTTTGCCTACTTAAGGAAGGAGAGAGGAAATAGTTAATTTTAGTTACACAAAAGATCCAATCTTGCTAATTGTAAGAGGATACTTTGCTGATGAACTGGGAGACACTAGAGAAAACAATCAGTACAGAATCTAACACATTAAGGGGAGGGAACTAAAGCCGTGTACATAATCCTACATAAACACAGCAAAACTAAAGAGTACAAAAGAATTGGACAGAAATAATAACACACAAGAGGACATTAATTTGTCAATAATATGCAAGGTCCAGCACCACCAACAGGGAAAAAAGAACCCTTAATGAAGAACCAGAAAAGCCACAGGATGGACTCTCTGATTGTCACAGAGTAGTTGCACAGCTAGAACTTCCTTCTGTGTAGCATCTTTCCAAAGAACTGGAAATGCAAGACAATCCAGGGTCCAACATGCCCAGGAGGATTTAGGAGCCAAATTCAATCCAAATGCTTGCACATCTGCTGGAGTAAATTTCTTTCCCCTGAACAGCAGGAACTCCAAAGGAACCTCACAATGAATAACTCTCATCTTGTGTGGAGTGATGGGTTTGTAATGCTCATGTTCTCTAGCCTGGGGCCAGTCTGTACAATTGGGAATCTGGAACACCAGACAGGCAATTACCTGGTTTTCCCAAAGGGATCCGTATAAGTTGTTTCTGCAAGCTTCAACCATTGTCTTTCTACGATTACCTAAAATAAAGAACTCTTTGTTAAATACATTATAAAATTAATCCAAAGATTTGGGAGAAAGAACACAACTATTTTTAGATCCTTTTGAAGACAAAATTTCAGCATCACAACACACCCAAGAATGTGCAACAGCATTCCTGTTGCTAATACAGAAAAAAAATTTACTCTAAATTCTTGAATATGAATAAAAAATAACCCCAAGACAGTAACTTTTCTTAACATGAGTTTAATAACCAAGTTTTGATGAATTCAGTGGGATTTTACGTACTGGAACATCTTCATTTTCTAAGTAGGATTTTGCAAGGGTAATACATCAGCTCCATAAGGGTCTCTGGGCTGCACAGACTTTAACTGCACTGGTGCCCACGAGTGCCCCATCAGCAGAGAGCACAGCCCAAAGGCTGAGCATGCAAGACTGAAAACCAAACTACCCTGAAACTTTTCCTGTCCTGCCCTCAGACTGTGGCCTCGTGTAACTGCTGTTTTCTGCAGCTGTGAGAGTGATACATACCTGCCCCTTCAGGATTCTGAGAGCTGCTGAGAGAGCGCTTGGCATTAACACTATGGCCAAATCTCTTTTCTGAGCTAAATGAGTTTATATTCCCTATGATGTTTCCTCATCTTTTACGTAATTAATTTAAAAGAGAAAAATCCCTAGATATTAGCCCTGCAGTTTGCTTCTTTTATTGTAACTTGTTTTAAAATGAGTTATTTTTATTATTACTTTGATGGGTAAAGAATATCTGCTCACAACAGTCTGAATATGCCTTCCCAGAAAAAGGAAGAATCAAGTAAGATCAGCTCCCACTTTTCATGGAAAGTATTCCAGCATCAGACCACACAGTTACTGCAGTTACAGAACCACTTCTGATATAAGAGCCACTGGCAGAGAGAGGGTAAACACTTCTCTGTATTAAGCCCACAAAATGATTGAAAAAAATAAATAGCTTCATATATGCAAGATCTAATTATAAACTTCCAGTGATACCAAAGAGTACATTGTTTTAAAAGAGGATAACTAAGAAACATTACAAAAAAACCCGAACCAACAACAAACCAAACAAACCCATAAAAAACTCAAGCAAAACCAAGAAAAAAATAGGATAAAATGAAAATGCTGATGCAAAAACCCGTGCTCTTAATAGAAAACCCAAAAAATTTACAAAAATTAAATCCTTCATGCTTGTGAAATATTCATATTTAAAAAATGTCCACGAGAAAAGATATAATCCAAACAAATCTCTTCTTTCCTTGTGCCTTGAAACTGGAAGAAATTACAAGACTGTGTTCACTCCATGAAGAACAAATAAAAGAAACCACATTTGTGTTATAACAAGAGGGGCACACTGCCAAACCTGCCTCAACACCAAAGATTAACTACTAAGAATTCACTTAAAAGGGAACAGAAACAAATATAGGCAGTGTAGGGTGAAAGTGCTTCTAGTAAGAATGAAGTACCTCCAGAATCCTTCCTTAGGACTGATATTATTCTTACTACTTCCTTACTGATGTCTTTGAAACGGCGATTATCTAAATTCAAATCCTTCCAGGAAACATAAAAGGTGGTACAATCCTAAATGTTAAAGCAACCCTTAGTGGTTTACCATCTTAAAGAAACAGAAAGCTGTTTGAAATAGAAAACTGTTGCTGAGTTTCATAACCCACCAATTTGTAAAGTCTCTCAGAGATACCAGCATTATTTCTGAACATTGAAAAACCTCCTGAACAGACAATACAAGAAACAGATGCAAAATCCGAAAAAAGAAAAGCAGCTTAAAATAATTTTATACTAAAATAATTCATAATAATCTTAATAATAAGATTTCTCTCTCCTCATTGACAACCTGTATAGTTATTTCAATAAAGAGGAACGTCACATCTTTTAAACTCTCTGACAATCAGGAAGAAGTGCTCTGTCTGTTGAGTAGGTTTTTATGAACATACAGCCTCTACAGCATTTTGTACTCTGCACCCACAAACTCACAATAATTGTTACTTAACAACAAAACATGTCAAACCCAAGCATGCTGTACCTCTTCCTTAAGGACGAATTGTTTAGCTGTTTTTGTAACTTCTGTGGGTGTCTCGGCTGCCATTTTCAGGAATGTTAGGCTTTCCCCTCCTGTGCAAAGTCCAGATATATATGAAACACAATCAATATTTGCTTTCAGTGTAAAGTTAAAAGGTTCATTTCTGCACTGTAAATTAACAAATATAGCTTGCTGGAGAAAGTCAGGGGCTTGTGATGGCAAGTTCAATTCATGTTTTCAGCTCCACCCAATGATTTCAGAGTCAAATAATTCAAAGGAGAAATGTAAATTTGGGTCAAATCCCTGACTTGCATGGTTTTAATAGTCCTATCAGCTATCAAGTAGCTGTGCTGGCTGAAGACACTTTTCTTAACAGAAAATTCAAGTATCAAACACACATACAGACAATTCATCCATTTCAGTCAAATTGTTTCATTCTGATCTGGGTGAAATGCTCTGTCAACAGTGTCTGGACAACAGGACTATGCACTCCACTGTGAAAGTGGGAAAAAAACCTTATACTAAGAGAACTTCAGTGGTAAAAACTATCTGCTATTAAGAATCACAACTAGAACCTACCTCCACCTTACATCACAAATAAACACATAAATGACTCAGTCCTTCCACTAAAAAACAAGGTCAAAAAACTACACGTGTGTTCCAAGTCTATGCAGCATGTGGGGCTGGTGTGACCACAGCGTATCAGTCTCTTACTGGGAATGATGCGCCCAATACCATGCAAAAGGCAGCATTTTCAGTAAAATATCCCCAAAGCAAGGCTCTGCACCTGCAGCCCAGTGCCTCAGCCTGCATCTCCAGGAAAGTGAGATTATCCACTCCCTCCATCCAGTTCCAGCCTAAAGGCACAGCAGGCAGCAGAAAAAAAAAATGTATTAGAGACTGACCCTGTGTCACTGCGGAACTACGGGGCACTTTCAGCACAGAAACTTATACCAGGGAAATCATCTCCAATATTAACTTAATCCTGAAGTCCTGAAAATCACCATGAATCATAAGCAAAAGCCAATGAAAAGAAACAAACCAGTTTAAACACCAGGAGAGATGAGATAATATTAAAGATCTCGATCATCCATAGCATTGATGGTCATAAACTTTCCATAAAATCAAAAGGAATCTTTCCATGACCTCAACTATGGATCAATCAGGCTCTCTGTGGTCTCTAGCAATGAACAGTACCACAGTGTGTGAAGACATTCTCTGTCAAGCCCAATTTTAGCACTTTCATTTTTTACTTCATCTCTATCCTTTTACGGTAGCATCTGCTGCACATTTGTGAAACACGAAAGAGCAACAATCAGCTTTCATACACACTGGATTGACATTTATTTCCACCAAGTAGTTAAAAGGAACAGGTAGGCTGATATATTTCTGTTTATTAGCAGGAGTAAAACTAAAGTACATGAAACCATTTCCTCCGTCTGTACACAGGGCAGGCTCTTTCTTGAGTGTTTTTGGACGAAGTAGATCATAGAGGTCAAACGTGCAGATCGGTTTTATGTAACATAAGTCTTGAAAAGAAACCCTGACCTGTGAAACCACAGTCCATTCCTTCAAAAATATGTTCTATAATATTCTCTTAAAGCAATGAAGGTCCTTTTCAAAACTACATAGGTTTATTATCTACCTTACAGCTATTTGTACGAAAAACTGCTCAGGAACCTCACTTGCTTATGTTCCAGTTTCTATCCCACTTCAGTTCAGTTAGCTGTTCCAATGTTTGGAACTCCCTTCTCTTAGGATTGAAGAGTTTTATCTGGACAATGGCCATGGTCTCATGCTGTGACTCTCAAGTACAAGATCAAGCTTTCCACCAAACATGCAAAAGAAGCACAGCCCAGGAGAAACAGACACAGGAGGCTCTGTGTGATGTCTTTAAAAACATTAAAACCTTGAATACCCAGCTACAACAAATTCACCTCCTACATTAGGAAAGAATTATAGCCTTTTGCATCGTCAATATAAATATATCAAAGGAGTAGAGAGCAAACCACAGCCTTGTTGAAGTTTTTTTGGATTGGGCTAAATCTTCTTCTTTTACTCTCCCCTCACAGGAAATCCTGTTCCATTGATCACACTAATCCTTCTGCACAACTATCAGTGTATCTTTCTCAAATGTGGACTACCACAGTTGTACCACGAAAAAAACACACTAGAACCGCATCTCATGGCAGAAGCTATTTTCACCACACCTTGCTCTCTTCTGAGAAATTGAGGGGTAACTTACTACTTAAAATAACGAAAAAAATATACAGTTTCAGTGGTTTGAATTATCACTAAAACCTAAAATGGGAGAACACCTCAAAGAGAGGGGAACACTGATCTAGCCCGGCTTCTGTAGTTTGGATCTCCTCCACAAGTGGGTGCAGTAACTCTACGTATAGTGACATTTTTTAAAGTTCCACCAAAACAGCATCTTTGCCCAGATTTAGGTGGCTGTATAAAAGTGAGAATTTCTGCTGTTAGAAAGCTGAAATACCATTTGGTTAAATGAAGACTGCAATTCTGGCATCTCACGTTAGTCATGCTGTCAAGGATGGCAACATCTTTTGTTCATAAACAAAATTAGCTGCAACTGAAAATTAAATTTAACACTAAAATGTTAGGTTTCTAAAGGCCTATTTAGCTTTCAGAACATGCCGTGTCTTCCAGCCCTCTAACAGGAAGGTTCTTCTATCTCATAAAATTCCCTCTGCATATAAATATGAGTTCATTTGAGTTAAAAATTCAATGCAGCTGATACAGCAGCCTGGGAACCCGGCTACCTGACTTAGAATTACATGAGCTCTTAAGAACAGACATTTTTAATAGTTATAAATACAATCTTAAGAATATGTCAAAGTCCCCACATTTATCAGCTGCCTTAACACAAATCAACAGCACTCAAACTATCAATTATGGGGAAAAATAAATGTTTTCTACTTTGAGAGTTTTTGTGCCCAGTATTACAGGGTGCTGCTGGCAAATGATGCTACTTCTTCCATTTATTTCATACTGGGGTCAAATTCTGTCCTGAAAAAGCCATGCCATTTATGAAACATGTAACTTTATTCCCATTGTTTATTCCTTTATTGAGTGGCTTCCTTTCAAGGCAGCACCCAGCCATTCTATAGTTTCCAAATTATCCTTCACAGGAGTTAAAATTTTAAGCCAACTGAGGTCTGTGAATCAGCTCAAGAGAGAAGCCAAGATATCCGAACTATACTTTCATATTAATACTTAGATAAATCGATTAGCTTTTCTAAATCACTTTTCAGAAGAAATTCTCTGATCCAAACACACATTCCAGCTGACAGCAAACAGATTCAATGGAAGCTCAGCAACAGGGTCTCATGGCAAGCCCACGGTCAAACAAAATACAGGTTTTCTCATAAAGAATGTGCAAAAGAGACACTAGCAACATTTTAAGCACGATTTAACCAACAGCACTCTGAGAAAGGTACACTGAAGATAAAAATCATTAAAACTCCTAAGGCACTTTAAACTTGTTACTTGCACTTTAGTGCTATGATTCTAGAAACAATATCAATTACTTAGCAATTAAGTTGATGGGAGGAAGAAAAGTAAGTGGAAAACGTTTCATTTTTATCATGGTATTTAGAAGCATGGATGACGCACCGAGTGCCAAATAAAATATAAACAAATAACTGCAGAGCAAACAACAACAAGGATTATCTCGCATAACCAGAAGAGGGTTAGAGGCAGCTCCATGTTGTTATCAAACTTCCCAACAGCTGAGGTGTTACAAGGCTGGAGGAGACATCCCCAAACTGCAGATATGAGAGTACACAAGGAAACATCGTATGGAAACACCACCATGCAAGGGACACGCAGCCACAGACACAACAGCTGAACCACGGGGCTTAAAAAAACCCTCACGCTACTCTGTTAATGCTTGACTTGGGACTACACAAAATGAAATAGTGGTTGATGAAAAACTTAAGCTGACAATGTGCGCTCACAGCCCAGAAAGCCAAAGGGGTCCTGGGCTGCATCCAAAGATTGTGCCCCTCTCCCCTGCCCCTGTGAGAGCCCACCTGGAGCACTCTGCGCGGTTCCGTGTCCCAACATAACAAGGACATGGAACTGCTGGAGCAAGTCCAGAGGAGGCCACCAAGTTGATAAGGGGACTGGAGCACCTCCCCTACAAAGACAGGCTGAGAAAATTGGAGAAGGTTGCATGGACACCTCCGAGCACCTTCCAGTAAATGAAGGGGCTACAGGGAAGCTGTAGAGGGACTGTTCATCAGAACTGTAGTGATAGAACAAGGAGTAATGGGTCAAATTGAAAAGAGGAGAAATTTAGGTTAGATATTAGGAAGAAATTCTTTACTGTGAGGGTGGTGAGACACGAGAACGGGTTGCCCAGGGAGCTGTGGATGCCCCAACCCTGGCAGCGTTCAAAGCCAGGCTGGATAAAGCCGTGAGCGACCTGGTCTCGTGGGAGGTGCCCCTGCCCATGGCAGGGGGTGATTGAAACTGGATGATCTCTAAGGTCCCTTCCAACCCCTTAACATTCTGTGAGTCTATGAAACAGCTCCATGCAGGAAACACGCAGGCACAGGGAAGACAGCAGAACCTGAAAGGATAACACGTTACTCAGTTATTCCTTGGCTCGGGGCGGGGCAGGGCAGAGCAGAGCGAAGGCAGCGCTGCCGGAGGCTCCGGGACGCTGCCGCCGAGCGGGTCCGGCACCCGGCAGCGCTGAGGCGGCGGGGGCGGAGCGGGCCGGGGGCGGGGCCGAGCCCTGTGCGCCGCCGATGGCGCCGGGCAGCGCCCGGAGCTGCGCGGGAGGTTCCGGGCGGAGCGGGAGCTTCCGGGAGCGGCCGGGTTGAGGAGGAGGAAGAGGAGGATGAAGAAAGAGCAGGTGGCGCACTGCCAGTTCTCCGTGTGGTACCCGCTCTTCAAGGCCGTCACCATCCGCAGGTGAGCGCGGCGAGGTGCGCCGGGGGCTGTGAGAGGCGGTGCGGGCCGTAGGGGTCCGGTGTGGGGTGAGGGTGGGGAGGAGTGTGGGGCCGGGGGGGAGGACTGTGGGGCGCCGGAGGTGGTCCTGCCCCTCCACTCCGCCCTGGTGAGGCTCATCTGGAGTGCTGCCTCCGGTTCTCAGAGCAGGAGGGACATGGAGCTCCCGGAGCAGGTCCAGTGCAGGGCTACGTGGATGATTAAGGGACTGCAAAAGCTGAGGGAACTGGGCCTGTTCAGCCTCGGGAATGAAGGAATGGTTTGGGTTCGGAGGGATCTTAAAAATTATCTGGTTCCAGTCTGCTGCCACGGGCAGAGACACCTTCCTCTAGACCAGGTTGTTCAGAGCCCTGTCCAACCTGGCCTTGAACACTTCCAGGGATGGGGCAGCCACAGCTTCTCTAGGCAACCTGTGCCAGGGCCTCACCACCCTCACTGGAAAGATTTTCTTCCTAATATCTATCTAAACCGACTCTCTCACAATTTGAACCCATTGCCCTGTATGCTGTCACTACAAGCTCTTGTCAATAGTCTTGCTCCATCTTTCCTGTAAGTTCCCTTCAGGTACTGGAAGGAGAAAGAGATCACTGAGAGGGAAGTTCATTAATGCATATAAATATCTAAAGAGGGAGTGCCAAAGGGTGGACTAGGCTCTGTTTGGTGGCACCCAGCAATAGAAGGCAAGGGGAAGAAACTGATGCACAAGAAGTTCCACCTGAACATGAGGAAGAACTTCTGTCTTGTGCAGTGACCAAGCAGTGAAACTGATTGTCCAGAGAGGATGTGGAGTCTCTGTCACTGGAGATATTCCAGAACTGTCTGGACACAGCCCTGTGCCATGTGCTCTGGGATGGCCCTGTGTGAGCAGGGAGGTTGGATCAGATGAGCCACTGTGGTCCCGATTCTATGGGGCTGGGCTGGGTTGGGTTGGAAATTCGCTTGTGGTGGGGCAGGGTTGGGTGAGATAGAGGTGACCTGTATGGGGCAGAGCTGGGGTGGAGGTGGTGAAGGATTGAGTGAGCCATCAGCTGCAGTCCCGGGAGCTGGGGTCTTGCCTCTACACTCTGATGGGGTGTTTTGGGAAGCCCTGGGGCAGGCCAGGTACCCCTGTGCTCCCTGCTCTCCTGGTGTGACTCCATGCTCAGCATTAGAAGATACCCACACTGTTCCTACTATCCACATCCTGCTATCCACACTGCTGTTCCTACTTGCTTACTTAAAAAACCTGACTGAATAGATCCAAACCAAGTGGCTGACTTGGTGTTTCTGTGTATTTCTGGAAGGCATAGAAAATTCTTCAGGTTCTAAGGTGCTGCTACAGGTCACGAGATAGTTACAAGAACTACCAGTAACTCAGGAAAGTCAGGACAGTTGCCCTGTTGGATCAAAAAGTGCTGACATCATGCTTTTAGTAATCAAAGCATTTGATCTTTTATGGTTTTTAGTGTTTAACACAGGCTTATTTTTGGTACATTTAGTGATAGTCCTGCATTTTTGGAACATTAAGATGGTATAGGCAAATTCTGGTTTGGATTTCAGAAGGGAAACCTTTAGTTTGAGCAACTTGTTGTCTCCTTCTCACAGGCTGCCCACAATTTACTTGGAATTTCTTAGAGCTTTGAAAGAGTGGGGTATTTTTGTGTATTTAGTCTAAAATTTTTGTCCTATACTACTCTGGAGGGAAAATGGGCATTGCTTTTTGGGTGTGGCATAAGATGGGAGAAACACTATGGAAGAACAGTTCTCTTAGAGGATAAAACATAGTGTTACTGAAGTATGTGCTATTAAAAACCCAAATGATTTTATTCAACTAGGTTTTTATTATAGCGAGTATTAATAAGGTATTAAAGAGATTTTCATTTTTCTTCCAGTGTCATACTTCCCCTGCCAGAGAATGTGAAAGAATATTTGCTGGATGATGGAACACTCGTGGTTTCTGGAAGGTAAGGCGTGTTTTGTCCTCAGCTTCCAAGTATTAATGATGTTTTATATTCACAGCACCATTTTGTATATATATATTGTATTGTGCATGATGAATTTTTGAGTTTGACCAGTGTGACTGCAGTAAACCTCATACTGTGTAAGCATGTGAATGGGCTGACTGTTGTTAGTGCAGTTTGATTTGCTGCTGCCTGAAGAATCCTAAAATCCATGAACTACAATTCATGCTAGACCATTTCATTTTTTCTATGCTTTTCCCTGTGGAGTGTACCAAGCTCTGGAATGCTCAGCTGCTGGTTTGTGTTAGGTCCAATTCACAGGCTTGACCTGTCCCATGCCAGTCCAGGGGTGAAGTGACGTTACCTGAGTTTAATTCTCAATAAAATAACCTATATACAAACTCAATAATTAGGAACATTTAATATAATCATTTGCATACGTGTAATCCATGCATATGACAAAGCTGAATGTCCCATATGTACACCCATGCCAGGATTTTGGATGGAGAAGAATGCGATGGATAGATAGCAGGAGCAGTTGGTAAGAACCCAGGCCTTGCTCTTTGTGTTCTGCTTGGGATCTCACTATGTGGTCTCCTTGTGAAATGGTTGCTGCATGCATCTTGTTAATGATGAAACTCAGAAATCAGTGATTCCATGATTCCCTAACTGGTAGTTTGCCCCTTGCAGAGCAACCAGTGAGGCTGTGAGTGAAAGGGAGCTTTTTCTGATTTATAAGATAGCAATTTATGTAAAAACTGAAGCTGTTTAAATGCCTTGTAAAGATGAAAGGGTTTATTTTTTAATTTAATTTTTAATTTCTATTATTTTCTTTCTAATTTCTTTCTAAATTCTTTTTCTTATTAAAGGGTATCCAGAAAATTAGAATTGTTTTTTAAACCATTTTGGATCAAAAGTAGTATTGTCACCTGCTTCTGCAGAATTGTGCAATTTATTTAGCAGCAGCTGTTTATTTTAATAAGCCTTCAGAAAAGCTGAATTTGAGGGTTTGACTTAACAGCTGTGTTCTACAATTTTGCTGTCTTCAATGGAGTAATGGACAGCTGTATGATTGACTTAAATTACATTTTTAAGATGTTTGCAGTTAAAATCCTTTTTAGAAACCATTTTTTTCTATGAGTTGAACTTTCTTAGCTAGAAGTGAATGTGATCTCCTTGCAGTCAAGGGCAAGATTGCTTCTAACCTTCAGTGCGCCCCTATCTGACTTCTAGATCTCAAAAACTGGATCGATGGTTTAATTGCTATGGAAGTGCATTGAGGGACTGCAGAGACTCAGCTCATCTAAGAATTGACTTTTGGCAGGGATGTACATTTGACCTTGCCCTGTTTGCTATGCTGTCCACTTTCCATAGGTTCTTCTTTTGTCTGTATGCTGAGTCTGAGGACATTTTCTTTTCAGAGCCAGAAATTCACAGGTCAACATTTGAAACTCAAGGTTTATGAATTTTTCTTGGAAAGGGAGTATGGAGGCAAAGCATAATCTAAATTGAACTTGTTGAAAAAAAAAAAGTTCAATTTGTGTTTATGTTAGACTACAGTGAAGTTGGAAAAGAATCATTAACTGGGTGTTGAAAAGCTTCAATTGCAGTGTTTTAGATCAAAAACTGATCTGCTAATTTGAAAGAAGCAAAGTGTTCAGGGTAGGACCTAGTCCTAATGCCAGGGTGTTTGGTCTTCAGTTTTCAGTACTAGCTTACTGATTTTTCTCTGCCAGGGTTTTGAAGTTTAATCTTCTTATGGAAACGTTTTGAGATCAACAGCTGGAAATGCTGTGGAAATATAATGGATATGGTCAAGTCAAACTCCAGTGCTTAATGATTTTTTTCCTGTTAATTTTTTGTTTCAGAGAAGATCCTCCAAGTCACGCTCAGGAGGGGAGTGATGATGCAGAGGAGATACAGGTCAGTGTAAAACGCAAATTAATGTCAAGTCTTTTAAGAAAAAATATGAATGTATAACCTTTTCTGCATTATTTATAGGTGTGAAGATTCCTTCATAGAAATCATTATCATGTGGTAGTTGCAATGAAAAATGTGGAAACATGATTATTTATGCTGTGACATCAGGGAAAGTTTAAAATGTTTCTGTGATCTTTCACGGAAGACTTTTTAATTTTTATTTCTTGAAAATTGCGTTTGTAATAATGAGTAGGGAATGTTGAAATTGAAAATTAGGAGTACATTTGGAATAGTTACTTCAAGAAACAGTGAAAGTTTCTGAGGGCAAAATAACTCAGAAGGCCATTCTAGAAGAAAACCACTGAAAAATGTTGTAAGTACAACGTGACAGAAGGTACAACAAGGAGATGAAAAAGAAATAGAAGTGAAACTAATGGATCATGGATCTAATGATGGAAGTGCTAGAGCTGGAGACAAGCTCTAGATAGGGAAGACTGAGTTCTGAAATGTCTATCTTCCTGATATAAATCACAATTGAAATATACAGGTATCTTTTTATCAATACTTTAGAGTAGAACTGCTGAATATACAGTATTTTCCCTGTCTTACTTTACAGCCAAAATAATTGCAGGATGGTGATGTGCTGTCTGGGGCAATGATTTCATCTACATATTGCATGAATTATGATGTTCTCATAAATTGTAAAGGATGTCTCAGGAAACTGGTAACCTTTGATTTGTTCTTATTTTTAACAGTGGTCAGATGATGAAAACACTGCAACACTTAAGGTAAGGTCCTGTAAAAGCCCGATGTGGGTTTGTCAGCAGTTTCCTTTCTTCAGCCTTGTGATACAAACTTATTGCTGGTTAGAGATACCTCTTGCTGTATTTAACATTTTTCAGACTATTTTAGATGGATGGCAGTGTAGATGTCTGTAACGTCAAGAAAGTTTTGCTGGCTTAATTTTATTTAACTAAAAATAAAACACTTTTCTTCATCCCCAACAATCATACACACTTGTTAGACTGTAGGAAATGAACTGAAGTACAGCTCTAAATATAGCTGTCTTTCATTTTCACCACTTCGAGTATCTCCAAATTATTTAATCAGACTGGATGCAGAAGAAACTAAGCCCCTGCAGCTCAATCTTCACAGCTCTTCTCTTAATATGCCATTATTTCTTCCTAAGTACATCTCTTTCTGTAATTTTTTTTTCTTTTCCTGTGTTTATGGTCTCCTTGCACTGTGCCTGGCATGGAATGAGGGTCATAATGGATGCAAACCAGGCTTTCTTGATCTTTCTTGCATCTTTTTTTGAAATTTGCTGTTGCCATGTCACTGTCAGAGTTAAAATACTCGTGGTACTTGTCTGCCATTGATAGTGTGACTTCAGTCCTTTAGCTCCCTAATGTTCATCATGGTGTGGAATTGCTCATGTTGGATTAGGTGCCATATAATCACAACCCTGCTTTGAGTGTGCTTCTGCTAGCACAGAATTTATAGCCCAGAGTTTAATACATTTCAAATTTGTGCACACTGATTAATCTTCAGTTCAAATACTTAACCTTTGATAAACTATATTCCTTAAATTGTAAATTATTTAAAACAAGGATTTTAGGATCCATCTTATCGTTTGCAAAGTTCATGGTAATGATGCTAAAAAAATAATACCAGAGTTTTGAATCAGGTTCTGTTATAGTATGGAACACAATAAGGAATTACATAATTAAGAGGTATTTAACCTGTCAGAAGAACACAGGTCAAATGACTCTACTGTATCTAGGTCAGTCTACAGCTTTCTCATGAGGGAAGTAGAGGGGCAGAAAATCCTGTTTTTAAAATAACTTGCATTAATATTGATGGTTACAAAGTCAAGCATTCAAAATTCAGGAAATGATGGAGTCTAGCTTGTTTATGCAGTTTTAGAACTTTCCTCTTGTGTGTATATTTATCCCTTGTGTTAATCAAGTGACACGTTGGTAACATTTTCCCGAGGAGGCTTAGTATGTGCTGGTATTACATATATAGTAGGACTCCCGATTCCTGTCAAAACAAGAGGAGCTTGGATCAGAATGCAGTGGATGAAGAGTTTTACTTCTTGCAGGAACAGTTTCTAGAATTGACTGAATGTCTAAAAATAAAATAAGAGAAGTGTTTTTTTCAGTTTTCCAAGTGTAGTTTCCCATGGAGACTAGGTAATGTACAAAGGGAAGGTTCAGAATGTTTGAAGTTCAGTCTAGGTCATTGCACTAAAATGTGAGGTTTTTTCAAGTGTTTGCATCTGGGGAAGCTGCAGTGAGGAGATTCCAGAATGTATGAGGTTTTTTTATTCACTTGTTTGGCTGTGAGGGCTTTGTTGTTTAAGAAGCATCAATTAGCTTTAGCCTAGAAGTTACCTTTGAATTGAGTTTATAAATAGGCAGAAATAGTGTTCTTATATACTTCTTGCTATAAATACTGTTACATGAAAGATCTTTGACATATGCTTGAAATCCTTTTGTATTATTTTAAAGGTCAGCAACCTGTTTTTTATCTATAGCACCACATTCAGGGTAGAGTTTGGAGCAACCTGAAGAGCTGGGGTTTTTTTTACCTCAATCTTACATTTTCAATGTTCTTTACAAGGCAAGGTTTTCTAGTCCAACCTTTGCAGTGTGTCCTCTATTTGGAATTAATATATTGTTAAGCAGCTACTTTGAAGACCTAATTTAAGAGCTGATGGGTTAAAGTATTACTAACATTTTATAAAACTAGAGCTTAAAGGAAGAGCTGTTATTCAAATTGCCTATGAGATGCTTAATTCTAAAATTGCTCTTTAAAAGTTTAAATATTACTGGATCTTATTTGTATACAATAATCTACCACAAGGTATAAACCCATAGGTAAGGGTTTAAGGTTTGGTTATTTGACTTGTATTTTTTGCCAGCTGTTGCAGATTTCATTATGAATGTTACGAAGTTTTGGGTTTTCTCCTGAAGTTCATGGTACTTTCTAGTACCAGATTTGATGAAGTGATTTTATTATACACTATGTTTCTGGGGTTCATACTGATTTTGGACATATTTCTTCTGGAGTATGGATCTCTAGTAATATTTAGAAGATGGCTAAACTTCACTATTAAATGTATTGAAACTGATATTTTTGCTGTTGTTCTTCGTTCAGGCACCAGAATTTCCCGAGTTCGCAGCTAAAGTTCAAGAAGCAATAAGTTCCTTGGGTGGCAGTGTTTTTCCTAAACTCAACTGGAGTGCTCCAAGGGTAAGAATGCTGACTCCCAAGACCTGTAAGAGATGTTGTCATACAGAGTGGTTTGTGTTTGTTTTCTCTAAATGCATTGGAAGGAGGAAGAGACTAGTGCTTCTGATGAAGGAAGAAGTGATAGACAATATATCCGTGAAGTGGTGGATTCTTTAATCAACCATTTCACTGATATCTTGTCTATCACTAGACGGTCATGGTGCATGTTTGGGGAGGCTGATGCAAGGCAGCACTGGCTTTCTTGTCTCAAACCCTATATCCTGGTCACAGATGGTTGTGCGATGGTCAGGCTCTCTGTTTAGGATACTAGTTGAAAACTTTGCCTGGGATAAAGATGAAAAGCCCCACAATTTTTAAAAAAGCAATAAACTTGCCTCTAGTTATTTTTAGGTACTCTTAACTATACCATAAGGATGGGTGCACCCAAATATTGTTGTTTTGTGTTCTCAAGAGACACTGTGTTCAATCAAGCATTCCAAGAAAGTTCCTGGAAGCAGTAACTTAGTTTTGCAAATGGATTTGCCCTGCTTTCATCAGAGTATTCATAAGAAAAACAGTAACTATTGTGTTTCTTTTAACCATTAATGAAGTTTTCCTCGAAATAAAAAAAATAATTCTGTGTGTATTTCAAATGTTGCATAATATTTAGATAGACCTGCAGCCTGCATTCCTTCCTGCTAGTAAAGGTACATTTGTGGATAATCTTGTTTCTTTAGGATGCCTACTGGATAGCAATGAACAGCTCTCTGAAATGTAAAGCTCTCAGTGACATCTTCCTCCTCTTCAAGAGTTCAGACTTCATAACTCGTGACCTCACTCAGCCGTAAGTAGATTTCCAGCAGACAATCTTAGTTATACACAGCCAGAAAAAACCAGAAGCAAACCAGAAAGGTATTAAGGTAGCACATGCAACCAATGTGCTATGGCACTATGGATGAAGACCATTTTTTCTAGTAGCTTTCCAGAGCAAGTTTTGTTGTATTCTTGGGATTTTTTGCCTTCCCAGCCCTCTTGGTGTTTACTTGTTGCTACTGTCCTTATTGGTGCCACTTCTTATGGTAATACAGTGTGACTTTACCATGTCCTTTCCGTATTTTAAAGTTGTTGAGGTTTCTGTGGCTGCCTGGAACATGTCTAAGATTTCTGGTAACGTATTTCGAGGGCTCATTCTGAACCTAAGTTCTTGTAGCTCTTGGAACAAATGCATTCCAAGTGACTAAGGATAGCAATTACAGATAAAATTAAAAATGTTATGTGCTTGGGGTTTATTTTTATCTGCTCACATGAAGGGAGTACTTAATTGTATAGGAGCAGTTTCCTCCTGTAGTACCTGCATCTCATTGATTTATGTCACTCATTTCTAAAATACAGCCTTTTTCTGAAAGAAAATGAAATTATTGGAGTTGATACTTCTGTTACTATGGTTACTTTTTTTTGTTCCCCAGACAAGTAGAATATCAAAGAAAAGGGGCAATCCATGGCTTGGTATCTGAGAGATTGTTTTCCAGTAATTATTCAATGCTTATTTACATTACTGAATTATTTAGGAGACTCAGTCAAATGCAGAGCTGTTGTTCTAGGTGCCTTATAGTGGGTTAACAGGTATAAGTTTCATGTCAAGTGGCTTATGGCTTGATAAAAATTTTCTTTTTAAGGTGTGAAACCAGTTGCATTAGTGCTGTGCAACTGCTTCTTTTTTATTCCTGCAACTCTAATGACTCTCTTCCCCCAGTTTTTTGGAACACGGGAAAAAAAAGGGGGCTGTTGACAGCAAGGATGTCAGTCCAGTTCTGATGTTGGGTTTTCCATCATGCCTGACCTGCAATGTCATGAGGTGCTGGGGAAGAGACTGAGGAGGAAGGGAGAAGATACTGGAGTGATAAAACACTTTGAAAAATATGTTTGGCTTGGGAAGCAATTGAGCATTGATAATTTGTGATTCTAGTATAGAGAATGAAAGGGATGGGGGAGATGAGAAATCTGTAGTTTACATTTCAGAGGTGAGTGAATTCTCAGAAGTCTTTGGTGCCTTAGCAAGGAGCTGCTTCTCATGGTTTCCCCTAATGCGAGGTGGGGTGTCTGTAGGATGGCTTGCTTGGAGGGTCGAGCAGTAAAATTTAATGTCTCCTTCGTTGCAATGACTTTGAGGAGTGATTCTTGTAGGTCTGAAAAGAACTGCACACTTTGCATCATCCCTTTGTGAATATTAAATAATACGGGGTTTGTATTTACTGTCCTCATGTATAAAGAGGTCCAGCAAAAAGTACCCAGAGCTCCTTGCAGAAATCCTGTTTGGTTAACTGTTTTCTAGTGAATCTGGGAGACAAGCAAGTGTTCAGCAAGCGCCACTTGATGTGGCAACTCGTATGGTAGAATGAATTGGTTCAACCACCTTCACTGATACTGAAATCAGTGCGTTTTCTGTCAGGTTTAATCTTGGATCAGTTACAGTCAGTGCCTCAGCTCTTCACTTCGCCCCCTGCAGTCAGCACTGGCTTGGTGGGAGGGGCAGTGAAGACATTCTAGTTGCTGTGGTTTGAGGTTTCACAGCATGGCTGTTGCCTTGAACCATCAGTGATTTCAGCTTAAGTTCACACAAGAACAGTAGTGGCTGAGCAGGCACACTCCCTTCTCTTGATCCTGCTGTGGGAGAATAACATCTTGCAAAAGGTAAAACCTCCAACTCCACTGCTTCAGTCCGTTTAGGTTCCTTTCCCAATGTGATAAAACCACCAGATAGCACAGCTCAGCTAAGGTGGTAAATAAGTAAAGCTTTTGACATGACTGTGGGAAATCACCTTGGTCTCTCTGTATCTTGTAATTTATGAATATGTCATACTTGATTTAAGCATATATCATTGTCCAGTCTCTGCTTGGTATTTCTAAATTAAAAAGTTGTTTGTACAAAATGTCTCCAAGCAGGGCAATGATTATTGCTAAATCGGAACAGTGGTCGTCATTAATTATACTATTGATTAGCTGCCAGTTCACTAGTCCTTAGCAAGCAGAGATTAAAAATGTAGCTGGCATAAGAACCTGAAGTGCTGAACAAATGAAAATTACATACAAAATGCATCCAAATCCCTTGGAAGGACTACTTGGATGGAGGATAAATGCACTATATTTCTACTTCATCAATAATACTCAGTATGGTCTAAAAGTTTCTTGCCCTGCATAAGTAACAGCTCAAATGCTGAATATCCTTTTTTTGTTGTTGTTGGCTTGTTTCCTGTTCAATTGTATGAACTTAAATATCCACTTAATGGGTCGTAATATGGTGAACATGCTGCAATGGCAATTTGTAGGTCTGTGTTTTAATCTAGAAATTGAAGCCAGTGATGCAGGACTTAAGGCAAACAACTTTCTTTGCCTTTTTCTTCCTCTCCCATTTCCTATCTGCCTCTAAACATTGTTCAGGTCAGGGAATGCCCTTGTTGTAATTCTCAACTGTCTCAAGTTTCAGGAAAACTTCAACCATCTAATGCTTCAATACAAACTATTAAAAAATATGGACTCAGTGCAGATTTACTGAGCATGATTAAATTGCTTTGACTGTTTTAAAAGTTTGGATTCTGTCATGACGTTGGCACCTTGGTTGAAAAGTTCAGACAAATGAATTAACTTCCCTGCTTGTTAATTTTATATAAATTAACAAGGACTTCAGAGTGATGTACTCATTAATGCAGTTGATGTTGTTTCTGCTTCAAAGTCAGCATTGTATTTTTACTTAGCTGAGTTCACAAAAAATCTTGTGGGTGGTGTGATCTTAACTTTTCAGGCATTAATGTAGGCTTTCAGAAACTTACTGTTGTGTGTATGTGATTAAAAAAATCCCTTTCTGACTGGGATTTCTGTTAAGTGATTACAACTCCTCTTTTGAACAAAAAGCTCTGTATAACCCTGGTGGATACATTGGTATAGAACACAGTTTTCTGCCTTATTGTTAGAATGGGTGGACTATATTTTGTTAAAACATGATTGACTGCCCACCTTGAGACTGGTAGAAATATTAGCAGTACTTCTAATGATGTGATAATGCCCCTGCATTCTGACAACATTTCTGATGCCAAACTTAATGCTTTTAATATTGAATTCCAAATTGTAGGGAAATTTCAAAGTTTTTCTGCGATGTGGAGGAATAACAGCCTGTGTTCTCCTAACAGAACATAGGAGGCAGTGTTGGATCATGAAGAATGTGCCTTGGCACTCCAGTATCTTTTTGCAGGAACAGGAGCTGTTGGTTCAGGCTTTAATATAAGCTGTTTCAAGGTAGGCAGTTCCACATGAGAGGATGTGGAAAACGAGGCCTTTGATGATGATTTTTTTTCCCTCTGGGTTTTACTCTCGCCCCATTTTTCCTAGCAATTTACAGTGTAGTACAAGATTCTGAGTGGTGCATGAACTTCCTATTTCTTTTAGTCCTCAAAGTTCCAGCAAGGTTCAATATTCAAGGAATAAAGATACAGTTCAAAGGCTGTTAAAAGCTTCTCCTTATATTTTTTTAAATACGGTTTTAAAATAAACTGAGATAATAGCAGGGAAGTATCAGGTACAGAATAAATTTTATAATTCTCATCATATTCATAATAGTTCCTAATTATCTCAGTGATTTGCAGATGAGTTCATGGCTTTCTTAGCAGGGTAGGTACTGGAGAAAATTGCAAACCTTCTTAAATTGCTTTTTTCAGTGTTGAAAACTGACCTGCATAATGGCTTTGTGTAGCATGTCAAGTGGTCAAGTATTTGCATTTGGAGTTTGACACAGAGCTGCCACATATAAAGAGATCTTGATCCTTCTGGTCTTGATGTCTGTGTATAACTCTGTAAAAAAGCTGTTGACCACAACACAGCAAAACAGTTTCCCTTCACCTGTGGCATTCAAAATTACAGTTTTCAGAGGCTTCAGAAAATACAGCCCAGGCATGTCTCAATTTGAGCTTCCTGAAATCTTTCTGATTGTTCTTTCAAGTATGTCCAAACCTGAATAGGATGTGGGTTGAAGACACCCCACTTAGGGTTGTGCCTCTGGTGATCAAAAAGCCATCTGTAATACATGAGTTCACATGGGCCTCAACAGTAAATGCTACAATAAGCTGGTAAAAAGTATAAAATTGCAGCCTCAAGTTGCCCAAAATTTACCCCTAAATAGAGGTGATCTTTTGTCGATGAAAACTCATAATATTTAGAAGGAAAATTACATTACAGACACATGAGTTTGTTTTGTCTTCCACTGTGTTCTCCCACTTTGTCCTCATTTGTACTCAGTCCTCTGGCATTAAGGCTCAAGAAAAATACCCCTACTGTGACTTGCAGTATTTTTGCCTGTATTTGTCATTTTGCCTGTTTGCTTGATTTTGCAGCAACACCTGCACAGTCTGTGGGGCTTGGGATGGCACCTGATTTCATTTTCTGACTTACAAGGGAAGTGGAACCATCCTTCCCCACATAGCTCTTTGCCAAAATATTTGAGGGTCAGGTTAGGGAATAATTTTGATTATAAGGCTGGGGTTTTTTAACTGCTGGAAAACTGTGTGTGTTATTGGAATGAAGCAGATTGCAGGTACCTCGATCTCAGATATGGAATCTGTGAGGGGTAATACAGGTCCTCATGTGCAGGGACTGTAAAACTCCATGTGCTGCCTTTATAGATACAGTTTGTTATTGGCTTTATGTGTGTGTGGGATATTTTCTTCAGCATGATAGGCGTATACTCTAGTAAGGGAGGAATTTTGAGTCTAGGAAAACTGTGAGCTCTCATGGGTTTGTTTCTGTTGCCTTGACAGATCTTAAATTGCGGGGAATCCAAACTGTAGTTGAAGGATGTTATCTGTTTACACAGGCTTACAGATATAAATATGATGTGTTTGATCACTGTGCTTTTGGAAAGCCTGCCTGTATTGCCCTACTTTTCTGTGCGTTGTGGATATTAAAGTCTAAACTAAAATGTGTGAAATTTATTTCTGCTGGCAGCATACAGAATGAACTCTTACGATAGCTCTTCACTTCAAACCGAAGGCTGGGCAGCCATGTCTTACAAATGCAATGTTTATGTGAGACTTTTGGGTTGCTGAATGAAGTTCACTGCCAAAAGGAGATCCTATAAATATTGCATTTAGGACTATTGCTCAGCAGTAACCCTTAACACAGTCCCGTGCTTCCGAGTAGTTTGTTTCCACTAAGGTTAGGGAGTAGAATTCAAAGGAAAACACATGTTCTTTTGTGAATTCCTTCTGAAAGTTACAGAATCTATTGCGAGGTTTACTGTAAAATGACCAAAAGGTATGTGGAAGTTGACTTCACTTATAACTGCCTCCATTCTTGCTAGTTCCTGAAAGGAGACCCACAGTGTCAGCTACTCACAAGGGACAAAACCTTGACATCTGCGTGCAGTTATGGAAATAGTTTTGTTTATTCCCACTCTCAAGAGATTTGTAAGAGTATTTCTTAAGGCTCTTAATTTAGAAAGATACCGTGCTATGGAATCAGAAATGCTGAGCAGCATTGCTGTTTTGCATCCTTTATTCATAGAAATGAACTGCTGTAAGGCATGATAATGAGTCTCTGTTCTGTGGTTTGGGAAGTTAAACATTAAAAGTACTTGGGAAAAAAACATGCTGCAGTGAAACTGGATTAGATTGTTCAAGTTTGTTGGGTTTTTTGAGAATTTAGTTAAGCCAACATAACAATACAAGGGGAAAGGAGCAGCACTGTTGATTCAAACAGAAATAAATCAACAGTGAGTAAATACATTTTGGACACATCCCTGTCCAGATTTAAGTGCTTCCAAATTGCGCTAGAAGAAAAGAGGTGATTTTTTTTTTTCCCCCGATAATTGTTAAAAGGAGGGTTGTTGTTGATGTATTGCCTTTACTTGTTTTGTACATACTGGAAATAATTTAACAGTAGTTTTCATGTTTCACCATTTGGGGGTATTTTTCTCACTATGGCTAAAATCTTACATGTAAAGCAGATTTTGAAGCCTGTGCCTTACTTTTCTAGATTTATTCACTGTACTGATGATTCCCCTGATCCTTCCTTGAACTATGAGGTAGGACTTCTTTCATGATTTCTAAGTAATTTAAAAGAACTGTTCACAGTCTGGGTGACATTTGTGCTTGGGTTTGTGTCCATAAAATGTGTTATGTTTGTTTTATTCATGTTGCTTTGGATATGAGGGGAAGTCTGGTTCGGCACTGCAGGTCATAAGAAGTTCATGTAATTGCAGATCAGGTGAGCTAAAGTGCAGACTTGAGAAGCTTCCTTGCAATGTACTCTCATGTCTGTCAGGTTTTGACAGGAAGGACAAGTTCAGTAGCTCAAAGTCATATATTCTTGATGGTGAGCTGCTTGTGAACATCACACTGAGGTTACCAAGGTTGAGGCTTGCTGCAGTGCCTGAGGACATCCTGAACTGAAGTGGTCTGTCACATCTTATTTTTCCTATGTTTGTTACCAGATCAAAATGTTCAGCTAGAGATGCTATAAACTGTTAATATGGAGCTGCTTTTCTTATGGTAACATCTAGTCATCTCTCTAATAATAGTTTTTATGTAAATATAACATTTGTCATCATGCTGTGGGCTTAAAGGGCTTTTGAAAAGTGAATGAACCTTGTTTTATTTTAAAGCACTATCAAGTATGCTTTAAAGATACAAAACATCTAAAAGTTGGAAAAAAGAGTTTCATGTTTACACTGTAGTTAGGAATGTCATCTCTGGTTACTGAAGCTTTCTGCTGCAGTTTAAAGGTGTTGGGAGTTTCCAGCACCCAGTAGCAGTAGCTGGGCCTTGAAAACCATGGATCCTTCTGAATATTTCAGCTTAGGAAATGCAGAAACTTGAGAAAGTGCCAGAGAGATGCTTTAATTCCCAGGCAGTCTGTCCTATTGACTATAATAGTTTGCTTTCTATTTCTATCCCGTGTCCTTATTTTAACTGGTTTGCGCCTTCAAAGGCGTCACAGGATTCTGCTTGGGTGTGTACCAGAATAGATGTTGATTTGGATAAATTTAATTCTGCTCATCAGCTCCTTTGACTAGGGAGCAACTTTCTGCCAATTCCATGACAGATTTGTTGTGTTGTACATCAGAGTTTTTATTTTCCATGCTTTATCATTAATGTAACTTGGAAGTTGTTTCATAAATGATTTCACAGTTATAAATACTGTACAAAGTGGAAGAGCATAAGATAATTAAGGTGGGAAGGAGCCTTGGGAGGTGTCTAGTCCATCCTCATGCTCAAAGCTGGGTAAGGAATGAGATCATACTGTCTTGCATGGCATTTTATAAAATCTGGTGTGAAAACCTCAATGGGTGGAGGCTGCACAACCTCTGTAAGGGAGCTCTTCCAATGCTTGACAGTCCTCATGGTTTCTTACGTCCAATCTGAACCTTTCTGCTTTAGGCTAGTTTAGACTATATGGTCTTTAGAGATGCCATCCAACTGAAAGCATCTTGTGATTCTCTGAAATTAATATTAAATCTAATTGCTTTGAAATATTTGCAAAGATGATTATGTGAACTGCAGTTTAAGATTGTTTTGTTTTCTAGTATCAATGGTCATTTTATCATTACAGCAAAACTGTAGCTCTAAAAGGCAGACCTGTTGACAAAAGGACGCTGTTACTTTTCTGAAACAATACTTTGTCATTTGTTTTTCCTCCACAGCTTGTTCTTCGCAAATGGTGTGAACTAATCCCTGGTGCAGAATTCAGATGCTTTGTTAAGGAAAACAAGCTTTTAGGTAAGGAATTTCTTAAAAACAAAATTATTGGATGAAGTTTTGAGGAGTTTCTCTGCTTTCTTGAATGAGAGCTAAATCTGAAGAGAGTTCTTTCTTTTCACACCTCATTTCTGAAATTAATGGTTTATTCTTTCTGTAATTTAAAATGTGGTTTGCCACATCTCACTTTCCACTGTATTTGAAAGCCTGATAACACAGCATGCTCACCATTACAGTGGGAATATTCTTAATTTCATTGTTAATTCAGAAACTTCACCCAAAGGCAGTTTTGTGAGTGATTCAGGAGCAAATTACATCATCTCCAACTTGCAGAATGAATACAGAGGCAGTTGTGTGTTGTGCTGCAAATACATGACCCCACGTGGATATTATATGCAGAAAGCTGGGGAGGTCAGAACATCTCCACAGGTCTGGGAAGTGTCTTGAGTTTATGTTAAATTCACTGTAGCTTAGTTAGAACCTGTTGTTCTGTTACTCAGGTACAGAATCCTAAATGTAAAACATTTCAAGTGGCACTGAAGAGCCAGGGTATCCATCCACAGCATGCACAGAGCTGGTGGGTGCATTGGGAGACCTCTGGCAGCTGGAGAACAGGCAGATTGTGCTAGAGCATGTGTTGTAGGCAGCTGAGTAGGGTAAATTTAGGGTAATTTATGGTAAATTTAGCTCAGTTTTACTCCTCTGGTTGTGTTGACTATTCCCTGCTGACTATAGCAAGTAATGAGATACCTAGTATACATAAAGGTGCTTGAATTGAGGGGTTTAATTTCAGGCTAAGTACTACTCTGGAGTTTGGTTTTGGTGTGGTCTACCATACAATCTTTAGAGATGAACAGAAACTCAAATAGCACACAGGATTAGTGCACATTTGTTCTTAACAAGGTTGAATCATTCTGCCTGAACTCTTCTAACAAGGAAATATTTTAGCAGTGGTGGAGCAAATCCAGACTTTACAGGAAGGAAGGTGGGGTTTTTTTTGCTTTAGGATAAAACCAGGTTTGCTCACTTTGCCTCTCTCATGCCTACAAATTCACAAGCACCAAGCTCCATATCTACAAGTGGTCTCTTCAGGGTTCCTTGTGATGATATGGAAGGCCAGGGATATTGGCGATGTAGTTCTCATTGTTTCTCCTGTCTTCTCGGCATGGTGATTGTGGGCTTGTTTTGGCTGTGCATTTTTGTACCTGTTGGGAGCTGTCAGCAATTTGTTGCTGCATCCAGTCTGTGAACCTTTGGGAACACACTCCCTGTTCCTTGTTTCCTGATCTGGGTTTCCTATGGAGCTGCACATAGATGTTTTGAGCTGTGCTAATCCAGGTGCTGTCAACACACACCGTTCTCCTAAGCCCTTTTATTTGTCTGTTCCTTCTGGTGCTCCTGTGCTCATCTTCCTATTTTCTCTCCATTTATGCCAGTTGCAAGTGTATTACAGCTCTCTGTAACAGGATTTATCTTCCTAGCAGCAGAGGTGTCCCATTAAGTCAGTATTGCTTAATGGCTCCTGACAGAGCTTTTTGATGGGAAAAGACCTGAATCCTATCCTGTTCTGTGATGGAACACCACACCTGCCAGAGATACACATTGCTGTAATAACCTCTAAAACATTTGAATGTAGATTTATCATAGAACATATTTTTATATATATACTAATATTTACTTTCAAATACCTCAAAGCATTTGTACACTGGATAATTAAGCACTGTGCATTTCATGACTAGGTTTTGAAACCTAGTAGATCTGCCAATAATTTTTTTTTAGCTAGCACTCCAGCTGCATTTCTGAATGTAGTTCCAAGATTTTTCACAATGTGTTCCCAGTTCCCATGCTCTCAAAATTAATAAGCCTGTCAGTCAAACTAAAGAGTGATACTTGCAGTGTAGTGAATGATTTTCCAGTTACACATCTGCATCCCCTGAGATACCATCATCTCTTGGGTTGTTTTTTAGGCTCAAGTTAAGCTTTGCAGTTGTATTAAAAATTCAAAGTTCCACTGACATCATAAAGTTTTTATATGAACTTTTTTAAAAAGAGCACATCTTTGGAGGTAGTCAGCATTGTCTTACAGTAAAACTCTGTGTTTTGTATATGGTTAAAACAGCAAACTAACGTCACTGATACATCTTCCTTGGGGAATTCTCTTTTTGTATGTAAATAGCCTGAATTACTCATTCTGCAGTAATGGGGCAGGTCTTGGATTTGACATTTGTCAAGCAGGGTATTGCAATGTTTTATGTTGACACATCCTGTGTGAGAACTCTTGTCACTCAAGATGCATGCAAGTGTATAATCCTGTTGATGTCATTTTAAACCATTGTCTTGTAGACAAATGTGTGAAATTAAGAACTTGTAGGAGGATGGTTTGTCTAGTGCCGCACAGGCAAGAAAGCCCTTGAGGGAGCAAATGGGAGCACTAAGGTACTGGCCTGCATGCCATCTCACTGATTTTGGGGTTTAAGGTTTCACCTGTAGTGCCTTATCAAACAGGGATGTGTTATTCTGCACTCAAAAAATAAGTTAAATGAGCATCTGTGGTATCCAAGGATCCATCATCATTGCTAATGTGCAAGCTTAGCTTCCACCCCTGGCATTTCATGGTTCCAAATCGCGGTCCCTGCGTGTGATGTGCAGAACAAGGTTTTTGACCACAGTAACCGAAGGGAATAAAACTGAAAGGAAAAGACAGGAGCTGGAAACTTAAACACAGGCAAAGGTTCCTCCTGAAATTCACTTTAAAATAGTGAAAGCATGTACATAGAAAGTGATCTTCACAAACTGTAGAACAGAGCTGTTCAAGGAAGAGATTCCTAATGGAAGTACTTCAGGCATAGCAGAATAAAGCCAAACAGTAAGTTACTGATAATGGTAAAAAGTTGGGAAAGCCCAATCTTCTGTGTCTGATAAATGTATTTTTCTGGTTGGGTTTTTTGCATGCCCAGAGCTCTTCATAATTATAATTAACTGAAATTATTAACAGGTATATCCCAGAGGGACTACACCCAGTACTACGATCACATCTCTAAGCAACACGAGGAGATCTGTAGATCCATACAGGAGTTTTTCAAGAAACACATACAGTATAAATTCTTGGATGAAGACTGTAAGTATCTTGATGGTATCTGTGGGTATGCATCTCTTCATAACTGTTGCTTTCACAGGGCTTGGTTCTCTTTAACTTGGGGAGAGTCTGAAAGCTCTCGTGGCTACAGCACGTGGAGCAGCAAAGGTTTGGAATTACATTGGCAACAAAAAAACGCTGAATGAATGGCTGGAGCTCTTCGAGAAAACACAAATGAGTGAAAGATCCCTTCAGAACGCATAATAACTTTTTTTTTTTAAGGCTTTTTCTCCTTATACTTGAAAATATTTTTTATACCAGAAAAGTGAGGTAGGAGATCCTTGACAAAAGGCATTTAGTAAGAAGAATACTTGTTTAAAAAGATGTTGTCAGATGTTTGCTGCTGAATTATTGATGTGTTCCTTGAATAAAGGATTTTTAAGGTTCTTTTCAAGAAGTTTTAATTATTTCTCCTAGAATGTCAATGCACACCAGGTTTGGTGCTGAAACTTTGAATAAAGGCCATATTGATGCATCTAATCAGCCCAAGTAAATTGTCTTGTTCTTTAAATGTGAAGTCCTTTGCAAATTTGATTTGAAATAGTTTTCTAACATGGTTTAATGAGAATTGAATGGTGTTGCATTGTGATGGGTGATCAATAGTGGTGAAAAACATGACGAAGAAATTTAAATCAGGTCTGGTGTGGACCAAACCTCAGCTTAGTAAATCCATAAGCATAAGAATTTTCTGGCAGTTTATTGTCATCTCTAAAGCTTTGAAAAAATCAGCCTGTAGGTGGGTTTTTAACATTATTGTTTTACTGAGCCACCAGAGCAGTCAAGTAGATCTGTCCTCTCTGACTGTCTGAAAAAGGTACCTTCAGGTGCCAGTCTCTGTTATATTAAAATTCTTAACAATTTGATTCTGCAGAGCTTCTTTATTTCAGTCCAGAAGAGTTGTCATGACCTGCTGCTTGGAGAAGACCAGTGGAATCAGTACACTAATTTAATAAGTCCATAGCCTTACATTTTGAAGTAAGATCAGTCATATAGATCTCGCATTCTGATTACTGCCTTTTAATTTTCCTCTGTGTTCCAATGTAATTTTAGCTGGTATGTAATCAACTGATAGATAAGAATTCAGGGCACTATTTTTGGAAATTGATGCCTAGATTTAGGCTCTGAAATGGCTGTCAGGTGAACTGAAAGGTCTGAAATGTCATCTTATATAAAGGATGCCATCTGAGTTGCCTCGAGGAAAAAGGAGGTTTCAGGGCAACCTTCTGGGATGAAGGTTTGTTAACCTTTTATTCTTAGGCACTAAATGCTAGTCCATCTGCAGAGAAATGCCACGCAGAAAATGTTTTCTGGGGTTTTGTGGGTGTTTTTTTTTTTACCACATTTCATTTATTCCCCCATCATCTCCCTTGATCCACTGCCTGGTAGCATATGTGTTGTTAACAATAAAAATCTGGGTTTGCTTGTTTGTTTGCTTTTAAAAGGAAAGGTATTACAGCTTTTTTCCTGACTTCTTGTTTCATTGGGGATTTTGATGCTGTTTGCACTGCTTTTTCCAGTTGGTCTGGTAGCATCTCCAGATGGAAGAGTTGAGTCAGAGCAGCTGAAGCATTGCAGAGTCAGAGCAGTAGGATAACAGATGGGTGAATGCTTTATAAATGCTTCTAAATTATGTTAGAACCTTCTAAATACCTTTGATAAGGGCTCAGTAAGAGCAGGGCTCTGGAGGTGTCGATACTGCAGAGCTGGGCTTTGGCTTTCCCTCTGTTTTGAGCAGTTTCTGGTGAAGTTTCACTACAGTCTCACTGGCACGGGACACTCCTGCTCTGAGGTGATCCCTAAGGAGAGGGAACAGTTGAGGTTTTCTTCTTGTTCAGTGTTTGTGAGTGTCCTGAACCAGTCCTCAGCGTGCAATCGGTCTGAATCCCAAGCTGTGAATCCCAATAAATACCATTAGCCTCAGTGGTTGGCATGGGCTTGCTTTAAGCTCACTATAGAAACCATCAGATGCAAGGGATATCTTTGGGATATAACTAAGGAGAGGATGTGGTACAGGCACTAAATTCAGTTGAACAGCTGGAGAAGAAATCCTGGGTTCCTGTTCTCCCCGTTGCATTGATGACTGGCTTAGCCACTGAGGGCTTGTCTTCCTGGGAAAATGGAGCCCTTAATCCTGGAGTGACTTTTGCATTGATGCAACTGAGCTTGTGCAAAAGCTGTGTGGATTTTTAGGCTGCATGGTAAAAACCAGCTACGTGCCTGGCTTTGGCTTTTGGAGTTGTGGTTTGCCCTTAGCTCAGGCAGCTTCGCATGAAATGTCAGATTAAGCTTTACATACATGGATGTGGTCAGTCAGCATCCCTGTTCCTGACAGGCAGCTTCCTGAGACTCAAGTGTTCTGCAGTCATCCTGAGTTTAGTTTATCCACATGTATTGGGAAATCTCTTAGCTGAAATATTCCCTTATTAGAGAAGGAAGTAACAATACAGCATTTGTCTGAGGCTTTTCTAAATATTTTTTTTCTCCCTTTCTTCCTGCTAAGCTGGTACAGCTTTTGCATGTAGCCATGCCTGAATGCTTCCCTGTTGATTCCCTAGCTCAACAGAAAGACAACTCAAAGGTTTGTTTAACCATACAGAACAGAAGCTGATGGAAAGCTGCATATAGAGTCATGTTTAATTAAGCCAAGGGGAGGAACAACAGTGGAGCCAGGCAAGGCAGCTTTGAGTCAGTCACTGAGTGGTAAGGGGGTTGTTTGGAGGAGTTGCTGGTATTAATTAGGTGTGCTGTGTCTGCTCTGGGTGATATCAAACATGGCCATTTCACTGCACCAACCCCTTTGTTCCTACAACTTGTTTGTCTTGTTAGCTGCTGAAATCCTAATGTCTGTGGAGCAGGAATTTTCTCTTATTAAATGTTTGTGCAATGTCCAATACAGTGGAGTCTTGATCCTTCCCTGAAGTGTCTCTGTTCTGCTGTAAACAAAACAGGAGTAATGTCAAAGATAAGCTCTCTGGGCTAAGAGTTTATCAAATATTCTTCATTGGGGGTAAAATCAACAGAAGAAACCAGCATTAAATGGAAAAACCCAGCAGCTGATTTCCCAGTGCATTAACAGTAGTTCTTGAAATGTTTCAGCTTCCTCTTAGAAATGTACCAAATTCTGGCTTGCAGTTCTTTAGACATACTGACTTTGCAGATTGTGCTGTGTACACAAGTATCTATTCAGATTTAGACATCTTCTGTGAAATTATATATCTTTTACAATTAACTTTTTTTCTCTCCTTTTCAGTTGTTTTTGATGTGTACAGAGACAGCAGGGTAAGTGAACAATATGTAGTATATAATTGTTTCTTCTGTGAAAACATGAAATGCCACAAAGATCAAGCAAGTAATAGCTTCCTCTTCCTAGAAGTGGTCCTGGAAAAAAAAAAGCAACCAACCAAATAAAAAAATCCCGCCAAAGCAAAAACCCAACCAAGCAAAAAAACACCGAGCAAAACCCTAAAACCAACTTGATGTTATTCTGTTCCACAGGCCTTTTTCTATGTTAAACACTGTTGACAGTAGGAAAATAATAGGATTAGGGTTGTAAATATATCTGTGCCAGTGACGTAATTATTTAGTTAATATCTTCCAGAGAAGTTGTCCCTCCTAAAGCACAGAACTTTGGCTTCAGCTGCAATTTTCTCAGTTCTGTGAATGTACAAAAGGCAACTTAGTTTTTGTTATGACAAAAAACTTTTGTTATGGAGAGTCCCTGCTGCAGTAATTTAGAGTAGAATAGACTATTTCAGTTGGAAGGAACCTACAATGGTCATCAAGTCCTACTGCTTGACCAATTCAAGGCTGACCAAAACTTAAAGCGTGTCGTTCTCAGTCACATGGTGGGATTCTTGGGGCTGTCCTGTTCTGGGTCAGGAGTTGGACTCAGTGGCCTTGTGGGTCCCTTCCAACTCAGGATATTTCATGACTCTTTGATTAAGGGCATTGTACAAATGTCTCTTAAACACAAACAGGTTTGGGACATTTTCTTTTAAGACAGATATTTCCTTGGGCTTTATTTTTTTTTCCCCTGTGTGTTTTTTCACTACGGCATTTGAACTCATCAAAACTTATCCTTAATATTTCTTCAGATTATCTTTGTGAGATGGGAAAATGGTTTGTTTATGGAAGTCTAGGGTAGGAAGGGATAATGGTCAAAAGAGGATATGAATGTGGTGTGCCCAGTTTGTGGCAGATGGAAGCCAGTTTTTTTCTTTTCAAGCTGCTCCAGCTGTGGTTCTGAGAATTGGACAGATCAGAACCCTCAACATCCAGATAGTGATGGAGCTGGGGAGAAACATCCCACCTCAACTATTTGAAAGACATGAGATGTAGTGCTTAGGGGTGTGGTTTAGTGGTGAACATGGAGGTGCTGGTCTAAGAGTTGGACTTGATGATCTTAGAGAATTTTTCCAACCTAAACAATTCTATGAACTTCAGGTACCAATATCAGAGTTAGTAACCTTGACTTCTAGTGTGAGCGGAGTATTTGGTCAGATGAATTGTGCTTGAAAGGCTCACATGCGTTGTTTTAAAAGCAACCACAACCAAAAATGCATTATGTATCCTTAAATCTCAAAACCTGATTTAGGGAATCATAACCTGATTTTGAGAATCACATTACTGCATGAAAAGTAAGTGTTTAGATTATGGGTTTTTTTCGAAATCCTAAACCAGAAATGCAAAACCAATGTCTACATACTTTTGTTATATATGTTTGAGTCTCACTGTTTGACTTGTTTATAGTTATGGGATTGGAGAAAGTCTTTATTACAGTTGAGTTGGGTGTATTGGGAGTAAGTCCTGATTCTCATTTTCAATGTTGCTGAACTATTTTATAATTGTGTAATAGTAAATCTTGCCATAGTTTACAAAACAGGAATGTGTCTTAGTGGAAAGCAGCAACTGTACTGTTTCTCAGCCCAACTTTTAATGTAGGTACCTAAAATGAGGCTGTGGGCTAGAGCAGCCATGCTGTAATGGAAATTACCTGCCCAGGCTCAGAACGGCAGACGTGAGGATGCTGTCAGGGGAAATGAGGAGCAGCACTTGAACATTGAACCAGATTCTGCCGTTGGGTGCTCTGCCTCATTGCTGAGGCATGAAGACAGATTATTTAAGTAAAAGGTTTCAGCCTGTGGGATCTCAAATGAGCAGTGTTTCTTCATCTGTCAAGATAAAATATATCTGTTTGTAGATTCCTCTCCGTGTCTTCTACCCTCAGGTCTTGTAAACTGCCAGATAGCCCTTTGTGTGTCAGATGCTCCTCCTTTCACACATACTATTGTGGTTTGCAACTGTGTTATTCATCGCTCCCCTGTCGTGTGAGTTACAGGCAGCAAAAGAATATTGTGAGCATGATTAATTTCCAGAGCCCGTGCTCCTCATCAGGCTGGTTGCACAGCAACCTCAGCTACAGAAAGAGAGAAATGTTCACTCTCTGCTTGTTTTAAATCCTTTAAACTCTTAAATATTCAGCTTGGAGAAGCAGGTTGTTTGATAAGGTTGTGAATGACAGCAGCCCCCTTCCCATCCTCACTTTAGTTGCTTTAGAGACTATTTAGAGTTGGCTGCTGCAGGTCCTGCTCGATGAGTTGGAAGTGGGAGTTCACAAAAGCTGTTGCTCTTTGTTGTCTCTCAGGTGTGAACAACAAACCAAGTTCAAGACAAGTCACTGTGGTAAGAGAGCAATGCAGGGAGCGGCTCCAGACCGCGGCTGGCTCACAGCTCTTGTTATCGAGCAGACCAGTGCTTGTGTCTGTGCCTTGTGAGCATTGTCACTGTGCAAGAAGGTGCAGCTGGAGTTAGGGAGATGTAACAGTTCGGTTTGCATTTTATCTGTCTTTAACTTCCTTTAAACAACAGGCTTTGTCATGGGCACTTCCTTTCAGCGCCCTGCTGCTTAATGCCTTAGTAAAACAAAGCTTGAAGCTGACAGGGTGTGGTGAATCTATTGATTCCTTCTTTTAGGATGAGAAAAAAATACCATATAGTACAAGTTGGGGGATTTCTTCCCCTCCACTTAGGTGCAACTTTTTTTTCCTGGCTTGTGCATTTCTGTGCTCCCGTATGACAAAGATTACTAACAGAAGGCAGAAGATAGCAGATAAACAGCCTTACTACTGCTTTTTAGATACACAGTGCAAGTCATCTGAAACTGTATTTAAATCATGACATTGCATGTAAGACTTGAGAGAGCATTTAATCTTAAGAAAAGGCAGTTCGGTTACTGACCCAGGGTTGCATACACTCCTTTTAATAAGCCCTGGAAAAAGATGCTTAATTTGTTTTGCCACTTCTCATCAGTTTCAGCTACCAAAGCTCAGTGCAGATTTAAGACTATCTCAAGGAAACAGCTGTTGCTGTAGATGGTGCACTGCTGTCTGCAGGGGTGAAGAAACACTGCTGGGTGCTCACAAAAAATGTGTGGCTTTCAGTACTCTCAAAATCAATTTTCAGTTTTTTCCAGGGTACATTCTCTAGAGAAATGATCTCAATGTTCCTGTGAAAAAGCTGAGCTGGATGTATTTGGGGTGAAGAGGAATTTCTGTGAAAACCTTTCGTAGGGAAGTATTAGGTATAAATGTTTCTGATCCCAGGAAAGATTCTCTGAACTGCTGAATGAACTTCGCCAACCATTGCTGCTGTCTGTGATTAAATTGGTTCATTAGCTTGTTTTTCTAGAGTGATAGAATGAATCTAAACCCACAGATTCCTCGTTGTGCTGCCTTGGAGCTAACAAGACACCCCCATTAGCAGAAGTAAAAGATTGCTTATAATGAGAACTTGTGACAGCTTTTTGAGGAAGACCAGTGATGGGAAATGACAGCGCAGCTTGCCCCAGTGGTGCTTTGCACTGATGGTGCCAATATTAGTGCGGAGGTGTTGCAACTCAACCATGCAGATCTGGGCTTGTTCACCCTTCCAAAACAAGTAAGAAACCACTCAGGTCTGTGTCCCCCAGTTTGCAGGTTTTTTTGAAGCTGTCTGGTTTCAGCACTGTTGTTTCTGTGCTTTGGCATCTTAAAATGTGCTCTGTGAGAGCCGTACCCCGTGGACGTGCCCTGAGACAGACACCTGTGAAAGCCTGTGTGCAACCACACACTCCCTGCTGGGCTGCTGGCCCAGCTCCAGATTGCAAATCATAACCACTGGTTTCATCTCTGCTGGGACTCCCCACACCTGCACGAGGAGCTCGCTGTGGATGGTAACAGAGCCACCAGAGCATTTGTGCTGTCTCACAGGTTTCCATCATTTCCAGTCCCACGGTGTGTTAATGCCTGTGGGATAGCTCAGGTGGTGTGGGTGGGAGAGGCACTCTCCATGTTTGTTACTTTCTGCCGACGCTTCAAAAGCATCTTTGTGAGTTAGAAACCAGATGGCTGCAGTGTAAATAATTGAATGTATTTGCTGTTTGTATCAAGATAGGCAAGATCTTTTCAAGCAAGAATATCCTTCAGAGATGAAGGAAAGGTGGAGAAAGCAAAACGAGTGTTTAGTAGCTACACAGTCTTCAGGTTTGTTTTCCAGTTCCAGTTGATCTTTATTATAAACACAATAAAACTCTTCAGCCCTGCTTATGTTACTGCAGCCTTTTCCTTCCCTGTTTGATAGAACTGATTTCTTCCAAATTTAATACTTATTTTGCAGATTTTTACTAGCAGCTGTAGTCATATTTCCTTATAATTTATTACAATGTTTTGTTTCATTAGAATAGTTGATGCTTTGTTGGCCAAGAGAAGATAGCCCCGTGCTGGGGGTTGTATCTCAAGGTGACTCAACACAAGCTATTTCTTCCTCCCCCGCACACCTCTGTTTCTTCTAGTATGTCTTGTTAGTCTCTGCTTTCATTTTTCAGTTGTAAAGCAGTTGTGCTGTTGTGCACACTACCACAACTGTTAGGAACACAGATGTGTTAAAGATTACTAGTAGTGTGGACTACTAGTAATGGCTATATTAAAAGTGCCTTTAAGTTATTCTTTATTTATCTATATCTGTACATCATCTTAGAGCTTTCGTGAGCTCCACTAACATTTTGCAGACCCTGCTGTCTGTTTTTAGGGTCCCTTCTAAGAACAAGAACAGCAATTTTTCTAGATTGCTGGATGGTACAGCATTGCTGAAGTGGTTTTTCATGGAAAGCAAAATCTCTTTTTGGGTGGTTAGGGGTTTTTTTGCTCGTTTGGTTGTGTTTTGGGTTTGGGAGGTTTTTTTGTGGTTTTTGGTTGGTGCTCTCCCCTATTCTTTGTTCAGCATCTGGGGATCTTGGTGGATCATGGGGATTAGCCAGAACCTTCTGTGGGCTCATCTGAAAGCACCTCACACAGAAATACATTGAGTTTATTTGAGCTCTGTCTGATTTTCTGTTTAAAAAAAGTTAATTAGTACATCACAGCTTGCTGTGATATAGAACTGTATAAGGTAAAGGATGTTAAAATATTTTAAGTGCTTAAAACCAGGTAGTTTCAATTTTGACATCTTTTTATCTAAAGATCAACCTTACTACAATAATTTAAGTGTATATGTATTCTAATTTTTTCTTTTTTTTTTTTTTTTTGTTTTGTTTTAATTCTGTCATTTGCTTTAATTCTTCTGTGGTTCCTTTGCAGGGTAAGATTTGGTTAATAGATTTTAACCCATTTGGTGAAGTAACAGACTCCCTGCTCTTTACATGGGAAGAACTCACCTCTGGGAAAAACTTGAAAGGAGACCAGAGTGAAGGGGAAGCAACAGAACAGGTGAGGGAGGCTGGATAACATCCAACAGGATTCATGGCCTTATTTTTTTCTTTCTTTTGCTGTTATAATCAAATTGTGATGCAAATCCCATTGAAGTAAATGGAGCTCCTTAACTTGTGAAATGTAGACTCTTTGTAAGCAGAATCTACTTTATTAGTTAATCTCAACAATTATCACCTGCTAGTTTTAGAGGCCTGCAAGGGAATTTTTAGTTCAAACAGTACAAGCCCATATTGCAGCTTTGACCCCATTGCAAAGAAGAGGCCCTGAAACTTGCTTTTATACAGTTTTGATGCACTCCTTTCAGTTTTTCTTTAAATCTGTTGCTTTAAATCTGTTGTTTCCTGATATCTGTCATGTAGTTTCCCACATCTCCAGTTTTATGGTTGGGGGGACACAAGCAGAAGCTTAACTTCTGTCTCTTCCTCATCTGGAATACCCTCAGGGAAGCCTTGTCCTCTGGTTGAACTCACTGGATTTGCAGAGCAGGGCTTTTCCATCCCTCTTCCAAGCAGCATTTCCTCTGTAAAAACAAGTAACTTCCTGTTAATACAGAGAGGGAGGGATAGTCTTCATTTTTTGTATTCCAGCTTTTTTTTCTCACTGCATCTTGAGACAGAGTCCTCACATCTTAATGAGTCCTTGGACAGCTTGATAAGAGATAAAGTGATGTGTTAGTGGATCTTGGGAAACACTTGGTTTTTTTCTGAAGAGAGATGGCTGGTCAATGTGGGCTTTTCTTTATTTCCTAGCCGTTGAGCTGCATTGGAGGTCACTGAAATGACAAGCTTCATTGAGCCAATTTTAACATCTGAGAGTTTCTTTAGTCCTGTGGCCCTTTCCATAACACACTGACAGAGAAACACCACTCCAGGCTGTCATTCAGGCCATTGTCTCTGTCTCACCATGGGGCTGTTGTTATGAAAACCCATTCCATGAAACCTCCTCCTAAAAGCTGTGTCTCCTTTGTTGAAACACACTCCCAATTCTTGAGCTGTCTCTGGGACACGTGAATTTTTGTTTTGGGATTTCTTTTTCTCAGTGCCAGATGCTTTACACAGTTTTCTGTAGTGCAACCCTGGATGAAAAGCAGTCACAGAATCTGGTGTGAAGTTACTGATCTCTCTTTAAAATGAAGTTGTTTATTGCTGTAAAACTGGCAATTGCATTGCATGTCAATGTGTTCAACTGAAAATTATATTATTCCCCAAAACCGGTTGCTACAGTTGAGCATTTAGAGATACTTTTGGCCCTTTAATAGAGGTATTTTTTCCTTCAGTAAGTAAATTGGCTGGAAATCTTAAATTATAATTTCAGTAAGGTTATAGTTGCAAATGTGTTTAAACAGGGAAACTGTGAAGACCTGTTTCAGATTCTATCAAAAATATTTTGCTCTATCTAGATACATAGATAGATACTATTGCCCAAAGTTCCTTATAGCTCCATTATTCCAGCACCATCATAAGCACGAGTTTATTAAATACATTAATAACTGATACATTGTCAAAACTTTAAAGTGAGCTAATGAAAGCCATTAGTTGACTGTTGAACATGTTTGACATTTTAAATTGCTCCTAAGTGGGCAGAGGTTTTATAAGAAAGCTACAATTTTTAGAAAGCGCAAGTTTAGTTGAATGAGTGCCAAATAAAGTCATTGGCAACGTGACTCAGTCTCACGGAGGAGTTCCAGAAACATTTCTAGCTTCATCCATGTCCACTGTTCTTGTCTTATCTCTGGTGTCTTTTCCAAAGGATTATCCAGTGTTCCGTTGTACGAACAGCAAAGTCACAGTCCAGCCCAGTCCCTACCTGAGCTACCGACTGCCCAAGGACTTTGTGGACCTTTCCACAGGAGAGGATGTTCACAAATTGATTGACTTTCTTAAGCTGGTAAGAAGTAGCAGAAAGAATCTCTGACTTTCCACCTTTGTCAGATGGAAACTCCAAAGTCCCTGGAACTGTGCTTTTGTAACTAACAAAGAGTACATAGTTACAGAAAAAGCAATGTATGAAGCCATCACACAATGTATTGTTGGGTTAATTGTTTCTGAAGTGATGAAGAGCAAGCTTTCATACTGTTCTCACTTTGGTTAATTAATTTTATTTTTATGGGAAGCAATGAATGTAGTTTGACAAATCTTACTGAAGGACTGAGCTGTTTCCTTTCTTATTGAAATGTAAATATGAATGTAGTATGAATGGAAATGTGCTTTTTGAACGCCTGGAGCGAATGCTTTTAACTTTCAATGTTTTTAACTTTTTTCTTTAAAAGTTAGAAGACAAATATATTAGAGAAAACCATGAAAGAGTTGTTCTTTTTTCAATCCACTTTCTTTGTTCTTTTGATGCACAGTGACAGGAAAACATGACATCTTTGTAAGGTAGGGAAGGGAGGGCAGGTTACCTGCATCTGGATCACTGACTCTTGCCACCACCATTATGTTTTCTGGTCCTTGTATATTCCATGATTTAATGGGCAAGGCAAATTTTATTCTTTACTGGAAATAACATCCTATTGTTTGGGATGAGAGAGAGGGTTGATATTGCTCTCTTCCATTTGCTGGAAACATTATCTCTTACTGTTCCAAAAAATGGCTTAGAAATGCAGTCACTGTCTAATCCATTGTATCTGGAAACACTTGTCATGATTTATTAGTGCTCTTACTTCAGATAACTGTGTCCTAACATTATGAACTCTTCTGTTCTGTTGACAGAAAAGAAATCAGCAAGATGATGACTGAGGTACCCAGAAGCATTACATTGAATTACAAGCAAGAAATGTGGCAAAAGCTGTATTTAGCATAACTATTAAACTCTTGATTTAAAGAAAACCTGCTTTTTATAGTCAATGAAAGAACTGAAGAGCTGTTCATCCTCTGTGTCTGTTGGTTTATACAAAAGTGTAGAAAAGCTTTTTCAGGGAAACACAGAAGGTCAGGGTGAGTTCTCACTGGATTCCAGGTGCAAAGAAGCAACAACCTGAGTGCAGCTGAACAACTGCTTTCCCATCTCATAATGTGAACATTGATGCCACTGAGCTACGCCTTTGGACTCCCCAAAGTCCAAAGTGTAAATACAGCAACATGTAATGCTTGTCCAGTAAAAACATGGTGTATTCTCTGAATTCAGGCACAGTCTTGCTTAAAATGTAGTCACAAAGAAGAAGGAATGTACATTTTTATCTGTAGTAACCTTTAAAAATTGTAAATTGGTTTTGTTTTGGGAGCACTTCTCATCCTTTATGTAAAAAAAAAACCTAAAAAATGGAGAAGGGATTTTTTATTTGTTACAAGGGCTAATATTTCATTTCAGATAACAGCTATAGCTAGAGTAGACTGTTTAAGGTTTGAAAATTTTACATATTGGGAATTTGAAGTTCTGAATGCATTTCAAGTAAAGTAATATTTTCACAGTCGCTAAAGCAACAAAATTCTTTCACCTTAACCAAATTTCATTTCATTTTCATAGTAAAGCTTTCTTGAAACCTGATTTTTTAAACATGATTACATACTAGACATCATCTGTGACTTTAATATATGTAGTTAACAACAACCTATAATTTTATATGCAGACTCAGTCTTGTTTCTTTTGTGTCACATCTCTGAGTTTCTTAAGAAAGCAATTACTCTTTCAGCTCTTAAAATTCTGTATTCATTTGGTACTTCATGTTTTTTGTATAAAGGGAAGCTTGGCTAAATTTGGGGAAACAGAAGCTCTTGTTACCAATTGCTGTTGTTTGGGAGGTGGGGGAGGACAGTTTTAGGTGAATCACAAGCTGACTTTTGGATATAGGTGTTTGCATGGCATCACTAATTTATTAACAGTGTGCAGAGTTCCCATTGAAACAAAAGGACATTTGGAGGTTCATAACCCCTGGAAATTGGTTCCTGTTTCAAGCCAGTTATGTGATGTGTGTGTGTATATAAAGCTGTTTGTGTTTCTTTGCCTTGCTTTTGCTGTCAGATTGGAATGGTGCTTGGTTACAATCTGTTCTTGGATGTTAAATCTGAGCTAAGATGTTAAATTATTACTTACTGTCTTTATTTAGCTTCACTTTTGAATGAAAATTTACTTGAGTTAAAGATTATGCAGATTAAGAATCAAGTTCTACGACACACATTGGTGAAACATCACAGATTAAAGCTCCTGGAGTCAGAACAAGTCTGCCCTGCCTTTGAAGCATTGGAACCTGCTTCTCAATAGCTTTTTGTATTCAAATTAGATGATCATTAACTCAGGGCTGGGCTATATACCTAATCCTGCCATACTGCAGGACTTTGGATGAGTGTTTCTCAAATTTGAGTTTGATGTCTCTAAATCGGGTAGGAACTTCAAGGTGTAAAAAATTAACAACGCTTTCCTCTTTCTTTTAAAGTTTCTAGCCATAACTTAAACTGTTGTGATGATCTAACCACATTTCCTTTACACAGATGATGCTGTGGAACTTCCAACAGATTCATAAATGCTTCTGAACTACAGAGTATTGTCTTTGAAAACACAGTCCTAGTTTAAAGCTGGAAGATAGTTTCCCACCTCTTCCATGTGGGCTTCACAAATTAATTTACCGTCTTCTCAGCTGTCTTTGCTGAATGTTCACCAGGACATATTTGGTGATGGGACCAGTTTGATGGGACCCTGTGTCCCTTTAGATGGGTAGGCTGGAGTTTCTCTTCTGTGAAATGCTGACAGATGCCCAGTCTGAATTCACGGGCTGCTCAGCCAAGCTATCCAACACTGATAGTGAACTGTAGTTTAGAGTTGCAGGAACTGGTCCTGCTTCATGTGGGCTTAGTCATAGTGAAGAACCATAAAAGATAGCAGAGCAAAAATACTGGTCCCATGTTCAGGCCCTGGTGCAGAAAAAATGCCCAATATAACAATAAGATCTGCATGATCAGGTCCCCTAAAATACCATATCCCTACAGTTTAAATACATACTTTAGATGTACTTTGCTTTTTTCCCTAACTTCAGGTAACCAGACAGTGAATTTTGTTTGTCTATAAATTAAAGATTCCTCTTCTAAAAGAATTTTCACTCCATGTGTCCTTTTGATCTAGGATAATTAAGAAACATTCCTTTTGGGGAGCTGAGGGAGCTAATGTTGGTAGATTAAAAATGCTTCAGATCAATTTTACACTGAATAGTATATGACACTCTTTTGTATTTCATCATAAAAGCAGTTTCTGCCTCTAGCCATCATATACAGAAATTTGAAGATACAAAATTCCAACTGTTCAGGTCCCTTGTTCATGGAATTCAATTATATCATCACCAGTTGACGAGTAAGGGCCAACTATATACTACATATTCTTAATTATATGCTTAAAACACAGTGTAAGGATGCTTGCAGTCTCATCTAGATGACAAACAGAAGTTTTAGAGGGAGGTAACATGCAGTCATTTTATACAGATTCTGTGCCTGCCAAACCCTGCAAAAGTCTGGCTGTGTCTGATGGCTCCAGCAGTGAGATTCAGTTCTTGGGCTGCAGCTCTGCCAAGGAAAAGTCCTCATTGTTTCACAGCCAATACTTGTGATGTTTAATCTCCCACATGGATAGTGGGGATCAGGATTCCTGTAACCCCATAAGTAGCAGTTCTTAACATGTCCTGGCTTAGTTCAGGGTTTGGAGTAACACTCTTGTCCTTCTGGGTTTCAGACTGTCCATTCCATTTGTTCTCTGACTTTTCTTTCTCTGGTATTGTCCATGTCTTTCCTCATCCCCCAGTCTCTTATTTGGATAAATGTTAAGATCAGAATTGGCAGTAACAGCAGCATGGATAATACTGATCTGAATTTTAAAACCTCTCCCTATCCACTTTTCCCTTTCTCTTACAAAGACACGTTTTCGAGTGGTGCTCTATAATATCTAAAAAACCCCCTAAACCCTAAAAGTAGGGGAGTAGTATCCAGGCCCAAGTCTCAGTAAAATCAGAAGCACTTGTTGGATTCTGATCACAGCTTGTAAAAATCCACATAACTGCATCTGACACCCTTAGCTAGAGATCTCATGTATCTCATTGTTACGTACTCACCTATTGCTCACATCCAGGATGCAGAAAAAAGGTACCCTGTGAGATGCAGTTCAGGTGCTCATTGGGGCAACAGAGACCATTGCACACTCCTGGTTTCAGGCTTTCAGGTGAGCATTGCCAGGTGAAAGGACCCGAAAACAGAGCAGTGACAGTGTGGAGATGGGTAATAGCATGACACAAACTGTGTAAAAATCCTTCTGTAGCTTTGTGCATGGCTGAGTTCAGCTTTCACAGACTGTCCCAAATTTGAAGTGTCAAATAGCCAGAGAGGAGCACAGGGTGTTTGTTAGGGAGCATAAATAGGCAAATCAGCTTGGCACCTGGTAATTGATTTCAACCTTAGAGGCCAAAAGTTGTGTTTGGACACACGTTACATTTTGGACATTAGTTCAACAAATAATATTGAACTAAAATACATAATTTTGGCCAAGAGAAGATGGACCTAAAGTGTAACACAGAAACGGACCATAATTCTTTTCATTCATGAAGGACACTTGGTAACACTGATGTTTAGAGGCCTAATAAATCTACCTTAGCAAAAGCTTGTCTGGATGTTGAATTAAGTGTCTTCTATCTGACCTGGGTAAAGAGAAAATCTCCAACTTGTGGTCATCCTGAAATTATATAGAGCTAAAATAAGACTTGTTGCCATAACTGGTGTATTTTGTGGAGACTTGAAGCTTTCTCAGCGATAACAGAGCCCTTACGCAGTTACATGTGATTACAGGATTTTGTAGTAGTAATGACATTGGCACTGCAGTAAGTGTGGTTTGGGGCTTTTTGGTTCTTTCTTTTGGGGAGGGCAGACTGGGGGAGGGAGGTATCCTGCTATATTTCTTCATGTGAACTATTGCAGCAATGTACTACCTGGATATCAATAGTGCTTTGATTGCTCCAAGGTCCTCTTAACAGCTGGCTAGGCTTCTTCCAAGGACGTGTTTTGGCAGCTTGTAGGGAAAGGTTGGTTGGCTGGTTGGTCATAAACACTGGCTGCTCAGAACCTTTCTTCAGGGAAGGATGCTAGTCACAGCTGAACTTCCAGGAGAGACTTGTGGCTCCTAAACAGCATTACTGTCCAAAAGAAAGAGAATAATCAATACTTGTTGTTTCTAGACTTTAGGGCTCAAATCCAGCTGGTGGAGGGGCTTGAAATTTTGGGTTCTGTCTTGGCTTCTGCTATGAAACTGTGTCCTGACAGACTGTAGCACTTCATTGACGTAAATGAATTATTCATCAGAGCTGGGACTGTTAAGTTCCAGGAGAGAGAATGAACAACATGTGAAGCTAAAACGTCTGTACACCAGAATGTGGAATACACAGGAGGAGCTCAGTGTCAGGATGTGTCAGGAATGATTGATGTGCATTGCAGTGACTTTGGGAGATAAACGGCAGCACTGGATCACAGACCTGTCGCTCAGGAAAGGCTGGAGGCACTGTGCCGAACACCAGCAGTGTATTTCCAAAGCTTGGGAATCACAGAATGGTTTGGTTTGGAAAGGACTGTTAAATGTCCTCTAGTCCTCAAACACTTCCAGGAATGGGGCAACCACAACTTCTCTGGGCACCCTGTTCCTGTGTCTCAGCAACTTCATACAGAAAAATTTCTTCCTTAATGTCAGTCTAAACTGACCCTCTTGCAGTTTAAAGCTGCTGCCCTTTGTTCTGTCACTACAGCCCCTGGTAAAAGTCTCTCTTTATGTTTCCTATAAGCCCTTTTTAAGAACTGAAAGATTGGAATGTGGTTTACCCAGAACTTTCCCCAGCTTTCCCCATCTCCCTCAGCCTTTCCTCAAAGGAGAGGTGTTCCAGCCCTGGGATCCTTTTTGTGGCCTTTCTCTGAACTTGCTCAAACAGGTCCATATCTCTCCTGTACTGGGGACGCCAGAGCTGGATCCAGCACTGCAGGTGGGGTCTCAACAGAGCAGAGGGGCAGAATCCCTTGCCTTGATCTGCAGCTCATGGTGCTGGGGATGCAGCCCAGGACATGTTTGGCTTTCTGGGCTGTGAGTGCCCATGTCCAGCTTGTGCTCAACTTTTTATCCACCACTATTTCCAAATAATACTTGAGAATCTGTTGGGAAAGTGCCGAACATGGGAAGACTTGAAAAGACAGAGAGTTAATAGAATTTTTTCCAGAGGACAGTTTGTATTTCAGAAGGTACAGGGTATTATTTTAGAGCTGAATGTTCTGGGTTGCAGTCAGGCTTATTTGAAGTGGTTAAAACTTTAAGTCAGAAGTAATTCAGGTGAAAGTGGCCTTGGAGTTGGCATTTGGTGCTCTGGAGAAAGCAGGGAGATGAGAGAAGCAGAATAAGGACCTGAAAAGGCAGTTTTGGTAAGTGTGGGTGTCAATGCCTGGGTCCATTTGGGAGAGGTGGGTGGGATAACTGAAGAGAGGTGCTTTTTTGATGGCCCATCAGCAATGTCCTAATGTGAAGGGAAAATGGCACAGCAAGGGCTTGTAAGGATCAATCAAAATGAAAACTACGGAAATCTGAAGGAAAGGCACATGATTAAGTGTGAAAAAATGAGTGTATGGAGAAAAAATGATGGATGATTCAGAGAAAACTGATGCTGTTAATGTTTTCTTTGCCTCACTATATTCTTTTTCCTTTTTTTCAAGGAAAAGAAGAAATGAAGTAAATTAACACAATTTAGCAGAAAAACTGCACTTGGAATGGCTATTGCTATGAAGCCAGAGAGGGCATTGTGAGACCACTATACATTTTATTTCAGGGTTTGTATTTTTCCATAGCTTCGTTAATGGCTGGAGCAGTGAAATAAACAGCCTGTATAAAAATCTGTGGTTGGCAGTGACTTGAGAATACACTCAGGCACTTTGGAGGTTTGTATCAGAATTAGAAATGGCCATAATACACAGGAAAAATGGCCTGAAATAACAGGAAGAAATTTGATAAAGGCAAGTGCAAAGAGCAGTAGTTAGGAGGAGAAATCAGACATTCGAGTATAAATGGGTGAGAGCTGGCAGAGCAGCAGTGCAGTGGGAGTGGATAAGTTACAGTAGAGACCATTAAATGCAAGGTGATAATAAGCTGTTGGGGGAGGATAAAGGCAGGTGTCATTCTGGGCTAGGAGGAGAGAGGGATGGAAAAAATGAGAGATTATTTTGTTTGAGGAGAGGGTGGTGTAGTGAGATGTGTTGCTTTAGGCACAATGTTGCAAGAAATACATTGGTCATTGGAGAGTGGCCAAAGATTGACTAAAGAATCACCGAATAATTCAAGTTAGAAGGGATTCACAAAGATCATTGAGTCCAGCTCCCTGCTCCTCACAGGACTACCTAAAACTAAACTACCTAAAACTAAACTGTGTGACTGAGAGCATCGTGCAGACCCTCCTTGAACACTGTCAGGCTTGGTGCTGTAAGCACTTCCCCAGGGAGCCTCTTCCAGTGCCTGAGCACCTGCTCAGTGAAGAACCTTTTCCCAGAGTTCACACTGGACAGCATCCCCAGTGCAGCTTCTTGCCACTGCCTCATGTCCTGCTGCTGGTCACCAGAGAGCGGAGACCAGCACCTCCACCGTCCCCCTTGGGGGAGGTGCAGACTGTGACGAGGTCTCTCCTCAGCCTCCGCTTCTCCAAGCTGAACAAACCAAGTGACCTCAGCTGTTCCTCATAAATCTTGCCCTTGAGGCTTCTCACCATCTTGTTCACCATCCTCTGGACACAGTTGAATAGTCTGATGTCCTTCTTACATTGTGGTGCCCAAAACTGCCTTGGACTTGAAGTGAGGCCCCCCCATGCAGAGCAGAGCGGGACAATCCCCTCCCTTACCTGTCTGGTGGTGCTGGGCCTGATGCATCCCAGGACATAGTTTGCCCTTCTGGCTGCCAGAACACATTGTTGACTGCTATTCCACTTTCCAGGTACGTAGATGCAAAAGATTGCCCTGAGCCTTCTCTTCTGTACATGGACCACTCCCAGCTCTCTGCCTTTCCTCACAGGAGAGATGCTCCAGTGCCAGACAGATTTCTCCAAGGAGCACTCCTGAGCTGAAGAACAACTGTGAACTCAAATTGCTTAGAAAAAACTACTGCAATCATGAAACATGTTTTTCTTACTGCACTGGATGCCAGGCTCTAATCCCAGAAGGAACAGCTTGGCCTGTGATACCATCTTTGAAGGCCTGTGCAGGGTAGAAGGCAGCAAAGGGTCCGACCTGCCTTCTCTGGCTGCATTTTCCAAGTTACTGCCTGCTGCTTCTGCGACAGCAAGATGCCCCTTGTGTCCTGGTTTTGGGGTCAGGAATGGACTAAGATCTGCTTCCAGTCCCTGCTGTTCCACACATTCATGTTTCTTCCCATCCAGGACTGCTTAGGCACATTCATGAGCATTTTGGCTAATTATTGCCGGCTGCTCTTTCAGCACACACCTGCCACTTGTACCCTGGGTCCAGGGTCAGGAAGGACTTTTTTCTCTGTGAGTTTTTTGCTCATAGGATAGTTCATTGTTATCACAAGAAAATGTGATTTGTTAGAAAAGGCAAAATCTGACTTTTTCAATATGGGAAAGGGGGCTGAGCTCTGTGTTGTTTCTAAAAGAAATCAGCCAATACATAGCAAAGATGAACAGGGAGAGCCCTCAGAGGAGAAAATAATCCCAGCCCTAAGGCAAGCTACAAAGAGAGTCTGGGGAATCTGCAGGAGTAACATTGATTATGCTCAGTCTTACTTGAGACCCTTCCTCATCCTATTCCTTCACTTTCCATACGGTGTGAAAATTTCTGCCTTATCCAGCGAGACAACCCTCCCCAAACTTCAGATCTCACCTGGGGATGCCATGTGCCCTTTCAAAGTGGTATCCATGCTTGGTTTCCCTGATTCCAGGTGGAAGCCCTCGGTGCTTTCCTATCTCATTTAGGGATGTGGTGGTTCAGCCCTTCTCAGTGCACAGGGCTGAAGAGGAAAGGAAATTCAGCTCCAGCACAGGGTTTGGATTTGGGTTTTCTCCCTTTTCCAGGAGGCGATGATCCACAGCAAGAAGTCAGCCGGAGTCCAGGAATAGCACTTTGTCTCTCATAGAAACCATTTGATTGGCATCACTGAGCTGCAAAAAGACCCGGTGGGCTTGGTGGCAGATTCTGATCGCCTGGAGACAGGTTTTTCAACCTCATCTCACAGCAAGAGGAAGAAAGCTCATCTGGTATCCTTTGTACTTGCATACACCTGGGAAAGGGATAGCAGATCTTTTGAAAGGAAATGCACAATGGGGTCGTGCATGTAAAAGGGAGGGAAGTGTCTGCAGAAAGGCCTCTGTCACAAAGTGTTTGCCCTTTGGGATTTGGTGTTCTTTGGAGCGTGAATACCTCCAGAAAGAAAGAAAGAAAAAAAAAAGTATGATGGAATCATACATCATGGATCTCCATTTTTGACCGAATTTGATCAAGAGCTTTCTTAAACGTATTAAATATCATGAAAGCAGGCAGCTAGGTAGAAAGATGGGCGAGAGTGAGATGCTCTGAAAGCCCCTTCCTGAAGGAAAGGCTGCAGTGGTGGTTTCTGTAGCAGTGGGTAATGAATCTATGAGAAATACGTATTGCAAATGCCCTGAGGGCAGGAACACCTTCAGCACAAATTTCCTTTATGAGTCACTATAGAAATAAACCCCCAACCCCAAGTCTGCACAAGCCCTACCTACATTCTGCTCCCTTGCAGGTAAACTGCAAATGACTTTGAGTCAGAAACATTAAACTGTCAAAGAACTTCAACACTGGACACTTTTAACTTGCTTTGGATGACCCTTTTCCATGGAGAAGACTTGAAAATAAGTGCTAATGGGTGCTAATTGCTGCTTTTTCACCAATCAGGTCTGTATAGCCCTAAGCAGTGATTGATGATGGCTCCTTCCAGTGCCTGTGATTTATTTGCTGGCTAAGCCATTAGGGAAGCATCATGGATTTCTAAATAAAATATGTGACATCTTAAATACTTTGGCAACCAGTAACAGAACCAGTTTTTTATGTCTCCAGATCATGCTCAGCATTTCTCCTAGCATGTTAGGAAAAAGGGTTTTTCATAAGCCTTTCATAGGATTTTTTCATAAATCCATGAACATCTGAGACCCTCACTGCACACAGCCTCTGCCATGTGCATTCAAGGAGGAGACTGGAGCACTGCCCAAGGATGGAGTTTGCTCCACACTGGGGTCGCAAGGTGAAGAACAGAAACTGGTATGTAATATTTGGACATCTGGCTCCCATTTGTCTAATTCAGCCTGAGATTCTTCCAGGTATGGAAACAGTTACTGCACTTGATGTTAATTTCCTAAGCAAAAGATTATCTGCTTCTCTTTAATATGGACATATAATCTCCAATTATGTTGTTTTAATACATATAGCAAAGATAATTCTCCTTAATTATTACCTTGAGCACATGGCTGCAGATGCTGTTCACAGATTTTTGAATTTTTTCAGTAGCAAATCTGCATTAGTCCTAAATATTGAAGTGTTTTTCATTACCGAGGGTGCTAATAAGTTATTCAGCCTACAGCTTTCATGTGTCAGATCAGGGCTGTATTGACTTCATGGCTGCAAAGCCCTATTTAAATTTAATATAGGGGAAAAACAGGACTCAACCCTGAAATAAATTAACCAGAGTTGTTCCAGACACCTGCAACTGCCACGTGTAACCAACCACCAGTCTGGCACCTGACATTTATAGCTGTAGAAGCAGGTTTCTGTTTGTAATGGCATTAACCAGCTACTGGGAACCTCTGGAGCCTGGGAACAGCATCATGTCCTGCTGCTGCTGAGGCATTTTCCTCTGAGGCTTCTTCAGCAAGGACTTCTGACTGCAGAAGGTCCTCCCTGGGCAGGAGGTTCTCCCTCGTGCTCTGTGCTCACTGCAGGGGTCTCCCTCAGCAACAGGAGCCTCCTCAAGTGGTTTTCTCCCACCCATCTCGAGGCTGGAAGGAGAGTGGGGAAAGGAAGGAGGCACAGTGGCAGGATGAGTGTGTTACACAGAGATTCAGGCTGGAAGAGGCTGCTGGAAAACATGGGAAAATAGTGGCATTCAGCCTTTCTCAATCACAGAGGTTTCTCCAGCAGAAGTGCAGTAGTTCAGATGAGAAATTGGTGCTGCTTGCCTTGGTCACCCCTTACAGGCACCTAAGAGTGCATCCATGACCTCCAGGAACTCTGTGGTGATGGGCTGAAAACCACAGCTATAACCAGGGAAAAGGAGGTCTCCCCTGGTGGGATATTGCTTTGTAGCTTACTTTTATCTCCTGTGGTATCCCTTTATGGGAGTCTGGACTTGCAGCATGTCTTGCACTCAGAGCATCCCAAACCCTGCAGGGAGAGGATCTTCATGGCCAGGAACTGCAGGACTGAGTATCCCCATAGAAAAGGGACCAGAAGGAGCCAAAACAGAGGCTAACACAAATAAGCCCAGTAAATTGTTCTGCAAACAGTAGGATACCAAATTCTGGTTTCCAAACTTCACCTCCTCTGTACCTACACAGAATCCCTTGCATTAAGCTCATCCTCAGACTTCTCTCTGTGTTCCTCAGCCATGGGCAAGGCACAACCTCCTGGGGATGATTTTGAGCTGTGCCTGGGCTCTGCAAGCTCATGGGCTCTCTGGTCAGCCAGAAGGACAAGCACTGGTTGATATCTGCTGCCCTTACACTGCTGCTTATTTAGGGGAGGCACTGATTTCATACTCTCCTTTTCCTCTACCCAACCACTGTTTTTCACAAAACGTGCAGCTGTTTCATGTATTTGATTTTTAACTGTCAGAATTGATAGCAATGGCCCAGTGGACCACTTGTGGGCACAAATGGAGACAGAGCAGTCACAAAAGCCCTTAAGGCTAAAATGTGGGGTGTGTTTAGCATCTCTCTGGACAAATCTTTCTCCCATCACTATCTCCCACTGGAGTTGTATCCATCATTCTGCCCCCAATCCTGTGTGCACAGAGCCTGTGCTCAACCCATAACATTTCACAACATTTTCCATGAGCCTCCAACAGCTTGTTAAATAGGATAATCCTGGCAGCATACTTCCTACAAATGCTTCCATTCATAGATCCAGCACTTGCTTCTCCTAATTAAAGGCAATTCTCTCAGACTGGGTATGTTTTACCATCAATAAAGCGAAAGACATCTTTAAATTAAGTAAGAAACCCAAAATACTATTAAGATGAGATAACATACCTGCTATCTTTGTAAAGTTTGGGTTTCCACTCTAATTAAAATACAATTTATGACATTTAGATCCTAGCCTATACATTTTTCTTCCTATTTGATGATTTTTCTTACAATAGCATTCAGGGGTTTTTTTTTGTTTTTTTTTGTTTTGGTTTGGTTTTTTTGGTACCATAAGACTATCTTTTGGCAAAAAAAACTATAATGAATTTGGGGAAAACTAAGACAATTATTTAGGATTTCAGTAACTAAAGGCTGTACTTTGTCGAATGTCACATTTGAGTAAATTCTATTATTTTGAAATTCAGATGATGTTTATTAGGATTGTGAGGAATTGTAGAGAAGAAATAAAAAATAAGGGGCAGAGAGTTACTAGAATGGAATACAGGGGTAAAAATGAAGAGTGGAACTGGAAGAGATGGTTAACTTGATCCAAGCAATATTTGTGTGTAGTTTTACCTTGCTGAGGATTTTTACTGAACTGGATCCTTTTGTAGACAATAACACCATGCATGAGCTTTTCCAACAGTGAGATGTCTTGCAAGTTGGACACAAACCTAATTATTCTAGGTTTGGTACTCTGACATTAAAAAATTTAAAAGGAAGCATAAAATATGCCTTATTGCCTATATTCTTGCAGTTATGTATCTCTAGGGTACTGTAAGGTGGCTCTTTGTTCCAGCTTGCATGTTTCAGCTGTGCCTGGGGTGTGTGGGAGGAGATGGTTTATGAATGTGTGCATGGCTTCGTGCACAGTTATGCAAGAGCTTGTTTCTTAAATAGAGGAATCCCGGGAAACACAGAGAGAACATGGCCCACCCACCTTGGAGAACCAAAACCCCCTGCAGGAACCTCACACCTTCTCCAAGATTCATTCCCAAGGGGGAACAAGGAGAAGGGAGCAGATTTACACAGTACTGTGCTACGTGACATAAATGAATGTTGCAATAATCCAATTTATTTCCACAGCTGGAGGGGCTGTCCACGAGATGGCATCATCCAGTCTAAAGACTCAGGGAAATGACCTGTCCTTGAGGTCAACGGCAAATATGCTACAAAGGTGATTCCTGGTGCAGTGGTATATAAGCCAAAAAAAAAAAAAAAAAAGGCAAGAAAAACAAGAAAGCAAAGCATATTTTCAGTCTAAAGTGATTGATTTGGTCCTCTGTGCTTGATCAGGCAAATCAGGCGTGTGTGGAGCCAACTTCTGCTCTGGAGAGTGATGAGAGAGGAAACAAGGGGAGCCAGAAATCCCGATGCCCAAGTTACAGTAAGGAAGGCCAGCTAAGCAATGGCTACATCCCAGAAGTTGGTGCTGCGCTGGAAGAGGCTGCCAAAGCAAATTTGCTAACAGAATGTGTTTTGGACCTCTTTTTGCAGCCCTCAACAGCAGTGTCAGAGCTTCTGGCTTAGACTGGCTGGGGGCTGGCCACAGGTACAGGGTTTTTGGGAGGACATCAGCACCTAGGTCTGAGCTTGCTCCATAAAGTGATGCTTGCTCCAGCATCTTGGACATCTCACATAGGTTTGTTACTCCCACAGAGTCAGGTGTGGGCTGAGCCCTTCAGTTTGGGGTGTTGCAGTTGCTGCTCACCTCAGAGCAAGGCCAACTGTGCCATTCTGAACTCCTACTTCTCTGTGGCTTCTCCTGCAGCATCGAGCCTGTTTGCAGGTGTGTCAGACCACCTTTTCACCTCTACCTCCTGTCACAGCTCCTGGAGCATGTTTCGGAACCAATAACTTAGCAATTTAATATTAGCCAATAACTTAACCATTCCAAAAACCTAACTGGGAGAAGCAGATATTCCCTTCTGGCTGTTTCTAAGTCTGAAAACTCTACATGTTCTTACATTTTCATCTTTGGCTTTTTCATGCTCTGAGGCCATGCACCTCTGTGCTCTCCTTCCCCCCCTTTCCCACCTTCCCTCATTTCCTTCCACAGAACCATTTCTGTCCTACAAATGTGAGCTTTATTAAATTGCATTCACAGCTCATTAGGGCCTGCCAATTCATCTAAGGGAGCACAAAAGCCAATATTTCTTGTGAAAAACCATTAAAGCTGGAATGGGGAAGAAGAAGGACACCCACAGACCTGCTCACAAGCTTTGTGCCGGGCTGCAGCACAGAAGCCTGTCTGCATCTAAAAGACTCCGTCATTTGGCACAGCTTTGCACCAGCAAATGTGTAGGGCTGGATCCTGTAGGGCTGGCAGCACATCCCCACCTTGGGGAGAAATCTCAGCACAGCTCTCACAGCAGAAAGGCCTCATCAGCAGGCTGTGAAAATCGAGATTTCAGGTTTAGTTCACAAACTTGCTCTCAGATTTTATAGCAGCATGAAAGCTTTTGGATGGGTGTGTTTTTTCCATCTTTGTGATAAAAATTAATATAAATATAATGATGTTGCACCATTGCACCAGCTGTACTGCTTTTCTCTCTGAATAAGGACTAAATCATTAAAGCAGCCACAGGTTTTAGATATCCAGAATACAATGATTTTTTAATAAATGCTCTTGGCTGTGTAATTTCTAATAGAACAGCTATTCTGCATCAGTCCTGCTGGAGTCTGCATCAGGTACAGCCCCTGAGCTACTAAAGTATCACCATTCCTTGGATATGTTCTAAAACATCTGCAAAACTTGATGGGATCTATAAAGAAATATTGCTCCTTGTTGAGCAAAACCCCAGCACATTTTCCTGGGGCTTTAGGCACGATAATTCCAGAGTTCTGGGTATATGGCAGCAGCAACAGGACTTTTCCTGTAATGTGAGTTAATGAGTGCACGGACAACACTTGCAGCCCTTCCTCCATTGGGGAGCAGATCAGGGGGGATGTAATTTTGTTGTCCCTGCTGTGAGAGCTGGGCACTCAGGATAGAGGCAAAGAAAAATAGCTTTTGGACTTCTCAGTCAAGAGTGTAGGAAACGAGTCATTAATTCACATTTTCAGTTGTGCAGAGAAAGAGGAAAGAACAGTGTTTTCATATGGTTAGAAGAATAAATTGTTATTTTATGCATTAGGAAAGGGCTGCCAACAGGGCTTTAGACTTTCTCCCCAAACAAGAATAGGTGGCCTTTCAGATACAAAAGTGGAAACAAATGTGCTTCTTAGCACATATCTTCTCTCATTCAAAAAACCCCTAAAGAGCCATGTACTCTACTGGTAGAAATCAACACAGCTCCAAAGTTATACCCTCAGACACTGACCACAGCTTACAGGCAGAAGTGATTCAAAGAGTAGCACTGTGGCTCTTTTAACACCAGCTGAAGGCCAGTGGGGAGCGGGGAGGTGCAGGAAATGGTTTTGGGAAGCAGCTCACATTTATCTCACTGCCACCTGGGGCAGCTCTCCATGCAAACCAGGGCTTTTGCATAAAAAATAAACCTTAGGCCCTCCTGCTGATCTACCAAGCGCTCAAAGCTAACCTGTGGTCTTGTATTTCCCACTGATTCATTTATTAAATGCCTTTCAATTGTTTCCCCCACCACATTCCCCTGCCCCTAGCCTTGGCCACTCCCTCGGGTTCTCCCTGTTGGTTCCTGTGCCCCAACTCCGCCCAGGTACCGCCCCTGAGCCCCTGAGAAAACCCCCTGCAGCCGGATCACCAGGTCTCTCTGCCTCTGGGGGTTGCCAGGATAAGGTGTAACTAATAAAAGATCCTCTGAAACCCTCATGGGGAGACCCTTCTCGCCTCCTTCACTGTCACTGTGTTGTAGAGCTGACAGCTGCCGGAGCAAGAGCGCGGAGCCGTCCGAAATGGACCACGGGAGGACAGAATGGCTGCCCTGCCCTAAGCAGCCCTGCTGAGCTCCCAGGGAAAGCTGCAGCTTGCTAAACTAAACCTAGCACTGCCACACCAACCCTGTGCTGCATTCAAACAACCTGCTTAGGATCCATCCTTCCTCAGCCCCATGACAGAGCTCTGCCCAAAGCCCCTGGCTGGCTCTGGCATCATCTCCTCCACAGATGCTGGTGCTTGGCTGCTTGTGTTTGGGGTCAGGGCATGGTCAAGGGGATGCTGGGACCATAGGTGTTGACTCATGCTTTCAATTTATCTATGTAAAATTTGGAAAAAAAAAAATCCCTTTTTATCTTTTCTATGCAATGCCACCTGCCGTGTAGAAAAAAAGCCATTGGTCCCTGACTTTCCTCCTTTTATTATGTGATGATCAAAAAGGTGATGTTTTTACCCCAAGGCATTTCCAGGGGACAAGAGGAGCGTGCAGCCAGTTCATATAAAGCAGTCCTGGTCGGAGAGGCCTCCTTCATCTCAACTGCAAAATTAGGATGATGTTTGTTGTAGCTTTTGCAGCAAAGGAGGCCTGGAGGCAGAATTTTGAGGAAACTGCAGAATGAGGAATGTTTTTGGGAGCATCACTCCCACAGGGAGGGCAGGGTGAAGCAGAGCATGTCCTTGATTTCTCAGTTCAGCACAGGGCACATCAGAGGCACAAACAGGCTGTGTGAGGGCCTTTTGCTGTGGTTTATATTGGTTTAACATCAATAAGTAGCAGGGTGGCAGAGCACCCCTAGCAAGGCCCCACTGCCGAGCCATTAAGCAGCAAAGATGCTTCCTTGGACATAAATTCATTTTACCAAGGCTGAAAATAGCCCAGTCAAAGAAGTTCATTATGGTGAATAAGTGCATTGCTAGAAAAGGGGGGAAATGGGTAGAAAAGGGTTTCTCTTAAAGCCCCTAAATACAGAGTCCTTTCTGTTCCTGACATGCTGAGCGGCAGGACTGGGAAGGTGTGACAGCCCTTTGGGTGCCCACACAGCCACACTTCACCAGGACTGAGCAGCCAAGGATGGAAGAAATGCTGGATTCTGTTCTAAGAATTGTGTTTTCCTACTAAATTTTAATTACCTTTCCCAAAATATCCCTTGTTCCTGTACAGTTGGTAAAAAGTAGTGCCAATTATGAATATCGCTATCATTTCTCTTTATTTAGGTCCTTGCAGTTCTACAATTTCCACTGCAACAAACTGGGAATAGCTGTATTTTGAATTCTCCCCTGGAATTTTACCAGGATCATGCTGTGTTGGCTTGACACTGACATTGGAGAGGGGATGATGATGGTGACGTGCCACCTTGACACCTGTTGGTCGCTGCTTGGCACTTGGAATGCTGATGTCGGGAAGCATCAGGCACAGCTGGATAAAATCAGGATGTGAAGTTGCCTGGTATTAAACTGCCTCAGCCACCAGTCTCCACCATATATACCATAAGGTGAAGCAGTCCCAAACTGACACCCCCAAGATCTACCCCTGCACCAGCAGTTCATGCACCTGCTGCCCCCAAACCACAGCCAACCCCGTGGTTTTTTTAATAAAAATTGCTCCCTAACAGGAAAATATTCCCACTGCTCATACACATGCATGCCCACATGGCTATCAGCTTGGTTTTTCCAAATTTATCCAGACTTCTCTTAAGGGAGAAGGCAAGGAGAACTTGTTTTTCTTATGACAGCATAGAGGCAGATGAAGGAGGAATATTAAGAGGAGTAAGGAAAAGATAGGAAAGAAGTTGAAAACAGCCCTTTTTTTCTCACATAGTATATACTCTGAAGGCAACCATTCTCTGGCAACAGGAACCTGTCTTTCTGTCTGGGAGGTGATTTTTAAGGAGTGCAAGGCACTGTGAGTGTTAGTGCAGCGGGTCCTCCTGGAAGAAGTAGTACCACAGAGCTGGGGGGTGGGAAGCAGTGGCAGGGCAGATGGGGCTGTTGTGCTGGGAGGTAACAGGAAAAATAAATGAGCCTGTGTTAGTTCACAAACATCACAGATGTGGCTATTCCAGGCTTGCTGGTGCAGTGGGTTCCTGGAACAGAGCTGTTTGTCTGAACAGCCGTCCTGTGTGCTCAGCCCCTGACAAACACAGAGTCACCCAGGCTACAAGAAGACCCATGTCACAGTGCTATAATAAGACATGTGGCATCATCAAGCTGCATCCCTCTCCAGGAGAATGGCAGGCATTTCTGGAACAGCCCTTTTCACTAACTAAAGGAGCTCTCATTGAAAAATAACCCCACCTGCTCTAAACTTCATTGTCCCATTTGGTGCATAAATGAAGAGTCAAACAGACTCTGATGCTAATATTCAAGGATTTTAAGGAAGAGGCAGCAGCAGCTATTAGCACAGGGTCTGGCTTAGATGCATTTTCTTTTTCCAGGCCTTCATTCACGGCATGATTCCCCTGCTGTTCCACTCTGACAAGGAACAATGGTCTTATCTGCACAGCAGATACACCTAAAACTAAGGCTGAACATGAACAGTGCATGCACAATCTCCAAGAAGTCTGAAAGCTGAATCTTTCCAGATGGTCCCTGCAATGCTTGGTGATGTTTGTCTGTTTTCCCAAGTTAGCAGAAGGCTGGAAGCAGCTGTACAAAGGTAGGATGAGCTCACCCTAATCTCAAGGCTTTTCTCACACTGGTGAAGTCATCTGCCCATAGATCTCTGATTATCTGTGTTCAGGTGTCTCTGTCAGATACAGACCCTCCTGCCACCTTCTTATCATTTGACCCTGGCCCAGCATTCTTAGTTAAGGCTGATTAAGACTGTGAGCACCAGTTGTATGACATGTCTGTGGTGTACACAGTCCAGCTGGATCAGGCAGGATAAAGTTTTCGAGGGTCTTCAGTCTGGGCCATCATTTGTCTTGAACAGGCTTTGAGCATTATGGCTTACATGGGAGATACACTGGTGGACACTATCACTTTTCTCCATGATTTTTTAAAACACAGAAGTAGCTGACAACAGTAGCTGACAAGTGGATTGTTGACATACAAAACTCAACCTGCTCATTGACTTCTAAAGGATGGAAATGATTCAAGTCAAACCATGGCTCCAAATGACACCGAAGCTAATGGGCTCTGATACTTCAGGAAGTTGGACAGATGAGGTTCATCTGAAGGATGAAGTTCTCCTAGAGAATATCCACCAAGGTCCATTTTGTAAGGGAAACTTTTGCTCAAGTACTTGAAGTCTTACCATGAAGATGGAACCAGGACAAAACTTACTCTGCAGCAGACAAGCTCTAAAGTGTGGTTAAACAGGGACAAAACAAAGGCCACATAGGACAGAGAGCTTTTAGTTAAGGGGACTGAATTTACATGGAAAAGCTCAGCGAGGAAGATGGTGGTGCACAATGTAAAACCTCACACTAGCTGGTGCTTTCCTGCCTGCAGACACCAGATTAGATCTTAGCTGACCACACAAGCACTGGAAACACACAGACACGGTAAAACACAGCTCAGTCCCACTCAAAGCATGACCCATGGGAACAAAGAGTGGCCGGATCCCTGTCTGGTGGGATGGTGATCAGCTGGGAGATGCAGTGTGTGGAGAACAGCCAAAAACCATGACTCAGTTTGGGATTTGGGAGAGGAAGAAAGAGAAAGGGAGAGGAAGGTGTGAGGATGCAGTCAGGCAGTGTCCTCATGAGCACAGTGAGGTGGTGGAAATACAGATTGAATGCTTTTTCTGGGAGATGCTTGCGGAGAAATGACAGCCTGGGGGTTATAGGGAGCTGGCAGGAGGTTGCTCCTGCCCAGTGATTCCTGGCTCTTTCCAGCATTGCTTTGATGCTCACTTTCCATGAGATCTGGCTCGCCTCTCCTGCACAGAGCCAGGCCCTGGCCCAACTGTGGAGCCTCACAGGCACATCACAGAAACCATGGAGAGACGTGGGGCACCACTGCTTAATTAATCTCAAATAGAGTGAGATGGAAGAACAGCTGGTGAGAGATGTAACGTTCACACCAGGCTTTTGTTTTAGTTGGAGACATGGACAAAATGACACAGGGACTGAAGTTTAGGTGTCCATATTGAGGCCCATGAGCCTCAGTGAGGTTAAACAAGACTAAAACATGCCTGTGACATGGACGATGAGGCCACCAGCTTCTCTGCACCTCAGTTTCTCCCTCAGTAATGAGGAGCATGATGCTTATCAAAGAGCATGCAGCAAGGATAAATCAAGACAAGAGCCTTGATGGCAAATAGGACAGAGACTATATTCCAGTAGAAATTACTACAAAATTGAGGTGAGGAGCCTCTTTGTGACAGCTGCTGGGGTTTGATGTGCCAGTAGAGCAGAGTGTGCACAGCAGACACTGCTCATAGCCCCGTGCATGTGTGGGAGACGAGGGAAGGTAGGCAAAAAAGAGCCTGTGAAGGCATCATTCAGCCCATAGGTGACTTGAGAGACAGTTTGGCATCTTGATGGTAGGGGGGAAAGTGGGTATTGCTAAATTAAAGGAGCAAAGTTGGATAAAGCATTCTGGTTTTCCTCACTTTTTATGCCCATGCAAATTTAATTAAGGGAGAGTGCCTAAAATATGCCATTCAATTAAATGAGTTTTTGAAGAGCACAAAGTGAACTCCAGTTCCATCAGAGAAAGACACCTGCATTGTGGTACAAGGACTGGAGACACAGGTTTGATTAAACACCTTGTAACAACCTTGGTGGGGCTGTAGCTTTCACAACAATTATGTGAAAGCACATTTTTCCAGCTGAGTTATAGAGCTCTGAAAAATGAGGTTCACCTTTGCATTAAAACCCTTTCCCTCACCATCAAACTCTGCATAACTTGCCCTCTGGAGATCCTTTCACAGTCTGCTCACATCCCAGCAGGCATGATTTTGGACAGTTGCAAGAATCTCACCGGCTGACACTGGCCCCAGCATCCTGAAAGTAAGGGATTCCAGTAAAACTTTCCAAAAAATGTTTGCTTTTGCTAAACACAGGCAACTTCTCTTCTCAGATCTGGCAGTGAATGAGGCTTTTGGCTACAATTGCAAAATTGGATCTCTTCTTTGCCTGGCATCTCATCTGGTAATTATGTTGTGTAAATGGAGTATGGCTTGCAAAGAGTGGAGGGCACGGATTTAGCCCTTGAGCAGCTTCGGCTCAGCTCCATCACTTGTTTGCTGATGGGGACTGTGCAGAGCAAGACAATGATTAAGCTTAGATCCAAAAGTTCATCCCAGATTTACAGCTACTCCATGAGTAATGCCTTATCCTGTGAACAGGATTATCACCTGTGTTAGTTGTCCTCTGTCAACCCAGCCGGCAAGTTTGAGTTCAGATATTTACCTTCCATGGAGGAAGAGCTGAGCTCCAGGCACAGCCCGGGGCAGTCCTGGTGTCCCTGCTCTGGAGGAATGAAGGTCTCTTGCTTTTTCTGAAGCACCCACTGAATTTGGGGTTGTCTGCCAGGGAGCACTAGGACATGGCCTAAAACCATTGCAAAATCATGTTTATGTAAACAATAGAAATTCAGATTTGAACAAGCTCATGCTTACGTGAAACTCTACTTTTCCCTTCCAAGCCAGTGGGTCCCATTTCTCACATAGGTCCTCTCCACCCATTAGCTTTTTTCCCCCAAAGTTTGCATGAGCTTTTAATTGGCCCCACCCTGGATTTGAGGATCTTCAGCTTCGCATGGCCTGCTAAGGTCCACCCAGCTATTTCAGGGCTGGAAGAGGACAGGATATACCCAGGAACATTTCTATTGCATTTCCATTGTTATCCCTGCAAAGTAATCCTGTTGCAGCCTTAAATAACATACTGGAATGGGGAATATGCCCATTAATAAAACTAAAGCACCTCTTTTGGGTTGATTTGGGCAACAGGACTCTGTTCTGGCTCTTGTCCCAGGTGCCCATCACTGGCTGCTGGCACTGTGCTGCTCCTTGCATGTGAGTGTCAGCCTGGACTTAATGTAGTGACTAAAGTTAATTAGCAAAGCTCCTTCTCCTGTCATTATTCAGCAACGTTAATGTCTGTGGAAGGAAAGAACAAAATGAGCCAAGTTCATTTCAGTCCTGAGAGAAACCCAGAAAAATAGCAATGTTCACCAAAAGGGAAAAAGAGAAAATGAGGAGATAAAAAAAATTAATTTCCAGCTTCTAAGAGGACCTTACCAATAACAATATAAAAGATAGCTGAGTGTTCTGCTTAAATGAAAAAAGTGATTACTTCACAGGCAAGTGAATGGTTTTCCATATCTTCTTCCCCTGCCTCTGTCGTTTAATTTTGTTTCCTCCACTCTTATTTTTGACTCCATTGGTGTGGTGAGATGGTGCTGGAGGCTACTGACATTTCTTGGTGCAAGTGGAGGCGACATCCAGAGTAAGTCACCTCCTTTGCAGGGTAAGAGTCTGGTCTGTGACCCCTGGAAGTGAGTTGTGTTGGTGCAACATTCACATGGCTCAGAGAAACACATCAAGCTCAGGAAGATGAGAGCTCATAGTACATTTACAGCCTTAACAGCAAAATCACATGAAGCTTAGGAGGTGTGGTGCATCCTCAGGGAAAATGTGGACCCAGTGCAAGCATAGGACAGGCTGGAGAGCGAAGGGAGGCTCTTCCATGGTTCCAATCAGCGTAACTGTGACTATTGAGTGCTTCACAGACAGCAGTATCTGGCCTCTAAGTACCATTCTGAGGTTCCCAAGCCAAGTTCCCTGATGGATAATCCATTGGACGTAAGAACAGTGCAATGGGCAGCTAAACCACCCAAGCCCCACATCCTACACCCTTGAGTCATCTTCTGCACTTGCATCCCCGCCAGGCTCCCTAATGTCCAAACAAAGCAACATGTCTTTCCAGGGAGGAGTAACTGGATGTCTTCTCTCTACTCTGACTACTCTTTTTGGGCTGGTCTGTGAAGGAAATGGGTACAAAAGTCAAAATTTGTTGGGGATGGAGAAGGCCAACAGGCATATGCATAGAGATGGTGCAGAGAGAGGTGTGATCAGATAATCCTCCCTTCCTGAGGGTATGGGCTACTGACCCCACTTGTAGAAGACAGTCAGGCTGTAAAGTCAAATTCTCGGGAGCCAGGAAATACCAGAATTAACAGCCTGCACAGCCACAATGTGGGCCTTTGTGCACATCAAATGTGAGGCATCCTTTAATTATCTGATCACCTATCATCTGGGGTTATTTTAATCTGGCGAGTTGCTCCAGGCCACATTAACACACGCTGTTCAAACCGCACGCTGCATTCAACATTAATTTCCTCGCGAGCGCCTCTGTAAAGCCTCGGCGCCTGATCAATATTAATGCGTTTATCTGCACAGCGCTGCTGCGATATCACCAGCTGGGGAACTGAGCCACAGAGAGATTAAGGCCAAAATGATCAAACACACTTGCTAATTTTGGGTGCTCGATTTGCAGCACCAGGGATCTGATCTTCCCGAGCACTTAGCGTTTCGCTGCACTTGGTGTGCCTGAAGCACAGCTCACGCTGGCTTGTTCCTGTCTCCCAGGGCAGATCCATCCTGAGTGCCCTGTGTGGGGCAGCAGGAATAGGAAGGAGAACTTTCTGGGCAGCTCCTCTGCTGTGCAGATGAATTTCCTGTGCTGAACTGTTCAGAGCAAGGGAGAAATCCTGGAGAAAAACCCCAGACAAACAAAAACCAAGCAAACCTGTATTTGTCATCATTGTGGGCCCAGGTGGACAAGAAGGCCAAGGGTATCCTGGCCTGTATCAGCAAGAGTGTGGCCACCAGCACCAGGGCAGTGATTGTCCCTCTGTACTCGGGACTGGTGAGGTCACACCTCGAATCCTGGGGTCAGTTTTGGGCTCCTCACAACAAGAAAGACATTGAGGGGCTGGAGCATGTCCAGAGAAGGGAACAGAGCTGAGGAAGGGTCTGGAGCACAAATATGATGAGGAGCAGCAGAGGGGGCGTTTATTTTGGAGAAAAGGAGGCTCAGGGGTGACCTTATTGCCCTCTACAACTCCCTGACAGGAGGGTGTAGCCAAGTTGGGGACAGTCTCTTCTCCCAAGTAACATGGGACAGGACAAGAAGAAATGGCCTCAAGTTGTGCCAGGGGAGGTTTAGAGTGGATATTAGGAAAAATTCCTTCACTAGAAGGGTTGTCAAGCACTGGGACAGGCTGCCCAGGGAAGTGGAGGTATTTAAAAGACATGTAGATGTGGCATTTGGGGACATGGTTTAGTGGTGGCCTTGGGAGTGCTGGGACTCAATGATCTTAAAGGTATTTTCCAATTTAAATGATTCTACAGTGTCAAATTGGAAGTCTTTGGGAACCTTGCTTTTTTGATGTTTTGCAGCTTTTCAGTCCTTACCCAATATTCTTTCAATACAAATTTTGGAGATGTAAAGTCCCAACTCAGTATTCCTCTCAAAAACCAAGTGTGCAAAGCCAATTCTGCCAAATTAACTGCAGAAAGATCCAGTTCTCATTTTTACCAGTACTTATCTCGTTGGTGAGGCGCAGCCCGTTGGATCCCAAGCCAAACCTCCAAATCCACAGCCCAGGGACTGAGAGAGGAGGGGTGTGAGCAGGGTTTGTGTTGGCCATGCAGTTCCCTAAGGCTGTGAAATGTCTGGTGAGTGATTTCACACTGGGTGCTTGGCACCAGGGAAACACCAAGATTTGGGACTACAGAGCTCAACACCAGGAACTGAGCGAGGTGTGGGGTTTTGCCCTTTCTAACTTTTGCCCCTGGGAACATCTCCTGTCCTTCCTCCCTCTGTCCTGCCCATCTCTCATCTATTCCTTGCTCCCTGTCTCTCCTGCCAGCTCTCCCATTGCCCACATCCATCTACACCACCTTGTTTCTCTTCTGCTTCGGCAGTGATAGGGCTTTTTTCCACCCACTACACTTTTATGTGACCATGATTTACAACCCTGGGTTTAAAGATTTATTGCAATGCACACATGGCACAGCAGACTCTAAGTGATGTGTTTAGCCTGGTTATTATTCTCTTATATAGCAATTTTTCCAAAGTGAAACAAGCAGCCTCACGTTGTCAAAACTTTTGTCCTCTAACTTCTGAGGCTTATTCTGATGAGAATAAAACCAGGGAAGAGAAGGCAACCTGAACAGGTTGGCTGGTATCTATAAACCTCATGAGTGATATAAGCACATGGGAGCTTAACCAAGCACCAGATGGTCTTCAGGCAATTAATTGCAGGTTGAGGATTCATGTCTACATCAGCTCTTGCTCATTCCTCTTTACAGACATGGTTAAAAACCTGACAGCAGTTTAAACTCCCTCCTCCCTCTGAGAAAAGCAACAATGGCAACAACGATGTATCATCTCCTCTCCCTTGCTTTTGCATGTTTTAGGACAGTGTTTCACCTATCTAAGATGAGCAAGGGCCTTAGGTCATCTTAGAGAGCTTAAACTGATCTAAAGCTTTAATGTGCTTAAAGGTGGTGGAAGGACATTGATTGTATTTAACCCTCAAAATCCACGAACCACCATGTACCTAAGACAGGCAGAAGTCTCTTTTTTGGCATGGATTTGTGTTCCTTTCTTCACATGCATCCTCTTGATGTACAGACCAAGTCAAAGTCCCCTAAAATCACTGAGAAGTCTTAAATTAGCTCAAAGGAGCACTGCTGTTGGCATCAGCAGCAGCAGGTTCAGCCTCTGCTGTGGACATTCTTAGAGCCAAGTTTATAATTTTCTGTGCTGAAGTTGTGGTGTCAAAACTAATCTGGAAAACATTAAAACCCAACCATAACCATGAGTTTCACCTGTGATGAAAATCCAGAACCTGGGGGCCCCTATCAAAGTGCACCTTTCCAACTGCAGTTTTTTGAATTACTATCCAACTAAAGAAATAGCAGCGAGCCATTTAAAAAAAAATAAACAATTTTCTCATTTAAATAAACATTTTAAATTGTCATTTAAGAGAAGCAATTTTCTCTCTCTCTTTTATGCAAGCAAATCTTGTCATTATTTAATTTTCTCATGACTCAGCATAATACCCAGGAGGATTTCCTCTAAATTTCCAAATGGGGCACAGGCTGGAGCTGCAGCATTCCCACCGTTGGAAATGCCAAGAAACACTGTGAGTTTGGATGGAATTATTACCATGCATCTCAAAAAATTAAGACCTGTGCTGCCAAATTTGAAGATGCCTTGCCCCAGGATTTTATTTCATCTCAGGCTTGTCCTAGAGGCTATGAAGCATCCAAGATGTCATTTTGCTTTGAGTTTCTTGCCAAGGTCTACATCGTGTATGACAGCATTGTTATCACTGCCCATGGGAGCAGACCAGCCCTAAAAAACCTGCCTCCTCCTATGTGTGTGTGACACCAATAATCCACCTTCTCGCTGGGGCTGGCCCAAATTTTTTCTGTCATCAGCAGAAAACCCACTGTCTGAGGTTGCTACATGGTAGTGAAGGCAGCGGAGAACAGCTGTGGGTTTGAGTGCTGTTTGCTTTACACCGAGGCTGCTCCAGAGCTTGAACATGAGGTTTTAACCCTAAACATGGCCATGTGGGTGCTCATCTCCTGGGCTTGGACCTCAGCAGCTGAGCCACAGCCACATTTCTGATGTTCTTGCAGAAAAGCATCAATAGTGCTGATTTGTAATTGGAAGATTATATTGTATGACTCAGAAACGACGCTGGGAAAGAGGTCTGATATTACAGTATTTAAGCACAGGAAAACCAGGTTGCCAGTGGAAAAGCTTGAGAAACAGACATGACTCCTTTATTTATGCTCATGACATTGTGGTTTGCACAGTGCCCATATTAAGGGTCAGCAGTGAATGTGGCCAAGCGCAGCTGTACCACACACAGCCAGCCCCAACATCAGCTGGAAGGACCCAAGTGGTAAAAATACAGTTTCAAATACTAGTCCAAAAATCCTACCTCTTCATCCTGAAATAAAATATCTCATATCGAAGTCGATTTTGAATTTCTGTTCTAAATTTACAGTATTTTCAGAGAAGGCTTTAAAAAAAAGTTGGAACTTATCCGTCTGCAATGTAAGGCTTTGGTGTTTTGCTGCCTGGAGTGGTGGGTGCACGTGCAGCTCGTGTGGCTGTTTCAAACACGTCAGCCACGCCTGCTCATTAGCCATTTTCTGATACAGCCCTTGGCAGAGCTGCAGAACATGCCCAGGTAATGAGAGATGGCCTCTGTGCAGCCACTAAAAGTGCTTGAATTGATGTTTTATTGTCAGTCTTAAATGCTGGCATTTCTGTGCATTTCATTTTACCGCTCTATTACTGTTCTGGTAATCGGGTTGTGTGTAATTAAACATTGAATGCAGCCGTGCAGAGCCCCACAGCTGCAGCACGCTCTGCTATTCGCAGCCACTCCAGAGAGAACTTTCCACGTAAGATTTTAATTTTTTAGAAATACCTGCTCTTCAAATAGCTACAATAGCTCTGCAGGAGCCTGTCAATCAAGCAAGATTACAGACTCCCTAAATTCAGCCTGACATGACAGACTGTAATGACTTTGAAAGGGCTTTTACAGTCTATTGTGCCAGTGGTCCCTGCCTAATAGAAGCATCTCCTACACTTCTCATTAAAACGGTAATGGCTCCAGAGACTTCTATATTACCAGTTACTTCAAATGGGAGTTATTTCACCACCAAAAAAAAAGAAAAAAAAGCACATTGATGTGATACTAAAGGTGTAGGTTAAATAAGGAAAATAGAACTTAGATTTTACGCAATTTTAATGCTGAGAAATTGAGGCGCTGCCAAGGATTTGAGCAATTTTTAAGTAAAATTTTTGCTCACTGAAAGTGGAAATGGAGAAGAGGATGATGCTGTCTGTGCAGTGAGATTTAATGTGATGCTGTGGGGACCAATGTGGTGTCATAAATAACAGTGGTGGATGGTTTTGGGATGCCATAGCCACAAGGTAAGTTATGATGCTTGTATTCTGGATGGATGAAGCTCCTTGGCCTCCACCATGCTGGAGGTCAGGGCAGACCATCACACTTGCGCTTTCTGGCCTCGCACTCTGACAATCTTCTCCTGAAGGCAGGAGCATGGCATTTCTAATAGCAAGTGATTTACATGTGAAAAAGAGAGAAAATGTCACGGTGGTGGGCTTTGAAGAACAACTTGGATTTGGTAGTCAGGTGCATGTTTTTAGATCAGTCACATATTTCATTTCCCAGGTATGCAGTGGGGTTGTGAGGCTGCCTGGGGACTCCTGGTGGCACTATCACGGAGTAGACTGTATGTATCATGCAATAAAGAAAATCCTGAGGGTGATGAGAAGATGGGAGTAAGTGAGGAGCAGAAAGAAACCTGTTCCAAAGTGCATGCTGTGACAACAAACAAACATCCATCGTAGGAAATCCCAAGCTGTTTGGGCTGTCCATGAGGCTGGACAGCCACCAAAGCATCAGAGGAGTGCAGTAATAAACCACCGGAGCTGGCACAAACAAAGCCGAGTGGCTCTGCCCAGCAGAGGGTAGCATTGACCAAACACCCCAACCTGTACTCCAGGTTAACACTTTCACCTACCTATGAACGCCCACCTCTGCCACAGCTCCTTTGAGATGAGAGGCACAGCTTAGCCCAGACCCAGGTGAAGTCTCACAAGCTGACACCTTGTAAATTCTGCTCATAAATTATAAGGAATCTGGAAAATCAGCTTCCAAAATAGAAGTTGAAGGCATCTGTTAAAAGACACAGTACATGTTAAACAGTAAAGTCCATACAGTTACATTTGTTTTAAAATAAATGCTATTTAGCTCCTTGTATTTGGATTTATTCTCAGGTCCCGATTTGATGATCAGGTTTGGAGTTGGTCAGGTTTGGGGCTGCCCCTGTATTGCCAACAGCAAAGCCTCTGATTTAGTCACCTAACTTGGGAGTCCCAAAAGAATTGCACTTTTTTAGCGCCTTATATATTCTAAAACTGAAGCCCAAAGATCTTAACTATAAACATCTCAGTTAGTGTAGACTATCATTTTCTCTGATGTCTGACGAATCCTGCCTGTCACCCCGCATAAGAGCTCAGCCCATGCCCGATGTGACGACGCTAGAGGTCTCAGTGTCGCTGAGAAAAAGCTGCTTTTAGCAGTAATCTCAGCCACGCGTGTGTGACAGTGCGAGAGGCCGAAGCCGTGCCCGGCTCGGACGGCGGTGCCGGCGGGGTGGGCGCGGTGCCAGGCTGGACCCCTCGCCGGGGCTGCGCGGTGCCCATCACCGGCCCCCGGGCTGCCTGACCCCTCCTAGGGTGCCCCTTCGAGGGCTGTGCTGGCTGAGGGTGGTCCTTGCTGAGGGATGCGTTCTTGCATCCCAGGAATGTGTGTGCGTGTGCGAGACAGGTGGGCACCGCTGCCCCCGCGCATCGCAGCGCATCGCAGCGCGGCCCCGCGCACAGCCCGTCCACGCAGCACGACCGCTTGTGGTGTGCCTTTTTAATTTTCCTTTTTATTTTTTTTCCGGCTTTCCTTCTTTTTTTTTTTTTCCCCTCGCTGCTTTCCCTCCCCTCCCGTTTGACGTGCGTGGTTTTGGTGCAATGCGAATTATCTTCATTCAGTCAGGAGGGGCAGCGCCAGGCAGCAGAGCAGCGGCGGGGCTGCCTCCTCCTCCTTCTTCCTCCTCCTCCTCCGCTTTCTCCTCTTCCTTCTCCTCCTCCTCCTCCTCCTCCCATTGCCATAACAACCGCGCACAGCCGCTGCGCCCGCGGGGCCGCTCCGCACTGCACCGCGCCCGGCAGGCTGAGCATCCCGCGGGGCTCCGCACGGGGGTGGGGGAAGAGAAACAGTGACCTCCCTCCAAAAAAAAAAAAAAATCAACAAAAAAAGAAAGAAAAGAAAAACAAACAAACCAAAAAAAGAGGGACTTTTCCGAGGGGTGGGTCAGTCAGGGAGCAAAGTGACCCCAGGGCGCGGGTGCGCGCAGCTGCTGCGCGGGGCGCAGGAGGACGGAGAGACGGGGCGGCCCCGCCAGAGGCTCCGCGGGAGGGGGCGGGGGGGGCGCGGAGGAGGGGAGAGAAGGGGCGGGAAGTGGGGGGGAAAGAGAAAGTTGGGAGGAAATAGCCCAGGAAAAGTGACACTCGCGGAGCCCGCCGGAGCGCGGAGGAAATAAAAGCGGCGGCGGGCAGGAAGTGTGAGGAGGAGGAGGAAGGGGAGAAGAAGGAGGCGGAGGAGGAGGAAAAAGAAGAAGAAGAAACAGCAGCAGCCGCTGCCGCCGCGGCAGAAAAGAAAGCAAAAGCCGCCCGAGGGCTCGGAGCCGGCGGCGCGGCATCCGCGGGGCTGCGCGGAGCAGCCATGGCCCGGGAGAACGGGGACGGCGGCGGCTCCTGGAAGAAGCAGGCGGAGGACATCAAGAAGATCTTCGAGTTCAAGGAGACGCTGGGGACGTAGGTGGCGGGGTTTGGCTGCGGGGCCGGTGGCGGGCGCTGTCCCTGTCCCTTCCCCCGGGGATGCGCGGTCGCCCCGCGGGTGGGTGCGGGTCTCTGTGCGGGGATTTGCGCACTCGCGGGTGCTGCTCCGCGCCCTGCGCATCCATCCGAGCAAGAAGTCGGAGCGACCTGGGAACACGGAGAAAAATAGAATTGTGGGGCAGGAGCTGGGCTAGCATCACCCCTTACCCTTCCCCCACCCCCCCCAAAAAACCGATAAAAAGGAAAATCCCCAAGTGCTTTAAAATATTCATAGAACGAGGAGACAGGGGAAGGCTTTTTCTTGATAGTGCAACTGTAAATAAATGCGGTCTGACTTGCACGCTTCCCCTAAAGCCGATGGCTGCAGCTATTCGTGGACAGACGAGCAGAAATAATCGGAGTGGATTGGATGTGTTTTAGCTACGATGCTTAACTGTTGTCGGGCTTTATTTGTTTTATTTATAGTGGCGGGGCATAAAGATTAGTAAAACGTTAGAGTTGTTTTTTTTTTAGAAGGCTGAGAAAAAACACGCACAGATGGTGCAAGGGAGCGGGGTACAGGCTGGTGCCTTTTTGGCTGAGCAAAGAGTTTTATTTTTGTTAAAAACTAATTTTCTCACACAGGATATTACAAAGGTAGGGAGCCGGGAGTGCTGGAGGAGTCAGCGCACGGGCTGCTGTGTGTGTGTGTACATTGTGATGAGAGTTGGTTGTATTGGGAGTGCTCCTCGTAGCTGTGTCCCCACTGCTTTAGTTGGAACTTCAAGCATGTCTCGAAACGCAGCGTTGTTAATCCCGAGTAGTGCTTTTCCTACGCTGCGTGCCACTTCCAAAACACAGTTGAACAAGTTTTGACTAATATTTGAGTTTCTTTCTGCTTCCAAGGGAGGGCTCCCTATAAACAGAGTATTTCTGGTTCGTGGGCTCGCTATAAACAGGCTGCGAGTAGGAACCAGGCTGGTGGTTTAACATGGAGGTGGGTCAGCAGATCTGCCGTGATGGGCTTGATAGCACAGCCCTCAGGAAAACACTGACTTTGTAAATCAAATTGATGTCCGTCCAGGTCTCTGAAGAAGCAAAACGCAGCGTAAGAGCCAAATGTTGTGATGTATTCTCGTCACCTTCATTGAGTTTTTGCTGTGAGAATTTCATGCTGGAAGAGATGTGCCCTGCTTGTTGCCTTAGGCATGCAGTTCCCTTCCTGAGCAAAGGGGTGTTGGGCAGCAAAGTTTTAATGCTCTGAGGTTTGCTGGAGCAGCAGGACAGTTCACTGGGGTTCCCACTCTTCAGCTCTCTGTCATCTCTGTGGTTGTGGCATTGAAGCCACCTGTGAGGGTTAATTTGTGCTGCTGAAGGGGTTCAGAAGAATTAATGCTGTGGCCTTGATCCGGATCCCACTGTAGCTAATGGGAGCAGGTGTAGGTCCCAAGGAAGGTAAAGCTGGTCAGAGTTGATAGTTATGCATATTAGCATGGCTGTTGCAAATTAAATTCATTAAATATGGCCAATTAGTGTCTCAAACTATTAACCATTGTCTGAGCCTCACAGTTTGGTGAGTAAGTCCTTTCTAATGGGAGTGGAAGCTGTGAAGTTTCTAAACTTGACTTCACAGTCAGTCTAGAAAGTTGTAGAAAATTAACTGGATTACAAACCTGGGCCCATATAAAGAAAATAGAGCTGTTTTCTTTTTTGTACATGGCTGTATTTAATTATGAATGCATGAGCATTTAACAGCCCACTTGTGGGTTGCCTTCTGGTTGTGCATTCCTTGGCTTCCAATGGCAGGCTGATAATTAGAAGATTTGAATCTGAGTTTTGGTTCTGTCCTTGGCCACCCACCAGTGCAGCACCTGCAGTTCCTACCAGGTCTGGTGTGACTTACCAGGATGTGAAACTTCTAAAAAATTTAGGCCATTGCTGTTCAAATCATTAAAGTGCCTGTTCCATTTCCACTGAAGACAGTGAAGGGCTGTTCACTGACTTGAGCAGCAGACACACAGGGTCCAGGAGCCCAAATGATGGGAAACATTCTCAATTATTGATAAGAAAGCATTTAAATAGGAATTAAGCTATATAAGTATAAATGGCTTTAAAGTATTTGGACCAAAATGTTTTCCTCTGGCATTTTTTAGGAGCAGGGTTAAAATTTGCTTTGATCCCTCCTGCACTGTAATGCTGAACCATGTTGGACAGCCAAAACTTGATCTCACTGTTTAATAGATTTTTCTCTAGCATGGAGTGAAAAACTTGGCATGTCACATGAAATGTACTGGATTGTAGTAGCTGTATTTTTCATTTCTCTGCCATTCCATTTCAGGATGCCAAAGTGCTAAAAGCACTTTTAACAGAAAAACAGCCCTTTTTCATGCAGCTGTCTTAACTGCCTGTGGTAAAATTGGCTAGAGAAAGAAAAGCACTAAACGCCCAAATCAGGGAAGAAAGCAAAAAAGAAACTTTAAAAACATTTTTTTATTTCAAGTGCATTGATTTGTGAATGTTAAATCTATGTGTATACCCTATTAATGATTTATTCTCAGAAAGGAGCCTTTCATCTGAATAAAAGCTCTTCAGCAGATCTTTAACATGGGAGAGCTGAAATTTGCTGGAATTATTAAAAAGATCCTAAGTCAGTTAATCATTACATCATTTGGGCTTCAAGGAACCTCTGATGAGTACCCAGCTCTCCCTTCCAGAGCTGGAATTAATTATTTACATGTCCCTGTAAATCGTGTCCTGCCACATTGATGCTGCAAATGAATTGGGTGTCATGTCCAGATGTAAGAAAGTAGCCCTTTTCCACCCAAAGAATTTTCTTTGGTGGCTGAGGCCTGTGTTGTTTGCTCTGCTCTGTGCTGTTGGGCAGTAATGTTTTTCTAAAGAAGTACTAGCAATGCAGTGATTGGCTCAGATGTACCCAAACCTGTATTTACCTTGTTCTGTATCTATGCAGCTATTAAAGCATGTGCAATCTTAATTTGGGGCTGCAACCTCTCGGGTACCAGAGTGTCAACAAAAGATTTTGGTAATATCAATCAATATATTTTACCATACATGATTATTGATGTTCTTGTATTACAATATATACGATGGTCCTGATCCATTCTTGGGCTGTTTCAGTCCATGTGGGACATTGGATCACACTCCATATGCACAACTTCATTGAGTGTCCCTTCTTGGAACTGGACCTGTTCGTTGCTGAGCCACTGACAGGGAAGTTACAGATCCTGAAAAAGTAGCTAAGAAAAAATAAAAAAAATAAAGATAAAATAAAATCATAGCAACGGGCCAGATCCTCAGCTGATGTAATTTAGAGTCCCTTCCAAGTCAAGACAGGTGTGCTTGAGGAAAGAAGAGGATCTGACTAACTGCTTCTCTCTTTAAATTTCCACAAATTCACCTACTGTAGCTCTAATCAGTTCCCCCTGGAAGACAAATTGAGAGGGGAATTGAGGGCCTGACTGGAGAGGGGGATTTCTGCCCCAGCCATTGAGAGATGTGAGGTTTCACAATAGCAGGGATCTGATAAGAAGACGAGTGATCACAGAGATATCACTTTCTTCCCTCCATAATTAAAGTATTTTACATCTGAGGCATTTTAAACCTCACATTTTGACATCCAAGAAATAATAAGAAACACCATGTCATCCACTAATCAAAAAGGAAAGTTCCATCACTTGATCTGCCTAATTAGATCAACCCTACATTTCTAAGGTGTCTGTCATCAGGCCGTATTGACATCAGAGTTATGATGAAGTCCTAATATTTAGAAAGGCTCAGACTTAGTAAGTGTGAAAATACTGGTGCTGTCCTTAAAAATGATGTGGTAGCTTTAAGGAATTTAAAGCTTAGTAAGGATAACAGAGGGAGTTGCATGGATATAGCCATAACATAGTAAGAGCTGGGTGGGAAGACACATACACTTCAAATAAGTTTCCAGTACTTTCCTAAAATACAGTATAGAGAAAACATATGGGTGGTTCTGTTTTTCTCAGGGGCTCTGTGGTAATTTTTGGTTCATCTGTGTCCATACTCTTACGCCATTTAATGGGCTCCTGGCACTCGCCGTGGCTCTTCCACACACCAGTACGTGCTGGTTCATGCTGTGAAATTAAGTCACTGCTCGTCCTCCTCTCACATCTCTTTTCTTTCTCACACACCCACGTGCACACAAACACACACATCGTCACAAACCCTACGTGCTGTCTGCTGTGTCTTTGTCCTCTCACATCCTTCATGGTGCCTTCCCCTACATGCAGCCTCACACTGGCACTCTATGAGCTGATCCAACCCCTGATCTTGTCTGGTTTTGGGTGGTCATATCCCTGTGGAGGCTGTGCCTCGGGCCAGCCTTGGCTCCCACCGGTGAGAAGATGCTGGTGGTAAGGACAGGTCCTGGCAGAGGCCGCTCTCAGAGGGGAGGTGCTGGGAGGTACCAGAAGGCTCAAGATCTGGTTGCCTCTGATCAAAGATCCTGCCTTTTCATCAACTGGGTGCGAAAAGCCATTGTGTTTGATTCACACAACAGATCATTCCTGTTTAACTGTTTAACTTGAGGCATCATGCAAGTTACTCAGTTTTTCCCTTCTGATTTTGGAAGTTTTCAAGACATAAAGAAATATGTTGATATTTGTGTTTTCCTTGGCTCGATGCCCCCTGTGATGATTGAGGAGTTTGTCTGATTTTTGAGTTTCTGCTGACATTACCAGCAATTGCTGCCTCTCTTTTATGACACCTCAGGGAGGCAGCAGTGGCTCTGTCAGACTGTTTCATATTTCAGGGGAAAAGCTGATGAACCTCTGGAGCAAACCATGAAGGCAAGTGGATCTCATCTCTTCTGGGATGATTTTCTGGGAGCTCTGAAAGCTCTCAGGCTTCATGCAGCAGGAAGGTGCTTCTTGTCCATGTTTACAGAAGAAGTTACTTCATGGTCATTTCTGACCTTAAAATCCTTAACTCTGGGAGTCTTGCTGTCAAACCCATGTGGGGCCAGGTATAATTCATGCTAAGAGGTGCTTACAGCACCTCTCTTGCATCTGTGGGAGGAGTGAAAGCTGAGGTCCAAATATTAATTTTTAACTTAATGGTGTGAAACAACTCAGATGTTGTAGTTTGTGTACTCTATTTAGGGAAAGAAGAAAAATACTGTTAGGACTCCTTTAAGGTGACATATTTTGCTTTAAACCAAGTAATCCTGTTTGCTATCATGTGGTATAGGTTGCTATCCAGTGTGTTCTTGAAGGCTTAAAAATAATGAGTTGGTATCTTTTGATGTAAACTGTTGGTCTTCCTTGAACAGTTACAGAAAATAGTAGGTTTGAGGGTTCAGCTGGAATTGAAATGGAAAAGAAAGAAAAGCAAGATGGCCAATGGATTTAAAGGCTGATGGTGAGGATTGGGAAAAAAAATTGGCAGCCATTGGTGGGAAGGGATTTTTCACAGCTCTCCAGGTCTGGTTCACGGGTGCATTTTGGAAAGTGCTTGTTTGGGACAGCAGTGTAGCCTAAAGGCCAATTTTCTTTCGTTGTCTGAAATGAAGATTTCAAAATACTCAGTAATCAAAAGCTTTCAGGTAAATACATAATTCTGGAGACACACAGTTGCTGTATTGTCAGCTCACATATGTGCTCATGCTTCCTTTGTTAGCCTGTTTGTCTACTAGTTTTGATGCCTTACCTCATTTTTTCCCTGCCTTGTCTCTTCTTCCGTGGATATTCTCTTTCAAGCACCTCTTGGTCCTGTCTGAGCTACCTGCTGCCAGAGGATACCTGCTCACCTGCATGCCTGTGCAGCCACGGAGGGTGCTTGACCAGCAAAGGTGACAGTAAGGTATTTGGGTTGGGTTGGAATAGACAGTTTGAGTTTTTTCTTGCTATTTTTTGTTTAGGAAAATGTTGCCTTGGCCAACACTCAATCTCAGTCCTCAGGACTTCAGTATAACACAGACCTATTCCACAACTTCTCTTCGTGTAGGGCAAAGCTGAGAGCAAAACATGCATAAAAAATTGGTGGTTTTTGGCAGCCACAGAGACAGCGGACACCCCAAAAGCTCCCAGCAAGCAAAACCCAGAGTGTGGAGAGGTGGTGGACAGAGCTGAACCCAACTCTTTGAAGCCCTACAGTAATCCTTTAACCAAAAGTCTCTTGTTCCCATCACAGCCACAACACAGTGGGTGTGAGAGCCTTCTTTGCCGCCGCTCCCGCCATCTGGAGCAGCCTGTCTGCTTCCTTCACCCTCCATCTGCTTTCACATAGGAGCTGAAATATCTCTCTAATGTTTTCCTTCCTTTTTGCCTCTTTTTCTCTCCACTTTGGTTACTGACCTCAATTATTTTTGTTGTCCTTCACACACAGTTCTCCTGACTACGTGCAGAATATTAGCTGGGGTTACTTAATCCTTTCAAGCATCCAAGGATACAATTAATATTGAATAAAGTTGTATTGTTTTGGTTTGCTTGACAATAACAGGCATTTACAATAGGATTCTGAATTTATTGCCAGTGATGGTATTCACTTAACCGGTGACTCACAGTTTATATTCATGATTACTTAATAGGACCTAATTTTCTAGTCATTTTAGATAGCAGGAAAACAAGTTGGAACTAAGCGGGCACTGTTAGTAAACAGGTAATGAGTGAAAGGAGGGATAAAAAATTCCTCGGGGCAGCAATCTGTCATTTTCATTGGAATTCAAACCACCTTGCATTTCAGTGCTTCTCTGTAAATAATAATTAACAACAATAACAATAATTTGCAAACATATGTGTGTGATTGGGCTGTTGTTGAATGACAAATAGCTGGCTTAGCAATCAGAATATTTCTCATTTCTAGCAATCATAGTGTTCCTTAAAACCTTTCTATCAAATCTTAACACCAGTATGTTTTTTTGTTATCTGACTTGGCAGTTCCTATGATTTTCTTCTGAATGTTGTGCCAATCACTTTTGAAAAAGAAAGCTATAAATAACAGATTGTTAATAAACTTTTGACGGCCCTTTCAGTGATGTTTCCATGTTGAAAGCTGCATATTGAGTTTTGTGCCAGAATTACTCACCAAACAGATTGTATAAAGTTAAATTAAAATAATACTCTTAAGCAGAATTTTTTGGCTGAGTTAAAAAGCCTTTTTTTTTTTTAAACACTGGATGTGCTAAGAAAAAGCTACTGGGAAGCTCTGTTTTGGATCTATGTGTAGAACAGCTGAGCACAGTGCTGGGGGTCCTCTGTAACAACAGCTCACTGATTTTGCTTGATCTTTTCTTGAGCAATATCATGGGTCACAGTTAAAATATCAACAGTTTTGGACAACAGGACTACATAAGATTAGTTCTTAAAATACCTTTTTTCAAGAGTGAAATGAGAAGAAGCACATGAGAGAAAACATATTGAGTATTTTTTTTATTTTTTAAATTTTCGTATGTCCCCAATTGGAGGTAAACCAAACAGCTTCAGTCTTCTTACAGTTTCCAGAAGGAACAAAAACGAGGTGTTTGTAATGATTCAAATGAACACGAGCAGCAACAGGGTAAAGAAATGTGGCATCTCCCCCCTAGACCCTTCCCTTTGCACTTTTTTTCTGCAGGATTCTTCTTGTTTTCCTGCTCTTAATGCTTCCCCTCATTTAGGTTGAGGATTTGAAACTACGTTCTCAAGCCGGAGCACCCAGAGGTTGGGAATTACATCTTATGCAAAGTTGCCAGAGTACAGTAGACCTAAAAGTTTAATCCGTGGCTGACGGGAGTGGAGTAAGGTCAAGGATGAGTGGAATTCCTGAGGTCTGGGAGCCTTTAACCTCTGTTTGTTTTGATGAGGGCTGGTGTGGCAGTTTGGACAGCAAGGAAAGCAATATATCCCTGCTCATCAGTGGTGGGGTGTGAAGGTTTGCAGGTTTTCCTGGGAGCTCCAAAGGGAAGGTTCTAGGATATCCCAGGTATCTCCCTGAAGACAGAACCCCCAGGGCTGTGGAGTTGTTCTGTAGCTGAGCAGGGTGTTTAAAACCTGCCTGACACCCCATGGCACTTGGGAAATATAGCTGTCCCTCTCCACCACCTGCATCACTGGTGACAGAAATGGATGTGCTTCTGTTGTAGTACCAAATAAACCATCACAGCCATTCCTGCTTAAATGTAGAGATTTGCAAAGGCTGAGAGACCGGTGCGTATGTGAGGGTTGGAGATTGGCAAGTGAAATATGAAGGGTCTAAAATACTTGGGGTTTTTTACTGTGCCCTTTACTGGCCTCAGATGAGATCAGGCACTGCTGAGCGAGGACGGCTGCAAACACCAGAGTGAAAGACTGTTCGTACCCACGAGAACTTCTAATCTAAATAAACAAGACAAAAATGCTAACACTGTTTTGTTAAAGACAAGCAAGTGTGTCCTTTGTAAACCCAGAGCTGAGCCTGAATCTTAACTCCAGCCTTATGCAGAGGACTCTTCTGCTTCTTTTAGTAGTGGGCACTGTGTCAGCACCAATGTCCTCAAAATGTATTTATTTGTATGTGATTCACCCAGGGTCATCATGTATCATTCCTTTTTACTAGTTAAGGTTTGAAGATGCAAAGCACTGTCTGTGTGCTGTTGGTAACAGCGTGGGCGCTTTATTGCTGTGTTGTTTCAGCTGCTCAGAGGAATCCAGGTCTGCCCAGAGCTATAAAGAGCTGGAACAGTCCAGGCAGTTCTTAGGGCGATGTAGGATCGCTCCCAGCAGGATCCCATCCTCCCATCCTAGCTTAAGTAATTCAAAGGACCAGGCTTCAACCAGGCATGTTTTCCATACAAACTCACCAGCTGTGACCCTACTGCCCTACTGTGATGGGCAAGTGCAGAAATGATGGAAACTATTGGGACGAAAAGCTGCAAAACCCCCCAAATTACACAGAAAATCCAAACAACACAAAAGAAAGCTGAAGGGAGAGGAGAGCACTTAGAGGATTTGCAGCCATACGGAAAATGCCTCTGGGGAAGGCACAGGTTGCTAATCAAATTCAGCCATAGTTGAGAGAGATTGCTGGAGCATCCCTGAAAAATCCTTCACCGTTATTTTGAGTTGGCTTGGAGATTTCCTCCCACTGCTCACTCTTGTGTTCTCCTGCCTCTCAGTGTAAGTAACTCGGCACAATGTGCCCAGCCATGAAACCTGTGGTGTTTTGGAAATTGCAGGCATAGTCAAGTGCTTGGTGTGTGCTTTCAATGGCACAAGACACGGTGAGCACATTAAAATTGATTTGTGCTCCCTACCCTGTTTCCTTGAATAACACCTGAACAAATTCAAAGGCTTTGTCTTTTAGTTTGGGACATGTTGTAGCTGCAGCATGAGATACCTTAAGGATGATCTGAAGCTCCAGGATCAGCATCAGCCTCAGACTTCTGCTTTAATGGGATTTCTTGCCACAGGGGTGTAATTAATTTGTTCAACTTATTTTGAGGGGAAAATCTGACACTGTTAAGCTTTTCCATGGGCTGATGATGAGCATCACAAAAACACCACCTCCTTCTCTGGGTGCAAGCCATGGTGTTTTGAGACACCTTCTCTAGCATAATTACATAGCAACCTGAATATTGCAAAGCAAACAAGCTCTCCCTCCCAAAATAAAAAGCTCTCAAATGTAAAAAAAAGCGCCATGAAGGAGCACAAACCTTTCTTGTCTCTTCTAGGGAGAGAAGAGGGAGGCAAACAATACACAGCTTGTTAGCCAAGTTGCTCAAAGCACCATGAGAAGATGCTTAGATAAAAACATTAATGGAGCAGAAAAACAGTGTGACTCCTTTTGGCCTAATGACCCAGGCACTGGAGCACAAGAGGAATAATTCAGAAGGAAGGGAAATGTCTCCTGTCACAGGTTTAACTTATGCCTTTTAGGAAGAAGGAGGCTATATATTTAGATGTCAGGGAGAATGTACCAAGAAATGAGTTTAAAAAAATGGTTCTCAAAAACACATAGGCACAGGACATAGAGGTACTGCAGGCTGCAAGGAGACTTCTGCTCTTGGGCATATTAAGGTGTATCTGGAGTAATTTTACTGGCTAATTTTCCTGTCCATAGCCATGCAATTTATGTCATAGACATAAATTTTATGCTCTTAAGAGAGAGACCCTGAAAAAAAAAAATCTTGCTGAGCTTTGTAGGCAAGTCCTTTGAATGAGTGTCTCTGATGAATCTTGTATATTTAATGGAAAGCAGTGAAAGTGATTCAGGGATTCCTGAGTGACAGCTGAGATGATTTGTGTCCAGAAAGCAAATGTGTGCCCTTTTTCTACTTTTGGAAGGGAACATAACAGGCACTAAAGCTGAGAACATGCTCGTTCTGCAGGTGAGAGCTGCACTAGGGGATAGATAAAAGGAGAGATCTGGTGCAAAGCAGAGTGATGGGTTTCAGCTGCCACTTAATTGACTCTAGAGACTACTAAGGCCCCCTCCTTGTTCATGAGCTGCAAAAATTCATAGACGTGGGTCTTTTGGACAGGACAGCTTGCATTGCACCAGTACACTTTCATCATTTTCAGTCAATGACCACTGAAATGACTGGCAGCTTCAGTGCCAGTGTTCGCCCTGGAGGTTGTGTGGCGTTGTGACATCTTTGTCTTGCATTGCCACGTGGTTGTGAGGAAGGTGGAGGAGCCCTCTATATACATATAAGTAGATACAGTGTCTGTGTATGTACGTGTGTGTGTATATATACATATAATATATAGAAATGGGTATGTGGGTATATATATGTATATAATGTATACAAATGTATGAATACCCACACATTAAAAATACTGTTAATATAGTGATATATAGAGATATACAGGGAGAAATAGCACTGTTTTTTGCCAAACAGCATTGTGTTTGGCTTCAGTAATAAATGTATAGACAATGACTGGTACCATTTGGTAAAAGCTGTTTTAAGAGCATTGTGAATGTTAATTTATTCTGTAGCTTGAATTTCTCTTCATATTTGGGTTATATTTAGGGGAAGGCAGAAATTGTGTGGTGCCCCTGTGCTCAATTAGCTAATGGAGGTGAACCCAGACAACTAAGAAGTTAAGAGCATAATGGTCCTTCCCTCTCCTCCTGTCCTCCATCTCCACGTTACCTCTGCTACACCAAATCCCTACTTTCCATCTCTTGCCTAAATCCTGCAAAAAGCCTCTGATAGGGTGCAGTGCCAGAGTCACATCCTGCAGGTGTTCACAGCTGGGAGGCACAGCTGGAAGACAGCAAAGCATCTTCCTTGGGTCAGTTAAGGGCTTTATTTGTTTGGATAAAGCACCCTTCCCATGGGGGAAAGGAAGGTGGTACACAGCAGATGGAGCATGTTTGAGCTTTTTGGGTGCAAAGTCTTCGGACCACAGCAAGTGGAGGGTGAATTAACTAACATTGTGCTTGGTGTTTGGAGGCCTGTCTCAGGTAGCCTGTGAGGGATTCCTCTCCGTAACTGGGGTGGTTGAAGTATCTTCACTGTCCACATTTAACTCCAGCGTGCAACTGCTTGGTGGCTGCTGCTGCTGCTGCACAGTCATGGCTTGCAAAGTTGTGCTGATTAAAACCCCACTGTGCCAATGTTGTTGTGGCAGTGAGTTCATTACTTTCTGCAATCAAATCCCTTTTCTGCTGTTATTTAAGCAACACCCCCATGGACGTAGCCATGGCTTAGATATTTTCATACTTTGACACCAAGGCAAAATATGCAAGGTGGGGGAGATCGGTTGTAAAAATATTTTAAAAACCCCAGTTTTGGCTTTGGAGGGTGCCTGTAAAATGTGTACTTAGAGGTCTTCTTGTGTGTTGGCACTATGGTCAGAGTAGATCCTCCTGAAGTCAGAGGGTAGCATACAAAAGCACAACAGGTTCTCTCTTATTTTCTCTTAAATAATTTGTAGCATCTCAAAGTTGCTGTAAAATTCTGCCTTTGATTTCCACAACTTTGAGGTTTTCCCGTGGGAGTCGGGAGAACCCCCTATTACTCAGCATTAGGCTGGAATAGAAGCATTTTATGCTCCTTACGCTCAGGTTTCAAACATCATTATAAAGTTACAAGGCTGTGAAGGAACAGGTTGCAACTCCACAACAGAAGAGGACAGGGCTGAACACATCCCACAGGACAGTTCCCATCTTCTGCCAGCTCAGTTGTTTGCAAGGATGTGCTGTGAATTCACTTAATGAAACGATACAGGTTAAAAATAGCTCTCCAAAAAGGGGGTGGGGGAAGGGGGGAAGTACAGAGTACAAGAAGTTTTATTTCTTTTCATTCCATAGATGCTATAAATCAGCAGAGAAGTCAGTTGCAGTTTTTCCCCCTTCTAAGTGGCTTCGTTAAAAAATTACCAGCCACTACACTGAAATGGTTTGCAAGAGCCACTTTGCCAGGAACAATTTCTGTCTGAGAACAATAAAAAATTAGTAGAGGCCAGGTTGAGTTCGTGTGTCAGTGGTTACTGAATTCAACTTAAGAGCTGTAAATGGAACCAATCATCATTTCTTAATGAGATATATGAGAACAAAGAATCACAATGCTTGAATAATCTGTCACATCTCTATCAGTGCTGCTTAAGCTATTATTCAGTTTGTTCAGTGGTTTGGCAGGTAACATGACAAAAATCAATTTACGAAGCAGATTAAATGTAAATATGCAGTGCTTCGTCCCACCACCCAGGAATGCCATTCCTAAAGCCTTAGGTTTTTTATCCTTACAAACCCTACCCAGTCATCTGTTTTCAGTGGTACTGCTTGGATGAAGTGCTACATGGCCCACAGTGACATTATTCACCAGATCATTTGTCTTTAATCCATCTCTGGTCTAATGAGACTGTCGTCTGGGCCTTAGTAAAAATGAATGATGCATTGCCCTGATGTACAGTGTGTTTTTCACTGCTAAGGCTGTATTTTTCCAGGGTCCTTAAGGAAAGCCATCCCTCAGCCCTTACTAACACTTAATGTAAATATTTCTGAAAATTTTATTCATTTGGCAGCTAATGTAGGAGAAACTTGGTATGAGTTCCCTAGGAGCTAAATAACAACCATTGTACATGGAGTTGATACCATCACCTATTTTAATACCAAGCTTTCTGGTATTTTTTTTTTTTTTCATTGTGTTGTAGCTGACTGTGACTGGGATGGTCCCATCCCTGTTTGTAGTGGTGGAAATCTGCAGTAAACACTGATAACAACTGTCACAGTGGACACTAAGTGCCATCTTCAGCAGCAGGTGTTCACTCGTCTACCCTTCCTTTACTTCCTCAATACTTGGAATGAAGCTGTGGCACAGAAAAGATCTTTTTTTCCCCCCCTATGAAATGTTTTCACCTCTTGTCTTCTCCATGGGGAACTCACAGGTTTTTGTTCCCTGCACAAATAACTCCTGAATTCCCTCAGTCAGTTTGTGTTTATATAGTCTACAAGATGCCATTGACATACCTGGCTGTGTATCTCATCGTGCCTCTTGTATTGTCACTGGGTTCTCAACAGAGATATCATAACAACTTCTAGGGAATTGTGAGAACTTTTCTTTTTATTTCAGTCAAGGTGACAGGTTTCCAAGAAGCCTTTTAAATATACCAGAGGATTGTGCTATGGAAGATAACAGTATTTCTTACTTTATCATTGCCATGTGACTCCTATTACTATAATTTTTGAGCAAATCACGTCCTTACAAAATCTGTGATACTGAAAACTCATATGCTTATATTTTTGCTACATTTTTGCATGACATATGGACTTCCAGTATCTGGTTATTCAGTTTCTGCTCAACGTCTTGTATTTTGTGATGACTGTTGAAGAGTCTGAATATGTCTGGTATTTCCTTATCTATTATTGGTGTTGCTGTAGTGTTTAGATTGTGGTTTGTTGGCTAACTGTCAGATACTCATGGCTTCATTAAGAAACAGATGCACAGGTCAGCATTTTGTTTTTGTAGCTGCACTTTTGACATATTGTAAATGTCCTGAATTGGTTTTGTTCAGGATAATACCATCTGCTGGCATCTGTTTCTGCTGTGGCTCTTGCTGAATACTTGTGTGTGTCATGGTGTGTAAGGACAAATTCTAGGGTGTCAGCAAGGTAGTATGACCTTTTTTTTTTTCTGAGATAAATGAGAGCAGAGTTTGAACATTGGACAATGTAATACCTACATCATTTAATATCTAGATTAATACAGTTTATCACACAAAGCATGTTTCAGGCAAAAATCAGGCCTTCTGTCTATGTTGGGCTCTCTTAATGTATTGTTGGTATGTCTGTAAATATATCAGAACTCACAGACTGGGAGAAGAGGAGTCTTTGGCTTTATATTTGTCTCCCCATTGATCATGGAGGGATGTGGAATACACTTCTAGATCTTCCTGAAGTCTATACACAAAACTCTGTCTAACAAATGTCAAAATAAGTCATGTTAAAATGTCACTTACTGTATCTGTAAGGCTGATGGTTTCTTGTAAGCCTTTAACATAGCTAGGTGTGCCCTGATACGAAGATTTTGGTGGCAGTAGCAATTCTGGATGTGCACTAGATGAGAATTCTGCCAAGGATGCAACTAGGAAAATATGTGCTGTCTCCTGAGAGTCCAGAACAAAATTCTTATTTTTGAGTAGCCCACTGTCCTGTTGGATTTAGCTATCCATATTCCACTCTGTCCTTCTTAGTAGGTAGTATCAGTATTTGTGGTGGATTTTATTGCAGTTGCCGTGTCTGTGTCTGAACTGTGAAATGCAATAGAAATTCCATTTTCTGGCACTCCCTGTCTCTGCTCATGACAAGTGCAGGCAAGCATCAAAAATTATATAGGTCAGGATTTATCTGTAGTGGCCTAACTCTGCTCCCAATAAAAGTAGTGAGAGTTGGCCTTTGATGTCAACGAGACGGCATTTATCCAATTTTGAGATGCTTATGACCCCTGTACCTCTCCACACCACACACGTGCAGTGGTGACAGGGAGAAGCAGGGTAATGCTAAATGAGAGTTCTCCAAATACCGCTGAAGACAGGGAGAGGGGTGTCCTCAAGTGTTTCAATAGAAGTGGGTCACCAGTCTGAAATACTTGTGTACCAGCAGGGCTGGATTGTCCTTGAGCTGGAGTAGTCTTTGTGGTCCTTCATATAGGCAGGATTCAGGTGAAAACTTAATTACAGAGACCCTTCATGGCTGTGCATGTGTATTACAGCTCATGTGAAAGTAATGGCAGAAGCACAGGTTCTCCTTTGACTTTGCCAGTCACTGTCTTTTACCCAGTGTCCCTGCTGTTGCTGTTCTTCCACTGTTGAGATCTGCAGGACTGGTGCTCCCATGCTGGTACCTGCTCAGGAGTCAGACTTTATAAAGTCATGAGCTTTGGAGATGATGTGGGCTAATGGTGGAGAGATGTATTGGGTTGAAGACCACTAGGTAAGAATTTGGGAGACTTGGGTTTTGTTTCTGACTGTGGCACTGGCCTCTTTCTGTGACCTTGGAGAAGCTGCAGCACCTCACTGGCCTGGTTTCCCCATCTGTCAAACAATTCCCGACCTACTTTGTACCTCACTTTGAGATCTAACTCATTAAAGCTTGCTGTGTGAGATGTTCAGAATGCACTGTGCAAGGTGTTGTTTTTGTCATGGTGATGTGGTAAGAATCTCCCCTCTTTTATCCAAGTATGTTGGGAACTCAGCTGCAATGCTCGTGTTTTGCAGATGGTGCTTTGTGCAGAGCACAAAGCCAGAATCTGATCCCTTTCCTAAAAATACCACTCCAAAAAGAGGTGGACAGCCCCATCTCAAAAACAATAGAAATGGGACAAGAGAGTAAACCCAAGTGAAATGCATTTTGTTTTCTGAAACTCTTCCTGTCTTTCATTGTGCTGGGAACCCCAGCAGGGCAGAAAGACCTTCCAGAAATGCCTCTGAGCACTCAGCACCAGCCAGTGATGGGTTTTGCAGTGTAGGTCCATCAGTGGATGGACACTAGGGAGACAACTGTAGGAAACAGTAAAGCTGTGAGGCTGTTTTCCTCTCCTGTGCAGTCCCTGTTATAAGTGGGAGTCAGGAAATTGCAGCCCTTTTAGCATCATGCTGCCAACAGAGTGGGATTTACAGAGCAGGATAGGGATTTGTGCTGCCCTGAAGAGCCCTCCAGTGATAAGCCAATGTGGTCTTGCCTTGAAGACACATCTGTAGCATTAGTCGTGTGTTATCTGTTAATTATATTTTTTTATGTCTCACAATGCTTATGCCTCTTGAAAATCAGTTCAGTAACTAAAGCCAGCACAGTGAGTGGCTACAGCGCCGCTGAAGTGATAAAGCTTTTTGAAACACCTTCAAAAAACAATGAAAGCAGTTGGAGAAATGTCTTCATTTCCATGTCTTCTTGGGGGAAAAATTTGTACCTGTGAGATGCAAGAGGGATAGAGTTGTGTTTCCAGTCACTGCGGCAGTACTGTTTTAAAAAGCCCTTTTGTAGGCACAGTGCATTCAGGTTTTTTCTCTGATTCTGGAAAAAAGTAAAGTTCATGCATAAATTGGCAAGCAGGCTTTCATTTAAGCTGTGTGATTTAGATCTGCCAGGGAAGGCTGCTGCTGTAGAGCATTTGGCATTCATCAGAAAAATCTCCAAGTCTAAACAGTTTTATTATGCAAAGTTATATAGTTGGAAGGTAAAACACGCTGTCTTTTTCCACTTTGATGAACCAGGCTATCTGATGGATGTCCCATCAAATGTCTCATAAACTTGCAGGGAAAATGAATAGCTGTAGGTCTCACTGTTCAACCTATGGCTGCTGTAAGCCCTAAGGAGAAAGGATGCTTAGCTGGGCTGTGGATAGGAGAGCAGCTGTACCCAAGAAACTCTGTGGGTTCTCAAACAGTGTGTTAGAAAAACATTGGCATCTTCATGAATTAGGATCCCAATACCTGGATGTTTCCATTCAGATTTTATTAGTGCAGCTTTGTACTTCTTACAAGACACTTCTGCTAACAAAGCTTGCAGTGACTGCACTTTACATGTGTAGAGATTTTCCTGGAGTGATTTTTCCTTAGTGACTTAGGGAAATTCACGGTTCACGGAAACATTTATTAAAGCTTCACCCTGTTTAGCATGTGATTACTTTGCTCATTCCTCGTGCCATGTGTTCACTCTAAAATCTCATTAGAGGTGTGAAGTCAAAGGGATTTCAGCAAGAGCCAAAATATTAAGCCCTTAATGTCTTTTTTACTAGGTATGGACTTCTGAAAGGTGACCAAGAAGGGTTCTCCTGAATGACTGTTCTCTGTATTTCTGCACATTTCTACAGAATGCAAAGAACCAGGTTTGCTAATCCCACCCAGAGCTCATTGCAGCAGCCAAAAAAATACCTTGGTTTTGGGAGGGAGACCTCTATCCACTGCAGCTGAGTAGGGTGGGAGTGTGGGTCAGACCTCAGCCCTGCTGGGACACTGATTCCAATGGGAGTCACCACCTGGATGGGACAGCCCTATCTGTGCAGAAGCAGCTGCAGCTGGTGCGGTGCCGGTCTTGGTGTCCTGCACCCACCCAGCACCACCACAACCAGCACCAGTTAGAGCCCTGCTAAGCCACTTTGTAAAACATTCCCGCAGGAGTATCTTGGCAGGGTGAGAGGGAAAAAGCTGTTTAGATCAGCACACTGTTGGTGCACCATAAATATTTCTCTCCATTCCATAAAAACTGCAATAAGGGAGCACCAGCCTTCATGAAATGCCCTTTAAAATGCAGTAAGAAAACTCAATATAGTAATAGGTTCCTATTTATTCAAGAAAACCTTTAAAATAAGCTCTGAGTGCTCAGAAAAGTAACTTTCTCCATCACGGGCGAAGGAATTGTGTTGTTTTTTATTTTGGATAGCTTTGGTTTTTCTGGGAAGAGGACTGAAGCACAAAGAATAACCCAAGACAATAATTTGGGCCTTGAACAAAACCAATTTCTTGCATGTAATTTGGATTTGTTCTCCTTTGAGGCTGTGCTTTACCTGGACACTATAAAACTTGGTGGTCTTTCAAAGTCTTGAGGGAATAAAAGAAAGGACTCATTATCCCTTCACCTTGTGCAGTGCAGGATCTGCAGAGATTGTGAGAAGTACTGCCGTTTCTCAGGACTTACGGGTTCCTTTAGAGGCAGTAAAGAGGCTGGGTGGGATTCACTGCCCCTACAGGGGATCGGGTGCAATTGCCTAAATTTTGGAATTCATTGTCATTTGCCGTGGCAGTCTAGCTTGTGCGGAACTGGGTGCCAGGGATGGGTTGGGTAGAGCAGCTCCTTCTTTCTGGGTTGGATCCAGTACTTTTACTGCATGTAAGATCTTCCATTGAGTAATCTTATCAAAAGTCAAAATTATTTTGCTTGGGTCTAATTTTATTCTCTCCACTTGTGGCTTCATTTGCCAGACTTTAAATTATCTTTGGAAACCTAAGACAACCTTTGTCAGCCTTCTGAGGTGGCAGTGGCACTGTTTTCTCTCCCTGCTTTTGGCACAAATAAGACATTCTTTTAATATTGGTTGTTTACAAATGAGCTCTTGCAAAAAGATAGTAAAACACATCCCCACTTGTACCACTTGGGCTTCGTTTTGAGAATTTCATACTGGGTTTGTAACCTGGAACACTTGTGATTCACTGGTTTTGCAAAAGCAGCATCCACAGTAATTAAACATTAGCTACCTTTGCTTGAAAAGAGCTGTCAGCATTACTCTTTGCACTCAGGAGATTTTTTTTTTTGTATGGATACTGGTTATAAGCTTTTAAAGCACTTGCCCACTCTTTATCTCAGCTGGTATTTACACTGAAAGGTGATTTGAATCCTGCAATTTCACGTCAGTGCGGCCACTCTGCTTGGAATTACTTCTGGGTCGTTACGCAAAAACCAGGAATTTTTTATGCTTCTGTGTAAGTGGGTGATGGAAGAGCCTGTTTTCTGCCTTCAGATGGTAAAATCAGCAAGATCAGAGACTCAGCTGGCCTTGCACGACTTTGGATGGGTGGTTCTTTAGGGGAATGTGCGTTGTTGGCAGCAGTGTAGGTGGGTGGGAAATGGAAACTCCAGCTTCATAGCTGGGCATGCCTCAGCCCCATTTTTTCTGAACCCTCCTCCAGCTGGCAAAATCTTCCTGCCTGTGCAGTGAGAGAATGGTCAAGCTCAGGAGCAATGGCTAGTTTTGGTCACTTGGTGCCCTCTTGGCTTTGAAGTTGTGTTCCTGCTGTCCTTTTCTGCACGAAGCCTGGTTGCACCAGTGTTGTGCTGTGTGGGGTTTGTGGAGGTTGGGGGCCAGAGGGTGAGAACACACAAGAATTGGAAAAACAAACCTCAAGTCACCCAACTCTAGCCAAATAAAATTGGAGGTAGGAGAGTGGGGCGAGTGTAAGTCTTAACTGGATGGGCTGAGTTTAAAATGCTTTGTAGGTGGTTTTAAAAGAAAATCACTGCACGAAATGGTTTTGTGACCTGAAAAAAAGGTGAAAACAAAATAATAATTAAAAAAAGAACTCAAAAGGGCAGGAGGAAGAAGGAAAAAAGGGGAAAGAGGAAGAAGAGAAAAAAGAAAATAATTTATAAAAAAAGAATTGAAAGAAGCTCGACCATTCTTGGATTACAGAAAAGTGAGAAGCACTGATCAGCATCCTCATTTCCAGGGCTGTGCAAGCTCTGAGTGTGTTGTTAGAGGGTTTCCAGTTTGGGGCTGGCCAGTGTCCAGCTGGCATGGGCATGGCCGGGAGATCTCCCGTCTGTCTGCGAAACACCGTGAAGAGGCACTGTGCCCCAGCCGAGAGAAAACTCGTCACTTTACAGCTCAGCCTGCTCTTTCAACAAGAAGAAACAATATTTCCGAAAGAGTAGAGGAGAAGTTTTGCCATTACACAGCGTTTGACCCCTGTAGCAGAGGTTGTGGTTGTGGATCCAAGGCTCCTTCTCTCCATAGCGCAAAGTTACCATCCCCCGGGGGGAGGTTTAATTCCTGTAAAGTGGGGCTGGGGAGTAGTGACAGCTCAGACTTGTCTGTTTTGTAGCAGCTAAAACAAAGACATGAAGTTACTTTCCAGATTCAGCTGTAACCAGTGAGCACTTCCCCTACCTTCTGCTCCCCTGAACAGAAGAATTTCCTTTGACTCTGGGGAACTTGCGCCACGCAAGTGTCAGACTGGATATCCTGGGGAATTTGCAATGGCAAAGTCAAAAGAAGAGGCAGTTGGTGAAGTGAATCTGCTGAAACTTCTGTAACGTTTAATGAGACAGACTTGAAGAGACTGTTCTTGCAGAGATGATGGGATCGGAGGCTGCAGAATCCAGCCTGCTCCTGAGTCTCCTGAAGTTGGCGAGCTACATGTGAGAATGGGATCAAGGGGTATCTCCTGCGTGTCAGTCTTTATAAAAACACTGAGCGATTTTCTCTATCCCTCAGTGCTTGCCTCTTGCCATACTTTGTATTTCTTCCCCTCACAGTCATGCTGAGCTGCCGTGGGTCAGGGGTCAGTGCTTGGCCCTGTTTTGCCATGTGGATCCCCTCGAGCAGCCCCTGGAAGGGCCATGGCCTTGCTTGGCTGCAGGCAGCCACAAGTGTGCTGGCTTTCCAAGGTTTTGGTTTCCAACCTGGCTGGCAGCAGTGGGGATTGAATTATCTGAATTATCTTCTTGGAGTGAAAGTGTTTGTGCACTGGCCACAGTGCTGGGAGCAGCTGTGATGCCTGAGCCCAAGACAACTTTGCTCTGGTGCCTGTGCCGAGAAGTCAGATCTGGTTCATCTGCATCTGGCTCTAGGCTCAGCTTAATTAATCTTTTCTTCAAAGTAGATTAAATTGATTGCTTGGGAAAAAAAAGTAAACTGTCTTTGGTTTTTTGGTTTTTTTTTTGTTTCAGTAGCTGGCTGGGAAACAAGAGAAATTAGGTGGATTCACATGGTTTTCACTCTAAAACCTTTCTTCCAAAATGTCCAGTCTATTGGGTATGAATTAAGAAGCTGTGACATAGACTGTTCGCATATTTTTAATGATCCTAGAATGACATGTTCTGCAAAAGGGGAAGCAATGATAGAAATAAAAATTCACTTTACAACCCAGTAAAAGAAGAGACATGACTACAGCTCAGAACCCCTCTGTCCTCTCCCTGGAAGGCCCTGAGCACACCAAATGTAACAAATTAAAGCATTGCTATTTCCATTTGGGACTTGTGTGCACATGCTGTCTGCCTTGTCAAGAATATCCACTGCGCCTGCGGTATGATGGATTTACTACACTTGTCTGGAGCTGGGGTTTCACGTGCTGGATGAAATTGTACGGTGTTGGTTTATTCATGGATGCATATGAGCTGCATGTATGGAGTTCATTCTGACCAGGACTTCTGAGGTTTTGTATGTCCCAAAATTCTTGCACAAATTGCTAGCTGTCTCTTCTTGCACTGAGACAAAATTGCCAGACAGAAAGGAAGATCTCTGTAGAGAAGCCCAGGAGGGAAATAACCTAAAACTGAAGCTGTGATCAGTGAATTAGGTCAGGGTTCCTCTTGGCCATGTAACTGCAGGAATCGGAGCTGGGCCTTTGCCCATGTCTTCAGCTAATGCACTGCCCTTCTCTTTCAGCCTGGGTGGTCAGAGATCTGCTTTTTCACACCATACCCTCCCCCTTAAGGCTTTTAGGTGGGTTTGAGTCTGAAAGACACGTTCATCCAAGTGCTGGCTGAGAGGTGTTCTCCCGCCTCGGTCCTCCGGCACCGTGGGCTGACTGCAGAAGGTACTTGCAGCAACGGGAATACAGATGCGTTACAGGGATGATCTTCCATCCTGAGGAGCTGGCAAAGACCAGCTTTTCCTGCATGGCTGCTCCATTTTCTGTTGCATGTGTGAGCACAGTGCAGTGGGTCTCTATCCTCTGTGGTTCATGCCACCCTCAGGTAACATAGAATCACTGAATGGTTTGGGTTGGAGAGGACCTTAAAGACCATCCAGCCCAACACCCTGCTATGGGCAGGGACACTTTCCACTAGACATGGTTGCTCCAAGCCCCATCCAACCTACAAAGAAGCATGAAGGACTTGGGGGTGCTTGAAAGCTTTTACTCCCCTTCAGTGATGTTTCCTCCACTCAGCACACCCAGGCTTTACACAAGCACCACCAAACTCACACGGTGTGAGGTTTAATCCTCTCCTGCCAGAGATCAGCAGCACTTGGGACCTCCCAGGACTACCCCAAAACCTCCCTGGGGAAGAGAACATGCCTGGGGGTCAACCTGAGGCTTGTGAGAGCTAAAGATAAAAGCACCAAAGTTCACAGTGGAAAAAGGACATCTCTCATGACTAAGGGCTGTCTGCTGCCCATAGTTTCCTAACACGATAACTGGAGGGTGGGCTAATTCAGGGCAGAGATGGAGGAGGAGACGAGGGGGAGTGTAGGAACCAGAGCTGGGACCATGACATCATTGCATTTTCTTTCCTGGTGTTGCTTAGAGCATGTGGCTATGTTTATCTGAAAACCTCATCCTCGCCTATGTAATTTGAGCTCAGTTTCAGGGATTTAGCATGTTTTGGAAACCACATATTAAGAATACAATTTGTCTCTGTAATCTTTTCCTATTTTTGTGGGACACTGACAAAAATGTCAGCACAGGAGTTTTATGTTGAGGGAATAATTCAAATTAATATAATTAGCTGTAAATCCTGGTGGAAAGTCCTTTTTGTCAGCAATGCAGAAGACAGTTTGCCATTACACTTTTAAAGTTCCAGGTCTGCATGGGTCCCAAGGAATTTTAATCTCCCATTTGATTTGGAAGGGATTTTATGAGCATAAAAGTCTCTGCTCAGTTTTGGAGGCACACGTTGGGGTCTCAGCTGTTCCCTGTGCTGAAGCGTGGCTGCTTTTCAGATCAGGTTGAAATGACCAAGGAGATAATAATGGGGATGTTGAATTTAGAGTTGTCTGGGAAACACTGAAGAGCACTGGGAGCTGTGCACCACTGGGCTGCATCAGGGACAATTCTGCTCTGGGTTGCACAGGCATATCCTTGGCTCATTTCTGAAACACGGGCATCTGATCTCACTGCAGCTTATTGACTTTAATGGAGTTTATTCTTTTAATTTTTACAATGGTGTAAGGGAGAGCAGAGTTTGGCTGGAAGCCATGATAGTGCTGTATTGGCAGATGGAGCGAGTGAAATATGCAGAATCAAACCCACTGCAGGGAAGGTTCAAGTTTTGCAGTACTCAGACCCTCATTTGCCAGTCCAGGTTTCTTGTTTTCCAGGGTGACTAGAAGGGTGCCATCCCTCCCCAGCATGGACTCAGTGTGCCAGGCCACATGTAGAAATGAAGAGTCTGGGGGCTTATTCCCAATTCCTGTCCTTGTTTTCCTACCAGCTCTTTCTCTGTGCTGAGCTCTGCCTGTTGATAAGATACTCTGCATTGTCAAGCGCTTCTTGATGAGACCCATGCTTATCCTATCCAGGGTGATAAAGACTAAACAGAAGGAATGGGCAAAGCTGTCATTCCCGTGGAGGAGGCCAGCATGTGGCCCCTGGCTCATGGTGGCATGTTCTGAGTGTAACAATGGAGGCAACAGTCTGGGCTTTCAGGGGAGCAGGAGCTGTAGTCTGTGGCAAGAAAAGATTTTCTTCCTGGTGCTGTCCACCTAAATTTCCCCCTTTAAACACAGATCAAAGAGGTTTAAAGAGGTGATGAAGTATGAAGTTTTGCTTGTAGCTGTAGTAGGAAGAAACTTATACATGTATAAGCAAGTGAGATGGGGGGAAGGTGAGGGTCTGACCATGCGTGTCATTTCCCAATGAGTTTTATTGCTATTAATATATTAATTCCATTGCCACTGCATTGTCCTCTTTCCTTGTCGCTGGCAGTGTCCTTCACCAGAAGCAGTTGCGTAGGGTATGATCCCTCCCCATTATACCTTATTCGTGGCTCTTCCTGATTTCTTACGCTTCAAAGCCTGGCATAAGCCCTGAATATGACCTTTAAAATGCATTCAAAAGATGTTTAATCATTATCTGTAACTCTGCTTAGTCTTGTTATCTGTATAAATGCCCAGTAATATCATAGAGTACTATCATTTTGTACATATATTTAATTATCTCTTGCTTTATATTTGCTCTGATGAATTTTAATCCAGCAGATGCTGTTAGCTGATCACTGTGTTGGGCTTGGACACGATCTCTCTGTACTACTGCAAATACAATGTGTTTATACTCATTGAACACACTGTGATCCACGCATACATGTACAACACAGATGTGCTTTTTGGGTGCATGGCACATGGAGAACAAGGGGAGGCACCTGTAAGAGTGGGCCTTAGCTGCTCTCTGGGCTGTGTTTAACTGGTAGCCTTGCACTTCGAAGAGATTTCCTTTATTTGGCAGTCTTTGCTCTTTCATACCGTTCCAATTTGTTTTCTACACAGCCCAAATGTAATTGAATGGCTTCTTTTATTTCGATGTAAAAAAATGTCTGTTTTACATGCCTCCTGAGGATTAGGCAGTGAATTAAAAGCAAGTGGTTTTAGAGAATAACAAATAATGCTTTAACCTCCCTCCCCACTGAAACCAATGAATGATTCTCTAAATAAACAGATTTTCCTTTGTGTATGTTGGGCTGGATGAGACAAGAGTCCTTCCCCCAGCTGGCGCCCTCCAGCCCGTGGCTGAACCCCAGTGGCACGTGAAAGTTACGGTGTGTTTACCAGAGTTCATCCTCCCTAGTAATAGGGAGCTGCTGAATTGCTTCAGACATGGGTCACCCAGTCACTGGGGGTGGTTTTAGTTTAAGTTTCATAAAGAGTTCAGAGCAGGAGTGTGCCTCCCTGGCTCTTTGACTATTTTTAGTTAATCTCTGCGACTTCCCTACAGCTCTGCTCCCCTTAATGCAGCTTATACTAATAGGCAGAGACAGTCACTGGGGACATTAATGAGTTGTCTGTTGAGGTCTGTCACTTGCTGGTGACTTACGTAGTCAGGTTGTTGTTTTACTCCTGGGAGCACTCCGGGATTCTTTATCTGAGCCTCTCTCCTTGCCTCATTGGGATTGCGATGGACATTTTAGTTGCAGGTGCACTTCAGGAAACACAGAGAGTTCTGCATAGTTCGATAGGGTGTTTTTTTACCTCCTCACACATGCTGTGTAGGGCCACTTGTTGGAGCAGAATTAGAAAGACTTGCTCCTCTGATATCCAAGGACTCTGTTAGGAGAGAACCAAGCAGGTCTTGTATCGTGGGGGTTTAAATCCAAATGGATTATATGATGGGTGACAAAAATATTGTGAGGAGGAGAGGTGCTGACAGTTTGGATGATATGAGTCTTGTAGCTCCTGTGTTACTGCAGTTCTCTTAAAGGGTCTGTCAACAATGCTCAGACTTTTGGATGATTTCCCTTCAGTCAGGTTTTCCTTTCACATTAACCATCACGATGTGCCTTTTGGGAGAGCATCTTGGGAAAAATTGGGATGCTCTAACTCATTCACCCTTAAGGCTACTGGATTTTCTGAATTGATAATGCTCATTTTGGTTTTGTTTGGTTTTTTTGTCTGTTTGTTGCTTATTTTTTCTAATGAAGAAGTCAGGGGTGCCTGTCAGAGACGTTTCATTCCTGTTAGGAGGAACTCGGGCACCAGGAAGATGCTGCAGAAAATTGTCATGGGTGAGCAAACTACTACCTACAGTCTCTGGTTTTTGTCTCTGTTGCCACAGTAACTTCCAGTCCTGCTGCCCACTTAACACTGCTTAATTTGATTGCAAAGACCAGGCCTTCAAGGAGAGACTTTAAGCTCTGCTTATGGGTTGAAACTGGGAGACTGTTGGTAAGTTTCCCTTACCATCCCACTCAGCAAGCAGATACTTAGCCTGTGGTCTATAACTGTGCTGTATTTTACAACTCTATAAACTTACAGCAAAGCCAGGGCTCTGCTCTCTGGCTCTGATACCCAGATGAAGTGGGTCCACTTACGGTTCAACTGTTCTGTGTATTCTATGTAGTCTCTTCAAGTTGTAGCTGGGTGTATTGTATACAAATCATGTAGCTAATTTTTATCATATTAGGCCCATTTTACCTTTCCTCCTGGAAGGACAGTAGAAAAAAAACCACATTAAAGTGATGCAGAATTGATGAAAATTAAGTACAGGGCTTACAGATGCCTTATACTACATTTGATAGCTGTAGAAGTCTAGAAAATGTAGAATAATACACCGGCTATAAATGGTATTTCTTCAAGGATAAGTGGATTTGGTAGCAGGAATGGTTTCAAATCTGCCTGACCTTTAGGGAAGTTTGAATATGAATCCAGACTGGCTTTGAATTAGGCAGTGGAGCTCTTCTGTTGTGTCTAAATGTGAATCCAGATCTAAGCCTTGGGACTTCAGTTCTGTATCTAACCACAGTGGTTGCTAAAGAGATGAAATAACATTTGCAAGAGCAGTTGAGTGATGTGCACACTCTCAGGTGCTGGAGTAAAGACAAAACACACAAGTGCTCTCACCCAGTGATGGAAGCCTGAAGAAACAAAGGAGGCAAAGGGCTTGGTGACAGCTGACAAGCGTGGTGTCATGGGTTAACCCCAGCCAGCAACCAAGGACCACACAGGCCCTTGCTCACTTCCACACCAGTGAGATCGGGGAGAGAATTGGAAGGGTAAAAGCTGGAAAAGTCATGGGTTGAGATAAAGACAGCTTAATAGGGAAAGCAAAAAATGCCCCTGCAAGCAAAGCGAAACAAGGAATTAGTTCACTGCTTCACATGGGTAGACAGGAGTTCAGCCATTTCCAGCAGAGCAGGGCCCCATCACACATGACAGTTACTTGGGAAGACAAGCACCATCACTCCAAATATCCCTTCTTTTTCCTGCTTCTTTCCCCCAGCTTTATGTACTGAACATGATGCCATATGGTCTGGAATATCCCTGTCCTGGCTGTGTCTCCTCCCAAATTCCCATGCACCCACAACTTCCTTGCCAGTGCAGCAGTGTGAAAAGCAGAAGAGGCCCTGGCTCTGTGTAAGCCCCGCTCAGCAATAAAAAAATCTCTATATTATCAACCCTGTGCTCAGCACAGATCTGAAACACAGCGCCATACCAGCCACAGTGAAGAAAATTAACTCTACCCCAGCCAAACACAGCACAGGTACCGTGGGGACCTGGGGGAGAGCGGGTAATTAGAGGGATGCAGTGTTGCCAAGCTACCAGATTTATAGGAGCACTGTGGTAGGATGTATAGGAGGAGGAGTGACAGTGCAAGTGAAGGATAATACAAAATACAGCAGCGTAGAAGTGTTACGGGAAAAGAGAAGTGCTGTGATATCCTTGTGGGTGGAAATTCCAACTCTAATAATAAATGTCATAGTAGGATTGTACTACAGGAACACCCCCTCCTTCCCCCCAGGAAATATTAAGTGAGATTAAAGAAGCTGAAAATTTAGGACAGGTATTAATAGCAGGAGATTTCAACTGTCCATACATAGAATGGGTCAGTGCCTCATCAGGATGAGATGTAGCGAGAAAGTTTTCGATGAAGTGCATAGTTGCTTCCTAGAACAATTAATCCTAAATCCTGCAGGAGAAGATGCTATTTTGGATTTAGCCTGAAGTGGTGCCAGGGCCAGGAGGAATTAGTGGTGGAGATCTCTAATAGCAAGTACAATACAATTAGTTTTAACATCACAGCAGGAAAAAACAAGGCACATATCTGTATGTGGATATTTAGTTTCAAGAGAGGGATAAGGTAAATATGAGGGTGCAGTTCGAAAATGCAAGAAACCTGCATGGAGCCTGGAGGTTGTTAATAACAGTGTATTAGAAGCTAAAAAAAACCAGCTGTCCCCTAAATCACCTGTGGAATCAGTAGGAAAATTAAGCAGGATATCACAGGAGATGACTGGCATCTGAGAAATGGAAATCTGGTTCAAATGAAGAGAATGGGAAGGCTGTAAAATCTGTCAGGTCAAGTGTAAAGAGAAAATTGTGTTTTCTGATGAAGACAAGCTCCTTTGGGTAGTCAGATGCCACAGGGATGGTGAGGGACTCCAGACAGACCTCATAAAAATGACTGAGTGTCAAAAGTGGGACATAGGAGCCTCCAGCGTAGATAAATGTACAGTAATCCATCAAGGCAAAATTAAACCATGCCTTCATGATGCTGAGCTCCAGAACTGGGAGTTATATCTTGGGGGAGATCTTGGAGTCATGGTTGGCAGCTGTTTGGGATCATGTGTTCAGTGTGCAGTAGCATGAGGTTCACACAGGCCCAACTCTCAAGTCTGTCCCTCTGGAAGGTCCCTTCCCTCTGGTGTGTTGAACACACCACAGAGCGTGGTGTCATCAGCAAACCTGCTGAGGTTGTGCAGGACAATATCAAATGCTTTGTGCAATTCCTGGTAGATGATGTCTGTTGCTCTTCCCTTTTCCAACAATGCAGTAACCCCATTGTAGAAGGCCACCAAATTTGTCAGGCATCTGACAGCTACGATATGATGGCAGCTGTTGATGCCTTGCAGCATAATTTGCCTTCTCATCAGTTTTACTTTATACATCCATCTCATGCAAATTAAAACGTTGCTGCCCTTATTTCCCTAAGGGACAGAAAGGAAATGAAGATGGGGCTGGTTGGAGAAAGGCTGTGCAAAGAGCCCTATTTATCAATATAAGAAGGGCAGGGCACCTAGGATAGTGTGGAGGTAAATGCCCAAGGTGATGTTGAGATAGTGCGTGGAAAGGGTAGAGTGACAAAGAAGTTCATGGGAAGGGAGTCTCAGAGTCCTGGTGTGGAGCTGACTGGGGGAAAGCAGGAAGGGTGTATTATGGGGGTAATTCTGCTACATTTGTAGAAGCCAGTATGGTGGGAATTTAGGACCTTTCACTTCCACACTAGACTGCAGAGCATACATCATATGTGTGGTTGTGTAGTAAAGGGGCATTAGTTGATTCCTTAATAAATCAGGATTTTGGTACTCTGCTGGTACTGGGTGTTCTAGAGGCTCCTAAAACAAACTGGTTTGATGCTTAGTCAAATTTGAAAAGCAAACATATGAATCCTGCCTAATGCTGAAGCCATGAGAAGTCTGCCCACACCCAAAACTAATTTTGATACAGATAGGAAAGCAATTTCCTGATGAGAAAGCTCTTAATAGAGTGTGTTAATAGCAAACATCCAGGAGAGGGTCTTGGGCTCTGGTGCAGCTAAGCAACCACTCTGGGAAGCAAAAGGAGGCTGTGTTATGAAGGGTTGTGCGGTGGCTGGGGCAGGGATGGGATTTCAGGATGACCAAAACCAAACAATGGAAGAGACCCCCTTTGGTTGGTGGCTGTTCAGCTGGTGGATGGCCTCAATGGTTGCTTGTCACATAGAGCAGAAGTGCAGCACTCCTGGCCACTGCTGGTGTGATGTTGGGGTCAGCTTGGAGTTCCTTGGCCAACCACTGCAAGGGAGAAAGAAGAGGTGTGGGTGTGGCTGCATTGTGATCAGTGTTACAGTGCTCTGAAATGTGTTTCCAGGCAAGAGGCATCTCATTTCCCACTTGTCTGTCCCTGTGTTTGATTAGAGGACCTGGAGTCCACCAGGCCAAGCAGCCAGGGATGGAAAGCCTCCAGGAAACTCAGTGTTTTCCTTTGGCTTCCCCTGTTGTTTTTACTTTCTTTCTCTCAGTTTGCAATAATTTTTATTGGCAAACCCTCACTCCCTGTGAGGGCTGAAATGCTGAGGTTGGGGATAACCTTAGAATCTGTAGGAGTCAAATTGGATGTTCCCATCTCCACTGAGGGGGTGGGAGCCTCCTAACTCCCTGTAACCTGTGTTGTGTGGCTGACCTTGAACTTCAGGTCTGTGGTATCTGGCTGCCTGTAGACCTTTGTCAGCTGTCTGGTTTTCAGTGGAAGCCCTCCTGTAAGAGTCAGCTTGCTTGTAATAAACTAATGAGTCATGCAAGCATGGAGTTTCTTTCTGCCTTACCTTAGGATCAGGTTGTTGCATAAGCAAACTCCACAACTTTCCCAGATGAGGTTTGCTCTGGCATCTCTCATGGGAACCTTCAGGTTTTTTGGCTTCTCTGAGCTGCCCTGAGAAATGCAGACAAAAATACAGCTCTTATGGGTACAGAGGGCATTCCCTGTCTGCTGTTGCTAGCTCCTGCATGGACCCATCATCTCTACACACCCCAGAACAGTGATGCTCCGTTGTGCCTTGCCCCATGCGGCCTCTGTGAGTCAGTGCATGGATGAACCCTGTGGTGGGTGCCTCTCATCCCACAGTGGAAATCACACCAGGGTCCTGCTCCCCAGGATGCGTCATGGTGTCTCTATTTTGGGAAACAGTCGTATGAATGAGAGTTTGAAGATTGCAGCATGCATTGAATCTAGGATGTGTGTTTGGCTCTGGCAGGGAGATGGAGCCTGGTTTGCTTTTCACCATGGGGATGATGTCCTCTGCTCATCCCTGGAGCTGTTCCCATGCAAAGCCCCCACCCTGTCTGCAGAAGCCATCCCACCCTGGCTCTGTGGAGAGCTCTAGACTGTCTCAAACTCAGACATGCAGCAGTGTAACCCCTCATCTCCTAACTGTGTCCTAACCTTGGGGAAGGATTGTCACCCTCCAGAAAGCAATGTGTCACAGTATCTATTTCTATAGAGTCTTCCATTGTGTATGATTCTTACTCATCTAACTTCACTTTTGGAGGCAGTTTTGTCATTACATTTCAGGCTCAGTTTTTGGTTGACTTTGTAAGCTGGTAATGGCCCCACCATTTGGAATTCATTTGGACACAGTGAGAAAAGGTCTCATGGAACTGAAGATTTTACCTGAGCTGGAAGCACCAACAGAAATCCATAGGATTTACACTTTGAAATCCTGTGGGGGACACAGCAAATCTCAGTTTTTTTATGCCTTGGTGCCCAGACTGTAAAATGAAACGGTACCTCTGGTCCAGGTGCAGTGAGTAGGGAACTATTTAAATAATTGGTGTCCTCTTAAGACTACAGTGGAACTGCAGGCAGAGAGACAGAATTGGTAATGTTATCATAGTATCTAGAATTGTATCTGATGACTACACTAGTCCCATACAATGTACAAGACTTGCTTTGTCTGTCACAGGTATTATGCTGCTTATCTCTAGGTTGTGGCAAGAGATGTAAAACTTCCTTTTTTAATGGGAGAATAAGGACAGTTTAGTTAGACAAATTTTAATGACCCAAACTTGGCTTCCCCAAGACAGAAGAGACTGGTGCCAGCCAGGGTAGCACTCCCATTCCCTGTGGAGCTGAGCATATTCACACTAAACCAGAAGCTAGAAATGTACTTTCAGAAGAGAAAGTGTTAGTAATCTTGGAAGAAAATAATTTTCTGCCCTTTTTAGAAACAGAAATTCAGCTATGCTGTTCTGTGCAACACAACTTGTGCTGTACCAAACCTGAGGTTTCAGCTCAATTCCCCAGCCCTGGAATTTGTGGTGGGAGATGGGCACACAGAAAAGTCTTGGAGTCCCTGTCACTCTGTATTTGGTGCTGCTGGCTGTTGCCCTTGCTGAATCCCAGTGACACATCTGGCAGACCTTCACCTGAACGGTGGCTCATAAGCTTAGGTCTCTGGGGATGGATGTATTTCATTAGTGAAAAGGCAGTCGTATTTCCAAAGGGAGGAGGATCTCCAGGGGCCCCTCTGCCAGTTCATCTGAAGTAGGTTTTAACTCCAGCTCCAACTTGGCCCTGGCCCCCTGAGATGAGATTTCTTTGCTGAACCTATTAAAAGCCAGATTAAGATCTCCAGCAGAGGTCATTTAGAAAACAGTGAGAGAATTCTTAGGAATACTTGTTTTCCTCTCCATCCTCAAAACAATCTGGGGAATGCATTTGGAGTCAGTTTCTGAACTTAACCCTCTCATCCCCTGGGAAAATATGCTGTGTGCTGCCCTTGTGCCTGGAATGGGGTGAGCTGGACCCCAGCTCTGACTCCCAAGCCACGTCGATTTTCTGGAGCACACAGCAGGGTTTGTGTTGTGTGGGGGTTATGCCACGAGGAGAGGGTGACTAAACCTGACAGGTTTCCAGTTATATAAATTGGCATCAGCCTGTACTGTTGTGTGCACGCACAGGCATGACTCAGAGGCAGGAGCCTCATGTTGGGGATTGACAGCCTGGGGCAAAGCTGATGGATCCGTGTTGGGTCTCCTTGGGTGCCCCCTCATCTGCTGTGGGTGCTGGGGGTGTCAGCTTCTCCTGCATTAGGGAGCAGGGGGGTTTAGTACTGAGCCTCTGGGGCTGCAAGCAAGTCAAACAGTGAGTCAGCATTAGGTGGAAATCCAATGTTGTGTATGTGGGCTGTTGAAATACAAAAGAGCTGATAGGAAAATGAACCTGTCTCTCCACATTGGCGAGTCCACCTGTCTATGGGAGGTGGGATCATGTTTAGATGCAGTGATAAAGGATGGACTAGGAGTGGAACTCAGCTGCGAGCCCCGTTGAGCTTAGGAACCAGCCCAAAAGCCTGGAGTGCCTTGTGTTCTACAAAGAGATGCGTATTGATTTCATTCTAAAACCAGCTGTATCAATTGCATCCTATCCATAGAAATGTGTGCAAAATAGCCTTTTTTTCTTTTTTCTTTTTTTTCAAAACCAACTCTTAGTGCATTTTATTCCTTTGTTTGTTTGTACTCTAAATTAGTATGCACGGGTATTCTAAAATGGGAAGCCAACTCCATCAGGATCTCATAAAGCAAAAAAATACTTTGTACCACTGAGAAAGATTTTGCTGGTAAGACTCCTCTCTATCAAGGAAAAAAAAAAAAAGAAGAACAGAAGAGAATGTTTTACCCAGGACTCATTGTGTTCTTTATGGCAATCACCAATATTCAGAACTCATGCCTCCAAAACTGCAAGATCTAAAAAAAAGTGAAAAAAATCTAAGTTTTTATTACGCAAATTAACTTTCTAGGTTATGTAACTTAGATTTCTGTGCTTGAATTTTCATTTTTTCAGAGGGGATCAGGAGCTTATTTGAAAAAAGAAAGGGGCATGCCATCCCACTTTCCCCCACCTTGCTTAGAAAGCTTTGCTGGAAGGCTCGCTCTGGGAGCCAGGGCGTTTGGAAAAGGACCAGGAATCACAGGAGTGGGCAGTGCTGGCGCTGCCTCAAATCCCCTGCTAATAAACACACCAACTGAAGCCAGATGGTAAAAGTGCATTTTTATCATGTTTTATGTGGATTAATGATTCCAATAAACATTCTTCTCCTTTGTATACATTCAGAGCAGCCTTTGCGCAATGTCTAAGGAAATTTAGTGAGTTTTCTCTGGCTTTCTCGGTGCTGCACTCAAAGACTGATTTTGTCTGATCTGCCTCAACCTCCTCTCATATTTGCCATTTGTATGAGCCACAAGACTGCAGTGAGACACTGGTTGCTGATTCCTGAGGGGTTTGGTTTTCCCTTGATGTGTCTGTGGCTCCTTTCACTATAATAAGAGTTATTTGTGCATTTGGAGGGGATTAGTTAATGACCTGCGATGCTCAGTCTTCAGGGCCACAGATTGTCTCTCATGATAGCCACACTTTCTGGAGTGCTTTTGTCTTCATTAAGTTTCAGTGCATGGTAAAAACAAGTGTTACTGCCCTCCTTTCAAAATGGGAAACCTGAACTGTTGCCTGTTTGGTGGGTAAATAATGTGAGCTGCTGCAAAGTAAGTGATTTATTGTGTGTATAGTTAGGGCACCGTGGTTCAACAAGACACCTCTCCTCAGCTGTGCTCTTGGAGGGGCTGTGGGTGTCCTCTTAACCTGGGCAGTTGCTGGGAAATGAGCTTAGCCTGAGAGGAGAGGTAATTAGGCTGACACAGGGGAGGTTATGTGGGCACACATTTCCCATGACTTTGTGAGCTTGTTCGTAATACGAGAGTTTCTAAGCCCCCGATAGATGTTGGATGTGGGAACTGGGTCGGTGGTGTGCTCAGGTCCATGAGGTTGGGGGCTCAGACAGGTCTGTGAGGTTGGGGCTCAGACCCACCACAAGCCCGAGCCTTCCCAAAGCTGTCAGAAACAGTAGGAGCAGTTGTGGAGGGAGAGCATGGCAGCCTGAAGGCTTTGCAAAGCCCTTGTTTTGTCAAGGAGTTTCCCTGGTTGTTGTGCAGAGTTTGTGCTGGTACCTGTGATCACTGTGTTGCATGCTTTGGTTTTCCATCAGCCCAAGTGAAGCCCTCATCCCAGGGCTCACTCTGGGGGTGGTATACAGTGTCTGGGAATGACTCATACAGCTGCTGTATGGCACATCTACTCCTCTCCAGATGTAAAATTAAACACAGGCTTTTAGTGTTATCTTGACCTAGACTAATGCTGCTATTTTGGGGTTTTATGTCAGAGGCACAAAAAACCTGGAAATCACGGATGGAAAAGACCTATGAGATCATCCCTTCCACCCACAGGGTTGTTCCCTGCAAAATATTCTCCATCATTTTGTCCAAAGCAATCAAAATTCACTGTAGTGAGAGGGATACTAATGCTTCTCCAGGGGAACTCTTACATCTTCCAGGATGCCAGGGAGGACTCATTCATCCCCAGTCTACAGTCCAAAGTTAATTTTACTTTGTTTAAACCTGCCTGTCCAAGTTCAAGTCCCCAAGACTGGTCCTGCTCTTCCTGCTGTTCATACCCAGCACAGTACAAGGAGGTGAACGTGGGCTGCTCAGCCACCTGCAATGGGGTGTATTTGCAATCAACCCTCAGATAATTGCCCTGGGCCTCTCCAGCTGTACCTCTGTCACAAAGGTTGTGTAGGAAGGTAAGCTGCATATCCCAGTGCTGCATCTTCTCTCTCCCTCCAAGGCACAAACCTCCCACAGGGCATTTTTTTATTTTGTTGAAATATCTCATTTGCTGCTTCATGGGATGTGCTGACCCAGACTGATAGCCCAGCTGTGTTTCTTATAAAAAAAAAAGGCAAAATTCCCACTGAATGGGAGTGGGCTGCTGCAAGTGGGTGGTGGCTACCTGATGGACAGGAGCTGGATTAGACCATGTCAGTATGTCCATGTGTTTGGGCTGCTGGGGACACCACCCCTTCCATCAAACCTTAATTCTGAGATGCTTCAGGCTGTTAACAACCTCTGCTAACAAGTACTGTAACATCAGCGAGACGTCTATTTTTAATATAAAATGCAGTTACAAAAAAAAGAGGTCCCCACATAGCAGATTTTACAGACAAATTGGAAAAGAAAATAATCTCTGTCTGCAGGGCAGGGACTGTGTGTGCCAGCTCCCTGCTTCGGCCCAGCTCTGTGTCCCATCTCACCCCCACATCCCCTGGGAGTGGAAATGGAAACCTCTGCTCTGAGCTCTGCAGGACAAGTGGGTACCAGGGGAAAGTTTTTGCCAGTACTTAGCAGGAGCCAGCTCTTGCTCCACTGCAGCAGTTAAACACGAGTGCTCCGAGCCTGCACAGCCCTCCTGGCACTGGCTGAATAGGTATTTGTGGGTTGGTTTGGGATTTTTTTTTTGCACTGGGGTCATTTTCTTTCTGGGCTTCTGAGCACTCATCTGTGAAACATGAAATTGCCTGACCCTGAAGCTCATCCCTGGACTGGTGAGATCCATAAGCTTGAAGAGAACAGTATTTTCCTTCCTTTATACTCAGAGGAGTCTTCAGACTGCAATCACTCAGCAGACAGCAATTTTCAGCTGTCTTTCCTTTATGTCTTCAGTAGGATATGAACATCTTTGGAAAGTGTAAATTTACAGCTAAGGATCACAAAATGATGCCTCACTCTGTGATCTTTCTTGGGCAAGCTTTATGTAGAGACCACAATTGCCACCTCTGAGGAGGAATGATAAAAATGGTTGATAAATGGTGATAAATGGTTGTCCTGAAGGACCCATCCAAGATGCCTGGGATGGCTCCAGGCTGCACACAAGGGATGTGACAGGACAGACTGTTCAGTGCCATCACCTGAGGACATTTTGCCTGATAGAGATCCCAGGTGAACTGGGATCCCAGAGCTTTGCCAGGGCTGGTGCAGCCCATCTCAAACATTACAGGATGCTGATGCACGAGTGGCAGGAGAGAGGAAAAGGTCCTCATGTCCAAGGAGAGCTCTTGATTCGTTTTGAGCATGTACTAGGGGACAGAGATGTAGAGTGAAAAGTGTCTTTGAGAAAACCACCTTTTGCTTCTCCTTCTAGTATTCTTCCTGAAATCTGCTTGACCTGCCTCCAATCCCCAGGATGTAGCTCTACCTTCCTCCCATACAGCTGCCTCCTATATATATATATAGCCATATTCCCCCATCTCACTTCCATTAATCTTTCCATATTCATCTGACCTTCTAGTGTCTCATTTATTTTGCTCTGTTTGCATTTATTTGCTCTGCAAATTCCTCAGGCCAGGAGCTGTTTCTATAAAGCATATAGTGATCGTCCAGTAGAATTTCAGTGTGTAGTGTTTTGAGTCCACAAAAAATGGCAGCTCCAGCCCTATAGGCTGCTTTTACAGGTTGCTCTCCATGTAACTCGAGCCAACTTTTTAAAATAAAATTAACTTCTGTAACAAAATAATATAAACATCAGGTCTCATCAGAATTTGGCTCTATAATAACTGGAAAATATGGGAAAATATGCAAAAATTCTCTTCTTCATTTCAAGCACAAGCACTTGAAGCATACCGGGTTATTTGTCACCACTGCCAGGCTCTCTGGTGCCTGCATCCATTTCTTACCACCCACAAGAGCTGCTTTCAGAGTAACCAGACTGAGTCATTAGTGTCCTTAGCTGCGAATTTTGCTCTTTGAGCTTCAAGCTGCTTCTTTGCGTAGAGCATCTGTTCCGATTCACTGGGGCGTGGATCATTTGTTTTATCGACATATCCACGGGACAAAGGGCTCAGTGGAAGTGAGCCCGGGGTTGGGATATCGAACCTTTTGTCTCTGCAATCGTTGTGGCGTGCCCTGGGCTGGCAGGGGACAGCAGCCATCCCAAGCCAGTGGCCTTTGTGCAGTGATTTGGAGGTCATGACTGTGCTCGGAGCAGCTCCATGCTGCAGAAAACTCACCGGAGGGACATATGGAAGATGCTCTACTGCCGCCAGCCACACAGCAGGGCAGCATGGGACCCTGCCTCTGGGGGACAGCAGGGCTGGTTCTCTCTGCTGTGCCCTGCCGACAGGCCCACTGTACAGTGCAGACAGACTTTTGCAATGGCATCATAAATTCTGGACCGATTATTATCATTTTACTCATGGAAAACTCAGTGAAATCAACTGTCGGAGCAAAGCCCTTCCTCATTTCCTGCACTGTGTCAATTTCCAACTAATAGTGGGACCGTGAAATCTCTTGAGTTTTATTATAAAATTACTAAACAACCAAGAGGATGAACCTTTGCTGTAAGTGGAAAGAAAATTTTAGTTTTACTGCTGTTTCTTGCCATGATTCCTCACGTTCCTGTGTCCAAAAAATATGACTGTTCAACGTGTCTGTTTCCATACCATAAAACAGGTATCACAACATCTCTTACAGCGGATTGTGAGCTTGAATGAATTAGTATCTCTGAAGTGCTCTGATGGTAGGTGCAAAGTCTTTCCATCAGAACTCATGATTCCAGCTAGAGAACAGTTTTGTGTGGTGAATGGCGAGGTTAGAAAGGTGTGAAGCCAATTTAACTTCCAAATTCTGTGGGCCTTGATGCAGCACCAGAAAAACTCTGCATTCAGGCCCTTGATGCTGAGTGGTTAATCAGGATCAGACTCTTCCATGTTCTTGCTAAAACCAATCAGACTATGCACATAATAATGCAATGCTGCTCAGAAATCATGGTAGACACAGGTTCTGTGAATTACTTTTTTCTCCTAGACATCTTGAAAGACAAAAATAATTCTCCAGCCTTTATCAACAGGAAATCCTTTTCTGAGAGAACCTCTTACTTGCTGATTGAAAGCTTTTTACCCTACAAAAAAAAATAGCAATCTCATCAGGAGCTGTGGAGTTCAGCACAGTGTTAGCACTGTAGCAAAAGCTCTTTTGCTGTTTGAAAGTTGGAGTTCTTCGCTGGGCCCACGTGTTTATGATGACTAATTTCCCACTCTTATCTAAGAGTTACTTAATCTAAGAGTTCCCAGTGGGATAAATGGAGCAGGAGTGAGGGCGACAGTGTGCAGCTGTCAAGGTGAAAAGAGAGAAAATACCCACATATTGCACTAGGCAAGCTCTTAAAAAATGTTCTGGTTTTGCCAGGAAAGATAAGGGTCCCCCTGCAGCTGCAAAGTTTCCAGGAAAGAAACTGTAAGTGCTGCAGAAGTTGGAAAAATGGTCTTACAAGCTGTGTTCTGGGAATGTTCTCCAGCCTGTGGCAGTGCTGCTTCATGCCCCTGGTGCTGCTCAGTCTTAGTGACACAGACATAGCAGTTCCCTCTGAGGAATGGCAGGAAAACACGTCCCCATATCCTTGGGGATGCTTGGGTGCTGGGCTGCTGGAGGAAGATTTGCACACACCTCTGACCGTGGATATTCAGGGATCTAAGGTAACAAGTGGGTTTCTGGATATCGGCCTTTTCCCCCAAATCCATTGCATCCCACTTGGGAAGAGCAGGGAACTACAGAGAAAATGCAACCTACTCATACAAATAACTCTTGATTCCAGCTCTGGGGAATGTGAAGCTGTGAAAGGGAGTGCTACAGCTCAAGGTTCATTATCTTGAGGGCGTGGGAGTTGTCCTTAAAACTGCTGCTTCTCTTGATGGATATAAATTAATTACCCCCAATTCTGTTGCCAGCTCATGATTTGCTGAAAGCTCTTGCTCCAGCAGAATCCTCACATATTCCTGAGTTAACTTCTAAATTAAGCAGAGGAATGGAGTGTGATATCATGCCTCTCCTTGATCAGGTTAGACACTGCCTTTGTTTCACTCCTGACTCTTTAAAATGGATTGGGATTGTCAAACTTGTGCTCCTGGAGTGAGCCATGTCAATAACCAGCATTTATGTGGGAATGTAGGGCTGAATATGTGTTTTCCCATAAAACGTTGAATATTTTAGCTCAAGAACCACAGACAAAATGTGACAGCCTCATTTAAATCTCCAAAGACCCAATATTAGCTACAAGACTGCTTGGTGTTACACCACATCTCTGAATAGATGTACTTTTATAGAATACCTCATGCTGAAAATCTAATTAATCGGAGAACAGTTATCACATTACCAGCCTGACTGGATTATTTCTTTTTTGTGAAAAAATGTGTGTTTAAAAGTCTAAATGCTCCTCTTACAATAATTAATTATCTGTAGAAAATTGAAAGCACACAAAAAATTATCAAGAAAGAACGTTTAGACATCATCTGTCTTCCTAGAAACACTTGTCTGAGTGTATAAAGAAGAATATTATTGCAGTGTAGATGCTGGCCACTTGGAATATATTTTTCTGCCTTCTCTTTAAGTGCATTCTTGCTATAATTTTATATATATATATAATGCCTAAATGGGTAAAAGATACATTGAATTTTTAACTGGAGTGATTCTCTTGAGGAGATTGACTTCCCTGCCACTTCAGATGCAGTTTAATTTCTGTGTTACTTATGAAATACTGAGAAATAGACTTTAATGGGAGAAGCAATGGCACAGAGAACTGGTGATCTTGCAGAGCATGGGTCAGTAAGGTGCCTCGCCTCGGGTATTTATGAGCTGTGACGGTGTCACAGGGATTGCAGTTTGGAGAAGGAAACATTGCCAAAGCCAGAGCCAGTGGAGCAGACACCCAGCCACCTACAAATCTGTGTACTTTCACTCCTTATTAACTGAAGGTCAGGGCTTATTAATTATATGCGACTTGATGATGACATATCTCATAAAAAAGAAAGCAGCTTATAGTGAAACTTGATAGCTTTACATTAGGCAAGATGGAGATGGGTCTTTTACAACCCCGTGTGGGGTTAGAAGAGTAAAATTTACTCCTGCTTAGAGGGTTGTATAAATTGAGAACATCCATGTTTTTTAAACAGAAAATCAGCAATGGATTAGCCCTGTGCCAGTCATTTCCAACAGAAATTGAAAATTTCAGGAGGGAAATAAACAGCATCTGGTTCTTTTTTCTTAGGAAACCAAGAAAACCAAAACAAGAAATGGACCAAAGGAATCCTAGGCAAAGAAAAAAAAGATCAGTTGTGTAGATTGCACAGGGTGCACAGAGAAAACCCCAAAAAGCCAAACTTTCCTGGCTGACACAAGGCAGAGCTCAGACTGCAAGCATTACCTCCTGACAAAGAGCAGAAAGCAGTAGTAGTTTACATCATCACTGGACCAGTGTGGAATAGGGAGCAAGGGATTGAAATAAGGCTTATTTTGTTTAAGCCAGCCTTGCTCTGGGAGCCAGTGTGCCACTCTCAGAACTTTGTAAAACTTCTGTCCACTAAAATCTTTGGCTCATTACACAGAGCTCAATATCAGGGTCTGAATTAAATCCATTTATAGTAGCTTTGGAGGAGATCAGGCCTGGGTGGAATGTCTTTAGCAAAAAACCTGGATGTTAATAACCATCCCAGTGAGGCCTGTGCCAACAGTTAGCCAAAGAAAAGAACAGTGAAATGAAAAATAAAGCACCTATTCCTCCTGCTTTGCACATGTAAGAAGTCCTGGGTTCAGCCCTGAATTGATCCTTATATATGATCTGAGAATCAAGGGTCTGAGTCGTATGTCTGAGCATGGCAAGATCAAGTGAAATTTATTCTTAGAATGAATATTATATTTCACTTTCTAAACATTTCCAAGAATAAGATAAAGACTTCTGTTGCCTTGGTATAACTTTCAAACCAGGCACTCCCCTAGTGTTCTCAGTGCCTCCATCCAGCATGTTCAGAGATGCTTATACATAAAATAATGAAAAGAAGAAAGAAAAGAAGTCGGTGTTCCAACACATTAATGGTCACACATAAAAGAGTAAGTGAATTTTGTGAAATACTCTCACTTTTTTTTTCTAATCATTCAGAAAGACTGTGCTGATGCCAGTAATAAATAAAAACCAGCTGAGCATGTTTTGGAGTTACTGTGGAGCTTTTCATCACCAGAAAAAGCCCAGCCCTGCTGCTGTAATTACATGATGCATAGCACAGGTGTCTCACCCTTCTTTCTCCTTATATGAACAACAACCACTCTGCCACACTTGCTGTATTTAAACAACTGATATCTCCAAATAATCAGTTGGTGCTAATAATGCTCTTAAAAAATATTTATTGCAAATAATGACATCCCTGTATAATTTGTGCTGCAAACGAAGATGCATTAGTTTCTGGAGAGCACCACCATCACCTTTCATCATGTCCTCCCAACACAGCGAGTCCTGACATCCCTAGTGTGCTCTGTGAACATTCACTGAAAGCCTGAACCAGCTTTAAAGAGATGCTGCAGCTACTCTGAATTTTAGTGAGTAAAGTTAAGTCTCTGTAGCCACAGATTGCTCTCTCCAAAGCCTTCCTTTCTGAGCAGAGGAGATCTTTCATCTGATTGTATTTTTACAGTTGCCTGGCATAGAGTCCCCTTCTCTTACCGTGAATTTCAGTATTCACCACGCAAACACAGACCCCAGAGTAGAGGCAGAAAAATTATTCACTTCAATAGCTAAAAGATCAAAGTTTGCAGAAAAGAAAAAAAAGCTTTTGGGGGAAGATTTGCCCAGATTGGTCCTTGTTTAAGAGATCTAGTGCTGTGTTTGGTTTAGGACAAAAAAAAATGGTGCAGTTTCTGGCTTGTGACCACAAGTGGCTGTGTTACCATAGTTTAGTGACTCTCCATTGTTGGCTGTATGTTGGCTTCAGGATTTATTTGTCTGATTTCACTTCCCACTGTGCAGGGAGAAGTGAGCACACAGCTGGTTACTGCCGCTCAGCTGTACCTCCCCAGGCAGCAAGTCCTTCATCCTGGGTGTACATCTGTGCCTTAGTACTGCCAGAGGGAAAACACCATTTTTGGGCTCCACGGAGGTGAATGTGCCCCTAAAACATTGATTCACTCATAGACTGCTAAGGGGCTGTGAGGCTGAAGCACAGAGTGCACCAGCAGAGGCTGAGAAGACTTTGTTCAGCATGGAGGGGAGGTGACTCAAGGAAGACCTTTTTGCTGTCTACAAGCACCTAGTGGGAGGATGTAAAGAACAAGGAGCTCAACTCTCCTCAGAGGTTTGTGGAGACAGGACTAGGTGCCACAGGCACAAGTTGCAAGATGGGAAATTCCAGTTAGATGTAGGAAAAGCTTTTTTACCATGGATGTCATCAGATGGTGGAGGCTGTCCAGAGCATCTGGGACATCTCCACCTTGGCAATATTCAAAATTTGGCTAGACATGGCCCTGAACACAAGATCTAGTTGGATGTGCTTTATGTGGTGGGGTAGACTAGAGACCTCCAGGGTGACCAGAATTACTCTGTGACTAGTAACAAATCCCACTGAAGATTCAAAACTCAGGAAGTGAATAGCATTTTTCACTGGTTGGTTCCCCCACCTTGTGTTGATGGTCTGGGCTCATGGTATGACCAGTACTGTCTGGATTAGGGTAGGTGTGGGTGTCTCAGAGACAGATGGAAATCACAGATGGGGTGAGGAGTGAGCAACTCACAACATGGCACCATGCCTGCTACGGGGCAGGACCTTGGGGCTGGAGGCTGGATGGGCTGGGAGGAGGTAGAGGAGTCCTGCTGTGATCTGAAGCAGACATTAACTCCAGTGAGGTAATGGGATTTTACCAGCTATTTATCAAGCTCAGTTCTGGTGTTGCTTCCTTGATAACTTCAGGTGGCTGAAGGATGTTGCATTTTCTGGCTTATTTTGAGCACTGCTCCTTGAGCCCTAACCCTCGAGCTGGCCTCCAGCTGCCATCCTGCACACCAACCAGCTGCTCAGTGTCACAGTGTTTTATTGACATCCCATCAGCAGAGCCACGTGGGCGTTCCAGACCCATCTCTGAGACTGCCAGGACCTTCCAGCTGCTTCCCCAACTCTCCTGCCTGTTTCAGCTGCTCCCAGACTCTTGCCTCTTTTGGATGTACCTCCGTGCAAAGAGAGGCCTCAGAGCTTGGCGTGGAGGGGAGACATGAGCTAAGTCGATCCTGTGTCTTCAGTAAGTTCAGAGCTTTCTATACCAAAAGTGGAAGTTTTCTCCTTGCTGGAAGGAGGACACCACTTCTGTGTCCTGCTGTGTGGTTGTTAAAATGTGCCCAGGAAAGCAATACTGGAGGCAAAACAGGGGAGGCTTTCAGTGAAAGCTGGAGCATCTCTTTGGAGTCAGTGTAGTGCTGATTTGCTCTCAGAGTGAAGAAACAACCCATGGTTAAAACGGCTCTGAAGCAAGAAGATGTTTTCTGGACAGGCTCTTAAAGACCTTCAAAGGCAGCTAAGCCCTAAGGAATGAAGTGAACCAGGCTCCCCTGGAAATCAATATACACAAGCTGAATTTTCACATTTTGAAAATGCAGTCAGCTCATTTGGTTGCTTAACCATCCAGTTGTCCTCAGCCGAGTGCTCCAAAATACTTGGCATGTATTTTCTTGTCTACCAGCTTTGTCTATTATCTCCCCTTGCTGCTCTATAGCTGCTGTGAGGAGCTTTGTGGCTTGTGTTTTCAAAGAGCAAAAGTATTTACCATGATTTTTTTTTCCGGAGTTTTGAAACTTGCTTTGTATAAAGATTTCAAAACACAGTGTGGGCACCAAACAGTTCAACTCAAAAAAAATTTATTTGGGATCAGAAAGAGGTGTACCACTAGATTGAGCATGTGCCTTTATTTATGATCAACATCAGCAGGGAGAATTGTGGGAAAAAAATTTTGAAAGTTTTCTTCGTTTTTCCACTGCACCTGTATTTTGTGCCTTTCCCTTTTGGATCCCAAACTCAGTCTTGCCCTCAGTCTTGCCCTCCCTCCCTGTGTGTCCTGTCCTCCCACCTGGGCTGTCCTGCCCTTGTGGCAGCTGTCTGGCATGAGCATAACGGAGATCCAGACAGCAAGGAGCACTGTCCTGCCTTTGGACAGATTTCTTCCTATCCCAGGGGTTTTTTTCCACATTTCCCACCTGATTCACTGTAGCCCTGAAGAGCATCATCCTTTGCTCCTATTGAGGCAAAAAAAAAAAAAAAAAAAAAAGAAATCAGTATTAAGCTTACTTACTAGTAGAAATGCTACTCAGCAAAACTGATCTGAAGTCATCAGTTGAGAAGCTCTGGGTTTTCACATAACCTTCATTTCTTCAAGATGCTTTCCTCAATTTACTTGGAACCACTTGTTCTTCAGACAGCTCAGCTGAAATTGTCCCGGGTTTCCCTAAAATGTGAGAGCCTTTTCTGTGTTTGATCATGGGCAGTTCCATATTCTTCCCAAAACTAAGGGGCGGGAGGTCATTTGAGCTGCGAAGCACCGAAGGGAGCAGAGGCTGTGGATGAAGGGAGCAGAGGCTGTGGATGAAGGGAGCAGAGGCTGTGGATGTTAAGTGTAACTTGCAGAAGTAATTTGGGTGAGACGTGGTGCTGGCTAGCAAAGCTCTGTTAGGAAACCACTCGGGCTTTCTGCTAGGCATTACACATTCCCAGTTTTATGAACTTTGCTGGAATCATGCTAGCAAAGTGAAATGCATTTCCAGGCATAACCCAGCAGATTTCATTTTAATGGCTGCAGCAGATCTCTGCTTGTGGAGCTGAGCATTGGAGCCTGGGGCTGGAGCTGGGGACAGACAGCAAGTGTTCATCCTAGGGAGGCTTTCTGTCTCTTAAAGGCTGTCTGGAAAAAAAGATAAATGTTGGTTGTACTCCACTACTGCTATAATAGGAGGATAAAGAAGGAAAGTGGAAGAGAACAAGCCAAAAGTGGAAGGGAGTAGGATCAGGAATAGGGAGATGTTAATTTTTCTCTGTCTCTTAGGGATGGATGGAGTGAGTCTATTGCCTGTAAATCTCACAGTGTCACAGCACCCCAGTAATAAAATCCATCTCAGGTAGTAAGACAGATGTATCTGAGGAATACTGTAATACTTCTTTGGCTTCAGACCAATGTTTTGGGGAGATCTGTATTTTCCAGTGTTTCAGTGATGGGGCGGGAGGGGATGGCCCCAGGGTGGGGTAAGGCCAAATCGCCATCTGCCCTGAGTTAATGAGTGACATGGGATGGGAAAGGTTGGCAGACAGAGGTGGATTGGAGCCAGTTCCTCCTGGTGTTGGTTTTGAAGTGATGGGAGCATAGTGTGGGTGCTTATCAGGAGCTGGATTCAGATAACGTGGTCTGTGATGTCGCTCTCCTTGACCAGCCAAGAGCATCCTGTGACTGTTACCTGGAGGGGTTGGTGGCCAGTACAACACTGACACTGCACGTGGTGCTTGGCCCTGGGCAAGCATTTGCCAAGGTCCTCACCTTGGATTCACTCTATGACTTCAATCAACCTCAGACAGCTATTTGGCAAACAGGAACGCTGAACAGGTAGGAGACACATGGGGCATGGCTGGAGGCCCCGTCAGTCACCCATAAACTTCTTCGTGTGGCACTGTGATAGTTGATCACAGCCCTCACACCCCAACGTGCCATATCCCTACTCATTCGGGGTGAAATGGGATCATACTGTGCAGCATGAGGGTCACTTGGTCTTGGCTGTTATTCAGAGGATTTTGCTGTTGATGGTGGTGTTGTTCGTGATAATCTTGTTGCTGTGGAAGGCACAGGGAGATGTGGGGTCTGACAGTAATATTTACACTGCTGTGATTGGAATAAGGAGCAAAACACATAATTCATTCCTAATATTACACTATGAAGCTTTTTGCTGTTTGTCTCCCTGTGGATGTAATTAGTCGTGGGAGCTCTTTTTAAAAAGTAATTACACCATTAAACATACTTTGGCTTCAACCACAAAAATGCATGGTTGGGCTGCATAATTACACCACTTAATGACGTTACATAATTGTACGTAAGAGTCTGTGAAGCAAACAATGCTTGGGCTCCCTCTGACTCGCTGCTGCTTTGATCTCCAAAACAGTTGCTGGGAGTGGAAACTCCACATCCCACGCCTGGGTGAGTTGTGCTTGGAGAAGCTGTTTTCTTCCCAGAACCACTTCCACTCAGTGTGATAAGCCACTCGTGTTCATAACGAGTTGAAGCATTTCAGCTTAAGTCACTGGATTTGATGTTTTCAAGTTTGAGGACGTTTTTAGTGGTTTGGTGACTCATCACAGCGCTGTAGCTGTTGCGGCTGGTGTTCCCAAAGAAGGGAGCACTTCAGGGTCAGCCTGGTGAAGGGCCAGAAATAGAAATGGTTTGGAGGGGAGGACCAAGAGTGTAACTGCAATGTGACAGTGTGGTCTTGGCAGGTTGTTCAACCTTTTCATGGGGACTGGCTTGGCTGTAGAGAAGTGTGCCTGTCCTTGGCTGTTCTTGACCTCAGTAACAATAGGTCTCAAAGTGGGTGGCACATTCATTTGGAAGGGATGGTAACTTCAGAACATATCTAAAGGATGTTTTTTGCATTACATGAGTGACCTTGTCATTGGATTGTGTCCCCCATGCATGGACAGCACTGTCCCTGATGGTCTCAGCAAGGCAGAGATGGATGAGGGAGATGCCCCCACAACAGGAGCTGGGTGACACTAGCAAATAGCCCTGGCTGCTGCACACCCAGAAGAGAGTGCTCCAGCATTGCTCATCTGGATCAGGGATGTGGAGGGATAAGGCTGGGCTACAGCTCATTTGGTGTGGCTTTCAGCCGTAGGTATCTCTTCCTGGATTAAAATCCCTTTTCTTGTATTGTCAATGTTATGTAGTTTTGTGATTTGTTTTTACTGCTTGTTTGGGGGGGGGGGAAAGAAGGTGAAATTGTGTGTTTATTGTGTTTCTTTAGTTGAAAGAATCAAATGATGAGTCCAATCTAAAAAAGGAATCAAAGCCAAACAACATGAGCCTGGGAGCTGCCCAAGTGTCTCACTTCCTCTGGGTTTCTAAAAAAGTACGTATCCATGAGACATGTTTTTGTTCCTGTTTCTTCTATACACAACATTGTGGAAGCTTTAAGTAAAATCTGTCCCTAAATAGGCATCCCTGGGATGCGCAGCTGCCAAAACAAAAATCAGGCAACAAAACTGTGCTCCTGCCCTGAAAATAATTCATCCTGTTATCTTTTTCCTTTCTTTATAATCCTTCTATTTAGTTTCCTTGACACCTTTTTTTAAGCAATACTGTGCCTGGCCAATGTTTCCTACTTGGTCTTTGGAAGGCTGAAGCTGCTTCTGTAGCAGGTCAAGATTTCTGGCAGTGCCCATGTGAGCACTGTGCCAGGTAAATTCTCCAGCTGCAGGGATGGCTGGAGGGTTGGACCTCCTTTGGACTGTCAGCCAAGGTTTAACTTAGTTTTGTGTTCCTTGGTGGCTTATCCTGGTTCTCTCACAATTTCTCTGATACCTTTTTGGGAAACAGTGCAGTGAGGGTTGTATGAGGGCTCATACAATTAAATTACATATAGTTCTGTGAAAAAGCAAAGCTAGAAGTAAAACTCTGCAATAGCAGCATCAACTTCTTGCATTTCCAGTATCTGTCTGCGAAAGCACTAAGAGGACTGTTGAGGAACTTCTAAATTAGGCAACTCCATCTCCTTGTAAGACCACCTGACTCCTTTTTCTAAAATACCTTACTCTGCATTTAGGCATTGTGTAATCATCTGTTCATCTCACACATGAGCAAGATAAATGTCTGCTTACATAGGATCACCCTTTTTATTTGATTTAAAAAAAAAAATCCCCCACTGCTATTTCAAGGTCTACGTAACTTGTCTGCAACAGGATACAGTTGTCTTCAAAGCATAAGAGTACTCTTTTTCAATTTTCAAGACAGTATTCTATGTAGGAATGCTCAGTTTTGAAGCAGATGTTTTCCGAAACCTATTTTGTTAATCTCGTCATGGAAAAGGTTACACTGCATGCCTCACATCTCAGAAGAAAGCACACAGTAATGGATTTTTATAGGGCGAGGAGACACCAATTCTGAATTAAGAGCAAATCTAATATTCATTATAATGTTTTCTCCATCTGAATTTTTATTGTTGCTTTGGTAGCCCTTTTGTTCTCTATCTGATTCTCTGCAGTTGCCTGCAGAATAGCAGTTTGTTAAAGACTGCTGCGTGTCTGGCAGCAGTCAAGGAGTTTGCAGACTGAAGTTGATCTCTGCCATCAAATAAAACACAGACAAGAAGTTTCTTCTGTTCAGAGGAGAATACGAAGGGCACAGAAGAGGCTGTGATAGCCCAGCTGGTGCCCTCTGAAGTGCTGGTGTGGAAATTGGGGCTCTTAGTGCAGCTCCCCTTCAGCTGCTGAAAAAAAATTGGCTGGTGGTTCTTTCCTGTTCCCTGGCAGCAGTGCCAGGATGAACCATGTTCATCCATGGTTGTTTACTTGGTTGTGTATATGGTGAAGTAAGAGTCGTGCACTCAGTAGTGTCAGAGGTGGTAAAATTTGGTATTCTGCTGTAAACTCTGTTTGCAGTTTGGAGCTTCACTCAAAATTCACAATGAAAAGTCATTTAGCAGATTCAGGGCACTTCTTTTCATGTTTTTCACTGAAAAGGGACCTAATGTGTGCACTAGCAATATTGACCAGCAGGTTTCCTGTGTAGCAGTGTGAGCCTGTCAACGTTTTGCCTCTGCTCCTCCCCTCTGTGCTGGCTCCACATTCAACCACATCATCCAGTTCATGCCCTGGGTCTGCTGCAAAAAATCTTTACTGGAGATGGACCATTGCATATAGGATTTTCCCAGGATGTGAATGAAAGGCATGGGAATCATTGCTGTAGTTTATCAGATATCATCTCTTTCCAAACTAAATTAAAACTTGATGCTTTGGCTGGGCTCTTTTTGATGTCATTGTGCTGCCTCTGAGGTCTGTACAAAGCTGGGCAAAGAAGCAGGGCTGGGAGCAGTAAACCTCCTACATACGCTGCAGTTTGGAGGGGAAAAAGGTGACTGCAGCTTTCCAGGGGGATCATCTGTCCTGTGTCTTTGAAAGTACCAAAAGTGCATGGATGGGTATTGCATATGACAATATATGGAAACTTCCAACCGTAACCATTCTGCTCTGTTGGAGAAATATGGCCACAAACCCAGGGAAACAGCACGTTATTTTGGCACAAGTGAAGTTATGAATGTGTGGCATGACTCTGGGGTGTTTAAACTCTCAGCTTAGTGAAAAATTTTGCAGCACTGAGAGTAGTGATAGTAGGTGTTGTTACGAAATCTAGAGTTTCTCCTGCAATACCTTATATGCAGGCTGCTCTCTAAAACAACAAAGCCTCTCAGTGGAACTGCCAGTTATACAAAATAAAGAAAAAGGAAATTTGAAGCAGGTCTCAGACCAAGAAGCATTAGTGATAGTTAGAACTTCTCTCTTGCAGGAAGTTGCATCCCCATTGGCTCTTCTTGAGAATTGTATTCCCCTCTCTGGAGTTGTAAATACCACCTGTAGGTGAGTGTGCAGGTGTGAGCCAAAGGCATGGAAGCCCATAGATTCAGCACGGGCAGTGATGTGTCTCAGTTATTAAACTGGATACTGATCTAAGCATCTCTTCCAATAGATGGAAAAATCCCAAGTGTTACCTCTTCTCCATCACTTGTCTTTTACAGTATCTCTTTCCACCCACTCCCCCCCTTCTCTGCTTATAAATGTGCAATTTCCTGAAAAAAGATTTCCCCATCACTTTTATTTTTAGATTTGTGTTTGTTTACCAGAATCTGTCTGAAGCCTGGCTGGATAGCAATTCAATATCCACTCATTGATTTCCTAGCTCTCATTAGCTTAAATACTTACTTGAAGCAGGGGGTAAGGAGATCTTCACTGTTTATTTTAAGAGCATTTGGTCTTAAGATGGCCTTTTGCTTTATGTTGTATCTGAATCTATTTTAAAAGGTACCATTTATATTCTCATTCTCTTTAATGTTTACTTTTTGGCATGAGTGTCTGGTTGTTTCTGTTTTATAGTACTTTGAAACGGAAACTAAGTTAGATACAGAAATTAATGAGCTCACTGATCCTTTGCCAAAAAAAACATGCCATAGAAGATGCATGTAACAAATTAACCCCAAGATTTCCCTGAAAAATGCCCTTTCCTTTACCAGAAATAATGAACATGGAACAAAGTAATGATGAAGCTTATTAATTTGGTTTTGAGGGGTCACTGTGCTTTTTGGAAGGCAGTGTGACCTAGGGCAGCATTAGTAAACCCTGAATTCTCTTCCCAGAATTTATCTTAAATGTCTTCAATTGAGTGAATTTTCTGAGAATCTAAAACTTATCTTTTTGTTACAAAATGATTTCAGATCCACAGGGAAGTTCTCTAGGGGAGCCCAGATGAGAACATTTGTGTCAGCAGTGTGATTTGAGCCATGATTCAGCCTTTTGTCTCTTCTTGGGCAGGAAACATATTCCCTACAGAATCCGTATAGCTAAGCAATGTATTTTATCCTGGTTGGTTTTCATAGCTTAGATCTGGCTTTTCTTAATGCCAAGGCAAGATTTTAGGGACAAAGAGAGTCAATTAGAAATGCATTTTTTCTAGAGGCAGACACAGCTCCCATGTAGGAAGTTCCAAGAGGAAGAATTGGACACTGAAAGCGGAAAAAACAAGTAGTACTAGAAATACATACTTTTAAAAGTTGGTTATTTTCTAAATTTGAGACAGAAATTAGGGAAACTTGGAAGTAAGGAAATTAGAGAAATATTGCAGTCACCACTTTGCAAAATGTGAAATGCAGGTATCTTTATTGCTACAGCTCCCCGCTCTCTGTCCTTCCCTCTCCCCTTCTCTTCCCATTTCTTTCTGGAACTGATAGGATTGTTTTGTATTTCCCAGTTTGGATCATGCATGGAGTGGTACATAGAGCCTCAGTGACTGGTAGGCTATAAAAAGCATCTTTAGTATTGTGTGATATACACTTTTTAGTGATCCTGAATCTTTAATAGGAAACTAATGGTAGATCAGGAGACATCTTTAGATCAAGGCTTGCAGTGTAGATATCTTGTTGGTGTTCAGTCCAAAAAAAGTGTATTTTCTGTAGAGAAGTATAAAAGATTTCCCTGGGATCCGAGGCTCAGGTGTCATAATTCGAGATGTCAGATCAGTGTATTGAGGAGCTTGTATAGCAGCTGTCCTCACTGACATCTGTTTGCTGCAAAGTACAGAGGAAAGGGGAGATGAGCAGACTGTGAATGTACATCTGCAGAAAGAGGTATACTTTTTTTTTTTGGTTGTATTATGAAAATTGCAAAAGTCAGGCTGCAAGTGAGAATAATTTATTACAAAAACTCTGCAGTAAACAACTAGACAGAATACATAAAATTTCACTAGAGGAAGATTTTTTGAAGCAGCATGTTTTTTATTGGGAGTATATAATTGCAAATAAATGCAGTACTCTATAAAATACTAGAAGGGCAGAATGGCACGCTTCCAGCTTTCAGTGCTGAAGTCTGATGAGCAAATATTTGTACAGAGAAGGAGGAGGGAAAGAAGAATAAAAGATCCATAGCATTTGCATTGGAAGATTATTTTCATCTTGCAGTTGTTATGTTTCTGTGGGGAATGAGTAGTGTCAGTTGTTTAGAAAATACTGTTGACACAGAAATGTGGGACTTCAAATAGTAAAAATCAGGTTCTTAACTTGCCAACTCAACTTGTGATGCTGTCAGTCATCAGCAGCTGAGCAGAGCCTTGCCAAGGGTGTCATCTGCTTTGTTTTTGTTTTTCATTCTGGAATCCTACTTTATTTACCTTTATTTCTTTCTTCATCTTCGTAGTAAGAGACAGTCCCCACCCTGCAGAATTTGTTATCTAAATAGACAGGACATGGAAAAACAAATACTAAGTCACAAAGTAATTGAATAGGAAAAGCAAATGAAAATGTGGGTGTTCCAGCCTCCTTTCCACCACCCCGCGTCGCAGGAGCTGCCGCATTTTGTAATTACCAATTTCTTTCTGTAGTGCTTGTGGTACTTCATGAAGCACCTGAGCAGAGACAGGCTCCCAGCCCTGCTTAGCTGACTTTCAGCTAAATCCACCTTCAAGGGAGGTGCTGGTGTGAGTGGCATTGATTTAACCGATAGCTACTCGTGATGTGAGTGGTTATTGATGTGAGGAAAGGCAAAGTCCACCCATAAATAATGAGCCAATGTGGTTATGTATTTTGCATGAGAGAGTCACGGGGTTCAAAAATCAAACAAAAAAAAGATAATCTGCAGACCAGGGACCGTGACCAGCATCAGTTCCTCCTCCCAAGTTGCTAGGTGGGCTCCATCTCCAAAATGGGGTTTTGGGAAGAGGGATGAAGAGTTCTGCTATGCTATAGCACTGCCTTTGTGGGCACTGGGCAGCCTCTTCCATCTGAACCTATACTGAATCTATTTCCAGTCATCTGCATCCCCTCATAAAACCTACCTGAGGCCACCTCATATGTGAGTCTCACATGTTTATATGCACAGGTGAGGGGACTTGGTTTTGGTGTTGGCTCCTCTAGACATGCCAGTGGTTGAACCAAGGTGACAAAGTTTTTTCCAGGAAATGTACATTAAGATGACATTTCAGGTGGCAAAAGAGGTTAGACCAAGTTTCTGGGATCTGTGCCACTTAGTCAATTGCTGTTCTGTTTGTGTTGCACTTTAAGCAGTAAGAGCTACAGTTCAGGGAGTGTTTTGGGGTGAACAGCAATTTTTTAAATGCAGAATTTTGGAATGGGTTTGTACATGCCAGTCCTACAGAGAGCTGCAGCATGGACTGCTTTGAGAATTTGCATTTTTTCATGCTGATGCCAGAAAAATTGAATCTTTCCCAGGTAAAGTGTCCCAGGAAAGAGTCTTTTTTTGTTCTTTTAAAAAGAGATTTGAATGCTGGGTAAGAATCACCTCTAAATGTCTTTTCTCATGTATATTCTGTGTGTGCAACTTCACTGCAAAGTGTCAGTGAGTGCAAACTTTGGAACTCTCCCTTCCTCCTTTAGGGATTCTCTGTATAGGAAATAAAAAAAGAAAACTCATGAATTTTAGTTAACAGAGAACTCATCAGAAAATTTAAAATCAAGAGTTTGGGCAAATAAATACTGTTTGGATTCCCTCTGTTCACTGATTGACTTTTGAGGTTTTAAGGCTTAGGATTTCAAAGCTTCTTCCACATCCAATTGGATAATTGAGAATTTCTGCTTGCTTTCCTTCTGTCCTGAATCAGCAGCCCAGCAGGATGGTGTGGAAAAAATACATCTGTCTTGAGCCTTAAGAGAGGCTAAGCCCAAGTCGTGCTATTTCATAATGGTGAGGCACTCTCATACCCTCATTTGCAGCTGCTGCAGGGAGCAGACCCTACTCCTGACTACTAGCAGTTGTAAACTGTCCACTTGCATCTATCTATCTGTTCCTTCTGTCTCTCCCAGCAAGATACTCAGGAGTGACGTGGGAGCCTATGGATGTTACCCTTGAGACTGGCTTGCTCCCATGGTGACATTCAGATCTTGTCACACAGAGACAGCTCTGTGGCTGCAGAGATTAATTGCTGTGCCAGGTCTTGTCTGGGTGTAGAGTCCCAGCAGTGCCAGCTTTCCCTTCTTCAGGGTCAGAGAGAGAGTAAAGGAGAGGTGCTTCTTGGGCTGGGATTGTTCAAGAAACCACTTTCAATCTGCACATCTGCTTTGGGAAGTGAGCTTTGGAACTGACTGTGTAGGAAATGAGTCTGGAGTAGCCAAAAACACACAACAAAGCACACAAGGACAGAGAGGGGAATGATTTCTGGAGGTTTTTGTACTACACAGAGGATCAGGTTCACCTCTGATGAAGGTCTCTTGCCATCTACCTGTCCCAGATGGGCCCATCCAAAAGGGGTGAGCTTTATATACCTAGGCAGTTCTGTATTCTTTTGAAATGACTTAATTTTTCTTCCACATATATATTTTATATAACTGCTTTGCTGATAATGAGTGTTCAGCAGGTATTATGCAAGTCTATAAATCCATATACGTATAGATATACAGTCTGTATGTATATAAACTGATACTGGAAAACGTAAGACAGTTTCAGCTGTTGGAATGTATGGTCACAGCAGTTTATTTCCCTTTCTTGCCATGTATGTTTTATTCCACTTGCCTTGCAGTGGAGGGTGCCTGGGCTCTGGGAGTGAGGCTGTTTCTGGCTGAGGCAGCTGAGACCTGAGCAGGACCTAGGAGAGCTCTATGCTCTGATTCCTGATTCGGGCTGCTCTTTGAAACTCCCATACTTCCAGATAGGTTTTGAAGTGTTGGATCAGCCCCCAGTAGTTGGGACATGAAAAAATGTTTGACTTCAGACATAAACTTCCCTATTAAGTCTGCATTTGGCTAATGGAGAGCAGTGGAGTTTCCCTTGATTCAGCTACTGACACATTTTGAGCCTGATTGCTTCCAGTATATTTGGGGACAGGCTTGTGCTTTCTGGAAGGAGCAGTCAGGAGCGGGGATGGATTTACAGTACCTGACTACCAGAGGCTCATCATCTGAGCCATTGCAAGCTTCCAGCCTACCCTGCAGCCACAGTGGTGGGATCAGGGCTGGTTCAGGTGCTCCTGAAAGGTCTTTAGAGGAACTAGCTTGGCCCCATTGTGTGGTAGGTAAGACACAGGGCTGGTCACCGAGCCTGCCTGCAGCTCCTCACACAGCCTGTACCTACTCAGCTGCGGTGCTGCAGATGTGCCTCTTTGTGCAATAATCACCTCAATGCAAGGCTCAGCTCCCCCTTGGCTTACCTGAATGTCTGCATACAGTCTGAATACCTGTCTTGTGTGGAGAACCTCCCTTCTGACCACTACATCCCTTGCTGGATGCAGCTCTGGGGTTGGCCCTGTGTGTTTTCACTGCAGGGGTTGGTGGTGTGTGAGGGTTTTTCTTGGGACATTGCTTTTGGCTCCGGCTAAACTTCCTTCCTCAGAAGGAGCATTGAAGGAACCAGCCCAGGCATGGGCCATTGTATGAGGGTTATTGTAATTTTGGCTTCAGGACTGAGGTGTCGCAGTGATGGGAAGTGATGCCTTTAAAGGGGAAGACTGATGGGAATAAAAACACCACTAAAACCACAGCCATGGCAGGCAGATGCGAAAATCCTGAATGGGGGGGCCCATGAGCCCTGAGATGTGTCTTCCAAGAAGGAAGCAGAACCCTGGTCTGCTGTAGCCACAAGAAAAATGGCTGGCAGTGATCTGAGACCTGTACTTTTAATAGCGAATCTCCTTTGCATGGATGTGGGAAGCCTGGGGATGTCTGGAATTGCTGCAGCTTGGCTGTGTGATAATAAGGAGCAGCTCTGTGCTTGTGAGCCAAGAGCTCTGGCATTTCTCTGCTTGGAGCTTTCGTTGCCCTGTGAGCTGACACTTCTGCAGAGGCGGGTGCCACCAAAGTGGCATTTTCTGCAAAGAGCAGGAGGCTGATGTGTAAGAAGCATCTCAAACCTGCACAGACATGTACCATAAAGTGGGCACTCATTTCGTGTGCCAGGGGGCACTGACAGGACTTGATGAGCTGCCCTTACAGCAGCCACCACGGTGGGGTCAGGGAGAGGAGCCCATGCCCGTGTCCCAGCATGGTTCCCAGTGGGAAATCTACTTGCTTGGGATTGTGCAAGGGAGAGGATTTAGCTGTGATGTGTTTCTGCAGAGCCTGGTTTCTCATCAGCCTGGGTGTAGCATCCTGGGTGGAAGATGATGTGGGGAGGCTGCTGGGAATGTGCTGAACCACGTGAGGGGCAGGAGTGTCAGGCAGAGGAGGAGAAATGGGCATCTGTCACTGCGTTGAGCGAAAATAGTGCAGTCCCAGGGGAGAAGCTGTTCAACAACAGTTAGGGAAATCAGCCTTCTTTGGCAAGCAGAAACTTTCTAGGAAACTGAAGACAAATTTATCTGTAAATCTATTGATTTTATTGAGCTTGTATGAAGGATAAGTTTGCCACCATGGCATAAGCCCTATAGGGTGGAAAACTCTTTTCACTGCTTAGTGGTAAGAACAGTGAACAGTGAATGTTTATAAGCCTCATTTTTTAGGTGGTTTTTAGATGAAAATGAAAACTAATGTGAATTTTTCTCAGAAATGTTTAAGTCTAGCTTTTTGTTTTCTTTGTATATAGTAAATATAGAGAAGATGCAATTTTATCAAGAAGTATCCATTTTTTTTTATATAAAGGTTTGTGGAAAGAACTCTTAAGCCTGATTCAGTGCTGTTCTGTAATAACCTATCCATTTTCTTCAGAAGCTTCACTGATTAATTTCATAGTTACACTCATTTCCCTTCTTGGAGAGCCCTATATTTAATTATTTTTAATAACGGGAATATGAATCATATTATTCAGTATCTTACTATTACTCTTCATCTTTCCAAGGATGTCAGAAATAGAGAAATTTGTGCTTGGCATGTTGATGTACATGATGGAAACATAGTAGATAGACATTTTCTTCAAGAATGTTAGTGTTCACATAGATTTGTGTGTACTGCTTGCAAATTTAACTCAAATTAAAATAGTGCATGGAGAGCCACATGAAATTAAAGCCCATTGCTGCAAATAAATGTGAAAGGAGAGTCTGTCTCCCAAAGAACTTTGAGTGCCAGACCAAGGGTAGACCTGTAATCCAATGGGATTTGGAGCCAGGTCCCTTGAACTCTTCCTACCACAAGACCATCCTTCCCTTCCAAGCATGGTGATTTAAAACTTCAGGCCAGTTTTTCCTAAGTGCTGAGCGTCCACCAGTTCACAGTAAGGAGAGACAGTCATGCGGTCTCATTCATTTTTTAAAAGGGGGGGGAAACAGTACACACTGAATATAACTTTCCTGGTAGTATTGTGATCATTTCCAGCAGATTTTCTCAGCTACAAGTCAGTGTTTTTTTGTTAATGAAGTACAGCTCTGTTGTACCTCTATCCCCTTAGAATCTGCTTCTTTTTTTCACAGGCTGATCTCTGATATCATGCCTTTGGGCATTATCCTGTAGACAGTCTCAGTTCTCTCCTCCAAGTCAAACCACATAATGACTTGTGAATGAAAGATAATTCAGATCAAGCAAAACAGGAAAGTTCAGTGCAAAAAAGTAATAGCACAGCTCTTATCTTTTCATACCATGATCTCCAAGGGATCCATGAAAGTACCTTTATTTATTTATAGCCTACACATGGGGAAACACCCAGAAGGTCCAGAATCACTCAGCAAAACAAGAGTGAATCAGAACTAGGTCGTGATCTTAAACCTCCTGGCCAGTGTCTTACTGTGACGTTTTCTGCAATTATTGTTATCTAACAGAAGTTTACATGGTTATTTTTGGTGGGATTTTTTTTTCCCAGAGTGAACGTTGTTGATGTTGATAATTTAGTTTTCCCAGTTAGTTTACCAGAGAGACATGTTGAAAGATGGGACTTTTTTTAAACCAGAGCAACTGGACAAATATCTGTCATCGAGGGGATGTCACTGGTGGAGTGTCAGAGGTAGGGAGAATGTTTTACACATTGGGACAGAGTGAAGTGTCAGCGTCCCATGGCACACTTCAGCCAGAACTCATGTCCCGAGTGTATCAAACAGTTCTGCCAAACTGATAAGGCCTGAAAGTTGTCCAGGAAAGCTATTTCATACTATAGATACTGCCTCCAAACACACTGGCTTCTCTTTCTTTTACAGGATGTGTGCAATATGAATTCTCTTCTCTGGTCCATGGTTCTTCAAAGGGAATAGGAGTAAGAGGGTGTAAAGTATCCTTTTTTTCCCCTCCAAACCCACTATTCTGCAGAAAATAAGGCATTGCCCCTTATGTCCATTGTATCTGATTTGCCTGGTATTTCTGGGGGCTTGGCTGCATGCAGCCCTGAGTGCTTTGCTAATTCTGACACAGCACAGCCTGTTTAAGAGATAGGAAACTGAATGTTCGTTCTTGCACTTCTGTGTTCTGTAGGATTATAGAAAATAAAAAGGGTCATCAGCTGTCAGCTTGACACTGGATTTGCTTCCTTCTCCGTGGCCAAGGGAAGCTCACACACAGACCACGTGTCTGCAGATGCTGCTCTTGAAACTGGTCTTAACTTCTTTTCAGTATCTAGGTCATTGCTTTTCTCCCTGTAAGCCCTGTTCAGTCCCATACAAGCTACTTCTTGGTAGGAAAGGAAGGAAAAGGAAACACCTTTGTCTCAGCTTCTGCAGACATTCTTCATGTTTTCCTCATGTTTTTGTCATTGGTAACAGAGAGATGTTGGTGTTTTGTTCAGCCGTGAATATTCATTGGTTGATTCTCCTGATCTGTGCTTCTGCTTGTTGATGAGTGTGAAATGAAGACCAGGATTAGACTGACCACCTGAATTTTCTGAGGAGATTGGTAGCATGGAGTGAGTCCAGTTTTGGGCTCCCAGGTCTTTAATGGGGTTTTGCTTTGGAGGACAGGCTGTGTTGGCACAGGGCTTTGTTCATATCTTATGTAGCATGTGAGGGTTCCGAGTTGTGCTGTTATCTCTCTTCCTTTTTTTATCTTCCCTCCACCATCTTTCAGTATTGCATGCTTTGAAACAGTTGTTCTTACATAATCTAAAGAAAGAGAAAAAGTATAAATAAAATGTGATTTTTATTGTTCTTAAGACATTTTGGAGCTCCTGAAAAAGATTGATCGCTGCCAGGGGTCACACCATGCCTCATGGAGACAGGCAGGAAATGTAATTTTGCATATATAAATAACAGGTAAATGCTCATTTTCCTGCTCAACAGGTCATTCATGGGAGTCATGGCCCTGGAAAGTCTGACATACCCACTCAGCTCAACAGAAAGTTATTGTAAATTGGAAAAAATAGTGTTAGTAATATGGTGAACGTGGTCTAAGGCTTGCAGTGGGACTTCAGATTTTCCTTCCAAATTTTTCAGCATTATGCAGGCTAACTCAAACTAATTTGAAAAGCAGACTGATGCAGAAAGCTGTGTGGAAATTGGTGTTATGGCAGGGTTGGAGGAAGCTCCATGAGTATGGTTTACTTTGCTATTAGTTTGTTTACAAACTTTGAGTAAAATGATCACATTAGGGTTTATGTTGATTTGGCAGCATCTACTCAGAAACAAAAACTGTTGAATGGCTATCTTGAGCTAGGCAGACCAGGGCATCTTTCCTAAGTAATCAAACCACGTGTCATGAGGAATTTGACCTGGGAGAGCTTATTTTACGTCTTTCTTTGGTAGGCTTGCAGGGTCGCATTCTTTGAGCTGGGAGTTGTGCGGAAGTGTCACAGGGAAAGATAGCTTGCTTCAAAATTAATTACAGTGAGATAAGGGTTGTGAAATAGATCTGTTCCTTTTGGAGCTGTCAGTGTCTGCCTCGTGCTTGTTCGGTGTCGTGTTGCCTTTTGTGGATGCCAGTGGCATTCCCAGTTATTAATCCCACTTTGTCATTCATACCATCTACACAGGGTGTGGGGAGAGCTCAGTGCACTCAGCGACATTGAGATTTGGAATTTCTGTGCCATAATGTGAATGGTTTCTCCTTTTGGCCTTTTGCTGGAAATGGTTGAGGCCTGGTATGTTCTGAATATTATCTGTGAGTTTCTCTGAATGATGTGCTAAATCCAGCCAGGATCTCACAAATCAAAAAATAGTCACCCAATAGGTCTTGCTGACTCAATACTTCTGAAGGAGTGTTTTGGAAGAGTTGTTTGACTGAAGTGACTCCTCCTCTATTGCTCCCACACAGGCAGCTGGTTTGGAAGTAGTTACTAAAAGTAATGGGGTTGTGGGAAGAACAATACTTCAATCTGACGGTTTGGAAGTTACATAATTTCAATGGTTTGACGAGTCTGTCACCTATTAACAGTTATTGAATGGCTTAAAGAAATAAAGTCCTGAGAAAGTTAGAGGCTAAAAAGATGAAGTTGATGTCTATTACTATTTTTATTGTGCAGCCCCATCACCTCAGGCAGGAACTTGTCTTCTCTCCTGATGGAACTCACTGTCCCTACAATATCTGGGATTTAATATGAGATGTTTGGTCTGTCTCTGCCACTGTTTTTTCCATCAGTTAAATGTAATAATATTTTCCTTCTTTTGCAAAACACTTAAAGACTTAAGGAAAAAAAATGATAGCAAATGAGAGCACTATTAATTATGGTTATTTTATTTAGTGTTTTATTGATTTAGTGCCATCTTACTGTTAGTGTCAAAGATTCTCAGGGAGGTTTCATAGAAATTCAGTGTCTCCAAGAGAAAGAAAATTCACGGAGAATGAAGAAATCAGAAAAAGAAAAAGGCCTCAGAGACTGGATCTCATTAAAGGAGATGATAGAAAAGAATCTTAAACATCCTTCAAAATGTAAATCATTCTTAGAGGACACATCTGAAGCTAATGCAATTAGGCATAATGTGAGATTAATATACTTGTTTCAAATTATCCTATAATCAACCCTTTAACAAAAGCACTCAGTCCAAAACTGGGTAAATGATAAAGATGAACGATGAGAAGGAGAAAGTACTTGAAGTGGGTGAAGTATTGTAATACTTTTGTTGTGGTTTAATCCCAATCCCCACGCAGCCATTCTCTCATGCCCTGCAACAGGATGAGGGAGGCAATTTGAAAGAGTAAAAGCGGGAAAATTTGTGGATTGTGCTAAAGACAGTTCCATATGTGAAAAAAAAAGCTGAGCATGTGAGCAAAGCGAAACAAGGAATTCATTCACCAATTTCGAGGGGAAGAAGAGTAGATTCTCCATCCCTTATTCCATACCCTATCTGTTGAGTTTATTTAGTTTGTGACTTTGGGCTCCATTTGTCATGGTGCTCACTTGGGACAGGGAAGATGGTGTGTTGTGTGGAACTTTTGGGCACCAAAGCCAGCTCAGGTCAGATTGCTTCTTGTAAGGCTTCTCCAAGTCTGTAGTAATCCTTTTAACAACTCAAATAATGGCTTACAACAAGTAAAAGGTATTTCCATTACAATCTCCAACCCTGGTGCCTTTGGGCCAGGGTTTGACATTGTAATGAACTCTTCCCCTTGCTCCTGCTCTGGCTTGCCCTTATCCACGTGCTGATATCCCTGAGGGCGTATCTGCTCCAAGTGGAGCCTTATCTATGAGCCATAGCCTCTCCCAGGGGTGTACGTGCTGTGGTGCAGACTCACCTACAGCCATAGTCACCTTGAGGTGCATCTGTTCCCCATGGGCCACAACCATGGCACTGACATAACTGAGATGTACCTGCTCTGGTGTAGACAAGTTCATGGCTATGAACACTTGGGGATGTCCTGCTCCTGTGTGGGCTCACCCACAGTCACGTTGACTGGAGTTCACACCAGGGCCCAGCCTGTCCAGTACAGCTGCACAGAAGCAGCAGCGATGCTCTGGCCATCTGCCAGCCCAGTTGCATCGCTGTTGCTGTTATCAGGATGTTCCCAGGCACAGCGGAGTAAGTTGATAAGCCACATGGCAGGACAGCATGCAGTGGAGGAAAAAAGCAGTCACTAACGAGCACTAGACTCGAACATACAGTGAGGGAAGCAAGCCCCATGGCAAGCACAGGAGTCTGCCAATTAATAGCTAATCAGCAGTAACAGCTATAAATTCGATCTAGTATGTTTCAATCAAGTCTGTTGTTATCTTGAACCCTTTGAGCCCCATGCTGGGTATGAGAAAGGACTGTCATGGTTTAACTCTGCTGACAACCCAGCTCCATGCAGCTCATCTTCCCCCAATGGAATGGGGGGAAAATTAGAAGAGAAATAGTGAGAAAACTATCAAATTGAGGTAAAGACAGTTCAATGGGTAAAGCAAAAAGCTGCATGCAGAAGCAAAGCAAAACAAGGAATTCATTCACTGATTCCCGTGGGCAGGTGTTCAGCCATCCCCAAGAGAGCAGGGCTCCATCACATGGAGCACTGACTTGGGAAAACAAGCTCCATCACTCCAAATGTTCCCCCTTTCTTCCTTCTTTCCCCAGATTCATGAACTGAGCATTGCTCTGTATGGTCTGAGATATGTATTGGGTCAGCTGGGGTCAGCTGTCCTGGCTGTGTCCCCTCCCAACTCTTTGTGCACCCCCAGTCTCTCATGGTGGAGTGGGGTGAAGAGCAGAAGAGGCCTTGACTGTGTGTAAGTCCTGCCCAGCAATAATGAAATCCCTGTGTTATCTATGCTGTTTCTAGCACAAATCCAGAACACAGCCCCATATAGGATACTGTGAAGAAAATTAACTCTGCCCCAATCTAAACCAGTACAAGTCTCCATTTTTACTTGACTCCAGCCAAGACAGTCTGTGTTGGGTGTACCATTTTACAGATGGAAGAATTGAGGCAGGGGTGAAAAAACTTGTTTTTCCTCCGCCATCTGCGCTGGTGTCTGCATAGGGTGAGCATCACTCAAGCTCTTTTCTAGGGTTTGGAAGAGAGGAGGTGCTGAGATATGAATCATGCTACCATCCCCCACCACCTGTTGCCATCGAGCATATTGTCAAATGGGCAAAGAGTGATTCTATTTGGTGATGTTTATGTTTTACGTTTATCCATTTGTGATTCGGATGTGATTGAGTTTCAGTTATTAAAGTACACATAGTTTTGACAAATCCGGGCAGTTACAACTGCTCTGTGAAGTAAGATGCAAGAAATTTTTCGTTGTAATCGAGTGGAGGAGATGTGAATATGGCTCATTTTGCTAGCACTAGCCCTGCTGCTATAGACTCATATATCAATATATGTGTGTACACACACATTATAAATAATGAATTTGGAAAATGCCTTTCTGCTCTTGTGGCCAAGGAACATCCTCAATTTCTGGCATTTCAAGTTACATTAAGAGAAGAGTGGCTTCTGAAATTAGACTTCGATGAAATGTGACACCAGAAAGCTTTTTTACTAGGAGTATTGCTCTGACTACTGACTATCCTTTAAAAAAAAAAGTGGTTTTGACAGTAAATTTTCTGTACAAATATTTCTCTGTTCTGCTGATTTGATGAGCTGTTAATTTGAGCCATCTGCTGAAATCATCTTATTATGCTGATGGCTTTAAAATTTTTCTGGACTTCCAGTTGATCGTTTGATTGCAGTGATTCCATACACTGGATGGAAGAACAACAGGATCAGTTTTATTCCAAATGTGGCTGCTCCTAGCAGCTTTTTTTTTTTTCCAATTTTAAAGTTGTGTAATACTGGTGATGAAGACAGAGTGCATAAATTGGATTTCAGCTTGACCAAGTACTTAAATACATTGTTTTCCCTTTGCCTTTGGTATATGGCTTTGAATTCTTCTAAATTACTGGTCTCCTTGGCAGTCTTGATGTAGGATATCAATTTTCATTTAGCATTGTGTGACTAGAGAAGTCATCACCATGTCACAGTTGTTCACTGAATTTGTTTCAGGATGGGAATGTCCTCAGGAGGACACGTTGCCGTCTCTGTAGGAGGTCTCTACAAAGGGACAAAGGATTAAGAAGGCAGAGAAAACTGATTTTTAGAGCTGCCAAAAGAGGTCTGAGACTCACAGGAGAGGTGTTGCTGCCTCTCACCAGTGCTGTGATGGGCTTGTAGACCTTGTCTGAGCACTTGGTATGGTCCTGAGACCTTGTTAAAATTAAGGCAGGAAGAAGTAAGAGTGGGGACAGGAGGACGATGTTACCTGTGCCTTGTGCCCTGTTTTGAGGATCTGGCATACAAGACATACCTGAGTCTACTAAGAATGATTCCAAAAAGAATTCAAAAGTTTGCTTTAAAAGTTAATTGAGCTCTGTGTTTGTCTTAACAAAGATTAGACCTGGAGGGCTTGCTGAGCATTTTTCAGAGGCGTGCAAGGAATAACAGAGGATTCTTTGATCTATCAGATATGTGTCCAGAAAATTTCCCCAAGTTACACTATGTACACTTTCACATGTGAATTTGGATTTTGGATATCATGGGAATCTTAAAATCGGAGCAGACATAGCCTGCTGTGAACACCTGTAATTCCTTTCTCTGCTCATATTAGATGCTATGTCTAATTCTGGTCAATTATCTAATCTGTCTATTTGAATCAAGGCAAATGAGTTTAGGAAGCTGTGCTACCTGCTGTAATTTTTCAGAGATGTAAAAGGAAGCAGTAGTTTCCACCTGCCAACTGAACAAACCAATGCGATTTTCCTAATCTTTTAACATTTACAGAGAAGTAACTAATTATATCGCTCACTACAAATTAATATTACATCATCATGTTTATCCTTCTGTATTTGAGAGCAATGCATCTTTACAGAAAGAAGGGAATAATGTAATTATGGAGAAGCAAGTACGCTGATGTGAATTTGCCTTTGGTTGAATGCTTTTTGCTTGAGGTTTAATGAAACTCATTTACTCTAAAAATGTCTTAAAACATTAACTCAGGCCAAATTCGTCCCTCAGCTGTTGTATGGCTGTATGGCTAATTGATCCAGCATGTGGGTTGTACCTTCCAGTGAGCTTAGGATCACAGAATCACAGAATCAATTAGGTTGGAAAAGACCTCTGAGGCCATCAAGTCCAACTTATGACTGATCACCACCTTGTCAACCAGACCATTGCACTGGGTGCCATGTCCAGGCTTTCCTTAAACACCTCCAGGGATGGTCACTCCACCACCTCCCTGGGTAGCCCCGTTCCAAGGTTTAATTACCCTTTCTGTGAACAAATTCTTCCTCATACCCAGCCTAAACCTTTCCTGGCACAGCTTGAGGCCGTGTGCTGTCATCCTGTCACTGGTTGCCTGGGAGCACAGCCTGACCCCCACCTGGCTGCACCCTCCTGTCAGGGAGTTGTAGGGAGCATAAGGTCACCTCTGAGCCTCCCTTTCTCCAGGATAAGCAATCTGGCTTCCTCAGCTGCTCCTCACAGCACTTGTGCTCCTGACTCTTGCCCAGCTCCCCTGCCCTTTTCCGGACTCGAATGGAGTCCTGTCTTGCAGCTCACGCCATAGAGGTGTCGCAGTGGCTGCGCTCTGGGAAATGGGTCATTGAGGGATTTTCAGCTCTGCAGGAGGACTCACATTTCTGAGAATACAAGTCAGCATAACTCCTTCTTCCTTATGGGTTTGCTTTCTTTGCTTATGGGTTTGCCTTCTTTGCTCCAACTTGCAGGCTGCATGGCAGGGAAGGACAGGTCAGCAGCTGAACAAGCACCAGCCTTGGGCCAGGGCATGCCCCATAGCTGGTTTGAGTTTTTAGCTACTCTGCACATTCACAGCAGGGCCTGTTCCTGAGAAGGGTGGGGAGAGAGACTGTGTTTCTGTGTTTCAAGGAGATTCTCCAAGGGGTGAAATGCAAATGTCTGAAAAGAAGGAAATAATGTTCACTCATAAATAACAGCAGCGAGAATCAGCCTCATCTAAATGCTGCATAGTGTCCTCTGTGCTGCCAGTGGTTCAGAAGGTGCCTATTTCATATGTATTTCTTTATTGTTACTGTTTTCTGTCATTATGTGCTGTGTTATTTCCGCTGCCACAGCACCCAGAAAACACAGTTCCTCATCCAGAGTAAATGCATTAAAGCAGATGTCATTTATGCCCCAAGTGCAATGAGGCAGGACTGTGTGCTCACACCAGCTGCTGTCACCTGGGCAAGCAGCAATCCTGCCATCTCTTTGCAGCCTGAACATGCACCAAAGGTCTCTCTCTGCTCAGATGGGGTCACAGCTTAAGATAGACCAGAAGGCATGTCAAAAGTCATGTATATTATCTGACTTTCTAGAGTATGTGTCCTCTTCCTTACGTAGAGTTTTCTTGAAGTTAAAGACTGCTTTTCTGATTGTCAACATCAATTATCTCACCAGCTTCAGTGAGCAGCTTTGATTTAGACCTATGAGTCTGTTCTAATAGCTAATCAAAGCTTTTAATAACATTAGCTATAGTGACACCGTTGTAACTTTGCTAAAAATTACCTAACACCTGTCAAGAAATTTGTTTTATTAACTTGAACAGTGACAGGATTTATCCAGTTGGTAGCCAGTCGGTAGCCAGTCATTCTCTAAAGAATAATTTTATTTTGGATGCCTACCCATTTTAAAAATGCTTAGTGTTTGAATGTTTTTCTCTGTCATTTGTGAGTGACTTCACATTTCTGCTCTACAGAAAAAACAAATTGCAAGGTCCTTATTGTACAGTGGGGGCAATTAAAATGAGAGGACCAGACAAAATGAGAGCTGGCAACAGGCTGTGGAGGGTTATGAAGGGAGGCAGCACAAGAAGAGATGTACATTCATTCTTGAGAGGGAATTTTTTAACAAATGATACAATTCATGTCATGCTGAAGTCTGGATTAGGAGCATCTGATTGCAATCAGTAATGGCATCAAGTGGACCAAATGCATATTAACATATATATTAACAAGATACAACAACTGGGTGAAAAATCAGATTCCACTGATGTTTTGACCGTGACTTCTGTGCAGCCTTTACCATTCTGAGGGGAAGATGATTCTGTCCGTGCCAGTCCAGCCTGTGCACCCAGGAGGATAGATGCATTTTCTGGGGCTTTTCTGGAAGGCTGCTACCTCCTGATTTAGAGAAGCAAACATCTCCCAAACACAGCAATCGCATCACATTTATTCCAGGGATTAATTGTCTTACTTCAGGAACAGTCACATCTGGAGTTTGCTCCTGGGAGAAATAACCTCACTGTGTAACTTCAGCCTTTTTGTTTTACTGTTGAGATTCTAAGTATCTCATGGAGAAATTGTGTGTTTGTAGGAGGCCTGAAGTGCTTGAGCTCTTGTTTTGGATGAGCCCTCCAAGTATGACCAGTGCCCACTGAAGGTGTGTTGCCATGGCAGAACCTGTGTTGAGTTTTGTGGGACAGCCTTGGTGGGGCTGTGTCTCTGCTTGTGGAGGTGAACATGGTAAAGCTGGCCTCAGGTTCCCACTGATCCATTCAGTCAGTTCTCCGTTGATTTTTTATCAAAATTTGAAATTAAATTTTTTAAGAAAATAGTTTTATCCCTTTAAAGTCCCTACTGTTAGTAGGTAAAACAAGATCTTGAAAGGCTTTTACTGTATCTGAATACTTCTCAAAAGATGTGACATGTACCTTGGCCCAGGGAAACACAGCCCTTAACCCACACCTGTTGAAAACAGTGCAGTTTGTTTCATCTCTGTCTGCAGTCACCTTCATACGTATCACATACCCACACCTCACATTAGTGATTTAAAGAGTGTGGCTCAAAGTTTCCAAGTCAGAGTAAACGAAACGATTTTTCAAGTGTTCTCTCCTGCATCAGGTTTGCAGTAAAAATGAAGAAATGAATTCCTGTCCTGCATGTTTGAAATTTCAGCCCTGGTTACACAGCTGGGGTCAGGTTTGGCACAAGCAGTAATTGGATGTCTTCATGGGCATTGCTCAGGATGCACTGTGGAGCTCTTCTGGAATAAACTGCATTGCAATGTATATTTTAATACCTTTACCTTTCAGTTAGGTATTGAAAACAATATATCACGTTGAAAGGCAATAAAAACCTTTGTGTAAATATGCCCTAGAGGTAGGTTGATTGAACGATATATTTTTTTTTTAAATTCCTGGTGTCTTGTGAGAAAAGACTTTGTTGGAGAGGTGGTGCACTGCTGGATTTTATAACAAGGTTCCAACAGAACTCTAACGAAGAAATAAGCATGGACTGGGTTCTTTGGGGGTTTTTTTGGGTTTTGGTTTTTTTTTGTTGTTGTTTTTTTGTTGTTGTTTTTTTGGGGGAGGTGTTCTTTTTTGTTTGTTTGTTTTGTTTTTTGTTTCAATTCAACTCAGGTTCTGTCTTTCAACTGCACAGTTTCTTGTAAGAGTTTTATATAAAGATTCCTGACCAATTCATGTCAGCTTTTACAAATGTCTCTTTGCTAATGCCCAGCATCTTTCAAACCATTGTCACCAGTGTGTGCAATGTTTGTGACAAACTCCCATCCTTATTCTATAAACCCAGAATTTCAGCACACTCTTCAAATATTGATTATGGATTGATTACCAGCACTGTGGTTTTGCTCATTTTATACCAGTCTAATTACTGAAAAATTATGGCCATAGAGACAACATGAATTTTGCCTGCTTTTTTCTCTAATATAATAGTGTTTCTAGAAAGTGCCTGGCTCTGGACTAAGGTTGTGGTCAGCAGGGATAGAAGAGTAGAGGGATCTCATCAGCATCATCTGCAGTGCTCTGGTTTCCCATTAGCCAGTGAGATGCTGGGCCCCCAAGTGAAAAGGGAAGAAAAAAGAAACTGGTCTTGAGCTCTGGACATTTTGTACTTACATGTTGATTATAAGGACCTGCAGCATAAAAAAAAATTCATATGCTAAATCTAAAACTGTAGAGAAGCCAAGTCTCAGAGTTAAAAACCAAGAAATCATCCAGTCTTCCTGTAATCATAAAAATCTCTCTAAAAATAATGAGATTATATTAAAATTTCAGTTGGGTTCTTGGTTTCGAGCCCTTAGGGTGTACTTGAGCCATGCAGCCAAACTGTTCCCTGTAACCCTGAAGGCTAACAGATACCAGAATAAAACAAAATAAAAATGAGAGCTGAGCCACAGCATTACTCATGTCTTTACAAACTCAGACTTTACAAAAAAAGCCCACAAGTACCCAAAGGCTGAGGACAAACTTAAACACTTGGCAGTGTCATTACTGCAAGTATAAGAGAAGCAGAGAGTGAAGTTGTCTAGAAATTGATGGTGAAATTAGGTTGTCTGGACTGAAATGTGCAAGAAGAAAACCAAGGGCATTATTAATGTTAAGAAAACGAGTCTCCTGCAAATTCTTACTTTTTTTTTTTGTCCTTAAATATATGGTTTAAGGTGCCATTTGGAACTTAGGAAAGAAAACTTATTTTATTTTTGAAGATACATTCTTTTCAACTTGACAATATCCTTTTCGATAATTCAATGAGATCAGTGAGAAATAAAAAAAGGAGCTGTAGTGAGTCAACTTTGCAGCTTGGCAGTGAGTGAGTGGCACTGCAGCCTTACCACAGGTAGTATAAGGGAGAAAGAAAGATCAGGGCAGAGAGCCTGAAAATTAATAAACCAGCTGAAAATTTCTTTAGTGACAGACTTATGGAGCAAAGAGAGACATATTATCTCTTTCTCATTTTGCATGATCAAATTATGCCTTGAAAGTAGCTGGAAAAAAAATTCATCATGTAGAGTATTGTATTTGCCTCTTGGACTTACTTTAATTTTTCTTTGGCAAATTTTCCTGTGGGAAAAATAGGCACCAAACTTCATTTGACCCATGTTCTACTTGGGTTTCTTTTCTGTTCTAAATGTGTCCTTTCTACTTTCTTCTTCGTAAAATAAGGGAAGGGCAAACAGCACATGACCTCAGTCATTGGTATGAAATGTGGCAGGATAAGCAATGGTACTAAAACAAGAAGCTCCCTCTTTTGCCCTTCCAGGCACCGGAAAAAGCTCACATCTTCATGCAAACCTTATATTTTAGGATTATCTCTGATTGGGATGTACCAGACTTAGAGGGTTTATCGGCAGATTCTCAGAATTCACTAAACTGATCAAACAGGAGGCTTTCACCAGCAAATCCTTGTCTCCTGGGCCCATCTCTAGTCACACACAGAAAGAGGGTGGAAAAAATAAGAAGCCTCTTCCCTCCTCTTGCCAAACATGGATCAGTATGGGAACTTGAACCCACCAGCTGACAGAAGTAGGAACTTTGCTCTGAATCTTTGATTCACAGAAAAAAACCCTTTGGTTTTGTGTTGTTTCCCACTCCAGGGAAGGTTTATAGGGCTGTCAGATACTGGCTGATCCCATAAGTCCTGCCAACATGGAGGTATTTTTGGTTAATGCTGGAGCTTCCCACCGTAAATACTTAATAGCTTTCCTGCTGACATTTTGCATCAGAGCTGGGGGCTGGAGCTGGCTTCCCTGGTCCTAAGGAAATGAGAAAACTGCTTTTCTGTGACAGACAGTGTTTCTGTGGCTCACTCTGCAGTGGAGGACACGCTCTCCACACTGCTTGCCCACAAACAGAACCTGGAAGGACTTGAAATGACCGGCTCAGGCACGGCGATGACTCGCCACGGGGTGATGGTGCTGCTGAAATCCACCTGCCAGTTAGGGATGTCATCAGCACTTCGGTTTGGGGAAGACCCTCACGTGGTTTGCACCCACTGATGACTCCAGGACTTGGAAATGCAGGCAGGAGGCACATGGGGGCTAAAGTCATCTTGAGTAATGAACTGATGGAAACAGAAATATGGAGTCATGTCTCCAAATGAGTTCAGATCTTCCCTTTGTCTTTCACTGTGGTCACTGATTTGTTAGAAAGCATGGCTGGAACAGCGCTTGCTGACATTATCAGCAATTTAAAATAAACTTGGCTTTTTCTGGGAATAATTGCAGGTGCTTTCTTTAAAGCAGGATGGAGAAGCAGTGTCCATAGTGGGAATGACAGCGTGCTCAGCAGGGTGAAAGGCTCTAGTGTGTCCCACCCTGTTTCCCCTGGCATGATGTCAGGCATTACACTGGCAGGGATGAGAACAACCCAAGGGATTTCAAGGGATAGAAAACCCCATCTTGAAGGAATAAGCCAATAGTTAAGTAATAAGGGTTAGCACAAAGCTTTCCCAGGGCTGGTGTACTCTGTTACAGCCCTATGGCAATGCTCTTACACCTTCCTCTAGCAGACATAAACCAGTGTCACGGGCATTGCACAGCACTTGCTGGACTAGATCCACCTTTTTGATGGATATTTTATTTATTGAGCACCAGAAAATCTGTTGAGAAGGCAGAAAGGGAAAAGAGGGAGATCATCAGCTGGTATAAAGCAGAACAACTCTATTAGCATCAATGGCACGCAGCTGGCACCAGCTGAGGCACTTCTTTGGCTTTTCCCTGCAGAGCTGCAGTGTGTTGCTTGTCTGAGAGCCAGCAGGACATGGAAACCCCTGTCATGTTGTGTGTATGAGACAATGTCTCATCTGTGTGCAAGGGGCCATTGCTTGGGTGGGCGCACAATGGTCCCAGTGCACCCTTGCAGCCAGGAAGCCTCTGAATTGCTGATCCTGAGACATCAGGAGAGTGAATCAGGGGAATAATATCTCCATATTTTCTCTTTTTTTTTTTTTTTTTATGCTTTTCACACAGGCACTTGTTACAAGCTGGGAGGCATTTTGCTAGAACTGCCCTTTGGTCTGACCCAGTGTGGTGGGTCTTCTCATCTAGGATTGATGGGTCTGTAATTTCCACAGTAGGCAGACAAAAGAGCACTGAACCCACTTTATCTCTCCTGCTCAGTTTTAACTTCTGTGGCTGAGTGTGTGTAACCAGTACAGCAGCTCCCCTTGCAGGGCGGGTGCGCATTGAGGTGATCTCCATTCAGGCAAGAGGAAAAACCCTTTGCAGAGTTGCTCATGGCATGTAGCATTTAGAGATAAACATGAAAAAAGAAGGGTTGAAAACCTGCAGAGTATGAGCTTATGGTTGTGCTTGTGCAGTTAAATGATTAGAAACCCAGGCTGAGATTTTTGTGGCTGACAAGCAACAGCATCTCAAGGGGCTGTTTCCAAGCCTGGCCGTGGTGTCGGGAGTCTCGAGCAGGGCACGCAGAGCTGGGCTGGCAGCCGCCAGCATATTTGATGTGATGCCTCTGAGAAGCAGACAGTAGGAAAGTTTAAATGTGGGGTTGGTTGTTAATGCTCCTTTGGAGCCCCAGCTGGAGCACGGTGGGTCCATGCAGGCAGCGTGGGTTGTGCCAGCCCAGCTGGGGGGGAGTGGAAGGTTGTCCATGCTGCAGTAATATCCATAATCTTGGAGTCAGAGAAAATGTTGGGACCTAAAGCAATCTGCCTCATGCCTGGCACTTTTCCCTGGTGCTCTTCACATTCTTCCCCATGTTGCCTTAGGGTTGATACAGGAGGAGCAGTGTCAGCCCAGGAAAAGGTGGCTCCCTGACCCCAGATCCTGCTGCAGCCGGTGCTGTGACTTTGCCTGTGGCAGACTGGGGTGGCTGATGGGCAAATCTTGTTTATTGTGTCCGTGGCCTGAACCAAGGATGCTCCATGCAGCTCCTCTTTTCTCATTTCCTCAGCTGCTGCTCCTGGCATCTGCCCTCTTCTTATGTTTTATGTCACCTGGGATCAGCTGTATAAAAGGACAAGATAGTCTGAAAGCATCATTGTTGGTGATTCAGAGCTTGGTGTGAGGTGATTTTTCCTCCTGCACAACAGTTCTTTTTCTAATTCAAAACTAGCTTAGATATCTCTGCAGTTGCTCTGCTGATGATACACAAGAGGGACCAAATGCACTCTTGCTTAGTTGGACTGACTATTCAAAGAGAATGGTGGTAAAAACCAACACATCCCAATTTATTTATTTTCTTTTATTTTTCTCACCCTGCAGATGTTATTCAGGATGCAAAGAATGAGCAGGTCAGTAGAATAAGAAGATATTTTTACAGATGCTTTTTTCAGAGCTGCGCTTGAAGTGTTTTGTTTGGATTTTTAAATGTCAAGGCAGTCCTACTGTTTAATTGAGATTTAAATATGAAATAGGTTCCCAAACAGGCACAGACTGTGCAAAGTCATGTCCAATATTAAACCTGGCACTTGGTTACCTCTGGCCTTCCATTTAAACAGCTCAAAATTGAGCATGTGTAGAATTTGGAAGGGTTGCATTTAAGGGATGCCTGCATTCCCTCATCTTCTCTCTTTGTTAACTACTTAATTGTTTTTCTTGCCTTCTTACCTATTCATAAGTGAGAACTGCTCTGTGTCTGATGCAGGTAATTTCTCATTGTAGTGTGCTTCCAAATTGACATTTATAAATTAAGCAGCGCTGTGACATCCCAGAGAGCACCACTGTGGCACAATTAGGAATGTAATTGCATGGAGTCACCTGGGAGGCAGCTGGGATGGGGAAGGCATCACAGATATTAGAGATGGGGGTGACTGAGGCAGCACCCATGTGCAGGAAACTGGTCCAGACGATTCCATTAAAATTGTACTCACCACTTTACCCTGGGGACAGAGGGTGGAAAAGGCATTTGAGAGCCAAGTGCAGAGTCTGCTTTCACTGAACTCAGATGGATTTTCTCTTTAACTTCACCCCAAGCAACATATTAATTCCTAATGTAGAAATTGTAATGCCTTATGCTAGGTATGGAAAAAAACACAGGAGAGAGCAATTAATTTCTCTCCTCCTGCCTGCTGAGACCTGTTACAGGTTCGTGGGTTCCCTCAAGACCCATGGCACCACCTCATCTCCTCCCAGGTGGGATGGTGTCCCAGAAAACGCTGCATAGGACTGAGCTTTCAGGTAGAACCAAGCCAGATACGAGCTTGGAGGACTTGGCAGGGAAAACCATATGCTCCCTAAGCTCTCTGGAGTTGTGTTTACTTCTGCTTTGATCACATGGTTTGGCTTGTAGCCTCCTTTCAGATGTGATTATCATCCTAATTGGCCCTAATGAGAACTACACATGCAGAGGAAAGGGGATGATGAGTGTTCCACCCCCAATCTTTTTCTATCTCCAAATTACAAGTAATAGGAAAAAAGATGTGTCTCTTTTTATGTGTATGTATATATATATGTGTGTATATATATATTATATATATATATATCTCCATCCTCTTCAGTGCTGTTGCTTTCATCATAACTTTCAGCCCCTGAATGGGGGGGAATGTTAATCCCATGTTTAACATGGGATTTTTTTAGCTTCTTTGGTCATACAAGTTTGAAAATAAATTATGGGGGATACTGGGTGAAATTTTTCCTCTCCTGAATTGCAGTTAAGACTAAGCAGGCAACTCTAGATGCATCAAGCATCCTGCTGGTGCCTGCGCCAGTGTCACCCTTGTGCTACCAGCACTCATCAGTCCTGCCCTGGGAAGAGCAAACCTACTGTGTGAAGCTGCCCATGTGTTTGCAGCTCCCTGGCAGAGCTGCTGTTCACGAGGGACCTATCTCAGTTCCTGCTCATGAGCTTTGCAGCACGTGACTGGGTTGAATCTATGAAATTTGTTTCTTGCTGGGTAAGCAAATTGTGGTAACGTGCCAGGGACTGCTGACACTGTCCACGTTTGGATGAGTGACCTCCAGGAGAAGGGGCCCTCAGCAGCTTTGTGGTTAACATGTTAATGGCATGCTATCAGGGAACATTTTTCTCAGGAACAAATACCCAGAAAAACCCATGTCTTCACTGCTTCTCTGGTTAGAATTGGCACTACATGGTTGCTAGGTGTGCTGGAGGCTGTCCAGGGTCAGGTGAGGAAGAAGAGGTTTCCTTGGAGCTGCTGAGGTCCGCTTTTATCACTGGGAAGGGAAAAAACTGCTTGCATGATTTTACCTCCTCTGTTTCAGCTGAGCTGGATAAATGGCACTCTGGATCGTTTATTAGTCCAGGCTGTTGTGATTTGTTGGATGATGCTTGGAGGGATGCCTCTAGTTGATTGGAGTTGCATCCTGTCTTGGAGTTGGGATTAATGGGACACTGCACAGCCTGGGCTGTGCTGGAGCTGTCAGAATTGACCTTGAGCTGCCCTGCTATGCTGGGGGGAAATAAATTGCCATCCTTCATATTTAGTGGCCATTTTGGGAGCAGGGGTGTTCTCTAGGCATAGGTGACATATGGAAAAGCTGCAGAGACCATCCCTGATCCCACCTTTCACCGTGTGTGTGCACCAAGATGGGTAAGTGTGAAAATGGACATGGCAGAGCTCATCCTGGGGGAGAAGAGTGGACCTCCCTAAACAACATTCCTCATAAAAGCAGGAGTAGCAAGTGGGTAGCTTTCTAAGGGTTCCTTCCCATCCTTAGGGCAGCAAAATTCAGTCTGTTTCGTATTGCCAAGAAACTTTGAAAAGCTTTGAAATGACTCTGTCCTTTGCTGATGTGACTCAGCGTAGCATAAATCAGTATAGCTTCATCAGCACAGTAACTCAGATAAGTACCAGGAAAGGACCTGGCCCACAGATAACATGGAAATAATATAGAAAGCCAGGGATGAATAATTTCACAATATAGATGTAGTCATGGTAGTAGTAATAATAATAATATTTTCCCTAGTGGGAGAAAAATAAAACTTTCATGGTTGTTGTGCCTGGAGCTCTTAAATATGGATGAGACAGATGAAATGCAGCTTCTCCTATTACACAGAAATGAATAAACAGTAATTCTCAATCACTATATGCATCTCAGTCTTAAAAAACCCACAAAGACAAGTTAAATATGAACACCTGCTAACATTCGTGCGTGCCACTCCAAGGCTTTTGTCAACAAAGAGAAAAGGTCTGCTTCTTTGTAAAGATTCTGACGGCAGCTCAACCAAAGGGTATTTACCCTGCTAAAGTTAGAAAAATAAGTTCAATGCCAAACATGGGGGTCCAGTAAACAAGTTTACTGCTTGACTCACTGGGTTGATGATTCTGCTCATTTACTGCAGCTTCAGCAGTGTGTGATGTAGAAAGCAGGAAACACTTCTGCAATTTCAAATTTTCACGGCAAGATGGGGGGGAAATGATGCCAGCCTTTTAGTGAATCTCTTTTCTGGGGAAGAAGTAAGCTTTAGGCCTATCACTGATGATAAAGTATGGGGACAGCAGCCTGTGATACAGAAGGAGGGCTAAAGCAAAAGATGTAGGGATTAGAGACTCTGTGTGATCTAGCAGCATGTGAAGACGGTCTCCCAGTTCAGTAATGGGTGATGGACTGGGGAGACCTGGGGTTAATCTGCTTTATAACCTTCCTTGCCCTAGTTCCCACGTATCATACATGTGACAGCACTGCCTAATCCCATGAAGGTGTTGTAAGGATAATGCATGAGAAATTGTGAGGGTTTGGGCAATTCTAGCTCAAGGGATGCAAAGGCAAATTGATATATGCCATTTAAACCTTGGGATGTGAGCTTTAGTTTAACTAGCTGTTTTGATCCCACAAGGAAGAGATTACTGTTATATGCAGTGGCAATAAAAGGCCCATCACTTAGAGCAAAAATAAAGGAAGACAGGGGCTCTGTTTATTCCACAGAGATCAGTCCAAGAAGATCACAGAGACCGTTTCCTCCATGTATTTTTGATGCAGCTTTCAAAACTGTGTTTTCCCTGGACATCTTGCAGTAATTCTCTGCTAATTTAATTCCTCTGAAGTCAGAGGTTGTCTTTATTACTACATATCTGATGTACTACTAGATGACTGGGTTGCTTAGGTGAAAATGCAGTTGTTGGAATTAGACAGTAATTTACATGCACTTTTCCTTGTTTTTTGCCATGACTTAAACCTAAGGAAGTTCTTGTCTGTCTCGGTGATTGCTTCACTATCCCTGCATTTTGCATTTATGCCTATGAGCTGCTGTTTGCTGCTGCTCCACTGCATTAATTGACCCTAAGAACAGCTGTACTGGGTCAGACCAAAAATACAGCTCATGCAGTGCCCCCTCCCTGCAGACAGTGTCTGGGGAGGAATGTATAGGTCAGCATTTAGCAATAATATATATTATAATACCATGGGTACTCCCCTAGCGTTCTATGAGATGTGTGCAGGCATTTTATGACACTCAAATGGTGCCTTTGGTGGTCTGGGGTGAATTTTATAACCAGTATTTATCTAGTTGTTTTCAGAATCCTTGTTAATGGCCACTGTGTTCTATGGAAAGAAGCTGGGTGAAGTGTTTTGAAGTTGATTCTTGCTACCCTCATGTAGTGTCACCTCATCCTTGCCTTAGAAGGGACAGTGACCACCTTCCCTGCTCCACTCAGAGCTGTATTCTGCCCCCCTCAGTTTTCCCTTCCAGGCTGCAAAGTTGCAGTTGATTCAGTAATTCCTCATAATGGGGTTGTTTCATAATTTTGATCATCACTGTCACCCTCTCTGGTGCCATATCCTGAGGCGAGAAGGATCTCAACAACACAAAGCCTTCAGGCTGTGACAAACTGCTTTCTTAGTGACCCTTAGCACTGGATATTAAATAGATTTACCATGTATTCCTTGCTGTTTTCTGCCTTTTAACCAGTTCTTTGTTCTTGCAAGAAGTTTCTCCTATCCACTGGCAGCTCATCTGCTCAGACATCCTGCGTTGAGACACCCCATTGAAATCTAAATAAACCATGTCAAGAGCATTATCTGCATAGTTGTTGACTCTTCCAGAGTATTCCAGTGCATTTGTGAAGCCTGGATTTCCTTCTCTAAAGCCTCAATCTATCAGATTGTTCAAAGTGTTCAATAATTCTATCTTTGGTGAGAGGGATATGCTTCAGTATAGTTTTTATGGACTTGCTGATGTCAGTTTTGCTAATCCACTTCATAACTCCTGAATTGCTCCTTTGCATCCCTTTTCTAAAGCTACATCATGTTAGCTGCCTTCTAAACTTTGGGTACCCATAAACCTTTAAGAGGAAGACTCCAGCCTGTGTTTGGTTTCATGCCCACGTTCCCCTAGAGTGGGGTCAGTTGGGTCAGTCCAATCTATAACCCCTTCTACCAACCTTGTAAAGAAGGTTTCCAGTGTAAGAACCTTCCCAAACCTCCCTGCAATGATCATATATGACAAAAACCCTAGTTTTTTTGCCATAGTCATGTGGGTTTATTCATTCTGCTTCTGTACTTGGTGTCTTCCTGATCCATCAGTTATCTGACACATATCTGGCTTATCATATGTGCAAAATAAGTCTTTATTGAGTTCCCTGCCTGGTGCAACCATTCTTTATGTGCTTTTCCCCACCTTTTGAAGTTCTAATATTTTAGCCACCGGAACATGAAGTCCATTTTTTCTTCCTCATTTGGGCACACAATTTCTGGGTTTGAGGATGTTGTCTTCTCACACTTCTCACTTTCTCTTGCCCGGCTGCTTAGCCTGCCAGACTTCTCTGTTTCTAGAATTTCTTTATTTGAGGTACTTACTTGGTCTGTGTTTCCAGCATCAGTATTTTCAAACAGTGCTTATGCCTCCTGCAAGTTTTAGCTCTCCTGGTTCTGTCTCCCAGTACCTTCTCACTTCTCGTTTTAACAACTTCACTCATTTTTACAGGTATTTTTTTAAAATTACACGCAACACTGAAGATTTAACACAGTGTAGAAAGTAATACTTTCTTTCTTAAGAATTCTGGGTGTGGCTTGTGTCTACTGTGGGTTGAGAGTTTCTTGCCATGGAGAGTGAGGGGGAATCTAGTTCTTGCAGACTCCTTTTGCTGATTGTTTCTAGCACAAACCTCTAGTCATAGTTTAAAAACCATTCAGTATATTTGTGATTAAAACCCATTATGTGATATGGGGAAGCAGTTGGTTACTTGATGTATTTAAAATGTCTTTCACTAGAGTGTTATGGAAAGAAATTATCAAGCATCAAATTTAGAATGAACAAAGAAGAACGCTTTCTCATTTGTACTTTGTACTTCATTGGGCTTAATTCTGCAGGAGACTGAAATTTAAAGTGTAAGTGGGTTGGAGAAAATGAATTACAGAGATTAGTACAGGACAGGTAGCTAAGACATGATGGGTCAGTGTGACTGTCACCTGAACAGAGATCCCTCTCTTGGATCTCTGACTGCTGGAGGCTGGGGGTTAAAGAGGGTGGGAGGAAGTCCTGTGCTACATGAGCTCCATTTCTTACATTCTTTGTTAAAATTAAATTCCTACCCTGGAAGAAAGCGAAACTATTTGCCCCAAGGAAGTACCATGTTTTTTTCTACCATTCCAGCCATTTCATGTACATCCTTTTGACCTGTCATGTTTTAATGCACTCAACGGTTGTTTCTTCATGGTGAACCTGCCATATGATCATGTTGGGCAGAGATGCTGTCTCATTTGATTTATTCCTAAATTCCAGAGATCAACCTGTGCCCTTGCTGTCAGCATCGAGTGTCCAACCCATCCTCCCCTTCAAGTCCTTTCAATGAAAATAAACAGAAGCTCCCCAGGAAGCCAAATTTCTGGAATCTTTTCAGCTTTTTTTCTTTAATTAACTTTCGATCTGTTTTGAATACTCTGCAGCCCATCTCTTCAGTGGGCTGGTGTACCAACCAGAGCACATTTGCACCTGACACAACCTGTGGCAGGTTTTTCTGGCTGGACCACGCAGAGCTTGGCTCCTCAGCTTGCTGCCAGTGGTCTGTTGTTCGCACTATTTTTGGGAAATGGCTTTCAGGTAACCTTTGCAGTGCATTAGGAGAGATATTCCTGCAATCCCACTTGTTCCTTGTCACTCTGCCAGTGTTCTCCTGCAATCCTTTTGGGGTTCTTTAAGCTTCTGGAGTGCAGGTCACCTGGGAAGATAATATCCTGCTTTCTTTTTGTTCATGAAGTTAGGCAACAGCTTCCAAAGAAACACAGAAATTATTGCTGTCAGGTTTGAAGAGTTGTGTTCTCCTCTTCCCACCCTCAACAGCTCTTGGGCTATTTTATGGTGCCTCTCATCCCTGCTGTCCAAGGTCTGGGCTGGGTTATCTGGACCCACATGAAGGATGGGAAGCACAGTGGTGGCAGTGTCAATGTGTGTGTGTAGCATGTCAACCTGAGATGGAAATGAGTTCTGAGAAACTTCATTTTTAAAAATAGTGAGGGCACATGGCAGTCATCTCCTAGGAAACTCGCCATTGTATTATGAGACTATAATGTGCTGCGATTACATTTCAGATAAAGGGAATCAGCGTTGCTGTCAGATTGTTTCTACTGAAGTTTTCCAACACAGAAGGACATCCCTATGCAGCAGTTGGCTTTGGTTGGTGTATATGAGCTGGTTGAGGCACTGAGATGGCTCCCCCCGTGCTGTTGTTCGCTGGAGGATGGGAGGTGAAGGCTGAGGCACGAGTAGCCTGGCTCTGCATGAGTTTTACTGTGTGCCGGAGCTGTGGGCAGTCCCAGTCTGTCATGGCTCTGGTGAGTCAGATGAAGCTCAGGAGCAGCAGCTTGCCCTGGGAAATCTGTAGGACTTCAGTCTTCTTCTCCTTAACAACAGAGTTGGCAAATTCCTTAGGATTGTTTTCTATGAAGACTAAACCAGTTGCTATTAAAGCAGGAATCTGAAGACTTTATGAGCACTGTGTGTCTGTCTCACTGCTGATATCTTCCATGGATCATCTCAACAACATGGGCTATGTCTTCCATGGACCAGACTGAACTCTCTGGGTGGGGAGGTCCATCCTCCTTTCAGATGAAATGCAGGAAACACCAGCACCTTTTCTCTGCTGTGTTTCTCTAATGCGCTCAGCTGCTCCCATGCAGCTCTGCCAAGCTGAAAAGGCTCATTGCCTCGTTCACTGTCTTCTACCAGCACATGGGCAAGGCAGCAGAAGGCAGGGATAGCTCCCATCCTCAGGGGACAGGATTGCTGCAGGAGCCACTGGCCTTCTCTGCTGTTAAAAGCATGGGATGAGCTCAGAGGATCACTATTGCCAGGCCTCGTTGGCTCCCTGCTTCATCTGGATCCATGCTTAGGCTGGACAGGATTTGGATGGAAGCTGGTGCAGCTTCTGGTTCCTCACATCTTCCTGGGGAGTTTCATTTTTGCCAATCCCTATGTAACTCCATGACAGCAAAAGATGTGCTCTCAGAGAGTATGGAGGCTCATGTGGAGGCTTTATGGGAGGAAAGGTATGCTGGTGCTGAACCTATTTGGCAAGAAAGCTCAGTAGTCTCCACACAGCATCATAAAAACGGAGCCATGGAGAAATTCCTCGTCAGCAGAAGCTGAAAGGGAACCCCTTTTTGCCCTGAGTTTTCATGAGAATGACTGAGGGTGGCACATGTGGAAAGTGTGTGGCAATTCTCTTTGCAGAAGTATTTGTGAGTTGCGAAGGCCCTGGTAACTTTGTGTGTGGTGACAGTGAAATAATCTTGCCAGAGTGTTTATTTTCAAGCTTGCTGGTTGCTAGGCAAACCAGTTTGCTGTGTTTCTTACTGTACCTCAGCTCAGACATGAAGCCGCATGTGGATACATGAGCGAAGAGGCTGGGCAGTAGAAAAACAAACACTCTTCCTACTGTTTTGAGAGGTGGCCATTGGGAGTAAAGCTGCAGATGGAGCTCAGAATATCCTGCAGTGCCTTTTCCTACCGGAGCTGAGTTCTGAGCTGTAAAGCAATTTATTTGTATTCCACCGTACTGAATTCTTTCTCTCTCTCTTTTTTTTTCTTTAATTCTGATCGGCAACTTGGAGTGGGCAAGGATACAAAACGCACATCATTTTTAGTCCAAATATTTTTAATGGATATGCAGGACTGGCTGAGACAACAGGATGAGAACAAGCCAATTAGAGTTTCAGAGAGGCACAGAAGGGCTCTTAGACAATGGGAGCTGTTCAGCTGTGCTTGTGACAGCTCTGAACCCTGTGGCCTCCTCTTTTGGTGGCTGCTCATCACATTCATAGAGGTGCTTCCTGACTGGGGCTCTACATTGGATCTGAAGCATTAAAGCGGAAAAGGCAGATCCTAGGAGATGTGCAGTGGTTTCATGGTGCAGTTATCTAATCTAAATTTGCCTGTAGAATAGGCAGGAACCATGCTGTGATCATCTGCTCTAATATCTGGGCATCTCAGGTGATCTCTGTGACCAAAGTCATGCAGCAAATGGAACAGGGTTGGTTGACAGGGTTAGGAATCCTACAGCCACATAGTGTGCTGCCATTAATTTTGGGTGGGATATAAGCATCTGTTGGAGATGCTTTTCAAAGTACAATAGGAATGTGCACTTTCAGATTATGTAAAGCTCCCAGCTTTTAAGTCATTAAAATTAAATAAGAAGAATCATAGAGCTGTTAAAGTTGGAAAAGACCTCCAAGACCACTGAGTCCAACTCAGTTAATGCTGCCATCTTCACCAGCAAACCATGTCCCCAGGTGCCACATCAGTCCATGTAGTTCCCATTCCTCAAATCCCTCGTCTCAGCAGTGCAGTTCATGAAAGGCAGAGCTGGTGTTTGAAAATCACAGCTCAGGTCATACAATCTTTTGCCTGTGATCACTGGGGAAGGCTACCAGAACTGACACTGTGGCTTTATTTTGTAAAGATAGAAATACCACTTGAATGAATGAGGTGCTGTGTTGACTTTTGCATCTTGGATTTGTGAAGTTCCAGATGCCTTTAGGTGAAGCTGCTGGCTAAATGGGAGTTTCCCATGGTTTAGTCACAACTGCAAAGTTATTTGATCTTTAGGCAGTGGCTAGTTCCACCTTCATCACAGCCCTCTGTAGAAGGAATGTAGGAATTGTTGGAAGCAAAACTACAGTGTCTGCACTTGCTTTGCTTTGCTAGGTGCAAGATCATCTACTTGTTCCATAATTGATTCAGCCTCTTGGAGAATGCCACAGTGTGCCAGATCTTTTCTTGAGTTTCCATGCGGAGAAAGAAGAAGAACCATGCTTTTTCAAATTGGTGTAATCTTCTTTACATGGCCAGATAAGATCTCCAGAAATAATAGACCCTGCATATGTCAGTGTTGGAATAGGGAAATGCTTTGAAAAAAAAATTATGGAGATCACTTATGCCTCTAGAAAGGTTTGAGATCATTATTAGAATAAAAAAGGTTATTTTCTTGTGAGAATGCTGCCATCAGATAAATCCTGGGAGACAAGGAGCTCCTTTTGACTCATAAGATGAAAGTGGAAAAAAGGTACTTATATATTCACTTTGGAAAGGAAGTGATCATCAGTGGGGAAAAAAACCTGCTTAACAGCTCATTTGTGAAGTGTATAATGGAAGGAAGATCTCAGCACAGACAACTGTATTTCGTTTGATTCTTGATAGCTTTACTGTGACTGCCACAGAGGACGTAATGTAAATGTAATAGGCCTTTAAAGACAATACTTCCCTTTCTAATAGGGGTCAGGATTAATCAGAAAGGAGCAAACAGTTCAGGAAAGAAGATGACTGTAATAACAAACATGACTGGGGATCTGAGCTGGGCCAGTTTCCCTTTTTAGCATCCATGCATCACTGTCTCAGAACAGACTGCATAGCATCCTATCAAATTAGCATGCACCAGGCAGCTCAAACAAATTAGTTCATCTCAGAAAGCGAAGAGGTTCTTCAGAAACTTTCCTTTTTGGCTTAATTTCTGTGCTTTGTGTGGTTCATTCATCTTTGAACACAAGTTTTATGGCACTGAAGCCTGCGTGCTCTGCACCTGATGGCTTTTCTTGCCTGGAAGTCTCCTTGATTGTGTGTTTTGGTGCCTTCACCCTGATGGTGTGTGAGTTGGAGTGACAAGAAGTGCTGGTGGTGTGTGCCGTGCCCTGCTGTGACCTTGGAATTCATCCTGGAGTAAAGAACTAATTCCAGTTACAGAATGGTTCACATCGTCTCCAGGGATTTTTTCCTTGGGTGAAAATGATTGCTACCCTCTAAGGGGGTTGTTGCCTTCTGGTGACAGTGGTCCAGGGTTGTGGAGGAAACCACCTTGACTATACTGTCAGAAATTCATGCTTTGTGATGTGCAACCTTAAATTGGTGTTTTCAGGCTTCATAGAAGTCTCTTTCCTCTAAGTAGCTTTCCTGTAAGTAGCTGACATGGATTTCCAATCTTAATCCTAGTTCTTTTAGTGGGTGGGCTCTTTTTTTTTACTGAGCTTATTAAATATTGAGCAGCTAAACTAGAAGAAATTATAAGCCTCAAATGGGCATTAAAATTCTTGCAGCTGACTGTACAAAACTGTAAAAACACTAAGCTGTTGTAACTGTAGATAACAGTACCCCCAAAAAATAGAAGTTAAATCCAAATAAATAGAAAAACTCTTGGTGACTATGCAAGATCAAAGCTTTGTGCTGCTCATTCAGTCACAGACTGAAATGGTGAGCGGAAACCAAACTGGGGAAAGAAGAAGGAGGGGAAAGAAGAAGCTCTGCCTGGAGTGTGATATTGTTGGGTGTCTCTGTTATAGTCATGGCTGTAAGTCCCAGCAGAGATCTGGGTATTGATGGGGTTACTTCCTCCCAAATGTTTTGTTAAAGGGGAAGCAGCAGAATGATTGGAAAGATAAGTCTGGAGTTGGGGATGTGCTGCCCATCCCGGGGCATAGCGACTCCCAGGGTTCTCTCACGCTGTGGCTGCTCATTGCAAGTCACAAAGGGGTTTTAAGATACCTCCTAACTTGGACAAAATGCTGAGGGAGTGGGCACAGAGAAAGGTGTCAGTGCTCCAGAAAGAAGCTTCTTGCTACAGGAACACCCAGCAAAAAATATCTGTGCCTCTTGCCGTTGTTGGAGTGTCCATCAGGACAAAGCAACAGCACTTTGGCGTAGTGGGAAGTGCTGTTCATCATCTGTAATGGGTAAACAGCAGCCCCAGCCTGCGGCATCAGGCACCTCCATGGGATCATCACTGTGGCCAGGGATCGGGATCAGCCCTGGAGAGGGGAACCAGGGTCAGACACAGCCCAGGGCCGGGCCATGTCTGGTGTTAGAGCAGGCACTCATGGGGCCCCAGGGTAGGAAACGGCATTTTCAGTTGTGGCTGGGAGGCTCAGTGGAAGTTAAATGAGTAGGGAGGCTAAAAATACCAGTGTTAATACAGTGATCCCAGTTTTTGTGTTCTTGCCCAGGCAGAGGAAGCATTGCCATAGAAGGGGCTGCAGGGTTGAAACTGTGTGTTTGATGAATGAAAATAGCTAGAAAAAGTATTTGTGCTCTAAAGAATAGATGGCTGCAACTAGATTAGTCAGCTTTTCTCATGAATTTATATTTGGTTCTTGGGACTATGTGGGGAATTTGGTTTCTATACCATGTGTAGCACTGTCCCAAAGTCCTTTCCGTTTCCTGTTGGCTGGTTAAAAACCCCCTCCACGCTTCGGTGTTGTTAACTTTGCATTCAGACATCACTGAGCTATTGAAAGTTAAATTGTAAATTCATTTTCATGCAGCTGTCAGAACACTGATGGACATGACTTTGGAAAGAAAATGTTAATTTCCGTCTTCTGTTTGGGTTTATGTTGGGACGCACCTGGATCATGTGTGAGGAGAGTGAGAAGGTGTTTACAAAAAAAACTGAGTAGAAAATTAAAAAAAAAACAACAAAAGAGAGAACATGAGTTGTGCAGAAAAATGGCTTAGTAGAGAAGTGGTCTGCAGGAACAGAACCTTCCTGGTGTGTGCTGGTTACACAGAGCCTGAGCTCATCCCACAGTTAACTCCTTGAGGCCCATGGAGAAAGCTGTGAAAATGCTAATGAAGACTTTTTTCCCTACATACTGCCTCTGTTTGTGGTGCAGTCCAAAGTCACCTTTCTTTGGGGAGTCAAGGAGCAGAATTTAAGTGTGGTTGCCAAAGCCACACTATGAAAATGACCTTTAGTTTGGTTGGTTTCACTTTGATTCAGTCAATCTCCTGTCTCAGGGGGGTTGGACTTGGTATATTTTCCAGATGTTGAGTGTTCACTACTTTTTTTCCCTGGTTTGGCTGGGGCAAAGTACAAATGGAAAGCCAACTGTATCATAATTAAGAACATTAGCTATGTGCAGCCTAGATGTGAAATCTGTTTCCTGGCTATGTCTGTTGACTTAGTGACAGAGCACCTGCTAATGCAGTGGAAAACTGCACAACAAGGAGGTTGAATGGAAAAAGTGAAGTTTTGTCCTTCCATCAGCTCTTTGTCTTCATTTTGTCAGTATTTTTGTCACAGCAATTTTTTTGTTGAATGAGAACAGATTTGCTGTCACAGTATATGCTGTTCACTGTATTTCAGAAATTAAGTGTTCATATTAAATTATAGTTCCAACAGAAGAAGGAAAAACTTACTTGTTCTTTATTTTGCTTTGATCTGCAGGACAGCCTAGCCTTGCAATCACTGCTTTCTCATAGAAAATCCAGTCTCTTTGGGTATGAATAATGTTCATACTCCAATGTTAATCTTGGAATTCTAATCTTTAAATCTAGATAAAACAAAAATAATGCATGAGAAATAATTTAAATGAATTAAAACTCTAAAAGATTGGCATCTCATAGGATACTGCATAGTCCAGGTGTGTGCAAAGGGGTGAGGAGTCAAAACATCTCAAGCACCCTCTAGAATTTGCTGTTATCTCAATGTCACTCATCAAGTCCTTTAACCTCTTTTTTTTTCCTTACGTTGTTCCTAATTCATATGGAAATTATCTAAATCATAAAATTATTCCATGCCTTAATTAGAAGTTTGAAAAGAGCAGTTCCTCCAGGGTAAATGCTAACATGGTGAAAACTTGCAAAAATAGGTTGTTGCTGCACATGGATTTTGGCAGCTAAAAGTGGTTTCATTTTGCAGAAGTTTCTTGCTTACCCATTTCCACCACTGTGCTACTTCCTCAAAGCCATGATACTTTTTCACTTGTTTGCTATGATCTGCAGGCAGGACAGGGAAAATTCCAGAAGGATTTTGAAGCTCCTCTTCAGAGAGGTGAAAACTTTGTCCGTGCGTGTGTTGGAAAGGTTGCAATTATCTCCTTCCCAGCTGAAGGGAATGGTGCATCCCAACCATTGCATACACATTTACAATCATAACTTTTAACTAGTTAACCTCTTTTCCCAATTAAAAAAAAAAAAAATCTGTACCACAGTGTGACTATTGTGGGGTTTTTTTCCTTTTTATCATGCAGCACTGCTTGGTGATGCTTAGTGGAAGCCATGGCCTTCTCATAAAAGTCCTGTCATGTTGATGGTGTAAAATGCAATATTTTCCAACCCCAAGGTTCTTTATAGAACTTGGCACACAATTAAATTTTAAACCTCAGTAAAGAATTGTAATTAATTCTGAGAGATAAATTGCTTCTTCATTAATATCATTATTTTAAAGGCAATGTTAATTCCTTTTTGGGAAAAAAAAGTCTTTAGCAAGCCTGCTACGCTGGTAGTTCTGGGGAACTTTTTTGAGGAGGTGGGGATTTGCTGTAGGATATATTGCTGTTAGCAAGAAAATGACTTGCTGTCTAGTATTTACCTATTCATGCCTGAGTCAAGAGAGGTTTAGTGGAGGCTGGACTGTGTCACTAAGGGTGCATGAATTCAGCTGTATGTTTGAAATTACGATAATTGCTTTCCCATCTTTTCAGTACTGGTTTTGACTCTTCCCTGACTCCAGCAGACTCCAGGAGAATCTCTGCTGCCTCTCCCTTGCTGGTGCTCCCTCCCACCATTTCTTTCTTCTTGCCCGATGTTGCTGAGTCCCTGTTTAGCACTCTCATCCCTGTCTTCATCTGATCCCTTCCTTCTCTTTCCTTCCAGCACTTCCCTTTACTTTCTTCTGTGCATTGACTTGTTGCTTTGCCCCCCTCCCTTGCTCTGCGAGCACTGGAGTGTGTCTAATGCACAGGATAGAGCAGACTGCCTCACTTCTGCCTCCTCGCATCTCCCTCCTGCCTTCCCAGCAGATCCACCCCAGCTCTCCCCCTCCCATTGCCCAGGAACTCTTCCCAGCATTAGCAATTTCATGCCATGGCCTCATACAAAAATCAATGTGAAAAAGCACCCTGTCGGTGCCCAGGGCTGACATGTGACCAAACACTTCAGCTGAGCTTCAGGTTATTTCATGCTTTAATGAGAAAGGTTGTTAAGGAGATAGGGAATAGGGTTGCATGAGTATCTCGGAGCTCCCCAAAAAATTTTCATTTAAATTCACAGAGGCTATTTCCAACCAGTGAAACCATATCTGTCCTGGTAAGTGGAGGAAAAAGTCCAGTGAAATGATGGAGCCAGCTGAAATAGAAGTGCTTTATTGTGTAGAGGGGAAATAAAGGGATTTCCATTATTTTGTTATCTGAGATCAGCAGTGAAACCTAGATTGGGATGGGAGCTCCCTGTGTTTTTATAATGTCATAAACACTGGAGAGCTGTGTGATCAGTAAACGACTGGTGTGAATATTGCAGCTTCTCACAGCATTTAACTGAAGGCAAGGAGCTTGTTCAAGACACAGCTGGAGTGAAGTGCAGTGTTGAAAGCTTAAGTAGACACGACTTAAGGGGTTCATGAAATATAGCTGGGAGCAGCTCTGTGAGTTTCTGGGTGCTCTGGTCTGCAACCAAAGCTGGTAAGCACCGAGAGGTCTTAGGGCTTTCCAGCAAAAGGGTTTTATTGAAGTTCTGGTCTGGCTGTCCCAAGCATGAGGGTTAGGATGAAAACCTTATTTGGTAAATTGAATGGCTAGGGCTGTCGATAACAGGAAAGCAAAAAACACAATTAAAAACTCTCTGGGTGGCTTATTTGTGCAAGCCATTTGGATCAGTTGTGTGGACCCTAAATTGGAGCCCGTGACGCTGTGACATGCTGTGGTGGATTATATACAAAGCAGAAAACAGTGGATCATTCTGCTACTCCAAGTGGCATAAATATAGCCATATTCTGTCCTTTTTAGTAAAAATGAGGTAAAACATTCTTGGTTCATAGGATCACTGCCCCATTAAGACAAGCTGTCAAACATCTGGTGTACAACAGCATGCAAAAGTCTTTTTTCATCCGTTCCTAAACTTCCTATCACTATTTCCCTATCTGCTGGCTCCAAAAACATTTCTGGGTAAACAGGTACTTTGTTTCCAGAGCAGCAGCCTCTTCCTTTTGCTTATCCACTTACTGGTTCATGTGGCTGTTTTGCAACTTGGGAGCTGTTGGTGAGGTCACAGCTGCCTGGTTGTGTCATCCAAGTGCATGATTTAAAAAGGACGAGCCTGCCCAGGAAAGGAAGTTCTTTTGTTTATCCACAAACATCTAGATAAGCAGCAGTTGTAGGGAATGAAAGCCAGAGAAAGTTGGTGGTAGCCATATGATGCTGTGACCAAACATTAGCCTTTTGAGAGCCAGCTGGAGCGTAGTTGGGTTTGCTCAGCACCCTCCTGAGCATTTATCGGAGTGAGCTACGTAGGAGAGCAGAATAATCTGCTGATGAGGGGAAATAATAAAGGAAATACTATTTTCATTTCTTATAAATAAAACACAAACCTTCAGCTGGTGGATCACAGAATCAAAGAAAGGTTTGGGTTGGCAGGAACTTTAAAGATCATATTGTTCCAACCCCCTGCCATGGGAAGGGGCATGGCAGGGGACACCTCCCACTAGACCAGCTTGCTCTACCTGATCCTTCAGTTGTCATTGGGTTAGACAAGTCCTTGGATCTGATCTCTCTTGGACAAAGTGGGTGCTTCAGGAGGAGGTTTTCTTGAATAGGAACAATGATTTGCTGTTCCTCATCAGGTCAATGCTCTCTCTTGCCCAGTTTCTTGCTGCTAAACCAGTAACAAGTTCTAGAACATAAGGATGGTCCTAATGTAACACAGCAAAGTCTGGCCAGAGTAGCAGTGTCTGAATGATGCTCAAATGCTCAAAAAACTCTGGGAACAGAAAAAATGTGTGTATAGCACTGACTGTAACATTTTCTTGGCCTCTTCTCAGTCAGGTCCAGAGGCTTGGGAGGAAGCACTGACAGTGCAAAAAATAGTACTCTGTTATGAAATTACTTAATGAAGGAGAGGCACTGCCCACTCTTGGCAATTAGTGACTGGCTGCTGTGATGATGTTTCTTTATTTGTGTAACCCTCTCTGGGGTAACCATAGGGAGGCTGCTACTAAGGCCAACGTTTGGACTTGTGATTTAATCTAGTTCTTCGGCTTTAGTGGTTACACACATCAGTTTGTGTTGTGGAATAACTCTGTATACATAGAGAAATTCTGATGCAGTCTGAGTCAGGGTTGATCCAACGGTGAGGAGAAGCTCTGGGCAGCCAGGGAGGACCAGAGTGGGGGCCCTGACCTCTTGTGGTGACTGAGGAACCAGGAGCATTCCTGGCACTGGTGTGTCACTTAGTCCTGGGGACTTTGTGTTGCTTTGTGAATTAAACCTCCAAAAGTCTCAGAAAGGGGAGAAGTACATCATTGGCCAAGTCAGCAGCCAGACTATGGCCCATGCCCCTGTGTACAGAAATGGTACTTTCTCATTTTCAAGCTCTGCTCATATCTCTGCTGGACTGTGATTTTTTTATTAAAATTGTTGTGTTTGGTAAGCCTTTAATGTTTTGCATGAGTGTGAATGTCTCCATATGTTTGTAAAGGCAAAGAAAGATGTTTGTAATGTCATTTCTGTGTTTAACAAGAGCAGCTTCCAAAGGACACCAGAAGAACTATATTCGATGGTTGTGTTTCACTTAACAGCTTTCAAAGGAAAAGCACCACTTTAAACCAGGGCTTTTCTTCTCTTCTTTCAGGGGTGCGTTCTCCGAAGTTGTTTTGGCTGAAGAGAGAGCGAGTGGGAAACTCTTTGCAGTCAAATGCATTCCCAAGAAGGCACTGAAGGGAAAGGAAAGCAGCATAGAGAATGAAATTGCAGTGCTGAGAAAGTGAGTACCCGACCTTCATTTCTGCCTCTTTGCTTCAGTTAGACTCTTGTATTTAAGGAACAGTGATTGACAGATGTGACTGACGAGTTGTTCAGCCCATCACAGGCAGACAAGATCACGCGAATTTAAATGGTGCTGAAACTGTTTTGAGAAATGCTCCTTTTCTTTTTTTATGAATGCAGCCAGATAACTGCAAAGTGGGAAAGAAGAGAAGTTAGGCTGGAGTAAGTCTGTAATGCCATAAAAAGACCTTATCCACTAAGAATGTCAGCAGTTGTGTCACAGGCTTTGAGGAGAGCAGGAGCAGGGTTATAATTTTTAAATGCTTAAAACAGTTTGTTTCCTAGTTGCTCTAAAATTATGACATGTTATGAATTGTCATAAGAGATGGTGTTAACCTGTGCCATGCAGACGAGTGGTACCTCTGTACTTCTGGAAGGGGGATGTGTTTTCTCCTTACTTTGGCTGGAATACATAGATACGAAAAAGCATTTCTCAATTGCTGTGAATTCATTGTAGTTATTAGAGGCTTGATCCTTACCTCTTCCTCATCTTATGCCCTGAAGGTGGGATTCATCTCACCTGACTTGAGACATTTGGATCTGAACTCAACACCCTTGACTTTCATTCTAGAAAATGAAAAGAGATTGGTTACTTTAGGATTGGTTCATGTAGTTGGTTTTAAACTTCTAAAAGTGTCTTTTCTTCTCACTGAGTTGAAGGTAGTGCAATTACATAGAACTAACTCCACATTGGACTGGAGCACTGATTCCTGCTGTACTTCTGTCCCAAGTGGGACTTCTTGCCCCAGTGCTTGGTCGTGTCAGAGCTGATGGCTGATCATCTGGGCACCGCGTGACAAAACGGATCCTAAAAACTTACTGGATGAACTAAAAGCTCAGACAGCCCAAGTCAAAGGAGCTGGTTCAAGGGCAAATTCAGTCATCTCAGTAGGCAGAGGGGATCCTTTTCAGCGGAGAGACATAAATGGGGACTCCAAATAGCTACAACTATTTGTAGCAGTGCCTTCCTATTGCTGGGCCTGCCTCGGGTCAGTACAATGTAAACCCAGTGATGAATGCAGCATGTTGTCTTGCTGTGTAGTGTTATTGAGAACCTATCATAAAACTCAACCATTGCCATCTCTGTAACCAGGCAATAGTGGCCCATAACCACAGCTTGAGAGTGTTTATGTTGATGGGTTTGTCCCCTGGTACTTGTGTGTGGTGTAAGAGCAGCAATATCCACGTGCAGGAAGAATTGCCTTGCATCAGCCTTGACCCTGAGCTGGTAGAGCAGAGAAATCATTTAGGTTATTTCTTGCTTCTGCATGGTGAAACGTTTCTGTTCCCTGCAAACAATTTCCTGAAAAACCAGGAGGCAGCACCCTGTGCTATTCCAGCTGCAAGGGCAGGAGAGTGAGTGGGCGGAAAATTCCTTAATTTCATGCAATTAGATCTATTCAATCTCTTGTCCTGTGCACGTTAAGGCCTTAAAAGAGAATGTCCCTTTTTTATCTCGTGCTGTCTTCTACTTAGCTGTTGCTAATACAAACTTTGCCTGTCATTGTCTTTATTCTGAAAATAGACATCCTTGCCTACAGATGCAGTTTTGAATTTGTATGTGCCACCAAGGAAACGTTTAGCAAATAACAATCTAGAGTCTGCCTACAGTTGAGGAGAAGGGATATCAACCTGTTTCTCTGTTCAATGAATTCACTGCTTCAAAAGCTGTCAGTAAAAATAGATTTGAGAGCAGTTGAATGGATCCTGAGCAGCTGCTGCTAAGCTCCATCTAAGTGCCCTTCTTTTGTTTCTTGTAGCTTAACACCGAGTGGGGATGGCTAGTTCTTGTGTTGTCTAATGAGTGGGTGGGACTCCAGAGCCCTGGGCTTCCCTGCAGAGCTGTGAGGTGCCACAGCGTTAATGTACCATGCCCTGAACCAACTCATCTGGAGGATATGCAGAGGATGCCTGGCAAGAGCAGTTGGTCCCTGTTCCCTGAGGGGAAGGTGTAGAGACACAGAGGATGGATGCAAAGCAAATATAAATATGAACATGGGTTGATCCTAATCTCCCTGTCTGGTTTTTCATTGTGTCTTTTGAGGGTGCTTCAACTCTGATGGGATGAAAGTCCCAAAGACACCCTGCCTAGCTAAAATGCAGGCAAACTCCTTAATTATCCTTCAGAGAAGGATCTTTTGTCTTACACTGGACTTTCTCCTCCTATCTTCAATCATTAGAATTTTGTTTTCTTCCTTACAAGCTCTGTGCTTTCTGGGAGACCTCCGCTAAGCGTTGTGAAATGCAGCAACTCTTCTTGAGTTCCCCAGTTGTATATCAGATTGGGGTCTGGTAGGAAATCCTGAATATACTCCCTACAGTCTCTGCCAGCTCTCAGGTGAGCTGCTCATGCCCCTGTGTAGGGTGAGCAGGTTTTTAGAAACATTCAGAGATTGTGCTGGCATATCCAGGATCAATACCCACAGTGTCCCATATACTTTGTACCCTCAGGAATTTCTGGTCAAGATTCATCTCCCTGCCAGTCCTGCCAAATCGTTCAGATCTGGCAGAGTCAATATGGGAGAGAATTTGAATGATTCTGTGTATTGAAGTAATATTTCAAGGAACATTTTTTTGCATTCAGGATTAAAAGTCTGAGCATGGAGTACTATAGGCAGTAGAGCCTGGTGATGAAAACATGAATCCAGTGAGCAGAAGCGTTGGGTCCCCTCTCACCACTGCTGCTTTCTTTTCTGTCACAAGGGTTATTTTCTGTCTCAATATTTTTATTGGCTGTGAAACAGCCTTTATTGGAAAGACTTTCGAGTAAACAATTTTACCTGCAGTTGCTTTCCTGCCCTCTCTTCTGTCAGCAGACCCAGGAGAGTGGGTGCGAGAGGGGAGGTTTCTGGGCCAGGCTCTTAGTGTGAAACCAAAACTTCTGTCAGTCCTTCTGTGTGTCTGAACTGAAAAGCTGTTGGGAGTATTAATCCAATATTCTGTGCAGGGTGAGGTCAGTGACCCCCATGTGAAGAACATGGAAGGTGGGAGATTTTATCTCTCTGTCTGTGGGCTTGGACGCTCTTGCTGCCAAAACAAAATGACACATTTTAGGAGCGATGTTCTGCGAACAGAGGAGCCGAGCTGCCAGCCAACTGATCTGCATGTTTGTGTGAGTGCCAGAGTGAATCATGCATACTCCATAATTCTATTTTTCCAGCCATGGCCAACAAATCTGTTCTTAAAAAAGAAAAAAGGCGGAAGAGCCGTTAAGTCAATATTTATGCCTAGCAACCTTAACAGGGTTCTTCCAATATGGACTCTCTTGTGTCCCGTGGAAATCCATGGCAACATTCCCTGAAGACTGGGATGGGTGGGGATGGAGTGGGAAGGAGCTCGCTGTGGAGTGATGTACTGGGAGAGGCTGAGTCTGCAGTTAATCCAGGAGCCTGGGCCTGACAAAGCATTTAAGCATGTGCCTAATTTCAGACAGTAATTAGTTACAGTGAAATTCGTGAGGAGGCTCCCCTTGCTCGGAGGCTTCAGAGCAGGGTGAGGGTCCCACTGGGCACCTGTGTTTGGTACTACATCAAGAGGGGAGTTTTCTTAATGTATTCAATTGAGACATTAAGACGTGGAAAACATGCTTAGAATGGCTTAGAATCTGTTTGAGGAGGCAAATAGGATCTCTAGAACTGGACTGTCACAGCTCCATTAGCTGGCTGTGGGGAACAACAGCACATAGTCACCTTTATGTGACACAGACTTTTTCTGACCTGACGTGTGGGGAGTTTCATAATCTGCTCTGAAAGCAACTGTGTTCTGGTTTTGAGCAGTAAGAGAAATGCAATCCTATCCATTGTTTGCTGTAGAATAGAGGAAATTTCTTCCACTTATGGTAATTGTGCAGGTGTGAACACGCTGAAAGAGGAATCGTCTGCTAGACAGGTTTGTGAAGGCAGTGCATGGTTTGAAGAGTTGGACTGCTGAGAAGCAGCAGTCTGAGGTTCTAGTTAAAGAGAAAAAAAAAGCTTGTAAGTCAGATGGAGAAAAACATGCTTGATTTGCTTGTGGGGTTGGTTTTGGTTTTTTTTTTCCCCTTGGCTACACCACAATTTATCACAAGAAACTCTCTGCTGCCTGGGTAATACCTGTGTAATCGTACAGACTCAGTGCTGAGTCAGAGCAAAGCAAGGGGAAGAACAATAAACTGTGTGTAGCACTGCACCCAGGTTTATTGATTGCTTAATGGCAGTAATGTGCACGTGTCTTGTTAAGCAATACTGTCTAGCTAGCAAATCATACTCTGCTTTAGCTAGTTTCTGCTGAACAGGGATTTTAAAAATAATTTCTAAATATTTAGGTGTCTCTTCCCTTCTCCCCCTCATCTTTGCTATCCTAGATCCTTTGGAAGAGGCACCGTTTAATTCCTTATTACAAATCACATCCTTGCCTTACTGAGGTCTGGGGCTATTTTTCCTGTTAAACAGAGTGAACTGTTCCTAGCAGGTCAGCTAAACTTCTGCCGGTGCTTTCCATCCCCGTTTCCTCAGGAGACAGGATGTTCAGGCAGTGATTCATGCACAGTCACTGCCTCACTCCTTACATGCCTGCACCTACAGCCAGGAGCTGCTGCTGGGATAAAGAACAGGGAGTGAGGAGGGGAGGTGTCCTCCTGCAAATCCTGGGAGGTCAGGGCTATACCCAACGTGAAACTAAACAAAAAACAGCAATGAAAGATTTTCCTAATGTGGGTGGAAGTGTGAGGGCGCCTGCTCTCCCATAAATCAGATGATGGTCAAAGGGGCCCCTTGCTCCATGCTAGGAGGCAGTGCTGTTCCTCATGTTAAAGAGAACAAGTGTGGAAGAATCACCCCTTCTCAAGATTTACATGAAGGTTGCAGGGGTAATTAAAAAATTGTACCTCTTTGCTCCTTTTCAGCGGCCCATTGACAAGCTCCCTGAAAAACCTCTCTGTCCCAGATTCTTATCTCTGTTATGCCCCATCCCTCCAGAGCTGACCCCATAGCCTCCAGGAAGACAAATCCAAATTTAGTTTTGAAACCCATTAGTTACCTCTTATTAAACTCTTCTGTGCAATTTAACTCGGAATCAGAGGCTAAATTAATTCTGAATAAAACTGGCCATGCAGAAGTGTAATATGCCCTAACATAAATTCTGGCATTTAATTAATTCAGATGAACATTCCTGAATGACTCTGTGGGACAGACCCATCTATTCAAGCCACAGTTGTCTTTGGGTCAAAAAATACAGCCCTTGCAGGCCTGGGTGGTCCCGTACGCCAGTTTCCCAGTCTGGAGGCTCTGCTGGTGCCCACTGCTATTCTCCTATGGTAATTGTTTTTCTGTCAGAGGTTACACAGCAGAGTACAGGGCCAGCTGAACTAAAGAGGAGACATTCAGATCCTGTGTTGGTAAGTGCTAATATAAAACTGATGGTAATTAGATGTGTAGCGCAAGTACAGAAAGCTGTGGGATTGACCTTTAAGGGGTTAATTACCTCTTTGCACCCCAGCAGTAAGAGCTCTTTTTTTCTGTCAAGAAATGGATGGATGGTTAGGAAATGAAAAAAACAAAAAAAAGCACTTGACATCTCTGTCTGTCAGGTATCATAATTTCTCTGGTGCTTTGCTTACTCCAGCAAACAGGCTTGCTGCTTTTTTATTTTTTTCCCCTGTTTTTCCTCCTCTGTGAATAATGGTAAGAAGATCGGCTGCCTCAGCAAGAATTGAAGAGACAGCTGGTTGTTGTATTAAGTACTCACTCTCAGAGAAAGCTTTTATGTAGATTTACTTGTAAAAACCTGGCTTGCTCATGCCACTGCAGTTGTGCTGGGGTGACAGAAGGCTGACTCTGCTCTCCCTGTGCATCTATGCTCCAAACCTTGCCAACTGCAAATCCAGGGCTTCCCAAAAACCAGCTCCCAAGTGAGGCCCTGCATCCCCAAGGATGGCTCAGGGTGCTCAGACATGCAGCCACCAGTTCAGGGGTGATACCCAGTGGTACCATTAATGACGTTGATGTCAGTGGTGTTGGGGTAGGGCCCTTCCAATATATTTGTTGGCACCGTGCGTGGATTTGCTTCATCATTGTCCCCGTACATCTTTTGGGCTGATCTGGATCCCTGGAGGGACCTCAGTGTCTGCCCGTGGAGCCTCCCTTACAGCTGTGCACTTCTGCAGAAATCCCTGCTAGGGAGGCAGGCAGGCGTGGAAAGGAGCCAGGATCTACAAAACTCAGGGTAGGGGGACAGTTGGGCATGCCTGGAGGCTGACATCAGCCTAAACCATGAGATCATCTCCTGGATCAAGGAGATGCAAACTGGATGAATTGCCCTTCTCGGGTTTCAGGCAAAAGGGAATCTGACCCTGTATATGTGGATATGGCACAGGGCAGCTCTGCCTTGGCACTCGCAGTTGGCTCGGCGTTAAGCAAATAGTTTTGCTACAAAGAACTCATCCGAGTGAAAAAAATGTGAAACCTGAAACAAAGCTGACACCATTCTTCATCACTAAGATGCTGGAAACTTTGCAGGGGAAGACTTGCAGCCAGGACTGCCTGGATTGCATTTCATGCTAGATTAGATGTAAGCAGATGTAGGCAGATCAAGGCATCTTAAAAAATCCTTAAAATACATCAAGTGAGAGAGAAAAATCCCCTCTGAAGCAGTAATCCCAGAATCCTTTCTATCTTCTCTGGTCTTGCACAGTTTCATTCACGTGCAGTGTGCTGGGTCAGGCTGCAGAGATGGTGCGTGGCATTTCTGTGTCTCAGCCTGACTTCACACCCTGCCCACCCAGACAGCTGTGTCCCTTCAAGGAGATTATAGTGTGATAAGTCATTTCACTGTAATTGCTGAGTGGTGACGCAGCTGTCCTCTCTCCTGAGTGGTGGTGGTGGTTTACCAGATCTCCCTGGCATAACTATTGTCCTCCAAGGTGACCCCATATCCTGACTCATCTCAAAAAATGGCACATCCATGTTAGAAGGAGGACATGGAAGCACATTGTCATTCAGTGCTCCAACTTTTAAAATAATTCAAGGAAGTAACAGCTGATTTCTGAAAGAGTTCTAAGAAGGGTCCAAATTAGCAGAATTGTCAGCCTTAGGTGGTGTCTATTTCTGTGCCACACAGAATCACAGAATATCCTGACTCAGAAGGCACCCACAAGGATCACCGAGTCCAACTCCAGGCTCTGTACAGGACACCCCAAGACTCACACTATGTGCTTGAGAGCATTGTCTAAATGCATCGTGAACTCTGGCAAGCTTGGTGCTGTGACCGCTTCCCTGGGGAGCCTGTTTTGTGCAGAGGTGGAATAACAAAGCCAGGGTCCTTTCAGAGCTCCTAGCTGAAGAATGAGAATATATGCCCTATTTTCCAGTAATACTCAGGAAGATGATTATGATTGTGTTCAGTGGTACAGGTATCTGATTATATTGCCATTGTCTGTTACCTAAAAGAAAAGAATTGTTAAGATGGATAAAGCCTTTTAAATAAGATCTAAAAGTTTGATAAATTACTCAATTTTAAATCTAGATTCATAAGGTCTATCTTTGTTACACCCACAGGTTTAAACCAAAGAGTTAGCTAATTTGCAAGCACATGCCTTTGGTAGTAGGGACAGCATTTTCTCCAGTGCTTGCAGTTCACAACTTCAAGGATGTCTTGGTGCCTAAAAGCAGCTGAGGATGTACTCAATATACTCCTGGGTGGCTTCATTAGGCAAAATACTTCCTCTTCTGTTTTTTCTCCCAAGATTCTTCATAGGTAATCTGGAATGTTTTGTCTGAAAATAAGGGTGGGTTTTTTCCATGAAAGTAATTTCTTCATTTGGAAGAAGTACAGAAGCTGTTTAAATGTCTCATGACATTAGGGAAGTGAAGATATCCTTGTTATTATCAACCTATTGCATTTTGCCTTTATTCTCTACTTTTGTCTTAAAACATGAACTGGAAGAATTCAGTATTTTGTAATAAACTGTTGTGATGTGCTGTTGGGAACCAGTTAGTTTCTAACCTCAGGGTACTCATATTTTGATGGTGGGTAAGTTTTTAGATGCATAGTCCAAGTAACTCAATGAATAATCCTTTATCTTACATTTATGCTGTTAAAATCCGCATCAGTAACTCATAAAACACTGGACTATTGGAGTGGTGAAGTAGAGTTATGATTTGTGAAGCACTGCATAAAGAGAACAAGTAAATGCAAGGTAAGAATCATCTGGCCAGCTGGAAGCATCCTCAAGGTACACAGCTGCATCTGAGCTCAAATCTCATTTGCTGTGGAAATCATCAAATATGCATTTCTAAGTGGATCAGAATGTACAGGGAGGATAAACAAGTATTCAAGAAGTGTCAGTTCAAGAAGGTAGAAACAGAAATCTTACCAGAAATTACAGCTTTCATGAGTACTCCTTGTCCGAAGCAGTTTTTTGCTCTCAGTTGCATGTTAAAATGCTTTGTAAACACAAGCTGCTGTATTTTGGCCTTCATTATATGAAATTAAACGGTAATGTTATCAGTGGGCAGGTTTTTCTGAGACTCCAGTGTGAATTTAAAACAACTCCATTGGCAACTTACACCTCCTGTTTTCATTTATAGAAGATGAATCACGATTAAATTTTGTGTCTCATTAAGGTAACAATTCTAGGTGTCTTAAACCAGAGTTTGGTAGAAGGGGGCTGGTTCTGACCATAATAAAATGGGGAAATATTTGTACTCCATCCCACGTTCTGCTGCATCAGGTTAAACCTGACAGCAACCTCTGTGTTTGGAATATATCCAAAATATCCTGAACTGACAGCTGCATAAATTAATTGCTATTTGACCAACTAAGTCTGCAGCTGTCAACTGTGATACATATTGATTGTTTTCTCATAATGCTACTCATACAGCACTTTGTTTGTGTTCAGTAAGAGTTTTGAAGGGAAAAAAAGTTAAAAAAAATCTGTAGGTACAGAATTTATCTTTTAACAAAGGCAGACATACAGAACACTCACCAGGGCTCTGCCCTGGTGATCAGTTTGACCAAAGAAATGCTGATGATAATTTTGTTCCAAATTAAACCTTGATTATCTTTTTTAAATCAGAAATTCTAATTTTTTTAATTGTGTCTTATGTTCCTAAGGCGCTGGCTTAATCAGAATAGATCTTTTTTATCCAGAACTAAGAGTGGCCCTAGTAAGGGGTTGTGCTTCTAGAGTTATAGGACTTTAAGCCTATTAACCAAACCAGTTTTCAAAATAAAGCCTAACATTTTCTTTGCTTGCATCCATATTTCTGTGTCTCTAGCTATCACGGGCATCTGCCTATATAGCCCAGGTCTTAAATCTCTCTAAGTGCAGAAGCCTGTGGGTTAGTTTTAATACTGACAAGTTGTATCAGTAAATGGACTATGAAATCATCTCCCTAAGGATAGGTGACAGCTTTTACTCTGCCAGCTGTTTTATCAAATGAAAATTATGGAGCATTACATTAAACAGGAATGCTTTTGCCTCCTTGACTTACCCTTAATTTTTTGTCCAGGAAAGTAGAAATAGGTGAATTCAAGCCTTCTTAGTGTTAAGAGGTTCTTCTTTGAAGGCACTTAAAAATATAAATAGCAGGATTTATATATTTTTCTTGAAAATTTGTTCAATAACTTTGAGAAGGGATATTGGTAGGAAGCTTTTGCAAATAATGTAATATATATTACAGCTCTGTACTGAACCAAAACCAACTGACAAATGTGCAGCAGTGAGCTGTGCCAGATACATTTCTGCACACCAGCAGTGTCCCCTTCTGAGATCAGTCCAAATTTCTATATATAATCTGTTTGGTTCCCACCAAATAAAATAACAACCTGCTTCAAATATCTTCATACCTTTGTGATATCTCCTGTCTTGGCTGACGCACCAGGGATTAAACTGCGACCTTTTTGGACTTAAACACACATATCTTTACAGCCTCAGCTAAGCAGCCACTCCCTGCAGGCCACTGGAATGGATTCAGGCCTTGATGGACTGGGCTCTGAGTGCAGTAATTATCTTATGCTGAACTACTGGTTTGAAAAGTCCACATTGGTGTGGGTTTGTTTCTCAGCTGTTTAATTTTTTTTCCTGTCCACCAAAAGCAGAAGAGTTCACATTCAGCAGCATCATTTGGCAGAATGCATTTTGCCAAGAAGCATCTCTCCAGACCGAAGCAATCTGGTCACTCCCATGTCTGCTGTAAACTTGATAATTAGAGGAGAAAACAACGGCTGTTCACAGCTTTGCTCTTAAAGGGGATAATGGGGGATTTCTAACTGAAAACAAAGAGGAAAGGACTTTTTCATAGTTTTATATATGCTCTCTTATGCAAGCCACAGCAAAGACGTGGACATGACATGATCCAAAAAGATGTAGCTTTTATTGGCATTTACATAGAAATGCCAGTTGTCCCCTTTCTGTGTTACAGTAATAGCAAAGGCTGTCTGATTTGTATTTACTACAAGTGGGTTGGTTGGGAGGGAAGCTGAAAATTTTCATGAAGTTTGAAACTTTTCCTTCTGTGTTTTTTGTGTGTTCCTGAGAAAATTACTGTTGAGGGAAACCGCTGTGTGTCCCACAGTGTTTATTATGTCTTGAAGGCATTGTCCTTGCCATTTATGGTGTCCAAGCCATGTAGCACCAGCATGGGTAAACGAGCACTCGTCATTAACAAATAGGTATGGGTAATATGATCTAATGCTATTCTGGTCAATAGGAAAATTCAAAGTCGTTGAACTTGGTTACATGACTCCTCGAGGCTCCCTTGAGAATCTTGGCCCAAAGCAAAAGGGGGAAGAAAGCCCGAGCTGAGGTCACCCATGTGGATTGTAGGACTTTGTCTTGTGTGGTTGTGCAGTGTGAACTTAGGGCTTTATACACAGTAGATGTGCTGGACAGCCTCCTTTCCTCATCCCCAGTGCCTCCTGGATTGATGCATCTAAGAAAAGAGCCATAGCCCATATGGGGATTTACTGTTCCAAAGGTAGTTGCTCCTTTGTCATGTCCTCCTAACTCAGGTTCAGCTGAGCCCACACAGAATCCTGGCTTTCCCACAGAGAGAGCTCTGTGCCATCTCTGGATTATGACTGGGAACAGCGGGTGTTCTATGGTGTTGCTGCTGATTTCAGCTGCTGTGGCTGAGGCCAAACTTCAGCCTGCAGAGAGAGAATCTGCCAGGGACTGGCCATGTCCGCTCTGCTCCCTCCACATAGCCACAAAACTGGAATAAGGGAATCCAAAAGGCTGCTTCTGTGAGAGGGTGGGGAAGATGGTCTGTGTCTTATCTAGTGGGGCTTCCTCCTGCTGGTGTCATTAAGTTGGTTTTCCTTCTAGAAACTGAAAGACCAGACAAGAGTTTATCACCAAACTTCACCCTGAAAGGATGGGGTTGGCACGTAGAGATTTTCTCCCCTCTTTTCTCTGATTTACTATTAGGACACTGAATTGCTGACTTTGTTTAAAATTCCTCCTACCATTAGAAGCATATGTTTCTGATTTTCTTTCTTATGATGATGTAGTTTGCACTCTTACCCAAGAGCTGTTTTAATAGGACCAACTATATTTGGAATCACTCTGAATTGCTCTTGAAATGGAAGACTGATGTCAGTATTTCTGGCAAACTTTCACTATATTTCTTTCCCCATAGTTGAGTATTAAATGACTCTTCAAGCTGGAACACCTACACCATTTTATTTTAACATAATTAGATTTGTTTTATTTCAGTACTGTATATACTCCTAGAGTAGCTGATATAGGTAAACGTATTAATACGATGGTTTGGGGACGATTTAGTAAATTTAGAAAGAGGATGCCAGCGAGTGTAGACCGTTATGCTTTGCATCAGTTTACACACAGTGAAATCTTACAAGCTTTAGAGATGTGATCCTGTGTTGACACTGTGACATCTGTATCTCAAGCATACTTGACTGGCATTTTTAAAAGTATCTGCACAGGGCAGTGATCTGGATCCCACTGAAATCCCCTATCCAGAGGACATTAGAAGACCTCATGGGTTTTGTTCGTCAGCTATATAATTTCCTGTGTCGTGATTATGCCTACAGCATCCATGTGGCAGATGACTGTTCTCTGCTCTTGGGGCTGGTTGTAGGTAGTCCATCACAGTCCTCCCAGTCCTGAACAACAAAACCAAGAAATGTCAGTCCTGAGAGGGAGCACTCAGCTCAGTGCTGGTCTGGGCCTTGAACCATCTTTGAAACCTCTTTAAGATTCCCTTGTGAAAAAGCAACTGATCTTTTTCAAGAACAAAACAGTACCCAAACTGCCCAAAAGTTCAGACTCATTTTGGACTAGACTTTGTGTTTCAGCAACTCTGAACTCTGTGTTTTGCTCTGGAAGGAGAAAATCACTCACCTGATCTGACCCACTGCAGCAAGTGGGCTGTCTTATTTCATCTGTGCATGCTACGTAGATCTTGATAACTGGATTTGACTTGTGGTTAGAAAAGCAGCCAGGCTTCATGGGAGTCTCCTGCTTCTACACTAGCACTGCAAAAGCATCCCATATAGTCCTTCCATAAAAATACTCAATTATTCTCATTTGTCTGGGAGTTTGTCATGATTTAACTTCTATTTACTTGTGGTTGTATTTCTCAGTATGTTAAAAGATCTCATGTTTCTTTAATATTCTACCTATATAGGTTCTTGACTTGTGGAATCTTTCAGTTTTTACTATGCAGAACAGAGAGCAGGGTTCTTCTTAATAAGCACTCTTGGGTACTTGGAGAATATTTTGGACACTCCTCATGCATACTCTGTAACTCTATGGCATGCAGTGACTTACAGGGAGCAAGGCAGGAGAAAAAAAAAAAAAGCATTTTTAGTGTGGGATAATCCTGAAAAGAGTGCTTGATTTGGCAATAATTCCTGGTGGTAATCCAGATTTTATCTGCATTTATTGAATCCATTTATTCCCCTTGTAAGTTTTGGTTAATTGAGTGGTAGATTTTAGGAGCGCACTGATGTTGTGTGGGTGAGACACAGCAGGAACCCATAGCCAAGGACATTACATATATGGAAATGGGGCGAAAGGAAGGGTTTTGGTGGCGGAATCGGTGCTCTGACTGCTGTGGGTGATTTGTGTCTTGTTTTTAGGAAAATGAAACAGCATAAGCCCAAGACCTTATTCTGGAAATGGCTTTATGATGATGGTTTTCAGCCATTTTAATAGGCAGGTACTTAATTATTTTTTCCAGTAGCAGAGCCAGCTCCTCCACAGCAATTTAATTTGAAACTTCTGAATGATGGGTTTACTTTTCTAGTTATCTTTCAAAGACCCTGTGAAGCCCACAGATTACCAAGGGTCTGCACTCCCCTGGGTAGAAACCACCATTCTGAAGCGTGGAGGAATGAAATAAAAACCTCCAAAGGAAACAACAGGAGAAAGCAGAAGCTAACTGTGGCAGGTTAAAGCACCTCCAGTAGCAATACAGTTGTGAAGGAGTTAGTTTTGGATACATTTTTCAGGAAATCCCTCTATATAAACTTTTCTTTCCAGGTAAGTACTTGAGCTCACATCACTTTTAATTGGCCACCCACAGGAGTCTCAGCCAGTCCTTGCCCATTCCTGTGCTGTGGCCACTCTACAAGGGAGAGGATGGTGGTAAGGGATTTGGTGTCACTGAGAGTGTTGGTGTCTGTGGTTTTGTGCTTGGTCCTGGCCATGGCTCCCCTTCTCCAAAATGGAGGAAGAAGCTCAGAAAGTATTTTTTTTCTGAGCTTATTCCAGACTAAACTTTTCATCTGAGGGTTCTAAAAGACCATCTCTTCCCCGAGACTCCTCCTGAAGCCACACATGTATCAGGGTTTGCTGGGTGATGGCATAACCACACTGAAATAACATTTTTGAAGCAAAATCATAACCATTACTGAGTTATATAAATATCAGCATTTGGCATTGTTGTACAAAGCCAAAAGTATTGCTGGGAGAAAGCAGTTAATTAAAAACTGCTTTGCAGTGCTGTGCTTCTCCTTGTATTAAAAATAAAGTGGAACATCGTGAGCAGTTGGTCTTGCTGTTTTGTAAACAATTTTCCTCACATTTTCTCCTCTTTACTTTTGATAATGGTGAGGAATTATGCTGCTGACCAAAGAAGCTGCATCGAGTCTGCTGCGGTGGGACCAGAAGCTTTTCCATAGCTCTGCCAATAGGAGTTATTGTCCCACAACAGACCAAAAATGCTCCTCGTTTGGGATCCTTACAGTTGTAGTAATCCCCCCTTCCTTGGGAGGCATAACACACCCATGTCACTCTAAATAGAGAATACATTTAAGCATGACACATGGCTATATGGATGCTTTTGAGACTGAGTAATCCGGGAGAAAGGGGGAATGGAGGAGGAATGGTGCAAGATGAGAAAATTCAAGAAAAAACTTTCTCCAACTTGGATGCTGAAGAGGTTCCCAAACAGTTAATTCCTGATGCATATTTTTGCGCTTCTCACTTAAAATAGAAAAAAAACCTGAAAGTGGTCACAAATGCCAAGAATTTGAATGGGAACTGTGAACCCCCTTGCAAATTTACAGCTTGTTCAAATTTGCCTTTAGTATTTCATAGACAGAGGAGTTTTACAGGTAAGCTCTGAAAGTTATAAACAGCTGAGTGAAGATACATGCCAGATCATCCTTGCACTCAAGGAAGCCATTTTCAAATGTTGTCAGAAGTGCATCCATGAGTTTGAGACTCATGGATTGATGTATGGCTGTGGTCATGGTTGGAGAAAGATTTGCACAAGGGCTTGAACCTGCCCAGTGTTTATTGCCTGAGTCAAAACAAAGTCAAACAGGGATCAGTGAGCCCTCAGGGCTGCAGAACAATGGGGGCTCAGCTTCGTGCCACCAGCTAACCCAGATCTGTTTTGCCACGTGTGCGTGATGCAGGGATGGCAAATCTGCTGCTTGACTGAGCTCCTCCCATCCTCCCTGCTCTGCAGGGAGATGCCCACGAGGATTTGTGTCGATCCAAGGCAGCGAGTTTTGTGTGTGAGGCACAGTGTGCTCCGTGTATTACAAAATAGATTTGTCTGTAAACGATGCTGACCTTTACCGTGGTTCAGTCTGCTTGAAAAGAAAGCCCTGAGGAGACATCCTCCACCGAGTAGACAACACTGTGATTTCTGTAATCTGCGTGTGGTATTTCTGACTTAGGAAAGGCTAAGCCATTTTGTTGCTGTCTCTGCCCACCAGATACCTTAACACCTTCTTTTCCAGACTGTGGCTGGCAATTCTGCTCTAACCCAAATTCAGTAGGATTGGGTGTGTAGACCATAGTTGTCCCACGAAGAATTCCAGTATTTTTGCATGCCTTTGTTGGAGTTAATGGTGTTTCTCACACAACTTCTCTCTTATAAACAGATAAGCCACATGCAAGCTGTCATTGGAAGTGTTCAAAAACCATTAGAATATAACACTTGAGGACATGGTTTAGTGGTGAAAGTGGCTGACAGTTGGATTTGGTGATCCTAGAGGCCTTTTCCATAGATTCTATGATTCCGTGCCATTATGTGCATCCTGATATGGACCATATTATAAACCCATTTGTGTGTGCATTTCTTTGCCTCAAAGGAATATCTTTAAGCATCATAGTTCATAGCTATCTCTCACCATGGTATCTTGGCAGTGTGTTTGCAACACTGCAAACAATGAAATAGAAAAAAATCCTTCTCTGCCTGTGAAGAGGTGGAAATGTTTTACTAGTGGCTATGAGAAAAGCATTGATGTAGAAACAGGTCTTTCAGCAAATCTGATGGTGGCAAGGACATGGGTATTGCTAGAAATCCTTTGGATTGTGGTGGTGATGGAGAGCCCACCCTGGATTAATATCCTTTAATAGTAATTCCTGTAGAAAAAAACCCATTACTTTGTCCAAACACATACTGTGTGTCCTCCTGCTCACCTTCAGGAAGCTCTTCCAGAGTGTTGGCTCAGCCATTGAGAGAGATACCCTTTGTCCCTTCTCCTTGGACCTGTCAAACCTTTTGTGTCTGACTGCCATTGCTGAAATAACTGAGTCTGGTAGAAAGGCAGATGCTCTGGGAAAGGAACAGCTTAACTTAGTGTATGAATGCGTTAGATTAGTACTAAAACCTTTTCTTGGATGTGCTAGAGAGCAGGGGACCAGCACAGGCTGTGGTAGGATGCAGCACACAGATGTCGGATCGCCCCATGGTGAGAATGAAACCAGGCACCAAGCCCAGTTTCTTGTGAACTCTTTGCTCAGATGGGCAAGGCAAATATGCTCACCTGGAGTCAAGGAGGGGACCAAGTCTTTTTGTTTCCTTTCTGGGAACTGGAAATGGTCCCACCTCACTCAAGACATCGCTGTAGTAGGATGCCTGCCCTCAAATGGTTAAGTGCTGATGCTTGTCTGAGGTATTTCCTGATTCTTGGGAATGTGTTAAACACTAAATGATGCATGAGCACCGTAGAGGGAGGTGTTAAATTTGTATGAAACTGTACACAGAATATTTGTTTTTCACTGATGGTTTTGTTCTGGTTCCAGGAGAACTTGACATGCTAAGCAGGCCCTGAAGCAAAGCAGTAATTTGCGTTCCTCTAAACAAACACATCCTCTAATTACTGTTTTAAAGGTGGTATCACATAGGAAGAAGCAATAGAAAATAATTTTATAGGGTGGGACACATGTCAAACTGGCACTGGCATGAAAAAAATGTCCTGAAGTTGTAACAACTTGTCTTTATACTTGGCATGCTGCTTTGCTTGCCCTGAATGTAGTAAGATCTTGGATGTGATATTTCCTAGGAAAGATTCTTATCGCAGGGATCGGTGTCTGTCAAATTGCAGAAATGGTGGTTTGCTCATCAGTTGGCCTCTGCTTTATGGTTTTTGCTTTTATTATTTCCTTTATGGTTTTTGCTTTTATTATTTCCTTTTTCCCATGCATGTTTTAGCAGGTGAGTGCTTCTAATATCAGCTGGGGACTGAACAGGGCTCTCCTGTCAAGGTAAAGACAGGAGACACTACAGCCTAAATTGGAAGAGCCCATATCTGCAGCAGGGATTGTAACAGGCTCCTGACAACCACACATGAGGTACAGCAGGAGATCCAGATCAGGCAGTCATTAGTTTTATCTTGAGAAATATGCAATCAAGACAAGCCAAAATCTCTTAGTAATTTAGATTGCAGTCAACTTTCATTATGAAACCCAATTTCTGATCCTCTCTTCTCCCTCTGGTCACAGCTTGCAAAATTTAATTGGCCTCAAAGATGACATATTTATTTTCAAATGGGCTGGTTTGATTTCTGCAGCGTGAAAAGAAAATGAAGCCCATCCAGTTGTAGTGGCAGACCACTAGACAAGTTGGCATTTGTTAAACACTTGAGTGTGTTCTTCTGAAACTGCCATCCCCTACCTTTGCCACGCCACCAGCAGTGATGCTGAGCGAGGTATGAGCCCTGGGCAACAGCATTCTCTGCTCTCCTCTGTGAAGGATAATAACAGCAGCAGCTTCAATTTGAGCTCACTTTTTTATTCCATGTGCTGACTAGTGGAGTTAGATCTCACGTACAGCATGTTTGAGGTTATGACTGTATAATTACTCTGTATTATTTATTAAGTGTCTCAAGAATTTCCCAAATGCTCATTATACTTTCACTTTAAAAAAAAAATCTGGAACTATTTAGTCAAAAGTTGGCTATATTATTAACTGAAATTGCCTTCGAGTTATCTAGGTTGAGGTTGTTTTCCTCCTATTTGTGTGGACCTGTGTCGCTTCTGTTACACATTTGGTGTACATAAACTTGTCTTCCTCACACTCCAAGAGGAAAATAATGTGCCTGGAGAAAGCAAGCATTAGACAACATCCCAATATGCAAGATCTCTGCAGTCCATGTTAGTAGCAGAGAGAGAATAAAGATTTCATTTAAAGTCCATGTCAATCTGATTTGTTCTTCCATGTTTTAATAAAACACGTGGAATGTTACCACTGACTGCAGCGACAACATCCTGGGAACATGTCTGGGAATGGGCCAAATGAATCAACACTTGAGGTACCAACCTAGACAGACACTCAGCAAAGAGCACAGGAATATAAAGAGCAGAGAAGGTGGGGGAAAAAAAGCATTTTTAGCTGTACTGCACTGTATGGATCAGTACAGTGCACCACCAGAAACCTGTTAACATTTCAGAAAACAAATACTTGTTTAAGCAATTTCCTTCCATTAGAATTCAGTCAGAGGCTTCTTTGTTGAGATTCTTCCAAGGTGATTATTTATTCTTCATCTCAAAATATTTTAGTTTCCTCAGAGGAAACTGCAGCATGCTTTGGCTAGCAGTAGCGTGAGTTTGCACAGTACAAGAGTGCTGCAACAATGACAGTAAATGGTGACTTCTACAAATGCTCGTTCCCTTTTCTAAGTGGGATTGCTTGTGATAGGGCAGGAATCGTGTGCAGGTGGAGCCGTTATTTGTATGAATATCATGCCCAGCTGAGTTTACATATTTGATACGATCCTGCCTGACTCCAAGGAGATAAATTAAATTAAGTTCTCAGAAGGGAAGTAATTAGACCATGAAACAATGGCAAAGATAAGGCACTATGCATAGGAGAAAATGTCCTGGCATAAACAGGGAGTGGAGGGGGCTCTCAGTGGAGAAATACATGTTTCCTCAGCTCTCAGTAGATTAGAGAGCTGAGATTTCTCAAAATTAAAATGAGAACCAAAGGGGCTGCTACAGATCTGGTAACCCTGGCTTTGGGGAGAGAACAGGATAGTTGGGGAATGGTGCTGTCAAGGAATCTGCATCAGAGGTAGGTGCTGGGAGGAAGGATTTCAAGGCGGGTGGGCTCCAGGCTTCAGCCTCTTCTCTTGCTTGCCACAGACCTGTTGTGAAATAAGTAGTGTTTCCTACATTCAGTATCCACAGGAAAAAAGAAGGCTGAGAGGTGCCAGAAGTAGAAGACCATTTGTGTGAAGGTGTCAGGAAAACAAGGAATCTGCACACTGGAGTTATGGGGCAAGAGTGTTTAGCCAACAGCTTTCAACCCAGAGAGAGGTGGGAGAAGTAGAAGTTTTTGGCATAGTGTGGTGGTTGTTGACATGAATTTATTTCTTCTAAAATGGAGCAGATTCCCAGGCCTGAAATCTGCCTTTGTAGTCACTGAGACAACAGATATTTTATTATTTTTGCTGACCTTTAGTTAAGCAAATAATAAATGCTACCACAAGGAAGTACAGTAACACCTTCCTTTTATATTATCTGATAGAATACTTTGTTTGGAGAATCAGGCTCTAAATCTCGTCCTAGTTACATTAGTTTACATTTGTATAATTTTTTTTACTTCAACAGGGTTTTTTCTGAAATAAAATCTAACTGGATGTAATCAGCTATTAGAGTGAGCAGCTTGCAAACAGTGCCAGTGGGATTCTGAGGGTTTTTTATGTGGATCAGCCAGAGGATCTGGAAGCCTACGATTGTGTGAAGTAAAGGCATATTTTCTGTAAAAATGTCTAAAAATAGCTGTTCTACCATCTTATCAGGTTTATGTGAGCCATGGATCCCTACAGAGAAGGATATTGCGTGATTTTTCATTGGATGAAGAAAGATGGTATCACCACTGGCACGACACGTGGGAGGGATCTTCTTTATCAAGCAGCATACTTAATCATACTGAATCCTTAGAAATTATTTAAAATATCCTTTAGTCTTAAAAAATGAATTGATATTGTAAAATGTGTATCAGTCCCCATTTCAAGGGCATTCACCTGGACATCATAGGTTGCTGTGTTAGAAATCCATGAGTATTTGACTAAAAAATCGGGCTGTGGGTGAGATTTCTTAAGATGGGAGCAGATGGTTGTGCTGAGGGACAGGGAAATAGACCCTTCTTCATCAATTCTGGACCATGATTTGAAGCTCAGTGAGTGAAATGGCCTCTTGATTTCAACTGCTGGCCTCACTCCCTGCTGTGGATGGACATTTCATCCCCAACACCATTCAGCCTGTTTATAAAATGATGAAAAGTAAATCCTGTTTGGAATGGAGGATTAATGTAGTCAAGGGGGTGCATTGAGCAGAGAGGGTGTGCACATATCTGTCTTGTTTCATACTGCAAACCGTCACCACGATGTCTGAGTAATGCACCAACTGGATGAGAAATTGCCAGTTTCTGGCAAATTCAGCAGAAGTGTTAATCACTTTGCTTTTGGGGTTATAAAACACAGGTCACACACTTACCTGCTTGAAGTTTGGTAGATAATTTTAGATTTCTCTGTTTGAAAGTTCTTTTTAGTATATTTTTGTGGGCAACCTGGGCAAGCAAGGAGATATTTTAGCCTTGGAAGAGATTTGATGTATTTGATGGAGAGTTATGTTCTAGCTTTTTCTGACCATCTTTAGAAATGCTTTTCATAGCTGACATTCTCAGCAGACGCGTACACGGGTGAAGTCTAGAACTAGGAAGGATCTTACACAGCAAGTGGATTCATCCTGGGAGGCAGCTGACGGAGTTATTTTAGAAGGCAGATTCCTTCCTCGGGGTTTCTGCAAGGATGGGGAAGTTTTCAAAAGGAGCTGGGCTCTTGGTCTGCTGGGTCAGCACGTCCTCAGGTTGCTGTGCTTATGCCCTGTTCCCAGCTGGCACATCCCTCTCAGTGGGTGCTGAGAGAGGTCTCAGTTCCTTTTCAGGCTGAACTCCCCTCCCTGGGTGAATTTTTCCACTTTTGAGGTCCACTTCTACTTTAATCAACTGAAAGTTTAGTTCCTTCAGGCCATTAGGCATCTGTGTTCTTCCTCCCAAGAGGACAGTTATTTTGGCAAAAAAAAAAGAGATGGAAGTTGTTTATCTGCAGAGGTCTTTGGCCAAGTCCCACCTTCGAACTGTGGAATTGTTATTTGGAAGGAAAAGGAAACCCTGAGAGCCACGTTAGGATGCAGATTGCCTTCATGTGTTCCAAGGCCTGAGGAAATGATCTGCAGAGGGAGCTGGGAGCCTGAGAGCAGCCCTCCAGAAAGTCAAAATGTTGGATGGAGATATGCACAGAAATAGGTAAAGGCTGTGCCGGAGCTCCTGTCCCTCGCTGGAGCTCAGAGATCTACCCCTAGGCAGTACATCAGCAGCCTCTGCTCATCAGGAGCCCTGTTGTCCTTGCTGGAGGTGGGTATCCAGCTGAGAGGGGCTTCCTGCTTGTGGTTGTGCACTCCTTCCTTGTGAGACTCCCAGCAGCTCACAAGTCCCATCTCTTGGGTGGCTTTGCTGGTCTGAGAGCCCCCTGGTATTAGATGTTATCACCCCTTCCTAGTGACAATGGCACCACGAGTGCAGGATTCAAGGGTCAGGAGGAGCAATAGGTAAGATGGGAATAGGCTAAGAAGGTCCTTAAAAACACAAATGAATGTGTCATGTCACAGGGAATAGGCAGTGAATGGTGCAGAGATGTGCCCAGTTCAAAACATGGACTAGGAAATGTGCTTTGCCACAGTGTGAGTGAATGAAAAAGGCCAGAGAAGAGAAGATTGCAGTAACTGAAACGGCATGTTTGTGACTCCTCCCGTCTCTTTATTTTATTCCTGACTGCTCCCCTGAGCAGGGTCCCCCAGACAGCACAAATGGAAACAGAGGTCTTTGGAAACTGTGACCTGCTGTCACCACACAACATAGCTGGTGCAAACAGCAGCCACAGAGATGACTTGTGTGTGTGAGACAGCTGCCACGGGGAAGAAAAGAGCTTTCCACCTTCAGGTGGGCTTCTGACAAAGAGTAAATGGGTGGGAAGTAGCTGAAAGCAGAGGAGAAAATAAGACATAAAAACAAAACCAGGAATGTAGACAAAACAGGAGACACTGAGTAACAATTAGACTAATGTGAGATTAAGTATTTTTACTGTTCACACTGCGTGATTAAGTACTGTGAGATTTGATGACTCTGATTATCTACTCAGAAGTGTATTTACGTGTCTGTCAACAGCAAAATGACATGTTAGAAACAGAGGCTCACCTGCCCCACCTGTATCTGGTATGGAGTTTGCAGAGCATAGTTCAACAGTTTATCAGTCAAAATTTTAACAGTGAATTGTGTCTGAACTGAGCACACATGACTGATGCAATATTAACTGCTCAGCAGATTTTGTACACTGGATTTCAACAGCGTGACTTCACTGGTATTATAGGCCTGGTTTCAGGTCACTGAAACCTGTCTGCCCCTTGGGGAGTCTGCTTGACTCGTTCATCAGAACCAGCTCAGAGGTCTAACACCAGCATGGTGTGGACCAGCTCAGGTGTGAATAAAGACACAAGGTTTGGTTATCTTATCCTCTAAATACCTGTAAGCCTGTATCCTTGGAGTAAGAACTGACACTTTCCTGCCCGTTCCAGCTGACTGGTTCCACTTGGTTATACCTTTCAGAAGATAAATAAGGTGTCAGAGCTCATACACATGGATTCCTTGGTGTCTGGTGTCTCTGGAGGTTTCTGGCTGGTTTCTTGGCAGTAAGTTTGTGCCTCTCAGTGTGCCCATTAGTTGACGTGAAGCCACACATAGAAGCCCAAATGTATTTTGGGCATATGGATTCATGTTTGTTTTCCCCTAAACATTTCTAAAGTATTTTTCACAGTGTTTGCTGGTAGTTGGTGCCAGCCTGAAGCCCGAGCATGTTTTCGTGCTAACTCCAGCTCCCTTTGAAATCCTCAAAACTTCTTAAACAAATTCCACTGGCTTTGCAAACTTTGGTTTCCAGTCCTAGGTTAAAGGTGGATTTTTTTGAAGTGTGAACACAGTGTTTCCAGTCATACTTCAGAGCTATGTGAGTGGGGAGAAATGTACATTTTTCTGTGTGCTTGGTTTGAAGTTCATGATTTCATAATGAAAAATGGCTGAAGTTAGAAGGTTAATGGAAAGTCAGAGCCACAGCATTAACTCAGCAGGTAGCTTCCTCCCTCTTACCATCCTACTGAGAGCACACAAATGCCCTCCTGGCTGGAGGAAATAATTATTTGCATCACACATGTTGTTATTTTAAAACCCCACCAGAACACAGTGTAACTTGATAATGCAGTAATTCACAAGTTGAAGTATAACTAGATGGATAGAGCAATAAAACAGGGCAAAAAGACTAGGACAGGATGCTTGTCAGGTTGGTACTCTGATGCACTTTGGATTTGAACTTCAAGGGGCACTGTGCAGGAGAGTGTGACACATGAGAAGACACATAATTGATAAGGACCTGTGCAGTTCTAGGTTTTAAGCTAAAGCGCAAATTAGGAATTGTATAGGAACATCTGTGCCTGCATTTGTGTTGCATTCAGAATTGAGATATTCTGTAAATTTTATTCCAAATCCATCTCTTGAGAGATCGCCAGATCGCAGATGATAAGACCCGTGAGACTGTGTACATTCATCTAGAAATGAACTTCTAACCTCATCAGTTTGTGATGCTAATCACATCACCAGCTACTTTCCCAGCAGTTTCTTCATGTTGTGCTCAGCATCTATGAAGCACTGATACTCTTGCAATTTGTGACAAGACACGGGATTTATTGATGCCACATAAAGCTGAGGTAACGATAAAAAAGAGAAAGGGCTGATGACTGTTTCATGATGTATCATAAATGAATGCATCACTCCAGTTAAGCAGACAATAGGCAGGAGCGAGTGCTATAAAATCACACCCCTTGCTTCATAACTCCTTTTTTTTTCTGGGAGAAGCCAGGCATTGAGTCGCCTCAAAGGCTGAGCTGGAGAATACCTTCTCCCCACACATGCTTCACCCAGCTCAAAATTGAGAAACAAGATGTATTTGTTGCCCTAGGGTCCTTCAGCATCATCCTGACAAGCTTTATTGGCAGATGCTCTTTAAGCAGGATACAGCTTTCATTTACTAATTCAGCTTTATTTGTGGGGAGCAACACAGCTTTTAGCACAGCAGAGAAGGGGATGTTGCCAGAGTGCCCTGTGTCCATCATCACTAAGGCTGCATTCAGTACCATTTATTTTAGTCTTCATCTAATAGCTACCTTTCATTCTAAATACCTTGAATTAATTAGATGTATTGCTTAGGAAAAAATGAGTCACCACATGTGACTTGTATGTGTGACTTGGCTGCATAAAATACTAGAAATCTATAGAATTGTAGCTTATAAGCCAATTGGTTAGAAAACATTTTCTTGAATGCCATGAAACAACCCACTTTTTCATACTGATTTCTTCTTAATGGTATGAATGAAAACAAGGAATTGACAAAGAGAAATTTGCTATCATTGTCCTTTGAAGTACATTTATTAACTCTTGCTTTCAGAGTATTTTTATTCCTATTTCTGCTTCATCATGACTTGCAAAAAGTGAGTGGGCAGTGGTAAAACCTAGCTAAAATAATGGAAAAACAACCACGTCATTGCAATATTGCTCTTTAGCCCTACTAGCTAGACATGCATTTATTTTACATTAAGGATTTGCTGTCTTTTAACACTAATTGCTGCTTATGACATTAATATTGTGCTTGTTGCTGTCTGAAATATTGGTGGTGTTAACCTCTATGCTCTGCTGCAGGACAGTGCCACAGTGCCATATTTAAAAAACATAAATTCTTTCTGCAATGGTTATTAGGGATTTAAAACCATGGAAAGATTCCAGTCTTCCAGCCCTTCAGTGCCTATATCACCCTTAAAAATCTTTTAGATATATATTTTTAATATATTTAGCTATCTGAAGATACCCAGGAGGAAGTTTGAAAGCACTTTGATGCTTAGTTACTGTAGGAAGTTACTTGCATCATGTGGTACCTAATAATCTTTAGAAGTCTGGTCCTTGGCTACTAATAGGGTGTTTTTAAAAATTATACTTCCAGGCCATAAGAAAAGAGGGTACTGCAGCTTAAAGTCCTCTTTTCTGGACAAGTGGCTGCAAGTATAGAGCTGGCTTCTGGTTTAAACTCCTCTGTTACATCTCCAAAGACACTCCAGAAACATTTGTGAATCCGGGTTTCTGTCTCCTAAAAATAAAAACCTATACATAGGGTCCCTATGCTCCACACTGATACATGTAGCAGGAATAAATGAACTTCACTATTTAATTTTTAATTAGACTCCCTTTATGATATCCTTTGTAAAACTGGGGAGATTAAGCTTCTCAAATTTATTCTCACCTGGTTAAAAACCAATTAGCTGTTTTACACAAGCAAAATGCATCCTTATTCACAAGGAGTTCTGCTAATTATATTGTTCTGGTTAAATGACTTTTCTGCCACTTGGTGTATTGAGTTCAAGTCTACTTTGGACTCTACAGTGATGCTGCCAAGACATGAATCCAGCCAACTGAGACCCCCAGCAGTCTTGCCTGATTAAAGATTCTAAGATACAGCCCAGCTGAATTGTTCCATGATTAATTCTGCCCATTGCTGGGAGGTTTTTTTCCTGTTCTCTCCCTCTGCTTCTTTCCTGAAGACCACATTGTCTTGGTTTGAAAGGCAGGTGTCTGCTAAGGAACACACATGCAAAGCAAACCCAATAGCAGTGGAAGTAGAAGACGTATTTTTACCCTAGTATCTGGGAAGATTGAAAATGAACCAGGCTTGAACATCAGTACCCTTCACTTTGGCTTTGAAATGTCAGGTTCAGTTATGGAGGGCTGGAGCCGTGGTCTCCTCTGTCATTTCCCAGCTGTGCAGTGGAGCAGTGCCTGGACTTCCAGGAGTCCCACTGCTTTCACAAGTGTCAGGAGAAGTGGATCTGCCTTTGAGTTCGGTTTTCTACGCTCTGTGATTGAGGACAGTAACTCATAATGAACGTGGAGTGGCACAGTCTGTCCTCCGAGATCAATCCTCTGCTGTGCAGAGCTTTCCCACTTACTCTTTTATGGTACAGGGTGTCTGTGACTCACCCGAGGGCTATTGGCACTTCCCACAGGCGACTGGGGGAGCAGTCTTCTGTGTAGGAGTGTCCTAATACAGTGATGATGAAATGTGGAAACCTGCCTAGCCTCTTACTTATCCTTCTGTCTCAATAAATAAAGTCAATTGGCTTCCCAGTAGCCTGGTGGGAAGGAGGGGGTTTTCTGACAGGCTGCTGATGAGTTTGTCATGTGGTTTGTCCCGGCAGATCGAGTACTTGAGTCAGAGCCACTGCCCGGATGCCAGCTAAGGATTGCCCAGGAGCCTCAGGAGAGCTGTGCTCCAGCATCCCAGTCTGCCAGGCTTGCCTGCTCCCTGGACATGTGGCCCTGGGCCAGCCAGGTGGGCAGGGTGCAGGCAAGCACAGCTGATGCACAGTGGCCCCAGCGACACAAGTACATTGAGACCTGATCAAGACGCAAACCCACACCTGCTAGGAGAAGCAAAGGGGTTATTATTGTACTCCCTGCACACATGGGGTCTCCAACCCATTTTGGAGGCATTTGCTGTTCCTCACTGTAGGAGACAGCTGCAGCTGGGCAAGTGTGACACTGTTGGCCGCTGGCATGGCACTGAGGAACTGTAATCTGCTTTAATTGTCACATGCACACCCAGACTGATGAGACTCAATCAAAGCTCGTGATTTTCTCAGCTGACCAGCAACAACTGGCAGAGCTGAGCATGCTGAGGACGACTCAGCTTCATTGGGGGACAAGAAATTTATGTTCAGGCTGTCATTTGCGCTTGGTTGCCCATTTTCTTTTCCTGCTTCTTGTGGAGAAAATGTAGTTTTGAGGCGTAAACCTCTTTGGATGTGACTGTAGAGCGCAGCCCTGCTTCCTGCTGTGAGGCAAAGTGTCTTTTTGGTTACATCAGAGTTTTCTGAGTACATAACCCATCTCTGCCTTTGTGCTGTTACTTGTCCTTATCATCAGCAGTTCAGCTGCACCTCACCCCTATGCATTAGCTTTTAGGGTAACCCAATAGATAAAGATGCTGTAAAAGTCACAGCTGGGAGTCCCAGCTCTGCCACATGTGGGTGACAGCTACATTTGTTCCCCATATCATGGAATGAAATACCTGGTTTTGTTATATCTTTCAACTCTGTACTTGTCTGGATAGGCATTTTCCCATGTTCCTGTGTAACTTACCTATGCAGGTGCGTGGGTGTTATAGCATTCACCCTTCAGCAGTATGTATTCAAACCAGTGAAGGAGATAATAGTAGACAACACCCCTGTGTCTGTGTCAAATGGGTATTTCACAGATGGCAGGGCTTTCTTTTCAGAGGTGCAATGTCTGCTGCCAGGTTTCAGATAGAACTGAGTGTATGTGTACACACTGCACTCACCTGAGAGCCAGGAGGCCACACAGTGTTACACCAGTTATTCAGCTCTTCATTCACTGCAAACTAATAAGCTCTCCTCGCTTTGTGAGGCAGAGTACAAGGATAGTTGCTCTGACTGCAGCCAGATCACCCTTCCGAGAGTGTCAGTCTTCCCGTTTTTCAGGGGTTTTGTCAACAGAGCCTGCTTTTATATTCTTGAAACACTTCCAGAGCAACCCACCTCGGCCCAGGAGCTGCTCACCACCTTTAACTGCACGTGGCTCCTCGGTCTCCCAGGCGAGGGAGTGGGAATCAGCTTTAATTACTGGCTGCACATGTAAATCCATAGTCCTCCACACTACAAAAACAGGGCTGCTGCCAAGAACTAAAGGATGGTACACTGTTTTTGTCTGAGATAAATCCTTGCAGACACTGCTTTTATCTTTTTCACCTTTAATGATTAATTCATCATTAATATTTGTTTTGATGTGTTTCACGTTAAACAGCCTGGAGGTTTTTGCTCAGGCTTTGCATGCCTTTTTGATTGCTGCCAGTTGGGATTCACCAATTAGAAACCATCATTCTCATGGTTTGGTCTGCTTCTGGTGGAAGATACTCAGGGATATTCCCAAAATGGCACTGACATGGTGATATTCCTGTTCTTGAATGGGCTGCCAGATCTGCATTCCAGAATACAAGCATTCCAGAAAGTTATCTGGACCTAGTCTTCCCACTAGAGTAGCAAGTTCTGGTAATAGAAGACCCAGAGCTTGAATTTCTTTCCCTTGAATGGCTGCTGAGCAGCATTCACCTGAAAATGCTTGAGACACGTGAGCACAAGGTCAGCACCTAACTCCAGGTGTGTGATCCAGGAATCATTCATGATTATTCTCAAAGTACCTATATTAATTTGTTATGTTTGCAAGGGGTCATAAAGTTCCATTGGTGCCTGGCAAAACCCCATGAATCTGTCCTGGAAACATTCAGCTTTTGTCTGAGCTCTGTTACGATCTGACTAGGAAGTATAACATGAGGTAGGGCAGGGATCAGAAATTGCAAGGTGTATGTGGGTAGGTGTTGCCACAGCCAGTTAATGCTACAGCTGATTAACTCCTGTGGTAGTTTGAAAACAAACCAGTGGGAGGCACCAAGTCAGAATAACAATTTAATGGGGAAAATTAAAGAAAAGGGAAAAAGAAAGACTAAAAGAAAATACCGGTTCAAACTGACAGAGTCAAGATACAACCTGACACCCTGTTAGGCAGGGTGGTGGTAGCAATCTGGTAGAATAGTGGTTGCAGTCCTCTGAAGCGGTGATCCTGTAGAAAAAAGGGTCTGCTCCTCCTCAGAAAGTCCAGTGGTGGCTGTGTAGCTCCTGTCCTCTGGAAATCCAGTGGAAAGGTTGTCTCTGGTGTTTAGTCTCAGATTATATCCACGATGGGATGCTTGGTTCCTCCCTCTGGGTGGAGCATCTCACAATAGGGTAATGAGTCATGAGGCCAAGTGTTGATTAGGCTCATTAACAGAAGATAGTCCGGAGGGAGTTACCTCTGAGTCATGTGGCAGGACAATGATGGGCCATTAACAGCAAGACAGTCTGGGGGGAGGAGGCAAGGAAACACTGCCCCACCTGATTTCAACAGCTCATGAGGATGGTAATAGAATATGCTGCAACCCAGGACACTCCACAGCTCAGGTTTCCAGCTGTAGAATGTCTCCAGCTTGACTTTATTACTCTGAAATCTCATGAGAACATTTTATGCACATGGTACATAAGGCTGGGATTTGCTGTAGAAGACATGCAGTTCTAGGGAGGAAAGGCCACTGAAATGGATAGAGATATTTCTGGCTCTTCACTCCTGAGTAACAGGAGGTTATAGAGGTGATGGGTAGGATCTGGAAAATGAAATGGAGAGGGGTCAAGTTGTATAATCATGAGACAAAGTGTCCTGAGACCTCCCTGTCCTTTCTCCTCCACATGGGTCCCAGAGGAGGCAGCTGCACTGACAGCAGAATCACTCAGCATCCTGCTAAGATGCTGGATCAGGACAAATCCCATCCTGGCCCATTGCTTTGCATACAGAAAATTACATGCCTAATTGAAGTGTTAAGTTGTGAAAAAACTAAACTGGAAACCACGTTAATTTTAAAATCATCACCATGTTCTAAGGCTAATAGAAGTAGGTCTTTGGTGGGCATCCCTCTCCTGAATTTTGACTGTTCCTACTTCCTTCAGACACCTGCTCTGAGCCACTTGCTGCTTGCTACCAAGACTGGCGCTTTTTGTCACAGTCTACTCTTCAGTCACAGCTGAGGGAAGGTTATGAAGTGACTCATCCCTCCATGTTTACCTTTGTGTACCATCTTCTAGGGCATTCAGGGTCTTTCTCTTCTAGCTGGTTTTCCAAAGCAGACCAAATTAATCTGACAGAAGCACAGCGATCTTAAAAATATTAGTGAAGAAATTAATTTACTTCCTGTGTTGTGAGCAGTGTGTGTTTTGAAGCCCCCATGTGACCACAAAGTTCAACTCCTTGTCCTTCCAGCCACAGAGATTTAACTAATTTGGCCAGGTAGTCAGCATATGGGCACTGAACTATCTGGCTTTGAGATGGAATTAGCTCTCCCTTCCCCAGTTGTTAGAGCAAGTGTGGGTGGGAACAAAAGGTATCATGGTGGTAGGAGATCAGAGGAGGTCAAGAAACACCGTCTGGCATGGGAACATAGCACCATTTCTATGTTTCAGCTCATAAAAATGAGCTCTCTTTTATTTTTAACGCAAGGGAATATTCAGTACTGAATCCAGCAAACCTCCTCCAGCTCTTTGGTATAGGCAAATTAAGGATATAACTTCAAAAAATGCCAGCAATCTTAAGTGTAGTAGGAGAGAAAAACCAGATATTTTGGCTTTTCAGACTCTGTAGAGCCACCTTTGCTGAGCAGCTGAGATCTGCCTGGTTTTGTTCACATCTCTGCTCTGTGTCTGAGCCGAGGCTTCTCTAAGTTTCACATTATTTGCATGTGTGTTTGTGAGTTAGAGGGAGACTGCTGCCCTGAGATGGTGGGGACCAACGCCCTTTCTGCAGCCGCAGAAGCCGTCACCACTGCTGGACCACGTTCTTGTTGGCTGCGGGGGGAGGACGTTGTGGGCGATATGGAACAGTAGAAATTAATGTCAGGGTCATTAAACCTTCCACCTTTCTTCTAAAGCTGTCTCCATGGTGCCCATTTCAGGGGAAGGTGGTTGACTTGGTGGCATCAATCTGGCAGCCTCTTACAATTTGGACCCTTGAAAATCAACTGGACATGTACGATGTGAGGCACCACACTCTCCTCCCTCCCTTTCATATCCCAAACATCAGCAATAGTGTGGCCAGCAGGACCAGGGCAGTGGCTGTCCCTCTGTGTTCAGCACTGGTGAGGCTGTACCTCCAGTCCTGGGGTCAGTTTTGGGCCCCTTGTCACAAGAATGGCACTGAGGTGAGGCAGTGCAAGGCCCATGCACAGAATCAATATTGGAAGGTTTTTTGGGAGCAGGAATGGTGGGAAGAGATATGCTTCAGCCAGCCAGCCATTTCCAGGACAGCCACCAGTTTCCTTCCTCATACCAGCCCCTGCCATCTCACTCAGCCTCGTTCCCCTCTTAGCAGATTTGCCATGGTTTCTCCTTGAGATCAGGCTGGCTTGTTCCCATGCATCCTCACATCATTCTGAGCCATCATGAAGATTTTTTGGTAGTTTTCTTTCACGTGGAAAGCAATCTGATCTGATCACTCTCTGTGAACGTGTGTGAGACTATCCTACTATCTGTTGAAATTATTGACTCATTTCAAACAAATAAGACAGCTGAGCAGAGATAAGTTTTCAGTGTCCTCCAGAGCAGAAACTGTGATTTAAACACTTCCCTTGGCCAACTGGTGAATTCATCAACCCTCATGCTGCTGGCAAAACTCTCTCCAGGGTACGTGTGGGAATAATGAAACACTGATTCTCAAAGACATTTGGTTACTCAAAGCCACGAAACCTTACAGGTTCAGGCTTTGCTAGTTCTGGCTTTCACAAAATTATTTGTGCTTTCTTGTGGCATTTTGTCTGTGACATGTGCTGCTCATGGAGGTGCAGCATTACATGTCAGGTCTTGCAAATGTAACACTGACTTGGAAAGAGTTGTTGTGGGGGGAACCTGCCCTACTTTAGCAGCTCTCATGTTTGCCCAAGGTTTTTGTGTAGTACTCTTCTAACTGATCCTGCTTTTCAGTATTAAATATGATTGATGTTAATGTAAGTGATTCAGTTGTGGATTGTAGCTGGGGTGTTTCACATGCTCTCCTGGCAGATCAGCAGCCAAAGCAACAGCAAAATCTGGGTTCTCTGCTTTTATCAGTGCAGAGTGCAGCCCCTCTAATTAATGATCCAGGGCAGCATGCCGCAGGTTTAATGCCAGCTCTTTGGCCTCTGGTATGGTCAGGAGCCAGCAGAGATGTACAGAAAGCTCAGTCATTAAAGGATTTAGTTTCCCTTATTGTACATCAGCTTCCAAATTTTAATCCCTTGCTTCTTAAAAGCAATCTCCAGCCAAAGCCCATGGAATATATTGATTTTCAGATTTTTTTTGGCAAACATTGAAGTGAGTATTATCCATTAGAGCTAGATCTGGACCTATGGGGCCTTGTGCACTTCTCATGGCAGTGAGTAGGACATGATGTCTCTGTGCCAGCCAGGAGCAAGGGAGGATTTTAGCATCACTGGGGTGCCATGCCATGTACTCATCACCACTCCAGCGCTGCAGCACAGCCCATTTGGCATGATGGGAACTGCCATGCAGGGCCAAATACCACTCCTGGTCAAGTCAGATCTTGTTTCAGGGATGTCTTTCAGCCCCTTTGGAGCTGGATGTTTTTGTGTTTCAGCAGTAGCAGTCAGGGGAAAATGACAATTTCCCTATCAATGCAATGACTCCACAGCAAGCAAAGGGGGCCAGTCTGCGCTTGGGGCTCTGCTGCAGATCAAACACTCTTTCGTTAGCCCTTGTTTGCACAGCTGCCATGCCCAGAAAACTCACTTGAGGTCCTTGGTTGCCCAGTTCAGTTTGCTCCTTTAAATCTTGTCTGGCCATGTGTTAAAATATTGCTCAAGTGCAACATTGCCTTCATTCTTTTGTGTTGTTGATGCTTTGTAAGAGCACATGGCAGAGTCATAGACTGAAAGTCTGGAGGGGAAGCTTGATAATTTTACATGGTTGCATCGAGCCCCGAGGTTTCTGTCTGCCTGAGGCACAGCATCCAACCCAGGGCTGCTCTGAACAGGGGGAATCCATCCTTCCTTTTCATAGTTTCTTTCTTATACTAAACTTTTCATAGTTTCTTACCAGGGTTAATCCATCTTTATGTTTTCTTTGTACACTTCAGTTTCCCTGAGTCTCACTCCTAGATTTATTTTCCTCTTCTTTTTCCCACGGATTGCAGCATCTCATGAGCCTTGTAGGGTGAAAAGTCCTGAGTCTAAAAAAGAATTAGCCTCTCTTTATTTGTAATTTTATTTCTAGACATCTTCATTCTGTCTAATGGCCTCAGAATATTTCTGAAATTGAACAAAGCAGTGGTGGCTGGAGGTGGCACCTGCCCTTTGTGCCACAGATGGAGGAATTTTGGGGACACATCGGAATGTAGGACATGCAAGCAGCATATGGAGTTTGCCAGGACGGAGCGGGAGCATCAGGAAAAATAGCAAATGTGATGAAAGGGAGGTTGAAAAGGTGGTAAGGGCAATTTTCCTTAGTTCATATCAATTTGCGTAATCATATCTAATTTGCTTTAAGCAAGTCCATGCTTTGATGTTCGCTTTCAGGGCTTTTTTTCTTTCTTTGGAAACAAGTAATGAGAAATGATGTCATCCCAGTTCATGTCCATGTCCCGTCTGATACAGCCATATTATTGCACCATCACGTACCCCAGAAGCATCAATGAGTTGCTTTGTGCAGAGTTAATCTGGCAGATTTATCTATTGCAGTGTGGGAGCCACATATTGGGAAGGGAGGAGTCTGGAGAGGGAGGACAGAAGGAAGAGAAGGGCTGCAGAGAAGTGGGGTTAAGATTCTGTCACTGGGATGGGAAGGAGAAGGAATTGAAGCAATATGGCCCACTGATTAAGATATTACTCTGGGATTGAGGAATCTTGGCCCTCTCTGCTCCATTCTCTCTTGTGATTACAGAAAAACTTAGAGTTTTTCTGCACAATGCTTCCCCTTCTGTAAAGTGAGAGCAGCACCTTTTAAAATAATAGATCCTGTCAGGTCTTGAGGAGATCATACAGTCCAGTATTTCTGCAGGGCTGCGTGCAGGCATTTGGAGGCTTAGCAGAATGAATCCTCTGAACCTTTAAGACTCACTTGGTGCTCCTAGAGGGGGATAAAAGTGGAGTTAATTAGCCCATCCCCAAATCCTTCCTGATCCGCGACCAGCAAGTAGCTGCCACTTCACAGTGCTTTTCTTGGCTCTTGATGTACCCAAGCTTCTCTGCAAACCAGAAGTGAGTGTCTGCCTGTTACTCACATGTCTGGCACTGTTGATCTGCTAGCAGAGTAGTGGGACAGATTTACCCGATCCCCATTGGACTTTGTGGTGCCAACAAAACCTTGTGATGATGCCACACCCGTTTGCCCAAACCCCAGTGTATTATTGAAATGAACATTGTTCATCCTTGAAGGATTAATTATTGTGTATCAAGGCTGTAAGGGATTGCTTGCTTATGCTTTAAAGGGAAGAAAGCAGCACATGAATTTCTGTGTGAATTTCTGGAGTGAGTGGCAGAGGAGCTGCTGCTGGTGGCAGTGACCTCTGCTGGGAAGTCCACAGCTGGTCTGGTCCAGCTCCAGCAACACAACCCCCAAATTTCTCTAAACTGTGGCCTTCACCCCAAGTAATCTCCATGTTGCTGATTTTTTAATTTTGAATTCCATTTTCCTTTTAATAGCTTGTCATTTGAGAGTTCCTCTGAGTAGAGAAATGCTGTTCAGGACAAGCTGCTTAATTTGCAGGTGTGCGATGTGCACTTTTCCAGGGATATTAAACACTGCACAACACCACGATTGAGGCCTTTCTGGTCTTGAGGAGGCTGAGAGAAAGGGGAGAAAAATGCCTCCTCCCCTTCTCATCCTGCCCCCGGAGTGCAGCAGCCACCAGCAGTTGGGGTGACTGGTAGGCACAGACATCACCTCCCAAAGGGACATCATGCTCCAAATGCCATCATCCCTATGAGACACTACTCTTCGTGTCCTTTGGGGGTGATTCAGCTTCCTCAGCTGTCTTCTCCCAGATTACACTTCGTATTTGCTGTCTTCCCACATGCTTACGTCCTGCGTCTGATTTCAGAGAGGGGCAGATGCATCTGATTGCAGAGGACCCCGCGGGGGTGGGACTAAACCTTTTCTCCCCCCTTCTCTGCAGCACTGAGCAGGTTTATCCGCCCTCCCTCCGAGAGCACAGGGCGCGGTTCCCATTTGGTTTGCAAATGAGGGAGGGGAGAGGGTCTTGCGGCAGCCCCAGCGCTCAGCGTTGCATCCCCGATGAGCTCTTTCCTGGCCTCTGCCCCCCGGCTGTTCGCCGTGGGTGACCATGTGTGTGATGGTGAGGGGTTGCTGCAGCTGTCCCAGACGGGGTTGGTTAGGCTGCTCTGGGGAACCTCTGAGGTTCTCAAAAACAGAAATGCAAAGCATTAGTGAAAACCGTATCGCAGACTAAACTGGGGGCTTTAAACATTATGGCAGATTGTTTGTGTTAAACTGCCATCATCCTGATGGTAGGAGGAACACAAAGGGTCATGTGAATATGCATTGGTGCATAAAGAAAAATGGAAAAATAGATATAATAATTTTCATTTAAAATTACTAATTGCTTGAAATATCATTTCTTACATACCTTCAACTAAGCTAAACAGGGCAAACCTGCCCTTGCCCTATCTAACCCTTAAGGGACTGGGCACTAGACCTGCACAACAAAATAAATGCTTCCAAGTACTTGCTGTGTAAAGCCAAGTGGGTGATGTATTGGTTTCCTGTTGCAAGTACTAAGAATTTAATTTGGGATGCAGCCTACCTGGAAATTCTGCTGAAGTATCATGGGATTTTCCAGCCATTTGGATAGAATGAAGAGCCAAGTCATGTATTTGTTGCTCTAACATCTCACAGTGCATTATATTTGAGTTTGCGTATTGTTGATCTTAAATTTCCTGTGTGTGAAAGTCCTTGCACGAACACAGCTTTTGATGACTGATTAGGGGCATAAATTCAGGTCAGTCATAACCTTTCCAGTGAATTCAGAGGAAATTGAATTAGTCTGCATGCTTACAGGAAAGATCCTGCTGGGCACAAGGGACTTTCTGCTCTCCACATCACCACACAGGTGTTAGGACGCTTGTGACCATAAAGGATAAGGTCCTGACACATGATTAAGCATCTTAATTAACCTACTTGAACCTAGAAACATGCAGAGAGTTTTGCATTTGCTGATAGTGCATGTTTACTTTCCTTCTGAACATACCCATCTGTTGCTTAATGTGTGGCCTCTTAGAATTTTCCATCTTTCTCTTGCTCTTAAAATATTGTCTGCAATTGCTGTAATTAATATTCTGCCCTGGGGTTGTACTGGGGTAGTCTCTTCAGGGTTTGCACAAGTTAAATATATCCTTTGCAAATTTATTTGTAAACATTTAAGGAACAAACCCATAGAGGCATTGCTGAAGTAGCTAATTAGATGTGTGCTTGTAGAGATGATTTTTCTCTTTAAAGCTAGCATTTTGGCAAGGGCTTGGTGGGAATGGTGAGGATGCAGAAAAGCCATGAAGGCTCTTGGAGCTGTTGCACACAGTGCTTAATAATGCTGCAGGGAAATTTTGGGCATCGAGACCAGGCTTAAAATCAGAGCAGCACGAATTTGGTGGGGAGTGTGAGGCTGTCATATGGCTGCTGATTCCCTGTGCCAACTTCTCCATGGGCTCAGATCCCTGCTTGCTCCCGACCAGCCTGCACCCTGCCTCTGTGACTCCCTTGCACCCTGCAGCAAAGGTGTCCTGAGAATTCCCTGTCACACCTTTTCACTCTGAGGAAAGTGTCCTTTGCACCCTGCATTCTCAGCTGTCCTGAGAATTCAGCCTCCAACCAACCATCTTCGTTCATCTGACACAGGAACTGTAAACCTCTGATGCCTCAGATACTTAACCCTTATACATTTTGGCTTCAGAGACGATTGAAAGAAATTTCTCTGAATAATGACTGTGTTCTGGGCTGTGAAGCACTTTGGACAGTTTACTTTTGTTGAAAGGGCCCAAAAGATTATCTAGTTCCAATCCCCCTGCCTTGGGCAGGGAGACCTTCCATTAGATCAGGTTGCTCAGAGCTCCATCCAATCCAGCCTTGAACACTTCCAGGGATGAGACATCTGAAACTTCCCTGAACAGCTTCTGCCAGTGCCTCACCACACTCAGAGTAAAGAATTTTTTCCAAATATCTAATCCAAACCTACACTCTTTCAGTTAAAAGCCATTATCCCTGCAGTTCTATCACTGCATGTCCTTGCAAAAAGTTTATGATGTTGAATAAAACACTGACAAGTAGTATGTAGTTAAAAATAGCTTTATGTTTTGCAGTCATGTGAAAAAAAAATTAAATCACTATTTCATCTTATCTTACCTTGTGTTTTTTCAGGATCAAGCATGAAAATATAGTTGCCCTGGAAGACATCTATGAGAGCCCGAACCATTTGTATCTGGTCATGCAGTTGTAAGTACTGAACCTAATGAAGTTTTTGTGTTAAAATTGCCAACTCTTCTTGTTCTGAGTTTGTCCTTTAACCTGAAAGATGGGATATGTGAGAGATATTTGTCTTGTGTGCTACAGACTGCAAAATCCCTGGAGAATGGTCAAAACCAAATCTCCAGTTACGATGTGCTGGGTTGTTGTGAAATTGGGAATTAAATTGTTTTGTGACTAGTCTCACCCAAATCAAACCAGAGTGGTTTTGTGAGATCACTTCAAAAAAAGAGCAGAACAGACAGACAGGGCAGTGGAAGTAAATTACAGCTGAGAAAAGCCAGATGTGCCATAGGGAAGCCTGGAGCATCTGATAGAGGCAGCTCTGGGGTTAAATACCTCAGCCCTGGGGAAAAATGCTGGTCCCTTGTCTGTTGGTAAGGTCCAGGCATGGTGATGTCCTCAGAAGTTGTTGTGCTGGCATTGTGGGGAGAATAGTGTCCTGTAAATTTTTAGTGTGTTTTTGTAGCCCTACATTTCAATCCCAAGTGCTGCAAAAGGACTTGCACAGGATAATGTTGTAAAAATTCCAACAAACCAGCTGGATTGTGGGAAGTACCAATTTTGTGATAAGTTGATTTACAAATCCTTGGTTTTGTTTAATCTCTTTAAAAAAATAGATGGATATTATTCCTACTTATTATTAGCTTGTTTAATGTAGCGTAACCATCACTTTTATAAAATCCTTGCATCCGGATATTTGGGTTATCTGAAGTGTAGTTCTGTAATCAGAGGTGACACTGTGTGTATCTTGGTATAAATTTCTACTTGATCACTATTCAACACTTACTAGGGAATTATCCTTCCTGTTATAGCTGTACTAGTAAACCCAGCCAATTAATTTTCCAAAGGCCAAACATTTAGCTGCTCCAGAGGGCCACAGGTTCACTGATGCCCTCTGGGGTAAGATGCCCAGCTGAAGCCAGAGGCAGGAGCTCATCAGCAGCGTTTGAGGTGGCAGCTCCAAGCAGTGCCCAGCTCCAACAAAGAGCTGTGCCTTGTGTTACAAGATAGATCAAGAGCATTAAAGTGAATGCAGGGAATAATCTTTCTGCACTTTTTTGGGAAAGGGCTGGGTTATCCCAAGGTGAAGAGGACAAGGCCAGGTACTCACCCTCATCTCTGTGGATGTTACATGAAGGATGATGCAACCTCTGCACTGCTTCTGAATTTTCATCAATAGTTAGGCTTGGGATCAATTGATATCAAGAGTTGGGTGGCAACAGTGCAAGGTCCAGGAGGCTTAAAATCCATTCTGCATGCCTCCTTTCATGGATTCCTGTTTGAAAGAAGGCATGTACAGATAATCTCTTGTTGCCAAGGTAACACCAACTTGTTGATACAATAGCTATGAACCATTGCACAGCATGAAGTATCTTATCTATTTGTTTACATTTCTGCCTTGATTATTATTAGATTCCTTGTGGGTTTTTCAGCTTCTCATCTTTGTGTATGTCTCCTAAACAATTTCTCCTAATTTTGTCTACATTTAAAACTTGGGTTCTGTGAAGCAGAAGGGGTTCTGATCAAGCAGCTTTGAGAAAGCCACATTTCAATTGCAGAAAAGAGGGGGTAAAATCAGGGCCACTCAAAGATCAGTATCATGAACACAAAAGATCTCAAATCCATATGCCCTTCTCCCTGGGTCATTGCTTGCTAAGTGGTATCTAGCTAATACTTCCCAAGGATTATTTTGTGGTGTGGACAGCATTTTCATTACCAGCCTTCCAAGCACTCCGTTATGTTGTGGAAAATTCACATTACAGCCCCTGAGCATCTTGCACCACCTCTGTGGGAGAAGGCTTTTGAAGGCAGACCAAGCCTGCCTGTTTATGTTTGTCCTTGAGTACATCTACTTTTACATGAAAGCCATGCTTGTTAGCAGGCCAACTTGAAGGATAAATATCACACCTCATTTATTCTGTCAAAGATATGCGCAAGTAAAGGTCTCAGTGTTTGTGCTGGACTTGAAAAGAAGGGAGGTTAAGAGGCAGCTGTCCATGTCTACTTGACACTTAATTTGTTCCTGCCAGTCCCCCGTGGGAGCTCTTCCCAGGGTTACGTAGCTGTTGGTGAATCTGCCCTGTATGTTTCCTGGCTTGTTCATGGGGAAATAAGATCTCTGACTTTGGTTTCACCACCTTGTTCTCACATATATTGTACACAAGCCATCACAGAACTGTTCAAACTGACCCAATCCTCTTAGTCCTTCTTAGACCAGAAGTCCAGGTTGGAGATTCCTGGATTCGACAACTTGGAATTTCATGTGCTGTCTCAAGGGGTTATACTGTTCCTTAGAAAGGGCTGGGCTGGACTATTTCTTCTTTCTTTATTTTCCCAAAATGCAAGATACTCCAACCCAGTGCCTCTAAGTTTGGCAAGGTTGTGGACAACTCCTTGCTGTCTTTCACTCCCAACAGTATTGCTCAGCTGTGGTATGAGGTGGTTACTGGTGCAGCTGCAAAGCAGAACACAAATGTAGGATAATCACTGCCTCTCCTGTGATGACTCTGCCAACATTTTGCAGGCACTATAGAAAAATACTGCAGAGCATTTGTTGTATTTCCGTGAGGATGATGTGCTTTCCAACCAAGAAAACATCTGCTCCTTCCCAAACTTAGATTTCCTATAGTACTGTTAAGACCTACATAGGCAACAAAGACAAAAAACTAAAATGAAACTCTTAAAGTTCCATTCCTTCTGGATGCTGGGTGAGACTTCCTCAGAGGATATTATAGAAGACAGGGGGGAATAAATTGCTTTCAGAAATAGTTTTATTGAACTATTTTGGTATAGTAGTGAGCTCTGTTAATGAGCAGTTATAGGATTTTTGGTTGCTGTTGGTGCCATTTGATAAGAATTACCCTACTGTATCTTCTCAGTGATCTGCCTTATTTTACCTGTCAGTATAGGGAAAGATCTTGATAATCTGTTGTGGTTGGTAATGTCAGATACTTACGTTTCATTAGCATAATCAGCCTCTTTGGGTATTGAGGATTCATTTTCTGCATGCTAGAAAATCATGCATAAAAATGGATTTACAGAAGCATGTGGAATCTTAGAATCATCTAGGTTGGAAAAGTCCACAAAGATCATCGAGTCCAACCATTAACCTGTCACTGCCAATCCCACCACTAAGCCATGTCCCCAAGTGCCACATCTACACATCTTAAGTTCCTCCAGAGATGGTGACTCCACCACTTTCCTGTGTAGCCTGTTCCTGTGCTTGACAACCCTTTCAGTGAAGAAATTTTTCCTAATAATCCAATCTAAATGTCTTTTCTGCCTGAGTTTTGCAGGTCCATTTGCAAATACCATTTCTGGCTATGCTGCCTGGGCAGATCAGAGCAGATGCCCAAGGCTGGGCTCTGACTTCATCTCTATTGTTCACCTGCACTGAAGCATGAAACAGCAGAGTTTGGTTTCCCTGAGAATTTTGCGTAACCTACACTAGTCAAAGCCACAGGACCTGGGGCTATTGCTTCTCCAAAAGATATGGGACCATGTTAAAAATCGATTAAGACAGTAATTTCCTTGTTCTCCTTCATCCATCCATCCATCCATCTTTGCTTAAAATATGTAGGAACTTAACATTTTTACTATCTCTACTCTTCTGTCAAAGTTGGTTGAAGTTGACCCAGTGGGTCAGAAATTACTAAGGGCTAGCAAGTTGGGGTGGAGAGTTATTGTGTCACTGCCTTTGGAAAACAAGCTGAAAATGGGTCTAAAACGCACCTCCAAAATATATGGAGCAGCCTGGGGAAGTGTGTAGCTAGATAAGTAATGGTCAAAGCTGAAGACCCACCTCTGAGTTTCATTGTAATTTTTTGCAGAGTCAGGAATATTGACAACTCCAGAGGAATTCCTATTAATACTAGGATTTAGTTAAAGAAAGTGAATACCCTAGTGCCTGTCTGGTATGTATAGTGCTCCACCTCTTTGGGGCATCTGTGATCTGATCTCCTTGGCAAGGCTGCTTTACGTAGATCCTGTCAGCTGCTGTTTCTGGTTCTCCAAAGAAACCAGAGTATTTTCCCTGTGTGATGTCTTTTGAAGCTTTGGCATCTCTGCTGAGAACAAGTTTTTAGGGTGAATACCCTGTTTGACCCAACCCTGAAGTACTTCTCCTTACCTTTGCAAAAAAACCCTGCCCAAGCTGAGCCTAAACCCCCAACCTTGAAGTTTTTCCAGCTTGGTCTCTTAACTCTGCTGAATTATTCAGATGATTTCCATCACAGAAGAGCTGAGATGACGGAGGCTCCTTCCTGCCGGGTGCAAGTCACGCACTGAGGAGCGCCCTGCCCACAAGTTTGCAGGCTCAGAGTCCCAGTGTCCCATTCCTGCTGTTTATCAGCTCTGCCCTGCCACACACAAGCGCCTTCCAACCCTGCCAATGCCTTGGAGGCAGCTCAAACAGGCAGGTACCCACCGGTGGTAAAATCTGCACAAGTTTTTGTTATTACCGGAACTACTCTCCTTGTGATTTTGCCTTTCAACAGTATGATTTCCTAGCAAGTAAGCAGAGTGCTAAGCTGTGATTAAGTGCTGAATTCACTTTGTTTTTTGAAAGCCCAGTGTCTGAGTGCACTCTGAGAGCAGCCGAGCATGAGCTGTGTATGTAAGTGACATTTCAGTGAAAACACTCAGCCTCCAAGAAAAACAACAGACAATGGAAGGAAGCGCTGTGTTTGCCAGGTTCCTTACGGAGTCTAGCAAGGACTCGGTGTGTTACAAAACAGCGATCTGCACGCCAAGCCGCTATCACATCAGGATGCTAATTAAAGCAAAACACAGATCTGCCGCACCACATTCCTTAGGTGAGGCTTGTTCCCCTACTTGGGGGGTTTTGTGTAAGCTTTATGCAGAAGACAGAAGGAAATCTCTCTGCAATCACGATGGAATTTATATCACAGACCCAAAGAATGGTTTTGGTTTGAAGGGACCTTAAAGATCATGTAGTTCCAACCCCCTGCTCTGGGCAGGGACACCTTCCACTAGACCAGATTGCTCAAAGCCCCATCCAGCCTGGCATTAAACACTTACAGGGATGAGATATCCACAACTTCTCTGGTCAGCCTGTTCCAGGGCCTTACCAATGGACGATAAAAGCTTACTAGGTTTTTCAGGAGCAGAAAACACCTGTGTCCAAACATCTGAGAGGCCCCATCAGCAGCACTTTTCTCTAAGGATAGTGAGTTTGTTATTATTAGTAGTAGTAATGCCAGTAATGGTAACAAGAGAAACACCACTAGGAATGACGAACACTGGAGCTGATGACTGTGTGGCAGGGATTCAGTTTGTTTCATGGTACAGGATGGGACATCAGCTGTACACCCACAGACTCTGCTCTCTTCTTTGTTTCTAGTACTACTGGCTTGGCTGGGGTGTCTCAAAAGCGTCAGCCTGGTTTAGTGCCTGACGTCCATTGAAAATACACTGAGTATGGATCAAAAGACTTGGATCCCCTGCTTCCTGCACCTCCTTTTGCTGCACAGGAGTAAGATTATTATTATATATGCATGTGGCAGATGCATCTTGTGGTTTATTGGCTAGGACACTTAATGGATGGGCCAGGGAAAGACCTGTTCTCAATTTGTGGTCAAACAAATAAGCATGAATTTTACAGTCATCAGTTATTGAATAAATTGTACACTTGGTTTTAGTGGGGTTTTTGAGCAAATGCTACATAAAAACTGCAGTACCAAGAAGGCTGATGCACATCTGGGCAAACCAGGATGGAGTCTGTGAGGTGCCAAGGGAGCTTTGCTCTGACTTTGCGTCACAGCTGAGCAGAAACTTAGGGGCTCTAGTTAGGCAAGGCTTCATTTCCACACAGCTTATGGAGCGAAACAGTATTTGGGCAAAGCAACCTTTGTGAGTCTGCAGTGGAACAAGATAAGTGTGGAAAAAAGTCTTTTGCTGCTTTTGTGGACAAGAAGTTCTCAAACTGAGGGGACTGCGCTGCATAGAAGGCACAGCTCTCCAAGGATGAATCCAGCTGGTGAAGAGGGAAAGCAAAGTGGGACAGCAGCAACAGGATTGAGCACATGTGACACAACTGGGCGTGTCACACCATGACTGTGGGAGAAGCGCTCAGGAAAATTAATCCTAGGCCCATCACAGGCTTCAGCATGACCATACTGCACATATGGGCCCAAACTGCAAGCTGGGATATTGGATTTTGAAATTGCCCTTATTACTTAGGCATGGGAAATACAGGTTTTGGTTCCAGCCTGTTTCTAGTGGTTACAGAAGTCAGAGTATGTTCTGTTAGTATAGCTAAAAAAAAAAAATTAAGCCTTATCAAAATTTCCAAAGGCATATTGACTAAACAACACAGGCAACCCTGCTAAAAGGCTAAAGGAGTCAATCTCAGTGTACTTTAGTACTTTCCCACTTGAGCTTTGCAAGCTGCTGACTACATCATAAACTAGCCCTTGGCATCATGCCCCTGGGAACTTGGTAGCAGTTATTAATCCAGCATCAATTTAACATCTTTTCCTTTGTGGAAAAAAAGATTATTCCATCAGTTGGGTTACACTGGTCAATGTTAAATATGAAGGACGATCTCCCCTTCTCCAGTGGCTGAGAGGTTATAAGAGGACTAGGAAAGATTAATGTCAGGGTAGAGATCAGAGTGTGGCCAAATTTATTGGTAATAGATCAATAGACCACAGATTGACCTCCAGAATGGCTTTTAGACACCTGCAACTGTGTGGATTCTTTTTGATCCTGAAAGTGTGAATGTGCTCATTGGCTAGTCCTACCTGCCCTCAACACTTTTGGTTTTTCTTCTTGTTTTTTTCTGGCTATGGCAGAATTTTTGGCAACTCCTAGTACCCGTGTCTCCTCCAAACACGGCACCTTTTCCTGGGAATGGCACTGAGCAGCAGTCGTGTTGCTTCCTTGTGCTTCAGCTGTGGTTGAGAGCAGGCATTTGAGAGTCCCTGGGCAACAGTCTAGTCCTCCTACAGCAACAGAGGAATGGTGAGAGTCTTCTTCACCTTGGAGACTACAAAAGACTTTCTTGTGATGATTTCCACTTAGAATATTTTGTCACTTTCAACAGGTGGAGACAATTGTCAACATCCTTGTTCCAAAGCTTGCTCTTGTTATTGTTACCTTACTCAAAACATACCAGTAAGGACTCATTAGCAAGGCAACACTGAGGGTTTGGGGTTTTTTTTTAATCAAAGTGCCATGCTACTCCTGATGGAGAGTGATTATCTTTTTTCCCTACAGCCTTGTGAATAAAGAGGAAATGGAGAAAAATTTTCTCATTTTCATTGAACAGACAGCATTGTAACATTGTTTGCTTTTACAGAAATGTGAACAGTTCAGATGAAAATGGATTTTTTCTTTTGAGATATCTATTGTTGCAAAGCTGCTGTTGTCAATAAAGAAAACAAGAGGTTTGGCCAAAATTCAAAATAAACCTTGTTCTAATGTATTAATTTTTATAGTTACAGAAAGATTTGAAGGCCTCATAAATCTGCTTGTTTCCTTACGCTGGTGATTACAATAAACAAGTACTTTCTGAGGGTTATTTGATGTAATGTTCACTCCCCAGCAAGGGCTGGTACCAAATCCTTCAGGTGACAGTATGTGCTTTGATTGATTTTTTTTTTTTTTAACATCAGTAGGTTTTGGCATCATCGACTTGAGTTTCTTCCTTCAGCCCAGCAGCAGTTCCCTCACTAAGTCCCCATTTAGGGCTCTCTTGCAGCTGGGCATGGGGGTGTATGTGCCTGTATTGTACAGCTTGGTCTGGAACAGTCAATTGATGGGGCAGCAGTACATATCTGCCAGTTATCCTGTATAATATCTCTGCTTCCCTGAGAGCAGGAGTGAGGCTTTTCTCTCCAAACAGCAGGAAGGTGGCTGTTTAGAGCCCTAGCAATTTTCTTTCCATTTTGTTGGCTTGGGATAAGCATCTCCTTCCTTTCATGCTTTGCCCAGAAGTTTCATTGCTAGTTACTTGATGTTCACGTAGTCACTGAATGAGTCTTTTAGATTTAGTTCTGCTTCTTTCAGTTCCTGGTAATTTACACTGTGGTGCACCAAAGTCAGTTAAGTAGCTGGTGTTTAATTCAGGGGCTTTGCAGCAAAGCATATAATAAATGTTAAATCCATAAATGCCACAGTGTGAGAATTCATTATGATACAGTAGGATCTCTCTCAGGCATGATGTGGAGTCATTCTGATTAAATGGTTACACTCATTTAAACAGAAAAGGCCTTTCATAACAACCTGGAAAGCTCTGAAGTGAAATAACACAGCATTGAAGCAAGATGCAAAATGAACGTGGGCATTCCCAAGTCCATTCTTTTAATGGAAAACATTATTAAAAGTTTCCTTCTGGAGGAGGGTTTACAGGCTGTGGTGAAAGGGACGGTAGGAGGCTGACGACTGTTACATGTCAGTGTGTTCCAGAAGACATTCTATGATTTTGTGGCAGAAAAATAGGTTCAATTTCCCAAGCATGCTCATGCCTCAGCTCCAGCCTCTGTTCTAGGTTATGCAGTCAGGTGGGTGACTCTGGTTAAGAGTCTGTAAGTGACTCCAGAGTCAGTGCTGGGTTAACTTGCAGCTATATGTGCATTGCATTACCCAGACTCTGTGTACAAATTCCAGAAGAGCCCACTAAGCAGGTGATGATGGAGCATCATCCTCCCATCCACATTCACACTGAAAGAAAAGATGTCTCACTAAACATTTTGTCTGTATTGCCCCAAAAACTCTACATAGGGTGTATTTTTAGGCTGATTCGTACAGATTTCTGTGGCTGGCTAGGGGTCGTGGCCTTAAACAGGAGAGTGTAAAACCTATAATTTTTAGTGGAAATACAGGCTGCTGTTTGAAACCCTGTTTTGACTTCCTTTTGCAGTACTGTGGTTATCTCCTCTTACAGAAACTATTTTCATAGGACTGCAGAAGTACTTGCCATAGGTTTCTGCTTTAAACATTGTCCCTGGAAAATTATTCAGTGGAAAATGAATGTGGAGGATTTTGTGTTTTTCTTTTTTTTTTTTTTCCCCTGAAACAGTGGTTAGGTCTGCTGTAGCCAAACTTTTACTTTTTTAAGCATTTTATAGAAAAAGAAAATACTGTTGCTGGTGAAGCCTTTCTTTGATGCATTTATAGAACATGTGCTCATTTCATTCTGATTCATGCCACATGGTTATATCTTAGCCTGTAAAGGCCATTTTTTCCCTCTTAAATTGGAGGAAGAGTGTGTTCAGAGACCCAAGTATTTATGTCATCTTTTCCCTTCTCCAAGACAAAATTCCCATTTGGCCTGTGTGATCCTGGCTTAGCTGTAAAAGGCTTTTAGTTCTCCTAGTTCCGAAGATGGTTTGGAGGAGTTTGGTGTTTATTCTGTCTGATTATTCTGTTGGCAGGGAGCATTTAACCACTCTGTAATTCTATTTTCTTCATCCCTAATTGATTATACTCTAAGGAGCACTGATATCCTTGAGTGAGATGTAGTGGAGCCTTTAAGTGTCCATATGTCCCTGAGGAAAGGAGATACCATTCTCCAAAATGCATTGTAAAGAAAGAGTCGGAAATACAGTTTGAAATCCGCTGAAAGAGAGCTGAGATTTTAAGACCTACATTAACATAAACAGAGGCAGCATTACTAAAAACTGGGCTTGGCATCCGTGATATTAAAAATCAGGTAGAAAATTAAAATTCATGCAACTATTTCTCTCTGCCTTAGGGTTTTTACCATGAAAACTTTGCTGTGAGTCTCTTGCAGATCCAGAAAAGGGGTTATTCCTTTAGGAGAAAACAGAGCTAAGCATCCATTTTGCCATGACTATGATGCTCCTTTTTGTGAGGTGGTGTCAGATATACTGAGTGCTAAAATTCATGGTCACCCTGCTGCAAAACATTACCCAGTGCCATGACATAGGAGAAGTGTAACCATAATTAAGCAATGCTGAGCAGAGAAGAGAGAAATTACCTTGCTCTGATTGCTCACCAGGCTTATCTGCAGGAATATTTATCTTGCTGCAGCCCAGGGTCTTTCCTGTCCATTGAGGCTTGTTTTCCTATAAGCATGGGGCAAGATCACTTGCAGAAAGTGCTCCTGACATTTTGCTTCTTGGGGCTGAAAACTCCCTGCCAGAAACTTTTAAATCTGCTCTTTTCAGATGCTTTTGCAGCTGTATTTGCTGTAGAGAGGTTTTGCTTCCCATTGGTGCTGTCCTGCCTTGTCTGAAGGGTGGCAAGGGAAATGTAGGTTAGCTCTCTGCCACTGAAGATTGTGTCACCGCCTGAAATGTATTTTAAAAGGCAAATTTCCTAGGGAAAGGCATTTTATTTTGCACTCTCTTCCTCCACAACTTAACATGGTTGCAGCTGGAATCCCTTTCCTTGCTTTTGACAAGTGACCACTGTCAGGAGAGCCATGGCAGCTCCTGGAAACGACATGTGGGAACATTTTGGGGAAAGACCGTTCCTCTGATGTGTATGGGCATTTATTTATAACGGATGGAAGTGAGGAGTGCTTGTGACATGTGCGGGAGAGCTCATGCCTACAGACAGGAGCAGGCAGAGTTGCTGCTGGAAGATGGAGAGAGCTGCTTTTGAAGAGTCTCTCCTTTAATCCTGGTCCCACCTGAGCTGAAATAACTCAAGAAATTTGCTACTACCTTCATGGCTGTGTATGTTTGAAAGTTTGGAGCAAAAAGGCAAAAGTTTGCACAACACCACAGGTAAAAACGTGGGAAGGAAAGGAAAAATAGCAAAATAACTGATGAGCTGCTGTCTGTTAGCTGAAGGTCTAGAGCTTCTCTCTGGCCTGAATTTCCTTGGAGCATGCTGTGAAATGTGGCCAAGTGATAGTCATGTAATAGATTTTCACCTGTAGCTGAGCTTTCCTGAGCACTGCTCTCAGCCCGCTCCACTTGTGTGCATCTTCATCAAGGGGTTCTTCCTGCACAAGGTGTGTCAGGGATAGTGGCAGAGGAGACAGCTCACAGCTCAAAGGAGGAGGAGGCAAAAGCAGAAGCTGAGCCATATGGAAGAGAAAGTAGAAGCAGATACAGCATCTCAGTGGTAGGTGCTCATTAGGCTGTCTCTTATGTGCTGGGAAGACTGAGTTTATCCTGCTAAAGGAATTCTAATATTCTTCTCTAAACTGGAAAATGTAGCAGAGTGGGTAAAGGACAGGTCTTTTTATATATGGAAAAATATTCTAGCCTGTTTACCAGCACTGTGTAACAGGAACCAGTGGCTGCTGCTCTTGAAGTCTTGTGAGGATGTTTTTGTGGTTAGAGCACACAGATCTGAAAATCTGAGAGCTCGTCTCATGCTGTCACGGATTTACATTGTGGTCTCAGATCACTTTGTCTTTTAATTTCCCTGCTCTCAGAAAGAGAATACCTTCCTTATTAATTCTGGGTAGGATTAATTGGGATTTTGTTTGTTGTTTTTTGTTTGTTTTTTTTTTTTTTCTTGAGTCAGTGCTGCTCTTCATGGAATAAGTTGTTAAAAGAAATATGAGTACTGGAGTCTGGCCTCTGGAGTTGTTCGCTGAGGAGTACTGTGGTCCTTCTGTGTAAAAGCGAATGCACTTGTTTGCTGGGACCTATTGACACTTTTGAAAACATATTCAGGCATGCCTTGATCCCCTCTAGTATTTCCCTACAACGCCATGCTCTGCAGAAGCTGTGCAGTGGCTTTATCCCTCCATCCCATCCATGTCTGTGCAGAAACCTACAGAGAACAGAATCCAGGCTGTCTGGTGACTCAGTGTAACAGCATGACTGGTGATGACCATCATCATTGCATAGATTTATTTATCCTTATGATGTAGGTATGTGGAAATCTCAAGCAGCAGACATATGACATCCAGAGTTAAAAATCCACTTACATAAAGCCAGGATTTCACCTCCTGTGCATAGATGTGGGGGCAGCCAAATGCATCATACCATCAATGGAGGGGAACAAAAAGAATCGTCAGTTAAAACTTGGTAAGGGAGAGCTATAAAGCAGCAGCTAAGCCCAGGCTGGGTAGAAACTGAACAGCAGTATCCTGAATTTTAATATCCATTTCTTTGTGTTGCAGGTAGGTGGAAGTGGTTCTTGCAGATACGGGGATGTAGGAGCAATGTGCCAAAGCATGTGGTATGGGGGTCTCCAGCACCTCTGCTCGTGCTCCCCCTGTGCAGTGTGAGTGGATGTCTGTGGAGGCAAGGTGTGGTGGGTGATTTGGGAATCCCGAGTGTGCCCAGGTGCCCTCCAGCTCAGAAGGAAAGTCATACTTGTGTCATACGCACCAACCCTGCTGTGAAAGTTGTCTGGGTGTGCTTGGGCATCATATTCCCACTCTGGGGGTGGATATGAATGATCTTTTTGACTCCATCTCTACCAGTAAACACAAAAGGTCTGTATTGGTGCTGTCCACTGAGCTGTGTGCAGGCACTGGCCAGGAGGATGTCTGGCTCAGGGTGAACCAGCTCAGGGGAGCGTGTCATCAGCCCTGTCAGTGTGGACAAATTGTAGGGCAGTGTCCTGTTTCTGTTCAGTGACAGACCAGGCAGTTTCCATGCCTCTGCTCCTCCTTTGGGGAGTAGAAATAACAGCCCTTTCTGTTAAACTCTATGAAGTTTTGAGATAATAATATCAATTTAGGCATGTAAGTGCCTCAGACAAATATATTGTGCAAACACCAAGTGGATTAAAGTACAACTTCCAGCACAGTGATATTGCTTAAAGGCTGGTTTAGTTCCATTTCAAAGGATTTCTCAAAATAAATCGTCTGAATCCTGCTCCCTCTCTGCAAAAGATATGGACACTGTCACCAAAAAGCCATTAAAAAAGAAAAGCAAAGCATCTGAAAGCTTTCTCCTGGTTTGAATTTTTAGATTTCAGGGTGGGAATACATCAGTTTATCCATTAAGCATTGGCCTGGCACCACTCTCCATCACCCTGTGGCACAAATCACTGCACCAAGAGCTCCTTCTGGTGCGCTCTTTTCAGAGCTTTCTGACACAATTCAAACTTCAGCCTGTCCACAGTCTTGCTGCTGACATGAACACGAGGGTCTTAGAAGTGGTTTGCAGAGTTAAACCCTGCCAGGTTATTGCCACCTGTGGATCCCAGCCCTTATTTAGCCACAGGTACCTGTGCTTGGTGATTCAGTCTCTCCCAAGGGCAGGACAAGGAGAAGAAATGGGAGAGGGAACCCAAGCTGGCAGCAAGAGAATTGACTCTGTGGCAGGAAAATTGACCCTAGGTTTGAGACACTGTCTTGTGTACCCTCAGTCATGCGTGTAGCATGCCATGTGGCTGTGAATGCAAAATTTACTTCCTTGCTGTTTATTTAATCTATAGCCTCTTGGTAGTAAATTATATTCATTGCCTCCAGTTCCTGTTCCTGTTGAATAGTTATTTGCAAGGCAAAGGAAATATGTGCTGTTTTTATTCTGTTTGGACTTTGCATAAAATAGTCCCCTTTTTTCAGTCTGAAGACACAAGTGCCCTTTAGAATATTAGCATTGTGTTTAGAAAAAAACATTTTCTTTCCAAAGTCTTACTTCTCATGTAATGACTAATTTTAAAGAATTTTACATTCTTTATGATTTTCAGAGAAATTCCTAAACCAACACATATGCCACTTCCCTTCATCTTGAATTCTTACTCAGCAGATAGCATCAGATTCCAGGGTAGCTTAGTCTTGCACAATTAAGCTGTGAAGCCTTTGCCCTGTAGAACTCATTGGTACAGAGAGGTGCAAAGCAAATACAGTTTCTTGTAAGGTTTTACTTCTTCAATATGTTCAGAATTTCTTTTGAAGATTCTAAAACTTTATTTTCTGATAAGTTGTAGAATCACAGAAGGGTTTGAACCAAAAGGGACTTTTTAAAGATCATCTATTCCATCCACCTCTGCCATTGAGCAGGTGCATGTTTCATTAGCAAGTTGTTCGAATTTCCATCCCACCTGACCTTGAACACTTCCAGTCTCTTAATTACATGTCTGAATGTGTGGTGGGGACTTTGCCTTGGCTCCCACAGAGAGGCAATGTAGTGGTGTCAGGCCATGCAGGGTGTTCCAGCCTGGCTTCTGCAGATGAATCATCTGAAGGGTTGTTTTTGAAGGATTGGGCTCTTGCATTTGATTCACTCTCCCTGCCAAGCTGAAAATAGTGTGCATTGTTCTCATAATCCTTAGCAACTTGAAAGCTGCCATGAATTGAATACATTTTAATCTTTACCTACAGCAAGAAAGTAGGCTAATTCAGTTATTCCTGCAGTTCCTTAGCTAATGCTAATTAACTGATGGCTTTGTATTTTTCCAGCAGTTTTCTAAACATTTTCCTTTTCATTTCAATGAGGCCTTTACAAATTTGAGGCATGGTGCATAGATTTATTTCTACCGTGTGCATTAGTAAGTCCAAGTAATATGTTAAAGTATAACTGTCCAGGAAACAAAGACCCACTCCCACAATCTCATATCATAGATTACCAAGATTAGTAATTCTCTGGACATGATTTTCGCTGGGAAATTGTTAATAGTTGTGTTAGAGAACAAAAACAAATCAAGGTGATGTTGAGAAGTGGTACTGCACATTGGTGGAGTTGTAGGGTACATACAGGACAGACCACAGGCCCACCAGATATAACAGTTCTGCCCCAAATTGATCTGAATGACCGTGAGTTTCATCTTTGGCTGTTCCGAGTACTGTCTTGAGCTGCACTTTCTTTATTTCCTCTGAAATACATTCCTCAGTTGATTTACAGGTAATTTGGTAAATGATTTACATGTGGTCAGATAAATTGTTGAAAGCCCTGAGCAGGTAACTTCAGTCTCCTGTGCTTAAAGGTGTAAGTGTTGTACACTTAGGAAGATCATTTCTCACATGACCAGCACAAGTGAGCACAGATGTGTGGTGCAGAGGAAGAGCCATGTGTCTGCATTAGGGTAAATTTTGCCTTCAAAAACAAAGGAATGGCTGATCTCTGGCTACAGTGATCTGGTGTTTACTACCAGTTTTGGGGAGGGGTTATAGTTGTGTCTTGAAACCACATTGACCCGATCATTTCCGCCATGATCTGGCTCCTGGGCTCAACTGTGTTCTGCAGAGACTTCCCTCGCTTGTCAAAACTGCATTAAGAAACAGGCTGATGGAAATTAACAACCGTCAAACTATCTGGGACCATTGAGTAATCTCATTTCACATTCTGCAAGGAATACCCTCTTCCTTTTACCTGTACTTGGTACAAACCGAATGCCACAGAGGGAGCTTTGAGGACTGTGTGGAGAGACTGGAAGCAAGACAGAGAACAGGCAGGACTAGTGGGATGAGGATGGTGGCGAGCAGCACTGATCTGCTTTACATACCCAGCCAAGGAGTTGGTATCGGCTTTGACACTTGCTGGGGCTTTCTCAACACTGCTGAATAGAGACTGTGTGTCTGTGCCCACATCTAGGGGCACAACATGCTGTAGCTGAATTCAGCTTGAATTTTTCTGCTAATTTTGATGGAATCAGTCCCCTAGGTGAAAGATTAGGTTTTGCCTCTGGAAAGAGCTGTTATAATTGAAAAAAAACCAAAATAAATGAGCATTGCATGGGATTTCAATTACAATTGAAAAAAAACCAAAACAAACGAGTATTGCATGGGATGGTAGAGTGGTTGTGATAAGCGAGGGAAGTAAGTACTTTGGTGAACAAAATTTGCAGATGAAAGGGTAGGAGTGGACCAAACCTGCTGCTTATGGTGAGGAATTCTTCCCAGGCCTACTTGGTTCAGGCTTGCTAAACAAACCGGGCAAAGAGCTCGTTCATGACTTCTGGGCAAACCTTGGGCAAACTTCACCTACCCTGCTTGTGGCCAGGCTGCTCTGCAGTACATGTACCTCCACAGCACAGAGCAGCGGCCCTTGTCTCCTTGAGGCCTTGGATGGTGCCATGATGTCCCTCACGATATGATCAATATGCTACTGGGCATTTTCCAGTTCAGAAGGTCTCACAGCATGAGAAGGACCATGTTGCAGTCTACTTTCATAGCATGGCACGAAGGGTGTGAATTGTGTAATCTGGTGACCAGTGTGGGAAGCTGGGATATGTTGGAGGGAGATCTCATTGTACTTATACAAACCAGAGCCAGGGTGTGACCTAGGAGGGTATCCTCAAACCTCACACATTCCGTGCCTAAGTGAGTGCTTAAGCTCATTTCCTGGCCTTTATTTAGTTGGCATTTGTAGGTGTGTCCTACATCTTCCTCCAAGCAGAGGGAGACCCCAAAGTCCTGACATTGGATCGGCATAGTCAGATTCTCAAGCAAATCCACAGCTTCCTTGAGAGGACCTTCATGTCTCCCATCCCAGTCAATTTGAGGACTGGGGAGGAGGGGGTCTTAGGGCTGGACTTGGTGTCTCTGGTCCTGGAGGCTGGGCTGATTGCTCCTGTTCCAGGGCAGAAAGGACACTGTCGATACCAAGTTGAGCATAGCAGCTGGTGGGTAGGAGTCGGTGCTGAGGCAGCATCCTGTGCTTCCCCGCCAGTGTGAAGAGCTGCTCGGCCGTGAGGGAGGGGAGGAGGGAGTAAATTGGGAGGAAGCTGTCATGGATCTGCCTCTCATTGCTGCTTGCAGTCCTACGCTGGCTGAGTCAGAGCTGGCGGGAAAGGCGAGACACGCGGGTGGTCTCTGGGAGAAGTCCACGCTCAAAGACAGTGAGGAGGAGAGAACCAACAGGACCCCCAGTCTGAGGGCTGCAAGCCTGAAGGGCTGTGCCTGGTGTTACAGAGTGGATGAGGATGAGGAAGACTATGCTGGAAGGCTGTGGTGTGCAGGAGTTGTGTGCTGTCTCACACATGAATTTGACATCATGGTTGGCTGTTGGGAGGCTCAGCTTTCAGCATGGACCAAGCCACCACGTCCAAGCTGCTGAGAGCAGCCCAGCAAGATGTGCAATCTCCAGCACAGCATCCAGTGAGTTGCCCTTCCTTGCTGCCCTTCAGCCCTCATGTTGTGGGTCCACCAGCACTCACACAGCCAACCCAGCACTCAAACACTGCTCTTATCAATAACACTTTTAAAGAGCTCTCCAGGAGCTACTTAATGTGTTTTATGTCATTCTCAGTTCAGATGTGCAAAGCCAAACAGGGTGAGCTTTGAAATCAAGTTTATGTTCGGCAGTAATCCAGAGAAGAATTAACAAAGGCTTCAAAGTTAAATTATCCGAGATAGCATGTCAAGCCACTGAATTTCAGTTCAGCAGCCTGCCAAAATATTCTGAAGTGTCTCTTATGATGTATTTCATTGTTTCTTATAATTTGAGTAGTAGGAAAGTGATTAAAAATAAGACTGCGTCCCTCTGTTTCTCTTTGATTCATTGTCTGAAATTTCAAGATATCTAAAAGGTATTTATACTCATACATTTAGGCTTCTGCAGTCATTTGTTTTACTATGTAGTTTGAAAGTGATTCAGTTCAGCAGTTAAGGTCTAAACTAAATTGTCAAACACACAAAAGGATATTTGTATATGTTACTTGCAGCATCCATTTCAAGCTGATTTCCCAGAGAGAAGCATGGGCCTTTCTGTTCTCTCCCCACATATTTCCTAATAATTTTTGAACCACTGGCTAATCAGAGATGTATCTGATGGAAGAGTAGAGTTATATCTTGGATATAAGTGGATCCCTGTGCGTTTTGTGTTGATATCTCCCTGCTAAAGAGAGATTCTACAAGAGCACCTTCAACAGAAGGAAATACATATTCTTGTGAGGTTTGAAAGTGGTAGCATGTGCCCCATAAACAGCTCAGTGTTTCCTGGTGACTGAAACAGAGGGGTGTTTCCTTTTCCAAGTATAGAGTGGTTATTTTGAGGGCTTGACAGGGGAATGTAGAATTTCATGCATCACCCACGATGTTTGAAAAAGCATTAGGATATTGAGACTATCTGAGACAAGAAGTACAGAAATGTTTTAAGAGGCTGGCAGAAATTCCTGGGAAGAGTTTAAAAGAACTCAAAAGGTTACTTTGACCAAGCAATAGTGAATACAGGGTATGTTATGCACAGTATGTGGTGGATGCAGGCTGCTAGGGGAGAGAAACTGGCTGCTGTTGGAAAATGGTGACAGACCTTTTCTGATTCCAAACTCTGACTGTAGGTGTTAAAGAAGCCAGTAGACAATTCCTGTGGCGCTCTTAACCTGCAGGAGCAAGTATGGCACTGCAGATCCCTCTGTTTCTCAAGAAGAAACATCAGCAAACCCCCAGTCTAGGATAAACCATGCTCTGGGAGGGCATTTGGGTTAAAAGCTTACGTGTGCATGTGGGATGCTGCTCAAAACCATTGCAGTCACTGTCAGTTTTTCCATATGCTCAGTGATCTGTGATTCAGGCTCTTACTGAGGTGAGGAGAGGGAAGTATCCATTTTTTCAGGGAAAAGTAAATACCGGCTGCAGAAAATTCTGTTCAGCAAGAAATTCCAAAGAAAACTTTGGAGCTCATCTCTCCTGTGACATTAAGTTATGGTAATTTTAACATATTCTTTTGAATTTTAGAAGACGTGTGCTCCATAAACAGCTCAGAGTTACCCAGTGGCAGAGAAGAAGTGTTGGTGGTTTGAGTGTTAGTGATGGGGTTTCCAGACACCCTCAGAAGGAGAAGGAGATCCTGACAGGGTTTGTGATATAGCAGCAGTGGTGATTCCAATGGTAGCTCGCAGAGGAAGAGCAGGAGAATTTGGGAAGCATCCCATTGGGTGCAAGACCTTAGAGAACAGCCACGCTACAGAAGGACATCAAAGCTGAGGTTTCCATGGTTGATACTGGGTTTGAGACGCTCACCTCAGAGAGGGTAGGAATGGTGTGAAAGGAAGAAAAGAATGAAAGAAAGGAGATTTTTATGATGAGCATGAGGACACACTTCCCCGGTAGTCGAAGTCCTCTGAATGAAATGTGAGCAGATCTGTCACTCAAAGCTGAGCAGAAGAGAAGTGGAGAGCAATTCTGCAACTCAGAGACAGCAGTTAAAAGTTTGAGGGACAGAATAATGCAGGAGTTTTTCTCCCTGCTTCTGTCTAGTGCATTTTGAAATTGCCTCTAATGCCAAGAAAATTAGAGCAGAAACTGGCTGATGTTGCTGATGCTTTGGGTCTCGTTCCCCAAGATCAGTAATGGGCCATATAATGAATTTCCTCCAAGAATTTTGCATAGTACAGTTTGTGTTTTAATGATGGAAAACTTGTCTCAGGCTGATTCTCCTCTGGAGTAAAAATTTTCTCAGTAACATTTGTCTTCAGATTTTACTGGGTCAGTTGGTCCAACATTTTATAAATGGCTCTGTTCTGTTTTCCTTTTTCCAAATAGGAAAATTCATTCTGTGAAAGAAAATTCTTTCAAGATCTCGTCTGCATATAGAAACTACTTTTGTGCAAATCTGAATATAAACTTAAGAGAAGAGACCAACTAAATCTCTTGAGGATATTACATCAATCTCAAAGTTAATAAGGTGGAAGAGAATGCATTTTAGATTTTATATTAACTTCCTTCAGACTAAGAACCGTTTTTCCTTGCACTTCAGTTTCCATCTCATTAATTTATTAATAATTAAACATCTGAAAAATAAAAGATCTGTTATTTCTCATGTAACGTCAATCAATAGATTTCTAATTAACCAGCCTTAGAGCACCAAGAAGCAGTTGCTCCAGCAACTGTTTCTACTACCAGCAAATTTGAGTGGGAGAAATAGAGTATAACTGTTTTTCTGTTCCAGAACAGAGACCAGAGGCCAGCTGAGATTTTTCTTAGCACAAGGGCCAAATCTAAGGTGGGACCCTGGGAGCATCTCCATCATCCTGGGCCCATGTATGTGCTCTAGGTGGATCTTGGTTTGTGGGGTGGTGCATTCCATCCTCTTCTGGTTGGAAAACCTGAGAGCATGGACGGGGAAGGATCCATCTGTGCTCCCAGCCTGACTGTGGGGATGATGTGATGCTCTGTGCTGAGAGGTTAGTAAGGCATGGGTACATTGCTCTTACCTTGGAGGTCTCACAAGTCCTGGAGCTCACTGATCAGAAAAACAGCAGAAGGTGGTGTGAAACATTAGGAAGGGAAAAACGTGCTTTAGGGCACAGAAGGAGCCTGTGGTGGTGTCAAAACAGAAATACACAATTTTCAGAACCTAGCTTTGCCCGTTTCCAGGCTGAAGCTGTATAACCAGCTACTCTACAACACTTCAGAAATCTGTGATTTTCTGGAAGAGAAGGTGTTAAAGGTATATTTCATCTTGTGATCCTGCAAATGCTTTCTGATGTAACTTTTCCCCCATAAATAACCCGCTACACATGGAATTGAGAATCATTCTCAGATTATAGCCCCTGACGTGCCAAGTGCCTCCGACTAAAGGGATTTCAGTCCATGGAAAATATCCCTAGAAAATCTTTCCAGATTGATCAGTGTGCTCTTTCACAGTCATTTAAAATAAATCTTTCCTGGCTAATAACTGGAAGGACAGCCGTGTGTATGGGGTGAAACTGCAGAAGCTCTTTGGCAGTCTCAAATTCTGCCTGCTAACGTGGTACTGAGGCTCCTCCTGTGGGGATCAGGGAGAAATACAAAGGATGAAAATACTAGGAATAAGGAGAAAAAGTGGCTGAGGAAGGACGAGGAACACCAACTAAACACAGAAGGATGAATGAATCACTCAATATCCCTACCAGAAGTATAAAACAAACCTAGCTGTCCTCCTCTTGCTACAAACCCTCAAAAGTTGCTGTTTTGTTTCTAGGTAACTTTTCTCCTCTGTGCTTTTTGTTGGAAGCAGTAGCACTGATCCAGGCTGAAATCAGGATCTTATGGGTTTGGGTTTCTTTACAGGCAAACACAGACAGGTTAATGATGATGTGTGAGCTCTAGGAAAGCCGTGGCATCCCAGAGTTCAGGCTTTGCTGCCTTCCAGAAAGCAGCACAGAGTCTCTTTGCTGCGGCTCAGGTGTGACTCCTGCCATCTTTTCTGGGAATGACATCTCCTGTGTCTTCCCAGAGAGGACATGCTGCCTGGTCACCATCTGTCCCTGCTCTTGCTTAACACTTCTCCATAGTCCAGGGGGAGGTTTGCACAATTACTAATGAGACCTATACATCGAAGCTTTGCAAATTTGAGTTTTCTCAGAAAAACCAAAACACGTGGATTAGTTTGTCATAACCCCAGTAGTGACAGTGGTGATCCTGATCCAGATTGGGATGCGTCATGAGGGTAGATTTATCGTGGGAGTGGAACTGCACATCCACTCTGGCCCTGCCTGAACTTCTGTTTAGGAGGTTCAGATCTGCGAATAAAACTTGCAGAGTCGGGTCTGTACAATGATGGAGAGGTAAGGACAAGGCTGTGCAGGAATAGAGAGATAAGGGCCAAATGCCAGGAAGGATTTGGACATCCAAAATTACATTTAGCTGGAATATAGGAGTTGACAATCAAACCTGTCATAATGAAGACAGCTTCTGCCATCCCTGAGGGTGGGAAGAGCTTCCTAAGTTGCCTGTTGTTATTTACTCCAGTCTCTGACCAGTAATGAGCTCGGCACTGACTTAATTAGCTAGATTATCAAGTCCTTCCTCTGCTGAGCCCTGGGCGAGGTGAGTTTGGCAGCTGGACTCCTGCACACCTAACGCAGACCTGGTCAGGTCCAACAGCAAGGGGAGCTGCAGCTTCTGGTTCCACACCTCTGTGCCAGGGGACAGCGCCAGGCTGGGACCCCCACCCTGCCCACAGCAGCTTCGACAGTGGGTACCCATCCAGACACTGATGATGGGGCTTTGATTCCCTCTTGGAAAAAAATGCCAGGGGAATGCCTGAACCAGCGTAATGCTTCATTTTAGCATCTGAGGTTTTCCTCTTTCTTTTTTTCTTTTTGTTTTCTGTATTTCCAAAGCCACAGGTACAGTTCTCTTTCAAGATTTATGAAGTCATAGGGGAAAACAGTGAAGCTTTCTAAGAAATATCAATTCCATAGAAATGCAGCATAAGCTTACTTAATACTTTCTTTTTCCATCCTCTGATTTTCCATCATAGGATGATTTTTGTGAAACTTTACTCCACTTCTAACCTTGTAAAAAAGATAAAATAATTCAGAGAGAAAAAACATCACCCATGGTTTGTGGACTGCTCACATTTACAAATCAATGCCAAAAATCTTGTCTGAAATTCTGTATGTCAAATTTTATTTTCACACATCTTACTGTTCTTAATTTTTCTGCTTTTATGCTCTGGGGCAGACAATTTAGCTCTGCATCAGAGGAAGTCAAGAGCCCAAGAGACGAATTTTAATTAGAAGGCAATCAAACCACCAGATGGCTCTCTGATGTCTTAAATCTCCACTTGGGTGAAATAAATTGACTTTTCTTAAAAACAGCGCTAGAGGAAATTTTAAACAATGCCCTAAAGCTGAAACATAAAGTAGTTCTGCATAGTTGTGAGAATAATTTGTAGACTCTGAGGCATTTGTCAGAGTGTTTTATTTGTTTAATAAAAAGCATTAATGTTTGAATTACTGGTTGCTTTTGCACTGTGCCCTGTGATCTATTCTCAGTATGACTGTTGTTTGAAAATATTTTTTATGTTTGGGTTTAGTTGTACCAAATTACAGGAAATAAACAAAAAATAAGTTCATTCTTCCCAATTTTCAGTTTCAGTGCTGTGTCCATTATGAGAATAGTGACAGCTTGTGGTCTGAACCCCCCCCCCCAGTGCTGCAGGATGTGGGATGGGTGTCTCCCAAGTGGAGTGATGAGGGCAGGGGGACAAGGTGACCTCCCCAAATCAGTGAGCTGTGAGGAGAGATGGAGCACAGTACAGAAGCAGGAATAAGCTCTGACCATCATCAGTACCCTAAACCAGGAGAGGAAACCTTCATCAGAGTGTCAGGGGAGAGCAGCATGGCAGAGAGGAGACCTGGGAAGTCTGTAATACCCCACTCACTGTATTGGAACCTGCTGAAATCCCTGATATCTATATTTTCTAGGTGGTTGCATTTATCTTTCCCTGCAGCTGGGGTTCTCCACAGAGTATTTTTGGGATCACATCTTTATGCCATGTCCCATCTGTTGCTTGAGGACCTTAGGGCCAAAATCAAAGCCTCCTTTTAGTCAGGGGATAAAATGCCAGTTGACTGCAGGGATTCAGAGCTCAGTGTCTCTCTGCTTTTTTCCATATGGATATTGAAATTGACCATCTTGCCTTGGCTGGTGGCTCATGTGCCAGCATGGACCAGATGCCAGCAGAACTTCACCATCCCGCCCCAGAGCTGCTGCCCTGCAGCGTTTGCATCTGCTGCTGCAGGAGGGAATATCCTAAACCACGGCGGTGGGTTCAGCTGCTGTCTCTAGTTTGGCAGCTTGCTCTGAGTTTCTAAATGAACTATATTTTTGTGCCTATAAATAACAATGGCAGCAGAAATCGTGACTATTGTTGTGCCGTCTGTCTCTGGAGCAAGCCCAGTCTTGTGATCTCACTGCTCCACCAAGGAGCTGCTGCTTTTTTTTGCACTCTCTGCATGGCATTTCAGCCTGATCTTTTGTAGGGGGTCTTGGTCTCAGGGTGGCCAAGAGGGGCAGTGCAGAAACCCGTGGGTCCCAGGGTGGGTCTAACACTGCAGGGACAACCTGATTGCAGCAGCAGTGCCATTTTCCCTGCTGGGTCAGGTTTGTGGTGGTGTCTGTGTGGGACTTGCCCACCATTGGTTGTGTGATGAACACATCAGACTGTTTGAGGCCCAGAACCTGGAGTCTCTTGTACTCGACCCAAGGGATGTCTGTTCTTGCAAGCTGAGGTGTTTTGGGATGTGCTTGTCATTCTACAACAATATTGTCAGTCCATTACATTGTCAGTGCCTGCTTGAATCTGAAAACACATATTAATTAACATGTTCTTTCTCCTGGGTGACTACGTCCCTAAGGATGCTGAACCATGGAAGAAATTAGAATAATGCAGCTTGGTTCTGCATCTTCAAACAGGACTTCAGGCAGCTCTGAAAGTCAAGTTCAACTGCTTTTGTGTCAGAACTTTCAGCCTTGGGAGCACTGGGATATCAGGCATTGCCCTGTGGGAGGGTTGGGCACCCCGGCATTCAGGTGGCCCTTAAGGTAGGACATTGCAGCACAACAACAACAAAAACAATTATAAAAAAACCCCCAAATCATAAAAATATCAACTCCGTTTTCCTAATAAATAGTTTATTTTAATGGTGTACTATATAGAGGTGTTTTTAATGTACTGGAATAGCACTGTAACAAAAAGCACTTTAACAAGGGGTTTCCAGCCTGGTGCTTAACAGCTGCAACAGGGGAAACATTTGGCATTTCTGTTTTCCTAACCTCCTGAGAACACACCGGCGAGATTCCTCTTAATTGAACCTTAAACTTTTAATGCAGTCCCTGGACTGATATGCATTTGCCATATGTTTTACTTAGCTGTTAAATGGTTGACTAAGGCCTTTACTTGGCCTGTTAAACTGAATTGATGACATTTTAATATTGCACAGGGAATACCACAGGCCAAATAGAAAGCAGACATCTGTGGCACTGAGATGGGTCAATTCTGGCACTGGGCTGAGGACCTGGACAAGGGAGCTGGGTTCTTTTAACCAGAGCAGCAGAAATAACACAGCAAGAGCAGGAGAGCGTTTTCATCAGTGGCTTTGGATGTTCATACCTGGCTATAACTCATTATTTAAGGGCTGCCTAAAGCACTTTATAAATCATCAGTGTGAAGTCTGTTTTCCATACTGGTCTGTAACACACGGTGAGAGTGAATGGCTTCTTCCATTGCATAAATACACCTGGTTTTCCTGCTGGAGGGACAGACGCACTCTGGCTGCAAGGCCAAGCTCAGCATGGTGACTTTTCCTTTAGTTATGGAAGACGTGGACTAAGATTACCGTCTCAAAAAAGCAGGACAGGATGAACATATTTCTTAAAGGGATTTATCTGGCTCCCTGCAAAGGTTAAGGGAACAACTGACATTCACTTTAATGGACCCTGTTACTGTTCCATGACATTGGCATCAATACTGCAGTCACAGTGCTGAGGAAGTGTTATGGTGCTGAGGGAGTCTTGAGTTATTTTCTGAGAGGTGGAATACTTTCAGAAGGAAGTATGGAAAACATCCTGTGGTTGAGGACACTTTCCAGGAGTTGGACCTATTGACTTGATTCCCCTCTCCTCTCTTATGTCTGGAACAGGGAGCAGAGCTTGTGCCCCAAGTCCTGGGAGCTTTGCTGCTCACAGTTGTCAAGCCTTAACCTGCTGGCAGCAGCAGCAGCATCTGGATTATCCAAACCCTAATTCCCTCTCCAAGGACCTAAGTCCCTTTTTAGAGTCATCCTTCACTGGTTTGCCCAAGGTTGCAGAGGAAATGTGTGGCAGAGCAAAGATTAAAGGCAAGTCCCCAAGGTGAAGCTCTTGCCTTGGCCATGCCTTCATGTCTGTATGGGAGGGCAGTGATCCTGCATGTCTCACACCTCCTGTCTACTGGCACCAGAATTCTGGGGGGAATTATGGGGTTGTGTGGTAGCTTTCATATTGTGAGTATGAGATGTAAATACTGCAGTAATATTAATTTCTTTGCCATGTCTGGTGTTAATGAAACTTTGCTTGGTACGCAGGGAATCAAAAGTTGCCTGATAGCAGAGAAGTCACAGCATGTAGCTGTGGATATTTACCCTCTTAGCACTTGGGTTTGGTCTCTTCCTTTGGACCAGTAGAGTAGCAGTTCGCTGACTTGAGTGCATTGGCTTAGGGAGACACGGTGCCTGCTTGGCAGTGCCTGGACTGAGAGCACTGACTGTTAATACATTTTTCTCTGTTTTCAACCTGTGAATCCCTCTCAAGCAGAAAAGCAGTTGCACTGATAATTTTATTCTAATACTTGTGCATTGGTGTGCAGGTTCCAAGGTGCTGGGAGGCAACAGCTTTACAAAAGTAAGGACCATGAAAAAGCTCTCTCATGGGTTATATGCACAGACAGGGCACTTATTCCTTTTTAAAAAGTTAAAATAGTGGTATACTTCAGCTAAGTGCATTGGGCATCATTTTTCAGATGCTGTTGCCAAAATCTGGATACTCAGGATTGCTGTGCAGGGCTGATGAGCCCTGTAGCCAAAGTCTGCATTTCATTTTCATCCATGAGTTTTTGCAATGTGCTTTGACTACCGTATTAGGAAAAAAAACCCCCTTGTGTCCATCCATCTTATTAACTCCCTAATGTTCTTAGTGTATAAATCACACATCCCAGGGTTATATTTGCTAGATTATTTTTTAGGTTTGATCAGTTTGGGATGGAGGAGGAGGTTTTGATTTTAGTTTTCACATTTCTGTATTTTTAACATACACAACAAATGCTTAGGAGCCAGGATTGGAGATACTGGGATACTCCAGGGCCTAGGAGTATCCCTACAAAATGGAAAAGGAAGATTACAGACTTATTTTTTTAAGTCAGTGCTGAATCCATGAAATTATGAGGTCATGTAGTTTTGTCAGCAAGAATGTCCAGGATCTTAACAGATCCTCTGCTGACCAACTTAAGTAGACACCAGTTAAATGTTAATGCCAAGGATTCCCTATGGGATGTACTGAGCTGTTGGGGTGGCAGTTCAGACCAGCTGAGAACAACCCTTTGGATCCCCCAGAAGCGGGATAAGGCCCCAAACCACTTGTGCTGACACACACCTTGTCTGTGGGCAGCATGCCTGGCAGAAAGCTCCCTCCTGGAGTTGTGTCCTGCCCTGGGCCTCCCCAGGAGCAGCAAGGCTGGGCTGGGAGGAGCAGTTCCATGCTGTAGTCTGAAGCCAATGCAGTTTTACAGCTTGTATTTCTGCTGTTGCTTGGGGCTTGCTCATGAATGGGATTTTACAGGGCAGTTTAAGTATGAAATGTGAAACACGGGGAAATCATATCCTTTATGATCCCCAGGGAGCAGGGCTCAAGGAAGAACTTTGTACAGAGCGTGGCTAACAGGAGGCATCAACAAGGTTTCTTTGAGGCTTTGGGATAATCCTGTTGGATGCTTTGGAGGCTGAGAGGAATGAGGTCTTTACTTTTTGGCCCCTCTGCCTCAGGGTGGTGCTTACTAGGAGCTGTCTTTGGGGTGCCACTCCCAGGAGAGGGATTTTTAGGATGCTGTCATGTGGGATGGGCAGGAGTGTCACTGTGCCCTGCCCCAGCAGATGACCCACGTGTTTGCTGTGAGACAGAGAAGAGTCTTTGAACAGCACTGTGTTGGACTTTTGGCACTGGATGTAGCTCCCACAGATTTCTGCATGTGAGACAGTCTGGTTAAGCTTTTCTCCATTTTCCCAGCTAAGTTTGATTCTTTGTTGTATCAATCATGGATTTGCTTTTTACAAACATAAGCTTTACAGCTTGTCACTAATCCATCCATTAAAAATTATTACAGAAATAGACAAGGCAATTGCAACACAAACTCCTAAAATATTGAGCATGACCTGTGAGGGTTGGCTTCTTGGCATTGATTCGCTCTTCTGTCTTGAAAATAAAGTTACTGTGGGGCTACTTGTGTTGATTAACGAAGAAATAGCTGGAGCCTTGCATTTTGTGTGTCAAGGAAAATGTAAAGTGTTAGAATAGATGGCAGCCTTGGAGCAATAATGTATAAATGGATATTTAAAATCTCTCCCAAGGCCAAGGGACAGTCCCAATAAAAACCAGAATGCTTGGCAGTTGTCCAGCCTGGTTTGTTAAGACGCAGGAGCAAATAGCTGTCATTAAAAATAACAGAATCATAAAATCTTCCCTCTTTTTCTGTAGTCCTCATTATTAGCTTGAGCATGTGTCTGTTTTCATCCCTGTGATTATATTCTTGCAAATGGTCTCCGTGATGAATTGATGATTTCCATTAGAAACATCTCCATGGCCTGGACTAAAACAGACACCAGCAAGGCAATAATTGAAGAATTATTAAAATAAACCCTGGGGCACATTTGTGTTATGTAGGACATTCTGGAAACTTTCTCTTCTGTGAGCTATGCTCCTACTAGATCTTTTAACAAATACTTGCCTTCCTGGAAGGCTGGGTTTTTTTCCTTCTAAAGGCAGTAAATTCAGCTATTGCACAGAATAAAAGTAGTAAATCTGTGGCTGTGGTACCTGGTTTTAGTGTCAGGCAGCCAACACAGACTGAGCAAGCACAGGGTGTTGGCAGAATCTCCCTTTTTGCCCTCTCAATGCCCAGCTGGTTTCACTCATGATTTCCCAGCATTTTTGGAGGCCATCCTTTCTGCTGGCCAGGTTTGCCAGTGCTTCATTTGTTGCTGATGGCACCTCATTCCTCCCATCTCTCCTGGGGATGCCATGGACAGCATTTCCCTGAGGAGTTCATCCCCTGGTAGTTGAAGAGCAGAAATCACATGAGCCATGGTGTTTCACATGCCTGAATGCTGAGGGGTTTTTTGAGAATACTGAGAATTAAGACCAGATGCTTTTTTTTCTTTTCATTTTTTTTAAAGAAACTGCCTCTTTTGTACATCATAAATCTTCCCTCAAGGCCGTGAGAGAATATCTGTGCTGCCCACCCTCCAGCCAAACCACAATAAATCAGCGGGTCCTGCTGGTCCCTGCTGTGCCTTATCTGTGCAAAGGGCTCAGCTTGGAAATTAGCTGTTGTTAATGGGAGAGGGCAGCTGGCCATCTGCAAATAAACATGGAGCTTTAGGAGCCTATGCTGTTCCTGGCCCATCAGCAAGACACAAGCAACATCATGAACCCACTCACAGACTTCATGCACAGAGGGAGCTGGGAAAGAATGGGTGGTGTGAAAAATTGTGGCTCATACATAGGTGAAAGCTTCAGGTGGGACATGGTAAGGAGAGCTCAGCAATCATGAGTTACAGTGGGGTTGGAGCAGTGGGATTTAGACCAGTGTGTTTGCCATAAACTGCTTTTGACAGGTTTGATCTGGCTGTGTCTGTGGCTCATCCTCACTCACCGTGGCCTGTGCCCCCTGTCCCCCTTTAGAGGTGACTGGGCAGGAGACTAATCAATTTATGTACAATCCTTAGGTTTCCAAATTCGATACCTGTTTCTCCTGTTCTTTCAGTGAGATTACAAGTGCCCTCTTGAAACTGAATTTGCTGGCTAAATATATAGTATTGCTCTTAACAGTCATGTAAGTTTTATTTAGCTGAGATTGCATCCAGGCTGTAAGAACTTAGATTGCTGTGTCTCTACACCACTAAAAATTGCAGAAATTCACTCTTTGCTGTGGAAAACAGGAATATCTTTCTTGAACAGTGGTGAGATAAACTCACAAGGTGGAGTGACTAAATGATGTTGAGAAGAGAGCGGTAATTGTAAACTGTATATTCTGTTTAGGTTATATTTGATTCAATACTGAAATACAGGCACCTAGTAGTGGCCCATATCCTCTTGAGGAACAGCCAGTTCATTACTGATGCAGATGTAAGTGAAGATACTTAACATGGTAATTTAACATTCCAAATGGAGAACTGGAAATGAGCATCACTCAGCTTCTAGTTAGCTCTTCACAATGGCTACCTTCTCAGGTGGCTGTTGAATATAACTTCTTTTGGAGAAAACCTTCACATAGAAGCAAAACAAATGAGGTTACCAAGACCTAAATCGAGTAAAGTTGCTCTAATATAGCTAAAGAGTCTGCAGGCAGTGTTGAAAGGGTTCCAATGACAGAACATCTGAAATTATCACTGGAAAAAAACGTCAGTGTAATTAGTCAGTGTGTGTAATTAACTACTGGACAAAGCATACAGGGGATTAGTGGTATCTTCTAAGTCAAGCCTGTCTACACTGCTAAATGATAGTCTTTTGTCCAGCCAGGAGCTATGGATTGGAGGCAAAAATTGTACTGTCTTTGTTTTGTCTGGGGTCAGATTAGATTATCATAATGGCTTTAAAATCTATGAATCTGTCATATTTGATTTTAAGTGAATGAATCAAAAGACTCCCTTAATGTAGGTATGCACATTCAGACCAGAGCTGAGTGAACAATTCAATAATTAATTTGATGAGCACAAACATAAGAACATGAGCACAGTTTTATTGGGTCATACCAAAGATTCATCTGCTCCAGGATGGCTCTTGAGATGACAAAGGCTTTTGTCTTAAATCCACCACCTGCTAATTCCGTTAGGTCCCCCATTTCTCATCTGTGGTGTGAAATAATTCTTTATATTTCCCTTGCCCATGCTCCATCCTTCTCATGAATGGTTTAGTGGTGGACTTGGCAGTGCTTGGTTAACGGTCAGACTCGATGATCTTAGAGGTCTTTTCCAGCCTAAATGATTCCATGTTTCTGTGGAGCTCTGATTCTGTAGTGTTCTCCTCTGCCATCTCTCTTCTTTATAAAATGTGTTCACTCTGTTCACAGAGAAGCTCTCTGGTCCTGCTTGCTTTTCTTCTCTGTACTTCCCCAAGTTTGATTATGCTTTCAGTCAAAGCATCTTGAGGACTCTTTCCATAAAGATCATCAAGGTGGGATTTGTCCAAATGAACACAAAAATGGACATTTCTGCTCCTCACACCCTAGAAATGCTCCCTTCCTTGTGCTGGCTGGAAGAGAGGAGTGTGGTAGTGCTTGTACAGGTCCTTATTGTCTAGACTTGCAAGATTTGGTGAGATGAACTTTCTCAAAAATATTGAAAGTGGGAGGATTCCATGGATGCTTAGGAAGACAAATTATTTTCTATTTTGTACTCATTTTTCTCCTAAACCTTCTGTTTGATTTTTCATGGCCACGGAGTATTTCAGGGAGTTGGCCTTGATAACTCCAACATATATTTCAACTCCAGCATGTATTTCCTGATATTTATAGAAACTGTATGACCTAAAATTGTGCACATAGAATAAAATGGGTTTTTTCTTGTACTTGAGTTGCTTGCACATTTCTTAAGAAATACTTCATTATAAGCAATTAGAATTTTGAAGTTTACTTTATCAGTTCTCTGCAACTTTCTTGACACTTACTCAAAAGTTAGAGAGCATAATAATGACATTTTAGATGTACTTATAGTTGTTGCAACAGTTTGATAAAACAAGGTACCTATATAGCTTAGAGTTAAGTTGGTCATTTGATTTTAATATTTAGCTCCCAATTTACTGTTTCTACAAACTGCTTGGCAAGTTCATATTTGCAACAATATATCTTGACCAGTTGACAGCATTTCTCCTTTTTTTTTTTTTGGGGGGGGGTGTCAAAATAAATTTTGCAGGGTTGTATTTCTCTAGGACAAAGGGATGGCTGAAAAAAAAAGTAGAATTTATGTGAGGTACAGGGGATATAAGGAGCTTCAAAGATCTTTCTGCACTGAGACAAGTATTACTCAGTATTACCTTTACATTGGCTATTTCTGTGATGACATCTGCCTGCAAACTTACTTGTGAGAAAGCAAGTGGAAAGCAAGTCAGTCTCAGAAAAAGGAATACACACCACCCCAAATTTCCATTAAATGTATTTCACAAAAAATCCGGGTTGTTTAAGCTCCAGTTGAGAGTGACTTTACTGCACTTTCCTGTGCTCCTTTTTGTTATTTAGGACAATTCTCAGTGGTGCATTCACCTTATATTTCAAAATTGTTTACTACACATTGTGTAATTTACAGTATCTGTTTTCAGTTGCATCAGTTTTCATTATTTTTAGGTCTGTTCTTCCTAGTTAACGCTGGCAGGACATCGAGGTTGGTTTCCATTGGAAAACAAGTAAAAAGGAAAATAAACCAAACCTATTAGTGCTGAAACATGACCTAGTTTTAAATTGTTGTCAGGTGAGGAATCTCCTCCAGATTTTACTATCCGCTTATTTTGTGGAGCAGTGGAGGAATAAGACAGCAGTTAGGAAATACATTGTTCCAGCCCTCAGATACTGGAAAATGTATTTTGAGTGGTGGTTTGTCTACAGAGCTGTACTTTTCTGTTTCCTAGAAGCAAAGTGAAAAAGATTGAATCAACAAAATCACATATATATGTGTGTGTATATATATATATATATATATATATATACACACATGCACACACAACAAGCAAGAGTGATTGGGCTGATTTACTGACATCCCACAGAAGGAAGTTATTAAACCAGTGAGTAATTACTTCTTTTAAAACTACACATTTGAGTTATTAAGTACATACAGTGTATTTTTTTAGTGACATTTTTTAAAATGCTGGTTTTTTCACTGGTGAATACATTGCTTGCAGGGATGTGGTGGTATCAAACTGTTGACTGACACAGGTCAAAGTCACCACTGCTGAGTTTCAGCTTTGCCTTTCCATTTAATGCAGAGCCATGAAGAAAAACAGGATGAAGTGCCAACCTTTGTCATAGAATCATGGCATAGTTTGGGTTGGAAGGGACCTCGAAGGTCACCCAGGCCAACCCTCCTGCAGTGAGCAGGGACAGCTTCTACTACATCAGGTTGCTCAGAGCCCTGTCCAATGTGACCTTTCATGATTCCAGGGATGGGACATCCACCACCAGTCTGGGTAACCTGTGCCAGTGTTTCACTACCCTCCACAGGTCCTTTTCCAAATGACAAGGAGTCCACTTGAGTGTGATCCACCTGCTAATCCTAGGATGATTCCTTGGCTCCTGTGGAGGTGCCAATCACACTATAGGAGCTCAGAAGAGTGGAAAAAAGGATGTGCCCATCTTCTTCGCATCATGGTGTTTGCAGACCTCAGCAGAGTGCCAGAAATGTGAAACTTTGCTATGTTATTTCTTAGGATTTGGTTGCATGGTGGGGTCATCAGTGGAAGCACTGGTTTCTTTCCTGTGCCTTGTAATGATGGCAGCACTGAGGGAGTGTTGCTGTCACTGGCTGGTCCCACATTTCCTCCATGCACCACTGCCTGGGGGAATGAGCATAGATGGGCTGCTGGCATTTGAAGGGCTGTCATAAGCTGCCACTCAGAACAGTGTGATCACAAGAGACTTAAAAACCTGATGTCCTTTGTCATTTGGTTGTCCTTGGTTCAGTCACACTTTTTACAGCTGATGGGACATGGGGAAATTTTGAATATAATGTTGGTTCTTTCAATATGGAATAAAATTTTGAATAAAACAGGACAGCATTGACCTTGGAGAATCATGGACCTCACAAGATCTCTGCAGTAGGGATTCTGTGAAGGAAAATGCTGTCTCCAAAGCTTTTAACTGCCAAACTGTATTACATCCCTGAGCAGAGCTTTCCAGAGACTTAACAGTCTTCCCCAGTGGAAACAGAGGTCTGTTCTCCAAAGCACAACCTCACTACAGCTGCTCAGCAAATGTCACATGAAACTTTTAATGCAGGGAAAAAATTGGTTTAGTTTGCTCAGTTTGGTCCACAGCATTTTTTCCCAATTTTTTCCCTAACAATTCCCCAGAGTGGGGAGCAGGCCTTTGGAGCAGCCACCATCACAATGATGAAAGAGCTGAAAAACCAGAATAAATACCATGGCAATATTGCATTGCATTTTGTCTACACAATCTGGAAGGAGGTTGTAATGAGGTGGGATCTCTTCTCCCAGGAAACCTCTTGATAGGACAAGAGGAAATGGCCTCATGTTGCAGCAGGAAGGGTGCGCATTGGATACGAGGAAAATTTTCTTCCCTCAAAGAGTGGTCAAGCACTGGAACAGGCTGTCCAGTGAAGTGGTGCAGTTGCCATCCCAGAAAGTGTTCAAAAAGGGAGTAGATGTAGCCCTTCAGGATATATTTTAGTGGGCATGGTGGTGTTTGGTCAAAGATTTGACTTGATGTTCTTGAAGATCTTTTCCAGCCTGAGTGATTCTGTGATTGAACAGCACTATCAAAGGAGAGGGTGCTAACATCTATCCATTCCTCCCTGGCATATGCACACACCTGCATTCTAGAAAACTAAGCCAAAACCAATCCTGTGTCCTTTCTTTGGTGGCCTTGGAGCATATATTTATGTTACCAGCAGATTTTAAGCTGGGTGATTTAAAGATACAATAACAAGCATAAGTCCTTGCTTTGTTCAAGCTGTATATTTTATGATGTGCTGCAAATGAGAAAATCAGGGCAGTTTTCTGACATATTTACTGAATAAGGCAAATCTCTGTAGGCCATACAGTAATTCTGTAGCAATATCTGTCCCTGCCTGATTAACACCCTAGATTATTGGTACAAGGAGAATTTTCATCACATATTTCTATTTGCAAGAGGTCAGAATAAATAATCATAATGTTCCTTTCTGGGTCTAAAATCTATTAATCTGTTTACTCATTTTCCTTTTATGTGTTACTTCATTTGAACAATGAGATGAGGGTGGCCAATTTCTCTTTCCTTTCAAACAGCACATTGGCCAGGTTTGCTTTCTGGTTCTCATGCATTTTCACAATGCAGAGGAAGTTTAAAGCCAAACAGAAAAGCCCTCCATGAAAAACAGAATACATTTTAAAAATGGAAATATTTGTATTAATAAGAATTCCTTCATTAGAGAAACTTAATACCCAAAGGCAGAACTTCTCAGGAATAGTTCCTTCAGTATTTCTTATCTCCCCTCACACTTCAGCTTCATGCTGAGTTCTGTACTTTTTCTGATTTATATTGTAGGAAACTGCAAATGTGTAACTTCTGATCAATCAGCCGCTCACAGTTACAGGGTAATGCTCATATTTAACTTACTTCTTATATTGTCCTGGGAGTCCTCCTGCTCCAAGTTTCTGAAATCAGTCCTCTTTTCATTAAGCATCCCTAATGTGCGGGTTCAAACAGTTTTAGTGAATCCCTAGGGATGTGTCTGCCTTTCCACGGTGGTTCTTCTAACCCAACATGATGTATGGTGCTTTGGTGACTTGTCCAATGGAGAACAGATCATAGCTTGTACAGTGAAGCATCAGGTGAACTTAACACCCTTCTGGAGGGAAAAGCTGACAAGCTCTGAATAGCTTTGCTGAGATTCTTCATGTATGTCCACCACTAATGTGTTCATCAATAAGACTCCTGATAAAAAGCAATTAAAGTGTCAGGCAGTAAATGATCCTGAGCAATTCCAGCCTGTAGTACAAAAGAGGCAGAAGAAAAACATCAGTGTTTTGCCAAATGGCCAAGAAGTCAAAGTGATATTTCAAAGGGTGTTATTTTTCAAGCTCCTAAAACAAGAAGAAAGGTTTCTACACTCGGTAACAGTGGGGGATGCAGGGGTGAAGAAATGAGAGGATATATCTGTACCCAAAGACAGTCCCACCAAGAGAAAGAAAGGGTAACATGAATACATTAATATGACTAACATATTTTTAATTCCAGCATTTATTTGTTCTTTTATTCATGTATTTATTCACCTGAAGGCTAACATATGTAGGGATGTTCCCTACCAGGCAGCCCCGCTGAGGTGACAGTCTGGCAGGTATCTGGTACAGTGACCTGCAATGTGCGGGTGCAGGTTTCACTCTGCTGGCAAAACCACCAGAAATTCAGAGAGATGGGCTCTTGTTTTTTGTTTATGAGTTTAGGAGCCTTAAATTACAAGGAAGATTTTTGTTTGGTTCTCATTTTTCATCAAAGTACTTCTTTGAAACTTTGCACATTCTGCTTCCCTGATAGTGCTGCAGAGGAATTGGATGCTTCAGAAACAGGTTGATAATGCCCTTTCTCTTTGCCTGCAGCATGGGCTGTTTTCTTTTTGTTTACCAGTTTGGTTCTTTCCTGATGAACTGATGGTGAAATGTGTTAATGTAAAGGGAAGGTGTAATAGCAATGCCAAAATGTTTCCTCGTCTCTCACAGGTTACATCTGTGAATTAGAAATCGCACAAATATGGAAACTGTAGTGTCAAGGACTGACACCAATCCTTGAACAGAGCCTGAGTAATTACTAGGACACTGTTAGAGTGACCTCTCCTTTGCCTCTAATGAGCATTGCAAGGTCTTTCAGGGTCCTTTTTTACTGTCTGTGCAGGGCATTCAGCCAACAGTGAACACACTGAGAGCCCAATTAACAAGGTAGCTCGTCCACGTACAAAACTATTGGTATTTTCAAAGTTTTTTGAAACCTGTCCTAAACTGAGCCACTCAGTGCAGCAGCTTGTGCTGGAAGTTTAGAACTGCATTTAAATATCAAATTGGGAAGAAACAAGAAGCGAAACCTCCAAATCAAGTCAGGAAAATAAAATATTAAAAATGTAACTGTAGGAATTTATCGCAAACTCCAGCACCAGGCTGGATCCTCTGAAAGATTTGTATCATCTGCATGATCGATACATGAAGTCTCCTTAATGAAACACTAGATCCGGAAGCTTTTATCTCAGGAAACCCTGGAAACAGAGTGCAATCTGTGTTTCCCCAGTGGAATTGCAGATAATGTCTCTTTTATCATATGGTCAAGTTGTGTTCTGCTGTCCCTCCTCAAACTGGGTGTTAATGGCATTACATCTTGGCCTGTACCAGCACCAGTGCGGCCAGCAGGACCAGGGCACTGACTGCCCCCTGTACTGGGCACTGGGTGAGGCTTCCCCTTGAATCCTTTCACCTGGAATGTTTGTTCTGGCCTTCCTCATGTGGCTAGTCAGTGATATGTACTAAAGGCATATAGCCTCAGCTGAAAGATGTAGTAGAAGTGAAAATTATGCATATTTATGGCTGGATTTGATGGGGTCTTTTTTCATCCTAAACGAAATTAATCATCTGGTCATTGTTTTGAAATTGTTTCCTGTATTACTGGAGACAGGCAAGGCACTTGCCAGGGTGTCCATGTGCCATGGGGACACTTAGCTCAGCTCATTCTCTGGCTGCTGGGCTTTTCCCATGTTGCTTGGAGAACCAGGAGAGAGTCACTGCTCAGTGGCTGAGCAAGCACCAAGGGTTGGAGCCACACACGTTCAGTCTCAGCAGACAGATCCATACAGAAGATGCAGTTGTGGCTGCTTTGCTGACTTTTGCCCAGCTCTGAGTCCCCGGGCAGGGCTGATGGCTACTCTAGATCACAGTGTGACACTTGAGCTGCTCCAGGGTTAAATGCTTTTCAAGTAACTCAACTTGGCTAGTCTTCCTTGGACTTTTTCTGTGCTGGGAACCAAGATTAAAATCAGCAGGGGAAAAGGGTTCCTTTTGCTGTTGTTTTTGTGTCCAGCTCTGTGAGCCAGTGCCAGCTGCAAGACAGGATCAGTCCTCTAATTTCCACTAATGAGAAATACCTCCTACCCTCTATTTCTGGATAAAAAATTTTGTCTTAAATTTCTTTAAGACAAAGACCTAATTCTGCTCCTACTGCCTGCAGTTTCAACTGCCTCAAAATTGCCATAGAGAGGGCAAAGCTGGATGGTGGCATTAAAAAGAAAGTAATTATTCCAGAATATTAAAGACTGGAACAAATTGCAGCATTTCTTTGTGAGTGCCCAGGTCTGTTCAGAGCAGATGCCAAGTCCCATCTCAGCAGGGCAGAGGAGGTTGGGATCAAGACCAGCTAACGGGCCACATCTCCACCATGAGTTTAGAGCTCAGATGCTCTCCCACAGCTGCCTTTGCTGGTTCACTCCTGTAACAGCACTGACTTTTATCCCTTGTGCGCCGTGCAGGGAGCAGCATTCCCAATGACATTACGGTCGAGTTAAGCCTGTTTTGGAGGAGAAAAGCCATATGGACATAAGCTCCATATGGAAAGTAGCCATGGCCTTGGGTGCTGAGTTGAAGAGCATCCCGGGGAGGTGGACCTCAGCCAGGAATCTTGCCCACAGCAGGGAGACTCTAGAGGTGAGTGCAAACGTGCACTGCACCATAACGTGGAGTCACCACACTAATAAACGGGAGCACAAGACCCTTGGCTCTCTGCATCTACCTGGGATGCTGTCAACACTCTGAATAAGCAAGTGTCTGCAAATGTAAGAGCTGCTCCTCCTGAGTCCTTGGATTAAGCTCTGGTTTGCAGTGCATCGTTTAAGAGGTTGCATATATTTTCTGTGTGTTGGAATAAAATTATAAACAGATTGAGCCAGGGTACAGTAGATCCACTGGACTAAATCTGACTAGGAAGACTTTTAATTAAAGAATGAGGCTTAAAGAGGGATGGGGAGTGAGCTGGCATGGAGGGAAATTCTGTCAATTTAGTGAAAAAAAATTTGTGGAAATATACTCTCTGCAAAGATCGAAGAAGAGTTTCCTTGTGCAGGAAGGTACGTGATGTAAATTGGTATCTACTAAAGCAGTCCATTGCTTGAATGTAACAAAAGTAACTGTATGAAACTGCAAAACAACATACACTGCACTTTCATGGGGAAATGTGCTGTATTCAGTGATATTAATTACTGTGTGGGCTCAATTTTCAGTGCAATCAATCCACAGGAAACAAAGGGACTGCAAGGGAAATACAAAAAGACAGTCAGCTAATAGGAGCCAGATTCAATAAAATTGTCTCTGCCTTCAGTGAACAGTGAGGGTGAGGTGTGTTTGTTCTCCCTTAGCAGGGCACAGAATGGGCCAGGCAGTGAGTATAGGTCCAAAAGAAGCTTGGAGCAACACTCTCTGTATTCATACATATGTACATATAAATATGTATATGTGAGAAATACAACTCCTATTTTGAGAAACTAGGAAAGAAAGGGGTTTAATTCAGGCTACTGGTGGACTTCAGATCCTGGGTGAACTTCACCTTTCCTGCAGTTTCAATTCAGTGCCAGTATTTTAGCAAGCTGTTTGGTTTGTTTGCCTACCACTTAATAGAAGGATTATCTGGTTTCTTTCTTTTTCTTCCAAGGTTGCTTTTCATTTTTGAAGCTGAATGTGTTCATTATTAGAGGTAGCGTTCTCTCCCTTTCAGGCTCCAAACTTCCCTAGGAAGTGACTTCATGTTATTATTCAAGCAGATTATTGCCTGGAGTGGCTGAATTACCTAGTGTTCGTGTAATGGCAAGCTCTCAGTCCATATGTATTTAATGACTGTAATCATTTGTTATTTTCCCTTTATTAGGTTTGTTTTTAAAGAAAGTTTTACTGTGCTATTTATGATATGCTAAGTAGTGCAACTTGCTGAAGAAACGTATCACATACATTTTATTTTTTAATAGGTTTTGCTTGCTAAAATGGAAATCTTTTATTTACCCTAGTAGGGCATTTTTTTGCTGACAGTTTTATTATTTCAATTACTCAGACATTTCTTTCCTCTTTTATTTCCTCAGATACTCCTCCAGGGAGTTTTCATGTGCCATTCTTTATTTAAGATTGGGTTCAGAACATGTTATTTCTAGCAAGGCAGGGAAAAAGGGCAGTACGGCAGACATTAAATAGTGGGATGTCAAGGTTTTATTTTCTTTCCTCCTTGAGTTGTGGAATCCTTTCCTCATTTGTGTCATCTGGTGATTAATTGCACTGATAATCTGGGCTCCTCATCAATAACCGTCTCTTACCAGTGCCAGGCAGAGACTGTGCTCTGCCTAAAGAGCTTGTGGCTGCAGGTAAATGAACATACGTGTGTGAGTAAAGGAGGGGACCTCTGAGAGTTTTTAAAAGTGTCAGAGGTGCAGGCTGCTTTAATAAACTAATGCTCTATAGGTAGTGGCAGCAACTCCTGAATGCATTTCACTCGCTAGTGGGGAAAGAATGGGATCATTCCTTCAGGGCAAACCGCAGGCGTTGGTCAGTGGAGTGAAAAGTGAACCCCAAGGGATCATCTGAGGAGTGGGCAGCACCAGCAGATGGAACTGCCTATGCAAAGTTCTTTAGGGTGGGACAGCATGGAAAGCAGGGTCTGCTCCCCTGGCTCTTGCTGGGGTATGTTCATGATTCCCTCTGCACGTGCCAGTGAGTTTTTGAGCACTCCCTGATGTGTGAGGGATTTTATTTTCCATTATAGCCTGACCAGTCCATGGAGAAAATCAAACTCAATTCATAGAATCATAAAATATGCTGAATTGGAAGGGACCCATCAGGATCATTGAGTCCAGCTGGCCCTGCACAGGACACCCCAATCACATCATGTGCCTGAGAGCATTGTCCAAATTCTTTTGATCTCTGTCAGTCTTGGTGCTGTGACCACTGCCCTGGGGAGCTGTTCCAGTGCCCAACCACCCTCTGGATAAAGAACCTTTTTCTGATATGCAACTTAAACCTCTCCTGACTCAGCTTCAGGCCATTCCCTCTGGTCCTGTCACTGGGCACCAGAGAGATTAGCGCCTGCCCCTCCACTGCCCCTCATGAGGATGTTGAAGACCACAATGAGGTCTCCCCTCAGTCTCCTCCAGGCTGACCAGACCAAGTGACCTCTCCCCTACTCATAAGGTTTCCCCTCCAGACCCTTCACCATCCTCGTGGCCTTTCTTGGGACGGTGGGGGAGACCCCAGAGCTGCAGGCAGATCTGCTCTGGCTGCCTGTGTCTAGTGCATGGCCTTGGCCATCCTTTAATGATACAGAAAGGGCATTACAAAGCACATCCTCACACTTCTGCTTCCCACTGTGTTTTCCAGAGTGTCTGGGGGAGAGCTCTTTGACCGCATCGTCGAGAAAGGGTTCTACACGGAGAAGGATGCCAGCACCCTGATCCGGCAGGTCCTGGACGCTGTGTACTACCTGCACCGCATGGGCATCGTGCACAGGGACCTCAAGGTACGGCCACAGCGCCCCTCGGTCCCCTGGGCAGTGTTTATGAAGGTTGTGTAATTATGTGAGTCTAACAAACACGTGTACCCTGGGACTGCTGTTTCAGGAAGGTTTTACTGTAGGAGAGATGCTCCAAAGCCTCCCCATGTAATTGGTTTTAATGAGGACTCTGCAATCAGGGCAGTTAAAATGGGAGTTTTGCACCTCTGTGGGCAACAGCCATTAACACCCAAGATGTTAAATTAAGGCAGAAAACTCATTTCAGCTGGGGTGTGTTTACTGCTGTAAAGTATTTTGCAGGTTTGCTGTGCTATATTTACTTTCCCTTAATAATAACTGGTAGCAATGGTGGGGGAAAGTTGAATGATTTCCCATCATTTGGAGCAGTGTTTTTGGAGACACTGTTAACAGCAAGGGTTCTTCTAAGGACCATTGTGTGCCAGTGGGATATTTAGATGATTATCCTTTCAGCTGCACCATATTGTCACATCTAAACCTCTCAGCTTTTCAGGTAAAAAAAACCCTAAACATGGTTGGTTTATTGTTTTCTTCCAGTATCTTAAACTGTCATTAAAACAAGCAGAAAGGCTTGGATTTGATAGCACTTTAGTATTTTAAATAATTAGCAGAAGATACTAGAAAAATATACAAATTTCAAGAGAAAACTGTGGGTTCAGTTGCTGAGCTGGTTAATTCTGCCAAACTTTACTGCCAGAAATAAAGAATTCAGTGACTGAAATAACACCTCTGGTTGTATTTTGGAGGGATGCTCCAAACAGGAGTTTCCTTGGATGTTGATTCAGAGCTTGTATTTCCCCCCTGGAAAAAGACTGAAATTTGGCTACAGGTTACAAGCCTTATATAAGCCTTATAAAAAGGCTTAATGAACATTAATAGAGTCAGAAGGCAGGAAGAATGGAATTTTTTTTCCTTTTTTACTTCTTAAATACAAGTCTTTATTAAATGTATTCTTAATTTACTTTTATGTAATCTAATATTAAACTACATGTTTGCAATTTTTGACTGCTCTTAGCAAAGTTATAGTGCTGGTAATGTCATCTCACTGTTATGCCTTCAGACAGATGAAAACCCATGGTTTTGAGAGATAGTCTTTATTTGCTTCTTGTCTTCTCCAAAATCAGTGCTGATGTGAATGCTGTGTGGTGTAAAATAATAAATGACAGGCTTATCCCCAAATGCAATGGGGCAAAATAGAGCCTGTTACTGGTATAACCACCAGCACCAGAGTTCTCCAAAGTGCAGCAGTGCCCAAGGTAGGCAGCCATGGCTTTCTTTTGTGACAACCTCAATGCAGTCATTTCCTCCTGCCTATCTTTGACTCCAGATGTGAATCTTTGAGCTGTGTGTGGGCCATTTCCATAGGATTGCAAGCTTTTCCACACCTTACTGCTGCAAGGGATGTGCCTCAGTCCTGTATACCTCCTACAGGAGGGAGCATCCTATGATCTTCAACAGATACGGCAATAACAGAAAGTAGCAAGATTTTTACATATTGGTTTGGCTCATGATTAAGACAAAACCTTAAATCCACTGAAAGAAAATATACACTGATATCCTCAAATAATATACACTGATACCCTCCTTGGTGTTGTGCAGTCCAGTCCAGACAGTGCCAAATAATGGGCTTCCTGTAAGGAGGCACTGGTTAGGCTTCCATCTCCTGCAGTCTCCACACATTGCCCTCCGTTCCTGTTCATTTCCTGTCCTTATGCTGAAGTACATAGAAATATTCTCATATTTATTAGAGTTCCGTAGAATTCCAGTATAGAGACCAGCTTGCTCCCAAATTCAGTTTTTAGGAAATAACTTCAGGCTTCTTTCTGCCACCAACGTTTTCAGAGTGACGTCCAAGACCTCTTAATTCAGATATTCCATTGTACAAGCTCTTAGTATTCTTGTCTTTATAATCCAAAGCAGGTTATACCTCTCACTTTAAAAAAAGAAATCTTATTTTAAAGTTCCTGTAGTAAAATATGGGATCTGGTGATTGGGAAGTAAATTCATGTACAAATTACTGTCACAGTCTATGTAAGGCCATGCTGAATTTAGATCAAAGCAACCTTCTCCGTGGTATTTTGTAGCTCCTTTTCTTTTTCTTTTGTTTGCAGGCTTTTGTCAGTATCATAGCAGTTGTCAAAATGACTCATAAAATACAGAATATGAGGAACACCTGTTGTGAATTTCTGTTAGCAAAAACATACCATGATGAGAAAAACAGGGATAGAATAGTGATCTCAAAATATCAAAATAAGTGTAAGATTCAAAATGAAACTCTGGGAAAGGATCCACTCTACAAAAATACAAACCATGAAACATCCATAACAATTATTTATTGTAATTATGTGTTTATTCAGATACCAAAATAGTACTTGCTGTAGTTGGTAAAAGCAGGTCTGGGCTCCAAGTCTCTAATCTAAGTAATGCAACAGCAGATTAGAAGAGATGGCAGCAGGTGATGTCCAGGGAATTCCAGGATGAACAGGACTGAAAGGCTCAAGCAGCTCCACTTGGTACAGAGCCACCTTGTTAATGCTTTTTGGATTAACCAGCTTGAGGAGACAGAATTCTTTTAAACGAGTTTGAGTGTGGGTTTCTTGGCTTTACTAAATGGAAGTGGGAACCTGAGGTGAGTTAGCAGAAGTCGTTAGGAAATAACTGCTTTTCCCCCTAATTCCAAGTCTACCAACCCCTCAGCAGATCAGAAGGGCATTAGTAAAAATCAGGAGTGACTCCAGCCTAGGGTGGAACATGGCATAAAACTGTAGTCCCTAAAGCAGTGTCAGCACTATAAAGTCAATTAAAGCACTGGACTTGCAAGGTATCATGAGAAAGAAACATAAATGGTACAACTGCATATTTATTTTTAGGAACTGAATCGTTTCCCTTTTTACCACAGCCCAGCTGGCCCACAGCTGTGGCTGTGGCTTGTAGATCCTCTCATGGCCATTGTGTCCGATGTTCACACATGTCCCATGCATAAAGCCATCACTTGATGCTGGGGCTGGGGAGCCAGGAAATGCTTTACCTTCCTGGATGGGGACATCGCCCTCCAGCACTTCTTCATTCCCCCTTTTCCCAGAGCAGCTGGAGGAGGGAAGATGGATGCTGCTGCTGCTGCTGCTGCACGGCAATTTCTCCTCTGCAAGAATCCAAGCTTGGATGTGTCCCAGGGAGCCTGAGGGTGTTGTGTGGCGCAGCTGCTCCTCACCATTTCCTGGAGCGCACAGCAGGCTGCGTGTCAGCATTTGTACCAGCTCTGGGCAAAAGACTCCACCAAGGCTGTTTGGAAACGTTGGGTACCCATCACTTTTGTAGGTGAACACCCCAAGGTCCAGGGCCCCTTGCCACCTGGCTGAGTGCTGCAGGTGTGGAGGCTTTCATGAGCCCAAATGTTAAGCAGGGGAAGAGGTGGGCTCTCACAGCACCCAGCAAGAGCTTTGTTGTGTAGCAGCAGCAGCACATTCAAAACACATGGATGCAGGACTGTCTGGAGCAGATGGAGGTTAGTTGGTCTCTCCAATGCTCCTGACTCTGGCATGAAAAGTTACAGGGCTTTGTGGAGTGATCCTTGTTTTCTCTTGCCATAAACAAGTTACTGTGCTTAGTGCTATAGCATTTTTCCTTCAGCATTTTTTCCTAATCAGCTCTAGCTAAAACATCCTTGCTGCAAGTCTGTTAACTGTAAAGGCATTTCCTCTCTCAAAACAGTTTGTTTCCAGTGGAGAAGATACAAAAATTCCCTAACACCTCCTGTTTTCCTTTTCCTTTTTCCAAATACTGTATAAAATTTTTCATTACACTGCCTGGATTTGCCATATTTACTTGTTTTCAATAGAATCCTTCTGTTTTACTGCTCTGAAGTGATAATATGTAAGACACATCTCACAGTTAAGGGCTGAGCCGTAGGTCTTATTTGAGGTGCCAGAGAACAAGTTCGTTATCCCAGAAAAGGTGCTCAAAGCTCAGGATGTCAATTTCTTCTACTTGTTGCCATACAGGAGTCTGGAGAGGATATCCATGTAGGTTTTAAGGACAACTCTTTAGGCTTAGGGGAACCAAATTATATTCATATATGTATGGTGTGACTAAGGATTGTATTAAATGCAATGCGTGGGTCAACAGGTGGTGTTACTGCACTCACACATTCCAAACTCACTGTGCTTGTTCTCCCTTCTAGCCTGAGAACCTCCTTTACTACAGCCAGGATGAAGAGTCAAAAATCATGATCAGTGACTTCGGGTTGTCGAAGATGGAGGGTAAAGGAGACGTGATGTCCACAGCCTGCGGAACTCCTGGCTATGTCGGTAAGAGCTTTGGTTATATTTTAGTGAAAATGAAACAATACTCATTTTCTGGTGCTGTTACATGGTGCACATGAGATTTTACAGATATTTGTTAGATTTTAGCAGTTGCCTGTGCTCTGCCTTGTGTCCTCTTCCCCTTTGGGGTGCAATCCTACATGCTAGCTCTGGGTTTGTGGGATTCACTTTCATGTTTTCAGTCCTTTTCAGAATGAGTGGTCTCAAAAACACTGCCTGTAGCTACACCAGGAGCACGTGAAGAATAGCCTCAAATCTATTGCTTCTGCAAGCACCTAGGAAATAAAGAAGCTTTACCTAATGGAATGTATTATTTTAATCATAAAGATAGTATTTGCCAGATTCCTCTGATAAAAGTAAAATTAAAGAGTTGCATTTATTTTCAGACATGTTCAGCAATCCTCTGCTACAGCCACATTAAATTACTGACTCAGGTGTCAGAATGCAAAAGCTCTTTAGATCCTCGGACCTTCCTGGACAGTATCAAATTGTTTTCTGTCATTTATTCTTTGCTCTTTTATCCATTTGGTAGTGATTATACAGGGCTACCTATTAGCAGTATGTTTACCAGCAGCCTTTAAAAACAGTTAAAGAAGCTGAAAGTGAGCATGAAATGGCAGGTGGTGATGAGGTCTGTTTGAGCAAACACTGTTTAAAAGGCTCCCTTTGTGCACGAGACATCCAGCAAGCCTGTGCCTCCTGCCATACCAAGATCATCAGCTGAGGTGGGAAAATTAAACTCTCGAGTATCCATGAAATCCATGAAACTGACAGTGTATAGATTTGTCTCAGATCTTTCCAGCAGGAAAGACTGGATGTTTTCCAGCTGTCAGAAGCTCTTTTTACTTTGCAGCTGCCACCTCACCTGTTTTCATAGTTCTGATGATACCATAGTATGGGAACTCAGGTTATGTGATTATGACACAGTGATACAGATCTGTTCCAGGTACTTTTTTCTGGGCATTATCTTCACACTGCACAGACACACTCTATCCCAATAAAATTAGGAAAAGGAACAGATTTCTGTGCTTTCCCATCATGAAGCCATCAGCCCCTCATTGTTTTATTTTAAGACATGGGTCAGGATGCCATCTGAGTAGCAGTCTCGTGTAATCACACCAAACTGGAAATCTTCTTCCAGAGCAGCAGCAGGAATTGAGCTGAGACAGCAATTTTAATAACTTTTGCTGTCAGCTCTTCTGTCCTTAAAAAACATGTTTTATTTTGCTCTGGAATGGGCACTGACTAGAATGAGTCTCAAGACACAGGAAAGCTTAGATGATGTTTGCTGAAGTGCTGATGAAAATGAGGGAGTGACTCTGGTCACTGAGTGATCTCATGCGGCCTCTCAGCATTCCTATTTACATGGGAAAACTTGCTGTTTTGGAGAGGGAGCTCTCAGAGCCTGTGACAGGAGCTGTAGTGCTTTGAGAGATATTTAAGAGCTCTCATTACCCGTGGTCTGGGCTCTGATAGCTGCACAAGTGCCTCCAGGCTTGTTGTTACCTTGCTGAACCAAGGATTTACTCATCCCGGTTCAAGAGGTCACAGCCACTTATTTCTGAAGTGCTGACAGGACTTTTCCCCTTCTTCACAAAGAAAACATCCTTAAGTATTTGTTCTATCTTTTTTCTTTATTACTATTTTTCTGTGCAGAATGCAGCTCCTCTTTAGTTCTGTACTTTTTTTTTAACATAATAGGTTGCTCAGAGAACGTTTTCCAAGCACAGAACATTTTTCTTGCCGGTCACTTTGGCGATGCCCACAAACGGTCCTCCTTGAGTGTTAACACCTGATGATGTGGCTTCTGCATAGGTGGCCTGCAATTTGCCCACATCCAAAAGCTTTCCTGCCTTCCAGTGTCACTCCAACTTGCAGCACCTGCCAACTGCCCTCAAATCAATGGAAGAGTCTTCCTCCTAATGGCACAGCATGAATAAAAGTCCCAGCTGAGCTGGGGTAGACAAATGCCACAGTCCTGACCCATGAGCTGCCCTGTCTGCCACCTCTTTTTGTGTTTTGCTTTTTCTTTCCCACATATTTTACCTAGGGTTAAGTAACACTCAGGGATCCATCACTTAAAATTAATTTCCTGCTTTTCTTCAGAGATACGTAGAACACTCAGTTTTTTAAGATTTTATTAGAATTGATTATTTTTGTCAGTTTAACTGCTTTGCTTTTAAATTCCTGGAGGAGAATTAGGCACATATCACATGTCAAAGGCACCCAGGGCTCTGATAAGTAAGTAGTCATTGGCTACTATTTATACTTCACCTCCAGAAATGGGTCCAGCCAGATCCCGCTATGCGAAGTGCTGGACAAGCTTCTGACTTGGAAGCAAACCTGATTTTAACTCATGTCTGCTGCCCAAGTATTTGCAAGTATGCAAACCCCCCCGCCCCCCGTCATTTCTCATTTCCCTGATCAGGATATACATTCAACTCCTTTTGTTTCAGTTTTTATCTCGGCTTTTCTCATTTTCGTCTACAAAGAACAGTAGTATCCAAGACACTAAATCCTTGTTTATGTGGTTAGGAAATTTATTGAATAAGGAAGGGTGTAATTATAGTTAAATTCCTTAACGAATATCAGTTTTCTTTCTGAAAATCAAAGTATTACTTTTCAAATTAGACTATATCTGTGTGTGACCAGTAGTACGTTAACACTTTAGCTTTTAAAGCTCTGCCTTACAGATTAAATTACCGTCAACAGTTCTGAGTTCTTATTTTTTCAGGAGTTTTGTCAGAGATTTTGGCCCTGTGATGAAAAGCTGATGGTTAAGATAATTTAACACAATTATGTGAGCCGCTCTTGTTAAGAGGCCAATCTAAATGCTTGCTTACTGAAAAGAGGATCTGACAATACAACCTCTTCTAAGAAGGTCTTGCATTTTCTTATCTGCTTGCCACTCTTATCCCCATTTCTCATGGAAAAAGTCTGGGTGATGAGCTGGGACTAGATACCCAACTTTTAGATAGCACCTGAATTGGGAGAGGTGGGGCAGCCTGTATGGCTCATTTCATTGCAAATTAGGTGTGAGGACTGACCCGAAGGGGTCTTACCCCATTGTCTAATGTGGAGAAGAAGTGATGTTTTCAAAACCCTGAGTGATGTGTGTGATTATGGGCAAGATCCCAATAAGCCATTAGTAATTTATAATTTTGAACATCATGGATTTGGGCTGGTCAGATTTTGACCTTATATACTAACTCAATTTTGATGGGGGAGCTGTTCAAACCTGCCTGAAAATGAGCCATCCCTGAGGTGTGTGAAGCTGGGCACCCACAAGGAGAAGACCCCAGTCACTCAGCAAATTCTTCTAAAGAGATTTTGGATGTTTGGGAATTGGATCTCACTGAGTGACTTTCCATGAGAGGTGGTCCCTCAAAAGCTTGGTTACTTCTGCAGATGGAACTCAGACTTTCAAGACACTTGAAAAGTTAGAAAAAAAATGTTGGAAAGCCTGTCTGAGGCAATCTGATCTCCTTTTGCAGAAACACTGAATTATGAGCTGTGTTTGTGGCTTACTAATATCTTAATCCTACTGAGATTTAAAATTCTTGCTCTGAGTCCCAGTCCAGCTTCAAATAAAATTTTCTTATACTTCCCTGTCATACAAATTGGGCTGGATCCTGGTTATGTGGTTGGTCCCTGTACACCCCACCTCACTCTCTGTTTTCGTTTTCTGTATTGCTTATATGAAATTGCTGTATTGCTTATATTTCACAACTTTCATGTCTGCTCTGCCAGAAATCCAGTGGCAGTTTCAGATCTCACAAAGCCATGTGTTCCTCTTAGCCCTGTGCAAGACCACAGCATCTAAGTAAGCAATAGATTTCCATGTTGAATTTTGACCTATTTGGTATCCTTTGAGTCAAAGGTTAGAAAATATTCAATAAGCCTTCGGAATATCCTTATTAACAATAAGATTAGGCAGTATCATGAGCAATCAAGTAAAAATAAAGCATGGGAGTCACTCTGAACAGGGTTTGCTCAGGCAGAAGCACATGACAGGGCAATTTCTCAGCTCTGTTGCCATATCCTGACACAGAGTTGTGTTACCCTCTGTAAAACATAAACTGCATTTTGACCAATGGTAGATATCTAAATCTGACTCAGCAACATGAAATAAGAACAGCAGGAGCACAAGAAGCCAGCAATACTGCACTGAAACCCTGCTCTCCTTCGGAAACAGCCTCAAACTTCAAAGTCTTGGCCAACCAGAAGGAGATGAACACTGGAGGAATATGTGAAAAAATGGGAAGAAGTGGTTTTCACCCCTGGAGTCAGTGGAAGAAGGACTCTGGTCTTGTGGTGAAGACTTGCACTGTGAGGAGGGTACTTTGTAGGTTTTCACTTCAGGAGAGGGGCTGGGTTGGCCCATTGTGTGCAGTACAGGCTGTTATGAGGAGCGGACACCCTCATGACTTGTACAGTGTGATCAACAGGCTTAAAGTATCAGAGCAATCCCCATCACCTGAGCTCTTTGCAAGAACATGGATTGCAGTTTTTGGCATCCAGCAGCTGCATTTTTAGGGAGCTTACTAGCATAGCTGTGCTCTCTGAGGGCAGTGGCATGGTGTTCTGAAAGGGTTCCAAAGGTTCTGGTCTGTACCTTTTCTTAAACCCTCCATTTGAAATAAGCCTTTGTATTTTTTCTCTTAGTAAAAGCAAAACATAACCAAAAAAAAGCTAACTGTAAGACACCAGGATCACCTGGCCTGGGAAGCACATCTTCATGTACCTGCAGGTGGAAGGAGGCTCTAAGTTTGTTACCCCACCTCATACCCAGCACTGTAGCAATGCAGATCCAGCCTGAAACACCTTCCTGGATGTGAACGAAGGGTCCAGGTTTGCTCCATTGATTTCTCTGTCTGGATGACCATTGTATATGATTTGAGCCCAGAGTGATTCCCTGGGGGTGTGTGACAGTGGAAGCCTTTGCTCAGCTGACGTCTCCCCAGTGCCAGAAATGGGAGATTTGGCTTTCCCCTTCTCTTTTCTGCTGTTTTGTCTCCCCAGCTGTCTGTGTTGATTCTTTAATGCTGTTAGCTCCTGGATTTTTTTCGTTGTGTCTCCTGCTTTTGCCTCTTGGCACTGATTTGCCGCCATTCCTGAGAGCACCTCTGACTTTTTTTCAGCTCATTAAATATTTCCATCTTTTCCGTATATCAGAGGCAGATGATGCTGAGCTATGTCCTCCTATTCCTGCTGCATGTCTGCTCATTGGAAAAAAAATCAAAAGCGGCCATTTGGCCTTAAAAGAAGTATTTAAAGCTCCTGTCTTTCTTCATTAATGTTTACCAAAGGAGAGGTAATAGCCTCACATTTGCTTTGGGCTTGATCCTATATTGGTCTTACCTATTTCAGAGCTGCCATCTACAGAAACAGCTGTCAGTGTTTTTCACTCATTTAAAACAGAAAGAAATGCCCCAGCACAGCTTTGATGTTTTAAGAGGGAAAATCTTTATATAGTTCACATCCCCTCATCTCAGAATTGTTTTCTCTTATGGTAATGTGGCATATCTGTATAATGTCAGGAGCTCACTTGTGCTCAGCAGCTATTTGCATAATATTTTCTTTGGGAGCTATGAGAGGTATAATGTTTACTAGTCTTGTAAAGTATGTAAACAGGCACAGACAGTCAAAGGTAGAAGAGAATGTGAATAAAATATTGGGAATTTGGAAGGACTTGAGAGTTGGAAGACATCTGAGCACATAAAGACAGGAGAATATTAAGTCCCTCCTTCCTCATATTTTGTCCCAAAATTCAGTTACAAGGGATGGGACAAAATAGGAAACTGTCTCATTTCTTATGCAGTGGTCCCAATTTCCAGTTCACATGCAGTGGTCCCAGTTTGCTGAATGACTTGAAAATTGGGGTAGTATTTAACCTGTGCTGCAGATTGGGGCTTATCCCAGTCTTCAAGAGTCTTCCTAATCTGGCTGCCAGCTATAATCTTACCCACATTCCCCTGTATTTTCTTCATTTTTGCAACATGTCCCTAGTGAAATTTGACCCTTTCCATCACTGCTGTGCATGTGGAAATGCAACCTGGATGCCCTCACCTTCCTTCAGTCCTCTCTATGAGCCTTCATGTCAAAGCACCGGAAAGTCTTCTCTGATTCTCATTATTTCTTCTTGTTCCATACCTTGCTGGCAGTTTTCACCTTGGTTTTGTTGGCTTGTCTGGCTTAAGAAGATAATTCTTAGAAAAGACCAGGACACCAGAGCATAAGTGTGGGGCTCAAGTTTTAAAACATCTTTGTACTTCAAAATTTTTTTTTTTTCTGTTCTTCAGCTAACTAACTGCTTTGGTGTTGGTGAGACTCCTAGCAGAGGAAGGTGTGACTCCCAAGAAACATTTTTGTTGGGACTTGCTGCTTCATGACTTTTTTCCAGCCCTTGAACTCTAAATTACTCAAAGGAAATACTGTGCTTTTTAAAACCCAGCGTGGCAAGTCTGCTTTAGGAATGCCACAATCAGTGATTTCTTGCATTATTGTGGACATTTTGCTTTGAAAAAGGCAAAAGCTTCTTTACATGAAAAAGATTAGGGTCTCAGGGTTTTAAAATTTAGGTGTAAGCATTTGCCCTGCAAGGTGCCAACAGGGAAAACATATACTCCAGGATTCCAAACAAAAAATACACCTTTTTAAGTCTCAGTAGTGTAAGACACTAAAGCAGATCCATGAAGAGTTTCAATAAATGCCCAGGCTCTTGCTTCTAGCAAAATTCTGACTATGGTGGCTGAAAACTATAGAGGCAGGAGGCTTAGTTCCTTTGTTCATGTCCAATTCTTGTTGCTTTTCATTTCTCCCTCTGAAGGTGTCTGTGTTCCCAGAGGCAGAAGGACTAATGACTCCCTCTGACTCCGACATCCAGCAGGCTTTGGGAGGCAGCTGCTGGAAGAAATGGTGAATGCTCTCCTTCCTTTCCTGCAGATGTAGCTTATCTCCTCCCTGACTCGCTGCCCTTTCTGAGCTGCCTCTGGAACTCCCTGGTCTGGCAGCACGACGCGGCGGAGCCACAATGCTGTCAGGGAGAATGTGCATCTCTGCACCCGTGCAGAGCTTGGCCTCATTTTCCTCCTAAAGAGGGAGGTGATGGCCCTCTGCCTCTCATGCATTTTTCTGTGCTTTGTTTTGTTTTCTGTGCCTGGAGACAAAAAAATGGTGAATTTTCTCCACTTTAGGAGTCATCCTTTTTTGTGAGAATATGACCTTCAGAAAACCCGGACATTTGCAAATGCAAGGGCTGTATGTGGAGAGCAAAACAAGGTCTTGGGGTGCTTCAAGTTTCAGGGTCCTGCCTTTTGACCATATTCAAATGTCTTGTTTTATAACATGTGCTTGTTTGGCTTTTTATTTTCAGCTCCTGAAGTGTTGGCCCAGAAGCCCTACAGCAAAGCCGTGGACTGCTGGTCCATCGGGGTCATTGCCTACATCCTGTGAGTACCTCTTGAGTTTCCAGTGCTGGCACCTTTGGGACCTGCAGCTTGCTCTCCCACCATGAAGTTACCTGCTTTGCCTGTGGCAAAATAGCTAATTCCTGCCACTTGTGACATGGGGTAACCCTGGACACCTCCCAGTTGCAAAAAGGCTGAAATTTGAGCAAAAGTGGTAGGAAATGAACCAGTACCATTCAGCTGCCAAAATCCTTGCTCCCACCAGAGCTCTACTGTGTGCATTAGTGTGGGCTTGTCCAGGCTGTGCCATTATTGAAGTTACTGTGTCCCCTGTTCAGATTGGTTTTGAGGAGAAACAAATCTGGCTGTGTTCACAGAGCTGCCACAGAAACAAATGTCTTTTCCTAACAGCATTACCAGTGCTTTATTATTTTTTACTTTTCCCTTTTACACAACTGTCACAGTTAGACTGAAGGAAAAAGCAGCTCCAATGAGGCACAGCATTAAAGCATTCCTACTTTGTTCCCTTTTTCCTTATGCAGACATTTCATGGCTTGTCAACATGAATAACTTTTTGATGGTGTGGTAGAACTGTTTTTGCCAGGACATACCTCATTGCTGTGCTATCCACTCTGTGCAATGTTCATTCTTTGTATTTGCATTACATTTGCATAAGTTACATGCTACCCAAAAGAAGGAGGTTTTATATACAATAGTATAGGAAGGCTTTATTTATTGCATGTGTGTTTATTTATTTAAACCAAAATCCTGCCTGAAAACATTAGTTTTATGACTGACTTTCTAATCTACATGAATATTTGAAAACTTGTTGAGTACAAAACTTACATGGGAATGGATTTCTTTCAGAGCAGCCATCAATAGCAGGATGCAAAAAGCTTTTGCTAAACAAAGCAAAAATCAACAGTGCTGATTCTGACTTTGTTTCAAAGCCCAGCGGGACCTACTACAGCAGTGAGGAAGAGGACAGACGTGCCAAAGTACCTCAGAGGCTGCTTCAGAAATCATTCCCTAGTGCTCTTTTAGATGAGGAGGATGTATGCTGACTCAAAGTTACCATTTTTCACAGGCAAACCTGATCATGGAAGTCCTAGGGGTTGGGATTTTTGACATTGTCATTCTTTGCCAGCCATGGCAGGACACAGCTGGAGTCTTTTCTGATGCTCTTTTAGCACTTTGCTGACTACCAGCTTCAGAGAGTGGGAGAAGGAGGATGCAGGTGGGAGCTAGCACTACTCTGCCTTATCTCCAGGCTCAGCTCCTGCCTGGGTTCAGTTTATTGCCAAATATACACCGTGAAAATGTGTGTCCATCTGGCAGCCCAAGGGAGGGCTGTGAACTGTTGCATCTGGCTTTCTGAAGAGAAACCTGGCTCTGCTTTCCTCCAGGTTGTCAGTCCCATGTGTCAGTGGCTCATGCACCAAAGGCCTTTTGTGCTGGCAGACCTGATTATTTCACTTGTTGCTTTCACGGGTCTTGCTAAGGAATAGGGGTGAGGCAGTGCTAAGCAATGTGTCCTCCACACCCAGTTTATGAACACTTCTTCAACAGGTGGAAGATTTTAATCTCCTCTGTAATCCTTTCTCCTTCCTAAGCAAGGCTGCTCTTTCTGCAAGGTTCAGCTCCGTTTCCTTCTCTGTTTTCCAAATCAGCGTGTGATCAGCTTGTCGAGCAAGGCATGCACACTCCTCAAATTTAAATTCCCTATTTGCTATACAGGGAATTCCCAACCCAGAAGGCTTAAATCATCTCAGTAAGAATGAGCCTCTATGAATCCCTGTTTGCAGGACAAGGAAACCTTTTCAGGGTTTCTGTGCTTCAGGTAATAAGGTCTTGATTTGTATTTTGTACAGCCCAAATGAACAGCAATAACCATTGCTGTAGAAGGAGCCTGTTAATGTCTTTGCCAGACTGTTACAGCTTGGGTGGGATTGGGTCTGAGACCAAACCACCTCTTTCAATGTGTAAGCCACATCCTTCAGCTCGTGTAGCAGTCAGCAGCACTCCAGGGCTCCCTTTGCTTAGCCCCCCACAGCCCCTGGCATCAGGGGCCCTGTGCACTTCAGCTTCTCCAGGTGCATTGGGCACCTCAACCCAGCCTGGGTGGATGCAAGCAGCCATTTCACCAGGATGTGCTGTTCAGTTGCCTAAACTTGCATGTTCATTGCCATGCTGGGGGGTCCTGGGCAGCCACATGGATCTGGCAGATGTAACACATTGCAGAGACATTCCTTCTGGAGAGGCAGATGGATCCAAGCTGGAGACCATGGACCATGTCAAATTGCACCAGATGCCCATGCTGAGGTGGCTGGATCCCACCCTGCTGCCTGCTCAGAGCCCTACTTTCACAGTGTGGATTCATGTGCTGTGTGGTACATTTACATCACTCTCCATCCTCCCTTGACTCCATCTCTGCTGAGTGCAATGTGATCTTAGAAACCCAGCCCACATCTCACGTGTCGTAGTCTTGGTCTGGATCTCATCCTTGCTTCCAGGAATAGCCAGGAGTTGCAGATGTGGTCTCTTAAGAAAGTGGATGTCTGGGATACAGTAAAAAGAGAGAGGAGGAGGGTGCTTCCCTAAGCTGGAAGGAATTAGCCCTGCTGGCGTGTCTGATACCACCAGTGATGGGTACAGGTTTGACACGTAGGTTTGTGGTCTCAGCAGTGCCACACCACCAAAGGCAGCAGTGCCAGTGGTCTCCCAGTGTGACATGGCACTGAGATGCCTCAAGAACCAGCAGCACAATCACCCTGGTGCAATGCTGGGAGTTAATCCTGCCCTGAGCAGGAGTTATTTGTTCCAATATGCCACTGCACCCATCTGGATATGCCATTTCCAGCTCCACAATCAGCAGAGTTGGAGCTCCTTGCACGTGCCTAAACCAGTTGGAGATGCATTTTTACATAAAGCAATCCAAGCAAAACGTCCAGCCTCACCTCATCACCTCTCCCACAGATCCTCACTGCCACTCTGGACAGACTGTTGTCATTTAAGAAGATGGAAACTCAGGGGAAACCAACACAGAAGCCAGGCATAAATCAAAGATGCTTTGAGCTAATATTACTGCAAGTGGTTTGAGTGCCTCCAGACACAAGCTCAGTCTCACTTGAGAGCCCTCACTTTATGACACTGGAAGAACAAACTGTTTCTGTGGCACTGATGCTGTAGAGAAGTATTTGTTTCCGTGATATGCAAGGATGTCTTGGGAAAGAATACTTTTGTTTCAGTGCCAGCCTCTAAGTCTCCTCGTTAATGACAGCCAGATTGCAGAGGCCGCACCAGTGGAGTTTTTATCAAAACCTGTTTTGCATGAGAAGTCATTATTCACAAAAATTAATTTTAGAGCCTGAAATTTCCTGTTATTCCAGTTGCAGTATTTCTCAATTTGAAACAGCCTCACTGTTGAGCTCGGCTTTCCACTTATCACAAGGTAGTTTTGATAATGTGTCCAGCTTAAAAATATAAAGTGTAAGAAGAGCAAGAGACTTCACTGGATTCCCAGCAGCTGGATTTTGTACCTTTCTGGGTCACATAAGGGGTGACAAAAGCTTGGGGAACTAAAATACTGATCACATGCATACTTTATATAGTGAAGATTCAGTTAATTTATGCAAGCAACAGAAAATTGTGTTTCAAAGCTGGAAAAGAACCTGGAGGCACAGAATGCTCTGCCTCATCCCCTGGTTATTCATAGTCTTCTGCAAGAGGTCAAACACAATTTGCTTTGAATTTTCTTCTGATTCTCTTCACTATTAGGACAAAAAAGTTACTGGTTTGTTATTGTTTATAAACAGTTACAGATCTGGAGATAAATCTTGGATCATACTTTCACACTTTGCTGCTGAGCTGCTTTTGATTTTCAAGTGGATGTGCATGAATCATCAGTGATGTTTGTATGGAAGGATTAACCAGGGACAGTGCAAAGTATATTCTGCCAAAAGAAGTTTCCACCATCACCCTAGGAGTCATCCATTGGGGAAAAGTGGTCAGTCATCTTGCCTGCTTGGCATCACACAAAAGTCTAAGCAAGAAAGTGAGGAATAACTTACTTGTTCAGCACTGAAAGAAGAAACAGTGCTGGCAGAGGACACAAGCACGTTGGATTATTCAGGAAAACTCAGCTAACATTGGGAAGACAGCCCCAAATGATTGTTCCTCATTGCTTGCTTCTTAATTTGTCTTTGGTTCCCTGTGCTGATATGTCCTTGTCCACAGCTTTGTGGGGGCACTGGTGTCAGCCAGTATGAGGGATTGTTCCCAGAATATACAAAAGAAATACATTTGTTTATCCCTATGAATTGCACTTGGATGACTTCCCACGCCATACATCTCAGGTCTTTGAGCACTTACTGAATTCTTTGTTCTAATCTAACCATAAAGTTGTTTGTAAAAGTAACCCTTGGGCCTCTTGTGTTACAGGCTGGACACTGACCATGTGAATGAGTTATTTAGCCTTTAGTATCACCCCCAATACGTAATGGGAGCTTGCAGGGGTTTGCTTTCTCTGCCTGGTGAGGACAAGATGTTTCTGCTCTTCCTCTTTTGCTCTCAGGATGACTTTTAGAAATGACTTCTGGCAATATCTTTCTGTTGTACATCCACCTGTGTTTTTCTTATCTGCATCCCATTATTTTTAAGGCAAGACTGGGAATAGGAGTTTAGGGGAAAATCTGTTGCTTATATGATAAGGTTGCTAAATAATTCTGAAAACCTTTTATTTGGTGAAACTGCAAGAAAATGATGACAACTAATAGCTGCCTGAAACTCCCCCAGGACAGTGCAGGATTTTTTCACATCAAATAGAGAGGGGTTATTTTTGCATTTCTGCATATCTAAAGAAAAGCAGCAGAACCTCTGATAGTGAGGTCATTTTTTTCACACAGAAATGTCCCAGCAGATGGAAATGAAGTCGGTGGGATTTTGATTCTGTAAGAATTAACCAAAAACTCATTATGGACTTTGGAAAGTGGCCCAGTTGCTGGCAGTCCAGCAAGATTTCCTCCAGACATAAATTGCAAGATAGGCTGATTTGCTGGGGCTTTCCCATCCCTTCTGTAAAGCCAATAATGTTAAACCTTAAGTAACATTAAAACTTCTGTGTGTTCCTAAGCTCTGTTTTTAAGGAAAAGGACAGCAAGGCTGCCTGTATTTTGGCTCTCAACCCATCCCTGTGCCAGGGTGCCCCAGTGTTCCAGTCCCACATACCACCTCTTCTGACCTACAGGGCTTGCTCCCTTCTCACTTAACTTTTGATGTAGGTTGTCACTGATTTGCCTCCCAGAGGAACATCCTTTGATTGCTGTGTGCAGGAGGTTCATCCCATCCCTGACCAAGCCAGGATCAGCCTTTGCTCTGCACTCAGCTGGCTCTCACGCAAGGGGCTGGTTTGGGGGGATCTCCCTTCCCATGACCTGTAGTACCAACTAATGCTTCTCAACCTCTTCCTAGCAAGGGAAAAGCTGTGCCAAAAGAGGCTGTTTTCTGCCCTGTGTCCAGCTTCCAGCAGTTCTGGTGCCTTCCAACATGACCCTGTCTCTTCTTGTGCATCACCATGGGCTGCAGTGACCTCCTGGACACACAGACTGATTTCCCAGATGTGTAGATATTCAAGCTATGCAGAGGAGCTGGATTGAAAGGCTCTGGAGAGGCTGGGGCTCTTGCTGGGACTCATGTCTCTCTGCTCCCCCCTTTCAGGGTTGTTGCCCTCCAGCTCTGTTCTGCTTTGCAGTTTGCTCCTACCTTTTGTTGCCACAAGTGTGTATAAATCACAGCAGTCCTAACTTGTGCTCTTGTACCTTTGCCAAGGTAATTAGTACATTAGTACAATTAGCACATTTGAAGGGAGCTATTTCTCTCTCCAGAGCAGCCTGCCAGTGCCTCAGCATGCACAGTGCTGTCTGCTCACCTTAAAATGCTTTGGGGTTGTTTAAGGAAAGTGCTGAGGAAGGCAAGAAATTAATGAAGGGCTGTCAGGCTTCTTACATGGAGCCCCCTGAGTCTCCCAGGGAAGAGGGGACAGAGCAATGGCTTCAAGTGGTTTTTCTTCTTTCCTTTTTTCTTTTTTCTTTTTTTTTTTTTCTTTAACTCCAACCTGGGCATCTCTACCCCAGTGCTCATCCTACCAGTTACAGTGCTGGTGCTGTCAGCTCCATCATTTCCCCTCAGTAAAGCACCCAAAATCTTGAGGATTGTGACGAAAGAGGAGGAAGGTGAAAATCAGTTAATGTGCATCCCACTCCAAGACTGTGAGGTGTGAGCACTGATAATTATCACACTAAAACAAGTAATTTGTAAGCTCATCACAGATACCTGTAGGGCTGGACCCTGACTGTGGATCCAGTTTCTTCATTAAGCTACCAGATGTTTTTCCTTCGTTATCCATGTACATTGTGCCTTTTTGGCATTTGCTTGAATTCAGCATTTTTAAGGACCCTTCTCACAGACCACCTGCACCACGGGGTTTCACACAGGAGTACCCAGCCCCCCACACAAGCACATGCCCATTAAGGAGGTGCACAGTCCTGCTCTGGACGTACATGCTTGCCTGGCATGAGTTTATCTTACTGCTTTTGACAATGGCAGTCATCCAGTGGGACACAAATGAGGACTGGCTCATCTGCTCTCCGAGATAGAGAGAGACTTCTGGTTCAGCTGAACCACAGCGGGTTCATTATCAAGCTGCAAATTTCAGTAGAGTTCTCCCAGGTCAGTATGGATGTGACGCAGATCAACATCTCACTCGGTATTTAAATTATTTATCAAGCACACTGGCTCTTCAGAGCTAACAAAACATTGCTCCTTTCACCCTCAAGTGCCGAGTTGGTTCGAGTAACCTCCAGGGCAGCCAGCTGGCTTTGGGTTATAAATAACTCAAGTATTTAATTTCTTGCAGTTTCCCCGCCTTGCTCTGTTGTTGCTTCTGAGCTGGATCTTCAGTCTGTTTGTAATGGCTGGCTCTCTCCAGTTAAATGCTTTATTGAGGTTGATTGACTCAGAGTTAAAAAACTGTAGGAAAAAGATGATTTCAATACCAGCAAAGTATGTGAAAGAATGATTTAGACCAGCGATAAGAGAAAAAAAAGTATCATCTTTATACAGACCGCAGAGGCAGGAGAGTCTGTTCAACTGTGAGCAGGATGGGTTTGCTAAAACCTTGGGCCAGCCTCAGAGATAAATCTGGCACTTTGCAAAGCTGGTATTAAAATCTGAAGAAGGGGTGTCTCTGCTGGCATGTCTGCGCAGAGTGGGACAGACTTCTCCCTGCAGCACCAGCTGGGTGTGAGGGATCTCTGACACACGAGTTTTGTCACTGCATTTGCTTAATGCAGTGCTGGATGTGCTTTTCCCAAGTCCAGCCCTGCCTCAGCATCGTGGCTGTCCTGTTCTCTGCAGCACTGGGAGGGTGCACCCTGAATGTATTAGCTCAAACTAGGCAAATAATGTTCAATGTCCTGCTTGTCCTGAGGCCAGGTTTTCTGAGAAGCCTGATTATAAACACTGAAAACCAGGACAGGACTGTTATTAGCCTCAGGCAAAGCAGGCAATTGGATGGGGTCAGCGAAATCCCTTGCAGGAGTGAGAAAGGGAGAGGCTCTCCCTGTGTCTGCAGCAGCAACTGGCCCATGTGCAGCCCTTGCAGGCCCTGCTGCAGAGGAGAACGGGCTCCCAGGCGTCCTCCTCACTGTGTCTGGGGACACAGAGCCCAGCAGAACCTGCAGATGCATTATGCCCTCTGCCTGAAAGCTCTGCGGGGCTCCTTGTCCTGCATTGCACCAGGTCTTCTGGATATGCTGAGGGATGAGAGGGACTGATGTTCTGTGACCCTGAAATCTCCTCAACACGTCTAAAGGAGAGGATGGAAGGGGTTATGTCTGTGTGATAAAACTGTTCCTCTGGTTAAACACCCAAGAGCATGCAGAGGGAGTCCAGGATATCTGCATGGGTCAGTATGGGGTCAACAGCACCAGGTTTCCAGGCAGAATTCCTCTCTGTCCAGGACAGTGCCAGTCTTGTGAGTTTACATGTCCCTGAACAAACTTCTCTCATGGTAGCACTTGCCTGCTTGAAAACTTACTGGGGCAAGTCTTAAGCAAGAGTTTCTCCTTCTTCTCCCTCCCTCCTTCTCACCTTCTGGACAGAAATGGGTCCAGTGGCCACCTCTCTCTTTTCTTGTCCTCCATTAGGCTCTGTGGATACCCCCCTTTCTATGATGAAAACGACTCCAAACTCTTTGAGCAGATCCTTAAGGCAGAGTATGAGTTTGACTCTCCGTACTGGGATGACATCTCCGAGTCTGGTAAGTAGCTACTGCTGTTTAAATTGCAACAACCAGGCATGCATGTGTGCCTATTGCATACTTCCCCCCTGGGCATGAAAATGCACCCTCCATCATGTTCAGAGCTCATTTTAACTGAAAAACAGTGGGAATGTGCATTTCTTTTGGCTCAAATAGTCTTGGGAGTTTGTTTCTGCAGGAGACAAATTAAATACTGTTTTGCCCGGCCACACACAAAGCACTAAAACATAGCTCAAACAGAAGATAAAGATGGCAGAAGGCGGACCCAAGAAGAAAAAGCAGCTTAATTTCTTCATTGTATCCAAATGAAAAGCAGATTGTTAATGTGTCATTAATAATAAGGTGGCAAACGAGTTTGGCTCTGTTGCTGACACTGCACTGCAGCTCCAAAGCAAGTCCTCAGTGTGTGCAGCAAAGAACCAAGAAATTAATGGCTTTCAAATGAGGCAGGTGAGCAGATACAGAAACTGGGAGGACTGTCCATGTGGGTGGATGTTCCCCACCCAGTGCAAGAGACATTTAACCCATAGTACCCACCTGTCCCTGCTCCTGTCAGCCTGGCAGAGGGGCAGATACACCAAGGTGTTACAGGCAGATGTGCCGAAGGGCTTCTGGCTCCAGCGTGGGTCCATGTCAAGGGGTGACAGCAGGGGACATTCAGCCTTGCACATGCCTGTGTCCCTGAGACACTGTGTGGTCTCCAAGAGGTCACCCAAGCTCAGTGTCCTTCCTCTGTCCAACCCACGGAAACATCTGCTACTTCATGCAGGAGAAGAAATGAGTTCTAGGAATATTCCATCATGTAAAAATATCCATATAAATACAGTTTTCTAATTTATTAGTGCTACTGATTGAGGCAGGGGAGATAAAAAATGAGTGTTTTTATTATAAAGATGATTATATATGCTCTTATCTCCACACAGAGCATCATTTTACGCTGCTTACATGTGCAGTCCAGGTACCGTTGTGATGGATTGCTCACAAATATATGTGATGAGAAGTTTTTTTAAACTAATAAGGATTTTCAGAGAAAATATGAAAGTCTGCTGGCAGACTCTTATGCCTCATGGGGGAAAGTCCATCACCTAAATCAGCACAAAGATTTTCCTGCCATATTTGGCTTTGCTGTGGCTCCTTCAGCTACGCTGTCCTGAAGCTGCTGGATGCACGCCATGCTGCAATCTCCCTTCCTTCCATTATAGTGCCGATTAAAAACACACTGCCTCCTGCTCCAGGGAGTCCATTTTCCTTGCTAAATTCCTCTTAAATAGGCAACATGTCCTCACAGCTGTCCATGTGTGTGACTGCTTGGAATGAGCAACGTGAAGCTCCTCTTACTGTGGCGTCTGACATCCTCCCTCTCCTCTCAGCTGACCAGCACCTCCAGTGGATGTGGCCACGATCTGACCACTAAGATGATGCAGCACATGACTGACCAGGGACCCAGGAGCTGGTGGGGTTATCCTCTGCTGACTCTGCATTATCCATACCACTCCTAAATGCCTGCAGGAGTAGATGCCTTCAGCTTTTATCTGCTACACTAAATAGCTTGGATTTGTCCTAAGTCACTTTGGTTATATCTATACTAATAAATAAAAAATTACTCAGGGCCATTTTCTTGTGCTGTGGCCAAATGGCACTTGGGAGCCTGATCAGTGCTGTTGGCTGATCATGTGGCAGCAGGACTGGGCCTCAACTCTATTGCTTTCAATTATTCTCTCTTTTTTTTTGCAGCTAAAGACTTCATTCGGAATTTGATGGAAAAGGACCCTAATAAAAGATACACCTGTGAGCAAGCAGCACGGCACCCTTGGTAAGCAGCACTCACTGCTCTGAAAAACCCTCAGGACAAGAGCGCACCTTTTTACATTCATGGGTGGAAGTGGTTTTTCTGTCACATATTGTACTGACCTCTACTACATAACTCTGTGCTTCTATTCTTACAACCCCTGCCTTTGTCCTCCAGATTTTCCTGGAAAACTGTAATGGAGTTGAATCTCATGCACCAACCTGTGTAAGGATTAGTAAAATGCTGAATTACATATGTTGACTGTAGTGCAGCAGTGGGATGTGCCAAAATGATTAAAGTGCCTTAAGTTAGATGATGCCTTTGCATATGGGTGACTTCACCAACATTACCCAAGGTTTGTGTAGCTGGAGCAAGGGTGACTCATGTACTTTTGACCAGCCCTGAGTGACTGAGAGCATCATCCCACACTACCAGCTGCACCCACTCATGGGCTCTGGATCTAAGTCTTTTAGGGCAGGGAACATTATATATACAAGGTGAGGTATTATTTTTGTTGTTATAAAAGCTGCAACAGAAAAGAGTTAATGGCATGACATTTGCACCTCAGGTATGCATTAGACTCTGTTTTTATACTATCACAATTGCCCCAAATGCCACTTCCTTTTGCACTGTCTGTGTGACAAAAAGGAAATTTTGAGAAATGAAATCCAGCTTTTGTGAGATGAAAAAAAAATCCCAAACTGTTTCTAAATGACACTGACATGAGCCTTAGGAAATTAAACAAGTCAATATTAGAAATACAGAATAAACAATGGGAATGCAACTCCCAGTAGAGAGTGAGGTGACCATTTGTACAACTCAGAGACAGATTTTCCAAAGCCTTGCATCCAAGATACACAAAACGTAAGCATCCAGCTCCTGGCCCTGCTACATCTGTGTTGGTTGCTGGAGTGCAACAAAGAAACGTGGCACTTGTAACACACACAGCTTCTGGGCCCTCTGAAAGGAACAAAATGATAAAAAGTGTTTTCATTCCTTTTTTTGTGTGGTTTTTTTTTCTTTTGCATGTCATGGCCAAGGGCCAATGGAAACTCACAGACTACTCCATAATTCGTACTATTTTCCACAGAATCCAATCTTCCATGTAAAAACAACACCCCGAAAGGGTTTTTCCCCATTTCTGTGGCAGGGCGTCTTCTTCCACCAGGCTGACTTTGCCATCCAGTGGTTCATTTTTGAGACTTCAGGTTTTTACACAGCTCCCAGCACAGCTCAGGGTCAGCCTTTGAAATGTCAGACATGCAAATGGCACTGCAGAAGGAAGGCTGAAAATACTCACCATGTTTCCACTCCACATCCAGAATCCACCTCCCTTTGACACAGAGACAGTGTGTGCCAGGGGATTGTGGGGCAGTTGTACTGAAAGCAAAGCATGGAGGTTTCCAAAGCTATGGCTTCAGATCTGCCTCTGTCCTCCACAGTGTGCTCATGAGCAGCATTCCATGCCTCATTCCCCCTTGCTCTGAAAAGCTTCCTGTAACATGGATGTTGCAGTTTTGGGCCTCTCTGGAGAGGGGTGCAGTGATTTTTTTTGGAGGGTTTGGATCCCGTAGTGGTGAAGGCCTTTTTGGATAATCATGTCTGCTCACCCAGATATTATCTGTTATTTTGGAGTAGTGATAGGATCTCCTTTTGCCAAAGCATTGCTCAAGGAGCATTTTCCACCCAGATCCCTTATGTCAAGAAGTAGTGAGGGTTTCTACTGTTTCTTTTCTCATTCTAGCCATTACATCTGTTGCAGTGACATCCTTTTCCTTCTCTTGGTAGGGAGGGAAGGCTATTTCAGTCGAGGAGGAGGAGAGTTCTGTGCTTTGTCTCAGTGGTCAGCCGTGTCCTTCTCTCAACCTGGGCATATTTACATTTCCAACAGCTCCAGGCCTGAGTTCCTCTCTCTCAGGGTTGCATCCAGTGTTGCAGCAGTTGGAGACAGGGCTGCACATGTGCAGCCAGAAGAGAGAGGGTACCACACCCCCTTTTCCAATGAGCATGGATTTTTCAGTGTACATCCCCCTTAGCCACGTCACCTTCCACAGTGCCAAAAGAGCATCTTCTCTGTGTGTTATCAGAAGGACAGAGGTACATAAGACTGTTGGCTTAGTGGGAAGAGATGATCAGAGCAGGCTGAAGTGGTCCCATAAATGATACGTTTTTGCAGAGTGCTTGCACAGCAAGCAGCCCGTAATGGCATCTCATAAAAGGCATTTTTTCTTGTCTGCTCAAGCAACACAACTGGAGAAGCATCTTTGAACCCTAGAGTTCTCACAAAGCGAAACCCTGATGCCACTGAGGCTAATGGGAGTTTTGCCAGACTTCAGTGAGAGTTGGGGTTTGTCTCCTTGTTTCACCAGCAGAACACAGGCCTCCCTGAGTCACGGTTGCTGTGTGAATGGTAGATAATTAACATATGTGGGGAAGGGGCTCCATGTAGTAACATTTTCCAGCTTTCCCTTTTTCTTCCTCCTGTGAAATCTTCCTCTGCAGTATCAGATCATTGGGATCTGTCACAAATTTAGAAGAAATCTATCAAATCATGAGTACTTAACACATATTTTATAATCTGATTATGCTAAAAGTAGTTAACTGTGCATGACATGGCTACCTGGCCATGAGATTTTGTTGTTTCAATATGCAGTATTTGTGAAGAGCAAACTGATTCCAAAACACGCCTTTTATTTTAATCACCATGTTTTCAGTAAAACCTTCCAAACAGGGCTTGCAAGAACTAGATCTTGCAAGATACTACATTTGTGCCTTTAAGGTTAATAATGTCTTTGAATTTTGGGAAACTGCTCCAGAATAGATATTTGCATGACTAAATGTTTGCACAGGATCAAACCCTAAAAAAAGTAAATACTTCTTCCCAATGGCCCACTTTTCTGCAGTGTATCTGCTCACCACATGCCTACATTTACGTGATGTTTTGCTATTTATAATCAAAAGGCCTTGGCAGGGGGATGGTATGTTAAACTCGGAGCTGGCAGAAAAGGAGGCTAATAATTGCAGTGAAGTATGGTAGCTGAAACAGTACAATATGTGAGATTTGTTGGTATAATGACTCCACCCCTGCGTGTCCATTTATACAGATTTCTCCAGTTTAATATACAGGTGACTTATGCTTTCCGCTGGAAAAGTTATTTATTTTATAGCGTGTCTTTCAGTGAGGTTTGCACTGTTAATGGTGTGTTGCAAAGGTGCAATGTTCTGCTTAGTTGTTCCCACTGTGACTTTTCAAAAAGGACATGGAAAATTAAGGTAACAAAAAACGGGGTGATTTTGCTGCAGCTTGATACATTTTAATGTTTCCCTGGCTCATATTAAAGACAGCAATTAAGTTTATTAAATATATTGCCATGTCAGAGCCCACATCCTGTTTAGGGCAGTGGTTCAGTCTGCAGTGATTAGAGGGGAGCAGCAGAAACCCGAAGACCTGTTCTTTCCAGCTATAGACTCATAGAAACATAGAATATCCTGAGCTGGAAGGGACCCACAAGGATTATAGAAGTGTGCTCCCCATCAGGTCAAACTAGGTCCTGCAGAGCCAAATTCAGCCTCTAGGCTTGGATTAGAGGGAAAGAAAACAGTGCTCAGAGGATGAGGACAAAGTCTGACAATTAGGAAGCTAATACAGAAGTTAGAAGGGCTGCCATGAATTTATTTACTCTGTCATGCATTAACCAAGTGAATTGAAATGGGATTTAGAGCCATGTGCTGAAGGCAGTTGCATCAAAGGCAATTTGAGACACCTAAATTAAAGGGTGATGGATTAATTGCTTCCATGTAGAGACTGTAAATACATAGACTGTAGAAGGAGTTTGTGACACCACTTAGACACCAGTGTCTGCAGGTAGGAGTGTGGTCCTGGCCTTTCCCCATTGCTTGTGCAAAGGGAGAGAGGATCCTTGGGATGTGCCAACCATCCACAACTTCACTGAGGAGTCACAAAGCTCTGGCAAGGACTGAGCCTCTGCAAATTGTGACCATGACCCTGAGTGTTTATTATGTGCCAGAGAGCACAAGCCAGATAATAATTTCCACCCAGGGAAAGCACATGGTTTACAAAGAGCCCAGTTCTCAGACAATATTGTTTGAAGTGTGGAAAGGCCTTCCTGAAGGGAACTGCTGATGTTTACAACATTAAATCAAACTCTTACCGAATTCATCCCTGCACTCTATTTATTTTGGAACATACACTGATACATGTATTTATACACATGCATGGGGGTGGGGTGTGTGTGTGTGTGTGTACATATAGAAGAGTTATGATCCCTCAACATTATCCATTACAGCTAACTCCATGTTTCCTGTCATCATACTCAGGAGTATTTCCAAGCACTCTTTGCCCAGCACAGCATTTGAGTTGGCTGCCTTCAGAAGGGAGGTTCAGAAAATAATGGTGGATGAAAGGCTCTGCCTGCCTTTGTGGGCAGGGAGGACGAGCGAGACATTTGCTTGCAGCATGCTAATGAAGAACTATCCAAAAGGAAATTTGCTGGTTTTGTCTTTGTTAGACATTCCTCTCAAAGCTTAGAAGTGGTATGGCCAGATAAATTGGTGTGATAAGTTTGAAGGCAGCTAGAGAGCTAAAATAAATTAGATACTATGAAATAATATTTGATTGTTAGATTAGATTCCTCTCATGTGCAGGATTAGATTTGTTATGGTTATTCATGAGAAATACCCTTCTTAGCTTCAGTGGATGTGTTTGGGATGGAGAACCATCACTCTTGGTCTCTTGGTGTCCAATTCTGTGCATTGAGACAGTTATATATTTACTGCTGGATGTAAAACCAGCTTCAGCATGAAGTTCCCCAAAGCATTGTTAGGATGTAGCTGCTTTCAGGTGCTGCAAAATGGGAATCCCGAGAGAAAATCCAGGTTCCACTTAGACTAAACAGTCCTTGCCTGGTTCTGGGTGATGCTCAGCAGGATAACAGATGATGCATTATTCTGATTTGTTTAATTTTATTATTGTATATGTGTGTGGTAGGTAGAAGCAATGTCTTTTACTGGACCATCTAGTACAGTTGGTAAAAAAAACTTAAGTGCTGACACAGTTAACTTCAAAGGTAACTGTAAAGCCAGAAACTATTGTTCAGGACTAGATAAGCATCAGTCTGATCAGCTCAAGTTGATTACAGTTTCTCAGTGAAAATGGAGCTGATTTTTGCAGGCAAAGGATATGTTGTGCTAGGGAGGGAAGGAGAAATAAATAAAGAAAAAAAGATACTAAAAGATACATTAGAAAGACACTATTTTTGTCCTAAAAGGAAAAGCAAGATGGTTTATAGCCTGTGGTCTCGGAGAGTTAGGGAAACGTGGAAGGGTAATTATAACATGCACTAAAACCAGTATCTGTTAAATTTCATTCATTCTCTTCTCAGCAAGGGAACCAAAGTTCATTATTAAATACATTTGGTATAGATGTGAGGATGCTCATGACGCCCACCACAGGGTAGATCTGTGTGCCCAAAGCATCTCTCACTTTTCATATCTACCAGTTGAGAGTACAAAAGATGTGACTTCTCCCTGCTCACCTCCACCTCTTCTGTGTCCTGAAACCCCCACATCTCCAGCAAAGCACCAACAGCGAAGGGATGTTAACATCGCTCATTTTCCTAGAAGTAAAACTATACTATAAACACTATAACACCATGAGTATTTCATAAAAGTTACAAAATCCTCCAAGTGCAGAGCACAGTCTGAAAGCACCGTGCTTGTGTTACAGCATCGCAGGATTAACGGGGTAGCTCTTCAAAGGTGGCTTGGAGAGCAATCCCACTCCCGACTTTGGCAGCCAAGGCTGTGTTCTGAGCCACACCATTCAGCATACCAGCACGTGTTTGAACAGCTCCTGCTGCCCTAAATCAGCCCCAGCAGTGCTGTTATTTTGCTCTGATTAAAAACTATCATCTGCAAAGTGCTAATGTTGCTGAAGAGACCTTAGGTGTAGGATGGTTCCACTGCTGTAGCATCTGAGGGCTTCACGGGATGTCTGTCCATCCCCTTGTGAAGTAAATAAATACTATTTTGCCTATTTGGAGAATACCAGTACTATCTTGGTATTTGCCCAAATACCAAGAGTTTTTTCCTGGAACTACAATGATTGCATAGTGAACATAGAGTTAGGGGTGGTAGAAGGCAGTTTGTGAGCTCTTGGAACCAGCAGTTTCTTATTGAAGCCATAGCATTTCAGAAAATGACCCTGAAACTAATAAAAAAAAAATTAGATATATATGGAGAGAGAGAGAGAGAGCCTGTATTGGAACTACATGCCCAATCAAAAGCTTCATATGACAAAACTGTATTTTCAAATCCTTGTGGAGACTGGCAAGAACAATCTTCTGGAAGAGCTGGCAAGGGCATCATGCCCCAAGAACTTGTTCTGTCTGTGTTTCCAAAACAAGATTTGACAAGTGGGAAACAGGATCTGTTCTTATAGAGTTTGCTAACCAACTTGTTTGTAAAGCAAAATGCGTCATTAGCTTTGGTGGAAAAAATGTCCTTTTTAAGTGTAAGTGAATTTTCTGTCTTGGTCTTTTTGATCAGTTACTGAAGGGATGGGTTGGCTTGTAGTTTCTTCTGAGATCTGTAGTATGATAGCCAGTGCTCCCAGCTGATGTGTGTTGAGGACACCTGCCTTCACCAAGGAGGTGTTCTTGGGCAGAGCAGAGTGCTGATGACATTTTGGAGTGACTCTGACTTGCAGTTTGCATTCCTACCAGGAAGCTCTGCTAGGGCCTCTCTGGGAGTGTGGATTGCTTGGGGTCCATCAGGGTCTGTGCTGAGCCTGGCAATATTCACTGTGCAGGACAGAGGATGGAACAGTGAACATGATGCTTAACCCAGGTAGTGCCTCACAAAGCTTTTGGTCACCTGGCCTCAGTGGGAAATCCAGGAAATCCAGCTTGCCTCCCTGTCAGTGGGAGACGTGATCAGAAGGAATCGTCTTCAAAGATCTGAAGATCATTCAGTTCTAAGCCAAACACTTCCCTTTCTCCATTAACAGCACAGGGACCCAAGAGAGGAAGTCAAGTGACATTTGGGAGCCATGCTTTGCCCAGTTCTTCTGTCTGCTCGAGGCAGAGGCTACTTGGCAGTGACAGTGAGATGGGGCCCTTCCCAGCTGGATGAGAGTTACCCTGGACCCTGCTCCTTCCTGCCCACAATCCTGCTGCTCTGAATAACCCAACAGAGATGAGCTCAGTTCCAACAGGATGGGATTGGTGGGTCTCCATTCTTGAGACATGAGGGTTTAGTCCTTCCTCCCAAGATTAAGTCATTGCTCTCATCTCTCTGATGAAGATCCTGGGAGATTGTTGCCAGCAGGAAGGCAGGCAGCAGTTTGGAGAAGGCTGATCTCAGCACTTCTTAGATGTGCCATGGACATGAAGACAGAAAAAGCATCATGTCCTTAGAGGAAACAGGGTTACAGTTTGGAATGATGCGGGCAAAGCGAAAGGGATGCTTCCAGTACCCGGGACACATAAATGGAAGCAGCAGGCCGGGGTATGTAAGCAGAGTTTCATCTTTTAAGAAGCACAAAGTAACGCTGCCATTCCACTGCCTTAGTTGGAAAACACAGAACAGTTCGGGTGCCGACCTCTAAGGAAGATGTGGACTAGCTGGAGAAAGTCCAGAGGAGCTCACTAGATCAGAGGATTAGAAAACATGAGTTATGAAGAAACAGTGGAAGAATCAGTTTGTTTAGTCTAGAGAAGATGGAGAGAAGTCATCATAACAGTCTTCAAATATATGAAAGGATGCTTCAAAGACAAGGGGAATAAACTATTTTCCATGTTCTCTGGGAGATAGTGAGGCACTGGAATAGGTTTCCTGACAAGTCTCCATCTTCTGGAGATCTTTAGGGACTGGTTAGTCATGTATTTGTCAAAACTATTATGACAGAAGTGGGGTGGGTAGAAGGACAAGATGAACGCTGAGTTCCCCCAGACCTTCTGATTATCCTGTTAGAGCTCCCCAGACTGGGATGCTCTGGTCCTGATGGATTATTCAATATCTTATAATTTTTTATTGCTAATGGACATTGTTTTTCTGAAAAAACAATGTGGCTAAAAAAATTGATTTCTGAAAGTATCACATACAACATACAATGCAATCTTTGCCTCCTTGCATCACCTACATTAGGTAGCACTAATTACCCCAGCTCATGGCCCAACATCAGCTCACTATGGTGCCTGCTCTTCAACAGATCTCATGCCTTGAGGAGTTAAATGAATCAATAAAATCCCCTTGAAATAACTGAGTTTGGTGAAGATTCGAATGTATCTTTATCTGTTAAAGAAACTGTGCAAGATCAATCAATCTTTTTAGGTTAAGTGTTGCTCAGCTTAAGCTCTTTGTGCAGCCTGTGCTGCTTTAGTGAGTGTCCATGTATCTGCTTTACTGTAAATCTACATTAATCATAATGAATGACTATGTGCATTGCAGGGTGACAGGAAAATCTCCAGTGCAAACAGAAATCAGACAGGTTGGAGTGGCTCTGGAAGCTTCTGCATAGCTGAGGCTAAAAGTAGTCTCAGCCTGTTGATGTTAAATCTTTGGATGTAAAGAAAAAAAAAACATAGAATGTCTTCATATGGGGCTGTAATGGTGATAGAAAGCAGCCATGCACCAACAAAATCAGCCTGTACCTCTTTGCAGCTGCCAGATCTACAAGCCTTATCTATGCTGGCTTTATTGCCCCAGATTTTCCACCACAGCTGCCAGCAGAGACAGCCGTGGGAAATTTGAGCCCCTGTGTGAATGAAATCATCATCACTGCAGGTGCAGTCACACCTGGGACCAGCCTTTCTGCTGAGGAGAAAAAATAAGAGTATTCAAGGGGAGGAAAAAATCACTTAAAATGTGCCTGCTCTGTCCATTTCAGGATTGCTGGTGATACAGCACTCAACAAAAACATCCACGAGTCGGTCAGCGCTCAGATCCGGAAGAACTTTGCGAAAAGCAAATGGAGAGTAAGTGACCCATCCTGAGGGCTGACACTGACACACAGCTCTGCTAACACAGTGGCCATACAGCCATCCCTGCAGCAGACTAGTGCTTTTGTCGCCCAAAATTGTGGTCAAAATAGTTGGCCCAGGCTTAGGTTACATGACCCTGCAGGGCCTTTTATACAGGACGGTGTTCACCAAGTACCAGATGTAATGAGTGGGAGAAATGGGACTGGGGCTGCTCATAGCTAAAGCACCCAAGGTTATATATGGAATGGGGTCAGCACTACCCGGGGACATGAAGAAATGCGTGTTGGGGCAGGGATGGATTTGTCAAATACAGGACGAATCCATCCCTGTAGGCTGCTGCTTCATCCCAGCTCAGCACTAGGAGGACAAACTTTTGGTAATGATGTTTCTAGCTTAGAAACTAGAAACCAGGAAAAATTTGAAAGATAGCAGGCTTATTCCCTTCTAACACTCTGAGCAGCCAGGAGAAGAGCACAAGTAACCCTTCTGCCTCCAATTGTTTTATTCTCTATTTCTTTCTTGCTGTTTTTCTCCAGCAAGCGTTCAATGCCACGGCAGTCGTGCGGCACATGAGGCGGCTACACCTTGGCAGCAGCCTGGACAGTGCCAGTGCCAGCGTGTCCAGCACCCTCAGCCTCGCCACGCCGCTCCCCGACGCAGCCACACGGAAAGATTGTGAGTAGCCAACATCCCGGGAAAGCTCCCGCCACAGCAGCCGAGCAAATCCACGGGATCCCTGTTCTCCCTTGACCCCCAGGCTGCAGTCCTCGCTGCTCATAGGTTTGGCTTTGTGCAAGCAGGTGTTTAAAATAAGGACTTGAAATGGGCCTAGGCCATCACTTTTGGCTGGCCGAAAAAATAGTGTTTCAATTGGAAGGGTTTATGCACTAAAAAAAATGAGGTATTAGCTTGGTGATTTGTGAGAGAAAAACAGTTTCTTGTGGAGAAAAAGGGCTTTTACTTGGGAAAAAGACCCAGACCCCCAAAGCAACAAAGTTTTGAATTTGGTTGAAATCTGAAGAAGTTTACTCAAACTGTTTACGTTGGAGTTTACAGTATTATTATAGGGCATTTTTTCTGTAAAAATTGCCTTACTTTCCTTCTCCATTTTCCATGGAGAAGATTGATCCTACCAGTCAGACCCACCTTCCGAGGCCAAGTTAAGCTCCTGCACGAAGAGGCTCATTTGTCTGAGCAGGAGTCAGGCTCTGTGCACCACAGTGGGACTTGTCCCTCTGCCATGTTTGTTTTGTGCTATAATTGAGATTTGCAAGCTGCCCAATGGACTCAGATGTTTGGGATATATATTTTTTCTGAATTCTGGGGGAGCAGACATGGCAGTGAAGGGACTATTTTGAAGACAGAAGTGTGTCCTTTGCTGTGAAGCCTATATATTCTCTGGCTTCTGAGCATTTATTTTATTCTCTTCTGTCCATCTGTAGAGAGTTTATATTGTGAAATGGAGGGATGTGGCCTTTACAATTGAGGAGGATTACTTTAAAATGCAACACCAAAAAGAAGTGCTGATAGCTTTTGGTATTGCCAGTCAGTGCTTTGCTGTGGACTGAAGTAGTCATTGCTAGACTATACCCCGCACTATTCTGGAGCTGAAAGCACCTGTTATTCAGGATGGATTTCGGGTAGTGCTGCTCTCTGCTTCTGCCACCCCTGCTTGCCACCCCCTGCTCCTTGACAAGGTCATGCCACCAGCCACAGTCCCCTGGCTCTGTGTGGAAGCTGTTTCCTCTTGCTGTCATGGGCACAGTTTCTCCTGTGGCTGGGCTGGGTTCTGCCTTCTGGGTACTCTGCGAGATGTATTTTCATCCTGTGCTGTGGCTGCGCCAGAGGAGAGCCCCTTCCCTCTGCATCAGGCTGGGCCTGATGGGGATTCATACTCAGTGTCCAGTTTGTGATGCCCGGTGCCAAACCCTACAGCTGCTGCCAAAAAGCCATCACTGTGCCCCTGGCACATACCTGGCACCTGCAAAGGAGCAATGCTGACCTCCCTCAAAGCACTTCCAACCACGCACTGGCCATGCAGCAATGTAGAAAACCCCCTACAAGGGAGAAATGTGCCTTGATTTTGGTTCCTGCTGCAGTATGGCAAGGCTGGACCCCAGTCAGGTCTAGAGCATCTGATGCATGCTTTGCTGCTAAACTGGTGGGTGATTAATCTCCATCCATCCATTTAATTAATCTAAAATGGTGTTAATTAATGGCAATGAGTAGTCTGTAAAGTGTTAAAACACATGTGAACAGGAAGGGTGGGAACAGAAAGAAATCTGTTCAACCACTACAGAACCAGGAGGCCCCTGTACAGAATGCAGCCATATTTTGCAGTGGTGAAGTCAACCAGGACATGAAAGATTAAACCAGATGTGTTAAGATGTGATGAATTTTTACATGCCAGAAATACGAGGCAGAAAAATATTGGAAGATTTCCAAGCGTCCAAGGTTAAGTCCAGCTTGGCAGACAATGCAGAAGAATTTTCCTTCCTCAAAGAAATCATTTAGAGAGTTGGAGATGCTGGAGCCCCAGAGAACCAATGAGGAGAGCCAGCAGCAAACACAAGGAGTTAAGAGGAAGCTAACATATCAAATACATTCCATCCAGTACCTCGTGGTAGGAAAAAGGAAATCTCTGAGGTCTCTGTCCTGCTTCTTCTTTCTCAGTGGTTTTCTCTGTGTACAGATTCCTTGCACGAAAAAGATCCCATGCAGCAAGTTACATGATCCAGCTGTGCCATCATTACACAATAGACTCCTGCCTGATGCTATTATTATACATTTAGTGAGCTTTCCGAATAGTTTCACACGCAGCAATTTCACATCCCTGAAGACAATTAAGCATGGCCTTTGCTTGAGGGGAGGTTATGTCAGGCTGCATCTGAAATCTCTGTAGTAGGGCAGAGCAGAGATCAGGCATTAGGCTGGATCATGCTACCTGTCGGGAAGAGAAAGGGATTCCTAAGGGAATCAGTCAGGATTTCTCAAGTGTATTGGCCTGATTCTCAGTCCATGGTTGGTTTATTCAATTTAGTCGTGATTGGACTGACTAGATTATTTATAGGTCCTAGAGCTCTGTATTTTTAAGGTTATAGATAAATTGCAGTGGGAAGCCAAGCTGTCAAATGTCAATGGGAAAAGGGATGTGGCCAAGTATATGTACAGCATAGTCATCCTTGAGGATGAAACACCACCTTGAAGTGTGGAAAAGTAGTTAAAAATCCTAACAAGTATCAAAAAGATCCTGAGGAGTCAAAAGGCCATGTCAAACTCCAGTCTGAGAATATATTAATACAGGTTTCATCCATCTTTCATTGACCAGTCTGGAAAAATGAACTGTATTTCTAATCACTCTGAGCCTGCATCTTATCAGAGCAAGGGGACCTGCTTTTCTTGCACCGGAATACTGGTACTCAAGAGATACTCAACTCATGTCAACCTGCATCTCAGCTGAAAGTTCTGGAGATGTCCCAGCGAAGCCTGGAGCAATGTGAGCTGTCACTAGAGTGATGTCCAAGTCACACAAATTTACATTCCCTCTAGATTTACTGGAACTCAGCAATGGATGTGATGCACTGTGCTTCTTTATCAGCAGCTTCTCAGGATACCTGGGGAACTGTGTTTAGCCCAGGTGCACAGTCTGTTCATTTAGCTAGATGGCCATATGAGACATTTCATCATCTTTAACATGCCCAGGAGGAAACTACTGTGAGCAAGTACAATGCTGGAGGGATTTTTGAATCCCACCACTCTGTCTTCGGCCCTGGAAATGTGGCATCGGTGTGGCTGAACCTGTACCAAAGCTGGACATTGAGTCACTGTGAGATGTGCGTGCACTGCTGGTGGTGGCAGTAGGTGAATGACCATGGGCAAAAGATGCCCTGTGGAAGTACCCAGCCAACCCACCACTGCAGGAAGAGCAGCAGCCCCTTCTCCAGCTGCAATCCTCTCCACTCCGTAGCGTGCTACGAAACAAACTCAGCTTTGCCCAAGTTCCCACCTCCAAAAATAACATTTCTAACTGTGTTTCTGGCTTTCCTTTTAGGTATGTCTCCATCCACTCTCTGTAGTTTTGTTTCATCTGCTTCTTCAGGCGTTTCTGCGGTAGGAGGGGACCGGAGACCCAGACCCACCACAGTGACCACAGTGCACACAGGGAGCAAGTGAGCGCCGGAGCGGCGAGGAGCGGGCAGGCGGCAGGGCTGGCAGGCGGCCTCGGTGCCGTCCCACCCTGCTCGGCGAAGGACTAGAAGAAAGAAGATTTTTTATGGCCATATTTTATACTGCAATTCTGAAATGTTTCATTTATCACAAACTGCAATGACTCCAGGAGGAACGGAATCTAACAGTCTCTGGTGCTGTACATATATATATACATATATATATATATATATAAATATATATATGTATGTGAGTCTAGCAATGTTCTAACTAATGAACACTCATTCTTTCCCCCAGTGATTTACTCTTTTCTCAGTGTAGGTAACAGTATATGTTGTATTTTTTCCCATTAACTACAAACATCTCAACTGGATTATTTAAATAGAAATACTTTCTGAGCATTATTTTTTTTCTTTTAAAAATTACTTCAAGTAATATCCCAGTTTGCTGAGGGATAGGCTATTTCTGTAGGTAGGAATTGGCGTTAACTTTGCAACATGGGAGGATTTTAATGGCATGCCATTTCTTGCTCCTCAAATTGGACTGCAAGTCTGTCTGGCTTTAGCAGAGCTGTTACTGCTCAGATTAAGAAACTGCTGCTTTCCCCTCCATCCTCCTCCTTGAAAGCCATGGGGAGAATTAAATTGCCACCATTTGGGAGTCAGCTCATCCTTGGCTGCATTCCCATGGTGCTGGGGGTCAGCACCCTTGTTTCAGAGGAGAGGCAGGTGCACAGTGTCAGGCAGGAGCTGACCAGAGCTGTGCAAGGGAAATGACAGAGCATGGTCTCATCCTGCAGCTGCCATCTCCTTCGAGTCGCTGTGTGTTGTGAGCAGAGGGAAAGAAAAGGAAGACATGGGGCTGGGAATTGTCGTCCTCTGCCACTGACTTGCTGTGCTGCCCTCAAGCAAGACATTTAATTCACCAGCCTCTGCACAGTGTGGCCTCTGGCATGGGATGCATCCAGCCCAAGGGCTTCATGGCAGAGGTGCTGAGCACCCACAACTCCTCAGGACTTTGCCTGGCATTGCTGATGCTCAGCGCCTCCCAGAGTGGCCAAAAGTGGGGAGAGGAGAGGCGTGAACCCCTCTGTAAAGCACTGGCAGGATCTGGTGTAGTAGCCCCATTATGCTCGGGCTGAGGGTTGACAAGGAGCACTGAGCTGGGAAAGCAGGACCTCACTGAAAGGCACAGGCAGTGGGGGCAGTGGTGGCACTGGCTCTCCCTTCTCCCCAGAAGCTCATACACCAAAGCAAGCCCAGTTTTCCCATTTTTTAATTACTGAAAGCATACACTTCCCAGGCTCTTTGTGCTGGTGCATCACACAGGAACAGCCACCATGACTGTTGTGCTGCTGTGCATTAAAGCAGCTTGAAACAGACACGAGAGCAAATTTGCCCAGATTTGCTAAAGGACTCCCTCCAGGTTACCTCAATGAAATTCCCATCTGTGATTTTGCTTCAAGGAGGTGAGAAGGGAGGCAGGTGGCAGAGGCAGATGCCCTTCACTGGGCACTCTACGGCCCTCACATCCCAGGTAGGTCCATCCCTGCCAGAGGCACAATTCCCTGCAGCGTGCTCTGTTGCCACCCTTGCCTCATTTATTCTGCACAAGAAATTGTGAAAGCCAGTCAGGGACAGAGCTGAATGTATCAGGCAATAGTGCCTGTGCTGGGAAAAGCTATAAGATATGTATTTTTCATTGAGTCTTCTGTGTCCTTCTCCAGGTTTAGCTGGTTGGCTTCAGCCAGCAGAGTCGGGATTTCATCCATCGTACTAAAAAGAAAGCTGGGGAAAAAAAGCTGGAAAAGCAGGTGGCAGTGAGCACTGACTCTGATTGAAACAGCCACTCCTTCAGTGGCACTTAGAGCTGTTGCACCAGATCTCTAGTTTCCTCTGTGTTAAGCTGCTCCCTGTTTTCAGAGGGCTGTGGCACATCTGAGTGACACCCTGGGAACCCCGGTGCACCCACTGGGTGGCATGGATGCTCACACTGAAAAGGCTTTCACTCCAATTTCTCATTTTAGGAAAGAGAGCAGATAGTGAACTGCTGGGGGCTTACAGCAAAACTCCGCATGATTTCCACAGTGAAGATTTCTGACCAAGATTTGGGCAGACTGAAGTGCAGGGGATCTCCTTGCTGCAAGTCACACTCCTGTCCCCATCCGCTTGCCACTGCCACCATATACTTTTTATCAGCATTTACATCTGAGCTCTTTATGTCTGCTGCAAAAGCATCAAAACACGAATATAACACAATTTAAACTCAGTCTAAGGCCGTTTATTTTACCAGCCTGAGTAAGGAAGTTTTAGTTTTGAGACACTCCAACCCCAAGAAATTCAAGGTTATTTTGACTCCCCCATGATTTCCTAAGCCCAGCTGGCCCTGTTCTGTTCCAGTTGCAGGTTGTAGATAGACAGTCTCCCAGTTTGGCATCAGTGGAGTTCCCCACATTTACACACATGCAACCAAAAGCAGGATTTGGTTAGGGAATAATTTTGTCTTTGTAGAGCAGTTTTAAAGGTTAGGGCTCAAGTGTTCCCTCTGCACCTCCTCTTCTGAAACCTGAGGTCTGGTTTGAACTTGACCTCAGCAGTTGCTGTGGCCACTGATTAAAATACAGCATTCAAATGAATCTTGCAGAAAAAAGAAAAGCAAATGGATTTCCATCTCCAAAACAAAGAGCAGTGACGGGAGCAAAGGCAGACATGCTGTCCTGCAGCTGGGGGTTCCCATGCACTGGCTGTCCCTCCTTGCTGGATGCTTTCTGTGGGTTTTTTTGTTGGGAGGGGTATTCTTTCCTTCCATTGTTGGAATTAGTGTGATTTGGTTTTGTTTCTGCAAGTAATATTCTGCCTTAGTTGTATAATTTATCATCCTTCTCTTCAGCTTGCTATCAACTGCTGGGATCTAAAGATAAGAAACAGAAGCACTTAAGAGGAAAATTGTTCGTTTCTGTTACAGTTTTGGTGGTGGGGAGCTCTTCTTTTGTATCAGTCAAACACAGCTGGAAACCTGACCGAGGTTCACCAAATGCTTAGAGATCTCTCCTGAAGCGTCACTTGGTTAAAACTTCTCAGTTTAAATCTGGGTAAATCTTTTAACGGGGGTGACTTGGCAGCACCCAGGCCAGATTCTAGGGGGGCTGGAGACATTTGCCCCTTGGCAGCACAGCCTGATAGGGCAAACACTCCAGCCTTGCTTGCCAGGGATGCTCCAGTGCTTTTGCATGTCCTTCCCCTGCCCCAGCCCACCTCTGCTCAGCCACTCTCACAGGAGAATGCAAATGTGGAGAAATAATGTGGGCATGGGGAGAAAGCTTCAAAATAAATCCCCAGCTGGCCTTGCCATGAAGGACTAGGTAGAAAAATCACTCTGGGCTCTTTTCCAATGAACTGTCCTACTAAACAATCTGTGATTTTGCTGCTTGCATGAGGACTTCAGCCTGGACTCTGTTTGTTACCCTTTTCTGCTTTGCTTTACTGATACCGATGTGTTTTTCCCTTGTAACTTGTTTTCCTCAGCTCCTTCCCCTTCTTTTTCTTTGCTTGCAGCTTTGATTGTTGATTTTTACCTCCAGAGTCACAGAGGCCATCTCTGATGCCAACAGCAGTGCTCTTGATGGGAAAACAAAACAAAAAAAATCCAGAAAAGCTCCAGCTGGCTCCTTAGCCTGCAGAAGATGTTGTGAGGACAGGCTGCCCGTGAACTCTGTGAGCTGAAAGTCAGTATTGCAGTGGCAGGGGCTTCTGCTGATGATTTTGCATGTGACTTCATTCCCAGTGCATCCTAACTCTCTGCTGGATCACCCCTCGTGCAGCACGAAATGGATATTGGCCCTGCAGCACGGCTAGTGGGGAAGTAGGAGTGTGGGGAAAACCTGGCAGAGTTGCTTTCTTGAGACTGTCACTCTGCTGCTGCTGCTGTCTCCTCTGTCCTGGTTGCTGTTGTACAGGTGCCATTAGAGTAGCGGGTAAAAAACAAAAAAGAGGTAGGATTTTACCTATGCCTTGTGTGTCTGTTATGGTTGTGGTGCCGAAATAAAATGAAGCAATGATAGAAGTTCATTCTTGACATGAATCAAACCACAAAAGGGGGTGTGAGCCCACTGGTAGACATCTCCATGTAGTTCTGCTGTAAGCATTGGATAGGGGTTTCTGCAGTGTGTGTGTCCTGCATACCTCCATGGCTACTGACAGTATTTTTTTTAATACTGGTTCTTTTGGGTCCCTGCCTGGTTCTGAGGAAATTCAGGTCTTGTCCTAAGGTTTTTTCTGTCCTAGGGCCAGCATAACCCCTGATCTCAGGCTTTTCTCCCCAAACCCTCTGCAAACCAGAACATGGGCCTCCAGGGTGCCCATGAAATGCAGTAGCAGCTGGACCCAAGGCTGTCCCCTTCCTATTTTTAGGGAAGCATACTGCCAGAGAAAGCCAGCTAGCTTTCAGCCATTGGCAAGCAGAGAGGATATTGCCCTTTGATGTGAACTTGGCATTAACTAGATCAGCTCTAGGGAAACCTGTGCTATTACTTTCTTCTTTGATAACAGCTCCAGCCCTGAGCAGCACTGAATGAGCACCAGATAAAAACACCAGATTGAGTTTGCCAGCAAGATCATGCAGGCTGTAGCCTGTTCGTTTTGCTCTTTCCAAAGAATCAGGGGATTCATCTACAGTTTCTAGGCTGAGCCCCAAGGTACAGAAGTAGCTTCCATTCAGCATATGGAAATTCTCATTTGATGCGATTACTCATGTTCTCACTCCCATGCATACTTACCTGTCTGAACTGGGCCCTGAATGCATCCCAGAAATTACTCATGGGAAGGGAGTTTTGTCTTCCTTACCGTGCTTATTTTCACCAGAAACTCAAACACTCATTCAAGCAAAAAGCAGAAACACACAGAGAGACTACAATATCCAAGGAAAACAGCATCAAGACGAAGAGTGGAGGATTAGTTGGCAAATCATGGGCAGCAGTGGCTGAGTGAGGGAGCAGCGACCTGCTCACAAATGCTGCATGGACAAGTTTCCCCTGGTAAACCAGTCGTCCCAGATTTCATGCCCAGCAGCAAGTTTTACCCAGTCCCTTTTGTTTTCCCTCACATCCCTGCAGCCGGGTCCTGCCTTCCCACCCTGTCTGTGGGGTGCTCTGGTCTCTGTGACACACGTGTGTGTTTGTGTGTGCACATGCACGTTGTGACCCCAGGGATCACAGATCCCTCTGCTGGGAGATCAGGAGTTGGTCCAGGTTTTTGGTCTGACTTTGCACAGTTGGTTCAAAGCTGTGTGAATAGTGTTTGTAGTGGAGGGCAGGGGCTCTTTAGCCCAGACTCTGGTTTTCAAGGCCCCCTTCCCCACCACAAGCAGTACCACTTACCTGTCCAGGTAGCTTTTTTTTTTTTACACTCCTCTTCATAAATGCTAAGGTCAGTCGAATGGCTCTTACAGTTTTTCCATACTCCGGAGTGGAATCAGGGCATGTGCATTGGCAAGCGTTGTGAAAAAACACTGCTGAATTAGTGATGACATCAACTGTCCAATAAATGCATGATACTGCACTGCATGTATTAAACTGCTGTTCACTGTTTCTGTATTTCCCGAGCCTTTTCTTCATGCACATTCAACCCAAACTTCCTCTGAGGGAATTACTTCTATGTATTGCTTTTAAAGGACTCAATGTATCTGTAACTTGAATCCATTGTTAAGTTTAAGTAAATGCAAAAGCTAATGTTTTGTAAACAAGATACTGCAAAGGCTGGTAATGTATTTTGTCTTTCTGTTGAATGCTCTACAGCATGTACACGAAGAGTCGCCATCCAGAGCAGCTTAAAATTATGCAGCAGTCACATAGGTGTAGAAACAGGGAGCTGGGGAGGTGAGAATCCCTGTTTTAATGCAACACTTACAAATTTGATCTGCATCAAAAATTCCTTCCCTGGGTCACTAACGTTCAGAGCTACCAAGAAACATGGTGTGTCTCTTCGTTTTTATTTTTTCCTTTTGGTTTATTTTTTCCTAGTGAAAATTCAGATTGGTTCATGCAATTCTCAGCATTTTTCTCTTCCTACACAATAGTTCTTTCTCACCTGTTGCAGAATGAGCTGCATTTTGGGGACCCAGATGCTGTGATTCTTTGCCTGCACAAAATAGTGCAGAGACCTGAGCTAAACTATCCCATTTTTTCCAAAGCATCACCACCTAAATACTACTATTTAATCCTTGAACCTCCAAGTAATACCATTTATTAGTGGAAGAGTTTGCTGTGGTACTTTCCCTTCTTCCACGTGGAAACCATGTCCTTGCCTTCTCTTCCATTAGTCATTGACCCATTTTCATCTGTGCAGGTCTTTCCAAGGCAGGGTACAGGACTGACTCCATGGTTCTTAGCTCCAGCCCAAACCTCTTGTGGGCATCAGCAGGGCTTTGGTCCCAGCTCCTGAGTCGCTGCTGAGCGGAAGATGCTCGAGTTCCCAACACTCAAAGCAGAGTCACCTGAAAGGCCTGGGAAATTGCTCTGTGTTCCTGGCAAGGGCACAGCAGGCAGCAGGGCTGGACAGCAAGCACCATGCTGGTGGCATAGTCCTTGGAAATTATGCTCCGTGGTGGCCAAAAACACCAAGAAGTCTTGAGCCCACCTTCAAGGCTGGTGCTCAGCCAGGGTTGTGCCATTGCTGAATCACTATATGGTAGCACAAGAAATCATCAGTTACAGTTGTAAACTACAAAGCCTGAGTTCAGATTGCTGAGGCAGCACCTCGTGCAAGGCTCCATGAGGAGGTGGATGTGTGCTGTGGTTCCTGGTGGGTGGTAGCTCCTAGGGGGTTGCTTGGAGCAGCTCTGAGCTTTTCCATCTCTCATCTTGCACCCCCTGAGCCCAGCATAGCATCATACATGCTGAGTCTTATTAGATCAAGCATGACCCCCAAAGTGAAGAGTGTGGAAGGTTGCAGCTCAGTCAGTGCGACTCATGTTTCTGGTCAATGCAACATCAGTGACCTGCTGTACATTGACCTCTAGTTGAGAAACAAAATTTTGGTCCATTTGGGCCTTCTTTTAGATAGATATTTTATTTGTGTCAGCAAACAGTGAAAAAAAAGCCTGATCTGCCCAGAATAGTGACTCCCCAAATATCCCCAACTGCAGAACATCCCTCGGTTGACTTCTAATGAAAATGCAAGCATGTTTTCTACAAAGGCTTAAATCTTAATCAAGGAATGTCAGTGTGCCTAATATTGCAGGTCTTGTGATTGATACAAGTTCATAACAGCATCCATGTCCAAAAAGAAGGGAGAATGTGTATTTACTCCATGCATGTATTAAGGCATTGCAAAAGTTTTATCTGCGTAATGAGTTTGCAGTTCTGCAAATTGTTAATGGGGCTACATCGCAAGTGGTTCTCTGCCTTGACAATCATGTATACATATCGAGATTTCTATCATAATGACAATTTAAAGGGATGACTAATTGTTTTCCTCCAATAAATCCAATTAAATCAGCCTGGTGTGAAGTCCGATGATTTTGAGTGCATGAGTCTCCACCCACGTGCAAGAAAGGGAGTGAATAACTTCTGTGGCTGCTCCACTGCCCTGTTGTGTTTTATGCAATGATGTTCCTTTATGTCCCAAGGGAGAATAATGAGATTTTTTTTCTCCCCAGTTCACTCCATAGGGAAGTGAACAAAAAGGATGATTTGTCCTTCAGATGTTTGCTAAAGCTGTCAGTGGAAATGGTGTTCAATGTCAACATATGGAGACATGACTGTCTCCTGGGCACTGAGAATATCTGTGAAGGGCTGAGGAAAAGGCGTGTACTTGTGGGAGACCGCTACATTTTTGAGTTGGTCCTGGTGACTTACACACCCTGTGGTGGGAATCATCAAAAGAGACAGGATTTTCATCAGTGAGAATTTTTGAGTCCCTTTGCAGTCAGCCATGCTGCCCAAAGACTGTTGTGTGTGCTCTATCGTTGGCTTTTCTTCAGACCATGTTCCTGGGGTGTGTTAGGACTTACTTTTCTGTATTTTCCTCTTAATTCTCTCCACTGTTACTTCTTTTCTGGTTTTCACTCACTGGCACACAAGAGTTCCTCCCCCCCTTAAAATAAGTGGCAAAACCAACCTGCCCAGCAGGCAGGTGGGCCTGTGCTTGAGGTCAAAGCCAGGTGGTTTTAGACACCTGGCTTGGTAACAGAGCTGAACCAAGCAGCAGTGACAATAGGTAACTCATAGCAATATAAAGAGAAAGGCAACTTGCTTATAAAGCTGTTATTTTGTGACTGAAGAAACAACCCCCAGAAGCAACACAGTAAGTATTTGAAAGCTGTGGTGTGCAGCTGTGTTCTCAGAATGAGGATTTGGTGGGGAGTTGTACCAGGACAGGTGAGATAACCTCTGATTTGTGCTCTGGAGAAAGCACATCCATGGCAAGGTACATTTTTGGAAAAGTACATCCATGTACAGAAATACTGTCTGGAAGTTTGTTGGAGGTGGTGTGTGACACTGAGGCACAAACACGTGAGTTGCAGTGTCAGGAGGAGCAGCAGATCCTGTACAATGACTGTACAGTCTTCCCACATGACATGAGCCTGAACTCTGACATTCCTTTCATACCAAGGACCTCACTCCCACCTGTGTATAAGGTAGCTGGACTTGGCTCCAGTTCTGCAGACTTAGAGTAGATGAAGGTCTATCCCACATTTAACCATGGAACTAAAATCTCAGCCAGGAAAACTTCCTCATGTTTTGGTTTTTAAAGTCATGGGTTCCTCCATAGGTTCAGTGGTCACTCAGAGTGCACCAGGCTCTTCCAAGCTCCCAGTGAAACTGGGCAGAAGATCACCCCAGGACCACTGAAATCCTGATGGCATGACATGCCATGATGATGTCATGCCAGTATTTACTTGATCTTTGTACATTTTCTTCGCTGCTATGTGCTCAGCCACAAATTCTTGGCTGTTCCAACAAGGGAGATAAAACATCAGTACAGAGAAGCCGGAGGGACAAGAGCAAGATGCAACTGTAGAAAATATTTTGCTTGCAACCTTGCCAAAATCCACAGCCATGTTTGCACTGAAGGGAAGGGGTCTGTCCTTACTTTGAAGGCTTTCAGAGTGCTGGAATGCACTGATGTGTGCCATACATCAGCTTTTCTTTATGCTACACCAACCCCATTTCTCACTCCTGCTCTCCAGCACTGTCCCTTGGCAGAACCAGGGCTCCAGTGGGCTATGGGCAGCTCTTCCTTCACAACCAAGAGGAGTTTTGAGTGAGTGGTATCTGTTGAAGCAGAGAAGGTGCAGGTGCACAACTTTGAGGACCATCCAACCTGCGCAGGGATAGACCCCTGTGGTTCAGGAGCAGGTGATGCTGAGGAAGAGACATTCTGCACAGGGCTTTCAAATACAGCACTTGAGCAGTGTAAACAGTCCTACCCTCTGTGGTTATGCCTACACTGAGTGTCTTCCTTCATGCCAAACCTTCCCAGCATGTCTGTGAACCCACAAAACCATACTGGTCTTGCGAGGATCCCTTTGGGGATCTTTCCATGGGGAGACAACTTGGGTCTGTGCTGCCCAAAAGCAATCCCAGGACGCCATAAGATGTCATAGGGATAAGAGGATGTGCTGTTCCCACCATATTATGCTTCCTCCCGCCTCTGGACATCCCTCAGGATGCACCTACATCACCGTGGGTATGTGTCCTGCCTAGCACTTCTGTGTCCGTGTTTGGTCAACCATGCTGAATTATTGTGGTGATAACCATTTTTTATATCTGTGTGAGTGGGGAAGGAGGACCACTGGAATCTGGATTATCACTGCAAGTATTCAACTGAGTGTTTCCAGATTGTTTGGCGTTTGGGCTTTCTGGATTACACTGGGATGAATTCCTGACTTCCAAACTTTGTTTGCTTATCCTGAATTCAAAAGTTTCTTTTCTTTTTTAATCTTCAGGGTTTTTCTTTTTATAATTGCAATATTTTGGTAAAGTTACGGTCAATTAATGATTCATTTACCTTCTTCATGCAAGTGTTTTGTTTAGGGAAATTAATAATAGTAGAGCTGAGAGGCAATTTGTTGTTCCCATCAAACTCACGAACTTTGTGCTTTCTTTGGCGCCGTACAGACTCTTGTATGTTTTTCATTTTCTTTCTTTAGGGCAGAAGCAAGAGCTGTGTTCACATCTGTGCCTCAGCTTGCAGTCTAACAGTGACCAGAAATGCATAATAAGTCTCAAACTAATGCTTCTTTTTGTTGCAGTCCAGCTGGGCAGGTACCAACCATACTAAAGAATCACATATCACTTCTTAAAGTTTGCATTTCCTCGAAGTAGCATCTGAAATGTAACTTTCCCTCCCAGTCTTTGACCCAGTGCAGCTCAGTGTAGCCCCTAAGTGGATCAGATCACTGTTCCACTACAAAGAAAAACCAGAGTTATAGCCATGGTGAGCCCATACTGACCTCCAATGGGAGTTGACAAAAAACTCCTGTTCTCAACAAATAGAACACAGGTACATAATGGACACGGAGTTGTAATATATGTAACGCAATGTTATATTGTATTATATTATATTATATTGTTATATTAGACAGTATTATATTAATACAGTCAGACTGTATATTATATTATTACTATCAGACCAAAGCAGAGGGAAACATGGCAGAAACTGAAGGTTTGGCACTAGACTGCTGTGCCTTGTCAGTACTCAAATGATAGGATTTTACCATGTATTTCAATTACTTTTTGGTCACAGTATCTAAAGAGGGAATTCATCTATGATCAGACTAGGGTTGAATTTTGAAGACACTCTGCAGCTTTGCTGCTGCCAAACTTCGACAAGTTCACTGCGGAGTCCACTGACAATCACCTTGGAGACTTGAACTGAGGGACTTCCTGCTCCTCTTCCCTCTCCAAGTATTTGCAGTATGCAGAGGACGCCATGTGCTTGAGTTTACCAATGATTCCCATTAAATCTATGGAAAGAACCGACTGACCAGCAATTCCTCTGGAAGAAATTCAGAGATCTTCAGGAAAGAGCCAACAGCACTGGTTAAGAAGGGTTTGTTAGCAGGACACCTAGGGATTTCACTTCTCTGTGCAGAGAAGGTGGTGACAGACCGATGAGATGATTTAGCTCCAAACATGGCTGAACAGAAGGATGGGGTCCTGACACGTGTTCCTGGAAGTCACCATGTCCAGGGATACCTACAGCTATGGACAGGGCTGTTCTGCCTTGCACCCAGGCCGTGGTCCCCAGCAGCTGATGGACCTGTACCAGGCTGTGCCCATAGCCACTAAGCTGATTGTAGTAAGATGAGCTGAGCACCTCAACTGCAAAGTATTTAATTCTTTGAATTCTGCTATGGCGATGTAATACAGTAATTCTCTTCAGCTTCAGCCTCGTAACTTGTTTTGATTATCTGTGGCCTTATGGTGGTGATTTAAACCTACTGATTTATTGATTCAGTCTTAATTGGGTCCTGAACTGGGTCATTGCATCATTCTATCTTTAATTGCTTTAATGAAAGTCTAGCAAATTAGGCTGGTAATATGATTGCTTAGAGGAATTCTTGCCTGTTCATGCTTCTTAATGAAATCCATAAAAGTGAAAAAAGGAAGGAGTCTGAGCAAAACTCAGAAAATCAATCTGCAGTGTCCTTGGCTCTTCCTCCAAATATATGTTCTCAGAAAGCGAAAACCTAGCACTTCAGCAAACATCCCCACAGTAGAAGAAAGAAAGGGAAAAAACAGTAACATGTGAAGCTAAAAGCTGGGTTCCAGTTCCCATTTCTCAGATTTCCTTTAACTTTGCATGCAAGTCATTTAGGAGGAGACCTAAAAACCTACTTATATCCCAAAATTGAACTTCAGCCCAGTGGCTAGAGTACACGCTGGGATCCCTCCTGCTCTGGGAGCCCAAATCTCTGTGGGTTTTGAGGTCTTTCATCATGTCCCCAAAAGTTTGACTCATGCCCCGTTCTCTTTGCTTTCAGTTTGGTGCCCAGACAAACATTTTAGGCAGAGGATTCAGCACTACCTGTGAGAAGGACGATTTTCTCCTTGTTGGGTGTTGTGACATTCATGAGAAGCAGCTTTGGCCCTCCTGGCTACCCTCCATCACCACTGGCAGCTGCCTGTTGCCCACACAGTTCCTTTCCACCTCTTCCACTCTGGATTTCCAGCAAGGCTGCTGCATCTGCAATGCATTTTCTACCCACTGGGCTAATGAGGTCTGTGTTGCCAAAGCTGCCTGTAACTTCTTAATGTCCCCCTGTTTTATAGCTGGAAATACGCTGCTTCCTCCCACTCCCTGCTCATCAGTGAACACCGTACTTCGCATCTCACTTGACCCTGGCTCCTGCTGCAGAGAAAATATCATTACTTACCAGCAGGGCAAAGCCCCCCACCAGCCCTGCTCATATACCCCGAAGCCTGTTCCATAAAGATTACAAAGAATCTGCTTCAAAACTGAATTTGCAAAACCAGAGAAAATCTGCAGTCAATTAAAATCAATGAGAATTAAGAATACAGCAGATGAGGAATACGAAGTTCAGATCAGCTTGATCCCCAGTGTGACAATGCATTTTATTTTATCCCCCTAGGAGAGTGGGGATTTTTGTCTCTGCATGGGCTGTAACGATGTGGCTGGAAAGCTTCCATTATCTTTTAATTAAACAGTGTGATTACATTTTGCTTTCTCAATCTGGAACCCCAGTACCTGTCCCCAGGCTGCCCACAGCTCTGACTGCGTTTCCAGTCCCCCTGCCATTAGCAAGGACATCTTCCACTATCCCAGGTTGCTTAAAGTCCCATCCAGCCTGGCCTTTAACACTTCCAGGGATGGGGCATCCACTGCTCCTCTGAGCAACCTGTGCCCATGTGTCACTAACCTCACAAGAAAGAATTTCTTCCTTATTTTTTGGCCATGCACTCTGTCTTGGAGCAATTTCAGATTAATGGTGTTTTTTGTCTCCTTAGGGTGAGATATCAAATGTGTGGCTACAGAGTGGACTTCCCAGGTGACATCAGGATGTAGCTACAGGTGGTGATTTCTGGCAGGGGCTGTTAGCAAGTGGCACCACTGGGACCATCACATTGCACTGTACTACCCAGCTGTGGTACAATGCTGGGGATCCACCAGTGACCAGTGGTTAAGAGGAAATTTGGCTGACTGACTGCAGCTGAAAAATTTTCAGCCATTCATTATAACCTGCTTGAATCGGTGTGGATTTTCCACAGAAGTAATAGACCAGATGTAAAAATGTCCTCATCAAACTCCAGCTCTTTGCTCCAAAGATGGTGATGGTAAAAAATCAGAAAAAATATTTAGAGAAAAAGAAAATGTTTTTCAGTTGCAAATAATTGACAGTTTGGAAACTACTTTTTCCATGCACTTGAGGCAGAGACCAGCACCAGCACGGAAACTGTCAACTTGAACACTGTCAATACAGCTACTGAAATGTTGTAAAGTCACAACTGCCCTGCTTTCCTGGTGAGCAATGCTGCTTCCAGGCACAATTTTAAGGTGCATTTCCTAAGGCAGGAATTAGCTCTTTGTCTTCTGTTCATGGGGAGCAAAATGAAGAATTGAAAAATGGATTGTAATCCTGAAATGAGCCTGAATCACCTATGTATGGACAAGAAAAGAGAGATCTGGTTATGTTTTGGTTTTACTATAGAAAAGGTTTTCATTGTTGCCAGCTTCCAACTAACACACTCTACTTATAGGTGCATATTGCAATTCCTAGCATGTCTGAAACAAATAATTTGAAGACGGTATAACCCATGATCTGCTTTCCTACAGCAAGAACTGCTTTTCCTGGCATCAAGAAATGGGAAAAATAATTTATTGACAACAGTCTGTGACATTTTTCTTCCTTATCTCTTTAGGCCAGGGCTACAGAAAGCAGAGTATTTCAGAAATAATCATAAGAGAAATAATAAAAAGAGGAAAACAAAACAGTTGCCCTGTTCCCATGGAAATGCATGGGAAGAGTTCAAGTGAGTGCCCCTTCTGATGTGGCCATTTGTTTGTTCCCAGATGGTGAACAGAGATCAGGAGGTTCATCCTCTCCGTGATCTGCCTGGGGTTTACTGGCATGGCAGATAAATAAACACCTTTGGCCTTGGAGGGTCCCTGCTCTTCTCTGGGCAGGGCAAGCGGAACAGAAATGTCATCTGGAACAGCCTGCTGGTTTGCACTTTCCTCCTCCCTTCTTGGTTGGTCCAGCCCTTCCCTGGTGGACCCACCCTGGCGCAGATCAACACAAGGGTCCCTCTGACCTCTTCTCAAGCCACCAGTGGCCCCATGGAATCATCTGCCCATCAGTCTCACTCTTACCTCCTGGGTGAGAAAGGGATGAAGAAAATTGGTCTATGGAGCTTAAAAGAAGTGGTTTTGCCCCTCCACTCAGCTGTCCTGAGACTCCACCTGGAGTGCTGCATCCAGCTCTGGGATTCCCAGCATGAGAAAGTCATGGATCTGCTTGAGCATGTCCAAAAGAGGGACAAGGAAATGATCAGAGGACCGGAGAACCTCCTGCATGAGAACAGTCTGAGAGTTGGGGTTGTTTAGACGAGAGGAGAGAAGGCTCTGGGGAGACCTCATAGCAGCCTTCCAGTTCTTGACAAAGGCCAACAGGAAAGATCAGGAGGGACTCTTGTCAGGGAATGTAGTGATAGGACAAGGGGGAGTCATTTTAAACTGAAAAAAAAGGTGGGTTTAGATTAGATACTAGGAAGAAGTTCTTTACTGTGGGGGTGGGGAGGCCCTGGCACAGGTTGCCCAGAGATGCTATGGGTGCCCCATCCCTGGAAGAGTTCAAGGCCAGGTTGGACAGGCCTTGGAGCAACCTGGGATAGTGGAAGGTGTCCCTGTACAGGACAGAGGGGTTGAAATGAGATGATCTTTAAGGTCCCTTCCAACCCAAACCATTCTATGATTCTGTGAATGAACTGAAATGCTTTCCCATGAGGCTGAAGCTCCTTCCCTACTCTATGAATTCATGAGACAACCCACAGGAAGCTCATCAAACACCTCTGATGCCATTTTTCTGCCCAAGGTCTCAGATTTGCTTTACTGACTAACCAGCAGTTTAAAGAGCTGCTTCCAGCTGCAGGTCCAGGGCTTCCAGGGAGGCTGTGGGCAGAGAGGAAAATCCTCAACATGTGGGCTCCAGCACTGACTCAGCTGAGCAAAGGCCTGGCATAAACAAACATTTCCTTTGGAGCCTGTGGGATTCTGTGATTGGGCGGAGGGAACAGAGCAGATAACAGGGCAGACACTTACCAACTTCAGAGACAGGACTGACTGAATCATGTAAAAATTAGGATTTGGATTATGGCCTATCTACTAGAGCAAACAGAACAAAACAAAAGAAGTGTCAGCAATCCTCTCTGCTCTCTGAAGAGCATGTCAACTCTGAGCAAGGAAGAGTAACTCTGAACTGAAGAGGAGGAAACACTGAGAAAAAGCAATGGGTTTCAAACCTCTGCTTGCGTGTGGAGCACTGGGATAGCTGATGGGGAGATGCTACAGGTGGTGGTTTACCTGCCCAAGTGCTCCTCATCCTCTGTGCGTGGCCACATCATTCCTATCAGGAAGGATTTCCCAGTCTGCCTCCTTCCAGGCAATCTGGGTGTATAAGAAGTGCCAGATCCTGGCAGTCCTGGAGAAGGACCCACAGTCATGTGGACTGTGTAAAAACCTTCAATAGTCCAAGGCTGTCAAAAGAGCTCTTGACACTGGAAAGCAGAATAGACTTCTCTGGGCTTTGCTGGAGCCAAACATTTGTCCCCGCCTTTAGCTGAGATAGGCGTTTTCCTGTCTGAATAAACAATCCAAAACTTGGCAACTAATGCAGATTGCTCTGGTTCACACTCAGCAAGGCTCTACACCTCTGATGTGCCAGCACCTCCCCTCCCTGCCCCACTTGAGCAGGTGACAGTTCTAGAAACTGAGGCAGGTGCCAAAAGTCAAGGGACCCTGAATTCTCTTATGCAGACCTGCCACTGGACTGCTGTATGAGTTAAGGGATTTACATGCATCTTGGTGCCTCTGCTTGACTTTGATTGGAGACATATTATGCAAAATGCTTAGGGCATTTTAAGGACCCAGGGTAGTCAGTGGAAGGATGAAGTATTTTGTTGCATTTGTTCCCAGACTGTGATATGTAGGCTGCACATTGGCATCTGGTGACCCTCTAAAACCATGCAGTTTTCAGTTTCCTTTTGATGGCCTTTCTTGCAGAAAAGATCTCAAGAGTCTGTAAGAGCAATTACAAATGAAGAAAAGGAGCCAGACCACTTTGTGTGCTCTGGATGTTGACAGCAATGGCTTGAGCTCACCTCTACTCTTCACCATGCTGCCAGGTTGCCAACCAAAAGCAATGTCTCCAGGTCAGCAGCTTGCCTGGACCACTCCCTCCACAGAAGGAATCACTTATCCACTGCCCTCCAGCCTGGTTCTTTACCTGGAGCTAAAGCTGGAGCTTTAGGAGCTTTAGATGGCAGCTCCTGGCCATCTGCTCATACAAAACACGAGTGACAGAGGCTGTCTCTCTCCAGTGGGGACCTTTGGGCTCCCTTACGCAGACTCTTGATGGACAGAAAATGGCTGTCCCTTTTCCAGAACCTTTTCCAGATCTCCAATCCAGGTGCTGGTGGCCACTTCTGTAAGAGCAGTTCTGGCCCTGTGATTGTTCCCAGTTCCAGTGTCTCTCCTGTAACTGCTCCACGCCTTGTTGAGCCTATTGGACCATTGTCATTCCTTATGGCACCACCCCCAACACATACACAAACCCCTGGGCACTGCAGAGGCATCCAGGAGCTGGAGATCCAATGAAAATGTGCTTTTATCAGTCCTGGCCTGGCTGGCTGTGCTGCCACCTATGCTGTCAGGAAGGGACAGGCTCAGGAAGGTTCATTTAGTGCATTTGCTGTGGTTTTAGCCATGCAGCACCATGCGTGCATTGCAAACCCAAAACATTTCAAAGGCCTCCTGCTGATTTTTCTTGGGGCAAGGGCTGCATAGAAGGGACTTCTGCCAAATGTTGTCACCCCGTCAAAGTGGGAGTTTGCCAAAGAAAACTTTGTCACTTTACTGATTATATTTTAACATTTCAAAACAATTATTTACCACCAAAAACTTGTCCTGAGAAATGACTCTTTGTTTGTGGAAAGTTTCAGTAAAAACAAAAATTAGTACCCATAGGCAGATAACCAGAGGGGGAGATGCCATTATGTGCAGTCAACATTAACCAAAGCAGCAAGCAATTGCTAGGACACTCTGACCAGAAGAAACCATCAGGCACCTCAGGAGTAGTGTGATGCCACCAAGCCCATCTAATGGAAAACCAGCCAAGTCATAGAATCATTGAATCATTTATGTTGGAAAAGACCTTTAAGATTGAGTTCAACAGTTAAACCAGCACTGCCATGTTCACCACTAAACCATGTCCCCAGGCGCCACATTTACACTTCTTTAAAATATCTCCAGGGATGGTAATTCCACCACTTCCCTGGGCAGCCTGTTTCAAGGCCTGATAACTATTGCAGTGAAGAAATTTTTCCTTATATCCAAGCCAAACCTCCTCTGGCACGACTTGAAGCTGTTTCCTCTTGTACTCTCATTTGTTACCTGCAAGAAGAGCCTTTCTACACCCTCCTTTCAGGATGGTGTAAAGAAACATAAGTACTCCCCTGAAGCACCTTTCCTCCAGGCTCAGCCCCCCCAGCTCCCTCAGTTGCTCTTCATCAGAGTTGTGCTCCAGACCCTTCCCCAGCTCTGTTCCTTTCTCTGGACATGCTCCAGCATCTTTCTGTGAGTGAGAGGCCCAAAACTGAACCCAGGGTTCAAGGTGTGGCCTCACCAGTGCTGAGTACAGGGGAATGGTCACTGCCCTGGTCCTGCTGGCCACACTATTGTTGGTACCGGCCAGGTCCCCTTGGCCTTCTTGCCCACCTGGGCACAGCTGGCTCATGCTCAGTTGCTATTGATCAGCACCCCAGGTCCTTTTCTGCTGGGAAGCTTTCCAGCCACTCTTCCCCCAGCCTGTGGTGCTGCACAGGGTTGTTGTGATTGAAGTGAAGGATTTCACCGTATTTAATCTCATGCAATTAGCCTCAGCCTATTGAACCAGCTTGTCCAGCTCCCACTGTAGGGATATCCTCAAGCAAATCAACACTCACCCAGCTTGGTGTCATCTGCACCAAATCCTGATCCCCCAAAAGATGATTCCTCACAAAGACAGCATTGCTCCTGCCCCTCTAAATCCCTCTTGGGCCTGCCTTCCCAGATATCCCTGTTGGGATGGCTTGGCCTGATTTCCTGCACAGCCAGTGAACCCTCCCAGCAGTGCCACATGTGCTGGGACGTGCTATCCTGCTCGCTGTGTTTGTTTTAGGGGATTAGGAACATGCCTGGACCCAAGTACATGCTGGAAAAGAGGTTTCACACACAAAGCAGGCTGGTTTGGAGGGAAATAGGTACATTTCTGTGATTAAATGAAAATAATTGGGGTTTAATAGGGAGCAAAATGAAATTTCCTTGCAATTACTTGGATTTGTTGTAAGAAAGAATGACACATTTTCAGTTTTATCTGCTTTCTACAGTTTTGCCTCTATGCTTTTTCTCCTACTTTCAGAAATTAATTTGGACTCCTTTGCCTCATTAATGGGAGATTACCTAGCTTGGTGAGAAGTTCTGTGTATTAGAAATGGGCTTTACTGATATAGCTCTGAAACACTCATGTGCTCTTCAGTTCCAAAACCCCCTTCTGCCAAAACCCAACAGAATAACATGACTATTGCCCTAAATTATTTTTCAAACATAAGGAAGTGATTTTTTTCTCAATGGTTTTGGTATTAAGGAGCAAAGAAAGCTGCTAACATTTTCTGCTCTCCATAAATCCTCCCTTAGTTTGTGGTTCTTTCCCAGTTATCCAGGTAGGGTTGTTAAATCAGGATGATATTGGGATTTATGAGAATAGTTTATTTGATGCACTTTGTTCTATAAACATCCACTTTCAAAAACCACAGAAAATTCAGCTGTAAAGTCTAAAAACTCAAGGTATTTGTGGGTGCAGACCACCATCTGAATTATCCACTTACACTCTGGTGAGACACACAAACCGTGCAAAAGTTGTGACTGAAATAGTACAAGACTGACATGTTGATGGTAGAAAGAGGACAATCCCTAAGAGGACAATTTCCCCTCTCCTGTTTGTTCTGTCATTTCTCTTTTCTCTTCTCTTCTCTTCTCTTCTCTTCTCTTCTCTTCTCTTCTCTTCTCTTCTCTTCTCTTCTCTTCTCTTCTCTTCTCTTCTCTTCTCTCCCTCTTCTGTCTTCTCTTCTCTTCTCTTCTCTTCTCTTCTCTTCTCTTCTCTTCTCTTCTCTTCTCTTCTCTTCTCTTCTTTTCTCTTCCTCTTCTCTTCTCTTCTCTTCTCTTCTCTTCTCTTCTCTTCTCTTCTCTTCTCTTCTCTTCTCTTCTCTTCTCTTCTCTTCTCTTCTCTTCTCTTCTCTCTCTGTCCTTGTTACTATTACTCTGTCCTGTTACTATTAATTTTGCTCTTTCACTTCTTCTTGTCATCCTCTGGATCCATCAAGAAAATTTTATTTGTCCACAAAAACATTCCCACAGTGAACACAGATGCCAAAAATCCCATCCTTCTCTCCAGTTGTGTTCAGCTGCTCTGAAAACCTCTAGCACTGGTCCTGCAGATGTTCTGGCAGCCTTCAAGCTCCTGATATGTTTTGAAAAGCAGATGTTACTAATTTGTAAAGCATCTTTGAACTTCTCCGGGGGGGGGGTCTGAAACATTTGGTGTTGTTTCTAAACAAATGGGGGGGCTTGTCTTTCTTTATTTTTACCAGGATGTTTTTTGGGTTTCTATACCATCCCTTGCCAACCCATCCAGCTATGCCAACTTTCTCTTCATTTCTGCACCTCAGTCCCTCCTTCATAGCTTTTCAAGAGGAACATACTCAATCATGCCTTTCCCATTACTCTTGGAAATGGCATGATATTTTGCCATTTTTGCAGGTCTCCAGATGAGCTGATCCCTGAAATTGCTATGGAGTGGGTCTAAAAATTATAGCATATGTCAGGCTCTGTGTGATGTGTACCAGCCTGGATAGACATAACCCAAATTCCTTGTCCCACTTGTGTTTCCTGCATGTGCAGCTTTCCTGGTCTGGATACTCTCTGGATACTGTCACCAGCAGGGACAGGCAATCAGTGCTGACACTTTAATGGCACTTTTATTTAGGTTTGACATCCCCTGTTACTTGTTGAGAGCGTTAACTTGTGACCGGATCTGACTGCTAGTCCTTATCTTTGGAAATGATCCAAACTCGAGCAGGAATGAAAGGGAAGAAACTCACAAGGAAACAACCTTTTTGGGTTTTGTACCCAGTGAGAGCATTTTGGGTTACATTTGGACTTTGCATTTGGGGGGGTTCTTTCTGTTTTCTTAGCAGGGTAAACAAAATTCTCACAAAACTTACAAGGAGAACTAAATGTTTTACTTTTTTTTTAAGGTAGACAAAGGGGGAAATAGGAAGACAATTACAATCTTTTCATCAAGCAACAAAAATACCAGCCAAAAGTAAAAGATATTCAACACTGTGTTTGGAAAATCTGTAAGAATAGCAAAGGTGTAACTATATTAATTATACTTTCTCAGCTTTATACAAACACTTATAAAACATGAATTAATACCAGAGGGAATGTTTTTCTTAACAAAAAATGAAAACACAAGCTTTTAATACCTATCCCAGGAAAACCAGTTCATTTATTTAAACAGCAGTTTAGAAACCAGAAAATAAAACAATAAAAAAGTAGTTACTTTTCTCTGGATTTAAAGTTTGGAGTTAAAATCTCTTGATGGCTTCTAGGGAAGCCTAAGTTCTGTAGTAATTCTCAGGAAACAGCATTGCTGACTCCAGCAGAAAACAATTCAAATTGTGGTGGTGTGGGAGGTGGAGCCTTTGAAACCAGTGGAGCTTGTGGAGGAGTCAGAATCTTAGGAAATGCCAATATTATTTCAAGAGGGGGGAAAAAAGTATTTCCAAAAGGAGCAAAACTGGAAGGTAGTGAGAGTCAGATCCTTCAGTTCTGCTTGGACTGAAGCTCACGTTTGAAAGCAGATATGGGCTTTTCCAAATGCAGGGATAGTTTAAAGGATTAACATTATCAGCCATGGATACTGATGCCTAAACCCATACTGCTTGACCAGAATTCAGTTTGTAAATGTCTAATGAAGGATATGATGGACTTTTCTTTTTTTACGAGATAACCAAGAAATAGGTTTTACTTCATATTTTAAGAAATTAGACTATATCAAATGTGTAATAAAAATATTTTCTATAGGATTTTAAAATATGTACATATATAAAATACCTAAATTTTTAATGCCCTGTTGATATTGATGTGGTCTCTACAGGTTTTAAGTGTAACTAAGTGAGGCTGCCCAGCAACCTCCGTTATACCTCAAACAGTGTCTACAAAACTTGAAGCTTTGTCCACACTGCAAATTAAACCTGCTTGAGAATGGGATCTGAAATTGCCTGCTGGGCCTGATCCAACACCCACTCATAGTCTGAGTCCACTCCTGACTGCAGGATTAGGTCTTAGACACAGACCTGAAATGATGTGGTTTCCAACCTGGTTGGCTGACCACTGATAAAGGCACCTGAGGGAGTTACTGAGAGCCTTGAGGCACTTCTGGGAAAAATAAAAATTATTATATATTTGATTTAGAATATTTAAGGATATATAGAAACAGTCTTAAGACAATTTGGGCACATCTATATTTCATGCTGAAGAGAGGCACAAACTGACTGTGTCTCAGACATAGCCTTTGCCCAGGCACTGGATGTAGACTTCAGTCAAGCTTAAGCAAGGTTGAGAGCCTGGGGGTGATGAGGGAGAAAAGGGCATTCATAACTGCATCCTTCCCACTGCATCCATCTCTATATCCCAAGCCTTCCTTGCCCAGCCCATGGAGAGGAGGTAAACTGGGAAGAAGAGCTCCTGTGTCAAGTGCCTGCAATGGCCCAGGGGGCTGGGCTGGCACTTCCATCAAAGACAACCTAAAACTGGTGGTGGAGGTGGGTGAGGGAGGAGAAGCACAGATGACTGTCTGGCCCTGTGTCCACTGAGAACAGCGAGGACATGGCTTTGGGCTGTGCCAAATCCAGCTGGCATTCCTGTTTAAACTAGCACTGTGTCTAAAGCAAGTTCAGATTCATTTTCCATGCGAGGTTTGAAGCACAGCATAGACAAGGTGTGAGGGCCAGACCCTGACCTAATGCAGGCAAAATTTGCCACTACCATTGGCCTGAGCACTTACCCTTGCATTATACCTTAAGGTAGGTAGCGTGGGAGTTCTCCTGCTTCAAAGAGTTAATATAGGGGATTTGACCACCTGCAGAGGAAAGTTTCTCGCTGAGCTTTCGATTCACCAGCTCCATGTGCCTGGAATTTTTCCTGGCTTGCCGGAGAGACCTCTTGACTTTCTTCACTCGATCTCGTAGCTGTTTGTTGCGTTTCTCCAGCGTCGCCACTTTCTGCTGCAACTTCTTCACTCTGTCCTCCTCCTCAAACAGGGCCTTCTGCACCGAGGAGCACATGAGCTGTGGGGACAGCAGCAGGTGAACTTTACACAAGAAGTTATCATAGCAAGGGTTAATTTAGGCATTCCAGAAAACACTTCTCAACTTTTCAAAAGTAGAATGCTTTCTTTTGGGAAACTTTTACTCTGGTTTTATCTCTTTTTTAGTAAAATCCTCTCTTTCACTAGTGGATTTAGCTAAGACACAAAACTGTAGATCTTAATGGTATCAGTGACTCACAATTACTTTTATGAACTGACAAAACACTGAGGCTACATTATGGAGAAAGGCTGCCCTAATTCTGGTATGAAACTGGAGTTTGGGTCAAGGGCTGTCACTTTTGGAAAACTCTCGTTTTCATTCAGATTAACAGCACTTCAGAAACCCCAGACTCTGACGAGAGCCTGCCCTTTGCTCTTTATGTCAACATGTGAAACCTGCCAAACACAGAACTGGTTATTTTTGCTTTCCAAGAACAGAGGTGTCTTAAATACTGCATTATATGGGCTTTGTTTAAGACCAGACCCTAAAGGGTAAAATCTCAGCAGTCCCTAGGAGCATCTATGATTCCATAACTTTAACAGAAGTTATTATTTAGGATGTCGTTGGCTGAAAACTGCCCCTCCCACTCTACCCTATACAACTTAACTGCAATTTTGCCCCCAGAAGGGACATCAAGCTCTTGATGCTCACTCTTGCCAGTGGCTTTTAGATAGGAAATAAAAAAGAGAGACAGTTTCAAAGGTGCTGACCCCAAGGCTTAACTCAATAGAAGACAGAAGAGCAGCTCACAGCGCTTTTCAAATACACGGGGTTAGGTGATGGTCCAAACACAAAACATCTGTTGGACAAGTGTTCAGCTTCTACTGCCTCATCCCAGGATGACCCAAAAGACCTCCTTCATCTCAAGGGTATGTGATTGCCATGTTTATGGTCTCTTGTTTCTCACTTGTTTCCTGTTTGTAGGTGCAGCAACAGGAGTGGGATGACAAACACCAGCTACAAGGGTTGCTGAGTAGTTTCAATGCAAAGGAGTTCAGTTCCCGACACACAGCCTCACCTGGGATGGGATTCAGACCTTCTCTTAAGGTCTGGGCTCCTCTCTTTCCATTTCCCCTGTAATGTCTGCAGGGAGAGACACCCTTTGAGGTTCCACTTCCTGGGGCACAGGGAGGAATCACTCTCTGAACACAACCCTCTCCTTTTACTGACCACAAAGGCACCAAGTTCCATTTTTTCCTACCTGGAACACATTTTCCAGGCAGAAAAATAGGAGGTACCTGGAGCTCAAGGACAGCTCCACCAAAAAATTTCTGATTTAGAAATCCACAGTGAAATCTACTTCTTCTCAGGTGCCTTCTTCCTTTTTTTTTTCTACAAAAAGCATCAGGAGATATTTTACTGTGCATGTGGGACTTTCATCTTGCTGCTGCACTGTAAGAACAGGCAGTGTCTTCTGCTGGGTCTATCTTTTGAATACATCTAGAAATTTTTTTATGTGTGTCAAGCACTCCTGGAATCTGGATGGGCTTTCTCTGGCAGAACATTTGGAACAGACAGGGAATCTAAATAAACAAGCAGAATCCTGACTGTGATGATGAAGGATTACATGTTTCTTTCCATCTTACTTTGTAGTATTTTCAACAACTGAAAGCTGGGGAGGGAGCCTGCCTTGATGAATACCATTTCATTTGCTTTGGAAACCCCCAGCAGTGGGAAACCATGGCCAGTCAACACAAACACAGCAACTGCTCCCACTCCCTTGGAAGCTCTTGTTCCTCATGCAAAAGCACTGTGGGCCTTTGCTATATGGCAAATTCTTGCCCCAACTGTTCTCTCACTAGGGCTCTTCTATAAATGTGTGCTAGGAAGATGGGGAGATCACAGACAGAGGGCCAGAAACTGGGCTGAAAAGGAGGGAGTTTGGTTTTGATCACAGCTCATTCCAAGTGCTCTTTGAAAACAGCCAGCACATCTTGGCTTTTGTGTTTGCCAAACCCTTGCAAAACCTCAAGCAGAACACTTCTTGAATTTAAATCCCTGCAAAGGAGGACACTGAGCTAGGGAAATATGTTTGCTGGGAAGACATGAGGTGGAAACTCTATTTCATGAGGGATTTCCTGCATTTTCCATGGATGCAGTGATAGGCATGACCTATGCCAGAATCCAATGCAGAGGAACAAACACTTCATGCAGTTGAAGTGGGAGGTTGTGTGAACCCAACTGCGTTTTCATATGTCTGGGCTGGCTGGTGGGGGAAAAGAAAACATCAGGGATGGCAGATGTCTCATCCCAGAGACACTCCTAAACATTCTGAGGTTGGTCCTCTGTCAGCAGAGGTAGACTTGCTCTATAGAGCTACTCAATACCACTCAATTCTCAAATACCATCAAAAGCTAGCCAGCTCATTTGCTTATAGCGTTTCTCTACAGTCCTTGCTCTCCAGTCTGAATCACACAGCTTAGTGCTTAAATTATCTGGTGATACCCAGAGACATCACAGGAACATCACAGTTATAAAAAACCGAGGTACTATCAGACATGCACGGCTTTGTTTGCCAGCAGGGTAGGTGATAGGAAGAGCCCAGCTTGATAACTGGATGCCTGCCTGCGAGACTACCAGCTGGAAAATAAACACTTTGTTTCTTCTGCATGGGGAAAAATAACAAGATGGAGTCCTCTCATTTTCACTGGCTGGTTACAAATAGCATTTTTCACAGGGCTTTGCAGTGGGGATGATGAGGATGATGATGATGATGATGATGATGTTTAAGTGTGAGTGCTGTCCTGCCCTTGCTCTTACTGCTGGGGCTGTGATTCACCTGGCTGCAACCAAGTTACCCTTAAACTGGTGCTGAGAACTGTGTAACTGTGACAGCTGTGAGCTCAGCACAGCCTGGATAAAATACCCAGCAGCTGAACAAGCAGGTGAGAAGTTAATCAGTCCATGTTGCTACTCGGATGCTTGGGAAATGAAGAGAAGGACCAAGAAATGGCTCCATAGGCAAACCTTATAGTTTATTTTCCAAATTCCCTTCAAAATTTGAATTCCCTAGTGACCCATAATTCAGAAGAGTTTTTTGGTCTGAAGATTTGTCTGCACGTTTGCTTGTTCCACAATTTTGTGAGGAAGGCATCCTCAGTAGTGGTACACTCAAGTTCAGAGCAGTACCAGGAGATGTAATGAGAAAGGTGGCACAAGAACCCTACATATCCTGAGGATTTATCCCAGACAGCCTACAACTGTGAAACTGCATGTGAAATGTATTTGAGTGTTTGTCTGAGAGACCATATCACAAATATACCCATTTTAAAATTTCACCCTATCTAGGAGATTTACAAAATCTGTCCATTTGCCAAAGAAATCAGCACTGAATAGAATAGAAATAGCACTAAATATAACAGAAACATGGAATCATTAAGGTTGGAAAAGACCTCCAAGATCATCCAGTCCAATCATTAACCTAAAAAACTGATTTTGGAGCAGCACATTATAGGCATGCGAACCCCTTACCAAACACCCTGAACTGATGCAGATATACATTTGTCTGATTGACAGACACACACCTTCCTTCTACAAGCTTGATTTGAATGGGACAGGGGATAAAGGTGCCATGGATAAAGGTGTGATGGTAGTGTTCATCCACCACAAAATGTCCAGAAGTGGTTGAAGTTAGTGTTACAGAGCTCAAGTCACTCAAAACCGAGCAGTGGCACCCAAGGCTTGCCCTTCACCTACCCAAGGGAGAGATTTTGAGTCCCAGCAATCTCCTCATCCATGCTCCTTATGGCAACACTGCTAAAAAACACTGGAGTCCCACTACCTAAAAGTCTTTCCTGTGGGAGCGAGCATGTTGCATGGAAAGAAAGACAAGGAATCAAAGAATAGCAGGAGGGGTCTGGCAGTGGGGAGCATTGGGTTTGGGATGGAGTGTCCTAACCTCCAGTTACTGGGATTTTTTCAGCCAAGACTAACACTCGTGCTGAAGTGTGGAAAAGTTCCTGTCAGCACTGTTAAAGCATTATGTTGGTTGAAGTGGTGGGGGCATGGCAGGGCTGAGTTAAACCACCTTTGCTTGCTGCAAGAACAGCCTTTTTCAGAGGTACAAAATTGGGGTCACAAGGACATATCCAACATCACTGGCATTAATGGAGATGAGCTGGAGTTTCACCCTAGGACCTCATATGAATCACCAAGATGCATAGGACCTGGATGGAGAAAGAAATTGGTGTGGCTGTTGTTACCTTACTGAATGTTGGGTCAGCATTTGCCACAGGAAATGTAATGTTTGTAGCACAACTCTCCAGTTCATTCAAAATATTAGAGATGGGGTTTCTTGGGGGGTATGAAGCACTGCCTACAGGAAGCCTCTGCCAGGCTACACCCACCCTGAGGTGTCTCAGCTCTCAGCACTGTTTTTCATCCTCATTTCACTCCTTATGAAAAGCAGATTTTCTCTTTAATCTCCTTAGATGCAGCTAGTCAAGGGAAGTCATCTTTCCCAACAGTCATCAGAGAGGAATGGGCACATCCAAAAAGAAACTTCTTGCCTATCTTACACACTTACCTTTGGTGGACCACCTTTGGAGACTCCTGCCTGGATAACTATCTCAGACTGGGATTCATCCCACCATGAGTCCCATCAAATGGCATCTGAATGGCACTGACTTCCTAGGGCAGGCTGCAAGGGCAGGATACAGATAATTTTCTTGGAGTTTGGAGAAGCTTGCCCTGGAAACAGACCGAAATCCATGCCCATGGGCACTTGGGGGTCTTTAAAAAGAGCTTTGTTCTGATCTGCATCAAGCCACTGTTTGGTGTGAAGGTATCTGAACTGCTGGTGGCATCCATTTCAAAACCCCACACTTCCCCTTCAATCTCACAGCCCTTGCACCCCTGCTCTGGCTGGGGTGGTTTTAGAGGATGCAGGGTCATTAGAGGGCACTTGAGGACTAGTGAAAAGACCCTCAGCCCTGGAGGTACCTGAAGAAAGGTCCCTGGCCCCAAAACCACACCTCGAGCTTGTCCTGGGGCATTGCTTTCCCCCAGCACTTTGAGCCCTGAAGCCTGAAATGCTGCTGAGAGGGAGGAAGCAAAGATACCAAGTGAGAGTCACACCAAGTCACCTCTGCCAGGATTGGAAATGGAGGTGGGAACACGTCGTCACAGTGACTGCAAGTGCCCAGGAAGGGATCAACACCTTATTCCCTATACTTGTGAAGGAAAAAAAGCCAAGGGTTTAGCGAGAATAGAAACCACACTCATCAAGAAGACAAGAAAGGGGGGGAAAAAAAAAGGTGTAGGGTATGAGCCACACTGCCTACCACAGGCACCTCACTCGTGCCAAGTGAGCAGATAAGTCAGTCCTGACAGTAAATCCCTAAATTCCCTGCCCAGGCAGTGGGAGACAGAAGGTCTCCAGGAAGAGAAAAATAAATCAAGAGGGTACGACCTCACTCTGGGGCACCTCCAAGTTCCTTTCCTCTGCTCACTGACCAAGCAGTCAGCAAGGGAGGCACACAAGAGCCAGCCCGCTGCTTTTCCCCGGCACTCTGCGGCGGAGGGACGCCGCTCTTGCCTTGTTTCCTTTGAACACTTTCCTCCGAGCGATTCGCCCTGGATGCCACAGGAATGCGGTGGTGGATGGGGAGGGGAGTGGCAGTGAAGTCTAAGCTGTTTAGCAGGAGCAGCCGAACTCCTGCTCCTCGCCTGGGCTCGGTGCTCAGCCCCACCTGCCCCGTGCCTGCTGCCTGCTGCATTTCCAGGAGCTTCCCAGCCTCAGCACCTCCCCAGCTTCCAGCAATGTGTGCCCGCGGAGATGGGCCAGGGCTGGGGAAGCGGAGGGTCTTGGAGCCCTCCCAGGGTTTTAACCCCCATGAAACCCTGCCAGCCTCTTTGCTGAGACTCACATCACCCTCCTCTGACTCCCTCCACCAAAACTACTCAGGGTGGCCCGCGGAATAAGGAACGCGGGGTGGCACATGCCTCCACAGCGTACAAAAGCAGAGACAGCAGCCGGGACACCACTCCCTGCTCTCCACCCCTGTTACAGGGGTTGTACAGAGCTCATTGCAAGGACAGAGAGCTCACAGACTCTGCAGCACAGCTGTTCGCAAGGGAGAAACACAATCCAAGGAAATGCAGCATCTGCCCTTGTTTCTTCGAAGCACCATGCATGGCTGGTGGGTATTCCTGATACACCTCTGTCCTGTTCCTGGTGAGGAGCATGCAGTGCTCCTAACTGGATTAAGCTGCTCAGTTACAGGTAAATGATCCTGAATGTTAAAGTGCACTACCCAGCTGAGCTTAAAGGAAAATGTTTTGAGGAAGGACAAACAAAATATTTTCTCCATGGTTTTAACAAGAAAAGGTAGGTTTAAGTCGACCTTACAGAACAGGCTACTTCAGAGATATCTGCATTTGCTCTGCCTGAACGCTAGAAATGTCCAGAATTACACAGTTACTGTTTTTTCTTTCTTTTTTTTTCTTCTTTTTTTTTTTTTTTTAATTTCAATCTCAGAGCTATGGTAGCAGTTTCAGCATGTTTCAGCTGGGCTTCAAAAGTCCCTGTGAGAGGCTTTTTCCCCCAACAATATGTACAGAAGCTTTTCATTTTCACAGCTACCAAACTTACCAAAACTTGCTATCCACTTTAATTTTCAACTCAGCTTTTTCCCACCTAGTATTATTATTGTCACAATAAAACCAATTAGGTCTGATATGCCTAAAACGACTTTGCCAATATACCTTACCCCAAGTGTTTTGTTGTCTGACTGGAAGTTGCTGTGTGACCAGCTAAACTTGTTTTACTTGGCTTGTATTTCAATAGGATTAGATCACCATTCCCCCCACATATACACACAGAGAACTAATTAAATACCAAGGAAGGGATAAAACCAGCAAGATCCAAAATCAGAATGTATTGTGTCCTTCCCTCTCACTGGTGGGAACACAGGGAAAGGAGAAACTGCTGATCAGAGCAGCACAGCATCTTATGATTTGCCCCTATTTACTGAATTTTTTTTAATTAACTGACCTTTACCTTGTGTTACAGCAGCTTCTAGAAACTTACTTCATTTTAGTGGTCCTGCCAAGTAGACAGAATACACCCTATAGCACAGTAGCAGTCAGGGAGGTACAGTATATCCAAATATACCATCCCCAGATGCAGCTGAAGCTGAGAGCGAGCATCAGATTGTGAAGAAAAATATGTATCTTTACTAATATTAATTTGCATGAGAACAGTATTAGTTTGAAGTAGTATTATCCTTGGTTTGGGGTGTTCACATTAACTATGGTTTATTTCAGTCTAATGTATTACAACTCGTAGAATTCTCTGAGAGTCCTGACAGAGGGGACTGATGTTTGGTGTGGCAGGTGCTGCAGGGGTATCTGTGAGCTGAGGTTTAGCTTAAGCATGGGTTTTAAGGGGTACAAAAGAACAGGTGGGAGACGTGGACTGTGGGAGAACAGGGGGCACATGGAAACAAGATTGATTAAGGGCTGAATGAATTCAGAACCTCTGGGGGGTAAGGCCATGCCAGACCGCCCTGTACCCCTCAGCAGGTTCAGAGTGCAAAGGCTCAGAGCCCACCTCCTCTGTTGCTGAGGCAGGAAGATCTGGGATCAGTAAATATTTAATAAAATAAATGTTATGTATAATATGAAGAGAACCTTTGTTTCTCTGTCACCTATAAGTCAAAATGGGGAAAGAGAGAAGCAGAGCAAATCCTAGCAGGCTGTGGGTGGGTATTGGCATACGGCCACAATGTGACTGCAATGCATTAAATTCTGCCTCTCAAGAAAGCAAGGAAATGGACATTTACTGTAATTGGAGTCCATGTCTCCCCCCCAGAAAATATATCATACCCAGGGGCATTTGTATGCACAGGGGGAGAACCCATGCTGAGAAAGGCAAATGTTTAAAGTTAATGCAACTTCTATAAAAGTCAAGTTGCCCTATAAATCCCTCCACTCTGGATATGTTGGCTTCACACTGCACACAAGCTGCTGCAGCTCAGCTGCCTTTACAAACAGATAGGATTTCCTTGGCTGAAGGCTCAGCTGGAAGCCCTGAGTGTGCCTTGCTGCTGTGCACAGCTTCCGTATTTCAAAGAGAAATTGCAGGTGCCCCAGGGCAACCTGCTGCCCTACAGTGCCACTGGGGAGGGGAAATGTTCACATCTCTCCTGAGCATCCATAGAAACTTATGGAGACATTTCACTTCATTTGCCAAGTCCATCTGGGTCCTGAAAAGCATGGGGAGTGAAAAGGGCACACTCAGACTTGTATTTATCCATGTTTGGTGGGTCCCTTGTGGTAGTCTTTGCATCACCCTGCTTAATGTATGTAACCTCAGTTCTAGGTAGGAAACATTGGCTTTCTGATCTTTTTCTACAGTCTCTACAGAGAGAGATTTCTCTGGAGGATGAGTCAGAGGAAGTAATTTAGAGCAGGGAATCAGGCACTGAGTTGAATAGTACTGAAACAACTCCAACACGGTGCTTACGCACACAGTGGAGATGCCCCTGTCATGGCAGGAGCAGGACAAGAGGTTCTAATGAAGCCTTTCCCTGCAAGAAGTAAGGGATTTGTGAAACCTGGATAGAAATGATGGCAGCAGCATTGAAGTCCGGCTGGATAAAACACACAGGCTTGACAAAGAGCACCTGCATCAGCTCCCGAGCTGCTCTGCAAGCCCAGAGCAAAGAGGAGACCTCAGCAAGGAGCTGTCTGCTGTGCCTCACACCAGCAGCCTCGGGAGAGGTGACTGAGCCAGCAGGGCTGAGGACCAGGTCCAGCCCTCATTCAAGGACAGAAGTGCCATGGGTTGTCACAGGGGTGAAGTGGAAAAGCTTTGGTAAGGTTGAAGAAGCAAAGACAAAGGGATGGAAAAACAAACATCTGTGATCTGCAGGCGCTCTCTGACTAATGTCAGTGCCAAGAAAGGGACCAAATGCCTGAGAGACTAATCAGCAGCTCTGAAGCACTAACATCTGGCTGACGGGAGCTCACTGCTACTCACAGATATTCCTGTCCCACCAGGCAGCCCAGCACAGCCTGTCCACAGCTCCGGCTGCTGCGTGGGCTGTAAATCCTGAAAGGGCCCCGGACCACCCTGGGTGAGATAAATGGGCAACAGGCTACTCCGAGAATGGCAGGATCTGGCAAATAGGCATTTTTCAAGATGGAAAGACGTGGTATTCAGGGGACTGCTCTCCTCCTTGCACGTACTCAAACGGCCCTAAGAATTTGGGGTGTTAATGACTGTTTCTATAGGAGAAAAAAGGTGCAGTTTTCGCTCTAGCCAATTCCTCAGATCTGGTTCTATTTCTGGACTAGTATTTCAATTCTCAGCAGAAATACAGGGTCAGGGAAATACAGGGTCATACTTGAAATCCAGCATCATATTTAATGGCCAAAGTCTCTCCTTGCTGCTTTGCTGCATTTCACACAGACACAGAAGCACCAGAAGTTCCCACCATGTGCTGCACAACTTACTGCCTTATACAGGGAAAAGCTTTTCACACAGGGCTGGCTACAATGCCTGTGGAAAATAAGGTCATATGGGAAGGTTGAGTCAGGCCTCCCCATACACACACGAGTGCTGGGGCACTCTTTCCAGCCTGATTTCAGGAGGAGGGTTGCAGCCACAGTTACACAGGACGAAATGCTCGCAGGGCTGGTGGATGCCCTGTGGTGAACTCTTCCCTGCAAGCATCTAAATTATAGAGCACACACCCTGCTGCTGGTTAATGTTGCAGTGATGGCTCTCAACTGTTTAATCCTATGTTAATAATTGTGCTGGAGAGAGATAATTACATAGCAAGTGCCACACCACTGCACAGTGAGCACATGGTGATACCTTTGAGCTACAGTTCAATCATGCACTGCCTTGGGGTTTGGCTCTTTTGTGAATAACTGCACCGAGGTCTGAAAAATCTCAAAATATCCTGCTGTTACGTCCATTTACCTGTAAAATCTGCTATTGTTTCTGGCCAAATATTTAGGGACAGGGCAGCAAATGCATCTCCCTGTAAGATTGTGTTACTGTTTGTGTATGCAAGGGCTTTCAATGTGATTGTGAAATTAATTTTCTCTATCAGTCCAAAATTCTTCTGTGGAATTTGTTTTGCCTTTCTCATATTTCTCTGACACAGAAATTATCTGTACTTTCGCCAGCTTTTTATTGCATCGCTTTAGCAATAGCAAGGGCCAGGGAATGGACAGCCTTGAAGAAAAGATGATCTGGATTGCCTCACACCCCTCCTGCAGCAGCAATCACAGTACCCACACCAGTCACCATCCCCACAGTTCCACAAAAATTGCCTAACATCATAGTATTAAAAAAAAAAAAGACAAAAAAAGATGGCAAACCCACTGCGAGGAAGCCAGGACCTGGGCTCCAGTCTAGTCCTATAATTAGGACACTTGCCCTGTCTTTTGACAATGATAATGTTGGAAGAACAAAATCTCTATCATTCTGAGCTGTGTTATATGAACAGCTTGTTCTCATTCAGCAACACGTGCACTTCACACCTCATCAAAGAGGGCAGATAAAATGCATGTCCTCATCAGAGGAATAGAACTGGAGATCTCTACTACAGTGAGGGCATAACCAGTTTGGGGAAAGTAGGTTCCTGTGCTTCAATTCCCTGTCTGCAAAATTGGGGATTACAGAACATCTATGACTTACACAGTTTTCTGAGTTATTATAATCTAATCCAGAAAGGTCTATATTCAAAGCCTGAATAGTGTGGGGACAGGAGCAATAGGAGAGCCAGGACCTATGGGCAGATACTTCACTTGCATGCAGAGTGGCCACAGTACTTCTCTGTGCAAGTTCAGAGTATGAGCCCAGAAACCGTGTTTTTCCTTAGGTGCTGGTGGGCATTGCCCATAACTGCAGCCTTGTCTCCAGCAATCTGGAAACACATTGTTCAGTAAGGATCCCAAATAAATTGCCCATCACTGGACCATGTGACTGAGCTTTCAATATTGAGGGATCTAGTCAATACAAATTTGCAATATAAAAACTGTATCTTTCTGTGTCACTGATCAAATCATTGAAGTCCACATTTTCCAAGAAGGGGAAAATCCTGGCTTTGTGAACATGGCTTAGATATGGCTCAGATACATGAGCAATGTCCATAGTCCCAAGACCAAAGGTTTCCAGTATGATCCAAGCGACAACTTCCAGCAACTGCATTTACTGGGCCATGGAATACAAAACTAACCATTCCTTAGGCACCATTCACCAACAAAATGGGTGTGAGTGGTTGGGCGACAACATACTGATGGTCACTGCTCTTATTATTCTGTACCTAAGGGTCAGAAAACCAGCAGAAAAGCCAGCAGAAGGATACACAAGGGGTTTTTGCAGGAATGGAAGGAAACTTTTATTCTCACTCATCATCTAGGTAAGAAATTAATGGGAGTATGAACTAATCTGGAAGAGCATAGCAAGAACACGGCACTCAGCCTCTGGAGGGAATGGTAAAGACCCTTTCCAGAAGGTATTTCTGAGGCCTCTCTTCATCAGTCAGGTGTGGTTTAGGGGTTAGTACACGTAAACTGCAACACAAACTCAGCTGATAAAACTGTATGACCAATTTGTTTAATCTGAGCCCCATCCAGGCTGATCTCTCAGTTCTACCTTGCTGTTTAATCCTGTCAATAAGTACATCCCTGTACTGGCATACAGCACCTACACTTCTCATGGCAGCCAGTATTGCTGAAAGTCAATCAAACTGATGGTCTACACTGCTCCCTCCGGATATTTGTGAGGCATTTCAAGTGAAAAAAACCAACAACAAAAAAAAAATGCTAAGAAATTGCATAATTCCACATGTTTTTCCTTCCACATTCTCCCCACCCTAGAGACTCTGCCACTTAGTAACATTGCTTTATTTAATCCCTTCCTAAAATACTCTTTTACCATTGAGAACTTTGCAACTGTTTGGGAGTGGGATGAGTTGTTTGCTGTTTTGATGGAAAGAGAGAAACTAAATTATTTCCTGGCTGAGATTTATGTGTCAAGTTTTATCTTGCAGCCAGGTTTTTTTAGCCAAGTTATAAAATCTGAAGATAATTCCAACTCTCATCATCAGTGACTTTTATGAAGCAATTCAGGATATGTGCAGGAATAAAAGGAAACTCCTCACCATGGAGCTTTTCATGGAAATGAAGAGACACATTCCTGCACAGAAGGAAAGGGCAGGAACACGTCAGCCTAAGCAGAAAGCAGAATCCCAGCTTACTAAAAACTCATGAACGTGTTGATGAACCCATGTTTCTTTAATGCTTTGGATGCAAATTGAGAGCGAGGCAGAGGTTGCACTTGACTGTGGACAAAACAAAGCTGAGTTTTGCTTGAGACATTAGGCTTTTGAAAACTTAAGAGCAAATGCCTTGATGTGATACTGTAAAGATGCTCCTGATCTCCAGAGATTATTCAGTTCAATGCTGGTCAGCTGGAAGGTATTATGGTCATGTTTTCTACCAAAAGAACACTGAAATCCCTTGCTAAGCCATGGATAATGTTGTACTTCTCCACCCTTTCTGTCACCTTTGCCATGCCAGACCCAGATGGCCTGAGCCATGCCTGAACAGTAAGTTGGCCAGAGCAGTTGCCAGGTGGACACGCTTAAAGGAAAGAACAGAGAGGCAGAAGACACAAGTAACTGAAAGTTCCAGAAACCCACAGTGAGACTTGTGTGCCTAAAACTCAACGTCTCAGGCAGGACACCCCAAAAAGTCTGGGGCTGTTGGCTGTGTCCACATGAGCAAGTCAGTTGGAGCAAGAGGAATGTATCTGTGGACTGAAGCTCTAGATGTGTTTGGGGTAGGCAAACAGACAGGGAAAGGGTTCAGAAGGTGTGTGAAGGACCAGCCATGAATCCCTCATGTTCCCATTAGGAGTTGGTGCACATCATACAGGCAGCTGGAGCTATCTGGCTGTGTTTCCCCCAGGAGGAATCTACTCATTGTGCAGCAAGGCCTCTCTGTGAACTGAACCAACAACTACGTGTCTCCTACTCACCAGACTCATGCCCTGTCATGATGGAGATTGCACTGATTTGACACATCTGACAAACTAAGACATCCCTTTTACCCTCAGGTGCTTTGCCTGAGCTCCATAGCTTGGGAAACTTCAAACAGGAGTCCTTACAACCATTCCAAAGCCTGCAATGCAACTGGTTCCACATTTGCCTCCCATCCTTCCTGGTGGGCCAGCTCCAGCCTGTGGAGGTGTTTCGCTGGGCTGGTGAAGGCCCCTCACAGCTCAGCTGATGACAGGAGGTGGTGATGGATGTGCAGTGCAGCTCTGGGAATGAGTAATCCAATTATAACTCGGAAACAGCAGCTGGCGGCTCTCCACAGTCATCTCCTGCCACTACTCACTACGTTTCTCTCCCTGAAGTTCCTCTAGAAGGCTCAAGCAAAGAGGAGGCTGGCTCAGCTCTAAATCAACTTGCCTGTTTGCTGCCACTTGATGCACTGCAAATCTTTGCTGGTGCTGACATCCATGCTCTCCCAAACTCCTACAGTTTTTAAGAACAATTGAACCAACAAGTGCTGGGAGAACACTCAGCCTGTGAAGCCACCCTGGCTGTGTTTCAATGCCTTCTGGAAAGATCCTAATGCAATACAGACATTCATTATATGTTTGCAATTGCAGCTAAGCGCTGAATTCACTTGAGCTTGTCTGTAATGAGCGCTCCCCACAATACCACACATGAAATACAGGCAAAGAGACAGGCATATTGCTTTCAGCTTTACATGGGGAGGAAGGTGGATGTCTAGCAGCAAAAAGAACTCAGTAGATACAAGGATATTGCCTCCCAGCTCTGCTAATCACTGTCCATGCCTTAAAGCCAGGTAAAAATTGTTCAGACACTCCAGTTCTGAAGCGAGTTCCTGAGATACAACCAGAACAACCGTGAGGTTGGAGCTGGACTGAGTTCAGTAAAAGTCACAGATGTTCAGATCTACTAAAAAATGTCAAGAAATGAGATTTACCCTGATCACTTGCTTTTAGGGCTGGAGAGTGACAGACCAGAGATGCTTTACTATGGACTCAAGGCTGTGAGTCCAAGACTTGCTTCCATGGCCAGTCAGCAATTTGAATACGGCAACAGAAAGGAGATCAAAAATAATGTGAGAGCAGCTAAAGAAGCTGCCATCTGTCCAACAGCTCATGACAGCTTAGTCGTGCCTTTTGAAGTCAGTGGTGTCATTGCTGGGAAGGTGTAAACTCAAGTTTTGGGTCAATGACTTAAATACTTAAAAAAGACTGTTGCAAACTCATGCCACATTCTTTGATTGCTGAGGGAATAATTCCCAGGTATTTCAAAGCTTAATTATTCAAAAAACTTTTCAGTCAATTAGAACTGTTGCATATGTATCAATAATAAAGAAACACAAAAATTATAGTGATAATGCAACTTAAATATCAGTTGATTCAATTACTGGGCTCAGCCCTAAAGTTCAGGTGAAAGAAGAGCTCACAAGCAGTGTACCACCTCTACCACTTATCAAAGTAGACCAATACCCTAAACCAACAAAGCTACTTTCATCCAAAACATTCTGAATGTGTCTTCATATTTCAAACTCATTTATTACTTTATTTTCTATGTATGGCTCATAGTTTGTGAGATCTATACAAAACCACATAAAAGGGAAAAGGAAAAGGGAGGGGTGCTATAATAAATTCTGCATTACCTGAGAAGATAGGTGTCTTCTCATGCCAACTCCCCTTGGTGTCAAACTGCAAGAAGGGATTATATGCAGTTATAATTTCATCGATTCTGAGCTGAGTTTTGAATCTTGGGTGGTGACACAGTGCTTACAATTGTGGGTTGCCTGAACATTAAAAATGTGGTTAAGTTACAATAAAGTTACAGTAATGGCCATGACAAAGAATGTCTGTAGCAACCACAAATGAGCACTCCTCAATCTTCACCCTGTGTGTCTGTTATGTGTTTAACCACTACAGGCATTACAGCTCACAAGTAATTCTCACACAGCATCTGCGAGGCTTGCAGAAGCTCGGAGGAAGAGAGCACAGCTCTGCTCAACTTTGACAAATTACAATCAATTCAATGTTACAGACTGCCCATGTCTTCAAGGGCAAGACTATGTTGGGGGGCACTTTCACTCTTCATAGCCAGCTGAGCCAAGAGCTTCCTGAAGGCTACCCCAAAAATCTGTCTCCCTATTTCATCGGGACCAAAAAACCCCAAATCTGCAGCACCTGTGAGCAGATGTTATTCCATCCTCCCTTTCAACAGCTGCTGGACACCTCTGAGCACAGTCTGCAGCAGCAGGACCAGCGTGATGCATCACTGTGTCCCCAGCTGGTGGCAGGTCAGCAGTGTGCTGCAGATCTTCGTCTCCTTCCTGCTCCTTTTCAAACCCCATGGTGTCAGCTGAGTTGAACCAGTTTTCTGGATGCCTTCTGACTTCCCTAATGCTTCAGCAAACAGCACTAAGAGCGTGAAAGGGCTCAGTGCACATCTTTGAAGGAACCTAGGCATGAAAAAAACTTCTTGGCTGTTGGTGCTGTGTCAGAGATGTATTTACCCTTGTTTTCCCCTTGTTTTTAAAGCTGCTCTGCAGTGTTTTACTGCATTTGATGGGGAACTTTAAAAGGCTCCATACAGCAATGCTTTTTCTCACCCTGACTCTTCAGCTATGGTAGAAATTGGGAAAACGGTGCCTTGGACAGCTTCTGACTCTGCCCTCAAGGCTGCTTCTTATTCACTCCTGTGGTTCAGATTTCTTTGTAAACATGGCTATACATGGTTTTCTATGACCCACAGGGAGGAAAATCCCTAAGGATGGGCTTTGGGGCAAGGACAGTGAATTCTCCATTATATGTAATATAGCCCCAAATCCCACATTTTCTGTCAGCCAAAGTAGAAATAACGTGCTGTCCAATACAAGGCAATCGGGGCAACAAGAATCAGCTCTCTTTAAACCAGATCATATCAGACTTCCTGTATAAAATTGTTGGAAGTCCTTCCTTTTGCTCACCAAATGACTTCAGCAGGTGCATATCTTTCCTAGAAAAGAGATCCAATCTCTTTCTCAGTGATAGAAAGTCCACCATGACACCTGGAAAACTAAAGATTAAAACTTAAGAAACCCACTGTATTTAGGTTGAGTTATATGGATGCAAATTGCTGACAGTTTTGAGCTGCAGGTCAAAAGAGAAAAAAATTTGAGGCAGAACATTTCTGGTTTGATTTCTGAGTCAGGAAATCCTTGCTGTAATTAAAGTCTCCCAGGTAAGGCACACTTCCCCCCATGCTCTCATCCAGACCACATCCAGGTGTTTGAAGAGGTTCTACTTTCCTCTTCAGAGAAACACGGTGGCCTCTAGCAATGGCTAATTACCACTCTGCTGATTGACAAAGTGCCAAAGAGTGAGCACTGCTACCTCCATAACCGATAATTACATTTTTGTCAGGCTGCCAAGGTCCTCACACACACCTGCATGCTGCCCACAAGGTTGTTAGGAAGAGATTTATAATAATTAATTGTAACATTCCTATCGTGCATCTCCCCACCCGCTTCCAGCAGCGACACGTAAATCCAGCGATGAGCATGTCTAATTTCCTCTCCTTGTTAACCTCAGAGTAAAGCCAGTTAAGAACACCTTCTGTTTGCATCCTTTGAAGCCTTGATTCATTTTTTTTCCTGACATCTTAATTTAATTCTAGGTGAGGAATCACACTTTTTTCTCTTCTTCTTCTATTTTACCCTGGTTATTTGTTTGCACCTTCCTGACTAGTCTAGACAGCCCTACCGCTTATGATTTTCCCGAGATGGATGCTTTCCAAACAGTACAGCTCTCCTCCCATAGAACATGGGCCAAGCTTCACAAAACCAAACCTCTTCCCACGGATCACCATTTCCCTGGCTAGCAATTGACTTCCAGAACTGAAGGGGTGGGAACTAAAGACTACAACCAAGATATTCATCGCCTCCAGGATCCTCCCCAATTTCCAGAGACATCTACTGTTCATGTAGCATCCCATCAAGCTGCATCCCTTATTTCTATCCCCCTCCCTACTTCGTGCTCACCCCTGGAACCTCCCAACCTGCTAACACTGATGAGCCCTTGTTGCAGTGCTCCTCTTGTTGGTCTTCATGCTGCGCTTTTTTTGGGAAATCAGAAAGCCCCATTGAAATTTTCCTTCTCCCTGATTTAATTCTAATCTGTTTTGCATTTTATTCTTTCTTTTTCTTTTTTTTTTTTCCGCACCATGTTCTGTTTTTACATCCTTCTCAGTTTTCACTTTCTCTCACAGGTTGCTGGCACTATTGACATTCATCTGCATTTAATCTTCTTGGGGTTAAGTCTTACACAGAAATATTTGCTTTCCCTGTTGGCACTTCCAGTAGTCTAGGCAAAACTTTGAAATTTCCCTGTGGCAATAGCAGTGGGAGGTCCCAGACAGCCAGGAAAGGGGCTTTACTCCCTTTTTTCTCAAGGACTTGTGTTGCAGAGTGTTAGTGGTAGCTGATTCCTATCCAGGATAGGGGAGAAACAACCTTCTTTGAGTCTCAGATATTAAGATTTTTAGTAATTTTTAGTCCTGTCCTGTGAGAGGGTTTAGGATAAAGGTCTACACTATCATGAAGGCCGTGGAGGGAGAAAATAGAGACTGACAACATCTTCTAGAAGAAGAACTGGGAGTATCAGATAATAAAGTAGGAAACAGGTTGAAGGCAATCAAAAAGTTGTGATTCTCAAGAGAAGGCTGGACTGCTTTATGGGAGATAAATTGACTGGATGTCACTGAATACATAGAAAAAATAAATATACAGAAATTACTTCACCACAGAGACTCCTTCACCTGAAAACACTGGAGACTGGGAGAGCATCAGCTAGAACCCTCTTCCTATACTCTTTCATGGATATGTGACTTAGGTATCTCTTGGCATACTGTGGGTCTTGGGGTGGGGACAGGGGAGAATGCTGACAGTCTTTTACTTTACTTCCTCAGAAACTCACCACTTTGCACCAATTCAGGACTTCTGACACTAAAGCACGTAACAAAAGGACTCCTATACCCCACTCTGCTGTTGGCTGAAGCACTTTAGAATGTTGTATGCAATGAAATTCAATCTTTCCTCACGTTTTGAGATCAATACTGAAGTAGACAAGCACCTTAACTCCATTCAACTAATACTTAAATACATCCAACCAAAAAGCCAATCCAAAGCAGGAATATTTATCATAAAATGCATAGAAAAAATATATTCAGAGTCCCATTTACAGTGTATACTTGAAGTCCAAATAGAAAAAGCCCTAAAATCAATGTTGAAGTAATTCAAAGAGCCCTATGACAGTTCCAGTAATGTTGACTGGATTAGAAAGATTATTCCAGGTGTTCTGCAAGCTTTGGAGTTTAAGGCTTTCTGTGTTAGAGACAATGTTCCCTTTTGGTTGAGTATTGATAACATATGTGTACTCTCTTTTTTTATTTTTCTTTTCCTAACACTATTTTTTAAAAATAGTTTTTAATTTCATTTACACATTTTGCACCATTTCCTAAATCAGTCTGTGATTGAGCCCAGGCATTAAAAAAAAGGGGGGGACAGGAGTTTCAGAATTTTGAAACACAAGGAATTGCTTTAAAGCAATTTAGAAGATTGGATTTAAATCCACAAAACAAAACTCTACATCCTTCATGCATTCAGCAAATTTTATCCAAAAGGCTTTATAAGCTAGAAGATAAAGACTCCAAAATGCATCATAAGTTCCAGCCAAATTCAAGCCACCTGCTCCATACAGCAACTGATACAGAAGGAGGACTCCAGGCATGCTGCAATGCTTGATTCAAGCTCTGGACTTTTCCTCAGCCACTGAATCTAAGCTGGAACTGCTATATCCAGAAAAAGAAGCCAATGAGACAGAGCCATAGTCATGGTCAAGGTGTTGTGGCATAAATGGCCCAGGCCCCCATCAGTCCCTTTTAGACACAAATAAGTTTCTACGTGGCCAAAGCCAGACCACAATGTGAGCTTAAATTACCTCTGTTTCTGCAATTAATATATTGTCTTTGCCTTGAAGGCAAGCAGAATCTGAAACCAGTTACTTGCAGGGCTACACTCAGCACTGGGTGCAACATTAGGAGATCTTTCCACTCCCATATTGTGCTGGGCAAGGATTGCCAAATCACTGTGCTGCTCTACAGAAGTCAGGAATACCAACTGCAGATGATATTGTGTGAGAAGAAAAGGAAAAGGAAAAGGAAAAGGAATAAAAGAAAAAGGAAAAGAAAAAGAAAAAAGAAAAAGAATAGAAAAAAAAAAGAGAAAAAGAAAAAGAAAAAGAAAAAATAGAAAAAGAAAAAGAAAAAGAAAAGGAAAAAGAATAAAAGAAAAAGAGAAAGAAAAAGAAAAAGAAAAAGAAAAAGAGAAAAAGAAAAAGAAAGAAAAAGAGAAAAAGAAAAAGAAAAAGAAAAAGAAAAAGAAAAAGAAAAAGAAAAAGAAAAATAGAAAAAGAGAAAAAGAAAAAGAAAAAGATAGAAAAAGAAAAAGAGAAAAAGAAAAAGAAAAAGAAAAAGAAAAAGAAAAAGAAAAAGAAAAAGAAAAAGAAAAAGAAAAAGAGAAAAGGGAAAGAAAAAGAAAAAGAAAAAAAGAAAAAGAAAAAGAAAAAGAGAAAAAGAATAAGAAAAAATAAAAAGAAAAAGAAAAAGAAAAAGAAAAGAAAAAGAAAAAGAAAAAGAAAAAATAAAAAGAAAAAGAAAAACAAAACCAAAAAGAAATAGAAAAAGAAAAAAAGAAAAAGAGAAAAAGAAAAAGAAAATATTTCCTAGGACCTGGAAAAGAGGAAGGATACTGCCTCTGATATATATCGAGAGGAAACATTAACACTTCCACAGCCACGTTCCCAGCTCGATAGTTGTGGGGTTGAGGCCACCCCAGGACGCTGCCAATGTGCATGTTAATGTTTAAAGATACATGTGGGCTTAGGAGCAGGTTAAAGTACACAATTAGCCCTGGGCAAGCCTGAGATTTCTCCATTTCAAAACATAGGAAATGCTGTAAATACCATAGCAAATGCAATTACCAGAGCGTGATAAACACCACTTCGTTAGCAGGGACCACAGGAGGCTTCTCCTGTTTCAGACATTTCTGACAATGAGCAGGAACCAGAGGTCGATCCTGAAGTCCGGACACAGAACAGGCAGGCAAAAGCCTCAGGGATGCCTTGAGTCTGGGATTTTGTTTTTAGCCCTTCTTTGGCCTGATGCTTTGATGGAAGGAGTCTGCTCCTTCACATCCTCAACATCTGTAATGTGTTTCTTGAGCAATGACTGTAAGGATGCGATGCGTTCCAGTGGCTCCAGAGTGCCACTGACTTGGAAGCACCAGGACATTTCCCATCAGTAGTTCAGCTGCTTTCAGACATGGATTAAATATATGAGGATTGTGTCACTGGATGTGGTTTCAAGCCATTTTTGTTACGGAGGGCAAGATTTGAGCACAAAGTATTATTTTCAGGACACATTTAGTTGAGGATTCTACACCTTTGGGAAAAGAAGCAAGAATCACATTTGTTCCTCTGCCTTTTGCAACCAAGACTTAAGAAAACACAGGCTCAGTTAGGATTTTGAGGGACAGATCGTGAAGTGTTCACTCAATTCAAACAAAATGTGTCTGAGCCTAAAACACATAAAAGTAAAAAACTCCAATCATTGATGGTAGTAAAAATGCTTCCCTGGGGTCTTCTTAAAACTCTTTGTTTCCAATCCTTAGAGGCTTTTCACAGCATCAGCACTCATGTCCAGCATAGCTGTAGCTGTCTGAAGGGCACAGAGAACTTGGAAGTGATTTTCAGAAGAATTCGCCTCCAGGTTGTCTTTTTTAATCCATCTGGTGGAGGTGGGCTTTGGATGCTACCTGGTACCTCCTGGAGCTACTCAGCCACAGCATGGGGGACATAGACCCTCTCCAGAGACAGCAAGTCACTACTGCCAGCACAGACATCCAGTTTGAAGAATAACAGGACAGGAACAGGGTGCTCTGAAACCCTATATAGCCCCTCCCACAGCCATGTCACGAGCCATGCAATGGATCTTTCTCCAGAGGCAGGCAGCAAAAGAGGAATGTCTTCTGACCCACCTCAATCTCCCAGCTTGACCCAAGCCTTGTAAATAATGGAGATTTCACCACATTAGTTGGCCACACATTTTGGTGGATTGTTTCTTCATTTCCTATTTCCATGAGTTATTTTAATTTTCTCTCACTTATGTGGTTATTTTTTCTTTACTTACAGATGACTCTCCTGCAGAGGTACTTACAGACCAACTTTCTTTCCCACAGATAATCTGTGTACACAGAGATTCTCACTTAAGACAACTTTTGTAGAGCATGAATAAACTCTCTCCCAGCCAACTCAGACCTCAGAGCTCTTTTAAGAGATGAGCAGGTATCTGGCCGAGGTGTTCTATGATTACTGTGACTAAGCCCCTTCCTCATTATTGCTCATATTCCACACCCCAGGATGTTGCTTTTAAGGTGGAAAACAGCTTCCTCACTCTGCAACAAAATGGAGCATTTTGAGTGGATGTGGCTGCTGTGTTTTTGCTTCAAAGGCTCTGAAATAGGATTTCTTTCTCCATGTAAGGGAAATTAGGACTTAAAGCATCTGAATTTCTATTCCTATCCTGAGCCATTGTAAGTACACACTGTTCCTCCACTTTCACTTTCCTTCCTTTCTCTCCCCAACCACCATCCAGTTAAGCAACTAAATAGTTTTCCACAATAAAAAATCTAATAAGCAACATCCAGAAGAACATATTTGTGTTTGTACCCTGTTTAAAGGCTCTGGAAATACAAAAAGAAAGCCAAACAAACAATTATGCTCTGAAATTGGTGTACAGCAAACACAAATGAAAGCAAGAAACTCATTGCATTTTGAGGAAATGGAGAGGATGCCAGTCACCATTCACCTGAAGAAGGAAGCCAGACTTCATACCACCAACATGCTCTGTTTGAATGAACAACCAAACCCCAGCTGCTCATGTGTCACCTATCTGAAGAAAACTCCCTACTCAAAGTACAGCACTACCTGCACAATAAGGCTGGAAGTCACAGGATGGGAAGGGCACAGAATTTCAACAAATAAGTTTACAGGTAAAAAAATAACTCAATAATCGGCTGTTTCTAATTCCAGAGGGTATAAATCCAGGATCAAAAATAACTGTCTCCACTGGACTGGGATACAGAGCCCAACACACCTGCCTTGCTTTTACCTTCTGCAGAATGGAAATAGTTCTGCTGCCCCTGCATAGTGAAGAAGATGGGTCAGTTTGAGGATAACAGCCATGTAAACAGCAGCTTGCATTTTAGTCCCCCATATCTCAATATAAAACATTGCACCAACATTCCCCCTTCCAATAGCTACTGGTTCCTTACTGACCTAGGAAATGCAAAAATACTGCAGAACAAGTCCATGAAGTGCTTTCAGGTCTCAGGAAATATTTTTTTCCTTGCTTGCTCAAAAGTTTTTTTGGGCAGAAATTCAGACCTGGCTTTTTAGTCATATTATTTTCCTTTTGTATTTTACAGTGTCATGGAAACTTGTTTCTCCCTTGGTGTATTTTTCCCTGCTGTCATTCCTTTCACAGATAACTCGACTAACAGTTGCAGCAGCCTTCTTCCAAAAATAAGTTGACAGACTGGAGCAGAAAAAGGAGGGAGTCACTGCATCAGCTGCCAGAGGCACCTGCAATGATTTCAGCAGCAGTCAGCTGCAATTGGTCCACCAAAACCCTATGTTCCCTGTCCCTCGAAACCAGGCACTTTGGTTTGTCACTTCACATTAGCTGCTGCAAGGGGCTGAGTGCTGCCAGGGCCAGGGGCCAAGCCAAGCCTGGCACCACACGGCTGCTCCTGGCCGAGCACAACAGGGCAAGGACACTTCTCCAGGGGAATTTGGAAAGGTCCTTGGCTGGCAGAGGCAAGACCGGCTTTAAAAGGCTCTGTCTGCAGCTTCCATTAGGGACTCAAACTCCTGCTGCCTCAGAGCCAACTTGGCTTGTCATTTGTGAAAATAAACATCAAAATGCATGGGTTGGGAGAAAATATGTCCCAAATTAAAAGATCTCATCTCCCTATAAGCCACAATGGCTGATCTGGTTACAGGCAGCATCACAGGTGTCCTGCCTGCCAGCTGCCAGCTGGATTTTGGTGGCTGTTGATTTTAATAAATGTTTTTGCTCCATCTTTTTTTGTGTATATCTTGCAGGTGGGTCAGGAGAAAGAGAGAAATTGAAAGAAAATACTTTCCCTGGATTCAAGGTCAACTGAAGCCAGCAACTAAACCAAAGGACAGGTTTGCCCGCAGTGACTGTAGAAGCAGCTTGTGCATCAAGGAGAGATCCTGGTCCAGGACTCCTGATCCACATGAATCATCCTTTCCACCTGCTGACCAACACAAAGTATGGATTTGCACACAAGAACCACCCAACACACCTACAGACTCACAGATTTACAGAAGGGTGTGGTGGCTTCCAAAATTGGGTTGAACAACACACAATTTGGGTACCTCCCACATTCATTTTGGCAGTTCTTGTCCCAGAAAACTTGCCTGACACTCACTCTGAATGTATTCCCCAAAAGAGTTGGCCTAAAACAAGGTCTAGGAAAATCCAAACAGGTGAAGAGCCATGTGCAGCCAGCTCTGGTGTTTCTTTCCCCCTCCTGCTCCCAACCCAACCAAAAGTACTGGAATAGTCCCAGTGTGTTTCTGTGAGCAGGATGCCCGGACTCATATTTGAGGATCTTTCAGTGGCTCCCGGGCAAAGTCCATACCTCCACTCTCTGAGACTGAAACCTCCTGGGGCAAGTATGACTCGTAAGCACGAATGGATTCAAAAATACCCATGATCTGCTTCTTTGGACTGTACATTCTGTTTTGCCTTGGGTTAGTAAGATGGTACATCCACCTTAAGAACACCGACCTCAACTCTTCTCCTTGGAGGCCATGTCCCAGGTATCTGGGGAGCACCTTGAGTACACAAACTTGTGTGGAGGAAGGGGATTCGGCTTTGGACACAAGCTCTTTCAAGCACACATTGCCCTTCACTACTCAATTTCACAGCCCAGATCCCCACCAGCCCTTTCCCTACACCTCTCCCTTCACCCTTCGCAGTCTACGTGTGGTGGGATGTCCCTTCTCACTTTCCCACTCTGGGGAGGCCGTGAACAGGAGGGAAGGAAAGCAGAGGCATCACTCACACACAGAGAAGGAGACAATGGACTGAAGTCAGCCTCCTCATGTCTTCTTGTTGCCACTTTTCCCATGACAGTGTCATCTCCAGAGGGGATGGATGAGAGGTCCACCTCTCCCCACAATGCTGCAATTCCCAGCTCACTTTCACATGTGGGTGCTCAGGGTGGGCTTCAAACTTCCCACTGGCCTCCCATGAGGGAGCCATCACCCCTCTCAGCCACTTCTGTGCTAGCACAGAGGGAACGTGGCCCGCTCGATGAAAGTGCCACCTCTCCTACCTACACAGTGCCTTTTCCCTTGGCTAAGAGGCTTCCAAAGGTCAGGGGCTCCCAAAAAATTCTTCATCCAGCTAAGAAAGCACTGCAACAGGCTTTGTGCCTGGCAGCACCACTGCAAGACTTTCAACCATGTCTGGGCTGGAAAGCCCAAGGGTATGGCATCCCTGAAGACAGTCTTGGATCCGAAACAGAGCAGGGACAACAGGATCCCTTCAGCCCCACCTTTGCATCTCTCAACAGGCAGAGCTCAGCCTGCAACTATCAACTACCTCTGTGGCCACCAGTCAGATGAAGAACCCAAAAGGTGTCCTGGGCCTGGGGTCTGTTCACCGCCAAGTTCAAGTACAGCAGCCGACAGCCCTGTGCCACAAAATATGGAATGATTTAGTGCTTTTGGCAGACCTTCATTAAAGTGTGACTCTGGATAATTAAAAGCAGCCTGGAGCCATGTGGCTCTCCATTCCCTGCCAATTCCTGGAAGGATTGCTGCTTCACCCTTCGAGGAGGCAGCAGTACATACACACACACACACACACACACACACATACCCCTGGTTGTCTTGGCATTTCCTTGCTCGGAGGGCTGGAAACCGGATATTTTTAAGGATATTATGTACTTGGATGTGTCTGAGACACATTCAGAGAGAGCTGTGCTCTGGAGTAATCTGCATTGCTTGATAGGCAGCAAGATGGTCCAGACACGTTCACCAGGAGCTGTGGCACTCTTTGGGCTCCTCTGTTGGTAGCAGGAGGGTGCTAAGTGGGGGCCTCACCTTGGTACCTCCCCACCAGCATGGCTGCCATGGGGGACAAGAGTTCAGATGGATGGGGAAAAGCCATTTCACACTGACTGTTCACAAATGATACCAAATCCAAAGCTTCCACATTACATCAGGTCATCTCTCCTGCATTGTATATAAAAATCAGCCTGCCTACCTTCCCACAACAGAAATAATGTGCCTCTAAGAAGCAACCGAAAACCAGAGATATCTCCCCATTTTTCTCCTGGGAAGCACTGTTCAGAACACCTTCTGGGTGTTATAAATATTATAAAGACCATATCAATGGAAACTTCCTGTGGATAAAGCTATCATGTATTCCTTTGTGATCTTTTATTCTGTATTTTATCAGCCTGAGTGCATGTGGAAAGATAGAAAACTGATCGGGATATGCCAATCAGAACTCTAAGAGTCCCCTACCACAGCCTGGGTGGGAAGATTCAGAAGAGTCAATGCCATTTCTGTGCCAAAAGACTCATGGGGATGTTACCCAAATGTGTCAATAGTCTCGTGGTCTTCCCTTGTCCCACACACTTGTCAGCAGTTCTCCATTTCATCTGATATTGCTTACATGTACTCAAATTAAACCCAGATCATAGGGAGGGGGTACACCCTGGGTGGGTTTCTGGGAGGAAAACAAAAGTGCTGTAAATCACTATGAAAACAACCCAGAAGTGATGGCATTTGCTATCATGCTATTAGGTTCATGGAGAAACAACTCCACTAACCAATGGCAGGGCAAGAAACCACATGTAAAAGATTTTCAAACCTCACTTCAATTCTATTTTGAGGTCTTTCTGTACTGCCCTTGCCATGTAGCACTGTTTTGAACTGAGATTATTTTGTATTTCCCTAGTGCCTTAAGACCAGAGAAGGGAGGATCCCTAATGCAGCTCATGCCACAAGCAAACACCAAAAATCAGTACATGGGAAATAAAGAGAACTGTCTCCACCAAGCCAGGCTGCTACCTGCTCTTTTTCAGACCGGTTCTTCTCCTAAAACTGCTGGCTCTGAACTCCATGACCAGCATTTTCCAGTCTTGAAATTCATCTCCCAGCACTCAGAGCAGAGAGAGAACTCTGAAAGAGCAGACATTCTTAACTTTGAGAAAAAAATAGTACTTTTTCATTTAAATTTTGTGGATAACATGGACAACACAATTACCAACTTATTCTTCCCAGTGGCCAGGGTTTGCATGACTCACAGAGCAGAGTCGCTTTTGGCATCAGCAATGTCCATCTCAGCCACCACAGGAAGACCTCTGGCCCGTGCATCCAAGGTAGCTCAGGATCTCTCTGGACATGATACTATTTAATCACTTCCAAAATCAGGGTGGTCTGAAAAATTATGGGGACTTTCCCAACTTGCCTTCTTCCTTCCCCCTCTCCAGGGGCATGTTGCCTGGGAGATGGATTAAGAGAAGTCCCCACAGCAAACATCATGTGAACAAGCCCTTCTCTGGTAGGCAAAGAGATCAGGGATTTACCCAACCCAGTGGCTCCCAGTCCATGCACACAGGAGCTGCTAAAATACAAATAATTCTGAAGCCATTTCCTCTACTTCCACAGAGGAAGAATATAATTTAATTTAATTTTTGCTTTGTACAATAATGGCAAAGCCATTTATGCAATTACATTGCTTTTCTTATGCTGTTCCCTTTTCAGCTGCTCCAAAGTCTTCCAGGTGTCCCAGTCAGGTCATTAGGTTGTTACAGCAGCCATGGTGCCACCAGAGAAGAAGATCCAAACCCAAAGATGCTAAATAGATACTTGTAGACTGCCAGGCTAACCCACTAATTACCTTGGTTTTTATTTAGGACACTGACTACTCTCATAAAAGCTCTATTATTACCCAGATAAAGCTCTGGAGGTACCTCAGACGGCAAGTCCATTCATCTAAATAAATTGAGGTAACAGTATGGTTGTGTCCCTGCTGCTTGAGAGGAAAAGAGTCAATGCAGAGAGAGAGGCTTAATAAAAGGTATAGTCTCCCCCTGCAATCTTGCCAAGCCTAATTGAAGTTACTGGACTCCTTAATTTCCATGGACTTTATCTCAGTGCTCTCAGTGTTGCTCACGATTGTGTTGACACCTTGACATTATTCCCTTATTGTGATGCACGTGGGGTCATTTTGCAACTCTCCTGCATACATAAAAAGAGAGGCCAAAAGAGCACATTTCCTTACCAGTCTGTTGACAGAACCAGGAGTTAAAGCCCCTCTGAATAATAACTACAAGTGCTGCCAGAAATTTCTACTGTCCTTATTGACACCAGACCTTGAGTCACTTCTCATGTAATCCCTTGTGTGCAACAAGGTCTTCTTTATGAGATCACACAACCCTGCAGAAGGCCAGGAGGAGAAATTACAGCCCCTAGATTTGCACTAAAATGGTAAGACTTTGCACGGGAGCTAGATTTCAACCCCAATGTGCTGCATCACCCCTTGGTTCTAGAAGCAACCTTGTGGAAACCACTGCAACAATGAGCTGGGGTAAAGCAAGAGGTCTGCAAACATCATTAAGGGGCTGAGAGAAAAGTCAAGATGAAGCCACATTAGTATTTGCCTCTGCAAATGTGGAGGCAAAAATGCAAGTGCCTAAAGAAACAACAGCAGGAGCTATTGTTGCTCTCTGACATGGCCAGAACAAGCATCTAAGTGAATTTATGAGATTGTGGGGTTATGGGAAGACTACGGAAAGCAGCATTTGGCTCTTAGCCCAGACTGCAAGGGGCTTAAAAATGCAGCTGGAATTCGCTTACAGCAAGAGCAGCAGGCCCAGGATGAGGAAAGTATTATATTCAACGAGATGTGCCTTGGGTCTGACCTCTTTTCATCACATGCCATGGTGCTTTCTGAAAATTAAAAGCATTTTCCCATGATGGAAAAGGCAGGTGGCACATCCCAGTGCATCAAAAAGTTCCTGCACATCTCTTTGCTCTCTTTTGCATCATCAGACACATTTGCTGGAAGGAGGAAAAGGTGCTGTCAGGGTTTTCCTCGTTTCACCCCTTGGGCAGCCCAGACAAGGCTGCCTGCATGCAAGGAGAACCACAGACAGAAGACACCAAGCAGGAGGACAACATGCCAGTGGTCACTTTTGGGTCACCTGCTCTGTGGCCAGCTCAGGCATACCCTGCAGAAGGGACCTCTTGCTGGGAGCAGTATTACATGAAGCAAAGACATTCATCCATCATGGGGTTTTCTCACATTCTGGCTGAGCATCCCAGAGCTGCAAACACAAGTTATCCATCGCAACTGCATGTGCTCCCAGTGCCAAAACCTCCCTTAAAGTGTCCACCTCAAGTATATCAAGAGCAGGATTCAGAAGTCTTTCAGAGTATATCAAGAGCAGGATTCAGAAGTCTTTCAGAGTATGGGATTCAGCTGTAAACAGAAAACTTCATCATTCGTTTATTCCAAACCTCCTCTGGCCTGCTGCTTTTTAAGGTGCCCCTGCATACAGCTGTTCCAACACCTGGAAGCAGGACCCTACCTACGAACTCCTGGAATGAGACCTACATCCCAGCTGCCTTCTGCTCTGAACACCTCAACATTTCCACCTCTCCTCTCTGACTGCACAAAACATCCATGATGTATTTTAAGTAACAATTTATGTCAGTACACAGCGGCTAGTGAGACCCCTGACTCCTCACTACAGTGTGAGACAACCCTTCCCTCCCTGTCCACGCTCTCCACAATTTGACACCATCACAGAAACCCCCTTTGGATGTACCTAGCTCCCAAAGAGGTTTTTCTCAAAAACTTCAAGAATAATGCCCTGAGTTATGTTCACTTTCTGTGCCATGAAGCTGGCATACACCACAGATTTCAGCTTAGGAGCCAGCATGGGGCAGCTCGGCCAAGCACATTTGGAAACGGTAATTGCTCACACTGTGATGGGATGCGAGCAGACACGGTGGCAACTGGGAAAGCCACCACTGCATGTAACAAGGCAGAGAGAGGAGGGAAACACAAAAGAGAGCTGTACCTGGGAAAAGCTGAGAAACAAATTCCTAATATTGCAGAAGCCAGAAATGTCATCCCCTTCCCAGGCTGGGGCACACAGGCGTCGGGAGCCGGCGCTCGGCTGGGCAAACACAGATGCAGGAGCTGAATGGGAGCACAGTCAGCCCAAACTATTTTTAACTGGTGCAAAGGAAGCTTTTACTTTTCATTATGAAGGCGAGACAAAGTGTCCATCAGTTGTGCTGAATTTGTTCACTGGATGGGTGGGTGTTGAAGCATGTAAAACCCCCGGCCCCTGTCTGTGGGACCAGCAGCTCTAATCCCCCCCAGTCTGCTCGCAGCTGCACGGGTCAAAGAGTGCAACAGCTGAAATGAGCTTTTGATACATATACTGAGGGTCGTCCCAACTTACCCTGCGGGTTTGTGCCTGGTGATTTCCATTAATGCTGACTGGCGAGATTCACCTCTGGCATAAATGAGCACCAGCCCATCAAGATCCCCTACATTTAGCTCAGCAGGACTAAATAAACAGTGCAGAGGCATCACAAGCAGACACAGGCAGTTGGATCTGGTGGTCCCCCCAACACCACTTTGCTCCCCTGGACAAAAATCTGTGGATTTGGCAGCACCAGCACCTTTACTTGCCAAGTATGTTGCTTGGGGCACTGGGGAACAGGGGAGCTGGGAGGGAGGAGGCAGGGCTGAGACCAGGGCTCTCCACCTCCCCTTTCTTGCCCAGACAGGGTTACAGCTCTGTGATTTAATTGTAAGATGATTAATGTCCTCTTAAACACCAATTCCTGCTGCTGTCCCCACACATATATTTGAACAGCACCGTTCCACACTCCCTCCCCAAAATATCAGCAGGAAGAAAACCCTTGCTCACAGGGCATCCCAAGGAGAAGAGCTGTGTCACTGGCCAGATGGCCACAAAGCAGCTCAAACTTTGTATGCTGGCATTTGGCCAGGTGGCAAAAGGAAAAGGCTCAGCCTTTTGAATTCCCTCCATCCATCTCCCAAACAAGCCACTCATGCATCTGCTGTCATACATAAACATCATGCCTTGGGTGAATCCACAGAAGACACAAGCGATGACACCTGTCCTGTCCATCCTGACCTAGAGAGGTGCTTAAAATGTTCTCAGCTACCAGAGGAAACCACCAGCCTCACAAAACAAGGTTTGGCACTAAACCAGCTGTCCAAGTTTCCCTTTTTCGAAAGTATATGCACATCCAGGACATGCACACACATAACAGGAGGTTGCTCCTCTCTCCCAAATAAGTTTTTATTAAAATCCTGCATTTATTACACACACTAATCCATAAAGGGGCTTAATCCCATAAAGGGGCTCAGAAGACACCAACAGAGGGTATCTTTGGACTTTCCATACTTCCTTAAGGGAGGATCCCCTACATGGTGAATTGCATTCTGTGGCCTCCCATGAAAGGAGAAAGAGACATTTTTGTCTTGTTCAGAACTAAGTGCTGGCATGGTGCAGACAAATCCTGCCCTCATTGCTCACATGAAATGTGCCCTCAAGAGTCTAGTTTTCCCCAGCTGCTACAAAGGCAGCTTAGGGCAATTAGTTCAGTAGATGTTTATGCTGTTATGTGGAGTCAGGCAAGAATAATCCCTTACAGTCTGTCATGGTCCAGGCACTGCTCTTGCTACATGAGATGAACACAGAAGTACAAAAGCAAAGCTCTGCTCCTGAACATTTCAGCCGAAGTTAAAAAATGAGGTCTAGAGATAGCAAACCCAGGAACTATCGGGATGGAGGAGGACAGGATCACAAGCAATACTATTTTCAACCTATTGCTTATGAACACGTTGATAGCAAGCTTTGCTCAGGTCCATGGGAAGCTAAAGAGCTAACACAGAGGTCAGCTTTGAAAACAGTTTAATATCTCCTCACCAATGTGTTACTTTGCTAGTGATACCACCCAAGGAACAGGAAAATCAGAGACCTGCTGCTTTGCATTCATATACATATGTTCACAAAGAACATGGGAATGCCTATGCCCATTTAGAAAACAAGCACTGGAGACCAAATAAAACCCTTACCCGGTTGTCCTCTTGAATCTCCCAGTCACTGGAGAAGCTCAACACATGCTGTGCCTGTGAGCAGTTTGAAAACTGGAAAAGGCTGGCAAACATCCTTCTGTTCTCCTGGGTATCAGGGAAAATCGCCTCCTGGAAGTTGACTCCATGTGGCAGGAGGATGTAGTTCTCATCCATTCTGGAACACAAATTGCATAGGCAGCCCACTGTGACAATGAACAGCACTTTTTCTCCTGCAGAACTCCCCTGTCATACTTCAGCCTGGCTCAACAAAAAAGTCACACAGACTTTTAGCTGGCAAGTGGCTCTCAGCTCTCCTGGCACTTAAGTCACCAAAATGACAATGTCCACCACGGGGACTGGATCAGGCAGCAGCAGTAAGGATCTAACAGGCTCCTACCACCCTACAGACACCCATGAAATGAAATTCCATGAAGGAGGCAAATCTGTACTTTGGACCACAGTTTCTGCTGAATCTGCATCATTTTGCCCTTGAGCCCAGAGTTTAAGTACTCCTTCAAACAGTCAATAAACAACTTGTGTCAATAGAATGTGTTTAAAGATGTAGCTACAGAGTAAGCCCTAGACAGCATCAAAATGAGTTTTGTTATGCACGCTGTGTAAGAATATAGCAAGTATTTCAAAACAAGCCACTGAGTAGTATTTCGCAAATGCTCTTGAATTGAAAGGTCACAGTGATGGCTCTGTTCCCATATTGTGGTTTATTTTCTTATTCTTTCGATGAGCCCAAAGTCAGGGTTTGGCTGGGACTCGGGAGAGTCGATGGAAAGCTATCGGGTGAATATTTGGGGATGGGTTTTAAACTGCCGTCCCGAACTTCGGCAAACAGGCGCTGGCCTCTCTCCAGCTCTGTGACCGTCCCGCCGTAAAAAACAAAAGCAGCAGCACCCACGAGCTACTCAACAGCAGCTCCCCGTGCATCTGCGGGGCGACAGTGCTGGAATACGATGGAGTCTGGTGTTTCGGGTTTTTCTTTCTCTGTGAGACTGGGTGGAAGCGCAAAGGAGAAGGCGTTGCGGGGAGAGCGGCAGCGGGACGGAGAGAACCCTCCGGGCAGGGGCGGGCGCGCATCCCCCGCCCGCGGAGATGCCCCGGAGCCGGGGGACGCGACATCCTAACCCCTCCCCGGCTCCCCCTACCCCAGGACTCACCGGAGGAAGAAGAAATAAGCGTAGCCCTGCATGACGGTGTGCGAATGGCAGGAGAAGTAGCCGAGGCCGGTGAGGTTGAGGCGGGAGCCGGCGGGCACCTCCAGCATGCTGCCCCACGCCTGGTCGCACAGCAGCTCGATCTCGGCCGAGTAAAAGAGGTCCCCTGCTCCCTGCTGGGGGCCGCCGGGGGGGCCCCTCTGCCAGGGCAGGTAGTTGTAGGCGCCGTAGGGGTCGGGGTGCAGCGCCAGCACCCGCGCGTACACGATGATCGCGGCCAGCTCGGCCCGGCAGCCCTCGCTGAGCGGCCGCCACTCTGCCGGCAGCTGGCAGCCCCCCCCGCCGCCCGCCCGGCCCCCCAGCACCAGCAGCAGCCCCAGCACCGGCACCGGCACCGGCACCGGCACCGGCACCGGCAGCATCGCGGGCGGCTCCGGGCCGGGCGGGCAGGGGAGGGCCGGGGGTCAGGGAGGGTTGAGCGGGGGGCAGGACGGCCCGGAGGCGCTGAGGCTGCCCCGGAGGCTGCGGGGGACTGGGGGTGGCGGACAGCGCAGGGAGGCAGCGAGGCGGAGATGAGAAGGGGTGGGGGTGCAAAGGGGCGGGAGGGAGGAGTGGAGGGTGCCAGGGGCAGATGCCCGGAGAGCTGAGAGCCAAGCAGGCAGGGGTGCGAAGGGGTGAAGATGCAGAGGGTCGAGGGGCAGGGGGTGTACGGGGGCAGAGATGCGAGGAGCAGAGATGCAAGGGGGAGGGATGGGAAAAGGCAGAGATGCAAATGGGAGGGATGTAAGTGAGAGAGGTGCAAAGGGGGAGGTGAAAAGGGAGGGCTACAAAGGGGAGGGATGCAAAGGCAGAGTTGCAAAGAGGAGGAATGCAAAGGGAAAAGGTAGACAGGACGGAGACTACAAAGAGGGAAGACGTGAAAGAGCAGACATGGGAAAGGCAAGCACACTCCGGAGTGAGGACAGCTGCTGACAGGCACTCCCTGGACCTGGGGTGGGCACCGGTGGCACCCAGGGCTTTGGAAGGTGAAGGTGTGGCTCGTAGGGTGTTGGAAGTGCAAGGGTCCCAGGGGAGCAGGGGGCTGTGCACAGCTCCCCTAGGAGAGAAAATCCTGGGAAACTTAAGATGTGTTTGTGTACAAATTTGTAACCCTGGTCATCCACTTCTTCCACTTCAAATGAAGCTGGAGAAAAACTTGGAAGTGGAGGAGAGCAGCTCTTCCTAGCAGCCCGCAATCATTTTCCAAAATACATCTGGTGAGCAAGGTAAAAGTAAAAAACCAGGTCTCAATATATTTAGACTCACCACTGCTTCATCCTAGAACAGTCTGATGCAGCTTAGGACTTCTCCAGCTTTTTGGCAGATGGCTAAAAGACTGACCCTCTCCCCGCATACAAACTGCAGTGGAGCTTCTCCCAAGGATCCCTGGGGGTCTTGCACCACTCACAGCCTCCAACAGCCTCTTTCTATTTCAGTATTCTCCTTTTCCCACATCTGATCTCACTTGGGATAATAGTCAGGAATGGGCATGGGATGCTTAAAATCTTTTGGAGCTTTTTCTTTATATTAATACCATGGAGACACAGTCCCAGTTAAATCTCTCCCTAGCTGTAAAGGTTACTCAAAGTCTGACAGCATGTCCTAGCTGGTTCCTTTAATCTCACCCTCCATCTGCCTCTCCAGTCCTCTGCAAGGACTAGGAGATCTTGGAAGCAGAAGGTGCCTCTTTGTTTCATGTTCATGCTGTGCCTGGTATAGGAGAGTGCTTGTGCAGGACTGGGGTTCAAAATAATGTGCAAAATAATGAATCATCTGTTAAATAATGCAGAGTCAACTTCATAATAGTGAGAGAAAATATCTTCAGTGACAAGTGTCTTCATCTGGAATAGTTTCATCAGACTCAGCTGTGTGCTGAAGAGTTTAAAAAAGGAATATTCATATTTCATGATGGCATGATTCTATAATACATTTCATCGAAGTTTTATGGAAGAACAGCAAAGTTGCTTCCTGCTAAAAGAGAAAAATATTTTGATTTTTTTTCCTAACAAACATTTCAGAATGACAGATAGAGTTTTTCTAAATTTTTTCCCTCTGTTTCTCAAAGATCAACAAATTGCTTCCAACTTTCAGGAAAAAAGGTTAAGACAATTCTGAATTTTTTAAAGAAAATATCCCCAAGAAATCCCAAAAGACCAACCAGCTCAGTATTTCTTTCATGTTAACCATTAGGAAAAACTGCTTTTTGCTGTGGAGCCTGAAGGGATAAAACTGTGGTAGAGAAGGTTTCATAGCCTCTTTCAGTAGGTTTTAGATACATAAATTAAAAAAAAAATAAAGAGTAAAACAAAGGATTGAGGCTGATGTTGACTTCAGATAAAGCTGAGGCAGTTTTGGAGGCATTTTGTGCAATTCATTGTAAATGGAGGCTTTGATATGAACCTCAGATTTCTATTGAGAAATGGTATCTTGAGATGCTGGCAAAGAATAAAGAGAGAAGTGCTGCAAGTGATGGGAGAGATTTACAGCTCATCCAAGGTGGTCTCTCCATGTCTCTCCAAGCAATATTACTGGTGTCAGAGCCTGGCAGCTTCACCCACATGAATCTAGTGTTCAGTGTGGGCAACAACATGCAAGCGTTTTATTACTTCAGTGCCACAACTCAGGAGGCAGAGCCCCAAGAAGCTGATGAGAAGTTTGTAACCATAGGTTGGTTGGTTTTGTCCTAGGAACCAAATTCTCAGCTTGTGTGACATGCAATTGCTACCTCCTCTGTGTATACATCCAAGATTGATATATTCTGGGTAGAAAAGCCTCATATTTAACCTTCATCTGTGTTTACTGTGTGCTGCAAGTAAATAATGGTCAACTGTCCTCAAACTGCTTTGGAAATATCTGATCTAAGCTGTGATCTGTTCTGCTGTTCCTCACATTTCATTTAGCCATAACATAACATAACATAACATAACATAATTTAGCTGGGAGGGAGGACAGGGTGAGAAAGGACAGGCAGCTCACAAGCAAAATATGGATGTCTTTCCTTAATACTACTATTAATAGCCTAAACTGCTTTTATTTGATTAGAGTGCTTGAATCAGTCAGCTAGCTCAGAAAACACCAACAGCATTTGCTGGCATACACTGGTGTTGGCTGATGGTCTCCAAATTGCTTTTTGGTGAGTGTGGACGCAAATAATTAATGTTCTGTGTAATTTCTCTGTCATTCTGCAGAGTGGTCATGTCAGCATTTTGGGGATAAAGCAGGTGTCCATGGAGCTGACTTCAGAACTGAATGAGCTGAAAGTGGGTCTTAGCCATAATTCTGGGGCAGACACAGCAGGAGTGTAAGTCTGCACATAAAAATACCTCTCACTTGGAAGTGCCTGATTTCCTTGTTCTCTTCCATTCATGTTTGCAGGTGCTGTGCCCACTGTCACTTTAAGGGCTTGGGGTGGCTCATCTTGTCCTGTGCCCTCTGTGAGATGTCCCCATCTGAGACCTCTCCCTGTCAGGAGTCTCTCTGGAGATTTATCAGTGTGTAGCCTTTCCTTCCCATCCCAACAAGTTGATCCCTTTGCTCTTTCAGTTCATTAGCAACTCTTGGATATTTTGGCTAAGAGTTCAAACCACCTACATTCAGTGATGTGATTTTGTTCTTAAATTTCTCTGCACAGAAGCATCATCAATTTTCTTCTCCCTTCATTTCTGAGGTAGTGAAAAGTAACAGGAGCATCTGAATCCGTTCCAGGAGTCCTTTCTCTTCCAGCTGAAGATAACAAGGAATTAGTGACATGAAGTAAGGATACAAAGCCCTCCCTGGAGACCACATCCTTCAGATCTGTGTTTGGTGTTTCTCTGCAGGGATCCACTGGCTGATCTGAGACGTTCTTCAGTGCAGTGTGAATACTTTTGTACTGTGAACTCAGCTTGGGTCTGACAAGTGCTGTAGCCAAAACCAGCTAATCAGAGGAGCACCAATAGAGCCAATTACTGCTCAGGCTGCACTTTCAGCCACTCATGCATGTGCCACAGTCATTCACTCACTTCTTCTGCTTAGATAGTCTTGTAGACTTTGAGACAGGCTCATGATTTTCCCAGGCAGGAGCTCTTCCTTTTCTTTCACACATTTTTACAGGCATTTAAACCAAAGGTTTCTCCCTCTGGGGTATGTCATTTTCTTTGCTGTTTCTGTGGCAATGCAGGTGATTTAAACCTTTTAATAAAACATTTCTCTGCTCTGTCTCTTTTTGCCTTTAAAGAATTGACTGAGTTGAGCGTTAGTCCAGGTATCAAACAGGAGAGCACGGTGCTCAGTCTGGCTGCCTTTCTGATGGGTGTAGGTGATCAGAAACCTCAGCCCAGCTGTCTTTTATTTATATATCTGCAGTGATTCCTTTGTAGTCCAGGGTACAAAATATCAAACCCAGATTTCTTTCCCTCTGCCCACCCCTCTTTAAAATGGGTGACATACAAAGATGAGTATTTGTCTGTGCTAGTGTCCCCACAGGAGGAGATGTTTTTGTTAGCTTCTCCTATCTGTCCTTCTCTAATATGAGTCATTCTTCTCATAGTTTGACACTTGGTCCATTGTATTTAACTATTTTTGTACCAATACTGGGCTGGGTGATTCCTATTAAAAAAAAAATCACATTCCCTTGCCATAGTTCTTCATGTTTTTTCTTTTGAAGAATAATCACAACCATGAAGAAACTGGACCTGTCTTTGGGCATCATTGAGCTGGGAATACAATGTTGCCTCAAAGATTTTGGAAAGATTTACTTTATGCATAGCAGTAAAAAGACTTCCTGTAATATCTATCAGAATTCGAATGGAAAAGTGAGTAGAAGGATCAAGCAGTTGGTATAGATTGAGATCTTTGCCTATAACTTCCCTGTATCTTTCTGCCCTGTCTTGTCCCCTCTGTCCTTTACCCTTTCCCCTGTCCATCTTCACAGAATCACAGAATGGGTTAGGTTGGAAGGGACATTAAAGGTTCCCGAGTTCCAACCCCCCCTGTCGTGGGCAGGGATACCTTACTCTAGACCAGGTTGCTCAAAGTCCCATCCAACCTGCTGTTGAACACTCCCAGGCATCCACAAGTTCTCTGTGCAACCTGTTCCAGTGCGTCATCACCTTCCAGTCCTAATTATCTAATATAAACCTACTCTTAGTCAGAAACCAATCCCCCTTCTCCATTCTGCCCTCACTGTAGTCACTGAGTCCTGCTCTCCTTTCCCTCTGCCCTGATCTCTGGCAGACCTCACCAATTCAAATGCAGTTTCCTTTGGATCTAGACTGTCCTGTTAGCTGTGTTCTCCTACTGAAACTCCCATCTCAGCCTGGCTCCCTGACATCTGGGGACATCTGGTCCTCATCTCAGACCCGTTGTGTCTGAAGGGGAACTGTTTTTCTCTTATCCATCACTTGGACTTGCAACCTGGATGACATCCTCACTTTAGACTTCCCTCTCTATTCTCAAGGTTGCTGGCACTTCCCCTGTAGCTTCTCCCAGAGGTTCTCTCTTTCCTGCCATTCACACAACAAAGATGCTTTTTTGTCTCGTGCCTGGAGTCCTGCAGCCTCTTTTCCTGGGCAACCCCAGCCTTGGCCCACCACTGCCTATCCAACTTACTGCCACGCCCAGTTCTTTTCCAGCTCATCATGACTGAACATGTTTACCTCTCATCTTTTCCCTGGATTCCCTTGGCTACCTATTTCCACCCTCTGTTTACAGAAGAGCTCTGAGGCAAGAACTTCCTCAGCTCCGCGTTTCTGCAGCATCTGGTTTGTGAGCCGTGACAAGGTCCAAGAACAAGAATAGCAACAACATTCAAGCTGGTTCCAGCCCAAGTCAGCAGAGGCCAGAAGTTGCTGCACTCATAAGTCTGTTCATAAATCAATGTGAAATGTGCTGTCTGAGCATAGCTCCCAGTAGACACACATCTGCATAACACATACCACTGACACGACTGGCAATGGGAAAGATATCCAAAGAGAGTATTCCCACAGCTGGGGAGAAAGGAATAAAGATGTCTAGTTCCCCTGTCCCTGGGGTGAACCCTGGCTCAGGTAAATGCACTTTTTAAGCATCAAGGGTTTTAAAGGCAGAGGGACTGTTAGGAAAGTCTAATCTGTCCACACTGATGATGTCACGCAGGGACTCCTGTGTCATGATCATTACTGAGTTTAGAAGAAGAAAATGGAAGACACACAATTCTCACTTTAAAATCTCAGGTGGTGGAGCAGATAGGTCATCCCTTGGCCCGTTGTTCCAATGCTAAAATCTTACACTTTTTCTCATTCTTCATCTGCCTGGCTTCAGATTCCGTCCATAGGTTCATGTTGTACTGTTGCCTGCTATGTGAAAAAACCCTCTTGTTAGAAATTCTCACCCAGCGCTAGCATTTATAACCCAATAATCAAGTATTCCCTTGAATAAATTGAATACATTTTCCTTCACTTTGTGGCAGAATGACCAGACATTATTGTAGCTTGATTGCCCCAGATTTTCAACATTCTTTTCTTCAGCAGATACCAGAGAAGAACTCAGGATCATAAAGCCTGGTCTCCAAAGAGTCAGGGAGAGAGCAGCACCACCACATCTATTTGGTTTTCTGCTCTTTCACCCAAGAACCACATTTATTCTGCTAGCCAGCATTACACAAGTATGGAACAATTTTCATTGGTCACTCCTGAAGAAAAAAATGTATTGGCCAGGTACAACTTGCCCTTCAATCCAAGCTTCACTTATCAAGTGAAGGCAATTCTGGCCTGGTTTTGGGCCAGGGCAAAAATCCCTCCAGCACCCAGTCATTCACACTGGTTCTCTTCAGCTGCAGGGGAGTGATGAAGAAAGTGATGCTTACATATCTAAGTCCTAGTGTAACAGTCATATTGTAGTACTTTGGCTTCTTGTCTGGAAATAAAAAGATAGAGATGTGAAATGTTTTGTCTTTGCTCAAGTTTTCTGGATTTATATCTTGTCCCTCCTATGTTTCCTAAGAGCTGAACTTTCTTCGGTTTTTGAATCACAGCTGGAGGTAACACGTTTCACACAATCGTCTTCTAAAGTGAATTTAGTGCTGCTAAATGGTAGCAGATTGCTGGGGCTGACTTCTCTCTGTGCCCCCAGCAGAAGAGAAGCAGGACACACCTGAGCTGTGGAAGGGGTTGCCTTTCAAAAGGGCCAAGATGCTTCCAAACAAAGCCCACTCTGTCTTTGCTGGTGCAGAGAAGATATGCAGGTAAATCCAGCAGAGACAGGTCATTAGAGACAAGAGTCCCTGTGCAGCCTTTCTTCCTTCATCACTCAGAAACCAACACCTGCCCTCAGAGAGTCGTGTAGAGCCCAAATGGAAATGAGAATCATTACCCTCATGCCGTTACTGTCTGAACAGCAATGGGCACTTGTGCACGGGAGGTTGCCCAGCCCTGCCTTGGGATGATCCCATGTAGACGAATGCTCTTCTTGCAGTTTCCCTGGATAGAACAAAAAGGGGAAAAGAGCATCTTATAATGAGGGACCTTGGCACCATGTATGGTTAATGCAACTGAACTCACTCTATGCTCAGTTTGCACAACTGGGTTCTTACTCTGATGAGTTAATTCCCTTTGACGTCCCTTCTGTCCCTCCCCTGCTTTCATTGAGTCTAAAATAACCCAACTGTCCATCTTGCTTATGGAATTACTGAACTTTTAAGAGAACACAAAGTGCTCTCCCACAAGGATTTGGGATTAAACCTCTTTTGTTTATTTTAAACATAACATCTTAATTCTTCCACTGCTGGAGGGCAAATGAGTCCCCACAACCCCAAAGGAACCTGCTTTCAAGCCTTATAGCAAAGGTCAGTGTGATTTGTTTTTCATTATAGATGTTCTTTCCAGTAAAGTTGTCTCATGGTATATGACAGTTCAAAACACCTTTATATAATTTAAAGCATTTTTATTTAAAATATTTCCCATTATAAACCAACAGATGCTTAACTTTCAGTCCCATTCTCTTCTCCCAAACTGCACTAATCAATGGACTACCTGTTATTTTTCCTGGGATGAGGTAAGGAAAACAACTGCCTGCCATCCCATGTCGCATCCAGCACCCAAGGAACTCTGGATTTGGAGGGGGAAATCCCAATGAAGCTGACATTTCCTTGAACTGGGTCTGACTTCAGTCTCCTGGCTCTGGGGTTGTGCGTGCCTCATGTACAGACGTGCATGCACATCTGGAGGGAGAGACTTGTGGGAAAGAGAGGCAAGGCAGCACAGATTACTGAGTGATAGATTACTGTGGACTACCATAGGGTAAGAAATGCCCCTGCACCCCATGAAACCCCACAGATTAAGAAATAGGAAATAACATGAGGGATGAGGCAGATGCAGGGATGCAGAGCCCAAGAGAAAGCTAAAAACAGTGGGGAAAAAGGCAGAGGGAGTGGGAGAAAGAGACTCAGGACAGGAAGGAAAGGGCAGTGAGGGAAGCAGCTTGTCAAGGAAAATTTTAAGCAAAGAAGGAGCAAATGAAAGAATTAAGTTAACTAATTGAACAGTATATGGCAAAACTAGAGAAATAGGGACAAGAAAGGAAAAAAAAGAACAGTGAGAATCCTAAGCCTTTTTTTTTACACAGCCACCAACTGGAGGTGTCCAGCACAGACCCCACCAGACAAACCTGTACATCCCCACAGGAGTTGTCAGACCTTCGGTAACACCAGCTTTCACTCTCACACTGGCCACCTGGCATTGCCTCTTGTCCTGCAGAAAGCTGGGCTTAGCCTGAGTGTCACACCCTGCCTCATGTCCTCTCTGAGCTGCTCCTCCTGCTCTTGACCCTCCTGGAGCCAGAGAGCTGCTGTGCCTGCCCCATCACGGCCCCACCATCACCCCCAAACCACCTTTTTTCTCACAGTCATCTTCACACCTACTTCAATTTCTGGGCCATTCTAAATGAAGTACCAAGAGGAGAGAGGTGGATTTTCTTGTCTGGGGTGTCCTTATAAGCTGTGTCCCTGACAGTGCGGGTCATAACTTTCCCACCAACTTCCAGCAACACTCACGTGAGATGTGCCCACTCCCCACGAACCACCTATTCCCCAACCACCAGGCAGCAATTTTCTCTCTTTAACTGCTGCTGATAGGGCATCAAACCACCTAGAAAAAAACTCACAAAATGGTCAAGGCCCTCCTCTATTAGCATATGGGCTTTGTATTTTTCTGCCTTAGGTAGGTCTTGTTCTTCTCTGCTATGCTCTAGAATAGAGATCTATCCACAGAGCAGCTGACATGAAAGCACATTCCCCCACCATCGTGCAGGAGGTTTCTTTGGATTTTAGAAATTACCCTTTGCAAAGGATAAAAAGGCTATGCTTAACCCGGTGAGTTAACCCAAGCACATGGCCAAGGCAGTGAAATGGGCTCTGATCCAGCTCCCTCATGGAGAATCCTCTTCTTCTCATGCCAGTCAGCTGGCTTAGTGCTGAACACAACTGTCCTCCTGACTCAGGGGAATTTCTTTCCTCCAGAGCTGGGTCAGCAATGCCACTAACATTCATGAAGGATTCACTTGAATGCCAGTGATGAGGGCAACGCTGCTGATTGGTAACTGTTGGTCATTTAGTCCTGCTCCCAAAATCCTTGGTAATGAAATGCTCAAATACACCATCAGAATTGCAAAGGAGGAGGAAACAGCTCCACCTCTGTGCAGGGATCGTTGCATCTGCACACACACAGCAGCTGGTACAAGGTCATATGTCAAGGCCAGGACAGCTGTCCCCTGGCCACCATTTCAGGGGCTGGTGACACATGTACAAAACAGGTGCTGATGGAGCCAGTGAAGGCTACCAGGTCCAGCAGCAGCAGCCAAAGCAAATGATTTGCTGGACTACATTGCCTGTCAGCAGAGCTGCCTGGCTCCTCCTTGGACTGCATCAATTGTTTGGGCTGAAATATCACATTTTACATGCTTATCTTGGGTGAGATTTCTGTAGACAAGGTTTTCAATGGTCTCTTCATGAGGGCAGTCTAAAGAGTAGTGCCTTTTTTTTTTCTTGTGCAGAAGACTTTGTTCCTATGAGTAAGGAAAGACTTTGGTATCTCACTGAAACATGGGGATGGAGGAGATTGACTGGAAGGATAAGATTTGGGGACAAAAATGCCAAGCCTGGTAGGTCACATGGGTACCAGCTTCTCACTTCATAAAGGGATTGTGAACTCACATCCTTTAATGTGTTTGTGGCACTCAGATAACATGGAAAAAAGCACCACGGGAAAGTCCATACAGGTGTTAATAGTTCAGCTTCTCAAGTTCTGCCTCTCAAATCCTTTCAGATTCAAGAGTGGGATTTCAGGACATTTGCACACTGAGCAGTGAAGATAAAACATAAGTACTCTCTAGGAGGGCACATTCCAAACTGCTGCTCACGGCTCAGTGCCCTGAAGAGACAGCAGGAGTTCTTGTGCTACTGAAGATTTACCATTACTCATCTGCATCTATGTGCATGTAGCACTGAGACAGCGGGAGAGACCTTCTCTGCTCATCCCATCTCCAACGCAACAGTTAGAAAAGAGCTGCTTTCTGCAGATAGCCTGCTAAAAACCCTGCTGTGCAGAGGCTTCCTGGTGCTGGGCACAGGCAAATGTGAGGTCCCGAAACACTTAGAAGTGGCATTCGCAATACAGACAGCCCAAAGAAGTTGTCCACCTTACTAGGAGAGTCAGTCTATAGCAGGAATTTCTGGGAATAAGAGCACAAAGTCACTTGCTCATAGCTTTCCCATTGTAGCCCTCCATCCTCTCACCACGAGTTCGCTGCTGAAGTTCATCTCCAAGCCCTGTCTGCTGCACAGGTGATAACAACCACAGGGGGAAGGGAAATATCTCTTCCAGAGAGGTGAACGTTAATCACTAGTTTGGATTAAATATATCTCAGCTGCTAGAAACAGCTGTGAATTTTTTTTTCTTTGCCGTTTTTAAGTGTGATGCATTCCTCCTCTTCACCATCCCCTCATGAAGGGGGAAAGTAAAGCTTGGATAAAAGCCTTGCTCCGGGGCAAGAAAAGATCCAAACTGCAGCTTTGCATAAATCTGTCACTTTGATTCCCCTGAGAACAACTGCAAATGTGAAAAATGGCATAGTGAAGCAAGCACAGGTGTTAACTCCTCTTTTTTTAATTGTGGGGAGAAAAAAAAGGGAGAAAAAGTTTTTATGAACAGCCCCCTGAACGTGATGCCTTTCACTCAGCCTTGCTTTCTTTGCTCTTCCAGAACTACCTCTGTGTCCATGAAGTCTATTTCTAAACCGGAAAGGAAATGGGGAAATTGTCCCTTATCAGTATGTGCTGCAAAATCCACATTAACCACTCTTTGCTGCTTCTGCTGTTTTATTCTCTCTCTAGAACAATTTGTAGGGCTTTCCCCCTCTCTCTCACACTTTTAAACACTAATGCATCAAAGATTTTCTGAGTTTGGCTCATGCGTGGGAGGGCAGCCTCTGAGAACGCTCAGTGATGTTTCACCCCAGGGTCAGCTTTGCATCCTTCATTAAATTTGGCTTTTTAACTCGAAACAAAGAAACACTGTTGTTACAAACACTTTTTTTTGTCCTCAATCCTTTCACTTCCAAACGCTTCTGCAGCAAGTGGCCAGATTTTGCTCAGGCAAGTGAAGACAGCCATGGGGACTGAATCCATTTTTGCTGGCAATACCCAGGTTGCACCCAGCAGGACCGACAGCATCTGGAGGCAGGGGCTGCCCCTCGGTGGCACTTGTATGTGGGGCATGAAGCAGGGCCCCCCACACCAGCAGGAATGTCACAGGCACCTCCTGCTCTGCCTAGGGCTGCTCCTGCCCCCAGCCATCCCACACAGACCGAGTCTGGCTGCAGCCCAGCTCCACACCCCTACCTTTGTCCCTTAATCTTCCATGCTTTCATTAAGCAGGAGGTGTTTTCGTTAAGGCTCCATTGTGCGGAAGGAAATTGGTTTTGCCACTGCAGTCCCAAGGGCTGTGCATTTCTTAGGCAATTAGACCTTTATCAGGCTCTACGGTGCAGAGATAAGGATTGCTGAGTATCTGTTGGCTGACACGGTCTGACATAGACATATAGCTTAATTAATGTAAGTGAAATGCTTTGAAGTCCTTTTTATTTTGGGGGGGGGAAGGGGGTGCTGGGTTTTGGTTGGTTTTTTCGTTGTTGTGGTTCGCTTGGTTAGTTTTTGTTGTTGTTGTTAATTTGTTTGTTTTAAGGCTTTGTCCAGTTAATTGGTAAAAGTCTATTTAGAGTAAATGCAGTTAAATTATTTAGGACAGTGTTGGGTAACACTAGTCACCATATCTAAGCCTGGCAAGCTGATCTCTCCAGTCGTGATGGACTTGGTGACCACTTCCCTCCTGTGACAGTCTCAGGAGCACAACCTGATGGGACTGGAGACCCCACCAGATTGCTCACCACCTTCTCATGCTGAACCACACCAGGACTCAGGGTGCTGAGGCAGGAAACCTGGCTCTCGCTCTGACATTGGAGTAAGCTGCCCACACCAGGACATCTCTAATCCTGCTCAGCTATAATCTGAGAGTATATGGAAAATGGTTTACCCACCAAGGGAGTTTTGTATTACAGTGCTGTGCTGCTTGTGCTGGAAGCCAAATTAATTGTAAGGTTTGGCCAAGTTCTGCATAGGTTGAAACCCAATTTTTGACTCAGTTTGACTCAGTTTCTGTCTGACAAAGCACGATTTTGGCATCTCCACCAGCAGCTTTGCTTTTGGGGCTGTTGTTCCCATTCCAGCAAACAAGACACAGGTGGCTTGTGCTCAGATTGAGGATACCTGTGGGTCTTGTGTGTCAAGAATATTACATAGGGTTGACTTTAAACAGATGAAAAGGTGTGAATTTGGGGAATTTTGGCAGCCTGTACAATTAATTTGCAATGACAGAGGTAGGATGAATTCCACCACTGCAGTACATGGCTTTTCCTGGGGACATGCAGTCCAGGCTAATGTACAGCTCTGCCCATTATGTGGTGACTGAGGGATCACACTGAACCACAGCAAGGGTTGTGCTGGATTGTGACTGGAGTTTCTCATTTCAGTGGTCTACCAACCCTCACTGAAACAAGCAGGAGGCTGAAACTGAGGTTTTTAATGTGAGCTGGGTTCGCTGTTGAAACCCAACATTATTTATGATCATCGCTCTTACATCACTGAGATTGAAGAAACTTACAAGTGCAACCATACACAGATATGATGAACATATGATATGATTAATACTCCACAGTTTAGATCAGAGTTCAGATCTCTCTTAAACAAAAGGTCTTTTTCTGTCCAATATCCAGAAGCTGGAATACAATTTCTCAAGAGGAATCCTTGGCTCTTAAGATCACTTCGCTCTTGGTTCATCTTTCCTTAAAGGCATTTGAGAAAGCGATGAGTTCTGCATAGACTGGGAATTGCAGGATATTTTCTGAAAGGAAAGAGAAATACATTGTAAGACAGTAAAACCTTGCTGGTCCCACAGGAGCTGGAGTTGGGACACCAGAGTGTAATTCTCTTTCCTGCCTCTGTGACATTTTGGGCAAGTCACCAAAGGATGAATGCCTAGAGCTGTAAGTAGATGCCAGAGAAATTAATTATGATAATAAAACTTCTGGGAAGAGGTAGAAATGCTGGAATGATCAAATCATGTGTAATTATGAAGAATATTTTCTGTCCTCTTGGTAACACAGAGCTGCGAGGAACGTGTGTGTTGCCTCCAGAAATGTGAGGGGCCAGGATGTCATCCTTTCAGAAACAAAACAGACAAGAACTGAAAAGGAAAAAAAAAAAAGGAAAAAAGGGAAGAAAAAGAAAATAAAAGCCAAACTAAACAAATGCCTCAGAGGTCAATATGCAGCAGCCAGAACTTGAAAAGGCAGACAGGGGAAATTCCCTGCGAACCTTCCCTCTGCTCACATAGGAATTCCTTGCCCCTAACCTTTGTTTGGGATCAGCTGAATCATACTATATGGTCTTATTTTTCATTCCAGCTGTGTACCTCCAGGCTGCACACATCCAAGTGGGTCATCAGGGACAAACAAGCCTCTATTCTTCTTTCTCTGGCCCTTGTTTGGAGATTCTTGTCCATGTTTGGAGATTCTTGTCCAACCTAGTGGCCTCTGCTGGAGCCACGTAGGTCTCAAAGGGTGACGGTGACCCACAAGACCAGAAGAAGTTGCTGCAGCTGAGAGATGTGCAATTGCTCTTTCACTGACATATTTAAAGACAGTATTTGCTGCTCACTGCAAAAAATTATTCATAAAACCCCAGCCCTGATGACGAGTTGGCAGCACAATTACCTAAACTCTCTGTATAGACAGTCCAGGACACTGGTGACTTTAGGCTGTGCTGTTTCAAGATGAATTAATTGCCTCCTGGGTTTCCCCTGGCTCTGCAAGGCTTTTCTGGATTTACACATACTGCCAACTGCTGCAGAGAAAGCCAAAGGGGAAAGATAGGGCTCAGAGAGGAGATACAGACGGGGCCTGTCTAGCAAAGCTTTAGTTTGATTTGCTTCTTAATATCATGATCTCTTTGTGCTGCACCTCTTGTGTTGCAGGCCATTGAAAAGAAATACCAAAAAACCACATTGCAAGCCATGAAAATAAAAGGCTTTGATCTTGTTCTGCTGTTTGGGAGAAAAGCTGCAAACTCCACCTTGCTGAAATGCAGCCCTAGCTGAGCTTTTCACAAACTCACTCCTACAGGCTTCACCCAAATAACAAACTGGGTCCCCATCTGGAGTTTGTGTCATCCCTTTAAAGGAAGCTTTGATACACAGTAGTGGGATTCCCCCATGCACCAGTTCACAATGTTTTCTTGATTCTTTCTCCTTACAGAGATGGCAGGCAATTTTCACTCCTTGCAGAAATGGCACACAATTCTTACTGGGATAACTCAGTGCATCACACGGCTCGTCCTCAACACTGCACCTAACAGCCCTGATGCAGTGACTGTTCAGTACCATCCCAAAGTGCTGTCCTTGTGGATGCTCCCATCCCTTGGCAATATCTTAACACCTTTAAATCAGGCTGTCTGCCTCCTCACACTACTTAGGATTCAGAGCACTTTTCCTAGACGCACTGCAGAAGGAACCCTGGAGATTCCCTGAAAGAAAGGAAAACTTCACATGGTATTTTTTATCTGTGGGCTCTGCAGTGATACTATCATGCATCTCCTGGATTGCTGACATCTTGGCATTAATCCTCATTGAATTCATTTGCCAGCTATATCCTGCTGTCTCAGATATGATTTATGCATTTACTGTTATTCTGCCCCATGAAAACAAGACTATCCCTCAGGGAAGCCCCCTCTTCTCAATATTTATGAGCAGGTTTGATCTAGAGATTCCCAAACCCAGTACTTTCAAAGAAGACATCATGTGGGCAACTTTCATCTATAAACTGCAGAAGCCACCAGGGTGGTATGACAATCTGATGTGACATCCTACTGCTCAATGGTTTACTGGAATTAAGAGACTCTGTCCCTTAAGCACTGTGTAATTTCACCAGGGGAGTTAGGAGTTTATTGTAGTCTGTTCCAGAGATGGCAGCATTTCAGTGAGGGGATGTTGTGGAACATCCCATTCTAGTGGGGTTCTCACCCTGCATTGTGAGAGAATCCAAATGCCATTCAGAAACACTTCCAGTACTGTGTTTATTGCCTTTTTTTTTTTTCACTCCCCAAGTTAAAAGCTATTTGTCAGACTCTTTTCTTCTTTGTGTACTTTATATGATCAGCTCTCAATAAGTGGATGATTTACGCTTTAGGATGAAACCTGGAAATAGCACTCAGACCCCTGGAGAGTTCATTCCTACAAACTAAAGAGGCTTTCAAGCCATTCTGCTTGATTGCATCACGCTACAGAATGATTCAAGAGAGCAATCCTTATTCACTTCTGCTGCTCCTTTGGTGAGAATCATCACAGCACAGGGGGGGAGCTGGCTGTTCGGCTTTTTTATTTTATTTTGGTGTTTTTATCCCATTTTCCACCTCAGCCTGCACCTAATTCTCAGATATATTAGCTCAAGCTGGAAGTAACTGCTCTGATTTCAAGTGAGATGGGGTTTACTCAGCTGGCTGCCTGCTTTGCTCAATTATTAATGTTGGAGCACTATTGATTTTGTGTCCCTGAGCTTAGTGGTGAACAAGTGCTGAAAAATGGAAGTGGCAAGCACAGGAACAAGAAGAAAGCAGCATCTCCTTCCAACATGGTTCAGTCACCTGAAATCCAAGTGGCCCATGAAATACGTTTATCTGTGTAAAATCATCCCCACAGAAGTTACTTTTTTCTCTCTCAAATTCCTCTAATTACATTCATTTAATATTACTCTTCTTTCCCAGGTTCAAGGACGAGATGTGTCTGGGGTAATGGTTTGGGCAAATGATACTTTTACAGGAGCTGGCTGTAATCTAGGAAGTTCTTTGAGATTTGGTATGTAGAGATATCACACTGAAGATCTTACAAGGGACAAAAGCAAAGTAATATTAACCCAGCTCTCACTCTCAAACACAATCTTCCACTGCTCAGTCCCAAAATGTACTTTACTGGCTATCCACTGCTCAGTCCCAAAATGTACTTTACTGGCTACAGTCTCAGGCAGCCCAAAATCTTAGATGGCCCTTTGCTTTCAAAGAATAAAGAAGAAAACATGCCTCATAACAAGTTTACTTTCATGAGCTCTCCTGTCCCAGCCCTAAGTTCACACATCCTACACAAAAATCCTCCAGGACCCTAAAGCACCCTCCCACGTTGTCTCTCTACTCTGGAACACACTATTGATGCCAAAACTCACCATGTCCAGCTGGGATCCCAGCAGCACCTGTGTTCAGCTCAGATTTGGCCTCAAGGAAGAACTACTGGGACTTTTAAAGAGATTTGTACTAAATCACCACCCAGAGCACAGCCTATAAAAAAGGGGGGTGGTTTCAAAGGGAAAGTTATCAGGCCAAGAAACAAACCTTGCAGAAGTTAGAACTGGTCATGTAGAGATCTATAGGGTTTTACTACAACATCAGGGGGAGCCCAGACCCTATAGTGATGCACTATAGAAAAACTGCAAGTAGAAACAATCTCTTAAATGGAAATCTTGTTGGGAATAGTGGCAGTGATATTTGATATAAGTGATATTTGACATTGGGCTTGACTCAGATTTTGTCACAGGTCCCTTTCCTGGAGAATGATAGGCTAAACCAAAGCAATGGAACCTGGACAGGAACTGTGTCATTTGAACCCTACTCTGACATTGCAATGCTAATAAATGCATAAGGAAAAAATAATATAATAGTCAAACTAATTATATCTTCAGTTAGTATCCTAACCCTTCAGTGAGAGCAAGTGCCTAAAAATCTTTAAATTTCCTTCCCCTTCCACAGTCTCTTGCATAAATTAATAGACAGAAGTTGTGATGTAATGCAATCAAGCTCAAGACTGACTTTTCTTCCTCTTCAGCACAGAGTTAAGGTCAGGTATCCTTTCTCCTTTGCACCCCCTAACCCAATGGCCAGCCAGAAAAAATCAGGTAGCTGGGGAAAAACAAAGAAATTAAAAGAGATGGCTGCAAGTGAGACAGTAAACACCATACCTAGAGAGTGGCTGGGCACATGCTCCCCAGGGAAGAGGTCACAACACCAAGCCTATCTGAGTTCAAAAAGTGCTTGGACAACAGTCTCAGACACATGGTGGGATTCTTGGTCTTGTCCTGTGCAGGGCCAGGAGCTGGACTTAATGATCCTTGTGGGTCCCTTCCAACTCCAGATATTCTATGATTCTATGACAGGAATTACTGCAAAGAAATTGCCTGGGTTCCTGTTTGGGTCTGCATCGTGTCCTGTTCACCTTGAGGGAGCTGAGCAAACAGAAGTAACCACAAGTGTTTACCTCCTGTACACTACATTATCCAATAATCTACCTAAATAAAACAATATTCCTTTAAAAAGACAGCAAAGAAACAAGTAAGTGAAAATGAGGGGGAAAATAAAGCACATATAAAGCAAGCATTAGCTTTGAGGCTACAACCTGTGTTTTAACAAGATATTTTAATAGGCTGTTTCTCTGTCCTCACACAATTCAGCATGTCTAGAAACACACTTTTTATAGCTGGTTTTCTAATGACACCAGCTTGTTCCCATCTCTGTAACTAGCTTATTGCAGCTATGATAATAATTGATCAAATTGTAAACCTGATTATAAGGTCTGCTCCCTCATCTGCTTTGTTCCGTGGCTGTCACTTTAGGAAGCCGCAGGGATTCAGAGTGGTGGCTGTCTGTGGCATCCATCCCCTCCCTGACTTGCCATTAAGGCTGCCTGATTCAAGAAGCGCAGTCTGGCTCCACTAGAGTAGCTGGTTACAGAGCCACCAACCCCACCTGGATCTGGTCCTGGCTGAAAAGAGAGGATAAAAGTTGCAGAGGGAGGGAGAAAGGCTGGCAGGAGGGATAAAATGCCTCTGTCTTGTGTTCTTGCATCCCACAGACCTCATGAGTCACACCTGTGAGATACTGACCTACCCAGAGGTGCATGCCCTTCAAACAGCCCCCTGGGTCTGATAGTTACGGTGCTGCCTAGAGCACCCGACGGCCAAAGATAAACAACGCGTTAAGTAGGAGATATCCGAGAGAGATCACTTGCCCCTGGGAACACCCGCAGGCTTTGCCCTGTGAAATCCAGTTTGAATCACCCCCAGCAGAGCTGACAGGCAGAAACACGCATTCAACCATTTGATATTTGGGTATCAGTCTGCATCTCATGAGGCAGCTGGACCTGATTTCTGCATGTCTCTCCCTTTAATATCCAGGTATTTCTTCATGTGGAGAAAATGGATGGTCCCTGTGCTGCTTGGCTCTACCGTAAGGAACTTAATGTGTTGCCAAAGACATTTTTTATCTCACTGGAAATGCTGAGATGAGTTGGGAATCCCACATTATGAGTACTGAGAAATGATGTTTTCTCAGTGAAGGGTGTAATGGGACAAGAGAAAAGTGTTCTGCCATTTCTCTGCAGCATCATTTCTGTGTGCTTCATCCCTCAGTGGGGAAACCGAGGAGCTGGGTAGCTCAGGAGCCAAGTCCTGTGCTCAGGGATGAAAGGGAAATCCCTCCTGAAGGTCGCATGCCAGCTGCAGCCTGGCTGTGTGGTCACAGGAGACAAAGAGGAAGACATTTGTTCCATGACACAATGTAGAGCCTTAGGTGCCAGGGCACCTGAACAAAACAAATGAGCCAGCCCATGCCTTGCCTTGACGCTCTGCACAGCTCGAGTTAGGAGACACTATCACAGTCACGTTGTCATACACAAACCCTAAAGTAAGACAGTTTATCTCCACTTGGGGGGAATTCACCATGCACACGTGTACCTAAGAGAGATGAGTTACATGCCCAATGTCAAATGACTTTGCAAGTCACGGGTCCTTTAATTTAATTACCAGTGCTTGAAAATGCAAATAAAAGTTTCTGTGGATGAAAACAAGGCAATTGACTGACACAAAAATCCTTACCTTTCTAAGCCAAGATGTCCCTTTAGAGCTGAAAAAATTAGAGAAATGACTGCCACAATAAGTAGATTAACCTTTCTTCTAAAGACATGAGGTATCCAACTAAGCAAGACTTTAGTTGCAGTAATTACTTGACTTTAATAAAATAAGCGTATGTATTAAGTGTATTTCATCAAAGTACACTAATTTCTATTCATACCACAAGACGTAATAATAAGAGTTAACAAATCAGAAGCATTATTTTGTGCCCTAAGAAGCTTTAGAAGCACTAAGGAATTAAGGATTTGCTAATAAAAAGTGGTGAATAAACAAAAACCACAGAACTATTTTAAGAAGCTTGAGTAAGCTACAAAAATCAATGCAGGATAAATGAGAATCCAGAGAAATCTGATTTATATTAAAAATCCCTAAAAAGAATCATGCATCATAGTCTGGGTAAAATGAAATCAGTGTGTCTTTTTTCCAGACCTGAACAGATGTGCCCAAAATGCAGATTCCACAAGAGAGGCCATTTCATGGAAAATTCGGGACAGATATAGGTGATGATTCTGGCAAAGGTGTGTCATGCCATGAAGCAGATCTCAGTGACAAGGATAAAACCAGGACGAGAGGAAACTGACAGAACATGACCAGAATATAAATATCCAGGTATATAAGCCTAACATTTTTCTCCAGTTCTACTTTTATGGTGCTACTTGAAATTGTAATAAATAAACAAAACCTTGCTGCTTCAGAAGGGGAATTCAGAGATCAGACAGCTCTTTCAAGGCATCATTAAAATTAAGGCATTCAATTTATGCTTGCACTGAAGCACATAAGCTGTTATTTACCCAGCTCTAGGTCTTTCATTTTTCAGCTGTTGGCAGTGTTGGACCCTGAGCCCCTACCCAGGCTTTGCTCACCAGCAGCACTATCTTTGATTCAAGCATTTTAGCGCTGTAACTTAAAGCACAGACCTGCAAAACACCAACCTCACTTAAGAAGTGCTGAGCGCCCTCAGCTGTCTGAAAAGCACTTTGTTTTCTGACAAAGTTTCAGTCTGAGTTTACTGCCTCAAATAGCCTCAGAAAAATTCTCCTTCTGTACTTTTTCTTGCAAACCAAATTATTCCCAGTATTCACCACACTCCAAGTGCCATAAGCAGGAACACATTCCACTAGACCAGGCTTCTTAAAGCCCCATCCAACCTGGCCTTGAATACTTCCAGCAATGAGGCATCCATAGCTTTTCTGGTTGACTTGGGCCCCTGTTTCACCACCTTCCTTGCAAAAAAATATTAGTCTGATGTGCACTCTAAACATACCCTCTTTCAGTTTAAAACTGTTTTCCTTTATCCTGTCACTACTGTGTCGGGGTCCCTTCCCCCCTGCCATGTGGTCCTGAGAGAGGGGCCCTGAAGGGAGGCACGGTGTTTCCCTGCTCCCTGGTCAGCCTCGTTCCCCATTGTTGTTTTGTGTTCCCCTGCGCGGGCAAGGACCCTCGGGTCCTGTGATTGCTGCAGTTCCTCGGCAGAGCCCCGGCCATGGGCTGGAGAAATAAACATCTCTGGAACACCTATCAAGAATTGGTCCTTATATTTCTTTTCCATGAGCCTTGTTGATTGATACGTGTGTTGCAACATCCCCATTGCAACACTACTGGTCCTGTTAAAAAGTCTCTCTCCATCTTTCTTACAAGCCCCTGTTAAGTATTGAAAAGCTTCACTAACGTCTCCCCAGAGCCTTCTCTTCTCCAGGCTGAACAACTCCAACTCTTTTAGCCTGTCTTCACAGGAGAGGTTCTCAGCCCTTTGTTAATTTTCATGGCCTTCTTCTGGACCTGTTCCAACAGGTCCAAGGCTACTTCTCCGCAGCCTTCCACCAAAACCGTGTGAGCATGTTTTGAGTCAGCACAAGTGAAACTGTTTTAGGTAAAAACTGATCCACGTAAGAAACCTCTGGCCTGGTTCTCTCTGATCTGGTTGTCCGTATGTCTCCACCTGCACTTCTTTCAATAGCAGTGCTATCTCAAACAGGCTTAAACACCTTGCACTCCAAGCCTCCTTGCAGGAGCTATATTCCCAGATATGCTAGGGTATTCCTACAGTTATCACAAAGACAAGCCAAGGCTGCAACTCGAAAATATCTCTTAAATGATATGGGGAATACTGCAATTTATGACACGTGCTTGCAAGCTTCATTTCCACCCAGTAGAAGGCACAGCATCTCAAGAGCAAGATGAGGATATGGTCGCACATCCTCTGGAGTACTGCTGAGGGTTCATGACTTGTAGACCCAGAACATGCTCTAGAAAAGAACCCAGTTACCTCCTATCAGGAGTGTGATCTGGAGTCTCTTATTGGGAAACTCTGTATTGTAACAACCTCCATAATGTTCTGGAATTGTGCTCCTAGTGGTTTGTCTTTGCTGCATTCCATCAAAAATGCCAGTGCAGCTCAGTTCACTGGGGTAGCATTATTTCCTACCTCCAGACTGTGTAAAAAGAGAAATAGTGATGAGTGCAATTACACAACCCACCAGAGTGACATTTTCCACATTTAGCAGGAAAGCAGCTTGTGGAGTCAAAGAGCTCTTCAACCAAAAATGCTAGCAAGACATTTGAGGTAAAAACAAAATAAGGGGTGTGTATGACTGAAAACATTAGAAAGAGATTTTAAAAAAGGATTTAAGTGGTAAAATTAATGAAGAACTCATTTGCCTCCAGGCTATAGTTGAGAGTTATGCCTTTAAAAATAATGTTTCTAAAACAATATAATGCTTTTTTACATTTAAAACAGTATTATATCCAAATATTTTAATTTTGACCATCTCTTTGCAGCCAGGAAGCAATGCTTTATTTCTGTCATAATGTATGATGGGAGCCTAGCTCATCCCTCCCCATGGCCCATATGGTGGTGTGGAGCTGTTCTGTTCTAATGACAAACACAGGTGCATTTCAGGATAATGAAAACAGTCTTATTTGTGAGAGATTTTTGCCACAGTACTTTCTGAATAGAGGCTTCCTCAGCTCCATCCTGGTTTAATTTCCTCTTGAAGATTTATATAAACATTAAGAAGTCACCTCTTCCAAGGGGAGTCTGCTGTTCTGGACAGTCCACTGTGTGTGATTCTTCCTCCACAAGGTGCACTATCATTGCTCCTTGGCTGAGACTTCTCCATCTGACCTGGAATCCTCACATTCCATTCCCCTCTTCCATGGCTCTCCAATTCCTTCTCAATTAAACCCTGAAATAGTCCCACTTTTACTTTTGACCATCCTTAGTCAAAAGTAAACCTCCCTCCCCCATCTCTGAGCCCTGGGCCATGTTTGCTCGTTGATCTGCCTGTGTTTTCCTGGCACGGCTGTACTTGGCAGCAGTGCCACATTCCAAGAGCTTCAGACATTTTCCCAGTCCGCTGCCTTCTTAGTGCAAATTTCACACTCAGAAAGAGCAAAAGAAAAGGGCATACATGCTTGTATTTTTAAACTCTACTGGTATTCTGGAGCTCCTGACCTGTTCAACCAATGATGATCTGGAAAGAGAATTGCTGCCATCTATTGGAAAGAAAAAACAAGGGCGGTGGTCAGTTTGTTTTTTAGCTTTTCTGCACATTTATCCATCTTATTTTTGGCACAGCAGCTGTTGAGTGAAATGTACTGCATCCTGAGTTGACACCAGTATCTGCTCAGTGGTCAGAAGACAGCCTGAACAAGGATCCTACAGTGCTATCCGTGGATGTCAGTTAATCTCTTCTGCACTGACAGACATAGAATCGCAAACCCACCAGATTTGTAGTTAACATTTTGCTCTTCTTCTCTGCAAAAGGTAGGCAGAAAATTACTTTGTCATTAGAGCTCCTAATGCAGGGCCAGGTACCTAGAGGAAATAGCGTGGAGTTCTTTCCATGGCTGCTGCTCTTGCTAGACTGAGGATAAGTGGGATATTTTTGCTAGTTTGACTCAAATCACTAAATTTATTAGAAAAAAAAAATTACAGATAATATTTTTGACTGGCAACAGAACAAGTTGGTTTCAAGAAAGAAAAGAGAGCTGCTGGTGAGGAATTCCAGCAACTTGGTACAATCAAACTGCAACTCATTTGAGGAAGAAAAAGTCTGAAAAATAAAACTGTGATATTACAATTTCCCTACATGCCAGCAGTCTCTGCATTAGATCACCTAGAAGTTGTACTAGAGCTTCTTTCCTCTCCTGTGTCATTGCACGGGAGTGTTACATAACTGCAGTTGTAAAAGAAGTTATCCATTTGGCTGTATGTGGGAGGGAAAGAGGTACACAACACACTGCATTAAACTTGCAGAACAGGCCAAAAGCACTTCGTTAGACACATTCTTTGGCACTACCTTTGCTTCATGCATCCTGCCCACAGCAGGGTTATTAGACTGAAAACAGAACCTTGGGTCACTTTTTTTCTACTGTTTTATTTCTGTCATCTTTTGGCTTCCTGGACTTCCTTTTTGATGATTTTTCCCTTGGAAGGTAAGAACAGTATCAACAGCAATAGTGATAGGTTCAATACTGGACTGATAATCAAACATCCACAATGATCTCAGATTTAACATGTCAGACCATCTGTCGGTGGCAGATAAACATTCAGATCATACACCTGACTTTCATGCTCTTTGTAGCTGTTTTACTGTAGATGATAATCTAAGGCCTGACACTGCTTAATGTAAATTTTACCAGCTGGCTCTGAGCCCTCTCCAGGCCATGGTAGCACTTAATTGTTGGAAGAAATGAATGTATTTCATTATCTTACTTCTCTCTAGGTTATGGTGACATTCATCACAGAAATAACAGCCCCTCTCCCCCACTTAATCTGCTCAAAGCCTGCAAGGAACATATCTTTATGGTGTTTTCAAATCACCTGTCAGTTGGAAATTAAGCTTAATCAGCAAATCTGAAGTCACAGCAAACACTCCAGCATTTATGCTGGCAAGAGGCCCAGGTATTAATCAAGGTTAGTAGTTCTTCCACAGACCTGCAGATAGCTCTGTGGCAGAATAAAGCAAAGCCTCTTTAGGCACCTGAGCTGCTCAGAGGAAGCGATCCAGACCAGGCTAGTGCATATTCCTTGTGTCCTCAGAGAGGAGTCAGTTTTTGGGCTATGTCTGTACATCATCTATGGGATCCTGGCCAAAATCAGGAGTTTCCAGCAGCTACTGCAGCAACAGTCAGGAAGGCAATGCTGAGACAAGAAAGACAGGAAAAGTAAAGCCAGCATAAGAGAGTCAGAGGCACGAATTCCACATAATCCATGACAGACAGAGAGATGGATAAATCATAAGCCCTGAGTGTATATATGTAGAGATATTCATGGAGAGGGGTTCTTTGTACCAAAGCTTTCCAAAGTTCAAGACCTGGCTGATTCTCAGGACTCAGCTCCCAGAAAACTGCAAAAACAGTATCTAAGCTGTTAGCCCAGACCAATGTGGTAATTCAGCACATCCTTTCAGACTCAGTTAAACTGAATTATCCCACATTTGCTACGCAGTAAGGGGGTACACAAAGACTGTTTCCATGGCTCAGCTGCCACAAGGAAATTTTTTAAGTAACTTGACTGCATCTGAGCCCTCAGACTCAGAGCTGACCAATGTCTATTTTTGCAAACAAATGTTATGGAGTGGTTTGGAGAAAGCTGGACAATTTCAAACCTCATACCTCCAAATATTTATTACCTGTGCCATACAGCACAGATAGATGGGCTACTTCTAATTCAGCCCAGAAATTCAGACCACTCGCCAGGAGAGCCAGAACAGATCTTCTTCCTACACAGAGCCCACACTTTTCATTTCTGTGTGTCACCTGTAACCTGCAGAATGGACAAAAGGATTCAACACATGAGAAACTGGAGGAAAAAAATCTGAATAAAACAGGTGGGTCCAAACAATTGCTTTATCCCTTGTATTCCCACAAGGCTGATATGCAACAGGAGTTCTATGCAAACACTTTAATCTTCCTTAAATAAACGCCATTTTTTCTTTCATGTAAATAAATCAAATTGTCTCATATTTTTATTTTACACAAGGTCTCTTTGGTTATTTATCTCCTTTCCATATCTACAGGGACTCTAATTTTTCTTCGGCTTTTAAAAAGCAAAGTGTTTCCTTCCAATTAGAATCAGATATATCACTTCTGCTTCCAGGCAACCCACCTCCATTTTACAACTGCAAGCAAGGACTGTTCTTGCATTTGGATCCCTTCAAAGAATTGTGAGATACATAAATCTTACTGACAGTGAAGCACACACTGAAAAGCTAAACTGCTCCCCCAAAACTTGGGTATTTGTGGCTTAAATAAGATCTGTTCCCAAAAATTAATTCTGGGTACTAAAACCAGACCTGGGATTACTGAGAGAAAACACCTATCAGGAGTGTAAAAAAATAGCAAATGTTTCTTTAAACTCCTCTGACAAGTAAAACTCAATTTTCTTTGCTGCACACACAGTAAGGTCTTACTGTCTGCAAGAACTTAGCTCAGAGCTCAAATAAAAAGCCATGATGAGCTGCCAGAAGTTCTGTTCCTCAGTCTCATAGAAGGTTTCTTTATTGCTCCTCTAACTCCCATACACTCCTGTCTAACATCCAGTCACAGACGCAGTGATGGGAGATGACAGTAATTCCAGGATCACACTCCCTCATGCAGAGAAGATCTCACTGTACCTACAAGGAGACAGACTCTGTTCATTAGCAGTGTAAGCAAAAAGCACATGGATTGTGGGCTCAGCATGCATAAATCTGCTATCAGACCTACTCTTTGCCATGTAGGTGGTCCCAAATGTTTGCTTGCTTTATTTCTTGGGAGATTTGTAAGCTGCACCCTGTTTAAATATTGAACCTGTAGAAGGACTGCTCCCTGCCAGTGTCCACCATCCACCATCCAAGGGGCACCTTACTTCTATCCCTCAGGCTGGGGAATCCCTGGCTGTGGCACTTGAAGGGCAGCTGGGAAGACCAGCCCGTGGAAAGGCACGATTTCATTAAACAACAGACAGTTCACATCTCCTAGGAGATGACAAAGCAGCATTTTCAAATCAAAAGAGCTTATTTTTGAGCCATGTGGTTATTTAATGAAACATTGGTATTTTTCACATTGGAAACAGACATTTTAGCTACACTGGATACAGTTTTTCACATTGTAAATGAAGGAACCAAAACATCATGGTTGGCTTTATTACTTAAGAACAGGCAGTTGAAGTATTCCCAGGCCTGCATCCTGCTAAGCACAGTCACCAAGCTCTGGGGCTCTGCAGGGTGAACAACCCCAGCTAACCTCATCCCTGGAATCTGGCATTTAAAGGCTTCCAGGGCCAGATACCACATCCAGCCACATCGTTTTACAGCCATTAATGGACTATATCCCCACAGCATGGCAAACCACTTCCTAATTGATTTGATCCTGCGGCAAAAATCACTAAAATGCCCTGCGCAATAATGTTCCCTTTTGTTCACCTCATACCCACCTCTGGATCCTGTCTTTCAGGCCTCATGCCAGGAGAAGCCATTCCTCCCCCTTGTACTGGGCAGTGGTGAGGCCACACCTCGAGCGCTGTGCTCAGTTCTGGGTCCCTCAGTTCAGGAAGGACATTGAGGTACTGGAGGGGTCCAGAGAAGGGCAGTGGAGCTGCGGAAGGGGCTGGAGCATGAGTCCTACAAGGAGCAGCTGAGGGAGCTGGGATTGTTCATCCTGGAGAAAAGGAGGCTCACGGGTGACCTTATCACTCTCTAGAACTCCCTGTCAGTAGAGTGTAGCCAGGTGCGGGTCGGGCTCTTCTCCTGGCTAACCAGTGGCAGGATGAGAGGACGTGGCCTCCAGCTGCACCAGGGGAGGCTTAGGTTGGACGTTGGAAGGAATTTCTTCACAGAAGGGGTGATTAGACGTTGGAATGGGCTGCCCAGGGGGGTGGTGGAGTCACCGTCCCTGGAGTTTTTTAAGGAAAGTCTGGACGTGGCAGTCAGTGGCATGGTCTGGTTGACACGGTGGTGTTCGGTCATAAACTGGACTCGAAGATCTCAGAGATCTTTTCCAACCTCATCGACCCGCAGGATTTTTTCCCCTGAGGGGCAGTGCTCCCCACACGACCCTGCTGCTCCACGGAGCACTTGGCTCCCGCCGCCGCTGGGCCGGCGAACCTCAGGGCGGCAGCCGGCAGAGAACGCTGGGTGCCCGGGAGGTGGGAGGCGCGAAGCTGGGAAGTCCCCGCGGAGGAGGTGGCGGAGGCGGGGACGGCGGGGGAGGGCTGGCAGTCCGTCCGTCAGCTGAGCGGGGCCGCTGCTGCCATGGGCGCGCCGTGAGGGGTGAGCGGGGACGGGGTCCCTGAGGCCAGCCCAGAGCGGGGGGCGGCGGTCGGCATGGCCGGGCTCGCCCGGTGACTCGGCGGATCCGGGGTGGGCCTGCGGGAGGGAAGGGCAAGGCGGGGAAACGCCGTTTTGTGGCTCCCGGGGGCCGCTGTGGCCCAGGGACGGAGCGGCCGTGCCTGGGCAGCAGCGGGTGCGGGCGCCGTAGCCTCCCCAGCACCGCAGCGGGGTGTGCCGGAGAACGGGAAAAGGGGACAAGAAGCGAAAATGAAAGTTAAAAATCAGCGGAAACGGGATCTCGGCGTGAAAGGGCGCCGGGGCGCTGACAGGGCCGGGCGGGCGGCGGGGCCCGTGTGCTGTCAGGGCTGGGAAGGGAGTGGGTGAGGCAGGAGTCCCGTTTCGTTCCCAGAGGGATGGGCGGCTGAGGAAGGGTAGGTTGGCCCGAAAGACGTCTTGGCGATCATGCGGTTTAGGCCCATGGAGGATTAACCTAGGCTCACGGATACTTTGGTGTAGCGGGGTCAGAGGGATTGAAGGTGCCTGTGTGCTGTGACAAGGCACGTGGCTTATGTGTTTAATGAGTGATTATGCTTTCTTTACAACTGGGCAAGAAATTGAGAGTTTTCTCTTGGCAAACCTTGAAATAGCTGCTTCAGAGATGTCCAGCAAGTTGAAGGACTGTCCTGCTGAAAATGGAGAGCATTCCAAGAGTAAAATGGAAAATGGAGTGGACAGCATGGCTGCCCCAGCCCTTAACACCTACACCCCAGAAGAGATGTTGCAGCAGATGAAAGAATTAATCACTGAGAACAATGAGTTAAAAGGTGAATGCATATGTGAGCTGGTCTTGAGATGCAAGAGCCCCAAGTCTCTTCTGAAGCATGTGTTTTGTCCTATGTGTATGAATTTTGTGCTCATTTGTCCTTGCTGGGTAGCACTCGCGTATAAACAACTCTGCAAGTGATAATGCCAGTTTGATAAGACACATCAATAGGATATTTGGTGGCACACATCAGATTGAATTGGTGTAGTAGATTAGGGGGAGAACAGCTCAGTGTAAGGGTGATTTTTTATATATAAACAGTATAGCACTGTGTATTTTAGGAAGTGATGTGAAAAATCTCTTCCTGTGATGTCTTTTCGCTCATCAACCTCTAAAAGCTTTTTTTGGTTTGTATTGTAGAACTGTTGGCTCCATTACAAACATTTTGCCAAAGCTGCATCAGGAGGGGTGGGTACTGTACCTTCCGTTCTTCAAAAAGGAATGGTGGCTATGGCAGGGTACATCTGGGAGAAACCAGTAGCTTTCCCTGAAAATCCTTAATGATTTGAGTCCTTCAGGTGAGATAGATTTGTTTCTGGATCCCAGGAATTTAGGTATCACTTATTTTTTTCTTTAAATGGTTGGAGCAAAACCCAGGGGATCTGAGAATTTTCTGTGTAGAAGACAGAGGTATCTTACTGTTTATATGACAGCATATATTTGCTGTATTGTGGTTTTACACTAGTGTTTAAATTTTTCCTGAATCATTTTTGGACCTGGTCCAAGTTCTCTGTCTCATAGGTATCTAGCAGGAAAGTTGTTTGTAGAAATACCTCTGGTATTTTGCTAAAAAGGCCTATATAATATAAGATAATGTTCTGGGACATATTTACAGCTGCTGTAACTTGTAACTTGTAGAATCATTCTCCAGACTTCATTTTTTTTCATAAGCTGAAGGATTCATGGACAGTTTATTGTATGACATCAGGACATAATGGAAGTTACTGGAAAATACAAGTATAAAGGATTTTTAAGCAACCAGCTTTGAGTTGTTTACTTTAAAAAAAGCATGTGTAAAATAATTTCATTGACTCTGCTTAAAAATCTTGTAAGCATTTTTCAATAGTAAGGCTGATACTGTTTCACACTGACTTTGTTACATACAGGGAACTGACTTGGCTGTAAGTTGCTTGGTGTATTTTTTCAGTGCTTGCAATTGAATCTTAACCAAATGTTGGAGGAGGGCATTGTTGGGAATAGTTGAGGCATTTGATTTGATAGCATGTGTATCTGTTTCCAGGCAGTAATTTACCAGTCTAGGATGTTTTCCCTGCCAAGTCTCAGTAGTTTCAGAAGCTCAGTTCAGCAGTTTCATTTGGGCTGATCATGTAAATACCACACACAGCAAGTTACCAAATACCTCTTGTGAACAATCCTTTTTGACTTCTTGGTTTAGGAAAAAGTCAAGAAGTCAGTGAGTGTGGGCATGTGATCTCAGCAGTGGATTTAAAGCTATTTATTATAGTGCTAAGGGACTATGATAAGTTTAGTTTTGGCTTGGTATTTGAGGTACGCCAGACAGAGGCTCACATTTCATACCCAATTATTGCCAACCCGTTTGATACTGAAGAATGCTGAGCTCAGTGTAGTGGAAATCTGCTGTTTCATGGACAGTATTACTGTGATTCAATGTCTTGTCTCTGGCTGCCATTTAGAAGCCATGAAGTTGCACAACCAAGCTATGAAGGACCGTTATGAGGAACTTTCCACCTGGAGAGAGAAGCAGAAAGAAGAACGAGAATTTTATGAGTTAAAGTTTAAGGAGGCAAAGCAGTGCTTGCAGGCCAAGTGCATTGAAAATGAACAGCTACAGCAGCAACTTCAGAGCTTAAAGGAAAGAGAAGAAGGAGCTGAAATGGTAAATAAGGAATTGGTTAGATTGACATGCTTATGAATTGAAAGTCTGGAGCATTCAGTCTGTGCTATGATTCTAGGATTCATCACACTGAAAGGTTTGGAGATTTGTTAACATCCTCATTTTTATCCTTAGCTCTGACAAATGGTCTTGACCTGACTTACTCTATAAAGTGAGGCCTTTCAAAATCTAGTAACAGAAAATTATCAGATAATTTACATTTTCGTTAACTTTTAATAACAATAATTAAACTTTTTTACCTAATAAATAAGAATTAGCATTTCTTGCTGATTTTTCATTTATTCTTGGATATCTCTTGACTTTATCCTTCCCTTTGCTTGTTAGATTATCTGTCTCTCACGATCATTTAATTGCTTTGTATTGTGTTCCCAAGAGCATGTTTCCAGGGAGAAGCTGACACATAAACAAGCAAAAAAAAATTATGTGCCATCTATTTTTATTTTATCAGTCTTCTTTTATGAAGTCTGAGGTCAGATTAGATCTGTGCTTCTGCTACTCCATTTGAGTCTGACTGAGCTTTCTCTCTGTGTCCTGCCTTTGGCTCTGTTACACATAATTTCTAATGTTGCAGGTGGTTGCACAGTAGCCAGGCAACATTTTGCAGGTGGTACTGAAGGCATCTGTGGGCAAAGCCGATCAAAACAAAACCTGCTTTGTGTTCCACATGGTCATGTGAAAAGTTACTTAACAAGAAGTTCCATGCAGAGCCAAACTGATGCATTCTGGTGTCCGGTACCTCCAGGACTCATGTGGATTCTCTGTTGTCTGATGAAGGATGAGTGTATTAACGTTTTTCTCAACAGAGTCACTAGTAAACTATCCTTTCCTCTCCTGACTGTTTTATGGAACTCAGTAAGAAATGTTTCAGCCTGCAAATCAAAATTGGCCAATAAACTCAGAAGATGCAAGGGGGAGGAAAGTCACGTTTAAATAGTGGGATTGTGTAAGTATTACTTACACAATCTTTACAGACTGAAAGTTCTGTTTCAGGATTGTCAGGAAAATTCAGGATTTCATAAATCATTCAGAATTTCCTAAATCTGGAATTTTTTTTTTTAAGGAAAAGTAGAGGATTTATAATCCTTCTACCTGTTGTAGAACTTGCACTTTGAATGCTTTTCCAGCCTGCTTGAGAAATCTAAAATCTCTCTTTCACTGGAACTGACTCTAAATGCATCCTCTTACAGTATAAGCACAAAATCAGAGGGAGCAAGAGGTCAGAGAGGGAGAGTGCTATTGTGGGATGAGAGACACTGTCAGCATAGAGATAATTTGGAGATTCAGCATAATCATAGCTTAGAATGTAATTCAGACTCCAGGAATTGTCCAGAATTTGCATTGATGGTATGTGGTGTAATAAAGGCATTATCAGGAGGTGGAAGGCTCAGATTACAAAATGAGGAAGAAACAAACTCACAGGGAAAGTTTCATAATGGGGAGCGGCATTCAAATGAGAGGGAAAAATGAGTCCTGCTGGTTATGTAGAAGCTTAAGAGAGGGTTTTGAGTATCCTAGAGAAAGGGAACAGGCAGAAGGCAAAGGAGATGGTCATGATTGGAAGGAGAGAAGTGTGGAAGAATCTGTGAGGAACAGAGACTTTGTAGAAGGGATCTAGGACTTTGTGTGAAAGTCAGGGAATTGAAGAGATTTATACATGGAAATGGGGTACAAAGAAGTTACATGGTGGGGAAAGGCCAAGAATGGGGCATGTGGAAAAACTCGCTGCCCACTGGTCTTTTCTCCCTTGAATCTTAGTTAGATTTGGGAAAATAGGGATATGGGTGAAAAAATGCAAGAATTGTGGAGGTTGGCTGATACCCTATGTGGTAGCAAAGGGTATGGATTTAGGCAAAAATTTACATCCTAATTATCTGTGCATTGAGAGAACCAGTCCCATGTTTTCCAGCAGGATGATCCCCAGTGTTTGATTAACTTGGTTTTATAGTTTAGACTTCTTGCTGTTGAGTGAACCAAAACATAGTTTAGAGGTCTGTACAGTGGGTTTTCCCAGGCAAGCCTGAACAGAAAAGAAGGGATGTAGAACACAGTTGTGTTCAGGTTCTGTGCTGCTTGGCTGGTGTTCCCTTTTGGTTGGCTAATGCAGAGTGTGTTTATCCCAGGAGGGCTGCATGGCTCCTGAGAAGGAAGTGAGGCAGCTGAAGTCCCAGGTGCAGCGGCTCCAGGCTGAGAAGGCAGATCTGCTCGCCATCATTTCAGAGCTGCAGGTCAAGCTGAACATCTCAGCAGAGGATTCCTTTGTGGAGATTGGGATGAACGTAAGTATAGGGAATAAAAGAAACACAGTAACCTGCAGCCAGGTTTTGTGATTCTTTGGTCTCTTACACTACCTGCTGTGGAACACTTGTGTATTACAAAATGTAGTGGTAAAGTCCTTCCTCTTTAAAGTTCTAAGTAAATTAATTTCATAGATAGTCTCTATTGCACTAGTTAAAAATGTTAAGTTTTTTCTTAGTTGGAATTTCTGGGAACATCTGTGCTATGTTTTGTTAAGGGGCAACACCTGTGCATAGACAGGGGGTATTTTCTTTTGAGAATGGGGCTTACTTCCTACTGACGGATAGGTAGAGATGCAGGCAAACAAAATTAAATGCAAAACTCTATAGAGTGTTCCCTAGAGGCATAAATATGTACTTATTTTGCAGCTCTTGTATCTGGAAAATCTTCACAGGCAAACTGAAATGTGAAAATGCAGGCCTCTGCTATCCTTCTATCCCCCATATCCTCTCTCTGGAAAGTAGAGGTGCAACAAGAAATTAAAATAATTTAATTAAAACTTCTTTGGAGTTGTCAGATAAAACTCAGGGGTGCATTCTTTTTTTTGCTAGAAGGATTCTCCTTTGGGCTACAAAGATCAAGGGGTGGGGTTTGTAGTGGGAAAGAAGAGTGGTTCTTTAGGAGGCAGGAGAGTGATTTCTAGGCTTATATTGAAAGTCACCTGCGGTGCCACTGACTTGCTGTGTGGTGCCCAGTCATCCTCACAGGGGAGAGTGGCTGTGGAAGTTGCTGATGAATGGAGAAAGGGAAATCTCATTGTTGTTCCTCTTCTCTGATCAAGCTGGAAGAGCTACAGGAAGTATTTAAATCAAGAATTTCCAAACATGAAGATGATCTGTAGGAGTTTTTTATTTATCTCTACTGCCATGATAGCAATTCTCCCTGTTTTTCTTCATTCCTTAACTCAAATAAATAAAACTCTGTCCTGCTTAGTACAAATACCAAGCTAATCGTGTTTTTTTCTCTCCTAGGAAGGGGAAATAAATAGAACTGCAAAGGAACATCAAGAGAATAGTGGTGAAATGCCCAGTAATGATGCTGTCTACATGTACGTAGGTTCTTGTGTGATGTGTGTGATTCAGACTTTTGCCTTGGGTTTTGTTTTCAATGTAAGGAGACTTCTTTCTATGAGGAATGTGCTGGAAAATCCTCTTTTTCTTTAGCTTTGCACCCCTCCATTGCAGTAGCTCTACCTTCCTAGCATGTGGAAGCTCTCTGACATTTTTCCTTCCAATTTTTCCTAGCTGACAAGAGGGAATGCATATTCTGGTCAGTTGGCCAGGCATTTATGGACATTCTGACTTGCCAACTCTTCAGGCTTTTAAGGGAGTCCAAACAGAAATGACAAAGATAGACATTGCAGGGACTTCTTCCTTCCTAATCATTGGAGACCATCTAATAGAGTATCTGTCCTCTACCAAATTATATTGATGTTGGTAAGAGTTAGAGGTCTTGTAGTGTTTCAGATCTGACCCTGTTTGTGTGGGGTTGGTATGAAGTGTATCTATGATGGGGTAGACACACAGTGCAATAATATAGTCCTTGCTTTTCAGGTCACTGGGTTTAAGATACCAGCATTCTGTTCAGGTTACTTCTCAAAATTTGATCTTTACATCAGCTCTAGGACACAAGGGACTTTCTTGCCCCTGGCTGAACCTTTACTCCTCGTGGACATAGACAACTGATACTGTTAAACTTTCCAGTTTGGGTACTGCCCAATTTAGCAGCTAGGTGGTTTTGGCTGAACTCTTATTTACTCTGTGCCTTTGCTTTTGAAAGGGAAGGATATGGAAAATGCTAAGGACATAGCAAGCCAGAAAGCTGTGCTCCATGTACAAGTTGTCGCTTCCTATGTCACTGCAAGGGAGAACAGTGTTTCAATGTAATATCATAGAAACTTGTCCCTCAGGATGCAGTTAAGAAGTTGAAAGAGGAGAGAAAAAAAAGCATTACAGTTGTGGATGAAACTGAGAGAGTTGCTGACCACAGACTGGGCTGCAAGTATTAAGCTTGTTGTTAGTTGTAGCTTGTGAGAACACTGATTATGAGAAGACATTCCCTGTGGGACTTACTTACCTTTGGAGGAGAATCTGGACCATATCTACAAGAACAGGGGACATACGTACCTCTTAAAATATTTCCAGTGTCACCACGTGTCTTTGTCCAGCGCTGAAACTTTAGACGGGTGCTGTTAACAGGTTCAAAGAAATGTGATCCACTCAAGATGGATTTATTTCTGTAAGGGTAGAACTACACTAAAAATCCCCTGATAAAAGTTATTTACTTAAAATATCCTGGCTGAACACTGTCTTTCGGGTATCGAATTTTGCTCACCAGAGGCTTCTAGTTTTCAGGAGCACACAGAAGACTCTGCTTTGCTTTGTTTTCTGAACTACAAAAGCAAAGTTTTTAACACATGCCGTTTTACAGCTGAGACTCTGAAATGCATAGTATAACTTGCCTATCTTCCATATAGTTTGGGGATTTTGACTTTCTGTTTAGATGGCCATAAAAATGGAGGTAATGGAATACAGTAGTTTATCACTTACCCTATTTTTAGGAGCTTTGTATTTGTTCTGGTTCACTTTTCAGTAGCATAATATGATTTTGAGAAGAGCTATAAAATGTGAGGAGTGAAACATTAAAGAGATTTTTTCTGAAAAAGTGATTTCTGATTACCATTTTTAGTAGGATATGCTTTCTTTTCCTGTAAAGGAGCGAGGCAGAGATAAGAAATGTTCCATGTTTTATTGTAAAAAAATGTTTGTAGGAAGAGACAGCAGCATTTTGCAGAAAGGGCTGCAAAATTGGTCAGAATAAGTGCATTGGGTTTTGTATTGTCATGACTGCTTTTGCTTTCCTTGCTTAAGTGCTAAATTGTTCCCCCAGCTGGAAGGGAATTGCCTGAGCCCTTCATTTGCACACAGAGAGGCTGTGGCTACTGGTCTTGGCTTTTGGGAATTGGGAATGAGCTGTTTGCTCAGAGCATTGGTTTTCAGCATTGTGTGAAATGGTGGCCTCTCAGACTGGATCCCAGCATTAGGGTTAATGGAGTGCTCTGCTAAAGGGATAGCTGTTTTTATTTACATCTGGTTTGGTTTGAAGCAGGAGCAAATCTGCTGATGAATCTAAGAATTTGGAGTCTGAGGAGCTAACTGTGAGCCAGCTGCTCTGCTGCCTTAGAAATGAAACTCAGAAGAGGGAAAAACTTGAGAAGGAACTGCAGGATCACAAAGAGAGGTATGAAGTAGGTGCACTGTAACATTTGGAGCTGTTTTCTTTCAGGGCTGCTCCAGTTACCAAGTCTCTGAATGATCAGCAACGAGCTGAAATATCAGTGTGATTTGGATGGGGAAATTCCTGAGCACTAAGCTGTAGTAACATTTTGTGGTTGTCCTTATAGGGATAAACCACAGGTTCTCTTCCATGGGCAAAAGAGAATTTATTTTGATTTTCTGAAGCACCACAGATCAAGGCAAATTGCCCATTTCCCCTTGGATTTGAACTATCCCCAGGTTATTCAGAAAGATATGATGACTAGTTGAGGGTGTTCTCTCCATTCACTCCTCCACAGTTTGGTTTTGTATGAATCATCTCTGTGTGGGGCCTTAACCAAATCACTGTATCTAAAACAGGATTACAGTCCTCTTCGTGATATTGGTAGGCTACATTTAGCAGTATGTGAGCTTGCAAAAGCTCCTTAGAAATGTATAAAATAAGTTTCATTCCAAACTTGTCTAAGAGAGATTTTTCACAGTGAGACCTGCATGAGGGTCTGTCTCAGCTCAGTTCTGTGGATATAAATCAGCATGACTGTTCAGGAGTGGTAAATTCCTCAAGCAGTTCCAGATCCCCACTCCACAGAGACAAAATAAGACTTCCTGGACATTATCTACTATGAAAGGTTGGTGTCACAGTAATTGCTTCTATGTGGTCTTCCTAGAAGAGGTAATGAGCCATAACCAAACAATTTTTAGAAACTTCAGCCCCTGAAAATACCACCGAAAACCAGAGGCAATATTAGTCACTGGATTCAGTGAACAGACTGACCTATTTCCAAAGAGCTGGCAGTTTTGGACTGTACCAAAAATCAGTCCCTTTGGACTGAATGTCATGACCTTCACCACACCTGCAGACTTACACATTCATTTTAATTAAATGTACACAGTGTCCTGTGTTCTTCAAGAACCCCCATGATTGTGCAGGTCTTCCTGCATGTCTGTGCTTTCCATTCTGCCTTGTGCTTTTTTGTGGCTCTCATGTTACAGAGAGAGTACATCACTTGCATGAAATCCTTGCATAGTCATGATCTCACCTGAAACATAAGCCAAATCCATCATTATTGGCTCCTTCTGTTTTCCAGACTGTCAAAGCTGGAGAAGGAAACCAGGAGCTGCCTGGAGAGTGGGACACAAACTGAACAGGAAGAAGAGAGTTCAGAAGCTGTAAGTACCTGTCCGCAGCCAAGATATAACAACATACAGCTGACCTGTTGGGGTCAGCAACCTCAGGGTCTAGATTTTCTCTTGCACTCATGGAGCAAGGGGCAATTGTCCTGCACAGGAAATGGAAGTGAACGTTGAACTCTCCACTATGTATCTTAGAGATGGTTCCAAATTACACCAGCCACTACAAAGGGGTGGGGTTGGTGGCCAAGTATTAGGGAGACTTGGCATAACTGCAGTTATACCTCATTGCCCTGGCCATGCCCAGTAAACAGAGAGAAATACAGTAATTTCTACCTCCAGAAATCATCTAGACTAGGTGAATTTCCTCACTGCTGCCTAGGTCAGCTTTTGGATCAGAATCCACTGGCAGTACACTGTAAAACAGACTTTAAATGTGGAGCTCATATGGCACCTGCTTTAGGTTTGTTCATTTTTTTAGTGGGATTACACTGGCAGGGCATAACTGTCTTGGATTGAGACACAGTTCCAGGCAAAAACTTAGTCCTGATGTTTTCAGTTAAGGGTTTGAAAGAATGCTGGGGTTGGGATTCAGCTCCAGTCAGATGCTTAAACTTCTGTGCTTGCAGCTGTAAGCTTCTGTGTGAGATGAGCATACAATCCCATAGCCTTGGAGATCTTCGTTGGTTCAGTGCAACTGCATAATACAGGCAACGAAGAGTGCCTGTATGTGAGGTGTATGGGTTTCTGAAGTGCTGCATGGGACTTGGAAATATGCTATGGGACCTGTTGGAGAACTGTGCCCTTCTGAAGGTCAGGGCAAGTGTTTCAAGGCAGGGCTGGATTGGTTAAACAAGACCAGTCTGCAGCTGGGCCAAGGGATGCCCTTCCTAGGGAAAGCAGATGATGACTCAGTTAATTAATGCTTCCCAGTGCTCTTATCTCAACTTTGCTTGAGATAAGGTACACCTTATCAGTTATACCCTGAGCCCAAAGCTCCTCACTGAAGTGCTGATACTGAGGTCAGCACTTGTGCTTGTGCTGGCAGCCGTTTCCATCTACACTGTTGGGTTTCTCCTGAGGCTGTTGTCAGCAGAACTCATGTTACCTGCCCCTGTGGTAAAATGCAGGTCTTTAGTGGGACAGTGTGGGGGGGCAGTGTGGAATAATTGTAAAGCCTTGTAGATGAGACCTTATTACTGAGTGTAGAGTGGAACTGTGCAGGCTGGCTTAGGCTGTTTTCTCTGGATAAAGAGTAACACTTCCTGCTTATCTTTCTTAGCCTGCAGCTTTACTATCTTGAATTGTCCATATGTAATTTTCATTATTTTTCTCTAAAAGGTTGGCAGTGAAGTAGAAACCCTGAACCTGCAAGTTTGTGCTCTGTTTAAAGAGCTCCAGGAAGCCCATGAGAAGTTAACAGAAGCAGAATTGATTCAGAAGAAACTTCAAGAAAAGTAAGGCTCCGAAGAGCAAAAGTTCTGTCATGACACCCAGTACATCCTTGCATGGCAACTCCCACCTGGGGAAACTTACCAGCTCTACAAGTATCAACTTAAATAACTGTTTCGTAGAAGTGCTGTAAAAGAATGCTCCTTCTTTGGAGAGATGCTGAAATACAGCAATTGTCAGAAAATCTGAGCTGCCAACCTAGTTCTACAAATAGAACCTCAGTGCCTTGAATTACAAGATTCGGGTTTTAACCTTTCATGATGTAAAGGCAAATCTTTTCTGTTTTCTCCTTCCTAGAATCAATCCTTATTCTGGCTTTAGGGAAAAAAGCCAAGGGAACTGGTTATGACCTTTTCACTTGAGCTGTCTGGGGTTTTGAAGGAAGTTATGTAGGTTATAAAAGACCCTCACTTTTTTTGCTTAGTCTCCTGTCGAATTCCAGTTCTTTGAGATTCATAATAGTAAGAAAGTAAGTGTTGGTTTTGGTAGCTGTGCTTTCTGATGGTTGTGTATAAACTGATTTTTGTCTTTCTGTGTTCTTCATCAAAATAAGCCTTTAAAGTGGACCACACAAATATTCTTTTTACTATATGCCTAGTGGGAAGAATCCATCAGGAGAGGGTGAACAGGAGAGATCAACCCTTTTTTCCTGTTCTGTCAGGTGCCAGGTACTGGAAAGGAAAAGCTTGGCTGCTGCATCAGAATTGGAGGAGAAGCAGCAGCTAATATATACCATCAAGAAGCTGGAACTTCAGGTGGAGAGTATGCAGGCAGAGGTCAAGCTGGAACAAGCCAAGACACATGAAGAAAAGTGAGTGTGACTTGGTTTTGTATTCCAGGGAGGTATTGTCAGTGAGGACGTGAAATCCAAGGGAATCTGGTCAAAAGGGGAATTGAATCTGAAGTACTACTTTTGTGTCCTGCACCCTTTGAAACTATGTTATGTTTGTAGATTATGAAGTAGAAGTCTGTATTATTTCATCTACTGAACCTCTCACTTAGGAATACTTGAGCTGTCAACTCTGACTTGTATCTTCCTTTAATCATAAAGTCAAAGGTGGAATAGAGCTGGGTGTAACATACAAGTGGAGGAAGCAGAGAAGTGACAACAGCTGTGCCACGGACTAGCAGGGGTAAATGCGGACACATCCTGGAGGGCAGGGACAAGTCAGGTGGTGACAGTGCTGGGAAAGTGACATTAATGAAGAGGTCTGCAATCCCTACAATATGTTTGCACTAGGAGAGTCAAGTGTGTGGTGAAGCTGAGGTAAAGAGAGGCTGTTTGCTTTGGCTCCCTGCTCCCTTTCATGTGTAGTCCATGTAAGGAGTGAAAATGTTGGTCCAAGCTGTTCAGAGAAGTTGAACTTCCTGAAGGACACATCTTCTAGCTGCTGCAGAAGCTGCTTGTTATCTTTGGAGTCTGTGTCTTGTTTTTCTGATGAATTCTCCTTTACCTGAAGTCTGAGTCAAGACTTGGATGTCTTCCTTAGAGGGGTGTTACATTTTTAACAGAATTTGTGAGCTTCAAATAAAAATACTGAGTAATGGATTCTTCAATATGAAATGCAGATGATCACTAAGGACATTCATTGTCACTCAATCCATGGATAGAGCAGCACACAACTCATTGGAAGAGAGATGTTGAGAAATGGAGCATAACTTTTTCTCACCAGAAATGCAAATTGATTTGCAAGAAGCCACTAGTGGCTTTTTTTAAAGTTCTAACATTATTTAGATTTCAAAGAATTGTTTCAAACCTTCATCTCTTTTCTTGTCATAAACAGGGCAAGATACAATAACCTCCAGGATTCATATAGCAAACTCCTTCCAGAACTCACTGAGGCAATGAAAAAAATTGATGAAATGAAACTCAAAGAGGTAAATTCATCACAAGAAGAAATCATAATTAATTAGGGGTGAGCGGGAAGGGATGGGACAACATCTCTAGGATCAAATTTGGGCAGGAAACCATTGTCATCCCTTCTACATAATAACATGCAACACAGCAGCACTGCTCTGATAAACATAGATCCTGTGCTGTCAGTTACAGAGAACTTTATTCACACATTAGTCCTTCCATGGTGTAAGGTCTAATCTGCAGTTCAGCATAGAGTCCAGTCCTTAGACAGAAGTGATAGACACATCAGTGTTCCTGCAGCATCATTTAAAAAATTGTGGTAAATATATAAACATTTTTGTATTCTTAAATAGAATGCCTGCCACAATGAAGTCTTGTTAATAACTGAGCCACCATGGAAGTGCCAGATTGTTCTGTGTAATTTCAGAAACTAGGAAAACATCTTTTACAATGTCCACTAGGGAGTTGTCTTTTAACTTGATACAATGTAGTTTGAAAGCTCAAAACTAATCTTTAAGGTAAAAATATCAGTCACCACTGCTGTCTTAGTCCAAGCTCCTTTGGTGACCAAAACTGGAACCTTTTCGAAGGACAGGAGGCGTAAGAAGCAAACATTCACTTTGAGGAGGGTCGTATTTGGAGTTCGTCTCATAATCACAGTTGTTCTTTGCAGCTGAACAAAGTGGATAAAGATGTGGTGGAACAACTGACAGCAAAGGTGGAGTTGGCAGAACAAGCCCTTGCTGCAAAGCAGCTCCAGATAGATGAAATGAAGCAGCTAATTGCTAAGCAAGAGGAGGACCTTGAAACTATGTCTGTGCTCCGTGCTCAGGTATCAGCTCTTCTTCACAAACTGGCTACTTCCCCGATCCAATATTCAGAAACCAGGAAGTATTTAATGGCTCACTCTGGAATACTGAATACGTTTTCTCAACTTCAAAGCATGATTCCCCTTACTTGGCTTGCCTTGCAGATCCCTGCAGAGCCTTTACCCACTATATTCTTGGGCTCTGTAGGAGGAGCTGTGTATGCTGGAGTCTGGCACAACAAACAGAAGTTGGGAGTAGATGTGTATTTAGAACCACTGGCTTAAGAATCACTGCATATGTTTTAGGGATGATTTTACTCAAACCAGCATGTGTTAAGTGACTAAAAAGGGTTTGCCTCACATTTAAGGCACAGAACTGGCATCTTGGCCTGCTTCCACTATCTGAGCCACAGATTTGTCAGTGTAATAAGTCAAGTCACCTCCTCACTGCTTGTCTGTGCCTTGTTTCTGTTTCTGTACAGCAGGGGCAATAGCTGTGTCCCAGGTAAGACACTCGGAGTACCTTTTACAGAGTCCAGAAACAATTACGTCTCCTTCACCTTGTGAGAAGTGCAGGTCTTGGCTTTGCAGTGTGTGGGTGTTTTGAGTAGATGCAGGTTATGATACAGATTTGTAATTTTGACATGTAATATACGAATATACTTTAGTCAAAGTTACACATTTTCAGCCTGATTTCATTTCTCTGATCAGATGGAGGTTTATTGTTCTGATTTCCATGCTGAGAGGGCAGCGAGAGAGAAGATCCATGAGGAGAAGGAGCAGTTGGCTGTCCAGCTGGCATACCTGCTAAAAGAACAGCAAAACCTTGAGGATCTTAGCCGGTGAGAACAGACTTTGGCTGAACTGCCTTTGCACTGTCCTGTTACTCTCTCTATTGGAGTTGACCAACACTGTCTTGCGAGCATCTCAGTAGAAAGGCAAATAACTTTTCATACATTTCTTGCATAATTTGAATTTAAAAGGAGGAAAAAAGTGAATTGGCTGACTTCTCATTTTAATTTTCTGGTAGAATCTCTGTAAAGTGTGTTAGTTCTTAGTTGGGCGCCTTAGTAAGTTTTCATTTGGGATGATTCATGCTTGGTAAATTCTCCCTGTTGATCCATGTGAGTTTCTTTGGGTTCTGGGCATCAATTTTAGCAGTGAATCTGCAGCTAATCTTGCTGCTTGTGTGCCAGGGATATCTGCTGCTTCTACAGGAGGCAGTGGTGAGTACACAGTTCTGAGTACTGTGGTAGTTGAATCAAGCTACATTTCACATTAACTGTACACTAAGCCCTTTTTCTGGTATAACTTGTTATATAGCTTTAAGCAAATTTGCAGTTTTCCCTGAACAGCTGAGAGTCCTTGGAGCTTTCCAGAGAAGTGTGCCCTAGGTCCCTAGGTGTGTGGCTGCCCAAATCCCGCTGCTGCTGTCAGTTGCATGACCCTGATTTCAGCAGGCCTCTGATCTCACAAAGCAGTGGCATTTCTAGGTCCTCTTTCTGAGCATCAGTTGTGAACTAAATGCATGACCAGCTGACAGGAGTCTGTTTTCAGAGCCCTTGACTTGTTTATTCTCCACAGAACCTCTCTGGCAGAGATGCAGAGTCGCCACGGAGCCAGGATGCCGGATCGGGAGCACTCGCCTCACCTTGTCCAAAGAGGTACTGCAAGCACCTTCTCCAGCTCTCGGGGTCAGGTTCAGGTTAAACCAGCTTTGCTTGGCTGCAGGCAGCTTCCCTCTGGCTGTTCTGGCAGCTGGGTGGCTGCAGAGAGCAAAATCAGGTAATACAACAGGTAATCATTCATCTTGTCTGCTTGCAGGAACCAATAGTCAAGACTGGCAAGAGCAGCAGAATATTTCAGTTTATTCATGTCCTAAATGTGAAGAAATTCTACCTGATTTGGACACTCTGCAGATTCACGTTATGGACTGCATTAACTGAGTGATGCCCTCCAATTCTTCATTTTCTGGAATTTCACCTGCCAAACACTTTGGGTTTCTTTCTTTCTTACTCAAACAATGCTCAGCTCTTATGTCCTGTGAAGGAGTTTTTCAGGGGTTTTCTCATTAATCCAGTGGGAAAAGGGTTATTCTTCCCCTGCCCTGTAGTCACTAATCTTGTTGTAATCTGCTTTAGGGAAGGTGTTTTCATAGATTAACAACATGGATATGCTACAGAACTCGCAGTGTGTCTGCTGCTACGAAATCTTTCAGGAACATTCCCCTGAAGTGCTCTGCTCTATGGCTGCCCTGCAGAACGGGGCTCAATCACTGAAGTTGGAGGAGAGATGAGATATTTGCTGATCAACTCAAAGTACTGTGAGACTGTAAATACTTCATCTCTCATACACTATATACCAGGAAATTAATACATGAAAAAAGCTGTTCGAGAAGCTTTCAGCAAAATGGAATAGTGCTGTATTCATCGAACATTTGAAGTGAGCCCTGCTCTTCCTCCAGATGGCCATTTTATTGCTGCCCTTGTGACCATACTAATCTGATGTTAAATTTTCGATGGCTTATGTAACTTCTTGCTTTAGCCAGATGTGGGTAAGGTTTAAAATGGATCAGCTAGGTCTGATATATGTAGCTCCTGGTATTCTCAAGTCACTTGGTTTTATAGAACTGTTAATTTTTATGATGTTGTCTTAATTTTTCTTTATTATAATAAAAGCATTTGAACTTGTACAGTATTGTGGTAGAAAGATGGATGTAACTGAGATGGATGTAACCTAATTTAAAAAGAGTATAGTGGATTTTCACATATCAAAATAAATCTATTACAATTATAAATTTATCTATGCCTGTGAATACTTGGGAGACTGAAACAGGATTGCAAATTCCTATGTCTGAAAAACTTGTGTATAAAGAACTGTTGCGGATTAGTTCTGTTCTGGCCCTCCCAGGTGCTTTTATCTCGACAAAAGGGAGACAATCTGGTTTTTGCCCTTGTAATTTGTGTAAGTTTTTTACTTTGTCACTGTTCTAATTATCACTTGTAGATTCTGGATTCTTATTTTCAATTACAGCTCGTATATAGCTTCATCCATAATTTCAGGTAACACAAGAGCTGACTATTGTGAAGAGGTATTCATCAGCCTGGTTGCAACCTTCTTCATCAATTACAGGTAGTCCCAGCAGATGCAATCTCTTACTGGCTTTTAATTGTTTCCTTGTGACACTAGGATTTATGGGCTTTTTTTACCCTGAATCCAATTTTATTATGGGAGCTTTGTGACAGTTATGGATTCTGCAATGGTCAAAATCTGATGGAAATTCTACTAGGCCAGAAGCAAACTAACAGAATGATAATAGAGCTGATTTCATCTGAGAAGTATTAACCTTAATGAAAACCCAGAAAATCAGTGTGAAAGGCCGAAGAAGGAATAACTTACACATTCATCAAGTCGAAATAAATAATTTGAGGAGGTTTCAGAGAGAAGAGATCTTAGCACAGGAATACTGAGAGGAAAACATGGGCTTTAGGTGAAGTAGGTCTTGTTAGAAAGATAAGAGTAGGTCTAATAGTACAAATCAGGAGGGGCAAGGAACTCCAAAGAGTAAAGTCACAATACACTGAAACCTGTTCATGCTACAGGGACGATTATTTTTCTGTTGTCATTAGTAACTGCAGTGCAGCAATGAGCTTGAACATCCTCAGAAATATTTTTCACAGAAGTATTTATAGTTGTACCAAAGAAATACTGAACCAAACTACAAAATTCTGTCCACTGCCTGTGACAATAACTGGGATTGAATTTGCTGGTGTAACACAAGCGTTGACATTATTTAGGTTATCCAGATGGGGACAGCACCTACTGTGACCCCTCCCTGAGACCACTACGCCCAGACACGGGCAACTCTGAAGCTAAATGAGCTTACCCAGAGCCTGTATCAGGAATAATGTGTCCAGCAGGACCAGGGATGTGATTCTTCCCACTGTGCTGGGCACTGGTGTGGCCACATCTTGAATCCTGTGTCCAGTTCTGGCCCCTCAGTTCAAGAAGGACATTGAGGTGCTGGAGCATGTTCAGAGACAGGCAACAGAGCTGGTGAAGGGGCTGGAGCACAAGTCTGATGAGGAACAGCTGGGGGGGGCTCAGCCTGGAGAAAAGGAAGCTACGGGGAGACCTTTTCACTCTCTACAACTCCCTGACAGGAGGGTGCAGCCAGGTGGGGGTCGGGCTCTGCTCCCAGACAACCAGCGACAGGACGAAAGGATACGGGCTCCAGCTGCACCAGAGAAGGTTTAGGTTGGACATTGGGAGGAATTTCTTCACAGAAAGGGTGATCCCAACCTCATCAATCAACACCCCGCCATCGCCCCCCCGCCTCAGCGGATACCCGCACCCTCCCCTCCGCCCGCCCACAGCCAAGATGGCGCCGGGCAGCGCCACTGCCGCCAGCACGAAAGATGGCGCGTGCGCGCATGCGCGGAGGGGGCGGGGCCGGCCCGAATTCTGGCGGGCAGCTGGAAGCGCGCGCGGCGGTGAGCGGGGTGCGTGAGGGGACCGGGACACACGGAGCGGGCTTGGGGGATGGAGCCGGGGCCGAGGGGTCGGGGAGCCGCGGGGGAGGGAGCCCCGGGGGTGGTCAGGGTTCCACTGGGTGGCGGAGGCGGCGAACGGAGAGAGGAACCTTGAGGGGAAAAAGCGCGGGGTCCGCGGTGGTCACTGGCCTTGCCTGCTCGTGCGAATTCTGCAGTTTTGCTGAGAATGAATGTTCTGGAGAAAGAGAGAACTACCAAAAGTGGAGTTTATGGGCGAAACAAAAGTCTCTGCAGCAGGGAGACGTGTAAGCACAGTTAGAGTTTGTGACTCATTTGGCCTCAGTGGATATCCCATCTTTCTTATCCAAGTTTCCCTGGGCCATTCATATCCGCCCGTGCGGATTGTTTTTCACAGGGCCATCTCCATGAAATGGAGAAGCTGTGAGAAACGCAGAATGTACACTTTTGAGAGTAACAACTGTTAGACTTTAGTAACTAGTTAAATTGTAATTATGGGGCAGGATGGTGAGGTGGAAATGGTTATTTCCATGAGAACATGGTAGGCATTTCTTAAATTCTGTGTCTGTAATGGGCTTTTTTCTAAAAGTAGTGTCCTTATGCTGCAGCGAGTTTAGCATGGGTCAGACTTTTGATGTAGAAAACATATGCGAAGGTTTTAAATTTAGTGGAGTCCTCATCTGCAGCTGTAAGCAAAACCAAGCTGGTGGACTGCAAGTTGTCAAATAAGGAGCCTGAACACAATTTATATTTCTAGACGACTTATATGTACTTTAACAGTATCACTTTTGTTCTCCCCACAGCAGAGGATATTTTGCCTTGAGGGGCTCTTGCAGGAGCCATTCTGGTGAAACCATGGACGGTAAGGGAGAAAATTCTCTTACTTTCAGTAGGAAGCTTGTCTTCTTGTCAGCATGTTAGTTAATAAGCTCAAGTGTTCAGAAAACCTGGTAAGGCTTTTAGCAAAAGAATTTACATTCCACTGAGTTTATTTGCACAGTCCTTTGAGATTGCCTTTTGTCTTCCTTCTCGTCACTTTCCTGTGAAGCTGCTCTGTGCCTTCCCTGGTTTGGTGTTTTCCTCAGTAGAAAGGGCTAAATCACTTTCTTGGTTTGTTCAGAATTTCAGTTTTGTTATGTCTGCCCCATTCCTCTCTCTGTACTTGTTTTTCTCTATTATTTGTCCCTTTGTCCCTATTTCTTTGTTCTCCGTGTTTTTCCATGAGCAAACCATATCTGAGAATATACTTTGTTACCTGCCTTGCATCTCCCTCTTCTCTTTCCATTGGCAAAAGCCACATGGGTGTCTCTGTTGGCTACATCTTTAACAGGCTCCAGGCTTTTCTGTGTAACACCAACTGCTGTTCAAGGAGCTGCCAGGAGGAAAAAGGAGGGAAAGCCAGTGCTGAGTAGCTGGCAAGTTTTCTGCTGACTTGCCAGCTTGTGTCACAACCTGAGAGCAACCACATTTCCATCTGACCTCACATCAGAATCTGCTCTAGCTGCCTTTAGCTAAAGCTGAAGTGGTTTTTTTAAATGCCACTTGCTGCTCTGATTTCAGTTGTCATTAGCTTGGAATCAGGGTGTCTTGGATGTTTTATTCCTTGGGAGCTTTCCTCTAACTGGACAGAAATAACTCTGAGTTTAATTTTTGCTTTAGCTGATGATGACTTGGATTTGTTGGCTTCCCTCCTGGAAGAAAATGAAGCAACTGAGGAGAGGAATTCCCCTGAGGAGGAAGATGCTCCAAAGGATGAGGGGGGAGAACCAGATGAATATGATGAGCTCTTTGATGCAGAAGATGATGCGTCGTACACTGAGGAGGTTGATGCTGAGGACAGCATGATTGATGAGCAGAAGGAGAACCTGGCTACGCTGTTTGGAGATGTAGATGACCTGCTGGAAGAGGAGGAGGCAGAGAAAACTGTCCCCACTTCAGCTCCCAGTCAGGCGAAGGAAAAAACCAATGAAGAATTGCAAGGTTTCTGTAACAGCATGTTTGATCTGTTTTATTGGATATAATCTGTCTCTAGAGAGCTAACAGGCAGGAGGTAGGGCCTGCTGCTTCTTGATGATGTCTGGAGAGGAAATACTAAAGGCATTGTGAAAGTTTCTAAGTTCAGTTTTCAATGCTCAGTGGCCAAACTCACCAAACTTGTTTTACCAAAAGAAAGAGAGAACTTTAGTAAGCCAGGGAGACTAACATAGCTGTGCTGAGCAGGATGGGGAAGGTTGCCTGTGTACCTGTACATTGTCTGATGAAGAGTGATGTTGGCTCAGTGTTTAGGGCATCAGATATCATCCTGGCATCTTTCACCAGCACACCAGTCCCTTCCCCCTCAGGGCTTATTGACAGGAGGTTCTGCCATACCATTCAGTGTGGAAGCAGAGCTGGCCACAGCGTTCCTGTGTCCAGGCCGTGTATTTGATTATATCAGAAGCACTTACTTATTCTAAGGAGTGCAATCAACAGCCATTTAAATTGTCTTATGGTGAGTAGAAAAGTTCTATTCAACATGGGAAGGAACATACCACAATTAAGTAAAATATTTTTATGAGAGGAGCCAGCTCCAGGCTGTATGGAAAACTTTGCCTTCACTGTGTAGAATCAAGTAAATCTGCATTGCGACTCAAGTCTTCATTTTCTAAGTTTCCATGATGCAGTAAAACTGCCAGACTTCCAGGGATCTCATAAATCCCTATTTGCAATGGCTTCCTGCTGTCTTCATTATTATCCTTTTTCTTCTCCTTTCATTCCTAGCTGAGCTGAGAAAATTGCAAGAACAGATGAAGACATTACAGGAGCAGTTGCAGAAGACTGCTCTTGGGCAGCAATCCAGTTCAGGCCCTGAGAAGAAAACCCCTGGTAATGAGACTAATTAAATGGATTTATGATTTATTGGCTTACCAACATGAATTTATAGGCAGGACAAAATAATCCTGAAGTGGGCACTAAGTAGCAAGGAGGACTGGTGATCTGTGCATTCCCACGCAGGTTGTTTCTTACAGCTACAGATTAAATCAGTTTGGGTCTCTGTATCATGGATTAATTTTACACTGGACAGCTTTCATGACTAAGTGCTCCAGACTCTTCTGGAGTGTCCCTTCTTACTGGCAGATGTTGGTACACCCAGTATATGCAGCTGTGTTTGTTGCTCTAGCATGTTGGATGTAGTAATGAAACTTTATGGAAAAATTGCAAAGCAGAGGGATGTTTCTACTTTCCACAGCTGTGATGTTGCAGTGACATCTGAAGTTTTAAATTGTCATGGGGAAGAGTCTTTGGGGCGTTTTCAGCTGTTGCATTCCAGCTGACAACTTGGCTGAAGGGTTTCCATGTGGGGCACTGACTTAGACTTGTTATTGAGGAATTACATAGTTTGGAGCAGTACTTAGTCTGAGTCCGGATCCCGAGGTCTCACAGTTTTTTGTTTCCTTGGCCAGGTAAATCTCTCTGTCCACTCTTAAAGGAAAGGAAAGTTCAGAAGCTGCAAGAGTCACCAAGCTTCTCAGCCCAGCTGGGCAATCCTTTACTGCCAGCCAAGCAAGGAATGCAGAAATCAAAAGCATCCTCAGCAGGTACCATTTTCAGTCTGCCTTTCACTGAAACACACCAAGCTTCTGTCAAAAGCTTATAGTTCCCAGCAGTGGTGTGGACACATCCAGGACAGTGTTATACTACTCAGTACACCAGGAGTGGTCTGATCACAGTGGCAGAGATCTTATTAATTATTGTATTCTTTGTAATGGGAACTATACCCTTTTCTTTTTCTGCTAAAGAGAACAAGATTCCTCCTCCACGGCAAATCCTCAGTCTGGCGTTCCAGCCTCTCCAGTCTGCTGTAGGGAATACACCCAGTAAGGTGACCAGAGAGAAGATTTCTCTTGTGCCTGCATGCTCCAGTGTAACCACTCAGCCAGTGTCTGTGGAAGCCTTCTCAGGACTGAGATTAAGGTCAGCAGCCCACTCTGAACTCTGTCTGGGGACAACCCCTCCAGTAATGGCAGAGAAAACACAATGTATATGTGTGGTTTGACCATGTCAGATTAGTCACTTGTCATCAGGGGATGTAACACAAAGCCACAGCAATGGCTGGTTGATCAGTAATTAGGTAACACTGACTTTTGGCTTTTCACCTCTGCTCTTTTCTAACAAAAGCTCTAATTTTATTAGCGCTGCCTTCTCTGGGATATCCTCAGTGGTGGAGCAGGGAAGCAGTAGCTATGTGCAAAGCCCAGCTGAGCTCCAGTTGAGACAGTTTTTGCTCCACACAGAAGCCTCAGGAGCCACTCACCATCCCTATACTCAGTGTGGCCACAAGAGGACTCTGAATCCTCACAGTGTCCTCACCAGAACCTGTACTGTATTCCCAGCTCAGTCAGCCATTCTTGGTTAGTCTGAAATGAGCAGAGTTAATGCAGGCTTGGAGCTGAGTTGCAGTGCAGCTCTTTGGACAAAAACCAGTGTCATCAGTAGCTTTCTCATATGGGGGGTTTTGTTTCAAGTGACCTCAGGGTGAAGTAAGGCACAGAGGTGTTTTGCAGCAAGATGCAGTGTCCCCACGAAAGTGCTGGTTGGTTTTGATTGTCCATTTGTGTCTATGGATGTGTTCTCTTTTACCTGCTTTCACTGGATCTAGAAAACCCCGGGTGTCTTCAGCCGAAATGGACAGGAAAATGGCTAACAGGAAGCTCATCCGACTGTCTCAGCTGAAGAACAAACTTGCTACTGAAAATCTGGAGGAAATAGACTGGGTAACATTTGGAGTCATAGTGAAGAAGGTCACTCCTCAGAGCGCAAATAATGTAAGTAACTTCGTTGTATCCCTTGCTCAGTTCGAGTGAATTGCTAGTGGTCTTGCCTGAGAAACTTTCCTAGGTCTTCAACTTAATCAGCCAGCTCCATGTAGTTAATGAAAAACTTCTTTATTAAAGATCTTGGCTTGTCTGGTTTCATCTAGTATTGTACGTGTCCTATAGAAAGTCATTGATGAAACAGATCTGGATGTGCTGTGGTTTTGTGCGTTCAGTGGGGTGAAAACTTCTATTCAACAAGCAAGTGTGCTGCCCAGCTTTAATGCCAGAAAATTTGGTGGTAGCAGTACTGTTGTGCTGTTTTGGCCTTTAAGAACCCCAGGACCGGCAGCATGGGGTGGAGATACTGTATCTAACCTCTACTGAGGTTACAAAGTGTGTTTTTCTAAATCAATATGCCTTGAAGGGGGTGAAATCAGAATAGTTCCTCGAAAGAAACAACCAGAGAGGATGCGGTCAGTGTCACTGCAGCAAAGCTGAAAGGAAAGGGAATGTCTGTTCCAGGGCAGGACCTTCAGCATCTGGCGGCTGAACGACCTGCGGGACCTCAATGAGTGCGTCTCTCTTTTCCTGTTTGGTGAAGTCCACAAGGAGCACTGGAAGACCGACCAAGGCACAGTCATTGGCCTGCTCAATGCCAACCCTATGAAACCTAAAGAAGGCTCAGACGAGGTGAGAGGATTTTTCATTCAGCTGTAGATAAAAACCTATAGCTGAACCTTTCCTTGTTTAGCTGAGATTTAGCTTTATAACACATCTTAAGGTTGAAATTGCAGCAGTCTGCCCAACAGTTTGAATTGCATTCAGGTAGTTGCATGGTGTGTATTTGCTCCTGGCCTCCTGGAAAACTGAACTTCAAGAAGTCCTATTAAGCATTTGAACACAGAGTTTATTCCAGTGTTTAACCTGCTCCAGGTAGCACTTGGCTCCTCCACAAATACAGGGAGTGTATTTTCATTTCAGTTTATTCAGCTACTTCAGTGCAACCCCTATTTCAGGCTAGAGGTCTTTCAAAGCTGAAAAATGTGGAGAAGCTCATTTCTCCCTTCTAATTCAAGCATGAGATACAATTGCAAAATGCTTCTGCTTCAAAAATCACAACTGAGAAGCAGCAATATTTGATTTATTAAACAAATAATGTATTATGTAAATATATGTTGGTTGATACATAGTAGTTCACTTGTTTAATTATTTATAAATGCAGAACATGATGAATTACTTCTCTGCATCAAAACATTTAAGACACCTTCATTTTGCTAATAAATTAATATATTTTTAATTGCACTGGAATGGAACCTGTTTCCAGTTACTTCTTTCAAGGGGAGTTTCAGGCTAGTAGCTGATCGTGTAGTGTTCTGCATTTTAAATTCTCCAAATAGAAAAATTAAGGATCTCATTAATTGTCTTTTAAGCTATGTAATTGCTTAAATTAGCATGAATAAGCAGTGGATAGTCCCGTTGGTGAGCAGAAAGGCAAACCACATTTAATAGGAGGGCTGAATTTAACTGTCAAGAATGGCTCTTCTTAGCTAAAATGTTCACATTTATTACTACATTAAAACTGACTTCTGAAATTGTCCCTTGGCTATAGACATGGTTCCTGGTGTATTTGGTTGTGTGAAGCAGATGCTCTTCTTGCACAGGACTCAGTTTTGACTGCACCAAGACATTTGGAGAGGGACAGAGTCCTGTTACAGCTCTTCCTCCCATCCCCTGCTGGATGTGGAGGTCATGATGGCATCAGAGCCAAGCAGCTGTACAGGACCATTTACAGCAGAATTAGATCTGCCTTAGGTGTTTTTTGGTTTCCTGAGGCTCTGAGCATAGAACTCAAATGTCTTTCATCTCTTTGTGAGAAATAAATTCACTTTTTTCTTTTTAACTGAGCCATTTCTCAATCTGAATAGGACATGTGGCTTTCTTAAGCTAGGCCTGCATTTTAAGACTATGCTGTTAGTACCAGAGGTACTGAATCAGATCAGACATACCAGTGACATCTAGAAAGAGGCCCATCCAGGCCTTAAGGTGTGTTCTGATTTCTGTCTAGGTGTGTTTGTCTGTTGACCATCCCCAGAAGATCCTCCTCATGGGAGAAGCTCTGGATATGGGTACCTGCAAAGCCAGGAAGAAGAATGGTGATCCTTGTGCACAGATTGTGAATCTGGTTTGTATCTCAGTAGTCAGGGCATTCCTAAACCGTTGGTGAAAATCTGGCTGCTGATTTTGTACTGATACTCTGACTTTTGTTTCTGGGTCTTGACTTGCCACTAAACTAAAGTGGGTGGAGAAAGTGAGAAATGAAACCCAGAGGAGCTGTTTCTGTGCTGTCACTGTGCAGCAACAGGGGATTTCCCTAAATCCAAGGCTGGTGCTGCAGTGAAAGGAGATGGCCTTGACCCATGATTGCCACACCCTTTCGCTCTCCTTTGCTCCAGTGCAAGCTTCCATGCACTGCACTAGAGAACTCATCCAGAGAAAAAAACCAGGAGATTTTTTGGGGGGGAATGGCTGTTTTTTGGAATGGTTTTAACCCAATGAGCTCCCTGGTCTAGTGTGCCTGCAAGCTGTTTAGAATACTTGTTCCTGAATGTGGGGCACTGGAGATGAGGGAAAAAGGTGTCGGGATCCTTCTTTTAGGACATTACTAACTTGTACTAGTTTAAAGGACTTGTGGATTACGTTACTTCATGGCTATGGTGATGCTGTCATACCTGAAAGGAACCCTGTCTCAGTCAGAAGGGTTGTAGTTAGTAGGGTATCACTTAGAAGGAGGAGAAAAAATGAAGGAATGAAGAACTGACGAGGAGCTGAAAGTGTGTGAAGTGGGAGGAAGACAAATACAGAAGGTACCTGTAGCCAGTCAAGGCTGTGCTTGCAGACCCAGTCCAGGAGGAGGCTCTGCATACAGTACATAAAATTGAGTACAGTCAAGAATACAGAATGTGGGCAAGAGGTCCTGGGTGGGATATGAGATGACTTCAAGGAATAGCCTTAAAATTCTTGGATGCACAAGGTTGTTTCCAGTGATTAGTATAGGCAGTTTTAGCTTTTTTTTTTGATTGCTCAAGTGTGGGCATATTTTTGCTTAGTTGGCCAAATGCTGGAGTACCACAGTAGAGATGTTACTTCAGTTTAGCTGTAGAAGGATGCATGTGGGTGAGAGGAATGAAGTAAATTGTAATTGCTGGTGTTCTGTAACAGGCTTCTCCCATTTCTTTTCAGAATGACTGTGAATATTGTCAGTATCACATACAATCCCAGTACAAGAAGCTCAGCTCGAAGCGGGCAGAGCTGCAGTCCACCTTTTCTGGTGGCCGCATTCCTAAAAAATTCGGTCGGAAAAATCCCACTTTGAAGGAGAGGCTGTGTCAGGACGGGTTTTACTATGGAGGAGTCTCTTCAGCAGCATATGCAGCCTCAGTGTAAGATAAACCATTTATTTCCCTTGCTTTTGAACAGAATTTCCCTTACGTGTGCAAGGGAGCCTGAAGCTGTAGCTAAGGGAGTCTATTCAGTTAGAGAACCCTTTGCCTTGACTACATTCACCAAGTAGAAATAAATGCCCCACCTTTGGCATGATCCTACTGTCCACATGGGGTAACAGAGCTGCTGTTTGATAGGAAAATTTTAAGTTGGTAGTAAGATGTGGTAAGGAGTGTTTTTACCTCTACCATATTACTGTGGTGTGAAGCCAGGGAGCTTTGTGTTTCAGTAGATTAATAAACTTTGAGATCATGAGATCCCAAGCATTCAAGTCTCCAAGACTGTAACTGTATTTTGTTATGGCTCACTGCATTTAATCCCAGAATCAGTGTATTCTGTATTTCCTCATGTCTTCCTTGGCTGAAACAATAGTGTCACTATGGGTTAATGAGGAAACAGGAGTGACCAAGATCAGTATGCATCTCATAGGTCCTTTATCCAAATCCCATGAAGACTGCTGTGCAAAGATGAGTCACAGCTGGATCCAGCTGTGCTTGGACACAGCTTTTATTCCTTTACCAGTGCCCTCTGATTGATACGTGGTGTGACTCCCCAGTAATGAAGCAATTCCAATCCTGGAACTACCTGTGAACAAAGTTGTAATCTATGTTTAGTTTTCCTTTAATGCATAGGAAATACATATCTCAACAAAGCGAGAAATGGGAGATCCTAAACATTATGCTGGAATTTAGGTTTAGATTCTCATCCTTCCCAAAAGCAGACAGATGGCCCTTTGGGGTGGCTGGAGTTTTGTTGTAGCACTGGGCTGGTATAAAGGCTTCCTCTCCTTGCTCCAAGCATGGGAATACTCTGATATTCTGGATTTGTTTCCTCTTTCTAGTGCAGCAGCTGCTGTGCCGAAAAGGAAGATTCAAACCACTCTCTCCAACCTGGTCGTGAGAGGAACTGATGCAATTGTCCAGGAAACCAGGCAGAAAATTGGTACCCAATTACCCAAGTAGTCTCTTCACTCTTTAGATGTTTCCAGCTCGATGTCTAGTGGTGTCCCAGGGCCTTCTACTCACTGAATGAACCTGGCAGTCACTTTGCTGCAGAAGTGGTCATTTGCAGGCAGCTTTCTCAGTTGGTCAAAACTCCTCTTCCCTCTTGAGATCACAGTTTCAAGGCAAATGTAACTAAGCAACTGTGTAGCTCCATGCATCTTTTTTTTCATCAGTGCCCCTAAATTAAGTCTCCTGTTCTGTATTTGGACAGTGACAGAAGATCTTTGCCAGATTAATGGGAATTGGAGGTTTTAAGAACTTGGAACCAGAATACTTATTTTATTTGATTAAAATAAATTAGTTCTGTCAACCTTGAAAGCTGCTAAGGAATACTAAGTATAAATCAGTCAGGTCTGCAATGCAGGGGACCTCCTGACAACCCACCCTGTTTCTAGTGCTTTTCTTTTGTGTCCAAGCATGTTCCTTTTGTAGTCCCTGGGATGTCACTAGTCTTCTTTGCCTCTGTTTTATTTCTGTAAAGCACTTAATATTACACCTTTGTGCTCCTTGGAGAGCAGGTGACAGATTATTCAAACTGTGTTCTAAATGCCACTTAAGTGTCTTACTTACATCTTCCAGTTCCATCAGTTGCCTACATTTCAGACAACATAGTATATGTCCATAGCAGCTTTTAGCTGCTCTTAATTCTCCAGGGATGAAGTGTGGAGGCTTCAGGACTGTAAAGCATCCTAAAAATGGGAATGGTGGGAGTAACACAGACAGCCAAGGCTGATGAGGAACTGAGTGATGAAGTTTCTGAAGGGGTAGAAATGTCTGTGACAAAGGACAAGACCTTGGGCAACCAAATATAATGTAAAGGTTGGTCTTGCTTTGAGAATGCTCAGGTGACCTGCAACCGTTTCTTCCAACTTAGAAAATTCTACATCTCTAAAGCCAGGCCTGCTTCTCTTCCTCACTCCAAACATGTTGTATTTCTTCCTCTTCCACTCAGGTGCAGCAAAGAGACCCATGCAGTGTTCTGAAGAATTCAGGGAACTGCTGGCACAGCCAACTTTTGGAGCACGAAACCTCTACAAACACTGGACCAAAACAGGTATTGTCCTTTTGCCTAAAGGAAGACCCACTCACTCTACCTCCTTCTGAAAAAAGTGGCTTTTTATTTTGGTTTGTTCTTTTTTCCCAGATACTGAAAAGAAGCAAGGGGCCAATTTCCAGTCTATCTCTGCTTCAGCATTGCTCAAGCAACAGAAACAGAAGTTGCTGGAGGCCAGAAAAAAGAGATCTGAAGAGATTCAGAGGCGGTAAGACACACTGGCTTGCACAGGAAGGGTTCTGTTATTGTAGCCCTAAGGATAACTGTGTTTTCACTTCTTACTTCCCAGCTTTGTGTGATGCCTCTCTGATTTTAGCTTTGACAACAATTGGTCAAAGTCACTCCTTCTGGTGACTTCTTCAAGTCACTCTTGATTTCAGCAACCCAGTGACTTCTTACCAGTCTTGTTTTCCTTTCCTGAATGCCCAAATTGCTGTATGTTTCTTGTAGTAATTAAAGGCCAAATAGTGAAAAATCATAGCCTGCATCCCCTCATATTTGTTTCTTAAACCTTTCTTTCTCTGACTTGTGTCCCTAATTGAATGAATTATTCTTGTCTTACAAGGTTTCTCCAGAGCACAGGTACAGCCAGCACTCCTGCTCTCCCATCCTCCTCCAGACAGACTTCCCTCCATTCCCCAGTGCCTGGGGCGGAGTTTCCCAAAGCTGCAAAAATGTCAACTCCTCAAAGGCCCAAGCTAGGTACAGGCTTCTCAGAAGGAGAAGATATCCTCTTCTTTGACAAGTCTCCACCTCCAAGGCCAAAGCTAGACAGCTTGGCAGAAGCCAAAAAGGTACCAGCTCTTTGGATCTTTCAAGTATTAAAGAGAGGTTAAGGGAAATTTGGTTTGGTAGAAGAGGAGTATTTGGTCAGATATGGCCCAGCTCAGTTCTGGTGTTAGTGAAGTTTGTGATTTGTGGGATCACACTGGCCTATATTCCAGCATACAGGAAACCTGTGTTAGTGCCAAAGTCCATGCCTTTAGTCAATCCCTTGAGGTAAGGGATTTGTGCTGAAAACCCCTAGAATGCTAAATTCTGCTGTTCTTTGGCATTGCTAGTGCAGTGTATTGCAGGTGTTTTCTGTTTGATGGATAGGTAAGTAACTGGTTTAACTGTGTTGTGTCATGAGTCTGGATAATTTTGTTTTCTAGGCAAAACAGAATGCATCTTTTTTTGGCAAAAATATGTTCATTTGTTTGTCAAAGAAACTTTTCTCTTCCAGCTAGAATGAGGAAGCGTAAGCATTCTGGGAGTATAAGAAGGAATAGTTGTAAGCAATTTTCTATTCATTGCAAATTATTAGCAATTTATGTGGAAATCTCAAGTGATTTGATTTCTCTGAAAAACAGATAAAGCACAGCTGCAGAGATACCAGGCCTGGTAACACCCATGGAGGAATGATTTTATGATTTGGGAAGTCACAAGAGGTTGGGTGATGTGGTGAATTAGATGTATGGCAGAGCTGGGAATTTAGCTGGGCTTCTCTCCATGCTCAGGCCAGTGGATGTTCTCTCTTCCAGTTGACAGCCTTCCTCTGCTACTTCTGGAAGTAGGAGCATGGGAGCCAGACAGGTCACCAACATTTCCCCTGCTCTTTCCTGTTTTCTAGCTGGCTGCAATACAGCGACTACGAGCAAAAGGCCAGATTCTTCCTAAAACAGACCCGAACAGTGTCAAGAGGAAACGGACTGATGTCGAGGATGTCCTAGAAATAGTTGAAAGAGTTGAGAAAAATGTTGCTCAGCCACAAGGTGCAGAAGCAGACAATGGTATGTACTGTTAGCTTCTAGAATAGAAAAAATGTGCTTCTGTCCTACTGAACAGAGCAGTAGTTGCTGGGTTAAGGACTTAATTGCTGTGCTAAAGCGAGGCCAAATTAGGTCTGTTTGGGACTTCAAGGGTTTGCTGGAAAGACTAAAAAAATCTCTAACCCTGTGGAGAAAGTGTGAGATGTAATCTCTGATAGCTCCCTGTGCTCATCTCTGTTCCCTTTCTTCTGGAACTTGAGCATCTGCAGTGCATGGCTGACTTCACCAAGGGAAACCAAGAACTAATCCCACCAGGGAAGGTATCTGAATTTTTTGTGGGAACTTGAGTTTGCCTGCTGGTGATTTACTGTGTGATCTTGGATGAATTGTTTAATTCCCTTTAAAGTTTCTTCATCAGCCAGTGACGGAACACTGCTTGCACTCCTGGGAGTAATGTGAAAATTCGTAGTACAGTGCTTTGAGAAAAGATGCAATGTTATTTTAAAAAAACACTTTTTCTGAAGCCATATTTGAGCTTGTTTTCATGTTCCCTAACTATGAAAGGCTGCTGTTTGACCTGAACATCTGCCTGAGAGACCTGAGACTTCCAAAATCTCCTGCAGTGATTAAGTTTAGGCATCACAGCCTTGTTTTGTAGGACTGAGCCTTTTTGTCTCCCTAGAAATGGATGAACTGGAACCTGCCCAAAAGAAGCAGCGCCAGCAGCTGGCCTATCTGGAGTCAGAAGAGTTCCAGAAAATTCTGAAGGCCAAGTCCAAGCACACAGATGTCCTGAAAGAGGTATGGCCTCCATCCAGCTGTGACTGAGGGCTTAGAACTAGGGAGCTGACTGGACTCCTCATTATTTCAGCAAGAAGCAGGCACCCAAACATGTCATGGGCTCCAGATTGCCCCAAGGAGTAGGGCTGGGTGTCTCTGGGCACACAGGGCACAATGCCTGCAAGTCAGCACTGTTGCCATAGCCATGATAAGGTCAAGTTGCCAGCTGCCATCAGATTTTTCTGTTGTGTTTGGAAGAATCAGTGACGTTTCCTCGATTGGTGGATAATCAAAGAAATCCCTCTGCCTTAAAATCAAATGAGATGCGTGCCTATTTTGTCCCTCATTACTTGGCCACATAAAGCCAGCTTCCACCTTCATATGTGACTCATGTCAGCTGTGAAATGCCAGCAGGTGCCCTGAAGAGCTGAGAGGTTGAATTTCTGACACTGAGGTCTCTGCTAAGCACATTCCCAGGGTTACAGCACCCTCCAATGGCATAGGGCTTGTCTTGGACGCTTATTGGCATGAAGTCATAATTGTTTTAAGATCTTCTGGGGAGTAATATTTTGGCTAAGAACCTACTCCATTAATTACTTTAATTACATTACATCTGCCTATCTGACTTCTCTCTGCACTGTCCTTGTGGGTTATGTGCTTATTTCAGTACTTCCTGCTGTTGTTAAACCTTCCCACTCAAACATCTCAAAGGTGGCTCGTTTCAGTGCTGGTGAACTGCAGCACGTGTACAATACGGATTGTTTGAAGCAAGAGAGATGTGGTCTTTCTCTGCTCCCAGACTGGAGTCTGCTTCAAACAGGCCTGGTAATTTACCCTAAGGCCATTTATGGAGTGGCTTCTCCCCTCTTTGTGTCCTCACAACCCCTTTTGTGTGCCCCACAGGCTGAGGCTGAACTGCAGGAGCAATACTTTCAGCCACTGGTGAAAAAGGAAGAACTGGAAGAGAAGATGAGGAACATTAAAGCAGTGAAATGCCGAGTTGTGACATGTAAAACGGTGAGTGAAGGGGAGCCAAGGTAACAGCAGGGGAGTGGAACATGGATTCTACAAAATGGTGCTGGACTATCCTGCAGACTCCCATCTGTCACTCTCTTGGCTGTGGTCCAGTGCAGGGATTGATGGAGACAGTTTTGTCCCTGATGCCTGTTGCTGAGAGCAGCCTGTGCACAGAGTGACTGAGACATGGCAAGGCAGGCTTTAGTGCTGTGCTGTACATCTCAACTCAGTGCTTGTGCCAGTGGTTCCGTGGGTATTGCTGTCCTGAATTTCTCAGTTTTTTCCATGAAGTGCTTTGTACCAGGACTCTTAGTTCGTCATATTTTGTGACAAAATAAGCAAAGTCCTTGAAAACATTAGCCCTGGGTGGGAATCCTCTATCTGCATTTCCAGGGACTTTGCCATCAGGAAGATGGGTGGAGCTTTATGACTGTCCCAAATGTACTGAGAGGAAGGGAAGCATTACCTCCTACTTTCAAAGTTTCAGCCCCTGCTGAACTTTCCCTCTTGCTGCCTTCCCTACCTGTTTTGGGATTGCACAGGGGTACACTTGTGCCTTGTGAAGTGGTGGGAGCAGGACCACAGGGTGGTGGCAAGGGGAGGATGGCACTAGAAGGAGCAGTGGCAAAGTCTAGGGCTGTGATCCAACCACTGGGCTCCTCAGAATGGGAGAGGACAGGGATGCTTTCCTCTGAACATTCAGCTGTTGCCAGCCCTCAGAACAGGTCTTACATGCTCTCTCTCTCCTCCCTGACAGTGTAATTACACCTATTTCAAGCCTCTGGAGACCTGTGTGCAGGATAACCACGACTACCTCTGGCATGATGCCATCAAGAGATTTTTCAAATGTCCTTGTGGAAGTAGAGCTATTTCCCTTGACAGGCTCCCAAAAAAGCCCTGCAGGTAAGAAATGAGCCTCATGAAACAGTAACTGGGACTTTAGTATTGTCCCTTCACAAGTCACTTGTTGTGAGTCACATAACCATGCCCTAGAAGGGGAATGTTAGCCCTTGTGCCAAGGAGCATGGGCTGGGTGTGGGGCTGCTTTAGGATCCCCTCACACTGTGCAGCAAACACACCACAGTGGTCCTTACCTGCCATCTTCATCTTTCAGTAACTGTGGCCTCTTCAAGTGGGAGCGAGATGGGATGCTAAAGGTAAGTGTGAGCCAGCAGTTTCTGAGCACCTCAGCACTCCGGCTGCTTCCCGTGGTGCTTTTGTCCCCCTCTTTGGTTCTGTGCCCTTATGAGCTCCCAGCAAAGCCAAGCAGCTCTGTATTTTGTCAGGTGCCTACAGGCTGTGTTTTAATGGACTTCCACTTTTTTATTTAATCGTGGAGAAATGGCTTTTGAACAAAGCTGTAAAAATTTAGAATGTCAAGATCCTTAGAGGGTCTGTTCGTATTTTATCGGGTAATTTATCCCTACCACAACTTCTGTCAGGTAAGTGTTTGGGAGACACCTACCACACGTTTAACTTCTTTTCTCCATGGTTCATGTTTCCAGGAGAAAAAGGGTCCAAAGATTGGTGGAGAAACACTTTTACCAAGAGGAGAGGAACAACCAAAATTTCTCAATAGTCTTAAGTGACCTGGAGTTGATTTTTTTCACAACGTAAGGATGGATTTCTGTGTCTGAAACACACATTTATATTGGACTGCCAAGAAGATTGAGGTTTTAGGGATGAATCAGTAGGGGAGTCAGTTTTTGATGGAAAGGACATCTGCCAGGTGTCCACCGGGCCACTGCATGGATATTGAACTTTGGGGTTTTTTTTTTTTCAATTTGACTGAAAAAGGCTCCATGTGAAATGCACACTCATGCCTGTTCTTTCCAACTAACAACACAAGAGTGACCTCACCAGACTTTTAAGTGACAAAACATCATGAATGGGAATGACTGTAGATTCCATAAGCACTTACGAAATTTACTGTGATGGGTTCATGCCAACCTGTCAGGTTCTTCAGCTCTTGGACAAAAAGGGGTGTGACAGGGTTGTAGGCAGAGAGCATTCTCCATTGGCTTCAAAATTACTCACTCTGAAGCCTTAGGAACAGATGTCAAACAGGTGTCCCGAGTTTTTCCTTGGTTTACCTGTTACAAAACCCTTCCATGGCTTTGGCACTGCAAGCCAGCTGTGTTTATGCTGCAAACTCTGAGCTCCTATCTCCCAGCACCATCCACACTACAGTGCTCTTGTGGCTACAGACCTCCAGCTTCCACTTGGAAAAACATTTTAATGAACCTGGCACCATTTTGTGAGTGGTTCTAAAGAGCTGAGTGATTATATGTAGAAGCTTTTACCCTTTTTCTGGCATTTTAAAAAGGAACAGTAGCTGTCTCAGACCAAGCAGGATGAGATCTTCTTCTAAGAGGTGGCTTCTGAGAAATGCTGCCTCCATACAGGCATTTTTCTGAAAGCACATCTGTGTAGGGATGCCTGGGGCATTTAACCAGCTTTTCCTGGACCTGCCCCTAGCTCATGCCCAGTAGGATCGCAGGATTTTTTTAAAGTGCCTAAAACCCCTCTAACCTCAGTGATTCAATCAAAGTGCCACTAAGCATCTCATGTGTCCCAGTGGTCTTGTCGATGCCTCTTGTTTGCTTGCAGAGGGGCTGGAAGAGAAATAAATCATTTGAAGCAACTGGACAGATTCACCTCAGCATTCTTCAGCCCTCATCTCTTACTGGTGCTTTTATTGGTGCAACTTGGCCTGTAGCATTTGGTACCAATTGCTGAGTGGGGTGTCACTGCTAGGGGACAAAATCAGTAACTGTGACATTGCTTGGCAACATCTCGTGGCATTCCTCCTTCAGAATAAAGAGAGTACAGAATAAAACACTCCCTGGGTCTGCATGCTATTTCTCTGCAGAAGAGGATGAGTTGCTTCCTCAACATCTTTCTTTGCCCACAAAAGGACTGGTTTGTGGTCTGTAATTTCAGCTTTTACAGACTTTGCTCATTCAGACTTCACAGGAGTTTCTCACCTGGCGTCCACAAAACCACCATGAAATTCCACGTTGGTATCAGTCTTCAGCCAGCATGTTGAAAGCTTCACACCTTTTCCAGTTCCTGTCTCTTGGGCCCAAGGATTCTGCAGAAACAAAATTGTCAAAGGAGGGTTAATGCTTTATTTTCATCAATGTCCCCAGGACTGGGATATGTAAGACATGTATCTCTGTGGGAGTGAGAGCAATGCTTGTATGCAAAAATAGGGTAAAGAAACCAAACCAGTCGCTTTGCTTAAGCTCTAGCAGTAAACAAGGAGGGGGGAGAGATGGATGTATTGGAAGTTATGTGCCTCACTATTTTTTGAGATTCCTTTCTTGTGCCAGAGATTGCACTACTACCCTGATTCCTGAATACTTGGCTCTAACAAAAGGGAAGCTGGGATCAGGACGGTCACAGCAGCTGGTTTGCCCGGAGCTGTCTCCAAAATGGGTTTGGCCCAAACATCCTGCAGGCCCAGCAGTTATTGGAATTTTTGGGTGACTCTCAGCTGCAGCATCCCGATGTTTTCCTCAGACCCAGCACAGGCCTCTCAGGGTTCGCTGTGGTTATTCAGCCACACAAGCCACAACAGAATTTTTGAACCACAGAAATAATCCAGTGCAGCCACTGATGTTGGTTTTGTTACAGTTTAATCTTTACTTCAAAAATGAAATCCATGTTCTCCATCAGCTATACCAATGACTTCCCATGTAAGCTCATACTGAAACTGATTCACTGGTTGATTTTGCACAGAAAAAGGATATTAAAAATCCTAAACACATAATCACACATGGAATTTTATATTAATATGATTTTACCTAACTATATTATTAATAACCTTACATTAATAGAGTATCAGCCTAAAAGTATATCAAGAGAGACACTAGAAAAAATAAGTAATGCACAACTCATCATAATCTTTGATTACCTAAATTAGCTGTAGCAATCTGATTTTGTAGGTCAGGTTTTCTTTGAAGTCCATCAGCTGTTCAGCCTTGCTGCACCTATTTTGTATTAGCATGAAATGCTTTTGTAATGCAGAATTTGGGGCAAGTTCCTTACACAGGGGGCAAAAAGCACATGAATCTGGCTCAGAAGCTGATGCTTAGGCACAGGTTTTCCATCCTGGTCTTTAGAGGTCACTTTAAAGATTGATTCTTTTTCCTTGCACTGCCTTTGCCCATTTCTTCCAAACAGCCTGCATTTAAAAACCCCACAAAACAACAACAAACCCAGAAAACACCATCTTTGAATGCAGTGTTTTCTACTTATTCCTGGTATGAGCCAATCTGGCCATAAAAACACCCATTAACTTATTCACTGTCTCTTCGAAGTCTCAAACAGAAAAGTACAGACACTAAATTAAATTAAAAACTACAAGCTCCAGTGCACAAAACCCTGCTTGGTATAAGCCAAAAGGCTCATTGGATTGATGTGGTGAGCAGAGAAGGCACACAGATGGGTGTTTTATAAACCATGTCCTCTTCTTGCAAATCCAGTTAGAGAAGAATTGAATAACAGGCTCTCCTACCTCAATACCTGCTGGCACAAGCTCATCCTACCTGGGTTGATTTGCACTGAAAAGATAGCAAAGAACGTGGATGAAATCAGTTTTGGCAGCCCAGAGGTGGGAATGGTGATGAGTAGAGCTGGAGGAGAAATTTGCAGAGCTCCTGGGCTGATTTCCAGGGATGTGAAGGGGCTGTCTGTGGAGCAAGGGCGCTTCTCCAGTACAGGCAGGTAGCAAGAAGCCTTATCAGCAGAAGGCCAAAATTACTTGTGAGTTACAAGATAAGGTAGTGATTTAAGATTAGCACAAGGTCTGCAGCAGAAGCTGTTTTATATTTTGCATGTCCAAATTCAATTACTTCTTTCTCCAGCTGCTCTTGGATCATGTTCTTCACATCACTGTAGTAGCACTCTAAGCTGGCGAGGTGACAGCTGTGTGAGGACATTGGGCATCACTCACTGCCACTTTGATTACAAATGACTGCTGGAAAAGGATCTCCCGCATCCCAGATCCGCTTATAGAGTCAAATCTACTCTGAAAAAACTGTAATGAAGTTAATTAAACTTCCTTTCTCCCCCCCCCCATTTCTCTTGCATAAAGTAAGACTTTGATCTACAGTACTAGAAGCCAAAGCCAGGATTCAAAATCCTTCCTTTGGCACCTCTCCAAGTGTCTTCACATCAAAGCGCTGAGTGTGCAAACGCTGTCAGCAAGGTCAGGAGTCAGACTAAATCTGACATTTCTGAGCTGTTCGTCTGGAAAATAGCACAAAAATTCTAACCAAAAGATCTTCTCCGTGTTTTTTGTCTTTTACCAAGCTCCAGGAACCCTTTGTTTTCAACACATGTGAAATGTCAAGGCAAAAAAAATGAGTGTCTGAAACACTGGGGCTTCATGCAACTGCAGATGGCCGAATAATCAGCAAGGTGTCTAATTTTTACATGCTCCTTTTTTAAACTTGGGATACTGCTATAAAAAAAAAATAGTCCAAGGATGGCTAACATGATTAACCTAAACTGCAGGAACATTAAGTTAGTTGGACAGAAAGTTTTAGATGTAATATCAATTTAGGAGCACACATGTACCTCCAACGTGAACCTGAACATCTACAGCAAACCAAACTATAAGAAACATATCCCACTAATCCAGGGCTAAACTAAAACACATTATTACCAAAATAACTTCAAATATTTTGCTTTTAATTTGATTCAATTCAAGCAACTTTTCTAATAGGATAAGTGCTGCTTCACAAAAACACACAGCAAACCAAGTATGTCAACAGCTTCTGCATTTCACTGTCTCTGAAGCTCTGCCTAATGGATCTAGAAGTTTATTTCTCAGTTATTGCTACAGAGGAGGTATCCAGCAGCACCACACACATCCATGCTGGGAGATTCCAGCTTCATCCAACTGTGTTCTGCCCAGCAGAGCAAGCACAGCATGCCCCAGAGGGCAGCTACCAAACACGGTGTAGGGAGGAGTGAGGATGTTAAGTCTCTCATCAAGTGGGACAACTGCTGAGTTTAGATGATCTCTGAGGTCTTTGATGGGTTTTTTCTTCTGAAAGAGGGAATTTTAAGCCTAAATCCATAGGCAGAGGTACATAAATTTTTAAAAACAAAGCTAAACTTCCTTTTCTTTCTTAGCTATAGGAAGAGAAATTCAGTCTTGAAACTGGGAATGTGATACGTGTAGCTCTTCTCTTTGGCCACAGCTCCCTCTGCAGTCAAGCTAGCTTCACCAGTGATGCCACACAGGGAAGTCCCTCCATGAATCCTGTGCTGTGAACCAGACAATACACCAAGTTCTCACAAAAATCCTATGGAAAGCACCAGCTAGGCTGTGAGCCAGAGCTCAGCAAAGTCAGCAGAGGGATCTCTAACTCACTGGAAATCATTCACTTGGGCCCATGCTCTCCACAGGAGCTGCATCAGTGCCAGGGTTACAGAGGGCATGGAAGATTTGCAGGAACCAAAACACCCGAAATCACTGGGTGATTGCAGGGCTGGGGATCTGTTCTAAGCGACCCCTTATCAGCCTTCTTGGTGTTGTGGTCAAACCCGAGGCTGCTGCAAGGACATGTCTGTCTCCAGGTGGGAACCACAGCCCAGACACCACTCCAGCACCAACGGTGTAGGACCAATAAATTGTGCCCAAACCTCAACTTGTTTAAAAAACAAATGAGCAAACAAGAAAACCTAGAGATGCTGCAGGAGGAGGGAGAATCACAAAACAGGGCAGAAGGTGCCACAAGAGCCCATCGGTGCAGCCTTTGGTCCTGTTTTGACACCTTTTTTGGGTGGATGGGGTGGGAGTGGAAACAAGCTGAGGGTGGATGCTTTGCTCTGGGGTGTTCAGTATCACCCCCACCGCCAGTTTCTGAGCAGCAGAAATGACACAACACAGCCCTCGAGTGCAGTTTTGCTCTGATTTATTCTTTATTTCAAAAAATAGATTCTGAAGGCAAGAGAATCTTTCAGAAAGCAAGGAAAAACATTGTGAAAGGCAGGAGGATCATTTCAGTGTGCCTCACTCCACCCTGCCACCCCTGCATCCTGAGAAGCATCCAAACACCTCCTTGACATGGCTGCAGCAAAAGGCACCTTTCCCCAGACCTGCCAGACTCAAAGGATTCCCTCACTTCACACAGCCTTGGATCAGTTGTGCAAGGCCAGTGGGAGGCTGCTTTGTTGGCCCAGTAGCTCCCAACGCTGTCAGACTCGTATTTCACCTGTGCCAGAGCTGCTTGGTCAGGTACAGTGCCACACCAAGCCATGCTTGAGGAACTCAACCAGCAATCATATTCCTGTCCATAAATCCCATTTTTCTCTGTGAGTGGTTTCTGCTTTCTCTTTATCCACTTCCTTACACTGTTGATTCTGCTGGTGCCAACACCCACCTCTTCATCAGCTACACTAGTAAGACCCCATGTCACTGATTTTTTTTTTTTTTTTTTTTTGCATAGGAAAGGAAGTTGGGAATGCTGAAAATTCTTGCATAAGATCTTTATATATATATATATATATATATATAAGATATAGCATCATTCTAAAGGTGTGTCATGTTAGAAACTTTTAAGAAACAAGAATGAAAACACCAAGAAAATGAAGGTGTTCTTTCAAGACCTTGATTCTTCGATTGTCTAAGACATCCACAGCAAATCTGTTTTTCTAGATTATGTTTCCTTTTGCACATCAGCTGTCCAACCTCAGTGCAATTACTCTGAATTAGCATCAAACAATTTTGCAATGCAGCATTTGGCTAAGTTACCATTACAGAGGTCAACAAAGCACAAGGAATTCTGCCTGCCCAGGCAGGGTCTGTGTTCTTCCCTCAGAGGAGCTCATTCTCAGGCCCATGTGTTCCATTCTGCTCTTCACAGGGTCTTCTACAAATTAATTCTTTCCCCTTGCACAAGCCGTGCTCGGAAGTTCCAAATATCCTTCAAAACAAAAATGAGACAAAGGAAAAAAGCACCTTGAGGGCCAGAAAAAACAGTGACCAGGATTCCAGTTTACAGAGATGGAAATAGAGGACTACTTAGTTCTTATCATCTTGTGAAGGTGAAATAAGAGCTGAGCACTCCTCTGGGAGAAAACTCCAACTCTGCTAAAAAAAATTAAAGCTACACAAAAGCACAGAGACTTCTCTGGGGTTTGTATGGACAACTTCGTTTCCACTCAGGAGAAGGAGGGAGCCTCACTACACATCCCTTTGGATTTCACCTAAATAACCCCAGAACTGAAAGCCAAGCAAGCTGTGACTCTACACACATACAAGATCAGCTTGCAAAACACAGCTGGGCATCCCACCACACCCAGGCACACTGGGGGGAAACGAAGCAGAACAACACAAAAACGCCAAGGATGAAAAAGAAAGTCCTCCCCTCCAGAAAGCCCCAGATATTGTAAAACATGTACATTTCAATAGAAAATTGCTGCCTGTTACATCTAGATGTTACTGCCTTGATACTGGCTGTGCACAAGCTTGGGAACTGCTGCAGATAAAGACATTCAGAACATTTTCACCCCAGTAACAAGGTTTATTTTTCTTTCAGTGGCTGAATCCCTTAAGAATTTACATTTGCTTTCTATTTTACTCAGTGGTCTCAGTTATTCAGCAAGACTCTGTTAGTCACTTTTTTTTTTTTGAGGCAGATGTGTATCGCTGCTGACAAACCTGCTGTAGCCTCAAGTCTAAACAACTGATGTGGATTTAACCAAAAAAATTCCATTTGTTACTGCAATCAGATGTGGCTACTTGTTTTAAAAGGAAAATCCACCCACCATTAGGAGGGGAAACTAAGAACAGTGGACATACAAACTCGACAAGAACTGAATTTGTTCCAACTTCTTACACTTGAATTTGGGACAAATGACCACATCTTTTTATTTACAAGCAGAGCTTCAGGAGGGACTTCTGGAGCTTAAGGAATATGAAGAGGCTGCCAGAGAGCAAGGCATTATGAGGAAAAAGGCCACAAAAAAGCCTGCCAGTCATCCTCTGAACATCAGGTCTTTTATCCTGCCAAGCACCTCTGCTTGGTACAGCCTGATCTGCCAAACTGGGCATAGCAAAGAGCACCAATCTGCCACACTAGAGACTTGGGAAAGGGAACTGACCTGATTTCTAACAAAGGGCACTCAGCCAGGTCTCACCTTGAGCTCCACAGAAGTTGCATTGTATTTCTTGAGAACCATTTCCTCTAGCTCCTTCTCCAGGTGCTCCTGAGTCGTGTTCTTGACATCAATGTAGTGACACTCTGAGCTGGCAAAGTGGCAGCTGATGCTCTGTGTGAGGAAACTGGGCATCACTCACTGTCACATCGACAACAAACAACTGCTGGGAAAAAACCTCGTGCATTCCAAATTGGGGACACACCACTCCTTCCTTACAGATCATGTCAGCAAATTCCTTCCTCCTTTCCAAGAGCTCTGGAGAGTGTCCCCTTGGAGAAATACTCTTGCTGCTGACATGCTCTTCTTCCTTCCCTTCTCTCCCTCACTCCCTCAGTATGAGCTGTACTACTTGTTCTCAGAATATCAGCAACTGGAGTGGAAATAGGGAAAGTCAGGGCTGGAGCAGACTTGTGTGTTCATTAAGTTCCTGTATCCAGAGGGTCACAGCAGCCCACTTATTCTGAATCCACCAATAAAATACCACAGTGGCTGAAAGAACAGCCCACACAATAGGCAAACCAAAATAAAAACAGAGCAGCCCGTGTTGGCAGTGCCTGGATGAAAACCTTCTGAGACAGGACCAGGCCTCCAAAGGCCTCCAAACTGCCTGTTTCAGTTAAATAATCATGACATGTAAACAAATCTTTTATAGAAAAATGGGTTGTGCAATCATATACATAAATATTATTTACTGAATGATTGAGACTCCTGTTATCCAGAGATGGGACACCAAGAAGACAGGGAAGAAAGTTAGAGAAGGTCCTGATATCTGAGACAGCTGAAAGGGAACTATTGGAAAAACAAGTACAACCAGCCAGGCTTTGAACATAGATTCAACATCTGATTTCTACTCCTGTTCTGTTTTTCTCATGGAGCTGCACAGCATGCTCTTCTCGCAGAAAACAGATGTTTAAAAATAAAATAATAAAAAACCAAGAGACTGCAGAAGTACATTAGGAAGATAAAAACTCATTAAAGCATTCATCCATGTATTAATAAACTTGGAAAGGATTCAAAGGGAGTGGGGGATAAAAATAGAAAAGGGATAGTTTTGGTTTTTTTTTTAAATCAAGAATATAAAAAACTATATCAAGAGATGTTTTCCTACCTTTCGGAAACCTGATGTCCTGTTTATCCCAGAGCCATGAATGAGCAGGGGATGGAAGAACACTGTGTCTCCCTTCTCCATGACTAGGTGAACCTTGGGAATCTTCTCATCCTCATCAAGAAGCCCATGGAAAAGTTTGTTGGTTTTACCCTAGGAAAGAAAAAGGCTGAATTGAAATCACTCGGCTAAAATTAGAACAAGTGCTGATTCTCAGTGCACAGTAGGGCAGTAGGGACAGCTATGGATCTGCTTTCCCCTGGAGAGAGGATTCCATATGCCAAGCTAAAAATCTGACTATTGCTTACTAGTGAGTCTACTTCAAGCCTGAGGTACAGAAAAATGATACTTCCTGTATTTTCTGCACCTGGATTTGGACAATTAGGAACATTTCTCAGCTGGAGAGAACTGAGAAGAGCACTGGGGAATCCCACAAGGGTGGCCTGATTCAACTGCTGGAGTTCAGCCTTCTGCTCCCAATATAACCATTGCCAGTGACAGTCCAGGCCATGAAACACCCACTCTGAAGAGGAAGATACCACTGGGTATTTTATTCCATCCAGTTGTTTACTGTCAAGATTTCTCCTCTTTGGGACAGTACACATGCTACCAGGCAGGAACAAGTTGACAGGAGGAGACAGAGCCCTCAGACTTGGCAAGGGCAGTGGAAAACCATGGCATGTGTTTATGCTGTCATGCCACGATGTGCTGGACATTTTCTAGGTGAAGGTGGGAACAGAGGCAAACCAACCCACATCACATGGAGTGAGGTCACCCAAGACACTCTCTCCCCAAATCAATGTCAGTATTTGCATAAACAGAAAAAAAAAAAAAATCACTGAAAACCTCAGCTTTGACCTGCACATCCTCCCCCCAACAGTGAGTCCTTCCCAGCCAAAATACATCCCCTTCTTGCATGCCCTTCCCAAGCCCTCCAAGACACTCTACCTCCCACACCGGATAACCATGAGGCTTTAGGGTTGTCTTGTGTGTCCCTGGCTGCACGACCAGGCAGCCGTTGTCCTCGTGAGCCCTCTCCATGGCGGTCCAGGCGCACACGATGCGGGACGCAGGCCGGAACGGGAAATAGTGCAGGTCCTGATGCATGGGGTGCAGGAAAGTCTGTTTGTCTGCAACACAGGTTCAGAAACCTTCAGCCTCACCAAACGTGACACAGCCTTCTCCTTCCTGGAAACCACTGGAGCATCCTAAGGAGCTGCTGCTTCCCACTGGAGACACTCGATGTAGTCAGTGCCTGCTCCAGCCCAGCCATGGAAGCCAAGCAGGTGAGCTGCCACCCCACCCCAAAATGGACCACGGTGGTGGCTCTTGGGTCACAGAGTGAAAGCCAGGAGGCTGCTTAGCTCTGTGACCCCTCAGAAGGCTCCATTTGCTGGCCTTCAGCACAAACCCCTCGTTTTCACCATTAATTTTGGATGCTCCCCAGTTTTGAGAACTTTATCCAGCACGGTGTTGCACAAACCCCCCCCAGCTCAAAGACCTTCCAACAGCTGTGCTGTCTGCAGGCACTGATGTAGTGCTGTGATGCAAGCCGAATCAACCCTGTCTGTGCTGCACCCAACTCATATTTATTTAGCTTTCTCTTTAAAAAAAGAAAAAAAAATCTCAATTTATGGACTGCAGCCTCCACAGACAGTCTCTACCTTAGAGGCTCTCTTCCACAAAGTCCAAACAAAAATAAATATTCTTGAAGTTCTGTTTATTTCTTTTCCTCCCATGGAAATGGAAACATCCTCCACACCAAAACAGCCTTTTATATATGATTTATATACTTAATTTTGCCATTGATTTTGCTCCTTAAATAGATACAGTTAGGATATTGCCACTTGCTTTGTTTGCCATACTATTTAGACTTTTTGCAGCCTCAAAAACTCTCCTGAGTTTTCTCATGTTATCTCATTAAGCCAAGGTAAAAAGAAAACAAACTATCACCAAAATGGCTTTGCAAATTTTCAGTGTTATTTGGGTTTAATTTTTTTTGTTTTTGCAGCTTTTCTAAAATACTAAGTTCAAATCTGGCATACACAAAATAATTTATCTATTTTTGTCTAGTCCAAGTTTTCCTTACCAGAATCTGGAAGTTTATTTATCAGCATGGTGTGCATTGCCATGATGTTTGGCCCTGTGAAGCACTCAACGTATTTGAGTACCTACAGGGAAGAAAACACCAGGAAAAAAGAATTAGGAACATGAAAAACAAGAGGAAACACTGCTGAGGAAGCACTGGGAGCTGGATGTTTGGCGGAGGACAAGAGTACAGGAGGAGGAGGTCGGGGAGGATGGAGGGATGCAGGACAGGAGGCACGACCTGGCATGGCACACAAATGGGCATGATGGGAGGAGGCCAAGAGGGAAGATGGTGCTGCAGGCTGCTGGGGTGGGTGGAAGAGATGGGGAGAGTACTCCCACAGAGCTATGGCCATCTGCCACAAGATGAACACTGACTGCAAGGCTGGACCTGCCCAGGGAGAGACGTCTGCCTGGATAAAACACGTTCAGAACATGTTGCTGATCTGTCCCTCTAGCCTGGCATGGTTTGGCCAAGTCACATTCCTGACTGGCTCCACACCAGGGGCAGAGCAGCACTGCTTTAAGTCTTCTGCCCTGACTTCCACCTATCCCATGTTCATGCAGAACACTCTTAAAAGATGGCTTGATCTTCCTTCTACTTGTGTGCTTATGGGAGTGACCTGCAGGATCAGATACATTCACACAGGCTCTTACTTTGTTTTACCTCTGGCAGAGTGCAGTATCTGAACAGCTCTTCATCTTCCTGGAAGTCCTGCACTTTATTAACCACTTTTTCAGACTGACCAAACTGGGATTTCAGGGACTCATCTTTCATAATCATAAGTCCTGGTGGCTTCACCTCTCTTTTACAGATCCTCATGAACTCCTTGCTGCAAAGAGGGAATATCCACGTTGGGAGAATCCAGTGATCTCCAGCTTCCCAGAGCTCCCTTGGGATGCTGCTGCACACAGGCCCCCCCAGCACCTCAGGCAAGTGCCCCGTACCTGAAGCGCTCGATGTCCTCGTCAGACACGAGCTTCTTGATGAGCAGGTACCCATTGTCCTCATAGAACTGCCTCTGCTCTGTGGTCAGGAGATTGTTGTCCAGGGTGTAGCTGGGACACAGAGAGACACATTAACGGTGTCTAGTGGTCAACACATGTGCTAGGGGGAAGAATTGAGCTCTGAAGGTAGCTTTGCTTTTATCTCTACCAAGGAAGATGGAGCTTACCAAAACCTCCCTGAATGAGGAACAACACAGAGTTGGGCTGAAGTAGGAACACTTATCTGGGATGGGAGTTAAGGAATACACAATCAAGCAAAGTAGATTAGAACATTCTCTACAGGCATGAGTCCTCGATCCTACAGTGCTGATCATCCTCAAGGCAGGTGCTGTGCTGGACACTCAATCCATGTTCTTGTTCATTTTACTTCTAAAAAAATAAATAATGAAAAATATTCTAAAAATGAAAAAAAAACTCTAAAACAATACAGCAATAGGAGTAAACCTGAGGCTTCACTCCCATGTGGTGGTGCAAACTCTCACATTCTCTCCAGTTACGGCAGAGATCAGGTCCTTCCCAAATGACAGGGATTGCAGGAACAGACGAGAGCTTTGGGCTTGTCTTCCAATTCATCTCAACAGGTTTAAAAAAACATTTTTCTCTTATGCAGAGACACATTCTCATCAACAGGGCAATTGAATCCCACTTGCTAAAGCAGCCTCACAGGCATTTGGTGCATGGTATTGAAGTGTCATCCATGACAAAAAAAAGCATTTTCATGCTGATCTTCTGGTCTGCACATGCATGTTTGCTTCAGGGTTTTATGAAAACCACTGACTTTACTGCTCATAAAACCACGAATGCTTCGGGAATGAGAAATAGGTCTCATCACAGCAGTTGTGTCTGTGGTCCCCACACCAGGAAGCTTAAACATTATCTTGTCAAGAGTCACATATGGTGGGAGAAGAACAACAACACATGCAAAAATGTGTGGCAAAAATGATGAGCCAGAGGGAGGAAAAGGTGCTGGGAAAGAATGGAAGACAGAGAGAAGGAGGAGAACATGGGGAAACTGGCTGGCAAGTGCCACAGCAAATCCCAGAGCAAGGAATCCCCCAACTGAGGGCACTAGTGCTCCACACACCACATTTCAGGCCCAATTTTAGTGAAAACGGGACTCCTGACTATTTAGGCTCCTAAACGTTCACAGACAGCTGATGGAGACACAGGCACCGGCTGGACCCCAGCTGTGAGACCCTCCGCAGCACCTCCACCTCCCCCACTGGGGAACAGCAGACAAGACCACCCAGTGCTGGACTCCATCTTGGCACCTTCCTCCCAGGCTCTGTAATGCCTCCTCCTCTCACTGTTTTTTCTCTTGACACTTTGCAACACTCAGAGGACAAGTCTGGGTTGCTTGGAAAACTGAAACCAAGACGCACAGAGATTAAAACAAAACCAGTTAACTGATGTATCATTTGATGTATCAAATAAATCTATTCTTATTAGATTCTGTCATTTACTTTATTCACACACCTTTCTTGCTCCAGCCCAGCTTAGTTGTGCTTCTGTCCAAAGCTATTTGCATCATGACCCAGATTTAAAAACAAACAGGTTGTGCAGCACCTATCCCTACTTCCTGTATCCTTACAACCAGGGTGTTTTTCCTATCATTTATTCCTAATTTTGTGTTCCTACTTGTGTTATGGCAGTCTGAGTCAACAACTATCCATCTGCCTTCATATTTTTAATCGATTTGAGGACTCCTACATCCTGTTTGATCACATCTTCTATTTATTATAATTCAGAGGTAACTTGTCAGATCCTGCTCTGTGAAACAGCAGCTTTTTTTTTTAAAGCAATACATGACAGCAGTTTTAAAAATATTCTCAGCAAGCAGTCTCCACTAAACTTTTGGAACCATGGGACACATCAATGCAAAAACTTCTTTCTACCCAGGTTTCCTTTGCCTGATGTTGGCAGCCTCCAACATTTCCACCTCAGTTCCCATTCACAAACCAAACCTTGATGTTTTTCCTGCTGCTGCTCTACCAGTCGAGTCTGTACCTTTCAACGAAGTCTGTGACTTGCCGTGCAGTTTTTAAGTCATGTAATTTGTTGCCCCCAACCCCTTGAATCTCTAGAAGGACAACTGACTGCAGGAAAGCCCCTGGCTCAGCGCTAGGGGGTCTGTGCTGGGGCGCTGCCAAGAGGCACATCCCAGCTCTTCACAGGTTGTGGGGCTGAAGCTCAGGGAGAGGTTTTTGGGTAAGTCGGGTGCTGACCCCAAAATCCCAGTCGGGGCTGCCAGGGAAGTGCTGCCCTCGGCACCAGGACACATGACAGGACTCATCCTGTGTGTCTTTCCCAGGCCGGTGTCCCTGTAGGACAAACCACGGACCCACAAGGGCGCGGGCAGCGAGGGACAAAGCGCGCCGGGCTGAGGGAAGCAGAGCCTCGACCCACGGGGGCCAACGTGCTGCTGCCGCCCCTTCCCGATCCCACACCAGAAAGGATACAGGAGCCGGGGCTGCTCCCAGCCGCGGCGAGAGGTGCCGCAGGATGGTGTCCAGCCGGGCCGCCGAGCGCTCCCCGAGCCTCTCCCCCAGCCGCTCCATGGCGCCCGGGCGGCCTCAGCGCTGACCCGGCCTGGGCGGAGCCGGGACCGCCGCATGCTCAGAGCCCGAGCGCCCTCAGAGCCCCGGGTCAGCCGGGAGCCGTGGGACGGCGGTGGGAAGGGCCTGAGGGAAGCCAGGGCGGACCCAAGCGCCTTCAGAGCCGGATCCAGCCGGGAGCCGCGGTCCGGCGGGTGGGCAGGGCGTGAGGAGGCCGTGACGGGCCCCAGCACCCTCCGAGAGCCGGGAGGCGCGGGCCGGCAGCAGCTCCAGTGGGAAGGGCCTGAGGGAGGCCAGGCCTGGCGTGCGGAGAGCTCGGAATTCTCCGACCAGAATTCTTTATGCTCGTCCTCCCGCTTCCCTTCTTTCCCCGTTCTCTGCCAGCAGTGACTGCGGATTTAATCAGCCTCCTGTGGAGAGCAGCGCTTGGCACAGAGCACGGCTGAGGCCGGCATGGATCGATGCCTTATCTCATGTCTCTGGGGAGACCATCAGGGTTCGCCTCATCCCTCCATGAATCTGTTTGGAGAGATTTTTGCGGCCCTAGTGTGAAAACAGATCTAACACCTGCCAGGCTGTCCATAAAACCCTCGTTCAAGAGCAATCCGGGCCCTGCTCCCAAACAGGCACCATCACAAATCTCCTGTAGCTCCAGGCAGTCTCATGATGACAGGATGTGCACCAAAACTCTGCTTACATCTACTTTAGGATGAACTCCCATTATGCAACAGGCTTTGCTGGAATCCAGTGTGACATGTTGGTGGATCAAAAACTTAGCTGTCAATACAATAAGCTTCATGTCAGTGCCGCAGATGAACAGAAGCCTAGACATGGGTAGGAAGGGCTCCTGTAGGTAACCTGTATCCTGGAAGCTGGTTCTCTTTAAAACTCAGTGGCAAAACTCCCAGTGATTTAAGTAAACCATGGCAGGTTTACAAACTGGTTTGGTCTGTAGTGCAGTTGTGTTTATGGCTCTTACATGCTTGGTGGAGTCACTCCCTTCAGGGGCGTAACAAAACAGGCTGTTCACAGAAGTGGGACAAACAAGGTCAGGAACCCAGGAAAAAACCCTCTCTAAACGATTTTGTGTAGTCACAGAGGCGAGAGTACAGGCACTGTGAAGGTACAGCAGCAGCAGCAGCAGTGACAGCACCCAGCCCTTCAGTGCCAGCAAAATTAGACCTTTGACTCCTGAGTCATAGGTAAACAGAAAGTAAAAGTCCCTCAAATCAAGTTTGAGTGAGGGGGAACAGAATGGAAAAAAAAAAAAAAAGCAGCAACTAGAGTAATAGCTTTATTATTGAACTCCTAATTATAACTGCACTGAAAGGCCTATATATAACTCAGATCTATTGCTTTCACAATCCAAACTGAAACAGGAACCTCAATAAATCTCATCTGTTTCAAACTTCAGGTAAAAGCCCCATCAAAAAGATGAAGCAAAGCAATACTACTCATGCCTATTCTGGCATGGAGCTGTTTGCAATGTAGATATTTCTTCCACAGGTATGTGTTTGACAGCATCTTATGCAAAGGTGTCTTTCATACCTGGAAAAAATGAACAAAAAGTAATGATTTGTCTGTACTGATTAAAGAGTTTGAGAACTAAGATGCTTTTATACATACATAATACATGCTTACATAAATATATAGAATCATAGAACACTCTGAGTTGGAAGGGACCCACAAGAACCATCAGTCAGCTCCTGACCCTGCACAAGACAAGCCCAGGAATCCCACCCTGTGCCTGAGAGTGTTGTCCAAAGGCTCCTTGAACTCTATCAGCCTTGGTGCTGTGACCACTTCCCTGGGGAGCCTTTTCCAGTGCCCAGCCATCCTCTGGATGAAGAACCTTTTCCTGATACATGCGTTTTTAAACAAGAAGAGCCTCAAAAAAACTCTAATATCTCTGTGCATTAAATACAATTATTCCTTTTTACTTACAGCCTCTCTGGCAATCTCGATACGAGTAACTCCCATGTCACAGGACCACCCTATTGTGTTCCATGACACCCCAAAGAATTCAGGACTCCTCGTCCACCTTGGCAGTGGGTGGCTGAAGTCACTGCCCTGTATTTATACCTTCCTGCTCATGGATGAAACTTTAACAAAAGATCATTCTCTGGCTTTGCTGGCCCGAGACACGGGGGCTGCTTGTGGTGTAGCCGCATCCCCGAGGACTAGAAGTGTGTGGACACATGAAAAAAACCCCATCCTTTGCATCTAAACAGTCCAGAGTAAATAATTTTCAAGTCCACTGATAAGCATCACTGAAATACAGGCTGAATCTCATGAACCCAGGAAAAGAAACAAGGGAGAAATTTTCTTTGTTAAGGAAACTGATGGTGGCATTAATCATTGTATTAAAATGGATGGCATTTAAGAGAGGCTGTGTCTTCGCAAAGTACTTTTACAGCTATGTCTGTCAGTTTCCTGAATTTTATAGAACATTTTTATACAGATGGTTTGCATTTGGCTTTTCGTTTTAATGTTTTCTGTTCATTAAATCACAAAACTAATAAAAACTAAACGATTGAGATTCCTCCAGCAGCATAGGAACGTTCCTAATGCACAGTGTTATAATTTAATAAGCATCTCAATTGACTATTAAAATCCACATTATGATCGGAACTGTAATTCCAAAGATGAGGTCTTCTGAAAGCTTAATTTACTGTGGTGGGAAGTGGCAGCTGCTCCAACTCAGCAAAATTAGCTTTTTTAACTGAGATGCCAGGGAAAACAGATGTTGATGAGACAATAACAAGAACAACAAAATCCACCACCAACGCACAGGTTCATTTCTCATCACCAGAAGAGTCAAGAAGGGCTTCTATGGATACATAGAAGGAAAAAGGAGGGAAAGGGAGATATGGATTCAACAGAGAACAAAATCAGGGGCATAGTGACAAAGGTCATGGAGAAGGCCAAGGGTCTCAATGACTTCTCTGCTTTGGGCTTTACTTTAGTTCCTGGCCTCTGCTGAATTCCAAGCTTTGGGCAACCCCTATCCTAAGGAGGAGCTACTGCCAGGCTTCTCTCCAGCTGTTCCAAACTTCTGTGCTGGGGGTGCCCACCCACTCCTTATAGACACAGATCCCTTTGGAAGTTCCAGAGACAGCTGGATCCACCAGTGCTCTGAGCAGAGAGCATAAAAACTCCCAATCATAGTAGGCTCTTGCAGTGCCAGCCAGCCTCAGCAGCCAGCGAGCCAGGAAGAAGTCTCCTTCATGGAGATGTTCCTATTGATGTCCACAGCTCCCTGAAGGGATCCCATTCTCCCTCATGACCACCCAGCCGGAAAAAAAACCTACCAAAAGGCTGAACAAGAGGGTATTTTGTTACCTTTCCCCTTTTCAAGCACCAGTCACAGGGGTTGAAATCACATCCCATGGTCAGGATGCAGATGTGAACCCGGGTGACTCTTCCCAACTGTTCACCCGACTTTCATTGAAAAATCACTGAGGCAGTAAATATCAGCCACTGTGCCCATCCACTCCCCCATGGTCACTCAGGTTTGCTGCCCTCACTGTAGCTGTCACATTAATTTTCATTATTTCCTAGTTAGAAAAGGTTCAGTCCTGAATTTAGAGCAAAACATGAAATCAAAATAATACCTAACAAAAAGGACCGAACTGTTCTGGCTTTATATACCGCCACAGATTTTATTTTTCCCTGATGCAGCGGAGGAAAGCAAAAGACTGAGAAAAACAACAGGTTAAAGAGCAAGAACTTGTTACAAACTTTCCAAGAATATATGCTACTTATCAAATGTATTGATTAGGCTAGTGAATATTCCAGTTATTAAATTCTTTCTTTTTAAAGAAATATTTTTTTTCTCCACTCTTTTCTCAACTTGGAGTTTTACAGGCAGGGACAGGAGCTGGTGCACGCAGAGGTTCCTGTGTATGCAAAGTACATTATGTTTGTATAAATGACTGGATATGGCTACTAAAAACAACTGTTCACTGTTGCTTTCTCGCAGCTTTTTGACACCAGCATCTCAAAAACCCCTTCATTTAAGAGGAATCTATAAGCGTCTTGCTTAAAGATGAAGGATTTAGGACTTGCCAGTCCCTTACAACATATCCTCCTACAGCTCGCTGTGATCTACAATCTCTGATTTAGCAAAACAAATCATAAAACTTCGTAAACAAAGGTGATGCTCACAGAGGACTTCCCAATTCATTACCCACTCAGCGGCGCACCAGGAAGCCCTTTGGGATGTAAATTCCAGCCATCAGGAAGCATCAGGAGAGGCTTTGAAGGCAGTTCACCCGAGGGGTTTTCCTTGTAGCTGCCTCCAGCCTCCAGCTGCCTCCGCGACAAGAAATCTTCCTCCGAAAATCCAGAGATAAGCAGCCTCCTTCAGACACCCTCCCTTGGAGATGAACCTTCTGCCATTCAGGGCACGTCTAGGGAAGGACAAGTGTTGGCTTCACACCTGGCTGATGAACCAATTATCATAACAAGTGAAAAAACGCAACAGCATCGACCGACCAGGACCTTCTTCTGCCGGAGGGGCACTGACACACATCTAGGGCCAGTTTCAAATACAGCAGGTCTTTGTAACAAGCACTTCCATGCAGAAGAAGTACTCATCTGTTCTGCACCCATTTGATCCACTTAGGGTTTTTTAAAACTAAAATAACCTATATAAATACAGTCTTGCTCACGACCACAGAGAAAATGAACAGAACAAACATCACAAAACAGCAGGGGGAAAAAAAAGAATTAAATCAGTATTTTTTGCACAACTGGTTTTTGTTACTTTATTTTCAGAACTGCCATGAAAAAACTAACACTTTTTTTTTTACCTCAAAGCAGTAAAAAACTTGGTTACTGCTTTGAGGTTTTGTGGTGAACCCACAACTATCAGAACTTCTTTTCCAGGAAAAGGAGAATGAGGGCCTGTGTGGTTTAAGCTACTCACAAGGGGGGAATTAAAAAAAAAAAATTTCTATCTTTGCAAAAGGTGTCTGCTGAGAACCTTACTGAGTGGAAAAAAGATGAGCCAAGTTTTGCCAGAGATGCCACTAGGAGGAAGACTGGAATTTTAAACCTTGCATGATGCACAAGACTGGAGATGAACCAGTGACTCATTTTTCATAAACAGAAGCCTTTGTATTTCTTGCCACAGTAACGATTATCCAAGATTTTCTTCCTGCTGGTCTGAATATCAAGGAACGAATTCCAGAACCTGGGAGAAGCTTCACGAGTTTGTTCAGTGCCGTTCAGGACGGCTGGGAGTGTCTAGGCAGAGCAGGGTCAGCGTTTAGGCTGCTGCAAGGGGCAGCTCCCCATGCTGGTTGGGAAGAGCGGGGCTCCAGCATCCCTTCCACAAGCCCTGGTCTTGCTGACAGCAGGCACAGGAACACTTGCAGAGGAAACAATTCAGAATGTTGCAGACTTGGTGCTGGTAAGTAAAATAAACAAATCAAGTGGGTAATACACTTGGAGATAACCTACTTGCCCTCAGCTTTACTCAAGGTTACCACTGGACATCACAGCTTGGAGAACTGATTAAAGGAGTGATCACAATTATCAACATAATCACACATGCAATAAAACGTAAAAAAAATTAGGATTTCTCCTCTTTCCAGTGAATAATTCAGCTAGGAATCAAAAAAGTTGATGCACTTATACAAGAGCAATAAAAAAAATTAAATATTTATTTTGAATAACAAGCTTAAGTTCAAGCTGCATTGTTGGCAATGTCGGTTTTAAACACAGATCACAAAAGCGTGCAGAAAATTGTATTTGAGCAAAGAACAAAATAATACTAAGAATTATACTAAACAGCTGCTGATTTTTAAAGAAACAAAAAAGGCTTGTAATCACTATACAAAATATAAAATGTATTAAACACTACCATCCACAGAACAGAGGTTTATTTTAGTTTGATTATATTTAAAAATTATTTGTGTAGTTATTTATATAGTGAATTGTAAATGAATATTATACAGTAACCTTTTGGTCTGCAAAACCTTTGTTGCACTATAGCACATCCAATCACGTTGCAAAAAAAAAAAAAATTTATTTGTCCTTACTATCAATAAAGAAAACAATCATTGATAATACAGTAAATATTGTCAGATCTACAAATAATGAAATTCAAAATGACTCCTTCGACTCTGAAGCGCTTTCCATGCAAAAAGTCAGCACTTGCTGTTTAAACTGAGTGCACTACCAAGCAATGTCCAGGGTTGTAGATGCTCTTGGTAAGACTAAACCTTACAAAAAAACTTAAAAAAAAAAAAAAACTTAAAAAAAAAAAAATCAAAGATTGAATGCAATCATGCAACCTCTTACTACAGGGTAACCCACTGTGTCGCTTGTCAATTTATTGCCTTTCTGGAATATCACTCAAGGCATCAAAATTAGACTCATGATAAATACACACATAATGAAAGGACACAAACTGCTATTCGACACTACTACTGGTAATGTCTGTGCTACGTGAAAGCACCTTTAAAAAGAGCCTATGCGGCAAGAGATAAGTGTCTAAAGATTCAAAATGAATCAACAGTATTGGATAACAATATAATTCTCAACTCAGAAGCTGCCTCAAGATTAGGTGCATCTTCAGTTAATGTAACAGGAAAAAAAGGCAATGGATTTTATTTTATTATTTGTATCCACTCATAAACTGACCTAAGGCCACCAGATGTGCAGACACAACAAGTTTTCTTTTCTTTTTACAGTTCTTTAAATTGTAGGATGATAAAGGAATAGATCTATTCAAAAACAAACAGCTATTTCATCTCTATTAAGAGGTGGCACCGGGTGTGGGGTTCACGTTCTGAGTGGCCACCTGTGGTGCCACTTCAATGATCCGGGGTTTGTCTATAATCCTGGCCGTGCGGTTGCCCTTCTCTACAATGCCAATAATCCACGCCTGGTGGCCTTCGCCGTATTTTGGGGACTTGATCTCGGCGCAGAAACGCGCTGCCTGTTCTCGTGGTAAGCAGATGAGGAGGCCTCCTGCAAAGAAAGAGAGCAGAGCATCAAAACATCTGACTGCAAAGCATTTCAGCCTTGGTCTGCCAGATCTCTACTTGGACAAGCACTTGGTGACTTCAGTGGAGTCTGATGAACTCCAAAGACTCCAAGAAAAGACACAGTGGAAGTCTGAGCTCTTGCTCTACAGCAAGATGTCTGTGCCTGAATGCAGTGTCTAGTTTCAGATAAATGAAGCCAAATACACACAAAAGATGTTGGCAAAAGGACATGGTACTGATGCCAACAAATGACATACTGAAACAACACCAGCATTGTAACCTTCCTCAGAGGACTGCGGAGTGCCTCTACACAGAAACGTTTTGGATAAAGGTCATATGCAGATACCTGTAACCACATATTGGTGGCAGCTGATTCTGTGAGTAATCCTGTTGCCTGCAATGAAATCATTCATCAAAGCAGGGACCACTGCCCTGCTGAGAATGCAAGAGGCAGAACATGAAACACAGGCTTGATCCAGTGCTCCCTGTGACAGTGCTTGTGACCCCTTTGTCTGATAATTTTCTAACCTTTTTAGTCTTTCCTGTAAGTTTTTTTTCTCAGACATGATTGAAAATACTTCATTTACTAATGAACGCTTTCAGAAGTGGCAAGGTAATCAGTTAGCAAGTTCACCATTCCACAGTTAAACCTAAAAGCACTTCCATTTTTAGAATCCCAGAGCACTGAAAAAGGTAGGTTAGCAAGTGAATTGAAAATGTTTGGAGAACACAGGGAGAGAGTAGATTCACACAGCCCGGAATCTGGGCACATGCTGAGCCTCACTTACTCTTACAGAGTAATTTGACCCAAAGCTTTCTCATCCTCCCAAGTCCTGCCACCAGCTCTGAGCCAGCCCTGGGGCAAAGGGCCACCTGCTGAGCAGGCCATCCTGGGCTCGGTGCCACCTCCTCCTCCTCCACTCACAACTCCTCAGCACCGTGGGCACCTTGATGTTTGCTTTTCCAAGCACACAGTCCCCTCGGTGGTGACTAAAGACACTTTTCATTTAGGGCTATGAGGAAGAAGCAGCTACTGAACATGAGGAGTTCATTAAAAGGGTAAGTGGAAGTGTGAAAGTGATTTTTTTAGATTCTGTATGAAGAAAAGTGTGCCAGCCAGAAAATGCCTACATCTCTGATATTTCTAAGTAACATCCAGGTATTTCCATCAAACACAACAACAAAAAACCCATAAGCTTGAATGACAGCACCTGTAACTACTCCAGATGTAACAGAGAAATCAATTGCAAAGGAATTATGTGACATTCCAATGGAAGGCTCTAAATCCAATTGAAGAGAAACTTATGGTGCCAGTGAGTCAGGGGAGAAGTTTGCAAGTGGCAGTGCAGAGAAGGTGCTAACTAACCAGAAGAGAGGTGTGCAAGTATGGTGAAAAAGGAAATAAGAAAGAGCAGAAAAGTAATCTTTACTCATTTTTTTTTACACACATTCTCTTCCTGCAATTTTGTATCACTTGTATACCTACCCCTTTATCACTCTCTGGCAAGATCAAAAACATGTACAAAATCCCAGTTTCCAGTGAAAAAATTACTTCCCACCTGCTGGCTACATCCCAGTCTGATCAATAACGCTATGGGCTACTCTCAACCAGCAGCAGGCTTCCTGTATGCAGGGATTATAGTTATTTCTCTGCTACACTGACCAGTCTCTCTTTAACCCTTTGGGTAAGTCCTTAAGATTCTCCACCACGTTTTTTAGGCTAGTCTGTTTTCTTGGCATTCCCAGCTGCTCTGCTTTTTGGGAATTGAAAGGATACAGACATTTGGTGGCTGTCCTGGCTTATCTTTGTAAGGACAAAAGGGGTTTATTTTTTGCTAAGAGGCTTTGAACATTGCTGGTTTTAACAAGTATATTTCAAGCAGGGAAGTGGACAGAGAACACTTCAAAAGCAGGCGACACAAAGCTCTGTAATTAAGAGCAGAGATACAAATAGTTCATGGATCAAAACCAAGTCCTTGTTCCTGCTAATGGCTTTCTCCCACAATGACTTATAACAGGATGACATCATTAGCCTTGCCTCTTGTCAGGCACTGACACAGCCCTTCTTTTCCACCTATCTGCCTATTTCCACCAAATCTCCACAAACACCAAGTTGACTCTTATAGTGTAGTAGAGGTATCTGACATCCAAAAGTTATTTTGTGTGTTAAAACACAAAGATGTGTTAAAAGTTAGGACTGAAAAATACACACATGTATTAATGTCCCAAACAGAGTAACTCTGTGACTTATCTCTGCAAGAAGCCAGTCTAACAATTCATTCTTTTGAAACCGAATGCCTGACTGCAACTCAAACCATTACCAGAGTTCCCTAAAAGAGAGCACAGAATCATGTAGAAGTGCAATTTTAGGAGACTACACCACTAGTAAGAGTGCCTGAAGGATGGAACAGATGACATAATACATCTTTTCAACACTGACTTTTGTCAACAGGTGCCCAGCAAATGCACATGGGGAAAAAACTCCACAATATCCTTAAAATCCATTCAAATAGTTTTCCAGTAAATTTCTTACTGCCTGCCCACTCTGCTGAAAAACATCTGTTCCCAGATGAAGAAGCTACAGACAGAGCATGTCTAGAAGTTTAAGCCAATAGAGAAGGAGTGTCTGTGTTAAGTAAGCAGAGCCCTGAGCAGCCCCAGCAGGCCTCCCCACAGCTGGGTATCAGGCACAGCAAGGCAGGCCCTGGCCTTCACATAAATCCAGCGCAGGACAGGAGGTGTGCAAACAGCCTGGTGTGAGTGCTAAGGAGCTGTGCCAGCGCAGCCTGCCCAGCGCGCACTGCTGACACACCAGGCCCTGCAGTGCAAGCCCAAAGCCAGAGCCCAGTCAGTGTGTACACATGGCTATGGATCTTTTGGATATCTGGCAGACACTGTCCTTTGACAAATCCCTGTGGCCACCTCTAATGCGAGAAACACAATGCTGTGATCAAATCAGCCAGGGTGTTTTGAGGCACTCACAGTTCACCACCTACCAGATCTGTCTCACTGTTTTTCCCATTATCATCCATCTCTGCCCAACACAAGCTGCTCAGCATTTCAGAGACCTCTTGCTCTCAGTCCCAAAAGAGATTCTGAAGTCAAGCACTTCCCACTTCCCAGCAATGCATCCATCTGCACCATTTTACATTCCTTCAGTGAAAAGAGAACTGGGTATACCCCAGGGCGCAGGATGGGCAGCTCTGAAGACATAAGCACTCAGTTTGCAGCTAAACCATTCCACACCAACTGCTATCCAAACCTCTGCTACAGCCACTCACCTGGAACAGCACCTTGCACTTCCAGCTCCATGTCATGCTATTTTTTGGGCTTTTTCCAAATAATAAATGCTACTGGCACTCCAGCTATGTGGGCTCCTGGGTAGTAAGAATCTGACTGGTGCTACCAACCTTATTGACACAGCTTGCCAAGCTACCACCAGATATTTCTGCTCCCTTCTGACTGACGCTGGACTTGGAAAGGGTTCACATCCCATATCCAGTTACACATCGTCTGAGCCACACAGTCTCTGAAGGACAGAGTGTCTGCTCAAGTACAGATGGCCAAGGAACAGCTCAGCACATCAGTGTAAGTTATGTATTCACTAGGGGAAAAGCATATGGCTCTCACTGTGATGCTTTTTTCTGGATCTTCGGACTGTTTTGCTTCAAGGGGCCCCCTCTATTGTGAACTGCAGAGAACTTGGATAATACTTCTGGAGAGCTGGAAGATGGCAGGGAAATGAGATAAGAGGAAAAGACAGATTTGTTGCTACATCTCTCCATTTCCCAAAGAGAAAGAAAAGTCAGACTAAATTAGAAAAAACAAAATAGAACAGGATAGAAGATTCAAGGGGAAAGTGAAGTAGAAAGAATTCCAGCAGAAGACAGTGATCATGCTCATCAGAGAAGAGCCTACTCTTAATAAGGCAACTTAAAAACCATCAGAAGTTCTCATCACCTGATGACTCTGTAAATGTTTTTGTCCACAGCCAAGTTTTCAGTACAGTCTGTTGTACTCACTGTCACTGCAAGTGGCAACTTTATTGAAGTAATAAATGGGTCAGAAAACAACATTTATTTTTTTGCTGCTCGTACGGTCCCTTAAAGTCAGATATCATAAAAGGGAGAAAAGCTGTAAGCTGTATTCTTGGATATCTGTATGCTGGGGACAGAGAAGGCCTCAGTTGCCAACACTGGCCCACCCAACACTATATTTTGTAGTGACAAACCAAACACCATCCTTTGTCAGGCAAAACTACTGCCAGTGGCTTTGCTTTTGAGAAAACAGTGCCAGATGTGGTGGAATTTCCAGATATTCACTGTTCTGCAGTTAACAGAGAAAAATTAGGCTTCAAAAGAATTCAGAATCATCACTAACTGCAAACTGGAGGGTTGCAGGGTTTCTGTAACAGTGTTCCATTGGGGAGTGGAAGGCATTCAGGACAGGATGGTGGTTTGGAAGTCAGGCTGAAGGAGTCAGTTGTGAACAGCTGTGTGGCTGCTGCTCATTAGCCTGGCCAGGTGCCAAACCAACTGTGACTCTAAACGCACAGCACGCGATTTATAGGTTTGAAATGGAATTCTGAGGTGCAGGTGTAGGGAAAGAAGAGGGTGGCACAGCTGTCACCTACCTGAAGTCTCTGGACAAGTCCCATGCATGAGGCCGAACATGTTGCCACAGGCCTTACTGACAGCAGCCATCTTAGCCAGGACGGGGAGGTTGTGAATAACAAAGGACACCTCGTTTCGCTGCTGCTTGGCAAGGTTTTGTGCATGCCCCAGGATCCCGAATCCTGTGATGTCTGTAGCTGCATGTGCATTGAAAGTGTGCATGAGTCCAGCAGCTACAAGAGAGGGAGGGGGAAAAAAACCACCAAATCAGAAAATACTGAATTATCAGGAAAATGCTTCAACAATATTGTGCACAGTCTGAATGAAGTTGCATACCTTTAATGCAAACCAGGTTGGGTTAAATTAATAAAATAAATAAAATCGTGCTTGAAGAGAACTGGAATTCACCAACAGTGCACGTAACACTTAAAAAATTCCATTTGTATTTAAGATATTAAATCATGCTGAAAATCCGTCATGGAAGTTGAATTTATGAGCATGGTCTATTAGCCATGTGCTACTCATTTATATTGGCAGTCTAAGAAACAGGGATTTGCTTCAGATCCAAACTTCCCAGAGCTGAGGCCAGGGAGGTTCTGAGCTCAGCTTTGCTTCACTAAAGGCAGGGACCAGACACAGCTCAGTCTTCTCACACCTCTTCCCCTGCCACTCTGCAATGGTGGCATCAGAACTTGAGATGTGGACACTCAAAGTTTAAGAGCTGAAGAACAAAGCCTGCGGCTGTGGGGGAAGGGCCCCAGCCTTCCCACCTATACATTCATGAAATTCCTGTGCATTTGCAGCTCCTGGGTGGGCAAAGAGCACCCCTGCATGCAGGACGATAGCACCAGCTAAGAGTACTTAAGTGTTGTTAAAGGTGTCTGACAAGAGTAGAGAAAAACAAAACAAAGAACGCTTTGCCTTTCTTTGGTGCTTCCCAATAGAAGAGCAGGACTGAGTGCTTTTCCATAAGACAATGATGGTCATTTATCTTTCCTGGAAGGCTTTGACAAAGAATGAAAAACCAGGGCTATGACGTAAGAAATGAAAACTGAATAAATGGGGAAAAGAGATATTTAACTATCCCCATTCCTTCAACTCAGAAGTAAGTAAGGAAACATTTAATTCAATTCCCCACTCTGCCAAAAGATACTTTGGACAAAGAAGGGAAATCATGGATTAAAATTTCTAGGGTAAAAGCAGAACCTTTCCTCTACCAAATTAAAAGAAAAAAAATCAAAACAAAAAACCCACTACAGGAACAGGAAAAAGACAAACAAACAGAAAAGTAGGCATATTCCACATACCTATTCCACACTGTGGAAAGCACAGTACAAGACCGAATTAGAAGAAAGTAAAAAAATTTTAAACATTAAAATTTAAATTGAAGCTTACATAAGTTTAGAGCTTTTCCTTTATTTATTCTATTTCAAATTCTTTTAAGTTTATCACTGTCAGGCCTTCTCTATGTAGAGAGATAAGGAACAAATCCAGTATATTTCCCTTTTAAACGTCCTCTAACTCACTGTGATGTTACTTGCAGCACTCACATGAGTCATAATCATATCCAGCAGCTTTGTGTTTTTGCTGTATAATTACAAGAGGGCGTTTGATTTTAATTTGCTTGTTTCACAAACACTGAACAGCAGAAAGATGGGGCATAATGAAAGGGACAAAGTGGCTGTGTCACAATTCCCCAAGGCAGTGAAATTAAATTGAGTATGGAATTGAAAAAAACTCACAATCCCTCCCCTCCAACACACACATCTCTTCTTACCTGTCCTGTTCAGCCGTGCCATATTCATCATTGCTTCCTGGTATGCTAGTTCTACATCCTCCTGCGTTACCACGAGTTTGATTTTATTCCACTTTTCAGGCTAATGGATGAAATAAAGATGTTTCTTTTAGATTTTCAGCTGTATATTTTAAAGCACACCCTGACCACTTAAAAAAACCCCAACCCTTAATCCAAAATGTACCTTTTTTTTTAAACTCAGTTAAAGAGGAGCAAAATGTTCCACAGTCAGAGGTGTGTGCCTTAGTCTGCTGTACCCCAGCAAAGTTTATTTAAAGAGCTATTAGGCACTAAGCACCTCAAATCCTGCTTTCAGCAGCTGAGTGGAGTGGAATAAACTACCCCAGGGAAAGCATTCCTTCAAGGCAACTGTCTGGATTGAACTCCCACAGCCAAATTAAAATAACTTTGTTGCTGGATGTTGAGATTTTTAATTTCTGGCTTCTTGGGATTTTAAGAGATTGTTCTTGATTTCATACCTGGACACTTTGACCAGGAAAGGTCACTGATACCCACCAGTCCTGGGCAGAGGAATGTATGCTAAGGCAGAATATAATCACTCTAGCTCAGGATTAGGTTTCATAAGCCTCCCTTACAATTTAATACCAGCATCTTCCAACCATTCTCCAGTGTTTGGTATGGACTCATCTCTTCATCACATTCCCATAAATGCTCTTTGTCCCAGAAGGGTTTCACAACAATTTAGGAAACAGTACCTTTATAAAGGGCAATTGTTTCATTCGAAGCTGAAGCGATTCCAGATCCAGAATGAAACAAAGCAACTATTTTATTTTTAAAAGCCACACTACAAACTGATTCAACTTATTTTTTTACAATGAAAATAAAACTACAGAGAACTGAAATAGCCACAATACCTACACTGCCATTCCATAGAGTAAATGTATAGAACAAACTTCTTACTAAACAAAAGGTGCAAGAACTACTAAGAAGTGGTAGGTGATGCTGCACTGGGGAAGGATCTTGTCTTAAGTGAGTGCTGACTTCAACAGGTGTAAGAGAGAATCCCAAAATGGCAAAAGGGGGAAAGACTGGTCAGCCAAAATAAATAAATCGTTAAAGAGCAAGGAACAATGGCAGTGGGACCAGAGTTTCTGAGATTAGGTTGAACTGGATCTACCAATCAAAGAAAAGCATTTTTGTTTACACAAATGAGTGACCAAGTCAAAAAATAAGATGTGGCTGTTACAGAGATGACAGAATAGTGATTATTCTTACTCTGGAAATGACTGAAAAAACCCTGAGCATTTATTCTGCCTTAGGTTTCAAAAACACAGTTCTGAGGCTGATCACAGGATGGAAACTGGTCAGATGATGGCAATGGAAATCACAAATGATGTGAAAGCAGAACTAAAGGCTGAGGGTAGAAGAGCCACAAACACAGGTAAGATACTAATTGGAGGCAAATTCCTCTCCACTACAGCAATCAGATACTCGGGTTAGTCAACAGGGAATTAAGGCAGAAAAGTTTGCAAAAACTCCCAAACAGGTTATAAAAGCAAGCTTAGATTTCCAAATGGGAAGGGTCTGTAGACAACAGCAAGGGCTAGAAAACCCTCTCTGAAGGGGCACATCACAGCACCCCTTTTCATGCCTTTAAGGATACATATCTCTACACTCCAGTTTTCCTTTCTTGCCTATGCATAAACTTGCTATACTATACCTTCTCCCACACACTTTTTAATATAAAGTCCATTTCCCCACCAAAATTTGATTTACAGGTGGATTCATGATAGGTAATTAATTCTAGTTTCACTTTCCCTACTCTTTCACAACATCCTTAAAGCTTAAGAAAAGGTAGCACAGCTACTAAGAAATTTTCCTACCACAACCAAAGATATATTCTGTTTACACATAATAGCAGTATTGATTTCCTGGCTGTCCTCATTTTTCAGACCAGAAGGTTTTTGTTTGACAGTCAAGGAAATTAGTAGTATTTGAAATATGTGGAAATTCAGAATAGCCTTAATTTGCAAGTCTGCTTATCAGTACAGCAAGAAGATATGTTAAGAAGTTACATTATGGCTAGAAAACGTACTATGGAATTGGGGTCTTGTTGTTTCACTTCATTTTCATATCAAGGTTATCTGAGGCCCTGATCCTTATATCTGTGGAAAACACAGGATTCTGAAGAGGTCAGAATAGCTCAGCCAGACCCCATGAAGAAGGAGAAAAATATTTTTCTCTTGTTGCTCACACTTCAGACTCCAATGAAGGTTTAAACTGGTTCTCTCCCACTTTGCTAACACTAGCTGTGTAATTAGAATTCATCTGACAATGCAGTGGCCAACAGCCAAACCAAAGTAGATTCCAGCTCACTCCTCTGCCAGTCTATTGGCTCAGGAGTCCCAAAAGTAGAAAAGATGCATCTTTTTAGAGTATAAACTGAGCAGTTATAATTCGGAAGACACGTACTGGGAGCCAGACAACATAAGCAGATGCCAATTTTGCAGTCACTTTTCAGTTCAGTAGTTACATTTTTGCCTGAAGTAACAGATGGAAGTATGTCTACATCCATAATGCTGCTAGAAATATTCTTACTGAATGCACAGGGCAATACATGTGAAACGCAGATAAACTTCCATGTACACAAGCAGAAAGCCCAAGAACACAGAGAGAGCATTCTTGGCCTAATTGCCATTAATGAGCGTTGCCAATTACTTTGGCAGGTGGAATAGGGCATAATGTTGCCCAGGGTGATAGTCTGTTGTTCTGTTAGTAAACAATTTTGGTTATTACAGCACTGCCTGAGAAATAACTAAGAATTAGGTGCAACTAAGATGGACTCACTAAGCACAAAACTGTAAACTGCCTCGATTCCAAAGGAGTTTTGCACACAAGCAGGGAAGGGCAGAACATATCAAGGAGGAAGGAGGAGAGGTGACAGATCACTCCCATCTGAGCTGAACTTTGTCATGTTGAGGGAATGAGGAAGGTCATCTTTAACTAACATGTCTCTTCCCTATTTCTTTTTTTTGCAGTGTACTCACAATATCTAGCCACTGGTGGACAGCCACAGCCACTTGTGTTCCCAAGGGTTTAGTTAATACAAGCACATCTCCTGGCACTGCGTTGTCTGGCCTGGAAACAAAGAATTCATATATTAATTATATAGCAAGATTCAAACACGTTATTAGGAATAAGTGCTGATAATTAGATTTTCACAGACCCATGCATCTTATTGCACAGTTAAAAAACTGACTAATTGCAGAATTACCCTTTGGGATTCATTGCCATGCAATATTATTGATGAATATACTGCAAACTTGTTTTAAAAGTGCTAATCCTTCTTTCTTGGAAAAAAAACAATGCTTGCAGTCACACACACACCAAATTACATATCTTCTTTCAATTTTTTGAGATGATAAGGGAAAAAATTGACCTTTTTTATCCAGGGCATAAGATATCCAGCATTAAGATCATGCTCAAATTCATTTGTACAGAGTAACATGCCACAGTGGGATATTCAATATCAGCTACTGTCAAACGGACAGAATGCTCTAAAGACAGCAGTTCTGTAGTTCTCTACAGCCATTAACAGGGTAATTGGGACATGGTTTAGAAAGGCATGTATAAGTGTGGCAGAAATTTATGTTCAAAACAGTCTCCACTACCTTTAAAGATTAGAAGCTTAATTCTCCTGTCAAAAGGAGAGTGGGATCAAAAAGTACTGGGGCGTGGGGAGAAGTAAAAGGACATCCTATTTAAAAAAAGCAAATATGTACAAAGTGCTAAGGACAAACACAAGCAGGAGTAGGTACTGCTTTATTCATCAGGAGACACACCACAAGATCACAACACAGTGCTTAACAGATTTCTACTGTATCCCTCAGACCAGTGCCTTTGATTGTTCAGTGATTTAACTTACATTATAAATTCATTAGGCTGACAGACTGTCGTGGCCACTCCTCCTAAAACAATCCAGGGATTTAACACTGTTTGGCCACCAGTAACAGATGTTCCTGCCTCTTCTGCTGCATCTTTGAAACCCTGGATAATTAGAGGCATCACTTTGTCTCTTTCCTAGAGATCAAAACAGAAGTCAGAGTTCCATACACAGCAGTGCTAGTCATTGCAAGAGTGGTCCAGGGCTTTAACCACTCCAACCAAATGCCCTCATGGCAAATAGTTCATGACAGAAAAGCAACCCTTAGGAAGAGTCTGGCCTCCTGAAAACTGCATGTTAACCCATAAAGTTAAGGTTTTACAGCTCTGTGTAGAAGAGGTGCAAAGACACTCACTCTTACACCGAAGCAACATTCTTCAAAAGGTCATATAAGAGTAATCAGAGTTCTGGAAACTCAGAACAACTATCCTGCTGCTGTAACCAGGTACGGCCACAGCAGTGCAGTGCTAAAAGGCAACATTTAATCAAGATGCATTTGGGTTCCATCAACCATCAAAGTTTCAGCTTACATCCTTCTAAGAATAACATCCCTTTTTTGCTACTGCAAAACAACCATACATGCTGGCCACTTCCACAAAAAAAAAAATAAAAAGAAAAGAAAGAATAAAAAGAAATATAAAAATAATAAAAAGAAAGCAAAACCAACCCATAATTATCTATCCAGATTGATACATGAATTGGCAATCAAATGCTGGCCTTTGACAGAAGGAGGGACCCCTTTTGGTGAGGATGAAGGCAGCAGATTACAATGCCACAGAAAACTGAACTGTTAGCACATGACCTCAGAATGTTCATGAGGCTAAATCCATACTATGAACTGAGCCATTCAATAAGACCATCTCTTCCTTAAATGGCTTCAAACTTTGAGAAGAAAATACACTAAAGGTAAATACATTCTGAGCACATTTCACTGCTTAAGTCTTCCTTCAAGATAAAGTGCCAAAAATCTTACCCTATCTGTCATTTTATTGCTGATTCCAAGAAGCATCAACATGTTGTCGCATTCTGTGACCCCCATGGCATAAAGGTCACTTAGGACATTGGCACATGCTATCCGTCCCTGAAAAACAAAGAGAGGCAAGAAAAAAAATCTGCAGGACTGTTGGTGAATGTTTAAACAAAGCTTCCAGTATGTGTTTGCACTCTGACACAGCTTCTTACTCCACAGCATTAAGAAACCCAGCCAGAGACGTGGCATGATCCATTCTGTGCTATGTGCCCATGCAGAAGTGCAGGTATCCTTCCTTTTACAGCTATGGAGAGAATTCATCCCAGCTCTCTTGGTCAACACACTCTCCCCACTGACTCCATAGGAATCCCAGAGTTAAGACTGAATGCCCAGTCTGAGAGGCTGAAGTTAAGAACCACAGTCTTTTCTTTGATAACAAGCTCTGTTTACTTAATGTGGTATGTTGTTATTAACTTTATTTCAGCACAAAACTGTACATCCTGATGGAGATGGCCATAGCATAGAATTCACAACTGCTAGGAAGCTAATCCAAAAAGAACATATTGCTGTAACTCTTCTGCATCGGAATATGCAGGAGACAGGTCCTTGATGAGAAAGATGTTTGTTCCCTGCACTACTCTGGAGGCCATGTCTGCACTCCTCTTCCCAGAGGATATGGCTGTGCTGCCAGCACACACCCACACTGGGGTGCTTCCTTTGCTGCCTGGGGATGACAGCATGTGTAGGGAACGAAGGAGCTCAGGGCTCCCAGGAACTGGATTTGCCACCACTGAGGGAAGCTGTGTGCCCCCACCGCTCACATAGTGAGAGAGATGTATCTATCTGTCACTTTTCAGGTGACAAGATCAGGCTGAATTTTGCTACAGTACCAACAATTTTACTGACTGTTGTGTGTGTAAGTATCTCCACTAACAAAACTTATACAAGAGACAAAACTGTTTGTCTGCTGCTGTCTGTCTAAGAAGTCAGGAAGCTGACAGGACTGAGAAGCAATCGCTTGCATCACATGAGGTTAGTTACACTAATTTTACTAAATTAATGGATCTGAGTCAGGGTTTCTGAGGTATGGATCCAGCACAAATGAGACATCAAGTTTCCTGATCAAGATGCAGAACTTCCTCATACAGGGTGTGCCCTAAGGGACAGCAAGGTATTTTAAAATATAGGACAAATTCTGTTGTGTTACTCTGGAAGACTCCATGCATTCTATGAAAGCTGTTTTAGGTTTACAGTTGCAGAATGGTAACCAACACCTGGCTTTATGATTTTAAATCTGTGCTTTTCATTATGTTCAAAGGGAACACCACCATGGTAAAAATAACAACATGCTTATTTGATACAATTTGTAAAAAGGTAGTATTTTCAGGCAGTTACTTCACCTGCTGATGACATGAAACAACATCTCCAAGTCACAAATAAATATAACAACAGTTTTTCATAAATTCAAGAGTTTTCAGCGGCATCAGGGGAATCCCTGATATTTGGAACTGAAATATGTTTTAATCATATAAATCTTAAACTATTAAGAAAAAAGTGAGTTGTATACTGCACTGTTTGATGGATATTGGCTGTTAAATTTCTATATGCCTGCCATTTCCCTTCTGTGGAAGGGAACTATCAAGCCATTCTCTGTTATCTTCAGTATTTACCAAGCAAACTGCTGGTTTGTGCCCTGTTAGGAATAACAGATAAGTTTTTAAAACCATACTGACAACACATCTGATAGTCAGAGGTCAGTCTAATAATGCTTTTGCCAGCTGCCAAAACCACTATGGAAACAAATTCAGGGAAGTGCAATTCCCAAGTCTGAAGGAGCAGAGAGAACAACACAGGGCTTGTGAACATCAACAAACACAACAGGGCTCACAAACAGGAGTCAGCCTGGCCAGGTGCTGCAGGCCACCTGCCTGCTTGTGTAGTGCCCCTGAAACACAAAGATCTGTGTGCAATACTAAGAACTATTTGTAAGGGCAAAGGATGAAGAATCAGACACCCATCTCCAATCCTGAGTGAAGGTCCTTAAAACAGCAACAAACAGGTTCCTGGATGGAAGGGGAAAGATGCACTCTCTCAAACCAGCCAGCTCCTGCTCCTGTACTCAAACAGGTGTCTCCACAGTGCCACAACAGAGGCCAGTACCAGCCCTATTCCCAGTGGATTGATACCTATTAAAAAACCTTTTTGCGATTGCTTGTAACTTTTCTAATAAACCATTTAAGCTGAATAAATCCTGTGCTTGGTATGGATTTTACAGGTGTACATCCTAGGGATAATTTTGCACACAGACTAAATGTTTTCAAGGACAAAGCCAAAGTGAAGGAGAAAGGGGAAAAGAAAGAAGAACGATTTTGCATATAACTGCAGAACTTAGTTTTAAAATAGGCAGTGCTAGAGTGAGAGAAAGCTGTTTTCTGAAGCAGAAATCAGAAGTTCAGCTGAGTCCACAGGCAGTTTTGCCTTCCTCAGCTGTTTCCTAATCCCTTCTGTCACAGCACCCAGCTTGGAGTTCATTTGCACTTTTGGCTTTCCCTCTTTGCTTCCTCTCCTCCAATTAGGAAGAGAGATCAGATGAGGAGCTGCAGGTAAACCCTGTGCAGAGGGAAAGGAAGAGGCTCTAAATCGGGAAACAGCCACTCAAAACCAGAGTAGAAGTGCCTGGGTAAGGAAACTGAGAGGAAGGGCAAGAAGGAGAGTGTGCACTGCACATGAGTGATACTGGTAACAGGGTAGTAACAATAGGCATGGTCAGGGGACACCTGGACTTAAACCAGGGAAAGAAGCAGCTGGAGAAGCAGGGTAGCAGTAGCCTGTCTTGAGCAGAGGAGGCCAGAGCACACCCCTTTATACAGCCTGGACACCAACTCAAAATTCCCAAGTCTCACAATTCCTCTGCTTGTAACAACCATCCATAAACCCCATGGCAAACTGTATTTGACTGTCCTCTAACCAATGGTGGTCCACACAAGTAAAAGGTAATCTATACTGTCCCTCGGGGTACTCTGGCCCTCGAGAGAGAGGTCTGAGCAGAGGGTCCAGGAGCAGTAATCCTGCTGGATCATCATTGGTGGTATCAGCAAGAAGGCTCGTGACAAAATCCCCATTTTCAGTTAGCTCTTAGGAAGAAATACACATATATAAACACATCAGGAAGTGGCCAGCCACCAGATTAAAATAAATGCCCTCAAGAATGAAAAGTGAAGGACTTGAAAGTTAGACAGCACCAAGGTTACAGCTGCTGGTGCATGCATCACAGCACAGACTGTAACTATGATGCAACCACTGAAGCTGGACTAAGGCCAAATTTACATTCCACTCCTACCACACTTGACCTAAACGTCACCTGGTCACAGGCCCATCTATCTACTCCTGTGGCGTCTCCAAACAAAGCAACCCTCCCACTTCACCACAGTCTTTAAAACTCAAGTTAGTCCCTCAAGTTTTTATTATAAGGTGAGAAAAGAGTTTCTCAGATGCTGAACTTGAACACAGATCTCCAAACTTTTTTTTTCCTCTGGTCCCTGACAAGTTCCCACAAGATATTAAAGCAACCCACTTAAAACAGGAGAGCTCAACAACTCCATACTCGAGGCCAGCCTGAGATTTTTGGCTGCTCAGTTTGCAGAAAGAGAGCTCTCCTGGAAGAGAAATCACAGGAGCTAGGCTTACATATGTGCACAACACCTGGTCAAGCATGTTGATAAAAAAAAAGAAAAAAGATGGTCCCAATCTCAAACTGTGTCTAAAACCTACCAGACAGGTCTCACAGGGCAAACAGACAGCAGCACATAAAACATTCAGACACACCAACAGCAGTAAAAGCAATGGAGTCACATCCAAATCACAGAAAACATGAATTCTAGCACCTTTCATTTAACATTTCCTTATAGCTTTATTAAGTCTTTTTTAAAAGCTCATTTGTTTCCCATGACCTGTTCAAGTCAATAGTGATCACTCCCACACAGGCAGGAATCTCTGCTGAAACAGACTAAATGAGACAGAACACAGAAGGAACCAAGGCCAAAGTGCACACACCTTCCAACCAGTCATTTCAACGTGTCCGTGTTCAAGGGGAGGTAGCACCACAGGAAAGCTGGTGTTCACAAGGCACTCTGAAATTGCCAGGCACTATTGCCAGTTACAGACATTTAGGTATTTCCAGTTCTAACATGTTACCTGGTTATTTCAGTACCTCTAAAAAGGCCAATTACAGTGCGGTTCTGCTTGTAAGTGGAATTTACTCTCTGCTACTTTACAGGCTGCTCTTTTTTCCCTTTTGGGCTCTTCAAACCAAATCCCACAGAACAAGAAATGAAGGGAAATTTGAATTAAAGGTGGCAGTTCTCCCAGCTTTCACCTACATAGAAAGCAGCACTGCGGCATTCCTGGCCAACATGGGAGATTCCAGGATGAAATGATGCCTTTCCCTCTACATGTCTATTAAGGAAAGACTCTGAATGCAATTAATCACACAATTAGCACTGCATATCTAGAAGAAACGGTCAGAACAGCCATCAGATTGGCAAGAAGCTCAAATCAGCAACAGAGCCAAGAACTAAGTTTAGCCAACTTACCATCATATAAGGGTCATCCACAATAGGATAAATATAATCTGTCGTCTGGACTAATGACAAACCTCCATGTCTTAATGGAATAACGCAAGTGTCCATCCCAATTCCTGCAAAGACAGAAATCCATGAGTGAGGCGAGTAACTGTGCCCTTAATTATCTGTTGCTCTTAACAAGACAGCTTATAAAACACGCCTGTGAAATACAACTCGTAAGATTGCGTAAACAGACACGGCAAATTCTTTCATCAGAGAAAGCACACAGCACAAGTAAGAGAAAAAAGCAAAGAAAGAAAACTCCTGGTTGGAACTGAACATAAGTGCAAATGGCTGAAGGCAAGAACTAAACTACAATGTTCTTTATTATTTTGCAGCAGCATAACAGCACATCAAGAACATCTGTGCTTTTATGTAAGTACATTTAAAGTTAAGAGGAACTAAGTACATTGATATTGTCAAAAGCAAATAGGTTTTCCTGTCACTCCGATCTCAACAAAAACACAGTGACAGTTGTGAAAGGACACAGCATCTCATAAAGGACATTCCCTCACTTCAGAAGGAACAAGAACTCCACAAGTCACAGGCCAGGCCCTTGGTGAAAGATGGTTCACCCACCTGGAGCTTTTGCAACTGCGTTAACCTTGCCTTGCAAAGCTGGAAGGTTGCAGACCACCTGACAGACACAGAACTCCTTGGAGAAAACCACAACTGAGCACAACCTTTTCCCTGACAGTGGATATTTCAAACAGAACAAGCGATATGAGAACCTCCCAGTATTTGCTATGATGGAAGAGCCCACACCAAAGGGGCAGGTGACAAATCACAACATGCTGGCTCAGCCACACTTCTCTCTATGGATAACCTTGTGCCTTGCAGCAATGGCAGGAAGCTTACCTCCTTCCTGGGCTGGCAGCAAGCTGCCTGGAATTACTCTGCATGCTCCACAGGGCAAGAGTCTTCAAAACAGCCCATTTTTAGGGAGCGGATGTCACATAGGAACCTGTCCCCATGTATTAATGAAACACACTACCCTAGCAAGAGCTACAAGCCAGTGTTTAGCAGTGTTCTGTACAAGGATGGAGCAAGCTGCTGTCATCTGAGGGACAGAGGTCTGCCAGGCAATTGGTATATAGGTGGAGAGGCTCTTGCTTCTCCTGCCTGGAGAGGCAGGAGATCTTGCCTTGGAAGAGAACAGACACTGACAAGCTCCCAAGCAGTAATTTAGGGCTGTTCAATCTCCACAGAAGCTCCCAAGCCACTATGCCTGATGTCCAGTGCCTCCAGGGAAGGGCACATGAGCAGTCATGGATGTGGCCCAGGTCCAGGAGCTGTTTTGCCCTCAGTTCACCTAGTCATGCCATAATGTTGCAAGACCAACTTCACTTGGGCATTTTTCCACAATTTCATCAAAAGCGCTGCTTGACAGACAGGCCAAGGGGCTATGATGATGGTCCTTCTGAGGCTGCGTTAATGTTCCACCAAAACAGGTCTGAATAACAAGTGAATTTGTTCGGAGCCGTGACTGATTTCAGGTCCATAACAGCTCTGAGGATAAACATAAGATTTGCAGTTTCTTACTTACAGCCATATTTAAGTTTGCTCTGGGTAACATCCATTGCAGAACTAAAAAGGGAAGAGCTTGAGCCTGCTGCTGGCAACCTCCCTCTGACTGCATTTCAAAAGCATGATGCCTAGGCACAGGTGGCAAAGTTACCTGTCTATACCTTTTAAGCATGAGATATCAAAGACAAATCACACCAAACTTATCCAAAGACACATTTGCAGAAGCGATACTCATCACAAAAGCATATTTTAGAAGAGACCTGAACTCTTCACCTTCTATTACTAGCAGATTTTCTGTTACATAGTATCACACCTACAAACTGATGGCATAAGTCTACTTTTAGACCTTTTTATATAGCTGTAAAAGAAAAATCTACTAGCAGTACCATTATTGTTTACAGCCTGTAAGTTTGTAAGAGAAAGAAAAATTTAAACCAAATTATTGCTGATTTTAGAAAATTGCCAAATTGAAATGCTGCTGTGAACAGCTTATTTAATTTAGAAAAATACATATAAATAGCAATTTGGGGATGAAAAAAGATGGAAGTGTCCTCCATCAGGGAATATTAAATTATAGTGTCACCCCAGCTTCATACACAATTGCTGCTCAGATATTTCATACAAAGATCCCCACTGTTTAAGCAAGAACATGGGTGCCTTACTAATCTCTCATTATATTCAATCTCTACCAGAATAATGGGTTGCAACCTGTTAGGTTGCTAATAGACAATTAGCAATGTTTATATAATTTTAAATGAGATTATTGGACACTAAATTGATAATGAAATAACTTCAGAATAAATGCTCCATTGATACTCCTAAATTGAGAGGAAAAAAAACCATTCTGCACTGCAAAGAGATTGAATATGCAGGGCTGAGTAAATAGACAAACAGAATTAAAAGTGTCATTAAGTACATTATCTACATTAATTTATCTATATCAATATTAGGTACAGTAGCTGGTATCAAAATACCTACATTTGCCCTGTTCCCCATGTAGGTGGCTTGTGCAGGTTGTTTTCCCTTATTGCTTGCATCATTGTGCAAATATCAAAGAGAAAGTGAAGCTGGCAAGAACACAGAGGTCTTGGAAAGGCAGCCTTTCCCAGGCAGCTTCTACAGGTGAGCAAAAGAGTTAGAGTGGGGAACAATGAAAGGACTCAAAGGAATAATGACAATTGTGAAACAATTCACTCCCAGTCAGCTGAAGCAAGGAACTTCTCTTGCTCATTTTCTGTGACCCAGGAACAGAGGGAAGGGGAGGGAGAGGGGAAATTCACCTGGGAGTCATCTAATAGCGTAAAATTCATTCATCCATTGCATCAAATTCCAAATGCAATGCATGAACATAGAAGTCTAGAAATTAACTGAGAAATCAACTGACAGGACTTCTGGTTGCACAGCATCTACTGGGGAAAGGGAGGAGCAAACTAACACCTAAGGATGTGCCCATCACAATGGCCGTTCCTGAGTCTTTTGCCTTTGTAGTTGAGTGCACTGCAGGATGTTAAATAATTAAAATATAATTCTTGTATCCCAGATGCCAACAAATGACAGCATGAGATTCATTCTTCAGCTTTCTGGATGCTGTGCATGCATTATACAACATACAATTTTCAAACTGGTTAAACAAACCACAAATGTGATTGTGCCACTAAGCAAACCAAGCAGAAAGACCACCAATGTCCAGAGCAGCAACTACTTACCCAACCTGGGCATAACTGCCCCCAAGAATTGTTCATCTTCCTGAAAATGGTTTTCTTGTAGAGATTCGAGCAGTTTCTGTAAGACATCCTGTGGCACTTTGCAGCCTGTGCCTTTCAGTTCAGTGAATCGGGTCAGACGGAAGCTCTTGTCCAGTTCGTAACTTTCCGGGTTAAACGACTCCCGAACAGACATGGCTCTCTCCCACAGACTGCCGGCCTCTCCTACCCCAGAGCAACGGGATCAGTTTCTCTGCTGATCAGTCTTATTAAAAAATAAAAAAAATAATAATAATAAAAAAATTTGGAACATTAGAAATTCCTAGGACCTGCAAGGCAACATGTTTTCCACATGGAGCAAGTTGAAAGAGAAAGCACTCAATGCTGTTGTTCACCTGTTAAGACAGGTGTGCACATCTCACACAATTCATTTCCCTACAACTACAAAGGGATGACTCCTCATCCTACCTTCTGACACTTAAAACTATAACTATGCCAGATGAATCACAGAATAAACTTCTTTTCCAAATATGCTGCATCAGGTTTTCATTAAAAAAAGAATCTAACACACTTACCGACCTCATTTAACACAGAGGTAATGAAAGAAGTAATAGTTCCCAGAGCACAGAGGCCAATTTCCAAAAGGCAACCGGGGCCCTGATCCTGCAACATGCTCAGCAGAGACATCTGTTTGTACTCAGCTCAGTGTGGGGTCATAATTTTAGCCATTAACATATTAATCTCAAAAATAAGATGCTTTTCAAATAATGGCTCTGCTTCAGTCCTGAAGTAAGCTGAAGCTCCATAATACACCTGTTCTCCCTAGGGGAAAACACAGTCCTGGTGCTCTGTTAGTAGAGGTAGCAGAAGAACAAAGAGGCTGTATTTAAGCAGTCTGGTTCACCTACAAGCATGTCACCTTACCTTTTAGCATGTTCGAAGACATAAGAATGCTGAAAAGTTTCTTGCCTCTTCAGCCCTTTTTTAGTCAACTAATGATACAGAGAATCAGAGAATTGCCCATTAAAATGGTAGTGTAAAAAGACACTGATGCAATTCATTTAATAAAATTCTTAACAATGCTTGTCTAATTTTAGAAGTTTTTCCACTCTGACTCACATCCACCACACTCCAAAACTAATAAGAGGCCTAACCGAGACACTGACTTCTAAACAGGAATGGCTGTGATGAAATACAATTCATCTTTCTCAGAGACGTTTTCAGGAATTACTAAAAGCAACCTGTCTAGTGGTAGTTTCTTAGAAAGCAAGGATACTGTGTAACAGCAACAAGAACGGAGCTCAGTAGGATCACTGACAAAACCTGATACCGATGGCCACGTCCTAAAGAGGTTAAGCAGAAACGAAGACGGCAATGACTGGTATTTGCCAAGTTCAACTTTGCTAAATGAAGGAAAGAAGTAAATCTACAGACTGTGCTGTATCTCCCCTACACAGCACTTATTAACAAGTACATCTGTTCCATAAACCTTTAAGTCAATTTATTGACTATAATTTGTAGGAACCGAAGTTTTAAGTTCCCTAAGAACTTTTGATGTGGAGCCCAACTCCCCTTCACTGTGCTTTCCCTCCTTCTCTGGGAGGTGTGGCACTTATTTAAAACAAATCTTCCAAAGCCTAGGCTCGGGCAGTAATCCAAACTCCAGTTACAAGAACGTGTCTTGGATGAGCAATGAATTCAGTTCCTAACTGCTGTCTTCCAATGCAAGGCACTAAGCACTTGCAATCAAAAAAAAAAAAAAAAAAAAAAAAAAAGTATCTGGAAAACAACCTGTCAACAGAAATAGGAGACAAAAGCTTTTCAAGGAGAGGGGGAATTTTTTTCTTCATTCTTTTTTAACACTTCATTCTAATTAATTCCAGAGAATTATAAAAAGCAGCTTTCCCCACAAGGGAAACATCTTCCTTCATCTAACCAGTAATTGCAACAAGCTTAGCACCCCCTGCCTACTTACACAGGGATGGATGCAGAGGCCACAGCCTACCAGGAACTTTTTGCAGCCTTAAGGACTGTAAGGACACAGTTCCCCCGTTTGAAAACAAATAGTGACACAAACAAGATTTCATTTAATGGAAAACATCCGCAGTGCAAGAACACAGTCAGTTTTCTAATGAAGATCTGATTAAAGCTTCATGCAACTGTGTATTTCACAGACTGCCACGGGAGCAACATTCCCCGCAAGACCAAGTTTTGGTGACCTTGGTGGGCACAGCACCGAGTGCGGCAGAGTTCACGAAGAGTCTGAACAACTCTCAGGCACAAGGTGTGATTCTTGGGGCTGCCCTGTGCAGAGCCAGTGGCTGGACTGATGGACCTTGTGAGTCCCTTCCATCTCCGAACATTCTGTGATTCTGGCAGTCCATGCGGCATGCGATGTGAGCGATAAGCATCCCTCCCCAGCAGCAGCAAACACCTCCTAACCCAGACGTTTCTTACTTTAAAAGAGCGGCGTAATAAATATTAAAAGCTAAGGTTTAACCCTTGCCTTCCTAAACAGCAGAGAGGGGAGAGCACAGGAGCAAAAAGAGGGGGAGGGAGGAAAAACTGGAGCCAGGTACATACCCCAAACAAACCCCAGCGCACCCACCGCCAGCCCGACCGCCCGAGACACACAAGGCGAGGCGCTGCAACCACCATCGATCCGGGGAATGCGGCGGGGAGCGCTGCGGGCAGACATGGCTCCGGGACACCTTAAATTTCCAGCCGCTGCCTTTAGAGGCAAACCCGGGGCCTTCGCTGCCGCTCTTTGTGCGGCCGGAGAGGCGGCGGGGGAAGAGGACGAGGAGGAAGAAGCTGCGCGCGGAGCGGCGGTGGCAGCGGCCCCTTCCCGAGGAGCGGCGGGGACGGAGCCCGCGAGTGCCCGACCCCGGTGTCCCCCGTGTCCCCACGTGCAGGTACGGTGTCACCGGGGCGGGGTTCACCCCTCGCTGGCGCGGGCGGCCGGTGGGATGTTGGGAGCAGCCCCCCCCCCCTCCCCGCCGACACTCCGTAATGGGGAGGGAGGGAAGCGGGTGGGGGGGAGGAATGGGGGGGGAAGGAGGGAAAAGGGAAAAAAAATGTCGGCGGGCGAAAAATTTAACCCGTCCGCTGCCGGCGTCCAAATTTTTTTAAAGCGGCCGCATCGCGGTGAGGCGCTGCCCCCCCATCCCCGCTCCTTCCTCCGCCCTTCCCCCGGGGCCGGGCCGAGGGAGGGCGGCGGGGCCCGGGCCAGGCGGGCACCCCGCGTCCCGGCCGCGCCGCGCCGCCCCCCGCGCCCAGCCCGGCGGGAACGGCGGAGGCGAATTCCCCTTTAAATCTCCCCGCCTTGCACCCCCCCCCTCCTCCTCCTCCTCCCTCCTCAGGTCTCCCTCTCACCGGCTCTCGCCGCCTCCTCGCCCTCCGCCTCCTCCCGCGAACGGGACTCCCAGCGCGGTCCCACAATGCACCGGGCGCGACGGGCTCCCTCAGCGCCGCCTGAATAGAAAATGCCGCCGCCGCCGCCGGGCACGGGGGGGTTAAACCCCCCCTTTTCCTCCCTTTCCCTGCTTTTCCCTCCCTTTCCCTCCCGCCTCCCCGCTCCGCGCTTCCCGCCCCCTCCCGCTCCCCCTCACACCGCATCCCACGCGCGTTCCCGCGCGGGCGCGCGCGCCGTTTGCAGCGCGACATGTCGCGACACCGCCCCCCCCGCCCCTCAGTTCAGCACGTGTGGACAGCCAGGGTGTGTGTGGCGGGGGTCTGGTTCCTTCACGCAATCACAGAATCATCAAGGTTGGAAGAGACCTTTAAGATCATCCAGTCCAACCCAGCACTGCCACTGTAACCCCTTAAATACTAAACTTGATCAACCAGCGCCAGATCCAGGCACCGCTTGAACTTTTAACTCCAGGGACGGGGACTCCACCACCTGCCCGGGCAACCTGTCCCAATGCCTGACCACCCTAACTGTGAAAAATATTTCATTAATATCTAATCTTGAAAAAAGTTAATTCAAGAGCTGATTTTTTTTTAGCAATATATTATTGAACATTTATTAGTAGAACAAAAGCATATCACAGCGCTGGGGCGCTTGGCAATATTGCAAGATGCGCCCTCCATTCATTTAACTGTGGACTTAAGTACTCTCTTAAACTGTTACATATTCATTAAGCCCAGAAAGCAATTTACACTTCACTCAACTTTCCCCACTCTCCGGTCTCTGCTCCCTTCCGCCAGCACGCCGCCGTCTCGGTGCTCGGGATCGCTTCAGAACTGCAGACAGGCCCCCTCTCTCCGGTGCCTCCGCAGTCTCCAGCCTCATTTGTAGCTGAGAGTTTCCTTGGGAGGCGTGAGTTCTGATGAGATAACAATCTTCCTGGGATGCATGCGGTTTGTCTTCTTTGTTCCTCTAAGATGTCTTGGTTCCTGGCTCCGTAGTTTCTCAACTCAAGAGACGTTTATTACCATGTGTTTATTAATACATTTCTTAACATATTACAACTATTTCGAAGTTACAATTTACCTTAATCTCGTTTCTACTTAACTACATTTTACCTTAACACTATTTCTACACAATCCATCATCACTTCTAAATGTTTGAATCATATATGTGAAAGACAACATTTATCATTCACTCATTTATCACAATCCCCCCTCTTCTTTTTGTCAATTATGTTGGCTTGAGCTACGATCTTTAATTACACTTCACTGTTACGTTTGAAATTTCTACTGATTAACCTGGCTTCTTCAAGGGGCTCTCCAGTGCTGGAGAGTTAACACTATTTCTACACAGTACACTAGCACTTGTAAATGTTAAAATCCTATATGCGAAAGACAACATTTATCATTCACTCATTTATCACAGTCCCCCCTCTTCTTTTTGTCAATTATGTTGGCTTGAGCTACGATCTTTAATTACACTTCACTGTTACGTTTGAAATTTCTACTGATTAACCTGGCTTCTTCAAGGGGCTCTCCAGTGCTGGTTTGTTTCTTCAGTATCATTATCCTTCGTGGTGTTCCAGAAGTAGCTTGTTCCGAGTCCATAGGCATGGTGATTACCTGCATACCTTGGACGACAATTGTGATTAGCCAGATGAAGCAGGGAATTAAACAAGGAAGGAATATCAGCCCAGTGGTCACACACAAGAAGAAAAAAAAATAGTTTTTTCCACCATGCGGTTCCTAAGAATTATCCCACCAGCTAGTTTCAAGTATTGTTTCCCATTTTTGAACTGGTACATGAGCAATCTTTCGTGTGTCAGTGGCAATATTGAGTATAGCTAGACCATTATCAGTTATTTGCAGGCACCAATCAGAGGAATTAAATTTCTCACCTACTCCGCCTTCCTCTGCTAGCAAATAGTCAAGGGCTAAACGGTTTTGATAAGTCATTGCACTGGTTTGGGATAACTGTTCAGTTATTTATTCTAAAGCTGAGGCAGTTTTGTTGCTAATGATTTCCACCACTGCTTGGAGTCTTATTATCTTATTTAGCATATAAATGGGGGTCCTATACCCCCATCATCCATCTTGAGCCCAGGTGGCTGGGCCATGATATTCTATTACTCATTTCAGGTGGCCACTCATCGTTTTTCCACCTTTGGGTGCCTCCTATATTACCACTCCATTCTCGGATACTTTCTGCTGAGCTTCGCTTTTGTCTTTGTAAATCTTCATAAACTGGAATGCCTAAATTTTTCCCTACTGCCTTTGGCAATAGAAAAAATCTTGGCTGAATGGTTCCAATTGTACAAACTCCTCTCCAATCTGCGGGAAGTTTAGTCTAAGCTTTTCTCCCACAAATCTTAAAGAGCCCATCGGGGGCATCCCTCGGCTTGTTAACACTGCTACTGCGGCACCAGTAATTATGTAACTCTGCCATGCCTGCAAAGGGACTAATAAAATCATCATTGCTACTGTTACACCAGAATAAGGTAATGTTTTTCCGGGTGCTACATTTTTCATTTGGTTGTTTATTCAGTTTCCAATAGCCATTAGGGGTTTTTGGTGACCCCCAATGGTGGGTCACATTTGTGAATAGAGTTCTTCTACACGGGGTTGCTCTTACCCAGGTTTTATACATTGATTTATCTCCCCTCCTGATGCACCCCTTACTCCTGAATTTCGCATCCATCTTTCAGGACGGTGTTCTCTAGATATTTTGGTTTTGTTACAAAAAAGAATTTCGGAGATACTTAGGCTAATTCCCTTCCAGGGCCATAGCTCTGTTGTTACGGCACCTCCACATATCCAACAGTCACTGACATTTAGCTCTTGTGCTATTCGTTCCATTAAATCTATAAACAGACTTTCGCCTACTGGGGGGAGAGATGGTGTTTCTTTTAGCTGCTCTTTAACTTTCTTGTAGAGGGAGTCTGAAAGAGTTGGGGGTGACGGAGTCTGTTTCAAGGAGCTTCTGAGAGTCTGCACTCGCTGCTTTATTAGCTCCTTTTTAATTTTGTCTTGTGCACCTCCACTGTCTGAAATGCCCCACATTCCTGCATTGACAAAACAAACATACTGTCCCTTCGGACATGGTGGTCCAGGCTGGTGTCCCCGTGAGGATTTTAACTTGGCTACCCATAGGGAGTGTTCCCCATAATTACGAGTCTCTAGGGATGCTTTGCAATAACATTCATTATTTACTGTTGTGTGCCAGGTTAGATAAGAAGCACGACTGCCCCATCGTATAAAGGAGTTACACTTGGTGCAGGGATTTTCTGGATTTGCGTTGCTTGGGGTTACCCATGCAAGGATGCCTGCGATAATTACGATTGCCGCGGTTGTAATCAGAGGCCCGGTGTGGCATACACCCCTCGTCTCACGCCCTCCGAGGCTGCTGCTCGTGGCCGGGCTATACCTAAGGCAGGGGCAGAGGCCAACCCGGTCTTGCCCTCTTTACACTGCTTGTTCCACTTCCATGCAAACCGTACTGCACATAAGTGTAATTCTTGTTCTCACTTTTCTTCAGGAATTTCCCAAATTTCAGGTACTCCCACCTAATACTGTCCCCACCCAGCTCTGTGGGTCCCGCGTGCCCCCACAGACGCGCAGGTGGGTTCAGTGTTACAGTCAGTACCAAAGAGTCCAGAAGGGCGTTTGTGTGCGTTCCACCAGGAGCATTTATTGCTGCTACACTGTCCAAGGGTGCAGAGGCAAATACCAGCATGACCCCAAAACTCACAGTTCTATCTGGGGTAAAGGTGGGAGCAGGGAACGGGGAGCAATGGGGAGCTCTGGGGGAGTGAGGAGGGGTAGAGTCTGACAGCCAACCGGGGAATCCAAACTGGGATAGATTAATGTAACAGAACAAGCATCCCGGGAGAAGCCTTTTTCATCACCCTAACATAAAGTGGTTCTTGTGGTACTGGGGACTTGTCTTACTGAGAGCTCTTTGTCCCTTGTAGTGTGTGTTCACCGGCCACCACACCCACGCACACAAAATTTGTTCTACCTCAGCATTTCCCTGACTTTTTTGTTCTTTATTATTTCCGCAGTTCAGAAAGTGGGGATGTCTCTTTGTGGAAGAGCAATACCACTTATTTGGGCATTTAAAACATTTGCACAATACCCATGCTTGATGAAAAAGAAAGCCGCATAGGTTGGGTCTTTTGGTTGGCAATAATTTATTTTAGTCCTTTGAGAGTTTGCATTATTCTTATGCTGTATAATTAGAATAATTCTAAGTGTCTTACTGACCGTCAGGCCAATGTTCTTTTATCCAGGCTTGTATAATTTCTCACTCTTTTTTGCTTATTTCACACTCAGCAGAGAGTGTTAGTTTCTGCTCACAAATCAGGGTGACAACCTTTGCTAGGTGTTGAAGGTCACAGAATGCAGTCAGGTGGTTGTATCTACGGCACTGCAGACATTGAGGTTGCCGCTTACAGGAAATACAATACCAATTTTGCTTACAGTGTTCACACTTACATTCAACCCAGCCACAGTATGTACTGTTAGGATGAATTAAACAAGGTATTTGGAATGGCGCTGGTGGGGGCTGTAATAATGCTTTCAAGTCAGGATATAAAGTGATTTTTTATTTATACAAATCACAAGCTAATGCAAACACATTAGGACCCTCTGTCTGATACAGTCCTGATCCTCTGGTTTGAAGTGGAATTGTTCCTCCCCAAGGGGGATAACGCAGGGGTCTTAGGACTTGCCTGGATGGTATCTGTAACCACTGATACAGGTCTGGTTTTATTTCTTTATCATTTACAACCCTTAAATTTTTCTGTGGATCATTCGTGTTTTCCTGGTTCATTGCCCCCCTGTCTGCACTTAAGAGTTAATTTTATATCACCTGGTGTAGATATTAGGGTCCACTCCTTAGGTTCTTCCACAGGTCCTTCGATTCTGTTGGTGTAGATCCACCCTCGTTCTTTGGTTCGGATTGCTGCCTCGGTTGTCAGCAACAGCTGGAATGGACCTTCCCACTGTGGAGCCAGAGTATGCTCCTTCCACGTTTTAACCATTACCCATTACCCAGGGTGAATATTATGGATTTTGAAGTCTAATGGTGCAGTTTAAGAAATCATTCCTTTCTCTCACAAATTTTCCAGGGTTTGGGCAATTTTGGTGATATATTTTTAACACTTGCCTCCCCTTCCTCATAAGTAGCGGTTTTATGTTGAGTGGTCAGAAAGGGCAGCCCAAACATCATTTCATAGGGGGACACTCCCAGGTCTGATCTGGGTTGTGTCCTGACTCTTAATAGGGCTAAAGGTAAACACTTTATCCAGGACGTCTGTGTTTCAATCATTAATTTGGTTAAGGTGTTTTTAGAGTTTGATTCATTCGTTCTACCCGACCCGAATTTTGAGGGTGCCACGGGGGATGAAAGTCCCACTCCATTGCCAGGGCCCATGTGGTTTGTTGTAACACCTTTGATGTAAAATGTGTTCCTCTATCTGAGTCTATTTTGTTAACCATTCCATACCTGGGAATAATTTGTTCCAGGAGAGTTTTGCATACTACATTGGCTGTAGCCTTAACAGCTGGGACAGCTTCTATTCAATGAGTTAAATGGTCTATTATTACTAATAAAAATTTCCATTTCTGTACTTGGGGAAGTTCAGTAAAGCCTACTTGGATGCTTTGAAATGGTCACAGGGCTAACTCGTGCCCTCCTGGTGTGTTTTTTCTCATAGTTTTTAAATTTATCTTCTGATATGTTACACAATTTTTAGTCACTTGTTTGGCTAATCCAAAAATCTCAATGCATCTATAATTCCTCAAAAAATGATCACATAAGGCTTGAGTTCCCCAATGAGTTTTTGGATGCATGTCTTCTAATATTTTTCTGGCTAGGGGCTTATTAAGTAACTGCCTCCCATCAGGGAGTTTCCATTTTCCAGACTGGTCTTGCTCCTCCCCTAACTTATGGAGTTCTTTTTCCTCGGCTTCGCTAAATTTTGGGATTTCTGGTTCTTCTTTGCTTGGAGCTAGGATTAATATAACTTTTTCACCTCCATTTGCTGCTGCATCCCTAGCCTCTTGATCTGCTAAATTATTCCCTCTTATCTCTTGGGTCCTCCCCTTTTGGTGTCCTTTAATATGTACCACAGCTATTTCTTTAGGCAATCTTAACACTTCTAAGATTTCTAAAATAAGTCCTTCATGAATCAGCCCCTTACCTCTTGAATTTAATAACCCTCCTTCTTCCCAGATTTTCCCAAAAGTGTGTACTATTCCATATGTGTATTTTGAATCTGTAAAGATTGTCCCTACTTTTCCTTCTAATAACTTCAAGGCTCTGTTAAAGGCATACAGTTCACAAGACTGGGCTGGCCAGTGACTAGGCACTTTTCCCTTCTCTTTGTCTCATTGTTCTCCCATCTACCACTGCATACCCAGACATTTGCTGCCCTTGCTGGCACCGGGAAGACCCATCAATAAATAACTTTTCTCCATCCGGTAGTTCACATTCACACACGGGTAGTGTGTGAATATTTTAGTTTGATAATCTATTAGTTCTAAGCAATCACGAGTAACATTCCCCTCTGGTTCCCCATACAAAAACTGGGCAGGATTCACATGGCTACTGGTGGAGATGGTTAAATTTGGAGTTTCCAGGAGCATAGTTTCATACTTTAGCATCCTCGAATCTGTGAGCCACATCTTGGCTTCTTGGTTTAATACTGATTGTGGGACATGTGGGGTATGTACTGCCAGGGTTCCGCTAAACGTGAGCTTCCAAGCTTCTTCTACTAACAGTGCTACAGCCCATATAGCTTGTACACAGACTGGCCACCCTCTGGCCACGGGATCTAATAATATAGACAGAAATGCTACTGGCTTCTTGGACCCCATCCCCCCCATTCCTGTGTGAGTACTCCATAGGCTACCCCGTCATTTGAATCAGCAAACAACTGAAAGGGTCTGGCTACATCTGGTAAACTATCAGCTTCCCTTTTACTATTTCTAGCTTTTCATCGTCTTCCTGTGTCCAACAGATATTATCCTCGCTGATCAGCTTTTTATGCAAAAGTTTTACCACTTTGCTATATTCATCAATCCACTGCCTACAGTACCCCAGTAATCCTAATAGCTTCCTAACTTCCTTTTTGGTTTGCGTGGAGGGAGGGATCATATACCCTGCACCCTTCCAGGATCTAACTTCTTACTTTCCTGGCTTAGCCAATGTCTTAAATATTTTACTTCTTGTTCTACAAACTGTAGCTTTTTCTTTGAAACCCATAGCCCTTTTTTCCCCAGAAAATTTAACAGATTAATAGTGGTGTTCCGAACTGTTTCCTCATTTGACCCTGATAATAATAAATTGTCTAGGTATTGTAAGTTAAGTACCTCTTCACTTCGTTCAAAAGATGTAAGAAGAGCCTCTAAAACTTGCCCAAACAGATTCGGAGATTCTGTAAATCCCTGGGGCAATCGAGTCCACAGTAATTGTTGCTTTCTTCTTGTATCAGGATCTTCCCATTCAAATGCAAAGAAGTCCTTGCTACTTTCTGCTAATGGGCAAGCCCAAAATGCATCTTTTAAATCTATCGAACTGTACCATGTGTGACAGGGAGGGATATGGTTCAGGAGGGTCAACATTTATCATTCACTCATTTATCACAAATCTGAATCTCCCCTGTCTCAGTTTAATGCCATTTCCCCTAATCACAGAATTGATTAGAAATCGATTGGAAAAGACCTCTGAGATCATAGAATCCAACCTATAACCAAGCACCACCTTGTCAACCAGACCATGGCACTGAGTGCCACCTCCAGGCTTTCCTTAAACCATGCTCCAGAGATGGTGACGCCACCACCTCCCTGGGAACCTGTTCCAATGTCTATTCATCCTTTACGTGAAGAAATTCTTCCTCACCGCTGCCCAAATACTGCTGTTTCCCCTGAGAAACATGAGTCTGCCTGTGGAATTTCTTCCTCTGACATGTTCTCCTTCAATATGAAAACATTGGGATTGGGAACAATTCGGGCGGGAAATTTAACCAGAGCTGAAGAGACCCGGCACTCTCCAGAGCCAGGTCCTCCACCAGTGCTGAATTTTGCCCAGAAACTGGATGAAAAGTCACATTTGATCCATGTCACACTAAAATGTGTGAGGAAAGGAAACTGAGGGGGTCAAATGGACCTGACAATGGGCAAAATTTGGCAAATGTTAAATTTTTCTGAGTGCAGAGCCAAGGCGGTACCCTGGGGAGACAGAGGTGTCATCTCCTCAGGTGTCATCTCCAAGGGGTTTGGTCAGTGTGTGGCCGAGGGAAGGCTGCAGGTACCACAGCAGGAACACTGCAATGTGGCTGAGTGCATAAACTGGTGGCTTTTTTTACCCAGAATTTGCTTTTGAGCATGCTTCAGGAAAAATGTTTTGCAGCAGGTGGTGATGGTTTCAGCATAACTCTAGGAAGCTGTGCTGTTTTCCAGTCCCAACAGCCAGGATTGTCACAGACTATTTGCTCGAATCAACCCTTTTCCATCACTGATTTGCACAGCATCCCGTTGTTTTCTTATGCATTTAATATATAAATCACTGGAATCTAGCGTGTCTATAACAAGTCTGATTTCCAGTGTCTTTCCAGTTCATTTTTCTCCCTGAAAGTGCTTTTTGCACTTCTAAAGTCCCTTTTCCCAAATGATTAAAGCCAGAATTCAGATGAGTCTCTTGTTTTACATGCAAGACAAGTTTTCCCCAGAAAGGAGGGAATTTCTGTGTCAGGGATAGCACAGGGCCCAGTTTACATTTCCAAATAGATAAAACAGGCACTTTGCTTCATGTAATTTGCAGCTAAGTATCTAATTAAGTAATTGCCTGTTAATTCAAAGATTGCTTTTCGTGCAACTGGCTTTGAAAAAGTCCTGCCTAAAAACAAGCAGAAAGAGAAAAAATTAAAATGTTGCTTTTCTTGCCTGATTTTAATTACTCTTTTTATCTCCCAGCGAACGTAGTGCCCCAGGACTGTGGGGCAGAGGACCAGAGGTGCATGAGAGCTCTTGGAACTGAGCACATTTAGGAAGTCACTAATATTTGTATAATTAATTGATTTCCAGGCTCCTCCATGTTTCTCTCCAAAAGCATTTCAAGCTCGACACACAGAAGCTGTTTCTCCATGAGCAGCTGTGGGGCATTTGGCTGATGGTTTTGACAGTAGAGATGAATCGAGGACACGGCATCTGCAGTCCTGACCTGGAATTTGAACCTTTGGTGCCTCTCCCTCCTCCCAGGTGGAGAGAAGGTGGAAGATCTCACAATCTTCTGATTGCCATCAATCTGAGCTGATTTGCTGAGCATTGGCCTCATATCATGTCTAGGTGTTCCTTGAGAGATGATTTCAATCTGAAAAAAACCCCTGTAAGTATCTTGAGAGCTGGAAATCAGATGCTCTGATCTAACATTTCTTCAGCATTTAGCCATCACCTCTACAAGCAGCACCTCATTAAAAAAAAAAAAAATGAAGCATAAGGAAAAGCATGAGAATGTTGCTGATTTTGAGCCCTGACTTACATGTTTTTCCTTTCTGATATTTTTGGAGGGAAGAGGGAATTGCATCATATTTTTATCCTCTTTTTTTCCCCCCCAGCATCTGTGAGGAGTAGACATTTCTTTAACAGAGGAAAAAAAAAAAAAAAAATAGAGATTTCCAGGTGGTAACATGGCTGAAAGAAAACATGAATACATGGAAATTCGTACTCATTAGTACCAGTACATATGTGACTCTGTAGAGCTGAAGCTAACCAGGACCAGTGTATAGGGATGAGAACTGCACATAATTGAAATCCTGATTAATTAAAAACAATGTCTTGGCACAGACAATGATGGAGCATCCTTGGGTGGATCTGCAGGTGTTCCAGTGGACATGTGCACCAGGGCCTGCTACCTGTGCTGGGGTGAGGCTTTGTGTGGGCAGGCAAGGGGCAGGAAAGTGGCTTTGCCAAGAAAACCAAGCCAAGAGGAGCAGTGAGCCACCTCTTCACTGCAGCTTCAGGTGTGTTGCTGCACCCAGCACACACGTGCCCCATGCTTCTCCAGGGGCTCCATGCTTGGAACAGCTGCTGGAGTATGTGTGGGATCAGGAAGGGAATCCAGTGCACACAGGGGAGTGTCCTTTTTGTGCAGGACAATAAACAAAACCCTGAAAGGGTAGTCGTGGGTCCAGCAGCCCTGGGGGGGGCCCACATTTCTGGAACCACCAGCTTCACGGAATGTTTTCCTGGAGTTAAATAATGGTTTTCTAGAGATAAAAATTGACCACATTTCCTTTCCTCCCCCCATGCCAAAGGCTTTTTTTTCACCTGTGTGCAAAATACCCAGCAGAAACTCCATTATTGGAGTGATTGGGTCCAATGCCATGAGAAGGGACTGCTCCACACACCTTAGAAAGTGCAAAAAGCAGAAAGAAAAGAAGGTAGAGCCCTCGGTGCTGTGCCCGATTGCTCATCAAAGCCAGCTGCCTCCTGTGCTGAGCTGAGGACGTGACAGATGTCTGTAACCTTTACAGGTGCAGGGCCTGCATTTCATCAGTCTTTTTTCCATGGATGACCTGGAGTGTGGATTATTAGCAGCTCAGATTTCTTTGGCCGAGGTGCTGTGTTGTGTACACATCTGGGTTAAATCTAAACAATATTTCTGATCCATGTAGGCTTCTGACTTGGTTCTGCATCTTTGGTGTTTAAAAAATGATCAGTTTGAGCTCTCCCTGTTCTGTTTCTTAAATGTCAGAAGAAACTTTTTTTTTTTTTTTTAATAAAACAATTCAGCCTTCCCCTGCAATGTTCATAACCAAGAAATTGTGGCATCACAAGAGCATGAGGAAATACCGGCTGATTAAAACCAGGGTAAGAAATGACAGCAAAAGTGTTTGTCTTTTTTTCCCCTCATTTTAGAATTCACAATGAAGTGGCTGGTAAAAGGGGACCAGTTGGTTCAGCTCCGCTTGGGCTGAATATGAGGTTTAATGCACTGAAACTACTTCCACTGGCAAACTTTAGTGTCATAATTTAATTTCTCATGTAAAGCACATCTCACAGCATTACTTTTTCCCCACATCTCTCTGTTTTGACAAAGCAGAGCGTGTTTGGGCTATTGTTGGCTTTCTTTGCCTCTTTTTTTGTCTTTTTCTTGCCTCTCATTAATATACAAGTGTCATTAAATAATAATGATGCTGGTAGTGACCTTTGCTGTGCCTTGGTGTTTGCTCATTTTTGCTTCGAGCAGCAGATGTTCTTGGTCTTTGTTTTCTGATGCCAGATGGGGACTTTGCCCCTTTAACCTTTGATAAGGTGCTTTAATAGTCTCTGACATGAGATTTTATCAAAAGCCAAGTAAATCATACCTGCCTGGCAGCTTCTTTTAAACTTTCCCATCGTGGTTTACAGCAGTCCAAGGAAGGGCAGTTTCCTCTGTGTTTTTGCAGGCTGTATTTATCCCCTGCACCTGTTGGAGTGAAAGCTTCTCTGGACTCAGCCCAGAGGAAAGCCAAAGCAGAGGGGTTAAATTAAAACCTTTGGACAAGCTGAGATACATGAAGTCACACCAAAGTGAAAGAGAAATATAGATTTTTAACTTTTAGGAGAAATATATGCTAAGTGCCTTAAGCATTAAAAAGCTGTAGCAGAGACTTTAAACACAGTTCTTGCTGCAGCAGTGTTACCTTTTCACAGAATTCTTTACTTTAGACAAAGTATAGATAGAATTATACTGTTCACATTTTTTAGATGGAGTGTTCACATAAACAATAAGAGCTGATAGAAACTGTATACACAAATCTGTGTAATACCTATTTAACACTTGTGTAAGACTTACAACTGTTAAAATTAGACCAGGATAGGTTAAGAAAAACTAGAATCGTGTGTTAATCTTATTGGTCAGTTAGCAAATATAATCCACACTTCTGTAAGAAAAAAATAATTAGAAAAAGCTAGAATTAGAAGAAGAAGCTGTTTTCTGCCTGCTGTTTGCTGTTGCTGCTTTGCTTTATCATGTAACCCCCTTGAACTCTGCCTTCAAGAAAGCTATGAGACTATGAAATAAAGAACTTAGCAGAACAGCAGCCTCCTCTGCTCTCTTACCCTGGTCTGAGAAGGAAGGGTATCCCATCAAAAGCTCAACATGCATCCAGGTGTGCATCCTCCGTGGAGGGAGCACGCACGGGCAGGGATCCTGGTGCTCCGCTCCTGGGTGATGCTCCAGCACCAGCCCCTTACCAACCTCCACCGTGTACCAGTCAAACAGGGTGATGCTGCCTATGAGTGATCAATGGGGTCTGACTAGACTCACCTGGACCCCATTTTCCATCGATTTTTGATGTGAGATGGGGAAGGTGGTGTGCACACAGCTGCTGCTGGGGTTTTGGTCCTTGTTCCCTTGCTGTGTGCCCAGCCAGAGGCCACGGGCTGCTTTTGCAGCAGAAGTTAAACACCACTGTGCTATAATCCTTCTTCTGAAGAGGTACCCTCACAACATCTGTCTCTTCCTCATCCCTTTTGCAGTGTTTCATACTTTGCTCCTGCACTTGGCCACCCCAAAAGCCCCAAGGGAAAGTCCACTTTGCAGTTTCTACTTGTTTATTTGTCCAGGCATCTACATGACTTGTACAAACAGCCACCAGCACTGGGTTGGGGTGGTGAGGGCTGTCCCCAGGGTGGGGAGGCTGAGCTGTACCTCAGGTGGAAGTGTGCCTGGCTCTGGGAAGCCTTGTGGGCAGTTTGGGTAGGTGGCATTTTGTGGCTGAGATGTGCCTGTGTGCTCTCCCATGGCCTCTTGTAGCATTAGGGGTGGCTTCTGCTGAACCTCCATGGATTTACCTATGTCTCTCCAAAACTGCACTTGATTTGGTATTCCCACCCTGCCTTTGCTCTCTCGGCCTGTCACATCCTCGCTGTGTCACACCTGGGGAACATTTCATTGACCCCTTTCTTCTGCAAGCCTGGGGCTGCAGCTGCTCTTTGTTACTAGCCACCACACGGAAAATGAAACAATCACAAGGGGCTTGGTGATGCAGCAGCTTCTGCCACACTCCCCTCAGTGCCAGTGCCCAGCCTTTGTGGGAACCACCTTCTTCCCGCTCCAGACCTGGAAGTTCACCTGTGCTGGCAATGTCTGCTTTGGGGACAAGCCTCGTGCCTTGCATTGCCCACTAGAATGCTCCTTGTGTCCTTCTCCCTTTGCAGGGCTTCGTGTCCCTAAGCCACATCCCACCACACTGAGCCTGGACATCTCCAAATATTTGCTTCCTTTGGCAGGGACGTGCCCTGGGCAGAGCTGCTCCTGCAGTGTGGATGGCGGGGGCACAACCCCATCATCACCACCATGGACTTTGGCCCCAAGCACAGCTTGTGCTTTTCTGTGCCAAGATTTTTCCCAAGGCTGGAGCCTATAAATAATCCGGGAGTCTCTCCTCCTGCCCAGCTCCACACTCTGCTACCTTGCTTTGTTTCAGAGCAAGCCGTGTGATCCCGCCAGCCAGACCTGCAGCCGCCCAATACAGGCTCCCTTGGGATGAGCCCCGAATACTGACTTCCCAAATTGCTGTCTGGAGTGATGGGTGCAGCCGAGCTGAGCCAGCAATCCTATTCCAGCTGCTGGCACTCGCCAAAACATCTGCCTCGCCTGTGCTGTGCTTGTTGATGGAGCTGTGAGCAGCTCCCGGCATGTCATTTGGGAATATAAATTGAGTTCCTCCGAGCTGGAACCACCTGCTTCGGATAATTTCTCTGGCAAGGAGTCTTCTGTCTTATTCTCCATCCAGGATTTTCCTGCTTTACGCTGCTGCCAGCCCTATGCAGTAGCTGGGGGGGTTGGTACTGATGAGTGGGGGTTTAGGTGGATCCATGGGGGAAATGTCCTGCTGCCAAAGCACAGCAGAGGGTGAATGTGCTGTTTAAACCATACAGTTGTAGAATCACAGACTGGTTTGAGTTGGAAAGGACCTTAAAAGTTCATCCCCCCGGCAAAGACAGGGACAGCTTTCAATATTTCAGGTTGCTCACAGCCAACCTGGCCTTGAACACTTCCAGGGATGGGGTATCCACAGTTTTTTGTGATGTCAGGCACTTGTTGATGCTGAACTGAAGCTGGTTGGATGCACAAGCAGAGAAACAAACAGCTCCCAGGGAAAACAGGCGGCTGTTCCAAGGAGCAAAATGACCTCTGCAAACCTGCCTGTTCTGCCTGCTGGAAACCAGGGCCATGGGAGTGAGGGACACTGTTGCTCCCAGTTTCCCTATTCCCTCCCTAGGGTGACATGCAGCCAGCCCTCTAGGTCTGTGCCTGCCCCTTCTCCTTCTCCTGCCCCAGCAGTATCCATTAGATGAATATGTAATTAGGATCCGCTAAATGCACCCGAGCTGTTGTCTGTCAAAACAGAGCTGAATCCCACCAGGAATTGTGCCAACCAGGCACTTAAAACTTGAGCAAATGGGGAAAAGTGGTTTATATGGGAAACAGGTGTAACATCAGCAAAGCGCTCTCACGGCTGCAGGTGAGGTGCCCTGGAAGAGATCAGGTGTGCCCAATGCCACCTCTCATCTCCTCAGGAATAACCACTGTGCAATGGTGTGTTTTCCCCGTTGGAAAAGTAAAACTAAACCAAACCCAAGCCCCTAAGCAGGGGTTGGGTGGTTTGATCTCCTTGAAGGGTTGGATGTGAGTGCGTTGCCATAACAGTCTCACAGCAGAGGAGGCACTGAAACATCTCTCCTGCACCCAGTCCAGCTAGTAGAGAGAGTAAGGATTGCTGGCACAGGCAGTGGCTCCCTCAAGAAACTCCTGGAAAGCCCCTGATTTACATGCACCAAGAGATGCAAAGGCTGTTTCACTGGAATGATGGATCCTTAAAGCTGCCAGGAGGTGAGACCCCTCTGGTGGGACTGGCTGGGATGTGGGGGGTGGATGGAGGAGGCTGTCAGGGTTCCACACATCTCCGTACCCCCAAATGCAACCCTGCACTCAGCAGGTGCACCTGGCAGTAGGGGGAAGTGCTGTAACGGTGCTTTAGGTGCTTTCCTAAAGGGCTTTTCCCCCCAGCATTTAAAAGAAAAAAAACACCAAAACACTCAGGGAGAGCAACAATCACACATTAATTCTTTCCATTTCTCCATTTCTTTCCCATTCCCTGCATTCCACTGCTCCTCCTTCCCTCCCTGCAGCCAGTTTTGAGTGTGTTTTCCCAGGATTTGTGCCTTTGCAGGACCTCACGCTTGGACAACGGGATAAGGCTGTGGAAAGGGGCAAATGCTGGGAGCGGCCTGGGGATCCCTGGGGAGAGACATCCCTCCAGGTGAAGTACTCCCCTGTGCAGACGGGAAGGCAAAGCGGCTGATGGGCAGCGCCTGGGGGAAGCAAAGACCAGCAAAGAGCCCCCGTGCCGGCTGCTTTGATTTTCAGAAAGGCAATTAACACTCGCCCGATGCAACTCCATTCCAGAGAGCAAAGCAGCAGGAAATAGCTGCTCTTCCCAAATGCAAAGCATTGCCCCAAGCCCTGTCTGATGCCAGCTTGAGTGATGCCTGTGGAGCCCAAGGAGTCACATCAGAGCCAAGTCTGAGCGTTGTTTTTAACTCAGTTTTTGATTTAATCCAAGCTGCAGAGCCACACCTTGCTATGACCAATATTCTTAGCACTATCCATGTATCTAGAGTGTAGATATGTGACTGATGAGTCAAGGAATAGATGTGGGCTCCATAAAAAGGAGTTTCTCCACTTTAGGGCTGGTTTGATCAGGGTGGCTCTGCAAAAGCTGCTGTGAATGTGGGAGCATGAGGAGTGGAGGCAGGATGGGTGGACTGCAGCAGAGGAATACAAGGAGCTGTGGCACGTCCACTTGTGCCACTGAAACTGCCACCAAACATTGGCTTCACGTGCACCTTCTGACACTCAGCAGATCCCACTGGGGACAGAGCAGTGAACCCCTCCCATTCTTACCAGTTTGGACAAAACCTATAGGCACTGGAATGTTTCTCGTTCATAGAATTGCAGAATGGTTTGTTTTGGAAGGAGCCTTTAGACGTCACCTGGTTCCAATCCCCCTGCCATGAACAGGGACATCTTCAACTAAATCAGGTTGTTCAGAGCCCCAACAAACCTGACCTTGAATATTTCCAGGGATGGGGCATGTACCACCTCTCTGGGCAACCTCTTCTAGTGTTTCATCACTCTCATTGTAAAAAATACCTCCTTGCTGTTGAGTCTACCATCCCCAGGGTGATCTTTGTGGTGCACAGCACAGGTGGTCAGGGTGATCTGGCACTGCTGGTGATGCCATCTTGCATTGCACCCTCAGCATCCCACCCGGGGGGGCACCGTTGGCATGACTGGGATGGGGAGGATTTGCTCCAAGGGAATTCCCACTGCCAGGAGATGCCTGCAATGCTCACAAGAGTCCAAATACCTCCTTGAGTGAGTTGACTGCTCCTAGAAGCAAATACTGTGTGCAGTTTTGGGCACCACAATATGAGAAAGATACTAAGCTATTAGAGAGTGTGCAAAGGAGTGCCACAAGAAGGGTCTGGAGGAGGAAGCCTTATGGGGAGTGGCTGAAGTCACTTGGTTTGTTCAGCCTGGAGGAGACTGAGGAGAGACCTCATTGTGGTCTTCAACATCCTCATGAGGGGAAGAGGAGGGGCAGACACTGATCTGTCTAGTGCCCAGTTACAGGACCTGAGGGAATGGCCTGAAGTTCTGTCAGGGGAGGTTTAGGTTGGATATTAGAAAAAGGTTTTTCACCCACAGGGTGGTTGGGCACTGGAACAGCTCCCCAGTGCAGTGGTCACAGCACTGAGCCTGACAGAGTTCAAGAAGCATTTGGACAATGCCCTCAGGCAGAAGGTGTGACTCTTGGGGTGTCCTGTGCAGGACCAGGAGCAGGACTTGATCATCCTTGTGGGTCCCTTCCAACTCAGCATGTTCTGTCATAATATTTTAGAGGTGATATTGAACAGGGGACGATATTCCAGTGAGTTATAGACTGAGGAGGCAGAGTTCGGGGTAGAAAATTGCTTTTAAGTTCAGCCATTTAAAATATCAGCATTAGTTTTGCTTCTAAAACTTCCCTAGTGTGAGCAAGAATCACCTCACCCACCCACATTCACTAAATATTTAGTCATTTTTAACAAGTTAAACAAAGCCCTTTGATTGGATTTATGCTAATGGCTCCTCCGTAGGCATTTCTGATTAATTTACATTTCATTTTAAAATTGCCTGTGTACACTGCTGATTCTCACCAACACCATTAGCAGATAAAAGGAACAAGTAACGGGTCACAGGCGCCACAAGATGGCAATAGTTGAAGAGCAATTTGTTTCTGGAGGAAGAGATCTGGGGTTCAGCAGCGAACCCTCTCTGGGAGGGCACCTCTGCTGTGCATTAACCTTGGCACTCACAGAGGGGTCTGTGGCCCACCAAAGCAAAGTGGTTTGTGCGTGGGGTGGGTGGGTTCACCCCCCTCCACCCCCCCTCCTCCTCGGAGGACGGAGAAGATGGGAGAGCTGCTCAAGGTCGGCCCAGCAGTGTTCTGCTTCACGGTTTCAACGACTGAAACCTGCAGCACGAAGCAGAGAGGGTTTGCACGCCCGGACATGGAGCCCCTGAGCCCTGGCTCTGCGTGCCAAGGTTGGATTTTGCTGGGTCAGAGCCTCTTGGGAGTGTTGCTGTGCCAGCATCCTGTGTGCATCTACAGCACCTGATTTGCCAGGTCAGGAGAAGCAGTCTCTGCCCCGCAGCACCCCAGATCCAGCATGGAGGGGCTACAATGGATTTTATCCCTGACTCTGTGACAGGGATAAAATCTGGGTGAGACAGGCTTCCACCTGATTACTCTTCAAATGGCGTTAGATGCTGTATGACCTACAAACCACAGCATTCAGGGCTTCCATGGGGCTTTTGATACAGTCATTCCCCATCACTTTGGCCTCTAGATGGAGAGATATGAATTTGATGGAGGGGCTCTTATAGGTGGAAAAGGAATTGGCTGGATGGCCATTTCCAAAGGGTTCGGTCAAACATTTCATGTCCACATGGAAACCAGTAAAGGGTGGTGTTCCTTAAGGACTCGTACCAAAATCATTTAATATTGTCATCAGCAACACAGATAGTGGTTTCTAGAGCACCCTCAGCAGGTTTGCAGATGACACCAGGCTGAGTGGTGCAGCTGATGTGCTGGAGGGAAGGGAAGCCATCCAGAGGGACTTGCACAGGCTTGAGGAGTGGGTCCTCACAAGGTTCAACAAGGCCAAGTGCAAGGTCTGGCATCTGAGTCACAGCAATCCCCAGGGACACCGTCCCACTGGGGTGGATGCTGGGGGCCTGCATAAGGCAGAAATCTCCAATGCTCCAAGGCCTCCCCAAAAGGACTTTAAATGAGAGGTGGGGGATGGTGCATCATGCTCAGTGAAAGGCAGCAAAGGAGCCACGTGGGAGCTCATTTGTAACGCATGTTAAATGTAACATCTGTGTTAATGCACTGGGGTTTGGCACTCTCTGCTGTCCAGGTGATGAAACTGGGAACACGATGCCCTGACAAGCAGAGGATCCAGGAGATGGAGGTCTTGCAGCAGCACCCTTGACTCCATCTCTGTGAGATGCAGCACATCCACTGCCATTCCTTGGGGGCTGGCAGCAGCACCTGGTTTTTCAGGGTGGCCATGGGCTGCTCAGGAGCCTCTGTCTGTGTTTTAGTCCCCGGTGAAGGAGTGAGGGCAGCAGGACCTCCAAGCAGGATGGGACTACATGGTGTCAGATCACATGTGGTACCCGGGACCAGAGGGACAGGAAGGACAAATCCACAGCGAGTCATTGGGTGTCACTGATGCTGTTCTGTTGTGGTGGTTGTGCAAATTTTATGCAGGCAAAGGTGGCTTCTAACCCTGAGGCAAACCCCATTCCCTGCAGGGTGTCCAGCCCAGTCTTGGCTCTCCTCACAGCATCAGTCCAGGGCACATGGAGATGCAGGAAGCAGATATCCCACTGGTGCTGCCAGCATCAGGCCAAGGAGGTGGAGGTTCAGCTTTGAGGTCTGAGCCATCACCAGAAAAAGTCAAGAAAACAAAGGGTGGATGATGTCAGCATTCTTACCAGCCAAAAAGTGAGGCAGGGCCCACCACAGCTGCGTCAGGAGGCAGGGATGCAGCAGCAGGGAGAGCTGGGCTCTGAGTGCCTGTGCAGGAGCTCAGGGAAAGGGAAATCAGGAGGGAGCAGAGGCCCAGCTAAGACCAGAGCAGTTTACACACATCCCCTGTGCCGTGATGAATGGAGACATGAGATACAGTTGGTGAATCCTGAAATCTCTTGGGATTAAATGATTACATTAATCTTTGCTTTCTCTAAGCTGCAGTAATGGCAATAGCCACATGCTGGTTCCAGTCCAGATCCATCCCCGCTAACTTCCCGGTGACTCGTTGTGGAGCTGGCATGGGCTCACACTGTCCTGACATGCAAATGTCCCCCTCATCCCTCCCCAGCCCACACCCATTTCACCTGATGTCTCCAGGGCAGTGCTGGGCGTGGGGCAAAAGCGGAGCAGGGATCCTGTGGTGTGGGAGCATTGCTGCCAGTGAGGTTTTTTTAAAATCTCCTGGACTGATTTCCCTTGCTGAAGTGCACATGCAGTCCATATAATTTGCTGAACCATCCTGGGGAAGGAAAGGTCCTCCAGGCCACCTGAGGGTCAGTGGATGGCAGAAGTATGTGGGCTGGCTTTTTCCATCCACCCCAACCTGTCCAGGCATCACCTGAAAAAGACATTTCTCGTGAGTGTGCTGGTGATGGACACGACCAGGAGACATCCCTGGCAATGGTGATGGTTGCCACCCCAAGCTCCCCTGTGGCTGGGCTCCAGCAGGACCCATGGGCCACCATGGTTCTCCCACCTGTGACGGCTCTTGCTGTGCAGAGCTGGATGAAGCCCTTCACCCCATGCTGGTTGGTAGCTTCAGGGGCAACTGTGGTGTTGTGAACACTTTAACATGAAGTTATGTTGGATTCCTCTACACCTCTGAGGACCTGGGTGGAGGAAGGAGCCAGTGCTGAAACACAAGGGGTATGCTCCCCCCATTTCCAAATTCCCCCACTATTAGCTATTTTCTGCCCCTGTTAGCAGCTGGGCATAACGACATATGCATGGACGGTGGAGAAAAAGCAGATGAAATTATTTCAGTCTTTTTTAAAACCCAGAATTGATGTTTACACACTGGAGCTAAATTATTTATACACATAATGTTATACGTTTCACATCGGCGGCTTTTATTAGCAGTCGGCGGATGAGAAATCATACCTGACCTACTTGTACAAACCCCTCTCGTGCCTCTCTGTGATGACAGTGTGGTGGGAAGGGGTGAAGGTGCTCACCCCAGCCCAGCTGTGGGGATGCTCAAGCAGTGGGAGAGCCAGTGGAGGGAGAAGAGATATCTCAGCACCTCCTACAAGGCATCTTGCTGCTTTAGATTTGGGGGAAAACATGCACAAGGGGGTTATTTTTGAAAAGTCTTGCAAAACACTGGCTGCATCAGTTTCTCTAGGAGGATGTGGCCCCATGGGTGTTTTTCCCTAGGACTGTGCCCCCTCCCTTCCCCAGCAGAGATGCGCTTCCCAGCGAGGCCTCAGCAGAGGGTAGGCTTTTTGGGGAGAAGGTTTCTCTAGAGGAGGGGTGGCTGCATCAGGACCACCCATCCCCAAACCACTCTGATGTGACAGAATGTGTTTCCCCTGAAAGACTCACCCAGCCGTTTCTAAACCAGCATGTCACAGGCACTTGAGATGACTTTCTTCTTGTCTCGCAATTAATGCATTTTTTATAAAGCCCAGGCTCTAGTTTCCTTTCATGTTACCAGGAGGATATCCTTTCCCCTCTTCAGCTTCAGAAGGATTTTTTTCACCCAAAGTATTAATCTCCAGTGTCCTGTACACAGGACAGAGGGATGCACTGGCAGAATGGGCCAGCAAGGAAGCATGAGCGTGGCTGGAGCTCAGGTCTGGGTGCTGGCTGTGTCACCTGCTCCATCCCAAAGCTGTTCCAACAGGTCACCCGGCAGCCTGGCAGCAGCACGTGCTGGTGGCTCTGCAGCACAGATGAGATTTAGTGCCTTGCAGATCGCAGCACACAGGAACATTTCTTGCTCATAATTGCGCCTTAAACACAATTTAAGGTGCTCCACTTAAATGTTACAAGCAACAGTGTATTAACCTGCTTCCTGTTTAAAAAAACCCAAGCCAAACAAAGCCACGCTTTAACATCCTGGCCTGCATCAGCAATAGTGTGACCAGCAGGACCAGGGCAGTGATTGTCCCCCTGAACTTGGCACTGGTGAGGCCACACCTTGAGTCCTGGTGACACTTCTGAGCTCTCCACTACAGCAAAGACATTGAGGTGCTGGAGGGTGTCCAGAGAAGGACAACTGAGCTGGGGAAGGGTCTGGAGCACAAGTCTGAGGAGCAGCTGAGGGAGCTGGCAGGGCTCAGCCCAGAGAAAAGGAGACCTTAGAGCAGCTTTTCAGTACTTAAAGGGGGCTTGTAAGAAAGACAAAGAGGACTTTTTACTAGAGGTTGTAGGGACAGGACAAGGGGCAACAGTTTTAAACTAAAAGAGGGTAGATTTACATTAGATATTAAGAAAAAAATATTTACAATGAGGTTGGTGAGGCTCTGTAACAGGTTGCCCAGAGAAGCTGTGGATGCTCCATCCCTGGAAGTGTTCAAGACCAGTTTGGACAGGGCTTTGGCCAACCTCATCTTGTGCAAGATGTCCCTGCCCATTTTAAACATCCCTTCTAACCTAAACCATTTTGCAATCTGTGACCAAGATGCTCTCTCAGCACTACCCAGAGGGGAGGGCCTGCACTGGCCCCGTCACGCCACACGGATGCAGGATGTGCACCAGGCTTCAGCTGGTCCGGGCAGCCACTGAAATGTGAAGGAAGCTCTTGTTGGGACTTCTTACCAGCAGTGTCTCCATAGTGCTCCTTGTATAAAGCCAAGAAGGTGTGGTGAGCCGCTGCTTCACTTCACTTCACTGGCTCCTTGGAATTGATGGAAGATTACCAGGAACATGTTTTTGCAGGAAGTATCTTCTAAGGCTGCACATTTGATGAGGGTGTGATAATGAATTACCAAGCATATTTCTTTGCAGCTACTCCAAACTATGAGTATTGGTTTGTCCTTCCTGTGTGTTGTTTCCATAGAAGCAGAGCTTAACCTTTTAAGTGCAGATTATAAAGGCACCTAATTCAATTAAAATTAGACTTCAAGCATATCAGTACTTAATACTCAAGAGTTATTACGCGATTGGATATAGATGTTGTTGTGATTGGCAAGGCAGTGTGGTTTCTGGCTGAGCCAGCTGGAAAAATAGTATTGTGGTGGTAACTTTAGGGCTCTCCTATGTGTAGCCCACTGGTTGCAAGGTAATTCCTCTAAAATATGGGAATCCAGCACAGAACACAGGAACGCACATGCAATTAAAGTTATTTATTGTAGGTTTTCTTTTCTGAACTGACAAAGAGGATTTCCCAGAGATCGGTAACACGACACAATGTTATACACCATTTCACAACTAGTCCCTTGTCGCTTTATTAAGAACATAGTAATTTAAAAATATCTAAATATTTACATATTAATAAAACATATATACAGAAGATTGAGACATTTTTACCTAAATATGGAATGATTTTTTTTTTCTTCTCTCTAATAAACCCTATAAAAAGATTTCTGAAGAAAGTCTGAACAGTAGTCACAGTAAGTAAACACAAACGCAATCTTCCAAATTTACAAAATGCAGATTTCATTGCTGAAGGGTTACAACACAACGGACCGGTGCCCCCTGCCCAATGCAGGCAACTCCAAGCCATGAAGGAAGGAAAGACTTAAAATTTAAGGTTTGCAGTGCACATTCAATCTATTCCACAGTTTCAGAGAGATCATGGTCATTCCTAAAAGTCCATGGAAGGTGGGTAGGGAAGGGCTGGGAGCCTGGTTTCTCAGGCGCCAAGAGAACAAACCGTTCATGTTGGCTTCAGTGTTATTTGTGGGTATTCCGTGACACCTGAGAAACAGGCTTTAGGATTGTTAAAAAAAGAGGTGTTGAGTATTTTGAAAACCATCCCACTCTGTAATAGCACTTCTGTTGAGACACTCAAAGGCCAAATAGTTTCCAAAAAAAAAAAATAAAGTACCTAAGATAAGGTACACACAAGGAAAGGAAACACAGTGGCAAAGGCTCTAGCAAGCTCTCCCTTGAATTGCAGGAAACGTGCTCAAACTGCCTGGTGATCGATAGGTGTTGCAGGTAAGACCTTCAAGATTTCTTCGCAACATTTTTAAAGTGAATTTAGTGCTGATGAAAGGTGCAGAAGTGAAGGTTTTCAGGGAGGGCTGCACACAGTTTTACCTTAGCCCTGACCTGAAAGGACTGACCCTTTCAGTGTCTAAGAGGGTAGTGCAATTTCTCGATTGATTCACTAGTCTTAACTGCTGAGATATCAATACAGTGCCAGTTGAAAGGTGACTTTTTTTTTTTAAATAGGTGAGTATTGTTGCCAAGGACAGTGGTTGAAAAATCACAGTGAGCAGACCCTCTTCTTGGATATTAGAAAATTAATACATTTTGAGATTGAGGTGGCAGAACAAGCTGGGGGCTACAGTGAGAGGAAAATGACCACCTCCAGCAATCTGCACTACAAATATGCTCAAGAGCCATTCCACTAGGGCCACATAAGGTAAATTGTTTGAGGACTAGCTTCTCCTCGCTATAACTAGGAAACTGCTGAGAGAAATCCTGCTTTGTTTCCTCCTAAATCCAGTAAGGACTTTTTAATCAGAGCTGTGTGCGACTGGTCATTGGTACCACAGCAGCCAGGAAAGGAAAAGTGGGTTTGCAGAAGCAAAGAGCTTCACCAAATCGGATATTCATCAAGCCCCCACAGTTCATGGTGGAGAGAGAGGCCACCCTGGTCCCTGGGGACAGGAAGTCACCACTTCTGCGTGATTTAAGATGAAATACTGCTGGCAAGCATACAATCATGTGGAAAAATACAGTCAAGGAGGAGAAACATAGGCAAGAGAATGACCTCAGAGTGGATACCCGCTAATTCGGTAACGCATTGGATGCGGAGGGAAATCATCCTTAATTAAGATGAAGAGCAGTGAAGCGATCTGGTGGTTTCATTACTTGAGGTTACATGGAAAATGTGTGGAAACAACATAGACTTGTAAGAAAAACCGTACGGATGCCCATGTCTTGTGGTGCACTGAAGTTCTCGTGCTGAGCTTGCGGGAACATTACTCAAAGGAGAGGATGTTTCTATCCGCTAATAACACTGATGCAGGATGTGAAATTCAAACTGAAAAATCTGGGTTTGCATCTATCAGATGGTCTGTTGTGGTGTCGAAAAGGTTACCTGAAAGGAGAAAGAGTTTGAAGGAATCAGTTAAAAAAATGTAAGAATTTATGATATCAGTAATTTGCAACAAAAAATTTAGTATTTTAGAATTATGGAAATTATGTATTTGAATTTTAACTTTAATTAGTGATGGGGCTGAACTGCTGGTGTGCACACAGGCAGCGCTGCTGAATTCCATTTAGAGGCAGAGCTCAATTGGCTAAAGAAAAGCAAATTAAATAGATTTTTTTGAATACAAAATTTGCCAGCCAAGTTTTTCACACAACATAGAGTGCAGCCCACTTCAGTGTAAAGCGCTGCATTAGTCTTCAGCACAAACTGCACTGCGACGCTCACCCCTTTGAAGTTACGGTTCTGAAGAAGTGAAAAAAGCACCCCATGAATTTTAAACCTTGTGTACATACTTTAGGATCTTATTTGGTAAAAACCCCCACCACTCCACAGCAGTCTAAATGTATATAGGAGAAAAAATATATATACACCCCCTCCTCGCCCCCCCCATAAAAGGTGCACAGTATGATTATATCCATTCTTTTTTAAAGCACTTTAAGAATGTGCTTTTTCTAAACAGAACAATGAAAAGATGGACAGAAGAATTATGACAAGAGCGCTAAGAACACAGGGCAAACAGAAGACATACATCAGTCAGCCTGAGAGGCAAATACACCTCAATGAAAAGGGAAGACATACAATCATGCATTGAAAGGATAAAGATTTATATTACAATAAAGGATTTATATTTAAGGTTTCGGGAAAGGTGTTTTTTTTTTTTTTTTTTCAAGTTTCGTTTTCTTGATATTGTATTTCAAGAGAAAAGGAGACAACCTATATAGAATTGGATTGTTGCTGTTTTCTTATCATCTATTTCTTTACCAAGAGATTGCTCTCATCTTTTCACAAAGCTGTATCACCCCTAGACCTGAGGATTGGGATGTTAGTGTTTCAGCTTCCGTTAGGGATATCAAAATTCTTTCTCATCTTGAAATTAACCCCAGCGTGGAGAAACTACACAAATTCTCAGCATGGCTGTGGTCCAAAGCAGGAGTAAGGAGTGCTACCTCATGGTCCTATATCTGCCTACATCTTTCCAATCCAATTTTCAATATGAGGATTCAAAAAAGGGTGTTGCAGCTGGCTTACATTTGTTCCCACATGCAGAACTTATGGGTTATGCCTTCCTTTTGTTTTTCTTTTAAACCACAAAATCCTGACACCTTGTGTAAATTGTACACTGAAATAAGATGAGCCTTTTCACAATACCAATGTACATAGAAAGACTCTAAAAGCTGCCACATCCTCATCCCGATAAAGATCTATCTCACACCCTCCAGGTATCCTGTATCACCAAGAAACTAATTAGCCTTTCCACTGAGCCCACGATAATTACCCCCGAGCTGTCTGATCTGTCTCAGCTCAGGTCTGGACACAGCCTGCAGCTTTGGGTAGGTGCAAAAACTGGAGCTCTCCAAGACCAGAGCTTTGATAACATTTGTTAGAGAAAGTTCTTCTAGTATTTTCTTGAGATTTATCTGTCAATGCACCAAAGTTCCCAGCAAGTTTAACTGCCACAGTTCTTCCAATTTACTTTAAACACCCTTCAATCAAGAGCCTTTAAAGCCAAGGCCCTCTTAGTGTAGAGGGTGATTTTAACACAGGAGCATAATTTCTGCTCAGGAGTGCTAAAATATAATTGGGAAAAATGTCATCCATAGATTTATGAGGATGTACTAGCTTCATTTTTTAACCAGGCTTTTGAGTTCCAAAAGAGGTTTCTGAAAACAAAACATCCCCTGCTCTCCTCAAAGCCCAGGACTTCGTTAGTTGTGGGCACAGTGGGAGCTGGTTCAGACCTGGCTGTGGGTACTGGCAGCAATTGACTGCACTCAGAGCCTGGTCCTGCTGGCACCAAAGGAGAGACACCTCCAAACATGACTGCAGCTGACCTGGCCTTCCCTCTGGAAGCAACTCTCTTCCCACCAATGATGGAGAGAGCTGAGAGCAACCACACCTCTGACTGAGGTGTCCCAAAGGAAGTGTCAGCCAGAGGCTGTGATCCAGACTGAGGCATTTCAGCATCGCTAGTCCACATATACCCAGATCTTGTTCATAATGTCATCGGTGTCTCAGGCAGGACTGACAGAGCTGGAAAGGCAGATTAAAGGCATCTGAGTTTTCCCTTGGTTTTTGGCACCAATGCTCACCACTGATTCAAGTAATTCTCTCTGGGCGCTTTTGCTTTAGAGTTTGTTCAGTTATTGAAGATCAAGAGAGCAACTGTTCATGCATAGCTCCTGAACCCTGTCTTTTCTCCCCATGCAGTTGCCTGCAAGATTCCCTCAAGCAACCCAATTCACTCTGGTTTTATTATACCAAAGCACCAGGTTAACCACTGATCACAGAATTACAGGATCATTCAGGTTGGAAAAGATACTTAAGATCCTGCACCAATAACCATATCCCCAAGTACCACACCTACACATCTTTCAAATACCTCCCAGGACGGTGACTCCACCACTTCCCTGGGCAGCCTGTCCCAGTGCTTGACAACACTTTTGGGGAAGAAATTTTTCCTAATACCTGAGGCCATGATTTACCTGATATTAGCTGTCATCTGCAACCAAGGCCCATTGCATGAGGCACTGTACAAACACACAGTCAGAGAGACTTTTCCCCAAAGATTTTTCAAGCTACACAGAGAAGACAGCTGAATAAATTACACGCAGACTCTCTTTAAAGAATCTGTCAGTAACACCCCTTTGTAAAACCAGCTGTACTAAAACAGGGAAAGACCCCTGTAAATGTCACATTCCACCTCTTTTGCTACATTCCTTGATAGAAAGCATCTATATTTTGTCTCTATCTCATAATTACTGTCATTATACTGTCTGTGTATCACTTTAAATAATCTGCTTCCAACAACAGTATGATATTACACAGATATGTCCTATAAGGAGGCACTGGCACACATATAATAATGGGTGTGAGTCAAACTCTTGGCTCACAGCCTGTGAGCATCACCTCCCCCCAATGCAAACTGCAGCGTGGTTTATTTAGGCATCCTTCCACAGATAGTGTGGAGCAGTACACATCACACACAAGCATTTCAGCTCAAAAGCTGCATGCATGGATGCTCAAAGGTGTACAAGCAAGCAGACCACAATGGTGATCTGCAGTGGAGTGGAAAGGGAGTTGCCTTCTCTACCACAACCATCTCAACACACTCATTTCCATCCCTGATGTACAACCTGAGTAGAGACTACAGAAACTGTGCTCCAAAAAACTTACAGCGAACTGTTAATTCTGCTCCTTAATGTGATTACCAGAGCAATGAAAAGATAACACGACATCACATTAACAACCTTTATTAGGGTCCTCTTGCAGTGGAATTGCTTTCCTCCCTGATAAAGGAAACCAACAGGATGTCACTTGGAAGGGACCTTTCAATGCAGAGCTTCCTGCATCTTTCATCACAGCCGTACCCTGAAATATTATTCAGCGGCTGGCCAGGAAAGCAGGACAGCGGCTCCCAGGCAGCGCGTGCTCCCAGCCCCCCTTGGGTCCATGCCAGAACCAGACTATAGCTGCTTGTCCTCCCTCCTGCTCTGCTGGTCCTACTCCTTAGTAACTGCACGTGCTCCGACAGTGCTCCACGGCTGGCAGCTGCTGCTCCAGCACACAGCAGCGGGGTGTGAAAGCTCCTTCTCCAGCCCTTATGCAAGAGAGATTAGGGAGTCCTGGCACAGGAGACAGATGCTGTGATGGTCACCAGTAGTCTCCCATCCTCCCCACAGCTGTCAGGTACCGTGTGATGTGCTCAGAAGCCCAGTACCAGCCCTGTCCTGCTCTTCACAGCAATGGCACTGCTGATCTCCAGCCACCCTTTGCTGTTAAATGAAATAATACAAAACTGCACTATAATCAATGACATTACTTGTCTGCCCAAGATGTTCCCTCCTTTTGATTTGGCTTTGGGGATAAGAAGCAGCATCTCAGTGACATTATAGACTCTGAAATACAGGGAAATGACCATCTCCCCAGACTCTGGGCCCACTGGATTTTCAGAGGATGGCAGCTCAGCTCCTACCATCACGGCACCTGCTGATGGACCAACTCTTAATGGGAGGGTGCTTCAAATTTCAGTCTCAGTCTGGTGAGACTGGTGATTTCAACGTCAAATTCAACAGTGTGGAAAAATGTTATTTCCCAGTCTACACAGCTGCACAGACTAGCTGCTGTATAGCAACTGTCAGGCTTTTAAGGCAGGGTGGCTGCACTTCAAGAATAAGTAAACTAGCACTTAACTAGCATGTAAATATGTCTACAATCCTTCTCTGAGCCCAAGATATTATTGCTAATACCTCAGACAACTCAATAGATGTGACACTACAAATTATTGTGTTTGTCCCTACCAATAACTCTGTTAAGAGATAAAAAATACTCCCAGAAATATCAGGGATAAGCACAAGTCCCTATCTGGCATAAGTGTAACTTATGGGCGTTATTAGCTTAGCTGCTCCCATGGACCTTGACGTTTTATGAATATGAAATTGAGGGAAAATTTGTAAGATTGTGATGCATTTGTTTTTTAACACAGACCATTCAAAACTTTAGATAGCAGAGTCCTGTGTGCAATTACCCAGCTGTACATGGCAAGTCAGGATTATTGAAAAGTGCTTCTGTGCCATAAATAAACAAAAACACATATGGGAGACTGATAAAAATTTTAATGCATTTTACCTGTTTGTAGTAGAGAAATGTCCGGCTTCTCATCACAGTCAGTTGCCTCTGCTGATTACAAATATAAACAAGAAATCTCATTACTTTTACTGAATACGGGAATGCAATTAAAAAGCTACAGACTGTAAAGTGATTTTGCATTTTCTATCTACTTTCCTCAGCTGCAATTTACAAGTGCTCAGTTAAAAACTCACTGCTTGGAGGAAAAGGTCATACAATAAAAATGCAAACTCAGAAGTGGGAGTTGGGTATTAAGAAGCAATTGTGCCAGCAACGGGATGGAGTAACACTTGCTCTTTTTAGGGTTTCAGGATATCTGTATGATAAAAGGAGTTTGTGATCATCTGATAAAGTCACAAGAAAAGTCTTGGAGGAATAGCCTTGCAGGCTGGAACTCTACCCTCCGACAGTCATCTGATGCCTGCAGGGAAAGGAACACTCCCATTTGTGCACCCAAACTTCCTGTGACCACAGGCAAGCTCATTTTGCAGGGGACAGATTTACTAGGGCAAAGTGTCTTCAAAGATGCAGGTTGGTGCCCAGTGTAATTAAAAAAGCATGTGACCACGCTGGCAATTACCATGTATATGCACACGTGCTTTCAACCCACAGTTTATGCAAGAGCATTTGACTTAATTTGGCCCACGGTGAAGGGAGGCTAAAAGCCTAATTTGTTCATTTTGTATTTGCCAGAGGCCAAGGGAATGCACAGGCATAGCTTGTCTCATTCAGCAGATGTGCAGGGACTTGTTAGGCTGTAGTACCTAGAATGTGCATGTGAACCCTGAGTAAATCAAAGGTGTGTAACAGGAAATCAGTGTCTAACCTACACAAGCCCTACTCAAAATCCTATTACCTTTGTCTTTTGTCACTGCAGCATGATATTTAAAGCCTTTGAAGTGCAATGAGATATTTGAAGGCACTTCAGCAAATGAGGTGTGGTCATACAGGACAAGCCCATTATCACTGAATCATAGAATAGTTTGGGTTGGAAGGGACCTTAAAGGTCACCCAGTCCAACCCTCCTGAAATCAGCAGGGAGGGAGCTTCAACTAGATCAGGTTGCTCAGAGCCCTGACCTTGAATAATTCCAGGCATGGGGCATCCACCATCTCTCTGAGCAGCCTGTGCCAGTGTTTCACCACCCTTGCTGTAAAAAATTCTTCCTTATATCTAATCTAAATCAATGGTCTTTTAGTTTAAAATGGTCACCCCTTGTCCTACGAACTACATTGTACAAGGTCAGTGTGGTGGATATATATCTACTCACATCCATGCACTCCACAATATCCACAGGCGTCAAAACCAAGGCTGCAGATGCACTAAGCAACTCAGTTCACTTCCCACTTGGAACTAAGCTAACTGTCCTGATCACCTTCATCATGAGGATGTTGAGTTGTTGCCCTCATGATGATAATGTCCAATCCAGCTCCTAATCTACATTAGTTTTCTCATGTAATCCATCAACCCTCGTCTATCCATCCCTGGACCAAGAGACTGCTGTGCCTCCCACATGCCTGGATGTCAGGTTAGTTTTTAGCTAGGTTCTGCAAAATTAACTCAACCAAAGAAAACATAAACAAACAAAAAACCCTGGTACCAGGCTTCTTTCCTGGTTTAAATGCAGAGCTCTGACAAGTTTGCAGCACAGACTGCAAGTGACTCGGTGCCTTTTTCTGCTTTCTGTGAGAAGGTGGCACCCTGAGCAGAAACAAATCCAGTGCTTGGTACAGCTCACTGTGAAAACCCTGAATTTTGGAAGGGACAAGTGGCTCACTAAGTGGGAGAGGTCAGCTAGGCTGGTTTGAATCTGGACCAGACTCTCAGTGATGGAAGGACTGGATGTGCAAGGGAGGAGACACCATGGTGCAATGATAAGCTGAGACTCAGCCAATGGGATACACATGGCTTAAAAAATTGGGAGTGTCAGTCTGAGGCCAACTTCTAGTAATGCTGTGAAGAACTACCTGCACCAGGTGATTCTGTGGCACAGCAACTCTGTATACAAGAGATAAAGCTGCATCTGGCCCCTTGGGTAGAAGGACCCAAGCTATGAAAATGGGGGAAGCCAGATCTGAGTGTTGGCAATGGACTAGAGAGCCTTCCCTCTATGAATATCAGGGGTGGTGCCAACAGGCTGCCCACTGTAGTGACAGCTTTTATAGAAATCTCTGCAGCAACTCCTAAAGTAGCTCCAGAGATGTGGTCATCTTTCTACCTAACTGCTCTTCTTACACCTGGCTAACAGTGAACCCAGAGGAAGGCAGTAACACAGAAACAAATGTAAGCAAGGAACTTTGAGAAGATAAGGACTTGAGTCTCCATCTCTGCAGAACCAGAAGTTACCTGGCAGTTTTAATCTGGCAGAAGGACTGATAGATGAGGTTCAGCTCTCTTTGTTCCAGGCTCATTTCTCATGCCAGCACAAATGTTTATACAGTCACCAAGATCAGATCCAGTTAAAAACTGACAACATGGCCACAGGAATGCCTGTGGCAGTGCCAGAAAGGGAGTGGGAGCACAGCAGATGCCCAGAGAGCTACTCACTCTTCTCAGCAGCTGCCAGGATTTGTTTTATGAAACTGGATGTGTAACTGCAGCTCCAGGTGAAGTACAATACAGGGGAATGATAAACACCTCGACCTCCTAACATGGATATAAACCACCAGCCTCTCACATGTCATTCCAAGAAGGAAGGAAGGTTTGCCTTCGACAACCGCACCCCACAGACTGCCAGCCAAACCTCACTTTGTCTTGAGCCAGCTTGCAAGACAAGGCAAGCAGGAAGAGAGCCTACTGTGGGAACTCAGAGCCTCTTCTCTGTCCTTTGCTTAGATAGAGTGCAGCAACTCTTGCAAAACAATCCTGGTAGTCATTTCCTTAGATTCCCCCCAAATTGTGTAGCTTCTCAGGTACAGGTCTGTCTGTTAAGTGTACACTTGCTGCTTTGCTCCTTGGACAGAAGTACACACATGCTCAGGGCTGGGAAGTTGAATACAGCAGTTACTATTTTAATATATCTAAAATACTGGCTGCAAACCCACTGTACCACATGCTGGACTTCATTCCACATCCTTCCTGGCCCTGTGTGTTTTTTGCTAAGCAAAAATCAACCCAGTCTCTTGTAGCATGTAGTCAAAAGCACAAACCAGGGAATCAGGAGGATGAAGAAAACCAGAAAGAAGAAAAAAACCTCACACAAAACGATGGAAGCAGCAGTTTGAGCAAGGACTTGGGAGAAAAGGCATACTTCCAGGAAAAAAATAAGCAATTTTTTTCCTTCTTCCCCACTATTTTACAATGCAACAAAGTAATGTAATTTTAAGCAACAATTCAAGGATGAAACATCATGGCATGCAAGTTATTTAAATGAGTCCTGCCTGAACATTTTCAGCATGTTTTCCAAAATTGCTGTATTTTCCTTTAAGGAATCAGGCAGTCCAAAGGTTCCAGGTTGTGCACAAAGTAATCACTTGGCATGAACAGCTCCTAGCCTGCGTACTGTGGCAGTGTTAGAACAGAATCACAGAATATCCTGAGCTGGAAGGGATCCACAAGGATCATCCAAGTCCAGCTCCTGGCCCTGCACAGGACAGCCCCAGGAATCCTACCCTGTGGTAATTTACATATTACTGTTATTACATATTACCCCACAGCATCAGCTTTCCCATGGACAGCCGCTATGGAATAATGGCTCATGGGCTCTTCAAAACATAAAAAGGGAGGAAGAACTTACTGTGGGAGATGTGTGAACCCTGACCTGCTGCTTATTAATGGATGGAGAGTTTAGTAATCAAAAGGCTCGAATGCAGTGTCTGCACAGAGGTGACAGGAACAGCCAGTCAGCTCCCTCTGATTTTACCCGCTTTAAGATCGCTGTGATAATGGCTGACTGTGTCCCTCTGTGCTGCCACTGGCAAGGCCACCAGACACCTGCTCATGGTCTCTTTTGCAGGGTGAAGAGACCACGCTGGGGCAAGTCCGGCACCGTAAATTATGAGGCAATTTGCATTGTAATTCACGCTGCCTTAAGAGAGGAAACCTATGCACATCCATTTCCTTTGACTTCTTCCCTTTCCGGGCAACTTTGCATCCCATCCCATCCACTAAAACGGTTTAGCTTCTCTTCTGGGAGAAGACAGACCTGGCATTATGAAGCTGTGCTCCACTATGCTCTGTTCTTGGCATGACATGGGACCAGTAGTCAAGGCTGAAGAATATTATCATACTCTTTAATTTTAATTATAACATCTGTTTGTAACATTAACCTCGTAGTCTCTTCTCCCCTTTGTGACAGCTAACTTGTGAAATTTTGAAAAGACTGAACAAGGCCAATAAAAATTTAATGGCAGTGGCAGCTTTATTCTCAGATCTAACAAATAAAAAAAACCTTATCCAAGTCTCAGATCTCAAGCAATAATCTAAAAGAACTAAGAAAAAGCTGAAGCTAAATAAATAAATAAATAAATAGAATATTCCCAGCCATGAAAAATATTCTCATTGATTCAGAACATAAACGAATTTTTATTTGGCTTAGGATAACAACTTTTCAAAATCTACACGGGGGAGCTATTTTCTAGAAAGCAGAATTTTAAAGTGGTTTTTTTGATTAGCTTTTGAAATAAGGAGCTTTTTCAGTCCCTAATTCTAGGAGATGAGTCAAACATGATAAATAAGGTTGAAGCTGGGCAGCATCTATGATCCAGTGATGATAATTTTATTTAATTTGGAAATACTCATGGGACTACACTCTATAGAAGGGGCTACAAAAAGCAGATCCACCCCAATTGTTTGATAGAATTCTCTGAAATTATTAATGTAATTGAAAGATAGAGCAGGATTTATGTTTTCAGACTGAAATAATGTTTCACAGGATAAAGTGGAGAGGGCTGCTCATGAATGCAGTGTCTTACTGTCTGATTTGAAATGAAAAACTCATCAGAGGATGTACTGAATGGCTTGGGGGAAGGCAAGCAGGATGAGAAGCCCACCCCTCCTCTTAAATACTTCTGCTGTTAAAATTTAGCCCAACACAGTGCTGACTAAAAAGTTGTCTTGTGACCTCTGAAATAAATGGATCATCTTAAGCTTTCTCCATATACAGCCTGTGCATTATGACAAACCAGGAACTGATGTAGATAAATAATGTGATCAAGCAGCAGGGAGACACATTGGCTCAGAAAGTTTTGGGTGAAGTTAGACTAATGCTGGCTCAGATTTGTTCTTTGGGCACCTTACTCTATCCCCACAAGCTCAGCTGGCATGTTCCAGTGAGCAAGTGGAGACAAAACTGAAAGAGAATGACCTAGGAACATGGATATAGGACACTTCTGCTTCTGCTCCACTGGCCACAGGCAGACTGGAAGAGCTCAAGAGCTCCGCCAGAAGAGTGATGAATCCCACATCTCAGTGGCTGCAAGTCCCATAGTTTTAAGATACTTAAAAGCCAAGTTTTATAACATGAAGTCCTGGAAGAGCTTCTCCCTCCATGTCTGCCCTCCCCTCCTGTTTTGGTCCCTGTAAATTACACATGATTTTGGTATGGTTTCACAATGAATTGATAAATTGTGCATAATTCCAACATCACCAGTTCTATATTGGGATAAAGCTGCTGAGGGCTGAGAGACTATGCTACCACACACCACAACATCCTTCCCTTGGTCCTACAGACCTCCCCAAGCATCTGCTAACACCCATTGCTGGACACAAAATATGGGAATACATGGATCTGTTGCTTGGTCAGCTCTAGATTCCTTACATCAGAAGCTCACAGTTGTAGCATAAAATTACTAACAAACCTTATTTCAACATCCTGAAGGCTATACTGCAACCAGCTCTCTGCTCCTGCCTCTCCGCTCCCATCTACTGTTTTGCTCTCACAAAGGCCTGGGAAACCTCTTTGATTCAGTGCGAGGTCAGGTTGGGCTAGTTACAGCCACCAGAGAAGATGGCAGTGGATGGAAAGGTGCAAGTGGCCACAGTGGTGTGTTCAGCTACTCCTGACACACTGAAAACAGCATGTCCGCCTGTGGCCACATCAGAGAGAAACTGGGGCACTTCAGGGACTGGCCAGTAAACAGCACAAAAGAGAGCTTTTTTACAAATCTAGGTATTGTGCAGGATTTTTTTCAACAAATAAACTTGAGGGGTTGCTAGGTACACTGCTGCTCACTGCATCCACATACATGTGAACAAGTTACCTTCCCTAGGCAGCACAGACAGGGGAGCCTATCTGATTCTGGCACACTACTCAGCTTCACTTATTTTCCTTCATAGTCTTGCTAGCTTAAATACAATATCCTCTGCTTAGATTCTCCCATCCTGAGCAAGGACCAGAGATAGAGGTGGCCCCATTTGAAAAGCAAAAGCTGAATGTCATCGTCATTTTAATTAATATCCTGCAGGGGCATGAAGAAAAGCAAATAAAAAACGATGAAAGAAAATAAAAATCAAAACAAAATTAGGTCAATCCTCTCTCCTGAGGGATCTTCTGCAGTCAACCCAAGGACCCTCTGCTCCCCACAGCCTGCACTGCACCCTCCACTTTACTGTAGCCTGACATCCCACTTCCACCCTCCTGTCCTGGGGAGGCTGACAGGCAGCCTTGGAAGGGGCAGAAAGCAATCCTGTTGTACAACACCAGTAATCTGACACTGCCTTTAACAAGATTATCTTGTATCCCTCTGTCCTCCCTCCCCCAACACACACAAGAAACCCTTTTTAAGGCCAGTGCTGGTTTGTTTCTCTACCCTGGGAAGCTTATGCTACCGAATAATCTGCACTTTTTTCCTCCCCCAGTGTTATTTCTGTCTCTGGGTGTTTCTCATTTTCCTCATCTGATGTTTTTCCCTCCTGGCATTAATAATGTCGTGGAGAATGATTTCAGATGCCAGCATAAGCGTGTGTTTCAGAGATGCAGCTTTGGACAGAAAAGGTTGGCTCTGCGAGACAGGGAGATGGAGAGGACATTTCCTGAGGTCTCGCTCACCACCAGGGACCACGGGGTGAGCGTGTGGATCCCCTGTGGAGCCATCAGGTTTCCCATCCCATGAATGTTAACAGGCACTTAATTGTGGTGATGGGCAGAAGGGAAGAGGTGAAAAGGCAGGCAGCTAAATACAGTTAACAGCAAAAGCGTTGTTTAAGGAGGTGGCACACATGATGTGGCTCAGACAACAGTGTCAGATGTGTGCAGGGAAAGACAGGCAAGAAATACAACCCCGAGAGAGCCTTAAGAAAACTGCAGGATGAGAACAAGGAAGTGAAGCCTCGTATGGAGAAAGGCCCTAGTAGTACTGGAGGGATGAAGATGGGAAGGAGACTAGTTATGGTTTACAAGGTAATTACATGTCTCTTAAACAGTAACATTGCTTTTCCAAGAATCCTACTGGGGATTTCCAGGCTGCATGTTCATGGCTGGAGCTGAGAGCTCACGAGCCGCATGCTGTTGGGGTGAAAGCTCAGCACTGAGCTGCAAGCTGGTCTCAAGCATCTAGGTTATCCCAGCCCAAGCTTTGCAGCTTTACTGCAAAACCCTGCCTAGATTACCTGTCACTGCTGGCAAGCTGCCTCCCACGGTTTGCAGATCCTTGCTGGTACAACCAGGATGGGTGGTTGGGTTTTCTTTGGTTTCTGTTTTGATTTTTTTTTTCCTGATTCTTTCACAAGGAATGTGAGAAGACTCATCTATTCTTCCAGACACACATAGTATAGAGGGAAAGGTCAGTTGGGTTATGTCTTAACAGTACAGTGAGTGGCTTGTCAGACCAAATAACACAGAATTAAAAAACTTCTACCTGCAGCCCTGGATGGATCAGCTAATTTAAGGACTTCTGGGAAGAAGAGTTTGGATGCTAAAGGAAAGGAGACAACATTTGAGAAAGACTCCAACTTAACTTGTCTGTAGAGACAGCTCCTAAACCTTCTACCATTCCAAACCCACAGAAACCTGCTAAAGTGTTGAGTTCTAATTTTCACAGCATGAACAAGTACAACTCTGCAGTCAACAGGAAAAACTTCTGTGGATACAAAGGCTCTAAGCTTTTAATCTTACACTCACATGTTGTTCCTCATATTTTTATACATACCTGAGCCTCTTTTTAATCGTCTTCTTGCAAGTTTGATTTGATCCTGAAGAATCTGGACCCAGTCCCTAGGACCAGGAAGTTTATCCACATGGTTAGCAGTGCAGTATTTTTCTGTAAAGACTGAAATAAAAAGACACCACCTTTTTGAAACTTGCCACCAGAATGAAGAAAAGGAGACTGGAGAGAATTATAATCAAAATATATGAAATTACTGACTGATTAAAAAGAATTTTAATGGCCAAACGTAGGGTTGTGAGAATAAAGTGTTTCATGAGTTCATCATTCAGAAGTCATTTGGCTGCATAAATACCACAGTAATGTCATTGTTACTACATATAAAAGCCTGTCCCAAAGAAACATTCTATACATGATGTCTTAATGAATTTCACACAAAATGATCGCAGAAAAATAATCGTGTACTTTGAACTGAATCTCAGATGTGGCAGGCACTTGGAAATGCTGCCTTCCATATGGCACAGGTAGAGAGCTGAAGATCTGGTCATTTGGTGGCCTCTTGGCCAGATTCCCAAGGCTGCAGGCAAAGTGATGAAAGAGTAAAATCCTACCACTGTGGAAATCTCCACAGTTCTTATACTGCCAAACCAGATGGAATAGAATTTTTATAAAGCTACTACAAGAAAAAATAAAAAGCACCGTTATCGAGAAAAAAAGAAATATCCTACAGGTCCAATTTTGTATTTTATAAAAAAGGTACAGAGAGGTTCAACATTATCTTTAAATCCATATTTACAGCAAACCTAACAGTGTTATACCAAAAATACAGAATTATAAATTGAGTGAAACTGATGCAATTGATTTTCATCATGCAACTGAGAGGTGTGCAAAAAATAAACAAGAGCTGAAATAGAAAAAATATTCTTGCTATTGTAAACTTGGTCAGAGATCTCAGAGCCCAGTGTCCTATTATGACTGGCAAACAAAGAGAGAAAGCTAGTCTTAGCTCAAGGGATTTGTAATCCTTGAGAATAAATATCACACAAATGGGACGGGGAAACACGCAACAAAAAAAAGACAATTTCAGTATTTTTATACACGGACTTTTGAAGCAGCACTACCTGCTAAGTATAAGGGAACCAAAAGTAATCTCCCCCTCTGAACTCCTTCCATGTTAACAGCTTCACAAAACCATGGAAAGGCAGGCATCAGCAACACTTTCCAGTGCAGTCTGATCTGCAAGGACATCAGACCAGCTTAGGGCTGCCCAGAGAAGTCAATACATCCCCACACATTCAGAGTGTCTGATTTGCAACAAACATTGTCTTTCTGAAGGTAGAAATAGTCTTTCCCTTTGGAATCCATATGGTACCTGACACAACAGGAACCTGATAATGACTTGTGACTCCTACCTACTTACTCCTACAACTGCTTAATGTGTGATTAGAGAAATAACAACGTGGACAAAAAGGAATGGGAATGAAACAGCAAGGAGGCAGGAGAATTGGGACCTGCCCTTTCTAGTCCACCCAAGATGTATGGTATTAACAAACCCTCTATCACAGAAACATAGACTGGTTTGAATTTAAAGGGGACTTTAAGATCATCTAGTCCAACCCCACTGCCATGAATAGGGACATCTTGCACTTCATCAGACTGCTCAAAGCCCTGTCCAAGCTTATCTTAAACACCTCCAGGCATGGAGAACCCACAGCTTCTCTGAGCAAACTGTTCCAATGTCTGATTACCATCATCATCCAAAAAAAAAAAGTCTTCCTAATGGCCAATCTAAATGTACCCTCTTTCAGTTTAAAACCACTGCCTCCTTGTCCTGTCACTACAGGCTTTGGTAAAATATCCATCCTCATCTTTCTTACAAGCCCCCTTTATATATTAAAAGGCCAAAGTAAGGTCTCCTTAGAGCCTTCTTTTCTTGAGGCTGAACCACCTCAAATCTCTCAGCCTGTCTTCATAGCAAAGGTGCTCCAGCCCTCTGACCATCCTGGTGGCCTCCTCTGGAATTGCTCTAACAGATCCATGTCCTTTCTGCGCTGGGGACCCCACAGCTGGATGCAGTGCTGTATGTGGGGTCTCATCAGAGCAGAGTAGAGGGGCAGAATCAAGCCCACAGTTCTTGTGATGCCACCTGGGACACAGTTGACTTTCTGAGCTGTGACATTGCTGGCTCCTATCTAATTTTTTGCCTATCAGTACTGCCAAGTCCTTCTCTGCAGGGCTGCTCTCAATCCCTGCATCCACCACTCTATACTGATAGTGGGGATTGCCCTGACCCAGATGCAGGACCTTGCAGTTGGTCTAGTTAAACATCAGGAGGTTCACATGGACCCATTCCTTCAGCCTGCCAAGGTTCTGGATGGCATCCCTTCCCTCCTGTCAACCAACCACACCACTCAGCCTGGTGTCATCTGCAAACTTGCTGAGGGTGCCCTAGAAACCAGTGCCTGTGTCAGTGATGAAAATACTTAAATCATATTGGTCCCACTATGGATCCCTGAGGGACACATCACACTTATATCTGAACACAGCTCATTGATTTCTGCAGGGAAGGATTTCACTGGCTGAATTTCTAGTCAAGAACACAAAGGAAAAATAACTGTTTCTGACTAGTTTTATTTTTTCATCTTTTTTTTTTTTTCCCAGTTCTGAGTGAAAGACTCACAAGAGAAGCTGATTGCCCAGGAGAAACACTGCAACTGATTCAACAAGTGCCACTGAATACCCCAAGTCAAAAGAGAGAATTGCTCCCTGGCTAATCATTGTGTTGCAGAAGCATTAAATTACTTGTAAGGACAGCAGTGAAAATGTTTTCAGACAGGAAGAGTGACTTTCAAGCAAACAGTTTTTCCTTTAAATTCTCTGCCCGTTTTTGTCATGAATGTAGCCTTTTGTATCTCTGTCATGGAAAAGGACTAAAAGTGCCACTAAAGGATATCTGGGCACGTGGTAGAGGAATGTCCTAGTGATAATAGTGCAAACAACATGATGTTGTTCTTGCAGAGATTTCATACTGGCTCAGTTATTTCTTGGAATAAATGAAACCACAGTGTCTGATAGCCCAGCTCCTTGGAGGGAAGAAGGGTGCTATTGGAGCCAGACTGAATAAAGATCCACAGGACGTCAGACCTTGCCATCTTATTCCATCACAGCTTTTAGGGACAAGCTTCCTTATCAGGGATCAGGCACTAGCATCTGGGCAATACTGGAAATGCCAATGAAGATCAGTTATGGCAGTGGTACCTAGTAGTACCATCCCAGATGAAATTTTTCTGTTGAAACTACAAGTTCCCCCTTTCTTCTCCTAAACTCAAGAGAAGAGGTTAAGCCAAGCCTCAGAATTTGCTCCACTAATACAATCTTAGCTACTGAGATACATTGCTCTCTGCAGTGGGTACCAGCTGCTATTTTAGTAGTGCTGTTGCATCTACTGTGAAACATTTCTTTTATCAGGTGCTGTTCAAATTAGAGTGGGTTTTTTGAAGTCATTTTGAACTCCTCTTTCTTTCATTTAACTTATTTATTAAAGCTTTTTATGGAACAATGAGATACAGATAGAGAGAATTCAGACTCAAATTTTTGCAGATTACTGAGCTCAAGAAAAGAAGGTACAAAACAGTGCTTGTGATTTAAACCTAAATACAAGCATAACTGTAAGAAAGTCTGTCAGCTGCTCTGTAAGATATATTAGGACTATGATGTAGGCACAACATACACTTTGTTGCAGAACTGCACACTTGAGAGGGTCCTCTGAAGGCCTCCAAGCCCAGCCTGCTGCTCAAAGTAGATCTTAATTCTCTGGATTGTGACCAGTCACATTTTGAATATTTCCAGGGATGGAGATCATGCAGCTCCTCTAAGCCCCTATTGTATTGCTCAACCACCCTTATATTGAAAATGCTTCTCCTTATATCAAATTGCAATCTTCCGCATGTTCAATGCCTCTTGTGCCTCTGGGAAGATTCTGACTGTATTTCTCCAGATCATCCCATTAGGTAGTTGTGAACAGCAGTAAGGTTTCTCCTGAATCATCTTCTCTCCAGTTCTCTCAGCCTCCCCTCGTCTGGTACTGAAGCAGGGAAGTGCTGAAGTCGTAAGTCTTGGTGGCCCCTCCACTGGACTCAAGCCAGTTTGTCAATGCCTTTCTTTTATGGGGAGAGGGGTCCAAAAGTTGGAACAGAGGTGGTTGCAGAAGATTCTCCTGCCTCCTTTTGCTGCCAATGGACTTAGAGAAGTTCTTCTCATTGCCATGTGTCTCCTAAGTTAGCAATCTGCACCTGAGAACGAGTCACAGCCTCTAAAATAAGCTCCACTCTTAGAGCTTATTTTTGGCCTGTCTTTCGGTAATGTGGGTATTGTCCCTACAATATCAGATTTCAAAATAGAATCCAGTCCAGAATCTCTGGCCTAATACCAGCTCTTTATATGTTGTTGTCACAGAGTTTGAAGGTACATGTGTTCTTCTGGAAGCTAGAAAGCACTGATTGCTAGGAAAAATCACCCAGCAAAAGGTGCTCGCACCACAAAATTTGCTCCCCCAAGAGAAGGATCACCGTACTTATGGGCATCAAACTCATCTCATGTCAGTAATATCTTCCTCAATCTCTCCCCAATCCAGCCACCAACTACTGAATAATTTACAGGGCAGACGCAGTCAGATACAGTACAAGACTCAGAACTTTGATTGAAGGGTATCAGTTACACTGTCATTATGTTTTCAAGATTTCTTTGCATCTCTGATATCTGGGGGGAAAAAAAAATTATCTTATACGAACATTGAGTTTCTAACCTTAGAGCCTGACTTCAGAAACCAGGATCACTGGCTTAAAATTAACACAAGCTGTCCCCGTAGAAGCTATTTTTAACAAGTGAATGAAAGGGAATAAAAATAAGACTGCATATTTTAATAGACCTAACACACGTCAGAAATTCTAATCCCCTTGCACTCTTCTTAGCAGAGCATATGTTCTAATTACACATACGAAAAAAAGCAGAAAATATACCTTTTATTGCACCCACAATATTTTGGTCTAGTCCTTTCCGGTTGTCATTGAGTCCTCTTTTCCTTTTGCCATTTGGTAATGAGTTAGCCAAAGTCTTGTCATCAAAAAATGCACAGACCAGCTTCCTAAAGAGCAGACTTCCTGAGCGAGTGTAGTTTGATAGTATAGAGTCCAGCTGAGATTTCGGCATGAAGACGTCAAATCCTTCTGCAAGTTGCACTTCTGGCTACCAAAAGAATACAATACAAATGTTTTAATTAAATGAGCATTCAAAGACATTATTTTACTTCAGTCATGCATCTGGCGAGACTTTACAATCACTTCATCAAACCATGAATATTTTCCCAGCTATTCAGGACCACAGCAGCCTAATTCATTGAAATCAAACCCCGTCAGTGAATAAGCACCTTAAAAGGCAAATCAAACAATCACACTCCTTGTCTAGCGTCTGTAAAAGTTAACAATTACTGACATAATTTCTAGGCATACAGCTAACAAAAAGACAAGAGATACCTTTCAGTGTTGGGTAACAACAACAAAGCAGAGGATCATCCCAGAGCAGTGCTCCTAAGTGATGCTTTTTGGACATTTAGCTAACCATTTAATGGACTTGTTTCACTGCCAAATGCTGTGAACGAGTGTGCTGTGGGGCAGCCAGGCACTTCCAAGGAGCACAAATGCAGGGACACTGGCCGATTCCATGTGGCTTCCCAAGAGGGCTTCCAGTGAAGATATGGCCCATATGAGTATAAGTAGACCATGAGTCCGAGGTTGCCCCTGGAGCCAGCACTTGCTGCGTATCCATTTGTCCCTCATTCCCAAAATGCATGTTTAGAAGAGGATGATGTTAGACACAGCTTATTTCAGCACAAAAATCCTCAACAGTGAATCACAGGGATTTAAGTGACTGCCAGAAAGTGAAATGGAGGGGAAGAAGAGAAAAGAAAATCATGCTGAATTTCACAAGAGTCTTCTCTCAAGTACACTGAGGGCCAAAGCAGACAAAGGCCTTTGAGGAAGTCCCCTTACCAAGAGTCTTTTTGCTGCCCCTGTCTGTACATATCAGAAATTACATGAACAGTATTTGCAGAAATTTCTTCTGTGAGTATCACATAATGCATATGGTAAGACTTCTTCATGGAACAATTATATATCTAGAATGAAGACATGTTGTGAATAAACTAAAATTTTAAAAATATTGTTAAAAGTCGGCAAGGAGGTAAAAGAATCAGTGGTCATGATGTAAGGAAATAAGCCAACATTAAAGCCTTGCTTCTAAGAACCTGCCCTTTTTTTTCCCCCACATGAAATATATCCACCAATGATGGTGCATTTTCAAAGATGTTTACAAAGCAAGAGCAAATGCCATCTCCCATCATATCACCTGTGAACATCTTGAGTCTAGACAGAAGAAAGGGCTGCCAGTCTCGGAACAATTTGGCTGTGTAATTCTTTTCCCATGAATTTCTAAAAATCAGTATCAAGAGTGTTGCTGCAAGTAGAGTATTTCCAAAGCTTGTATTGTCATAGGATGTGGATGTGTACTGTGTGATACTCAAGACTAAAATGCTTTGGGAAGCCGGGATGAAGAATCTTAAAATATGCAAATAACAACAACAACAAAAATAATCTAAGAAGCGTGTAGTTTCTCAGCTTGTTCTAGATGAAAAATTGTTTTTTACCTCAAGAACTTTCAAAATGCTGGATCCAACAAAACAGTCAGCTACTGACATTTGTCAGAATTCGGATGTAGGTGGGTTTTTAATATGTTACTTCTAAACTTCTGGTGACAGGCAAGATTTTCAAAAGTAAATAAATGCAGGCCAAGTTCACAACTTGGGAAAAATTCTACTTCACGTAAATTAAAAGCCAGAATGCAGCTGACATGGTTATGAAGGATAACTGCCCTATTCTGTTACTTAGGTCTTGTGACAGGCATCTAAGATGACCTCAATGATACAGACACCCAGGCCAGAGAAATTATAGAACCATATGAATGTTTAGGCTGGAAAAAGCCTTCAAGATCATTGAGTCCAGCCATTAACCCATCACTGCCAAGCCCACCACTAAACCATGTCCCCAAGTGCCACATCTACATATCTTTTAAATACCTCCAGGGATGGTGACTGCCACTGCTTCCCTGGACAGCCTGTCCCAGTGCTTGACAACCCTTTTGGGGAAAAAATTTTTCCTAATATCCAAAATAAACCTTCCCTGGTGCAACTTGAGGTCATTTCCTCTTGTCATATCACTTATTAATTGGGAGAAGAGACCGACCCCCGCCTGGCTACACCCTCCTGTCAGGGAGCTGCAGAGAGTGATAAGGTTCCCCCTGAGCCTCCTTTTCTCCAGGATAAACACCCCAGCTCCATTGCCCTTCTCTGGACATGCTCCAGCACCTCAATGTCTCTTGTAGTGAGGAGCCCAAAACTGACCCCAGGATTTGAGGAGAGGCCTCACCAGCGCAGAGTACAGGTGAGGCCTCTCCAGTCACTGCCCTGGTTCTGCTGGCCACACTTATTGCTGGTACCCTCACCAAAAGCCAGTTATTCCTGTGGTACCTTTTCTGACACCTCCTACTTAAAAACCAAAATGCCAGAAGGATCATGAGGCCCTGCTTTCACCTTCTGTATTTGTACTGAAAAAACCAAGATCAAGTGAGTATTTTCTCTCCTGCTCTGTGGGTGGTTTCCCTCTTCCCTGGTCCTACCATAGGACACTTGCATTACACTTTGGCAGGTGCACCAACCACCCTACAATACGGCTGCAGAATACATTTCAAACCTTACCATTGCTCTGGTGTGGAAGAGTCAGTATTATTTTTGTTTTGACTATTTTATTCTTAAGATAGGGATCAATTTGTTTACCAGTGAAACAATTTGAAGGCAAAATTATGATTTATTCTTGCTTTCCTTTAGTAGTTAGCTATTCTTTAATCAAAGACAATCAGTAACCATTTGAACTTTATGATCACTTTGAATGTGATTTCTCAAAGAAAAAGCACTTCTTAATAGATAATGATCATGGCAAAAGGAACTGGTGGGTAAACTATTTGTGAACAACAAAATAGGAAAGACCTGAATGCTAAAGGTTTTTGCTGTGCTAAAATTAACAGGCAGTGAATTAGATTTAATCCTAGATATTTTAGTAGGTTGTAGTATGTAGATTAAAAATGATTAGGTTATAAATGAAATATTACAACAGTAAAACAAACAGAAGTTCAACTAAGAGTTGTAATCAGATCATTACATTTAAAAAGTAGATTCTCTGATCCATGGACAAGATTCAGGGTTTGTCTCACAAAGACATTTTCCATCTCCGTAAGTAGCAGTATTTCATCTCAGCAGGTCTGAATTAATTGCACTGGTTTTGGCAGACCCAGTTTTATACCCATTAAACTTGGAATTTTCTTAAAGTTCAATAAATGTTGGTAAAATAGCAGTGGCATCAGGGGTGACGTATGACACAGCACACACTACAGACAACCTGTAGAATATTCTCCATGGAACACTCATTTATGGTGCTTTGTAAAATGTCTTTCAGGTTTTTTCAGGCACACAGACATGGTGGTTGTGAGCACACCAGAGACGCTTATAAAAAAGTAGAAAAGATAATACTGCCATTTGTTCTCAAAGAAATGACTTTCTTAAGCCTTAAGCCTTCTCAAAATGTTTAAGGTCACATTTTATTTTTGCATTAAATAGATCTGTTTTCAGAACTCAAATGTTTTCTTTCCAAAGACAAAACAAAATAAATTTGTTTGTCTCGGGGTTCTGGCTCTGTAAATTTAGTCAAACAACTGTTGTGGCAAGCAGGGGCTCAAGCACGGGAGGACAAATGAAGACCTGATTTATGAGCCACATGTTTTCTCTTCTTTTTTTCCTTAGGTCAAACTGGCAACTACAAAGAATCGTGTCCAGCGATGGAACACATTCACAAAGCCAAATTAAATTCCATTGCAAGCACAAAACTGTTTTCAAAACTGTGTTCCAAGCTGACAAGAGTGCCACAAGCAAAGAAAAATTATAAGCACAAATTGCATTCTGGAGATAAATTACCAGTCCTCCCCAAACCTTTACCTCAAACATTATTAAGCTCAGCACTACAAAAGGAAACCCTCTGAAAAAAAGCATCATGCTAGTTACTCTGTATCACTACACTGACTCTGTGGCATGAGACTGCACCCTAATTAGTGGTGTGGCTTGCATCTCTGCAACTGAATTATCCTGACTGCTCTTTTTTATTATTAGTTCTCTCTTCCAGAAGGGTAGAATATTATCTGCTGCATTGTTTTCATTTACGCTTATTGATACTGAATTTAATTATGTTTTTCTAGCTCATAGTACTTAGGAAATTGGAAAGAGCCTGCTCAAAATTAAAAATATATTAGAGGAATTAATGAACAGTTTACTTGTCGGTGAGCTGGTTTGGATGACATCAATTTGGCCATTAAATAAAGCCAATCATCCACCAGGTACACGAAATTTCTATCAGTGTGTACATGAGTCAAGAAAACATGCTTACTGCAATTTTCTATAGGAAAAGTGCCATTTTTAGAGCGGCAGATCTTGGCCTCTTTAGTCACACTGACATCATTGACAGTGCTGAGGCCCTACTCCAGCACCCACAGAAATCAAGACCAAGTGACCCAATTCAGCAAAGACTGAATATGAATTTTCTAGAGGTGAGGAGTTCCCCAAAGCCAGTGGGACCAGACAGGCAGGAAAGAACATAAATACTCCTTGGCAGGATAAAGACACGTGTGGGCTACATGGGCTCATCAGCAATGATGGGGCAGTTCATGGCTCCTCACCTCAACTGTGGCTCTTGCCACTGGGAGACACAAAGAACAAGTTTCCACTAAAAGGTCAAAAAACAGGAGCCTTGAACTCAAGGGGAAACTTCATGCTTGTGAAAGTTGGAAAAACACCAAAACCCCCCAAAATCTGTAACAAGCACTCCACACATCTAACCCTAACATCTCCATCCACTCCTACCCAGGATCTGCTTGTTTATTCTAACAAAAATTGGGAAGATGCATCAATGTGACTTGACTACTGATTCCCCTGAATGAGTCAGTATTTCAAAATCTTGCAATCCTGCATATTAAAATTTTAACTTACATCGGATGAAGCTGATTCAAGGATAATTCCAAACCCTGAAACAGGGGTTTCTGGTTTCAGGGGGGGTTCAATTGCTTGCAGACTCGATCGTTCTGAGTTTGCTGACAGTCTCTTCTCGTTCTCTGCAGAGCTGGGTTTCTTATTCATGGTAACTGCTTCAACAGCTTTGAGGGGCAGTTTTCTCTTTTTATTTCTCTTTCTTGATATTGTTGACTTCTGTGCACAAATCAGAGGAACAGGAGGCTGCTGTCTGTTTTGAGTCCCAACTGAATGAAAGAAATTAATGCATTAATTTTATAGACAAAAGTCCATGAATAACCACACAGATGCACCAATAAATTACTGACACACTGAACTTATATTCTAGATAAGTGATGTGATTTTCAGGGCTGCTGCTGCCTGGGAAACAAATAAGTTTTATCACCTTTGCATAATTTTCCTATCACTACAATGGGGATAATGACAGTGAGCTCTGCTGTGCGGCTTTTCAAGTCACACTGATGAACAGTATTTTAGGAAAATTAGGAATACATGGTTCTTTTTCCTAGTGACCACTGGATGGTTGGTGACATGAAGCACTTAAGTGATGATTAATTTGTCTGCCCTCTGAATGACTGAGAATCTCACTGTCATTGAGGATCTCTTCCTGATAAAGTAAGATAATACAAGCGCTAATGCAATGACAGTTATCTTTATGACTGTGGTCTCCAAGTTAATTAGCTAAGCAAGAACATTTCAAGTACCATTATGTCAAGAATGAGTGAAAACACTATTCAATAGTTTAATTTCTAGGGGAAAAAAGTAACCCAAAGTTGCATCAGATTGTTTTGCTCATACACAAAAACTGACATGTATTACCTTTGAAATGTGAGAAACTGTATTTTATATTTATCAGTGTTTTGCATTTTCCAATATCCACAATCATTGGTATAAATTAAGGCACTAATCCTGAACTTGCATCAATATGAGCAAGCCCTCCAGAAGAATGCTATCAAGATACAATTATATGTGTGGATAAATCACTAAGATCAAGGTCAAAACAAACAAACAAAAAGCCAGAAGTGCTATACATGCAGATCAAACTCATTCAAGACATGAGTGAGCTACAAAAAGTCCTCACCTACAAAGCTTGAGGAAGAAAATAAACCTTAGAATATTGTTTATTAAAAGATTTCTGGAATATTTCATTTCTGGCAAGGATTTACAAGACTGTGATGTGTAATTTGTAAGTACAACAGTAGGGTGTTTTAATACTAAAATAAGTTATTACACTTTCACTTACAAGTTTGCATTTTAGTTTTTTTCTTTTAGCAACAAAAATGCCAAACGATTTTTTTTCTCTGCAAGACCATAATTTCAGAAGATATGAAGTATTCCAAGTGAATCAAGAGATTCACAAATTAACAAGGTACTTACTCTGTAGATACATAATAAATAAGAAATGTTCCTGCTACTGAGGAGTCAGCTCTTTTGGCATACACCCTGGTTTTTTAGCTCTCACTCACAAGCCATTTTTCAATCACCCATGTAACTTCAATGAAATTGGTGTGACTGCATAAAGAATCCCATGTACCAGTAAAGATTGTAAAAAAAAGTTTTTGTTCTTCTTTGTAAATTGATGGCTTCTAGAAAAGCATTTTTATGTGTGTCAACTGATACTACAAAACCTGTCTGATCCTTCCCATCACTCACTCAAACATTAAACGCCATGGAGAAGAGGAGTTTAGTCAGCCCTTTACTTCATCCATATTTCAGTTAATTACTCAACACTCTCTTTTCTTACAGAAGTCTTATCTAGCCTCTCCAAGAGAGAAACCTCCATGGCTCCAGTCCCCATCACTCATACTGGATGGGCAAGTCAACTGACAAAATCTCCAATATCTCTATCTCCTTATTAGCATTAACACTAATTTTTAGGTAGCACAGAGGCTGCAGCTTCACATCAGCCTATGATGACTTAACTCTACCTGCCACATTCTCATTATGTTGCTGGCTTAACTGGTCCTCTGGCTCTGCACTGTTCTCTTTCAGCTCCCAACCTAGCATAAAACTAGACTGTTCCCCAGTGAACAGATTATTGCTGGTATACACACTGAAAGCTGGTACTTCCCAGCCAGAAGAAGGGTGGAGGCCACAACATGCAGTGGCTAGCTCAGCTGAGACTACCACAGAACTGAAAGAGGTTTGAACGAAAAGCTATTAGGTAACTTTCAGTCACCTTCAAATTTTATTTTTCTTACCCCCAAGATTAGTGAACTGGTAAGCAGAACACGGGTAAAGTAGCACTTGGCACCCCTGAATCAATGCACTGTGGAAACAAACTGCACATGGTTATGGCATATTGACCTGCCCACTCAGCTCTCATTATGTATCTGATCACATTAACTTTCTTTCAATATAACCTTAAAAGGCTACAAGATAAAATCCCATGTTACAGGTAAGGATCTGAGAAGTAAAAGTTGCATTTCCAAGAAACCTGTGAAAATTTGACTTTGAATGTCAGGAGAGCAGGAAACAATCCAAGTTTTTCTGAGTGCCCACACAGACTTTGATTTCCTAGACCATTCCCTAACAGGAAGATCACAGAATCAAAGAACAGTTTGGGTTCGGAAGGGACCTCCAAAGACCATCTTGTCCAACACCCCTGCAGTAAGCTGGGCCATCTTCAACTCAATGCTCGTCATAACCACGCATGTATGGGACTGGTCACAGTACCTGCTTGAATCTGCATCAATTTTCGCATGGTCTTGAGCTCTTGAAGAATCGCCTGCAGGGTTGACTGGCAATTACATGTACAGCAGTTTGGTCCAACTGATGAATTCGCCATTGGGATTTCTCCTGAAAAAGAGAGGAATGAAATGGGGGCTTGAACCCACACAAAATCACCCAAACAACAATTAGCAGGTGTCTGAAACTATGATCAATATATCAGATTGCAAAATTAGATCAAAAGCATGAAAGCAAATAATTTTCAACATGATTCCTTTTAAGAGGAAGGGACCACTAGTTTTTATTCAATTACTAATACGTGCAATTGTATTGAGTTGGGATGCAATGTTACATGGGCTGGAGAAGACTGTTCAGAGTGTGAATATAATGCACTCCTCACAGCAGGGCTCTCTATTGTCAGGCTGGTTCATCTTGAATAACAAAAGCACCAAACCTCATTACAAACATACTCATTTTATCACACACACAAAAAAGTCCATCTCCTGGAACAGTCTTACAAAGAATGAAGACAGTCTGTGCAATAAAGGTTTGTACTGTACATAAAATGAGGGTCTAGGAATTTTTAAACTCCGTGAATGTTGCATGCGATTCTTTACCATGTGAAGAATTGAGAATGAAAATTAAATACCCTAGTTGGAGGAAAAAAAATAGACCAGGCCAGAAAAGAACCACCAGCAAGGAAAGCTTTCAAATCTGCTCTTCTGCATGCTAGGGTGGGATTGTTTTCTGTGATGTTTTCCATCACTGTGACCTACAAGACAGGCTTTCCATGGTTTCCCTTTGAAAATTAATATAGTAGTTCAAGAGATTCCTTTCCTCTAGTAATTCTTACTAGTGCTTAACTGAACTTACATGGTTCTAGCTCTAGCCCTCAGCAGTGCTTTTATTACTGCCTTACTTTCCAAAAGTTTTGCATTTTTTGTGCTAAATTAGAATTTAATTGTTCTAAATTGAATTTTGTTCCGAATTGTTCTGAATCAGACTGTAAGAGCTGAGGGATTTCAAACTTTGCCTGGACAGCTGTATCCTGCACTTTAGTTTAAGACAGCTGTATCCCTAGTTCTAATGCTGCAAATAAAAATTTCAAAATTCAACCAAATACCTAACAGCACCCAGTTGAAACTGAGGCTAGATGGGGATGCACCTCCCGTCCTTTCCAAATGTGCTTACAGTCATTTAAACGGATGGCTATTTTACTGCTCATCAAAGAATGCAAGAGGAGGGATGATCATTTTATCAAGATAGGTACAAATGCACCCAGCAAAAATCACCTCACTTTGTGTTACATGTGGACTTCAGACAGTGTATTTCCCTTTTAGATTTCAGACAGTGTATTTCCCTTTTTCTTCCATAGCCCGACACTTACCAGGTGGCCTTTAATCATTACCTAGCTAAAGTGAACACAAGCAATTCATTTAATCTCCACTTATAAATCTTCCCATTTTTCATTATTAATTCTGCATTCCTCTGATGCCGAACCAGGTTATTACTATCTTTTTGGGTTTGGTTGTGTTTTTTCATCAGAGATCCCTGATGTCAGACCCACACAGGTCCCTTGACTTTAATCCTCATTTGAAATAGCTGAAAATCTGGCCACCACTAAATCACTCCCACTCTTTCCTAATTCTTCCAGTGTGTCCCTCCATCCTCAAATCTCCCTTCCCAGGCATTTGTTCTCTACCTCCTTCCATATCATTCCTTCAGACCTGAAGCAAAATCTATGAGACTTGAGCAAACTGATGGTCACACTCCAAAAGTGAGTTACTTGTAAAGCTAAACTAATCAATCATTTAAAGATTGCTGACACCTTCTGGGTGTCACTCTCCTCTTTTCCTCAGATATTTAGATTCTCCATACTACTGTAATTACAAATTTTGTTATTTTAAAGTATCTTCCATGGATAAAATCTGTTTAAACTGTATTAAGATAAATGGAGTAGTTTAAAAATCCCTGCAAATCTAGCAAATGCAAATGCAATAGCACCACTGGCTTCATCTCTCCAAGGTTTCAGCTGCAAATAAAACAACTTTTTAGAACTAAAAAGTTATCTGGAAAACAGGCTGAGAATCTCAAACTGAAACAAAAAGGTTTCTGACTCAGTGGGACTCTGCCTAGTTTGATCTCCCCCTTCCTTTGTATCCAGTCTATTCACTGGAAGTTCCTTGGGGCATGGATGGGATTTTACCTTTTCAATGGTCCATGAAGTGTTTAGCCCATTGTTACAGGTACAGAGGGAAAAAAAGAATGCTATCTTTAGCTTTGCAGCAGATTAATAATAATCCCTCAACTTGGCTCCACCAATACCCTTTACCTACCTGTTATAAGAAGACTTTTAAGTAGATGAATTTCCAGAAATTAGAAGAGTTTTAATAACAGATGACAAAGTAAGACCATCCTTCCTTCAGTGCTTTCTCAGTTGTTTTAGACTAAAAGATCCTTGGGATAAAGCCTGTCCTTTCTCTTGATCAGAATTCAATATTCTAGTGGGCTTCTGGAAATGATATCTGAAAGACTATGGGGGAAACAGGGTTGGTGGCTTTTGTTCCCTTCTTAACAAAGACTCTACATCATGGTGAATTGCATGTGACAACTTGAACAAACTGTATCAGTAAATACCTGTACATTTTCCTGTTGCAATATAACATGTTCCTAATGAAAACACACAGGCACACAGACTCCTGATGGAAAACAAAAGGGTCTATTTTCCCATTGAGGCATAGGGGATTTACATTATAATCCCCATTAGCACTGATAGAAATTACCCATGTAAATCTACCATAGGTACTAGGAATGGAAGAATAGACCACCAATATTTCAAATCAAAGCAGGGTTCTACTGACTCCATATATATTCATGAGGGTTTTTTATTTTCTTTCTATCCTCCCTCCTCTGATCAGTTATTGTGTTGTAAGAAACATCTAGTAGAGTGTTCTCAGTCATTGTTCCAAGCACTATCTTTATCATTTTTAGAGGACAAAAGCAACCCTTTTCAACTTGTTATAAATCAATTTTTAATTTTAAAAGGAGATCAGACTTTTTATTTTTATGAAGGAGTCTTTAAAGAGCCATCTCCCTCTCTTTTGGAAGCTAGCCAGCAGGCAAATTTGATACCTGCCTGTATGACTGAGAGAAGGAGATGACGAGTACAGGAGTTGCTTCCCCCATGTGAGCAGTAAATAGCCCAGGACAATGTTTCTTGCAGCTGGGTCTGCTGAGAGGAAATTCACTCGCTGTAACGTTGGTACCAGTATATATTGGAAAAGCATGCAAGCACTACCCAGTGAAAATGATCTTGATACAACCCAAAAGCAATTCAGCTGCTGCATCACTGCTGGATTTGGTACAGAACACAAGAAATGAAACTCAAGTGTGAGTTTGTTGTCTGTAATAGGACAGACATGGTGCTCCCTGTTAGTCTGGTTAGGAAGAAATCACTTTGCTTTTAAAGTATGTTCCTACTCTTCTCTCTGCTGCAGCAATACCTAGGCTCGGCCTGTTCCTCCTTTACTCACTTTGAATTCTGTCAATAACTTTCTCATAAATGCTTTCTATACCAGCAACTGTTAAACACCTACTTCAGCCTCTCCTTGAACCACCTTTACCCTGTGAGTAGATAAGTACACCACTGAGATGGACTTGATGTGTCTATTACATTCAAATTTGAGCAATTCAGATGGTCTACAATATCCATCTTCATTTTTTACAAAGTATCTATCCACACCGGACAGAAAGAGTTTCTGGACTCAGATCACCTACTACAGATGCCTGAACATCTCCCTAGTGATGACCTAAGCCTGATAGCCCCAGGTAATAACCTCACGTCTGGCTTGAACAGTTTTGCTCTGGTAACTTAAATACCATGGCAAGTACCAAGGAGTAGTATCTCCTTTGGAGTATTGTTCAGCATTTCTACACCCAGCTTTTAAGAACTTTGTCCATCCTCTGAACAACATCTAAAAAATACTGACTTTGATGCTCAGGCTCCCAGTGCAAGGGATGGGGGGAATCAGGCTGTTAAAATGCCCGGAAGAGCTGTGTGCTGGGTGAGAGGAGTTTCAGGGCTTACTCACCACCCAGAAATGCATCAAAAGTTTTTCTTCCCTAGAGACCAGGCTTTGGAGCCCAAGCAGCATCTGGGATCACAAAACCCCACTAGAGGCAGACACCTCAAACCAAACTGCTACCAGATCATCTTTTCAAAAGGTGGCCAGAGGAGAGGGCCCACACCCTCCTTTATGTAATAACCCAAAAGATTGCATTCCTTTCAGCAGCAGGACAGCTGCAAAGGGAGGTGCCTCCTGGGGTGCTCCCCCAAGAGCTGGGAACCTGGGCATTCCTCCTGCCCAGCCCAGGAGGTTGCTCAACCCGACCCTTCCATGTCCCATAGACCACTCCAAACCTGTAAGAGATCATAAGTCAACTGAATACCTCCACCACATACAAAAAAATCAAAGCTGACATTTTCTTGCATATAGGGCCAAATCCTGTCAACACATTTTAGCTCACATGCTGAATCAGGCCCCTGAGGGGATAGAGGTGCTGCTCCACCTACTTTCTGGATTTGGGAACAAAACACTTAATCTATGCAGGCTTGGGCACTTCTCTGCATGCACAGAACTGTCCCTGCCAGTGCCCAGGGCCTCTAAGGACAAAGAAGGAGATGTGTGATGAATTTTGGGTCCTTCCATATTTAGGAGATTGTTATGGTGGAGTTTTGACAGCAGAGTTTTTTAATCTTCCATTCTCTGGGACTTAATAAGAGAAAGGCATTTTAAAGGCACACTGCCATCTACTTCAGGGCAGAATTCTCTGCCAGTACTGGGTTGGCCACACTCTAGTACATGCTGTTCATAGGTGGACTCCATCATCTCTTTTCTCCAATAGTCTCATTGGAATAAAAGCCTAAAGCTGTGATGGAATTTTGTACCTGCAGTTCAATGGCCTGTTATAAGGCTGATGCCATCTCCTTATGAAAGGTAGTAGAATCCTGCTCCACAAGTGGTGTCACAACAGTGCTACATTACTCACAGCAAAGAGGAATAGTAGAGGTTGACATTTAATTAGCCATTAATTTAATAACAATGACAAAAGCTGTTTTAGTAAGAACTGTATAGAAATTAAACTTGTAAAGGCATTGAGTAATTCTATCCTATCACCAGGAAACCATTTTAAAAGCTAAGACAGATGGTAGCAGAACACACCGTGCCCACTTTCACACCTTTTTGAAGTGATAACTATGTGCTCATTTTGTAGACTCTTAACTATAACTGCTTTCAGTGCAGTGGTACAATATATCATCACAACAAAGGTAGATATTTAGTAGAGAACAAGGAGAGGGGAAAAAAAAGGTACTCTTCTCAGTATCTAACACAGGTCATACCATTGGATGCCACAGTTCGAGCCTGATTTTGGAATGTTTTGGATCGAGTTCCGTATTGCCCTGAAAAATGGCTGGCTTGGGGTGATAACTCATTCCATGCACCGCTCTGTGACGGATGAAGGCTCGCCTGGGACTCCGCAGGGGGATTCAGGCGCTGGGCCCAGGCTAAATCTAAATCTTGGGGCTCCTCCTTCAGTTTTTCTCCTTCTTTGCCAACTCGTTGATAGATTCTTCCAGTGCTGTCATTCAGTAATCTTCTCATCCCTGTAATTTGTTTTTTAATTTCCCGGCTTTCATCTCCTAATGAAAACAGAGCCACAGTTACCACTATAAATTAGCAAAAACAGTAATGGGCAGCGATTAGTGATTTTAGATGCCAATAAGAGTTGGAGAACATAAATAAATAAATAACAACAAGAAAGAAAAGGGATGGTTGAGTGGTTGTTGGGATGTACCAGGCTATGCTTTCACACAGCCATAGCTGACAGCTCTCATGCCTGAAAGACCTGCTGAACTTGGCTTTCTTAATGCTATTTCTAAGGCTTTGATGAGTAAGATTATTTTTTGCCAGAAGGAAATAATAATAGCTACAGCAGTTTCAAATAAACTGTCCTTTTAACAGACCGATCCTATTCAAGCATTGACATCAGTGGATATTCTCCCTGAGTAAAGCCCAAAGGATCAGACCCTTTATATATCAGTTTGCTGTATGCTGAAGGATAGATCCTACAAAAAAAATAAAGCACAGAAAGCACAACACCACACACATGCAGAACAGCACTGCATCTATTGATTTTAATGAACAGAATCAGTTCCTTAGTCCACAGAATTTAGTAATACTGGATTATACAGGAATAAATTAAACAGTAGCTAATATGTGTGTAACTGCAGATAGCTGAATTGCTGGATGTCTTAAAAATGTAGATTCTAAAAAGAAAATGAAAACATATACGAGAAAAATGTGACTGTTCCAAATAAATTCAGGGCATTTAAATAATAAAAGTTACATACTTAACACTCCTGGCACTGTTTAAGTATTAATTTTACACATGAAACTGCTGATTGCACAATGAATAGATGTGTTTTGGGCAGATAGTAGCTATTTTGCTTGTTAAAGCATACATTACATTTCATGAGCAATAAGGAAGCGTTCATTCCCCTTTCTAAAGTAAGAAGCTTCTGGTTTTCTTACTGGTAATAGAAAAATCAAACATCCTAAGCAAATGGCATAAGTAAGATCTAGAAACTGATGATCAACCTTCCTTTATAGAATACTTAATACGATAATGTCTGGTGTCCTCTATTCAATTTATATTTGTGCTTCCCAAAATAAACCTAGTTTTGGCAAAGCAATTGTACAAAGGAAACTTCAGAAGAAAAAAAACCTACTCTCCAAAAATCCAAGATGCAAGGTGTGCCATCTCTGGTTCAACAAGGTACTTGAAAGTGTGCTAAATGCCAGGCATGTGAATAATTTTATCAACTCAACAGCACTATTCAGTTGTCTAAACTTAGGTGCACGTTTAGGTAGCAGCTAAACCAGACAGCTAAAAGAGCAGCAAACCCCTCCCCAACACAGGCCAAGCTCAACACGGCTGGGACATGCTGCATGCCTGGTGTACCCAGGGACACTAAATACCCAAAAGTGGGAGGTTTTATTCCAGGAGGAGAATAAGCAGAAGGGGAGAGGAGCTGAACAATGCACTCCAGCCTCTGCTGGATCCCAGCACCTCCCGCGTGACCTGGTGCACCGGTTCTCTGGGCTGGTGCCAGCTGGCTCCAGCCCACCCCGATCCAGCGAGGAGAATGGGCGGCTTGCAAGAAAGCTCTGAGTCCAAACTTAGAAAAATATTTGCCAACCCTATACAGTAACACACCAGCACCATTTTCACTCCAGCTAAAGCGGGAAGAAAAACCCTCTGCAAGGAAGTTCTGCACTGTATTTATTTATTTAGTTGGTTTGCCTGCAGATTTATGTGTGCGGGTGTGATTTAATTAACAGTAACAGCACCAATTCCTTTAAAATGACACTTTTTGGCCCCAGCCCAACCGGGGGTTGACTGTTTGCAGTTCCCAACCTCGAAAGGTTGCACAGTACCACTGGACTCCAATTACTGAGATACTCACACTCGTACACTGCACGCTGCCTTTCTCCTGTACATGGCTGTACCTGCCCATATCCCAGCTCCAAATGCTCCCACCACACCACAGCTGGAGCAATCCCTTCCTGTCGTGCCCTTTAACATTACCCTGGGAGTTTTATGTTGGCAATTCGGATTTGTACTCAATGGCAAAATGTATGTGAGTATTAAAACAGGTTCCCACCCACCTCCTCCTGCCGGGTGCAGGGACTGTGCTGTGTGTCTGGTCGGGTGACATGTTGTTAGAAAGATTAAATTTCCATTACCCAATTACATAAAATATTGATGTTAATTGAGCTTATTCAGCCTTGATTCTGTTCCCTTGTTCCTTTATATAGAAGTCTTCCTATACAGTGACATGAGCATACTTAACTCCAGATACAAAAAAACTCTACATTTATGTTACAATAAACCCTGCACTTGCATCCAACATAAGCCTGTCTTTGTGTTTAGGTAGATCCTTACTTAAACAGGGAGATTCACCCTTTGTAAACTTGTTTGTTGGGGTTTGGGATTTTTTTCAGGGCTTTTCTGTTTGGTTTTTGGTGGTTTTTTTTTGTTTGTTTTGTTTGTTTGGGTTTTTTCTTTTATTTTTAAAGTATGTCTTCCCTTTTACAAGGAAGGGCATTAAAAACCTACAGGCTATAAGCCTGACTTAGTCTTCAGTGCAAGTTTACATCGCTCCTCTCTCAATCATGCCTTTTTCCAGCTTTTAGTTTATAAGTGACCAGCAACAGCAGCATCTTCCTCACAGGAGTGGAGTGCAGCTGATGTTACACCGTCTGAATCTGCAGATGGGTACAACACCAGTAACAGATTTAACTTCTTGCTCCCTGGTTATCTCATTTGGCTATTAGCTCTAGAGCCCATGGACAGCATTTTCTTATCAGTTATTCCACTGCTGATAATTTTCACAGATAATAACCATGTAATTTAGAAATGAAAAAAAGAAGATGAGGCACAGAGAAAACACAACAACTCAAATTAGTATGTCCTGTGGAAGAGACAGCCTTCTTTTAAATGCTAAATAGAATAATGAAACACCGAAAAAAAAGTAGTTTATTACAAAGAAATCTCCATTACCTATCTGTGCAAAGCTTTCCGAGATAGATGCTGAGGCCTGAGAAGAGTGGTGCATACTTCAGCCTCTCTGTACACATACCAGAGGTCCTCACCATTTCCAAGGAGACGGGGATGCCTCCAAAGGCCTGCCTACAGGATTTGCCATTGGGATACCCCATGTAAACTCCTGGGTTTTATCTGAAATCAATGAAGTTACTTGCAAAACACTAAGACATAAAATGCTACTCAAAACAGAACCCTGGCAAGTTACAGCCCTATTTAGGAACTTGTATGTAAAGATGTCAGTTGTCATAACAAAAACATATTAACAATTTTTAATAACTACTGTTATAGTTGTTTCTGCAATGGCCCCTGACAAACAACATCTTTTTTCTCCCGCATGACCTGTAATCTTATAAATCTTAAAAAATAAGAAAAAAAGCAAAACAAAGACCTTTAATAAATACTACACAATCATAAAAAGTAATTTCCTCAAAATTCATTTCAATCTATTTCCTTACTGAAAGTGTACAGGACATAAAAACTTCCTGCTTTGAAAGCTGCAAGAATGTTTAAAATTACAAAGGCACAAATGTAAACCAGAACTGTTTCAGGGTGCAGTAGCATCCATGTGCTAAGTGTGCAGCTGTCTGAAGCAACAGGCCTGTAAATTACTCCAGTTAACAACATATTGATGATAATTCAGTTATTATACTCTTCGCTCCTACCTGCCTGTCCATCTTTTCACTATTAGGTTTATTAAACTTAATATATCACATTGCCTACCAACAAGTTGTTATACGTTTCCCAAATAGTTTATCTAATATTATCATAGCAGTGCAAAGAATTATAAAATTATATGCAACCATATTCATATGTTCAAGTATTAATTTTATCCCAGTATTAGAGAAGTGGTAACCATGTCTGTATTAATGTGTGTGTTTTAAAGTGTATAAATGGGTGAACAGAATTAAGGTTGGGCAATCATCTGTATTTGATTTTTTCTTCCTTCAACTCACGTAAACAAATAACCATCATGTTCTCTTGGTCCAGTATTTTACAATTACTTTCTTTGTTTCTAACATTTATGTTTCTCATATGTTTTGGGAAATATTCACGAGCTGACTTTTAAAATACAGTTTTTCTATTAATTAGAGTTTAATTTTATGTTTTTTGGGCTGATGAAATGCCTATGGAACTTTTTTCTTTCTTGACCATACAAATAGGGCTTTTTCCTTGATCAGGCTGCTTACTGACGGTACCTTCATCTCAGATTTCCACTTTTGTGTCTACCTAGGCTGAAACTGGTGGATGAGTTCAGGAGCTGTTGGGAGGGTAGGAATGGCAGCGACAGACAGCCAGACAAGCACATGTGAGCTGACAACATGAGCCTGGTTTGTATGGAAACAAGGCTTCAGAGGTGAGAAAAAGTGGAAGTTGATGCATATGGTGTGAAAGCGCAACAAAAAATAATAAACAATTGCAAAGGGTTATATAATTAAGCATTTTAAATTGCAATTTATTAGATGCCACTTGAATGCTGCTCTCCTTGGAAGGGGGCCAGCAAAACTTGCCTGCTGTGTTTGAAGACTCCGTAAGGGCTGATTCAGAACAGCTCAAGGAATCGGGAAGCACGTGCACACAGGGCACATGTCTCCACTGCTCAGCCAAGCTGAACTCACCCAGACACCTTTTAGAATGCTACAAGGTGTTCAGGTATTTCCTTCAGAGACAGTTATCCTAGAAGAGATATCAGCATCCCTTCTTAGCAAGAACTATACCCACATCAAATAATAATTTTCAAAAACCAAGGTATTTTTTGTCACCTTGTACCACAAGTCATCCTGAAAGAGAAAGTTGCAGAGGTTAGCATGGGGAAAATAGAGGATCCACGTGCATGATTCCTTATCAGAGCAAAGGTCTCCTAAATCACGTGGAATCTTATTGTGACTGCTCTGTGCACAACTGGAATCAGACATCCATGTAACTAAACTGATGGGGTAAGCACACATTTCCCAAAAAAGCGATCCCAGGTCTTTGCCAGCATATAAGATCCTACACTGAAGAAAGAACACAGACAACATCACCCTTTGCAAACTAAAAACCTAAACCCCAAGTCAGCGGGGAGGACAGTGGTCATGAATGGTGTCAGAGGATCACACAAGCAACACGAGTTATGAGCTGGAAATTTTGACTCTGCTAAACTAACACGTAGGGACATTGAAGCTGTCTTAGTTGAGGCATCTTAGCAGTGCTCTAAAACACCACTTAAAAGCACTTTCCTATGCTCACGTCACCACACAAAGCACTAGGATTAGAGATGCAGGAAAACTGGATCACCCTCAAATCAGACCTCTTACTCCCAAAGCAAGTACAGAAAAACACAGTTTGATAACCCTGCCTACCATGAGACAAATAAAGTTATTAAGCTCCACAAACACTAATGTAAGCAAAGAAATTTTGCAGAATCAAACCCAGGATTAGACCCTGACACCATTCAGGATTTGGGGGTTATTTCCCTGGAAACTGGGTCAGACCAGGTGGCCCAGCCATCACTCCCACCACAAAGTAAGTCTTTGGAGGAGCCTGGTGAAACAGTTTCAAAACAGGAGCAGCTACATAAGCACAAGTTACACACTTTCATGCCACGCTGTGTCAGCTAAATCCCTCAGGAAAGGACAAGTGAGCAACTGTTCAATAAAAGTATATACTAATGGATCATATAATTAAAAAGTAATAATAGATATGTAACAATTTCCCCCACTTGAAAATATCCCAGGCCAAGATCATGCTTCAGCCCCAAAGGGAAATGCTTTACAAAGTTAGATCATTAGAGAACACAGATACATAAAATAAACTTTTATGCAGTCTTAATTACAGAAGCCACTACTGCAACAACCAGACTTGGGATATAATCCTATTAACAGTAACACAAGTCTGTGAAGTTACTTGTTAAGTCAACTTTTTCTCTGTGAATAAATTGCAAAGGATATTATTTCTGGGACAGAATAAATTCTTGAAATTAGTGAGTAACTTATGCATTGCTCCCCTGCTCCAAGAACACATTATTTATTTTTACCATGACACAGCGAAGTTATTAATCTGCTGCCTTCCATTTCAACAATGCGAAATGCTGTAAAATGCACAGACACCTGCATTACAGTACATTTCAGTTCCACTTTATATCAGTCGTAAACATCTCTGTTTTGGACATCTCTTCAAAACAAATGCTCCAAGCACACTGTGCATAGCATTCAATTTTATGAAACTATAAAAGTTCTTCACTGTTAATTACACAGACAAATGTCTCATCACACATTTGATTACCAGGATAATATAATTAGTTTTCTACATTAACCTTTCAAACATAGAGCCTGAATTTCAAGTTGAAAGCATTGTAAAAACACTCAGTCTGGAGGTATACTATATTTCCACTTTTTTGTGATGGTAATAAAACATTAAGACTGAAAAAAACCAATATGGTGTATGCAAAAGAATTTTTTTTAATAGACAGTCTAAGTTTATTCATCACTGTCCAGAACACACGGGTGTTCATAGTCCACTCATGGGCTTGTAATACCAACTCTGGGCTAGCAGCCCTGTGACTTAACTGGAAAAACTGAAGTCAGGTTTGTTTTAAATCTCACCCATGTTTGAGGTTTAAGCATTTCACGCTGAGCTGCCTCCTCCACAGGCTGAGCAGTCTCTCCTGGTACCAGATAACTAAGCCCTTTCCTTCAAAACAAAAGACATGCCAGTCCTCATCCACAAAATATAGTAGCCATGTTCCACATTCCCCTGCAATTTTGTAAAGACTGTGGTTAGCATGTCCTTCATCTAGAAAGATGTGACCTCTTGTTTATCGTCTTATCAGAACAAAGGACTGGGGGAGAGGACAAGCCCCCACATCTCCCACTCCCAACACCACACCATATGAGAAAACTTCCCAGGCTCTGTTCAGAAAGCACCATCGCAACCATCAGAGGTCATGTCCAGTACCATGTTCTTTTAATTGCACTGAAGCTTCCTCCAATTTCAGCCTACATTTACACAAAGCTGTATTTTGCCCATCTGTGCTGGTGTAAAAAAGACCATCTAGGTTCAACAGGTCTTTCTTGACATTTCATCCTTAATTTATCTGTATGTTAAACAAACAGGATTCTTCTGATTTACTCATTTACTCTAGCAGCTCCCCTCTTCTCAACAGCAGTTTTGAGTTAACCATGCTCAGCTGTGCAACCAAGGCATTTGCACATCCCATTCCCAATAAAGCTTCACTCATTTATAGACTGCCACTAACATTTCACCTTCTCTAAAGGTGATTGTTTCAATGCTGTATCATAGCATCCATTCCATACTAAAGGCTGCATCACACTGAGGTTTCAACTGCTGATCCCAGGGATCACTTAAACCAGAGAAAAAACTTGACTCTAAACCAAAAAGTTGGAATAAACATCCTTCTGAGATAAATTTTGGCATAAAGCAGTGAAATCAAGTGAAGCAGCGATTATACCCTGACTATACCTGATAAGGAAGATCCTTGATGGGATTCACATTCTTAGAGGTTAAATTCTGACTGACTCTTGAAATAGGTGAACTTGAGGGACTTAAATGCCAGAGCACCTTCAGTCACAATGAAAAGCTGGATGCACTAAAAAAGAAAAACCCAAACAAATCTAGGGACAACACAACCAAGCCAAAATCAAGATCAGATGGTCTGACTCACAGCACAAATGTCAAAGCACAGACTTCTGCACATTCTTAGAGCACCTTGCCTGATGCCTAATTCTTGCCGAAGCTTTATCATGACTTAGGCTTGGAAGAGAAAGCATTTCAAGTAAACCTCTGGTGGAGCTCACTCCATCAGGTTTATCAGACTTCACCAAAAGTGCTTACAGAACATGAAATCCAAACACAAAGCACAGCAGCTGTCTTCGCTTCTCCCTAGAAATGGGTGTAGGGAGGAAATACTTGCTAGATATCCGAATGGTGAGAAGCTGAGAAGGGAATTTAACACAGCTCCCACCCCCGTTTTAATGCATCCTCCTGTTCTCTCCCATTTGCTGCTGACCTCTAGGAGAGCATGTGGCACTATGAATTTAGGAGACAAAGCCATTTTGCATGCAGATTGACTTCAGGTGCTGATTCCCACATTCCAATGCTTCTTGCTGGCCCCAGGAGGCAACACACACAGACTACAGAAACCTTCAATCACCCCACAAAAACGTTTAGGCTCCTGATGCTGAAAAGGAGAGGCAGACATCCCCAAATTTCTTGCTGCAAAGGCACCTGCTTTCTCCAAAGCCCGAATAAAGTGTCCACAATCTTTATACAGCTCAAAAAACTGGCCCCTACTTCTTTGAATTTAGCCTGCCAAATCTTTGCCAAGACTTGCTTTATCCAGGTGAGGTCCTGGATGAACTGGAAGGGGCTGGAAGCAGGAAAGGAAGAAGCACTGCATCTGAGGAGTTATACAGAACAAAAAGCACTCAAGAAAGGTAAAGGTTCACTGATAGCCAGTCACTGATATGCTCTAATACATATCAGGCTGCAGACTCTATATTACTTCTCTATTTTCTTTACACATTTTTAACTGTTGATTTAATTTAATTTTGCCATGGCAGGATTAGCAGGCAAGCTCCAGAGGTGAAAGGACATTACATTAAGACAGCACATTAATCCTCTATCCCACCCAAGGCAGAAGCAAAACCAAACAAATAGCAGCTTCCTGGAAATTGAATTTCTGTTATCCAGATGTCAAAGATGTAATACCCCAATTACACAAACTATTGCCAGTGAAGCATGCCAGGGAATATGCAATGTAAATGGGGTGAGCACAGAGCTGCAAAACTGCAGAGTCAGCATCTGGCTCTCTGAGTGAGTGATAATTAGCACTGTGTGTAGACACTAATAAACATTTATGCTTGAAATTACAACTTTTAGCAGTGTTAATAAAGGATATATTGGCAATTCGTAGAATAAAAGGGTCTTGAAAAGAACGTCATATTAAACAATGGCAGGCGCTTTCTTGTGCTTGCACAGAGGTTTTTTTCCTCCCTAATTGCAAATAGCCACGCAATGTTGCTCAGAAATTAATCAACACAAGCACATACCTAAAAAAACTGGTTGTGTTTCTTTGGTCTCCCCATTAACATCATTGCTGTAGTCAGAGATCTTATATATCTCATGATGATAATCTGGAATGAAAAACGATAAAAAAAATTAGAACTCAAGTGATCTGGAAAAAATGAACACTGAACACATCGCTACAGTTTTACTACACAATTTATCAATATATCTGCAGTTTATTTCATGTACATCAAATTAACCACAGAAAATGTGCTCGGTATCAGCACCTCCTAAAAAAACCTTTGCTCACACTGGAGAGACTCAGCTCAAATATTTCACAGATTTTAGGGAATAGCTACGCCTGCCCTAAATTACTGTGTTCATTTTCACAGCAAATTATCCCACCAGATGCCAATTATCTGGCTTCTTGCTTTACAGATGGAAAACAGATTTATAATGAAAACTTTACCTTCCCAGAGACCAAGCAAAACTTTTAAACTTCACCTCAGTAAGGAAGTACATCAAGGCTGTATTGCTCAGCTATCCTGACTCATACTGATGTCACTGGCCTCCCAATTCCAAAGAAAGGAGGATCAGGGACACCTTAGGATATTCACCTATAGAAACTAACAGTTATCACTAACTGTGATAACCTGAAGAATAACCACTGGCATCTCATATACAGAGATGTTACAGGATATTAAAAAAAAAAAAAAAAATCACCACTGAATTTCTATTTCAAATATAAGAATACTTTGCTGTGAAGGTCTCTGTTGTAACCCCAGGCAGGTGTTCAGTAAAACCAGAGCTTTGTTTACATGTGTACACAGAGGGAATAGTAAGTCCAAGGAAAAAAAAAAGGTGTCTAAAGGCAGCTCTCCTGGATGCTATTTCTGACTCTGCTACTGGCACACACTCTGTCCTTCGGCAAATTGCTCAAGACTGAACAATATATTCAGTGTCTTGAAAGAGCCACCTCCCCACCTCACTCTTTCAATGCCCTCCCAGTTCCCAACGCTCTCAGCTACTCCCTCTGTAAACTGGTTTTATGTTTACTGGCCTTACAGAAAATGAGGCACAGATTAACTCATGGAAGGGCACTTTGGGGGATTCACTTAAAAGGTGTAACAGAAGTGGACAGTGGCATAAGCAGCTCCTTCTCCCACAAGCAGCACACCTGCACCTCTGACCAAGCAGCTACAGGATTGGAAAGGTCTCCTGGAAGTCACTTTTTTGTTATGTGCTGTTTATTTGAACAGCACAACTGTCTCGAGGGCACAAGAGGAGGAACAACCCAATAAGTAAACTAAAATCGAGCCTAACACAGCGATGCAATAGAATGAGAAGGACCTGGAAAGAAAATGAGGGGAAAACAAACATGCCACAGAACTGGAGAGGTCAGCGATGAGGTGCTACATGAAGGGCTCTTCTGCTGAGCACACCCAGTGAGTGAAATGGGTAAAGGTGAAGTTTGAGATATGACATCAAGGAAGTAAAAGCTTCTTTCATGAGACTAAACCAGCGGGATTTATGCTGCCTTCCATGATCACTAGCTGTCCTGTTGAGCAAAGGGAGTGATGAAGAGGCTTGGTGGGTACCTGATGGCCAGTCAGGGTCAACCTGCCACAGTCTGCACCTTCATCCTCCCAGGGACATTCCAAGATCTGTGGGAGCAAGTATGTGGAAACTAGGCCTTAAATGACTTACAGACTCATGGTCCTTAGATATACAAATTACACATGGTTTCTTCTCTAGCACTTCCCTGTACATCCAGCTGGTCACAATATTCTTCTGGTCTGCAGCTGCTGCCTTAAAGTCGCCACATTGCACCCCAGAGGTGGCTGCGTTTTAGCACAGGAATGGATTTCCTCTTGATTTGGTCATTATTGATCATTATGATAAGGTGCTCTGAAGTTATTTTTGGGACAGAATAAGCATTGTATGGGCACACATCAATAGCAGATGGTGTTACCAACGAATTCACACAGCATAGCCTTTTCTCTCTGGTTTCTTTCTTCTGCCTTGGATGTCACAGTCCAGGCACTGGAAAAACCGTATCAATTTCACAACAGTAAACACTAAACTGTGACATTACGGAATGACTCCTGCAAGAGGCAAAGGCCAATTACAAGAGACAACTATTTATACATAATTATCTTTCTAATCAACTGTGATAGAAAAGACTATGAGAGTGCAGACTCACATACAAAACATGATTTTTATCTCCTCCATTCTCAAAGTACAAAGACAATTTTCTCTATAGGATATGCTTTTAGTGTAGCTTTCTATTTGACTTTCTACATCCAAAAAGAGACCCCTGATAAAATATTATTAATAAAGTACCATCATAACTGAATTTACCTAGTAAAATAAGGTTAAATAGATCATCTCACACACTGAGGCATATCTAAACCTGTAAGAAGTGGCAACCGAGATTGGCAAAATAGTCACCTATTTCTGGCATCTCTTTTTACAGGTCCATTAGGATAGAAATAAACAAAGCAAAATTTCAGTTTTGCTCTTCCACGTTTCACTTTCACCACCTCCATGCTCCAGCCCAGTTCTGCACTAACTCAGCCTCCAAGTCAGGAGCATGTTCAGTACCAAAAACCTACAAACCAAACCTGTTCTCTGTAAAAATTGCACCCTTGATAGGTTTGCTAATGGATACAGACCTCCAATACATTTCAGACACATCTGACAGGTCACTGCCCTTCTAGTTTTTAACAGGGAGCATGTTTGATGCCCCAGACCTCTCCACCACGATACAGCAGTCATTATTTACTATTCCCACCGAGTGAGTTTATTTCCATCTTTGAATTTCTTCTCATCGAACGTAATTTTGCAGAGCAGTCCTCAGACAGCAAGTCTTGACACTCGTGTGTGTGTCCCCCTTTTCACCACTTCGACATTACACCCAAGCAGTCACCTGCCTTGAACTTAGCATGCAGGACACACACAGCGTTTCATGGAGATATTCCCGTCCAATACTTGGAAACACAAAAGGAGAAACGATCTCAAGTCAAATCTATCAGGGCAAATATATGTCATCAGCCGGAGAAGGGGTAAATCCCCAACCAAAATAAATCCCTAGGGATGGGAAGTCCACCTGTTAAAATGCCTACCAGCGGCTGTATCTTTTTTTCCCTTTAATTAAAGAAAACAACAACAAGACTGAAACACAGAGCAGTGCTTCATCCCCGACATGAATCCAAATATTTCTCCCCTCACGATCCCTTTTAAAATATCCTCTTTTCCAAAAGCAAACACACACCGAGTGAACAAGTTACACGCCAGCGGCTCTCCCTTGCCCATGTACAATTAATTACCTGCGTGGATTTTTAATAAAGCAACCTCGATTCAGCTTTTCTTTGAAATACACGGATGTACACAGCCGAGGGGAGGAAAAAAACCACCCCAAATACAATAAATCCACAAGAGTTGAATACTAAGGAGGTCCGTCGCTGCTCAAGTGTCATTATTTTTTGCTCGCTTCCCAATTTTACCTTTTCTCTCCCCCCCACCCCCCCCTCGCCCAAGCAGGATTTACCACGAAACACGATCCAACTTTATTTTGTGCAAGGTCTGGCTGGAAAAAATAACACGTCCACCTGAGGTGGCGAGGGGGAGGCTTGGGGTGGTGGTTTTGCAACAACACGTAACACACATGCAAAAAATAATTAAAAAAAAAAAAAGAGGAAACGGGAAGGGGGTGAAAGAAATTTAAAAAAAAAAAAAAAAAAAAAGAAAAAAGGCATGCAATGGTTTCGGGGAGTTCAGGCAGAGGATTGCGGAGTTCAATAACAGAGCCGGGAGGGAGCGGCGGCCCGGGGGCGCCGGCGTTTCATAACGCCCCGCTCCCCCCGGGGCAAAAGTCGGGGCTGCCCCCGGCCAGCGAACAAAGCCCGGTCGCCCTCGCCTTACCTTCGTTGACCAGTTTAAAGCTTTGGGATTTCCTGCTCCTCTTCCTCTGGGCGAACTCCATGGTGCGGGCAGGAAGGAGCGGGGCGGACACAGGACCGAGCTCCGTCCCTCCGATCAGCAACACACGCGGGGGTTGGGAGAGACGGCGGCTCCGGCGGCGAATAAAGGGATCCGGGACAAGTTGGCTCCGGTCTCCCCCCCGCTCCCGCCCCGAACTTTGAGGGAAAGCGGGGTGCGGCGGGGGGAGCCCCGCGGGGGCGATGCCGCCGCCTTCCCCCCCGCCGGCTGCGCGGCCGCGGCCCGGCGGCGAAGGGCGGCCCGCAATGGCTTCGCCGCCGGCGCCGGGACCCCGGTGCCACCTGCTGGGGGAAGGAAGGCGGCGGTTCCGCCGGCCGGGAGCCGCCGCCACCCCCGGGCCGGCCCGCCGCCACTCGGCCCCGCCGCGGGCTGAGGGCGAGGGGTTGAGGGGCAGCGCCATTTTGTGTCCCCCTCCCGCCGCCCGCCTCACACACGGGCACCGGCGCTGCCCCCTCAGCCTCGCGGTGCTGCCCGTGGCTCCCCTCAGGGGCTGAGCGGGGGGAACTCCTCGTGTTTAGCGGGACCGAGGCAGGTCCGGCAAGGGAGGGGGTTGAAGTTGGCGTGCGGAAGTGGGTAAACATCAGGAACTGATGGCAACACCTGTTTGTTGCCGTGTTTTACAAGGGATTATCGCAGCGATGTGTCCGCTGGTGTCATGGACCGAGGCCTGGAGGAGAGCGCCGAGCCGCCAGCTGGGCTGAGGGATGTTGAGCTCTGCCAAACCTGGATTGCCTTAGCAAGAGGAAGAGAGTCCCTCAGCCAAAAACTGGATCGCCTTAGCAAGAGGAGGAGAGTCTCGGCTCTCCAGAGGAGCGAGATTTAGGGCGTCTGGCAACCCTCCCGACGGTCACCGTGAGGTTACCGCAGCCGTACGGCTGGCCCAAACACAGCTGAAATTAGTGCTTTGATTTATTCACCACTTGACGCCTTCAGCCACACTTTCAGTTCGCTCACTGTGCTAAATTCACTGCGGGTGGAGTGGTTTTTTTTGCAGCCGAGGGTGCTTTTGCCTGTTGCCTGTAGAGAAAGGACCCAGGCGTTTACAGTTATGACTACTGATAACTGCAAACACAGTTCCGATCATCATCTTGTGTTTTACAAGTAGTCAGACTGTGTTGTGACAAGGAGAAGAGTATGTGATACTTGCATACGCCTACTTGAACAGATGCAAATGCGGATCTTGCCTTGGTCTCCTCAGAGTACCCAGGAGAATCCCGTTAGCTCCAGTAATATTGACTGACCCTATCACTCGGAATAATGACATAAAATTAGCAGGAGGGAAGCAAATTGAATACTAACAATAGTGATTTGTATCCTAACTGTGTGCAGAGACATAGTCAGACCTGAATTCTTCGGTGCAAGGTTCCATCCAGACACCACACAGAGGGTATACGTGGTTCTGAAAAGCCAAATTGGGAAATAGCCTTAATGGTGAAGCAATATCAGAAAATATGCCTAATGGTAAAATTTATTATATGCTGGAAAATTAAATTCACGAGGGAGGTTATGGAAACCTCACAGATTGGGTAGGGGTGTAATTTTCTATTAAATTGCTAAGTGGAAAATCCCAGAGGCAATCAATATGCTACTTTTGGAATTTTCCTAAACTTCTCTGTAAGACTTTGTGAAAGGAAACTGGGCTAACGTACTATTTAAAATCCTGCATTATATATTTTTGGGAGGATGCTGAAGCAGCAAAGGTAGATGGATGTCATAGGCTGTTTGCTGGATTGTGTGGGTCCAATTAATCTCTAGTACAGTGCAATGAAGTTGGTTCTGATATGCAAAAGCAGTGTGCCTAAATTTTTCATACAAAAAGAGTATTTTCTCTCTTTTTTTTTTCCTTCCCCAAACAGTCTGCTGATTCCTGTCTGCTAACTAACTTTATTTACAAGACTTAGAGCAGAAACTGTTTTGTTTGACTCTCATCCTTCCTGGGACAATAGAAGAATTTTTATAAAGCATAAGGCCCTCATATACTGTTCAGCTCACATGATGGGCTTTTTCCTGCTACAAAAATAAAAACATCTTTTCTGTTTTCCTCTGTTACTCAATTTTGTGAAACATTTTGGGGTATAATTTATGAAAAAGAGATGTGAGTGTTTTATCAGCTGCTCTCATACTCCTTTTAGTTGTTCCTTCCCTGTGCTGATGTTTTTGCTTAAAGGGACACTCGTGGTTTGAAATGACATTTCAGTCTGGGCAATGCAGTTTCCAGTAATGTTTTACAAGAGTTAGCACATCCCCTTTTCCACCGGTATTTCTCATTTTCCTTTTTGTGAATTAGAGAGATCCATCCTTTTCATGCAGAACAAGCCTGATCCTGCAAGCTAACCTAATTGTGGTCATTCAGATGAATAAATCTTGCAATTTTCATTTCTGAAAGTATGAGCCAGTGTGGATACCACAGCCCCGATCCTGCCATCTCATCTGCATAAAAGTGAATTAGAAACTAGGACAAGGTGACTTTAGGTCAAAGTCTTGTAGCTATCCACACAACACGTAGGAGGATCCAGTAGCTGGAAACAGCTTTCTGTCCTGCACTGCTGGTGTTTCTCAGCTGGGACTTAGAGAAAACTACACAAACTGAAAGGCTCCCATGTACAGGGAGCTGTGAGGCTGCTGTGGGGCATTTTGGGGTGGGCATCCTAAAACTGGACTGGGATCATCTGCTCGTTTGTCACAGGCCACCATTGCATTATTCCAGCTGGAGAAATGCAGAGATGAAAGTCCTCTTTATCCCATTAGAATGGCTGCCTTGTGTCCCCCTAGATAGTCACTGGCTGCACTGCTGTGGCAGCCAAGTGACTTAGGATAAAGTGCACACTGGCTCTGGGGGGCAGACAGCTTTTAATTTCATCTTTTATTTCAGTTTCTGTCTTGGTATCATGTTATTATTATATATTAAGAACCCATCGGTCCTTTTTTCCTGGTGAAAATATGAAAAATTCTGAGCATTTTGTATATATTCATGAATGGTTTCAAAGTATTTCCTCAAACCTTAACTGAGTAATGTGTTTTTCAAAATGCCATGAAATTAGCCAACTAAATGAGGGCTTTATTTTGCAACATGTCCCAAGTCAGTATGATCATCGCTGATTATTTCTTAGTTAACATTGTATTATGCTTCAAGTTACTTGCAAAATATCCTCTCCCCATTCTAATTGATAGTAATTTTTCCAACAATTTTCTGGTGTGTAAAATGCTTTTGTTTTTCATTTGAGATCATGAGCTAACCAATTAAATATAATTAATCTAGTAATATTTCAGTATTAAGAGCAGCAGTGCCCTTCACACAAGATGTCCCAGTCTTTTTCTTTGTTTCCAGGTGTGTCCAGTTCATTACAATATTTTATTATTCAGAAGTAGGATGGTGTAGGACAAAGATGACTAAAGAGTCCTAGAGCTGAGGAGAATTATATGAGTGTATCAGCTTTTCATTTGGAAAAATTATACTGGAGAAAGTCTCATAAACTCAATGATATGATCTGAGGCTTAAAGTCCAATGTCAAGGAATCCATGCGAGGCCGTGTGATGTGGGAAGAGGCTGCTGACTGTCATATTGATAGCACCATGATTACCACTCATCTTGAAGCCTGATGAGGTTCCATGTGGTGTTAGGAAGAAGGAGAAGGGTGAAGAGGTAAATTGGAGATCAGGAGCTGCACAGGTGACAGGTTAATAGGTGAGCTATTTTGGTTAGTTATGAGTAATGAATGGCACTGAGGATTTTATGAACTGTAGTAGTGTTTCCAGTGGTGGTTTTGTAGTCATATGACGCGTGTGGGCAGTACTCAGCTCCCAAGCTGACAGCAGACCATGTTGTGCTGTGCTGTCTTACTACAGACCTTCCCTTTCAGCAGGCTCTCAGGCTGGCGTATCCGAGGATTGGGTCATTAGAGAGGAAGGTGTCTGGATGTCCTGAAGAATTCTGAAGTCAGGAGTACAGTTTAACTTGTTTTCCAACCCTTAAGTTTTTCCTGTACCATTTGAGTCATAGTCCTTGACATTCATGTCTGTGTCCTTATTCTCTTTTTCCTTTGGAACACAGTTTTGAAATGCCTTCTTGTCCATTCTGCTGCTTGTTAATCTTTCTCATATAAATTTTAAAGCAAAAAATTACAGGACAGACCAATGTTTTCATCTGTTTGCCAGCTCAGGGAGACCAAAACATTCCAGAACTGTTTCAACAATAAAGAATATAACTGAATCTGCGTACACAGTGTTCTTTGTGTGTGCAGTCACAAGCCCTCTGAATATTTCCATATCAGAATGCAAACCCTCTTTTGACTGTAAGGTTGGACTTCTCCCCCCTGCTGTGACTTTATGTGCAGCTTGGACTAAGGCTACAAGGAAGGGCACTATAGTCTTAGAGTCAAAGTTTGATGGTCATCCACTCTGATCCAATACTTGTGGGATAATTGGCTATTAAGGTATTAAGTCTTCCCTAGACAAACCAGTGTTTGGATTTGAATTCTGGGAGGACTGGAGAGGAGACCAAGGTGTCTAAGCAACAGATGTGGTTGAAGGATGAGGAAGAAAAGGTCTCAACAGTGCTCTTTTTTATGAAAGAGAATGTGGAAAGGAAATCTGCCCATATACATGAACATCGTCTGCTTCTCTGCAACATGGAGAAACCATGAACTGCACTAATTTTGCCCTTACAACCCAAGTGCTTCGAGGGAGCTGAGGACAATGTGAGTAGGGCTTGTTATTTTGCCTAGAAATTTGAATTTTTGTGCTATATAAAGAGTAATAGTGCTTATAAATTTTAGTCTGAATGTTTCTTTGCATCGCTACCACCTCTGCCTAAGAGATGAAGTATAAAGCCAGGCTGGTGTCCTCGGAAAGGGCACATTTGAGCTCTGGGTCATCCCAGAGTCAACGTCAATCATGGCAGCCCAAGCACAGCAGTCAGCAGTCCCAGTTCTGATGAATGCTGCAGGCACAAATTGCAGCAAGCTCAGCTCAGGGTCCAGCAGCCCAGTGAGCCCCCTGCTAGGGAGAGTTCCAAGAGGGTCATGCTGCTGATCACACCTCCATTTTTGTATCAGTTTGCTTCAGTCACAGCAGCTGAAGGCAGACGTAAGAGTGCAACGATGCAATCGCTGGAGCTACAGATGGAAAACAAATGCAGCATCAGCTGCAGGAACAAAAGCATTTAACACCATTAGACAGCTCCTTGAAGCTGTGGGATGAACCAGGCAGCAGCCATCCTCCTCTAAGTCCTGACTGAGCCTGATGTGGGGATGTTACGCTGTGCTTCCCAGCCCAGCCTCTCGCCGTTTCCAGCTTGCCACAGGGACCTGCTCTCCGTGTCTTGATTCTGCCTTGATCCTCTTCCGTTTCTCCTGCCACACATTAGTAAATGGACTTGCAGTAAAATCAATGGGAGTTTGAAAACTAAAAGTAATGTGTGCTTTGGTATGCTACTAATCCACTTATTTGGATCCTCTTACTGCTCCTCTGGGCTGCCCTGATCCTCTCTATCAGCCCACCCAGCTGCTCTGATCTGCTCTCTAAACTTCTGCCGTGGCTATATTAGCATCCCTGTCAACTCACAGGGCTGCTGCCTCGACGCCATCAATCCCCTCTCCCAATGAGAGTTTCCCTACTAAATTATAATCCCTGTAGCTCAGAATACTGATGCAAGCTAAAATAAATTCATGAAAAGTTGCTGCAGCTCCTACTAAGATGTTATATTTTCCTAAATGTTTTCCAACAGTACTTATATTTCAGACTGGAGAAATAGCTTCAGACATGTTCATAACCACCTGCCTGCTTTTCAGTTCTAAAAAATGAAATTTCATTGCAAGATACAATGGAGTTCAAAATCTACTCACACATGCACTTTTTAAAGAGAGATTATATGAATTTTAAATCTCCGTCAGGCTGGAGACTGACAACATCTGAAAATGGTGCTTTTATTCAGCAGTAAGATCCATACAGCAGCATTTTCATTAATGTGACCCCCCCTGGATTTACCTTCAGAGATGTGTAGATACTGAAGACTCCATCACCCATTCAATCCCTGACCTCTCTGCTGAGGCAGCCAGTGCACCTGCATGGGCATTTTCTCTGAGATGGACACATCCTGCAGGGATCAGACTGACAACACAGAACTGTGATCATTTAGTAATAACTTTGAGAGATTTCTTGCCTGTGTTGAATAGAAGCTAATGAACTCAGAAGTACAATACTTTATGCTCAACCATTTATCTTCTATACACATTAAAGTGGAAGAAAAATAGATGTTTTTATGTGCTTTTCTACCATCCAACAAGATCTCTTTGCCATTTTGGGTGGTGGTGTCTGTTAATACAGCTAAAATGTCTCAAACCCAAGGGATGTTAAGCAGAGACCTTGCTTTGGGGAAAGTTGAAGAAAGAGACAATTGTATGGATCTGAAATTCAGTGCATGCAGTTTGACAACCCAGTCTGCATTTGTAGGGCTTAGTCTTGTAACTGCACCTTTCCTGGAAAGATTTTGTTGTTTGGGTATGTGTAGTGCAGACTGATGCTGGGAGTAAGGATGTTCAATGCTTCACATCATTTGCCCTGCACTGCTGGAGGGTTAGAAAGGACAACTACAAAAATACCAACAACAGCAAAAAACTGAAACAACAAAAAAAGGCAGCATGGTCATTTTCCTGCAAGATGTGTTGGGTTCTTTAACAGCCACAAATGGCGACTGCTGTCAAAAAAGTGCAGTCTCCCTAGTGACATCTTAGGACCAATTCATTAGGGACTCTGATGACACAGTGCCATAAGCTGAGCTACGAATACTGTTCCTGAAACAACAGCGTTTTCCTCAGATATCTCACATATCAGCCAGTTTGGCAATAATTAGCTGTTCTTAAATGCAAAGCTTTTAGGAGCAACAATGAGTTTTTACACCACCTCAGTTTTACAGATAATGAAGCTGCTGGGATAGGAAAGACTCGTGCGTCCTATAGACAACCTAAACAGTGCTCATAAATATTTCTTTGTCAAAACCAGAAATAATTAGCAGTCAAACAATTATTTCAAGCATGTTTCTAAAAGCCACACTACCCTTACTGACCAGTAACATCCATATGCATGTCACTACTTTCCTAACTATTTTAACAGTGCATTACAGAGGTGTGTCCTGGCAGACAGGAGTTGCAGGGGTTGACTTGCCATGAGAACTAATCAAGTGATGCTTCAAAAAGCAAAACAAACCAAATTCAAATGCCCCCTTCATGATACATAAGTGTCATACTCTTTGGAAGACTTACATTTGTTAGAAATGTGGGAACCTTTTTTCTGCTGTTTCTGCCCCCATGACCTTTCCTTGTCTTTGCCAGTGGGATTTGGACACCTGTAGTGGAGTGCTATCCCCAGTTTCTTCCTCAATCATCCCTCTAGCTGAGTGTTTCTCGATTGTGACCTCCTGGAGACTGTGTGCTGTTTGGAAAGGTGAATAAGAAAGTGAAAGCCCAGTATGAGCGGCTTAAATTGACTAAATGGAGGGGATGGGCCCATCCCCAATGTCAGAATTGTAGGGAAGTGCAGTTTGCAATCCTTAGCAGAAATACTAACATGTCTGATAGAACACCTGCAGGTGCTCTGTGGATGTGACAAGCTGGAGGTACCTGTAAGCAAAGTAAATGTGGGGGCAAAGAATGGGGAATTGGGTGGGTTAATCCCTCCCAAAAAGTTAAGGACTGCTTTAATAAAAAAAGAAAAGACTGAGACTGGGTGTGGAGCTCCCTTTGCAAGAAGCAGACATACTTAGTCATGGTGTAAAGGCAATTTTATCCACTGTCCTTTTTGGTATAGTGTTTTGAAGATGAATAAAAGGAACCATGTACTTATCTGAAAAGGGTTTCCAAGAGTCATCTGTGCCCTTGTTACTTGAAATGAGTTCTGCAATCTTGGTCAGCTGCAAGGCATCAGTTCTGCCTCCTGTGTGCAAGTGAAAGCATATGCTGGCTGAACTGGGGGTTTCCCCTGTTTTAATATCAAATAGATAAGTGAAACTGGACGTCCATAAAGATACAACCTGTAAACAAATAAATGTAAACTGAATACATCCACTGAAAGCAGTCAAAATTATTCTGATCCATTTTACCACTTTGGCAAATAGATGACATCTGGGTTATTTGAGTGAAACTGGGTTATTTGAGCTGCCTTCAATAATCTGTCTGTAGGTTGACAGTCGGCTTGCAGCAGATAAAGCTGAGCAATCACTTAACCAGCAAGAAATTGGAATGAAACACCTCATGTATGTTTTAAGCTTGTATTTCTATTGCTTACAAGGCTCTTATGAATGTTCCAAGATTTTGAATAACTTTTAGATTTCCCTTTCCAGTCTTGATTTCATATTTAATGTTGTGAAGGAAATTATTTCAAAGTAGCTTTGCGGTTAACTCTGTGGGGTTGTTCCAGAGGTCTGCGGAAACCTGGATCTAGGGAAAACATGGGTAACACTATTGCTTCCAGACCCAAGCTCAGTTGCTGGGGGCTCTCAAGACTCTGCAAGCGGTTTTGGGAGAGCTTAAAAGCCTGGCTACTGCCCTGACAGCAAATGTATTTATTAATCACATGAGAGACAGAAATGCAGAGCCATAGTGGTACCAAGCCAGCAGGATTGCCCTGAAAAGCAAAACAGGAGCAGTAGAAAACAAATAGTCAAGCTTTGGATTTATAGCAATGATCTAACTGACTCTAATGAGTAGACTAATGCCATATATGATAAACTGATGATTTGAAATACAGCTTGGAAAAGCACACATTTCACCATGTTAAAAATATCTTACGCGGTGACATCATCTAATGGATCATTGCATGGATGAGGGACTGGCACAGGGAAGGAATTGTCTGCTTTCACAACACAGTTAAACAGTTTCCGCACTCTGAGGGCTGCTCAGAACAATAGTGACTTGGAGAAATCCTTTTGCAGTGTGGAGGAACAGTTTCCATTGTGTGGAACAACTTGAACAAGGACGAGAGCTCATACTGTGTGCTTTCATGTGCACTGTGAGTTTGTGTGGGAAGCAGAGCTCCAGATATCCACCCTAGAGCCAAGGAGCACGTGTGAATGGAGGAAGTCAGAGGATGAGAGATCCATAACGAATCAGGCAGGGACCATAATGAATTGTCAGCATACAGATAGCCTTGGGAACATGTTCTGAGGAACAGAAGAGCTTTGAACAGTGTCCAGCTGAGACGTGACCCAACCATCTCAACAATCCATGTCCCTTGGAAATGCTGCCCTGACCTCGAGGCAAAGAGGAGCCAAACAGTTTTGCCATGCTGGAGATCAGACAGGAAGCAAGACTGGATCTCTTCATGAGGTGTCAGTGAAAGAAAAAATATACCACCTCTTCTTACACGTTAGAAGGTTTTGTAATCTCCTCAAAAAGAGAAATCTCAAATGGATAGATGACACCAAAGATTTTTTTCTCCCTTTCTTTCTTCAGAAAGGTATTGGTGAATGTCCTCAGAAAAACAGAGGCAACATAACCACGTTTACATGCATACAGTAACTCTTTTGGGAGATTTCCACTTCTTGTCCATAGGACAAGACAACTGTCTTAATCACAGAGGGGATTTACATTACAAGATGCTTGAGGAGGCAAGAGAGCACAGAATCAGGACTACTGGAAAAAGAGCAGCTGTGGAAAGTTGAGTCATCTGTAGTGAACTTTTAGGCACCTTTTAGAGGTACAGAGTTACTTTCCAACCTTGCCAAAGTTGCTTCACCAACATAAACTAGTCAGCCTCTTCCTTGTCCCTTTTACCCCTCCCTGACAACTTTTTTGTTTTGTTTTTTACAGACTGGGAGATCTTTGGTCTAAGAGTCACCTGACAGTAACTGCATCTTTCTCATGAATACTGTGTGTGAGTTGGCTTTCCTCCTTCCTTTTGTACTGTCTCTAACTGAAATATAATGTCTGTCACAGTTTAATCCCAGATGGTGCACAGGTACTCTCTCACTCTCCCCCAGCCACAGAGGGATGTGGGAGAGAATTGGAAGAGTGAAAGTGAGAAGACTTGTGGATTGAGAGAAAGGCTGTTCAATGGGACGACAAAGGAAGAAAATAATAATAGTAATAACAATAATAATAACAACAACGATGACAACAACAACAACATAATACACAAAACAAGTGATGCACAATGTGATTGCTCACTACCTGCTGAGCGATGTCCAGACAGTTCCCGAGCAGCAGCCCCCAACCAACTTTCCCCCCAGTTTATATACTGAGTGCGATGCCATACAGTACGGAATATCCTTCTGGCCATCTGGGGTCAGCTGTCCTGGCCACCTTGTGTCACCCAGTCTCATTGCTGGCCGGATGTGAGAAGCTGAAAAGTCCTTGACTTAGTATAAACTCTGCTTAGCAACAACTAAAACATCAGTGTGTTATCACTTATTCTCATACTTGATCCAAACCACAGAACTACACCAGGTACTAGGAAGAAAATTAACTGTATCCCTGCTAAAACCAGGCCAATGTCAGACTGGAGCAGGAAATGAAGCAAGGTCTAAGGTTGTGTGTACTCTAGAGTAAATTGAGGGGGCAGCTGGCACTCTGACATAAGCATCTGGATTCATTTACTATAAAGTCCACTACAGAGTATTCCTACGCCTCCTAACTTATGCCCTTACCCAAATGTGGGCACATTCCCCCAGGATTCATACAGAGACATTCTTGGATTCTATCACCATCAGATGTGATATAATTTCCTTTTAGAGAACTATGAAAAGTGTAGGAGGACTGTTCCTGCTTCCTCATTGCAAAGTGATTGCATTCAAGCCTGAGGTAAAGCAGAGCATGACTTCTAAATCCAGAACCCTCCAGCCTGGGGTTAAAGAACCCCTGTAAACCAATGTGCCATTTTCTGCAAGGAAGAGCCATGGCACACAGCTCAGGTTATCTAAAGTGGGTGCAAAGCCAGTTGTCATTACAGCTCTCCAAAATAGCTACTGGAGCAATGGAGCTTACAACACAGAAAGGCAAGGAAGAAATCTGTGAGGACCTAAAGGTGAAAAAAAATCTGGGAGGACCTAGGGAGGGAGAAGTTGCTGTGTGCATAGCAAGTGGCAACAGGAGACAGAGGTGCTGCCACCAGCCAGGCTGCTCCTAAACAAAACAGAGGAGCTAAAGGTACAGTGACTTCCACCCTTCAGTATTCCGTGGCCTTCACTTCCAACAAGGTATAAATAGCCCTGATCAACTTAAGCCTAGTGAGAACTGGCTGTTCTTACTCATTCTTCAAAGCATTTTCTGGACCCTTTGGACTTTACAAGCCACAGGGTGGAAATAACTGGAGAAAATCAAGTAAACAAGCAAAACAAGAGATTTCTTGATGTTACCAGCTGTGTCACAAATGCTGAGTGCCTGATGACTAAAGTGTTTAGCTCTGGGATGTGCACACTAAGGAGCTCAGTCTCTACCAGCTACCTCAGTCCTCTAGGCCTGAAGAGATACCAGACATCACAGGCATCCCACCCTCCTACATGGCATTTGCACCCTGTGTGGCCGGGCAGTAACCAGCCTCATTGAATCATTTAGGTTTGAAAAGGCCTCTAAAATCATCAAATCCAATCATTAACCCTGCCAAGTCCACCAATAACCATGTCCCCACGTCCCACACCTACACACCTTTCAAATACCTCCCAGGATGGTGACTCCACCACTTCCCTGGGCAGCCTGTCCCAGTGCTTGACAACCCTTTCAAGGAAGAAATTTTACCTAATACCTGAGGCCATGATTTACCTGATATTAGCTGTCATCTGCAACCAAGGCCCATTGCATGAGGCACTGTACAAACACACAGTCAGAGAGACTTTTCCCCAAAGAATTTTCAAGCTAAACAGAGAAGACAGCTGAATAAATTACACGCAGACTCTCTTTAAAGAATCTGTCAGTAACACCCCTTTGTAAAACCAGCTGTACTAAAACAGGGAAAGACCCCTGTAAATGTCACATTCCACCTCTTTTGCTACATTCCTGGATAGAAAGCATCTATATTTTGTCTCTGTCTCATAATTAGTCATTATACTGTCTGTGTATCACTTTAAATAATCTGCTTCCAACAACAGTATGATATTACGTGGATATTGAAGCAACTTTTCCTCAAATCCAATCTAAACGTCTGCTTGCACAACTTGAGGCCATCTCCTCTCGTCCTGTCGATTTGTCGCTTGGGACTGACAGACACCCCCCATCCCGCCGCTCCTCCCACCCACCAGGGGGCGCCCTGCGGCGGCGTGGCCTCCCCGGAAGTGACGGTGTTGTTTTCCTGCGGCACTTCCCGAGGCCGCCATGGACATCCTGAAGCGGGAGATCAGCAGGAAGCGCCCAGCAGCTGGAGGAGAAGGAGCTCCTGGGGGTGAGGGCGGCCGGCATGGAGACCAGGAGCCGCCTGGGGTGTGGGCCCGTGGGAGGGCGGCGGAGCTGAGGCGGGAGCGGCCTGGGAGGGGCCGGGGAAGGGGGCGCGGAGCGGCCCAGGGCCGGGTTTCCCAAACACGGGATGAGCCAGGATGGGCTCAGTAGAGCCAGGAGGAGTTTGGGGGCGCGGATGCAGCCTGGCTTCAGCCTCGTTGTGTCCCGTGGCCTTTTGGCGGTGGTTTAGTTTGTTTCGGGCACCGAGAGATGAGAAAAGTCAGTGCGATCTTTGGTGAACAGAGTATGGTTTCTGTCCATATCCGGGTAGGGTCTGAGCGGTGTGTGTGTGCCTAAAACCCCCATATATCCGGGTAGGGTCTGAGCGGTGTGTGTGTGCCTAAAAACCCCATATATGGGTAGGGTCTGAGCGGTGTGTGTGTGCCTAAAAACCCCCATATATCCGGGTAGGGTCTGAGCGGTGTGTGTGTGCCTAAAACCCCCATATATCCGGGTAGGGTCTGAGCGGTGTGTGTGTGCCTAAAAACCCCATACCCGGGTAGGGTCTGAGCGGTGTGTGTGTGCCTAAAACCCCATATCCGGGTAGGGTCTGAGCGGTGTGTGTGTACACCTAAAACCCCCATATATCCGGGTAGGGTCTGAGCGGTGTGTGTGTGCCTAAAAACCCCATATCCGGGTACGGTCTGAGCGGTGTGTGTGTGCCTAAAAACCCCCACAGTACAGCAGAGCCCCTTTCAGGCGTGTCTGATTTTGAGTTTTGGTGTCAGAGGCTGAGGTAGGGAGCTGCCATTGGAGGCTGTTGTCGGGCAAAGCGTGAAGGAAGAAGTTGTAGTTTGTACTAATCAAGGAGAATGCTGTGGGGTGGCCACATTTTCCAGCTGTTGTGTGTCTGAAATGTCTTTTCAGGCACATTTCTACAATGGTGCTCCAAGCAAGCTTATAAAATATACTGTACAAAGGTGATTTCTCCCACCTCCTTGGTTTAATGTCAAATGATGTGTTTTGTATGGTTTATCTAAACAACCTGGGCCTGGTTGTGCACATCTGAAGTGAAGCTTTACACCAATGATCACCAAGGCCTTACATGACAAAAAACTTGTGTTTTCTGGAGTGCTGGCAAGCACACTGTACTTTTAATTTTGCTTATACATCTATCCTGCAAAATAACTCTATATTGCTGATTTCAGAGGTGTTTCTAACTAGTTCCCTTTCTGTGGCAGTGTAGCCATCTCTGGGACAGGATGTAGCTGAATTCACCAAGCCAAGTAAGAATGTTTGAGCCATTTTTGCCCAACTGTGCAAAACTGTGAACTGGTAACAGCTCTCCTCTCTTTTAGGGAAATAAGAAGTATTTCAAACGCAGTGAGTTAGCTAAAAAGGAAGAGGAGGCCTACTTCCAGAGATGTGGCTACAAGGTATGGAAATGGTTCTTCCAGGACTTGGTGTGTTTATTTTGAAGTCTGCATTTTTTATCAACAGTATCAATGTTGTTAATGATAATTGTTGTTCTTTGTTCAATCTGTTAATGTTATACATTAGCCTGTAAATGAGAAGCCACCTGGAGAGGTATGACTTTCCAAAACCATTTTCAATGCAGGAAAAGATATGCATGACGTACATCTACTTAAGTTTATGTTATGGTTTGGCTTTTATTTCTTTTTTTTTTTTTTTGGTTTGTTTGTTTTTTATTTGTGGAAAGCATGAAGTGGCTTGGGATCAAAGCTTGTCTTCCTTTCTTTTTAAATTGTGCTGTTAGGCATGAACACTGGATCTGATATAGCCACCTTCCTCCCCTTATTGAGATAAATGGATACATTTGGATAATTTTATCCAATTGTCATTGTCAGAGTGTCCAAAAGAAATCAGTATGGTGTGGGTGTGCATCAAAAACATCTGCCAACTCTCATAAATTTGTGTTTGGGTTTTGGCCATTAACCACCCAGAACTGAAGCTGTGCAACAACAGCATTTATGTTCTTGTTGGCAAAATATTAGAAACACTTGGTAGCCTCGGGTGCATTTTGCAACAAATGGGTGATCTGGAAGGCTTTATCTGCCTTGTAACGGTGTCAGGGCAAGAGTTTACTGAAATGGAAAGAATGTTGTTGTCTTTTACAAGTGTGTGTGCCTGCCTGCCTGACAGGGTGTCTGGGAGGGGGGATGCATTCCCTGGGGAAGACAGTTTCATAATCCTGTTTGCTGTTAGAGGGCACAAATAGGAGCTTTGTTTTCAAGTGACCTTTACCCAATTAGTGACTTATTCTGAAACCTTGATCTGTTTGTGAATATTTGAACATCAATGCCAAAATGATTCTCGGAATGCGCAGCATAAAGTCATGGGAAAGTTCTGTGAATCCAGTCACTTCCAAGTGGAAATGGCTGCCTGATGCCATTTGAGCATTAGCTTGAATTTTTCAGAACCTGATGTGTTTAAAGTGGTGTGACCTGTGCTGCTGCAGCACCAGTTTTGGTGTGAAATGTAACCCTGCAAATGGTTTTAAAATAAGTTACTTTGTTAAATTTAGTATCTTTTTAGAGCCTCCCACATTTATGCATTTGTTCTTTACTCTGTTAATGAGCCATGGAACACAGACTGATTTCTTTTTGAATTCAGGTGCCTTTTTACTTTGCTTAGACTTAATAAGTTGGAATAATTTCACTTGCTTGAAGAAAGCACTGAAACAAAAATAACTGTGGTAAAGATACTGCTTATGACTTGGAGTCCAGCTGACAGAGTGGATCAGATCTTTTCTCCCAGTGCTGCTGTCTCTTTATGATTTCAAGAATGTTTGTAAGTTAAAATTTGTATATACTTTCTGCCACGGGAGTATATTTTTTAAAAAAAATTTTACACTGTTTTTCCGTATTTTCTGTCCCCTGTCAATTCTTCCTTCCCTGCATTGATGAAGTTTTATTTTCTCCCTCCCTTGATAAACATTGATTTAATTGTCTTTCCCTTGTTCATTCCAAACACCTGTGGTTGTAGGATTGATTTTTTTCTGTGTTTGCTAATACAGCATTGAATGTAGATTTGTGGCTGAATCTTACAGCTAGAGCCCCAGGGGTGGATCCTTCCAGGCACATGGAGTCACACTGACACCTAAGTGCAAGGCTGGCACTGTGGCCTGAAAGAATTAAAAAGCCTCTTCAGAAAAAAAAAAAAAATTCTGTCCAGTACCGTCCTCAAACTGGTCAACCCAGAACCAGGCTGCCCATGCACAGGGAATGCTGCAGGGTGCTCTAGGATTAATTGGATTGTTTCCCTTTCAGTAAGTACAGAAAGGAAATAAATTCTAATAAGAAATCTGAGAAAAACCAAGATATGAGTGAACACTGGAGATATTTCCTTATTATAGGAATATTACCACCAGCAATCTGCTCCTGCTGTCAGAAGTGTTGAATTTGAGCTTATACAGGGAACTGTAGTTACATGGCTGCTGTCTCAAAGTTACTTTGATCAAAGAGTTGTTTTGCATTATTAAAATACTGAATAATGAAGAAGGAATGCTCTGTTTGATTCAGGGACCTTCTTTTAGACTAAGAGAAATTATTAATGGTATCCCATTCCTATGAGGAGCTGTGTCTTTTTTGGCTTTTTTTTTTTTACCTGCAAGAAGCTGGCAAGGTTGTTAAAGAGGTGCATTACCTAAAAAAAGATTAGAGAGTTGCATTACATCTCAAGACCCAACAGAAACTGTGGATCGCTGCTAATCGTTTGCAGCTCGCTGAAGCTGAAGGTAATAAACACTGTAACTGACACTGACACTGGAAGAAGCAGCTCCACTCTCACCCTGCCCTGGGGTTTTCCTTCCTGTTCTTGCGTCTGTGCATGTGCTGGTTCTGGGAATCTGGATGAGGAGGTGAAGCCGGGTGGGAATAGTACCAGTATTTGTATTTCTCAGATTATTTTCTCTTTGAATCATTTCCCCCTTCTGGTTCATCACACAGCGATGTAAATGGTGTTGCATGGGTAGGGAGGATGGAACAGGGGCAGGAATCAACAGGCAGAGGGTGGATTTGCTGTTTTTGGCATCTGCCTGCTAAAGTGACAGCCAAACTTCAGCAATTGTCCTTTCTGTTTGCTGGAGAGACTGCTTCCTGCAACCTACAGAAGTGTTAATTAATTACTGATACTGTCAAGAACTTCTATTGTTCTGTGAGGTTCAATTATGGACCATAAAACTATGAAACTAAAGGTTTATATTGTCATACTAAAGTCTGTGTTCCAGAGTTCTGTATCTTCCCATCATTTCTCATCAACATGTGGGTTTGTTTCCTTTGCATGTGAGTAACTCTGTTTGTTGAATGTAGGTACAGCAGGAGGAAGAGGAGGAGAAACCACTGACTACGTCAAATCCAGTGCTGGAACTTGAACTGGCAGAGGAAAAGTTACCAATGACTCTTTCCAGGCAGGAGGTAAAATCAATCACCATAAACAGACTCCTTGAGTTTACAGCAAATGTACCTGAAATTTCTTATTAGAGCTGTTTTCATCCAGTGAACTGTACTTTTAATGGCAGTTTTATTAAATAATAAGCTTCTATTTTTGCAGTCAGCAATTAATGATCATCTTTGCTTATCAGGGGTCTGTTGTCTAATTGAATGCATGGGAAGTACAGATGGTTAAAGCCTCTCTGTTACAGGGATTTACACAGATGTTGTGTAACATTTTACAGCTCTTTCAGTGTGGTACCCTGAGTATCAGCATTATCCTTGGATAGTACTGAAGATGGCATGCTTTTTCCAAGATTTTTTTTCCCCTGAGCTTCTTTTCTTTGTAACTCATTGGTCTGAACACAAATTTAGAAACTAAGTTTTGGAAGTTCACCTTAGCCTCTAGAAGAAACAGTCCTAAAGCCAGAGCAGCTTGGGTGTTCTTTGCCTTTTCTAAGGATAAAAATGCCTATGTGGGTTTAAGTTCACAAACAGATCCACACCCCAGAGCAGAAGCAGGAAGTTCAGAAGTACAGAATACACTCTAATCTTGGGAGTACTGAAATTCACAGCTGCGGTCACCCAAGCATGTCACACGTCCCCTTAATTTGGGAGGATATTCAGTTTTTTACAGGACTTGTAATGGGGGATGTTGGTTTTGTGTTTGGTTTGAGGTTTGAATCAAGTTGAAGGAGGCTTTTTCACTTCTGTTATATCTACTTTTAAAGTAACTATCCCATTAGATTATGGGACTCCATATTTCCCAAATGCTTAATGGTGGGGGTTTTCAGCAGATCATCTTTAGTTGTTCTGGGACAACCTGCAGCCCAGTTAGTATTTTTATTGCCAAGACAAATAGGTGAGGGAAATAATTGTCAAGTTCCTTTGTGATTTTGAAAATGGTTTTTAAGCTCTGCCAGAGGGATGATTTTTGTGTATTTGTTTAAACAAGTCAGAGCAGGAAGAAGTTCAGCTGTATCAAACAACCCGGGATTTTATGCAAAATTTGGGTTGGTAATATTTGGAATGACCTTTCACTGAAATACCATGGGAACTTTATATTTAGATTGTAAAGTGTCTGGAACATTTTTCTACTGCTTAAAATATCGCCATTTCCTCTCCGGTCCAGCTCAGCTTGTTATTCCAAGCAAAGTAAATAAATCTGTCATTCTGGATTTTATTTTGCTTCCTTTATGCATCAGGGAGTGCTTTGATTCTTTTCAGGTTATCAGGAGGTTACGAGAGAGGGGTGAGCCCATCAGGCTGTTTGGAGAAACAGATTATGATGCATTTCAACGTCTGAGGAAGATAGAAATTCTTGCACCTGAAGTGAACAAGGTAAGACTGGCTCTTAGTTAGTTATTTGTGGTGGGATAATCAATGAGTAACCCTATAAAAGTTATGGAAAATCATTTTCAGTAACTGTTAATTTTCAGGAGGAAGCGGTAATAGACAGCAAAGAGAATATGTGCTCTTGTTTCATTTATTTGCTGAGAAACTATGTTAAATATCAGAGTTTTGTGCGCAATCACATTAGAGAGCTCAGCCTTAGAAACATTCCAGGCCCTTGTCAGTTGGAAAAGGGACCTTCAGGTGGCACTAATACCTCAGCTTGTGCTGCCCCTGCTTTTTAATGAGCAGAGAACAGTCCTTTACTGTTAAAATAACCCTGTGTTTGTGATTTTGTGCATCCCTGAGAAGGCAGAGGTAAGTAAGAGCAGGACTGCATACTGTCTCTATGGGATATAAATGATTTTTCAAATCCTTGGATTCCAGAGCTATAACTTGTTATAGAAATGTCATTTTCCCCCCTTCCCTTTAAAGTAGCCATCAACTCAAAAACTGACTTGAAGATACAACTAATTTATTCCTTTTGTCTTAAGAAATTATCTGTTAAGTGAGGAGATGCAGTTGGGGCTTGTTCTGCATTTACTGTTAACCAAATCTACAACCTTACTAACAGAGTGACAATTTGCATTTTCTTCCCTAATTTGTGGCAAACTGAATTGTTTTAATGTCTTTCCTGGGGCTGCCCATAAAACGAAAGCCTTTTCCTCTCCAAGTCTTTAAAATAAAGATAAGCAGATCTAGAAATAAAAGCTCTGCTAATGAAAGCTTTCCCTGCAGCGACATCGATCACAGGAGCAGGATTAGGAAATAGAGAGCCCATAAATAGGGTTGTACTGGATTTTTCTTAAATGCTTCAGTCACTCCTGTTGCTGTCTAGGGATTCTACATGTTGGTTAGTCAACCAGCCTTGTGGTTCAGGCATTTTTAGAGTAACTAAATGATTAATAGAAATGCTTCAGACAGCCAAGTATGATGATAAAAGAGGGGAAGTAACTGTGCATATCCATTCCCTGTGGAGTGGCTGAATTTATCAGAGAGTAAGAAATGTCATACTCCTTTATAGAGCTTTATATTTTATGTATCAAGACAAGAAGGCAAATCCTTCAACTGTGACTAAGGCGAGTTTTATGTTCTGTTTGAAAGTACCTTTTAACTTTATATATATGGTTTTAAACTGATTCTGGTTTTTTTAATCATCTCTGCCAAAGCTGAGGGTTTTAAACAGTGAATCTATATAGAACATTCTGCTATGTTTAAATAATTTGTATTAAAGGGAAACAACATAATTGTTTTATGTCTAGCACTGAAGGAGTGTTACCTTATTTACAGCTTTTTTCAGGGCAGATGTGGAGGTTTGATGATGATGGTTATGGTCTGGTTTTTGTTTGTTTTGGGGTGATTTAGTGCACTGCTTGGAGAAAATTACTTGAAAAAAGTCCTAGAGGCTGATTCCACCCTCCAGGCTTTCTTTGGTGTAAATACTGTAAAAAGTCTTTTTCATAGGTATGAACACTGCAGAAGTTCATGCACCTGCTTTTTGTTAAGTGCTGAAGCAGAAACTGTTCTTGGAGTTCAGTTAAATTCAAACAACAAGGCTAAACCCTTATGCATGCTTTAGAGAATTTGCGCCTTCAACAGAAGTTGGATGCTCACAGTGACAGTACTGTACTGTTTCTATTTACTTGAGGGCTTTTTTGTAAATCAGACTTTTTTTTTTTTTTTTTTTTTTCCTGTTTTTTAGGGTCTGAGAAATGACCTGAAGGCTGCTTTGGATAAGATTGATCAGCAGTATCTGAATGAAATTGTAGGCGGCCAAGAAGCAGGAGATGATGACTCCCAGAATGACCTGAAAGTCCATGAGGAGAATACTACTATTGAAGAACTAGAAGTATGGGATAGGTCATAACTAAGGGATGTTAGATCTAGTATGTTGCTGTGAGAAAGCTTCAGAATTGTTCAGACAAAATTACCTCCTTTTCAACAGCTGACTTAGGCATTCTGAAGTATTCTTCAAGAAAAAATTTAGGTTTCTAAACCTGGAGTTGCACTGTAGGTGCCTACAAAAGACAAGTGAAAACTTAAGTGGCCTTTGTTTACAACACCTCATCCCAAAGGGGACAGGTGTTGCCTGCAGAGATACAGTTAAGATTCATTCTCCAGGGGTTTCATAAGTAGAGAAATTAATTGCCTGATCATAAATTTCAAAGCCTTTCCAATGAATATTTGAGAGGGTAATAAGGCCAGTACCAACTAATTTTCCCTATACAAGGAAGAAAGATTCTGAAAAACAGACACAGAGAAAGAATGTTTGATGTGAAAACATCTAGGACAGAAAAAAAAAGGCAGACTGCAGGAAATATAAGAAGTGCAGAGATAATGTGTCCCAGAAACTTGAGTGCAAATGGCTACTCTGTTCTGAAAGAATCCTGTGGTGTTTGTGTGAGTGAATGGAGAGTGAGTGCCAGGAAATGCATTCAGCACCTGGTATTTCAGGGTAGTGTTTTGAAAAGCACATTAACTTGAGCTGAAGACTGTTACCCTTAATCTTCAAAACGCTTTGTAGGAGTTAATCTTCATAACGTCCTTCCAAAAGTATGTTTAAGAAATAATACGATTTATAACTGAAAGCTGAAGTGAATACATTATTATTAAGAAATAGTCTGGGGTTTTTTGTTATGGTGCCAGGGGTTCTGGTTTAAAGTAACTGCAGTACCAGAATAGATAGCAGCAGTTGTAATGGAGCTGCATTTTAAATTGATCTGTTAGCTCTCAAAATAACCCCTTTTTGTGGTAGTAGGGCAGGCTTGGTTTGAGCCATGCAAAAGTCTTTTTCTAAAAAGTTTGAAAACACTGTGTCTTAATTTTATGCTGCTTTAACAGCATTGCCTTGAGCGTAAAGGCTTACATTGAATTTGGCTCCAAATCTAGAAGATTTTTTGAAATAAAACTCACTTTGGAAATGTGAGGGCAATGGAAATAGATTATAAATCCAACTATACCTACTGGAAAATGTTTATAAAACTTGCTGTTAGTATTTACAGTTTTGAGGTTTTGGCAGGAAGCTGGAGTATTGGAGCATATAGCTGGGTTTTTTTAGTGGTCTTTTGCTTGGTTTTGGGTTTTTGTTTTAGATTTGTTCCCTCAAATTCACAGTTGCAATTAAATGGTAAAAAGCCCCAGTACATCAGAGAATTGAAATAGCATAACAAAATAATTAGGTTAATTGATGGCTTTGGGGATCTCAAAAAATGCAGTGCACCCACAGTTCCCCTTAATACAGTGCTGTCAGACAGCTGCTAATCATGCCAATAATTTAGTAGTTAATGACTGAAGAACTACTGTTGCATCGACTTTTCAGAAATAATCATATTGGCATTGTGATGTAAATGTTCTTAATAGATTAATGAATTTCAGTAGCATTTGTAGCTGTTTCATTCTGTTTCATGACCAGTGTTTCGGATTTCTGGTGGAATTTATTGCAGTTCATGGTGTAGTGAACCATGCTCTGCTGTCGTGGTGCTGGCAAACTAGACAAAGTAAAAATAATGGCCCTTTCTTCCCCCTGTTCCAGGCTTTGGGAGAATCCTTAGGACGGGGTGATGATCACTATGATATGGACATCATAACAAAGTTCTTGAAGGTAACAGACTCTAATTATTCTGTAGCTGTGTCATATTATTACTGCCATGCAAATATATTTCAGGAATAAAAGAGTGGGTTTCAGCTGCTTGAGAGGAAAAACTCACATGTTATATGTAAGATATGGGATTTTTGAAATGCTTGGCACTCTACAGCCTTTGTTAGTCACAACAGTGGCTTGTGCCAGATCTGGGAAGGAGCTCTTGGGAGAGCAGCGTTCTTCAAAATCTGGTCGTGCTTTTCCAGACAAAATAAATACAGTTTTGATTTTTGTGTGGTATTTGAGGCAGTTGTCAGTAGTTGCCTCTGTGTAGTACTGTGGCATCAAAACCTTCAGAGGAGTTTCCTTGGAACAGTGCAAGCTGAATTGGAATGTCACCTGATACTGTTAGTGAAATTAGAGAGTTTTAAAGGAAGTCCACAGGTTCAAGTGGATGGCAGAAATTGTTTCCTTGTTTCCTGGCAAGAAACCTGTGTTGCCTCTCAGCCAAGTCAGCCGGTGCCTGTATAACTGTTGTGGTGATCAAAGTCACAGCAAGAGTTGAAGCTTTAATTTGTGTGTGTACATTTAAGACAAGAGGGTTGTTCCTGTCCCTCCTTTCCTATCTTTCTGAAAGGGGTTTTACCTTCTTAACTCAGATTTCACCAAAAAACTCATTTTGCCTTGGTGACTTAACCTGTGTTCTGCCTGAGGAAGTCACTAGATGGCACCATGACACAGATGTGCTTGTTCCCTGCAGTTCCTCCTGGGAGTTTGGGCCAAGGAGTTGAATGCCAGAGAGGACTACGTGAAACGCGGCGTGCAGGGGAAGCTGAACAGCGCCACTCAGAAACAGACAGAGTCCTACCTGAGGCCTCTCTTCAGAAAGCTCCGCAAAAGGGTAAATCACCTTTAAATGCTGCTTCAACTTTTGCTTTCCGAGTACCTAGCATTAGTGCCCTTTCTAGGGCAGTGTGAGCCTCACTGAAGGAGAGGGGATAATGCGTTGGTCACAGTTTCTGTATCTAGAGCTCCTGATGCCCACTTCTGACTTTATCTCGATCAGTGAAATCTGTCCACCCACGAGTTTTCCAGCTGTTGTTTAAAGCAGCACCTGCTCACTGGGTTGAAAACACGACAGAGAATTGAGGTTGTATTTTGCACTTTGCCATCAGCTGCCAGGTGTAACCACTTAACCTCTCCTGCTTCAGATCCTTCATATGAATAATGAACATGGTTTCCTTTGTGAAAGTCCTCAAGCAAGGGTAGTTGCTAAACTTTGTGTAAATGCTGAGTAAGATGATTTTCCTGAGCTGCTGTCCTGAAGTAAATGTGTGGTTCTTTTTTTTTCCTCTCTGATGTAGACACTTCCTGCAGACATCAAAGAATCGATAACAGATATTATTAAGTTCATGTTGCAAAGAGAATATGTTAAGGTATGTTTGCACTCTTCCATCATGTTCACGCTGTCTTCTTGTAAAAGATTGAGTTTATTGCTTCAGCATTCCCATTTTTTTCTAATTTTGAAAATGCATAGCTGGAAATACAACATCTATCCCAACAAAATGAAAAATGGCTGTGAAATGTTAGGTTCCAAGTAGTGTTTGATCCACAGCCTGACAGAAGATTTTCTGAGATTCGTGAAACTGCAGAGCTTTGCAAACATGAAGAAAATTTTTCTCAGAGATGCGTATATGAAGTTGCAGAGCGTTCCTCTAGGGGAAACCTGATATTCTAAGGTTAAATGAAGGTAATGAATAAATAGCAATCGGGTGTTGATGATTAATTAATTAGGAATTAATTGAGGCAAACTGAGTTACTGAATATGAAGCTGAATATGAGTTACTGTCCCTTTCTTTGTCTACACTCGCATTAGATGGCCTGGTAAGGTTGAGGTAAGTTAATAGGAAGATTTTTTGGACAAAGTCTGTTCACTGGAGGAGGCAGAAGTACTTTGGGACACAAGATCAAAGGCAATGTTAGGTTTTATTTGTAGCTGCCTTCAGAAGTGAAACTCAAATACCAATAGCATTTGCTGAAGCAGCTTGTGTGTGCAGAGGAAACTGAGCTGTCTTTTGCCTTTAAGTTTCTAGTATTTCTTACTATTCTTGTGAGGATTTGGCGTAATTTGTCAAGTAAGCAAGGAAACCTGCTTTTGATACAGAAAAAAACTTTATACGGCCTAAGGCAAATTTAATCCAAATCATTTGGAAGTAGAACTGAACATGTGGGATGTATGATAGTGAGGTTTTATTTGGAGGCATTTCTTTCTCTTGGTTGTCATCTTTATGTGGAAATTCCCTTTCCAAGACCTTCTCAAACTAATGAGCATGCAGGAATGTGGTGTATCTCTGGGTTAATCAGCAGTGCTTCTCTCTCCTGGAGGTGCTTGGCTTTAAGTAAACTTCACAGAGATATTTGGATGACTTGAATACACCTTTGGATGTTTTGGTGTTTCTTTTTTTTTTTTTTTTAAATTAGGCTGATGAGTCTTGTGCTTTTACAGATACTCACATCCTTTTCAATTTTGTTTTCTAAGAGACTTGTCTCTTTTTGCCTGCTGCTTGCTTTGTGCAGCCTCATGAATACTGTCAGCCACAAATTCTTTCTGCTTTGTTAGTTGAAAAGCTTAAAAGGTTTTAATTTTGAAATCAACGTGTTGACAGCAGGCAAATGCCAGAATGCAAGTTGTCCACTCAGCCCTAATTAACCCTGTTGTGACAGTCCTGCAAGGGTCTTTAATTGCATGTGCACATACTGTTTCATCACAAAAGTATATTTAAGTCAGCAAGTAGGTATTTGACTAAGACTGTTCAGAATCTGCCTCATGTAGGTGATGACTAAGTCCTGTCCCCTGTTCAGATTTAGCTCTGTCTGCAACCCCCTGCCTCGTTCATTATTTACCTCCCAGTTTGTTCAGTGCCAGCTGGAAAGAATCTGCACCCACTGGTCATGATTGCTACTTCTTATTGTCTAGTTTCTGAATAGGAGGTGATAAATGAACTCTTTATCAGTGAGTTTTGTAGCTGCTCTCTAATAGAGAAGGAATGTCCTGTGCCACATCCTTCAGTTTTTTTCTGTAATTCCATCTATCACTTGCTGGTTCTCAGTTGTTATGCTGTTTTTTTTTTAAGCTCTGTACTCCTTTTCCTTTCTCCCTTTCTTTCTATTAATTTTCCCTTCGAGTTTTATCCCTGTGTTTCCCCAGGAATGTTGTCTGTTACAGCTTTAAAACGGGCGCTGTGCTCTTGATGGGGAAACTCCTGATTGGTTTACTGCTGGTGCTGCTCTGGCCATATAAACATGGTTACAAATGTAACCTAGTTGTAACCTAATTTAACCAGAGATGGCTGAGTCAAAAATAATCTGAGTATACCTTAGTTTTAATCAAGGTAACCAGACTGCCTTATCCAGTGCCTTTTTTTTTCCATAATGGAAAATCCAGAGTCCTTGCTTCCCTCGGAGTTCAGTGTGGGAAGGTGTGTTGTGCAGTTGGTTAATACCATGTCATGACACCAGATCAGAGAGACTGGAACGGGTGTTTTACTGCACCTGGCAGTGCAAAAATGCTCTGCTCTGTGCAGTGTTGTTCCTGTGGTGCTCAGTGATGCCCTTCCTCCTCCAGGCAAATGATGCCTACCTGCAGATGGCCATTGGGAACGCTCCCTGGCCCATCGGCGTCACCATGGTCGGCATCCACGCGCGGACGGGCCGTGAGAAGATTTTCTCCAAGCACGTGGCCCACGTGCTCAACGATGAAACTCAAAGGAAATACATACAGGTAATGTCAGCTTTGGAAATTCAACATGTCTGCTTTTCTTGGGGGGTCTTTGAGAAACATCTGTGTCAGGTGATGCGGTAAAAGGTCCTAGAAATGGACAGGTTTAGTTTGGGTCAAGCATAACGTCCAGATAATAGGTAGGTCATGCTGGACCTGAAGGCTCTTCAGTGCTGGGCCAGGAACAGTCTGATGGGTTTTTCTGAACTGCTGTGATCCTGCATGAGCACCAAAGCAGCTGTGAAGACAGGCTTGATTCTCCGGAGGTCCCTCACTGCTTAACTTGTGGTTTAAACATCATGCACAGAATTTAATACTGTAAAATGCAGTCCTTCTGACTATTTCTGCAACTAGATAAATGCATTCATAAATAAGTTCAGCAATCTGGCTCAAAATTCCAGGTTTAGTTCCTCCTATGTATCTTCACACTCACATGGACTTCTGGTTGTAGAATTAGTAGCAGTGCTGTTTTTCTACTCTGACTTTTAACACAGCGGGTGGACAGGTCTGAGGAAACAAGCCTTCTCTCTTTGTATTGTTAAATGTATTTGGCTCTTGCCAGTTGCAGTTTCATTCAGATAAAAACCTTCTGGATTGACTCTGAAGCCTCCAGAGCAGCATCATGGAGCTCAGAGCTCCTGGTAGGGGAGGTTTACATAAATGTCTTCCTTCTGCAGCAGCAGGACTCCTGTTGCTTTTCAGCTTCTGCAGATGTCTGGAAGGAAATTGCTTGCAAAATGCAACTTCCCTTTCTGCTTTGAGTCTGTATTTGGGCTGCAAGTATAGCCTTTGGTTTCTCTTCAACTCTAGTTTTTAATAGCATAACCTGAAAAAATATCATTGTGAAGTCAGAGGGAGCTCCAGACACTTACAGAGACAACAAATTAAATTTGACCAATTATTTTGTAAGGTGAAAATTGGCATGTGGATTATGCATCTTCAGAGACAGGCTCCAGTTATGCTTGCAAGTATTTAATGTATGAAGTAGCTTTAAACTAAATCATGTTGTTGTGGTCTGTGTTAATCTGCATAATCATAATAGTGAATAATTCATAGAATCACAGAACGGTTTGGATTGAAAGAGACCTTAAAAGACCATCAAGTGCAACTGCCCTGGCAGGGGAACCTTCCACTAGACCAGGCTGCTCAGTAATTGGCCTTCTCTGTCCATTTGCCACACCTGGAGCTGAAAGATCTCTCCTCTGGAGTGTTGCTTGGTCTTTCTTAACATAACATGCCTTGTGGAAGATGTGTGTGAACTCCTCAGTTTGTCCCTTCTCTGCTTTTGGGGCTACATCTGTTGGCCTAGGAAATCCTTGAGTTCATCTTCCCACTGTGAATTTTGTATCTCTGCTTCTGAATTACAAAACTCACTGAAGCACCAAGACGAAGTTGGCTTCAAACATGTATGTTTTCTGTGTTGATTTTAAATATTGGGTCTTGTTTAATGAGTCTGGCTCCAACTGGAGCATGGGATATTTATTACCTGTACCCAGTGGCTACATGAAGCTAATTTGTTCCTGATTACAGCACCCTGGAGTGGTAACATCCCAAACAAGGAGTCATTATGGTGCTGGGACAGACTTTCCATGCTTGCTTGCATTGGAAAGGCCAAAGCATTATCCTTCTGAATCATTTTTCCCTGAGTGAGGAGCTGCCTTCCATGAGGAGAGTCTCATGAAAGGGACATGACTCTGCCATCTTGGAGTACAGTGTCACTGCTAAAGTACACTTCCACCACAGGCTTTCTTCTGTTAGACTTTTCTGTGTGACTTGGAAGAAAATAATCACAGGGTTCCTGTCATGTTGGTTTTTGGCAATTGATGCCTTGAAAGAACTGACAAGTCCACATTTTGCCTTTCTCCTTGACCGCTTCAGTTTGCCTCTGTGGTGTCCTGTGTGGTACCACAGTTGTCTTCCTGAGAAGTGTTTGGTTCTTGCCTTAGCTGTGCAGCTTGTTTTGGTGTCAGAAATTGATTTTTGCTCTTCAGAATTATTTTTAATATTCAGCTTTCTTGTAAATATCTTTAATTATGGTATCATTTGTTCCCTTGGTGATAAAGAGGGATTAAAGAATTGCTGTGATCCTTCTCTGTGAATCTTATCAGTTGGGACTGAAGCTGTAGCCTTTTTGATTATGCCACGAACTCCTCTAATATTGAAGGGAACCTGAAACTTTGAACAGAATAACAGCCAAAATAAAAATCCCGACCCCAAAATAGCAGCCTTTTCTTTTAAATTCTTCTTGTTAAGCTTAAGAATACTGTAGGTTATTAAGTTTGTTTAACAGCTGCAGCCTTATTACAGAATTGTCCTTGTTTTGTTAATTCCTAGGGGCTGAAGAGGCTCATGACCATTTGCCAGAAGCACTTCCCAACAGACCCATCCAAGTGTGTGGAGTACAACGCTCTGTGAGGCTCTGTGGGGGCCGGGTGTGACTCACATTTCGGTCTCTAAGACCCAGAGAGGATGGAAGAGGCAGAGCTTGAGCCTGAACACCAACAGGAACTTGGGGTGGGCTTTGCAAAAAAACCAGAAAGCAGGAGATTTTCTACAGCTTCCTTTTTACAAGCCCCATTTATTTAGATTTATTTTTAAATCTCTGCTTTTTGCTGAACACATCCAATGTACAGCAGAGGGATGGGTTTTGAAGAGGTTAAGACCAAGATAATGACCAAGGGACAATGCACATGACCACTGCTTTTATTTCAGTTTGTTATTCAGGGAACTGTGCTGATTGAACTGTTTCCCATATTTTAGAGCTTTAGGTGAGTCTCAGCCCTGCAAGGAGCATATGTGGAGCTTTTTTTGGCTGTTTTTGCATTGGAGACTGACGTGGGGAGATGATTAGAGGGAAGCAGTTGAATCTGAATCTTGGTTATTTCTGTAAATATAAAGACTTTATTGGCTAATCTTTCATGTGGTATTTATCAGGAATAAAAAAAAGGGTTTATATATTTCTCAGCCTCAGTGCAGAGAGTTTTTGATCTTGAATGCATCTGATTTGGCTTTTTTTCTTTTTTGTAACAGCATTTTTAATATAAACCTTCTGGGCTTGGGGGAAGTAATCTTATGGCTCTTGAGGCTTTCAAATTCCATTTTTATACATCTGGAGAAAATTTTCAGTCTGCTGGGCATTGCAGAGAAAATAATTAGGACCTCCCATGACCATGAACAGTATTTCTAGCAGCCACAAATCTTTACCGTTGTGCCTCCTGACTGGGAATGGTGAAGAAACTCCTAGGAAGGATGATGTCTAATTCTGCATAAACAGTGAAATATTGAAACTTTGATAGTTTTGAGCAGAACCGCTTCCTGAAGAAATGTGTCATTATTCCAGAGAATGGGTTTGTTTGTATCCTCACCTCAGCTGGCAGCGTGGAGCAGGAACTGGTGCCCTCTTCCCAAGGACTGACCGGTCTGCCGTGGGTATTCCCAGTGTCCCATGGCACAGGGAGACGATGCTGGGGGATGTTAGCTGGCACAAAGTTTGGTGGAGTATCTTGAAGAAATTCAGGTTTTTCTGGAGACTCTTAGATTCTGAAGTGCCTCTTTGGACACAGGAGATTTTCAGTCTGGAGTGTTTGACCCCCGAGAAAATGTTGAGAGCTTAGAGTTTAGAAGTAATAAAATTAGGCTGATGAGACCTCACTGGCTCTTGGGGAGGGGCCTTTGGGGAGGAGATGGGGATTTGTGGGGAGAAGCTGGGCAGATACCAAGAGCATGGAAGAATTTCATTAGCAGTGGTTTCTGATGATTTTCTTTGCAGTGCTCTGTATAGATACTCTTTGGAGGCATTATTACAACAGGAAACATTTGTAACACCGCAACTTTATCCCTCTCCCCACCCAGACGGTTTCCTGAACTGTTTCTAAATCTTCATCTTGACCTTAGTTTTGAACTCTGTAAATAATTGAGGGACAATATTGTCCCTTGTTCAGAAGAGCTGTAATTTCCCTGGAAGCTGCAGCAAGTGAGTAGCCAGGGGATGGTTTAAGGAGTGTTGTATCGTCTGCTTTAGTGGGAAGCAGATTCCTTAGGGGATCTGTAATAGTGCTAGATGGATTTTTCCTTCCTGCCTTAGAGCTAATTATTGAGGAGAATTTTAATGGTACCCTGAGTGCAGGTTTGAGTGGGGATGCACCTCCTGTAGGGATGTGAATTTGAGGTTGGAATGTCTTAGTCTGCTCAGGTTTTAAAGAATGTAATTTAAGCAATGTGCCTCCTTGCTGACAGTCCCTGAAATACAGCCGCCTTGCTTGAATGAATCCCATGACGGAAAAACTTTATCCCCTTGCAATCCATGGAATGGTGCTGGATGGGGAACCAAGGAGCTGGGAACTACTTTCTCACGGCACATCAGTGTAAGAGTTTCCAGCTGTCCAGCACGTGAGAGCCAGCTCTGGTCCTCGGGGGATGGCAGGCCGGGGGGACACTGTTACAGCAGCTGCTTTTCATCAGCAGTTGGAGGCTCTTTGCAGCTGGATGGCCCCAAATTGCAGCTACCAGACTGTGATCAAATAGTTAATAATGCCTGTTAGCCAAAAAAATCCCAACCCTCAGTCTAGTTTGGGGAGGAGTGGGTGTGGTGCAGCTGTCATACTGCTTGACAGTTTGGGGTTTTTTTGTGAGGAGGGTATGTTTCAGTTTAGCAATTTAGACTTTTCCCTCTGGGCTTTTCCAGATGTTTATTTCTGATAATTCTTGCATTAGGCGGAAATAACTCTGCTGAATCCTAAGACTTTTAGCCTTAGGATGAAGTCATGAGTTTGCCATAGCGGTGTCTGGAGTGGTTTTGGGACTTCAGTGCCCCATGTCATTTGTTGCAGTCCCTGCCCCCTTCCCGAGCCCAGTGGCAGAAGGACCTGTGTGAACTCTCACACTATGCGGTACCTGCCTGACATTGGTATTATTGTGCCTGGTGGTAGTTAAATGCCTTTAATTCCCTGTTTGCTATTTGTGCTGCTGGAAAGGCTCTTAGGGTAGGTGTATGTGGGATCAGTTTGTTTTAATGGAGGAACTGGGTTCCCCTCCTGCTGGCTGCCATAACATCACCACCATCGATCCAGTCTTGCCCAAAGAATGAACCTGGTTGGGATGTAAGTGGCTTCATTTCTCAGGGGGAAGAGAGTGCTCTGACTCCTGGACCCAGGGATGAGAACACAGCGTGGTGCCTTCCCAGAGGGCTGGTGCAAGGTGGGCAGTGCTGGTATCAGATCTGGAGCAGGCTGCCCTGAAAGCTGCTCCTGAGGCGTAGAGCTGGAAGAGGGGCCTGCAGCACTACTGGAGTCACCGGCAAGAAATCTGAGCCCAGGTCCCGGTGTTTGGGGGCTGTCTGAAAATCTTCACTGTGGCTGTTTGGTCCCATCCCAAACCTTCCTGGGCATTTACTGCAGGCAGTGGTTCCCCACTCCGGGAACTCCCTGTGGAGTGGAACTCCTACTCCCTGTGGGATGTGGGGGGATTGGGTGGATGATACAGGAGGTGCTGGGGTGGGAAGAGGCTCCCTGTACAGTGGGAATAAATGGAAGGAGCACGAAGCAATGGTGCTGGGAAGTGTGGGAAGGCCCCATGTGAGACTGTGTGGCTGTTGGAAGCTGCCTGTGGTTTTGGGGGGTGCTGGGTGGCCAAAGGGGTCACTGCTGCCCACAGAGGGGACACCAGTGATGTTAAGTGACGTCCCTAACCCTGTGCGGGGATCACTGCTGCCCTACTGAGCTAGAGCAGCCTCTTGGGTTGGGTTCCCTTGGGAATTCACCAAGCAGGCAGTTCCTTGGAGCATGGGGAATGTGCTGGTGCTGAAGCCTGTCCCACAGTGGTTGGCACTGCTGAAACTGCGTTGCAGCAACTTGGCATCCAATCCATGTAAGTGAGCCTTACTTGTAGTTATTTCAAGTTGTGTGTTGTAACTAAATGTTATTTCTGTGACTTTGCTTCCCACGGTGGTGGGGTATCAGTCACACTCTTTGTCCTCCTGGGCCCCTGGGACCAATGCTTGGGAGAACATGGCACGGAGCGAGCATGAATCTGCTGGGTGCTGAATCCCAAGGGATCTCTAAAGGATGGGCTTTTTTGGGGGAATGCCTAGTGTTCCCTGCAATCAGGCTCCCCGGCAGCCAAGGAGCAGGTCCCTCATGGACACCCTGGCCAGCTGTGCACACATCTGGACGGAGCATCTCTAGCAGTGGTGAGGATGGCCCAGGCTCTGCCCTACCGAAGAGACCACGGCAAGGTTTCATTTTGAAAATGCTTTAATAAGGAAGTGTTGACAACACCGTTTTGCAAAATGTAAAGGTAACTATACAAATTCTTAATACAAAAAGAATAAATTAAAAGCAGATCTTTTTTAATTCTGCAACTTTTTCTACAACATACATATTTTTTTTCCTTGATTACAGTTGAACAGAATCCAGTAAAATCATTTTCCATGCTCTAAAGTCAATTTCAGGAGAGACCTAATTTTTTTTCTTTTTTTTTTTTTCTTTTTTTTAAACTAGAGAGTCCATTTTACACAACTTGTAATAAAACTATTGACATTAATATATATGTAAAACTTTACATCTAGTTAACTAAGCAGTAACTGGTCATCTGATAGCACCTGAATGGGGATCGGCTATGCCTGAAACTAAAACTAATACAGAGTGAAAACAAATTGGACTGTTTCAACATTTTCAACACTCGACTGCATATAATATCATTTAAAAATAAACCCTGCCTCCCAGCACGGCCCCGTGCAGGGACCGTCCCCTGGCTCCTGCCCACACAGAGGGAGTGTCAGACACGGAGATTGAACGCGGTTGTGGCTTTATGGCAGATGGAGCCTTGAAAAATAAAAAAGTAAAGGAGGGGTTAAGTTGGTAGTCAAGTGCTTGTCTATAATAGCTATGTATATACCCCTCCATGTTATACTTAAATATGTTAATCTCATATGATTAACATTTTATGTACATTTGTGTTTAATTGAATTGAGCTAAACAGTAAAACCTGTTTTACTTAATCTGTCTTTACTACCAGACTGGCTGCTCACATGTGCCTTGATTGCAAACCAGAAAAGCAGAACACAAAGCAAAACTCAATCCGTTTCTAGAAAGCTTTTTTGCCACTCCAGCCTGTTTGCAATTCAGGCTAAACATTTTTATTTTTCCCCCCTAATTTCAGGGCTGCCACCTTTTAACCTTTGCTGCAAAACTGCAGAGCTGGTCTTGGAGGAATTAATGTTTCTTCCTGTAGTGCCCAGAGGCCTCATAGTGCCGCTGTTGTTGAATTCTTTTTAATTAAAAGAAGGTACACAGAAAAAAAAAAAAACCAAACCCAAACCACTTACCAGGGAAATTAAAAAGAAAACAGACAGTTGCTCAGAGCCCCTAAAAATCCTTGGGCTAAATTATTCTCTGTAGCTTAATTTGGTCCTTATTTAATCCTTTCACTTTAGCTACCAAATCTTATCAGTAAATGTCATTAATCAGTACTATCTCTTATCCAGCTAAAAATCCAATTAGGAACTTGAAATAATTCCCATGTTAAAGACCCCAAAGCACAAAGAGATGGTGAAAACAGCATTTTGCATGTTCAGATAAAGGCTGCAATCTCACCACTGGCTGTTCTTCCAGAATTGAAAGTAAGGCTTCGATTACTGTCACAGTGCATTGCACTCCCGGGTGATGCTTCAGGGAGGCCCAGAAGCACAAGGTTTGTGTGGCCACCTTTGTAAACCCTTTGCCAGTGTTTTTGTTGGTTTTTTTCAGAGGGAAAATTCATTTATGCTTCATGTGTAAACATGAGTTTCCTTATTGTAGAATTAGGGAGGGGTTTGTCTTGGAAGTGACATCATCTGGTGCCAACCCCTGCCATGGGCAGGGACACCTTCCACTGGACCAGGTTGCTCAGAGCCCCTGGCCTCCTGCCCCATCCAATCCTAGCTCTGCCACAGATTTCCCCGGACAAATGACAGCCTTTCTGTCCGTTGCTGCCTCATCTCCGCAAGGCCACCTCCCCACCTCGCCAGTGATGCCAGGCAGCAGCGCAGGGAACCGAAGCCAACACTTCTGGAGTGAGCTGCAGGAAGGAATTGGCATGAGCCGCTTGCATTAATGTTTAGAAACCCCATCATTTTTCAAAGCCTAATTACACAGAACCCATTCTCTTTTAAAGCCTGGAATGCAGTTTTCCAGCAACCTTAATACCAAAAGGTGTGGCAGCCCCCCAAGTTGCAGTGTTTAATTTGAAACGTCTCGCTCTACTTTGTCTGGTAGATGCTGTTGTTATTCTTGGAACACACACACACACGCACGCACACTCACACTATTTTTTTTTCCTTTTTCCTTAAACTAAAGCTAACTTCAGTTTCTGCTTTTCACAAAGTAACCCCCTCCAGCCGTTTCTTTTAATGCCTTTCCCATAGGAAATCATCGTTTGCACGCATCAACAGGGGAAGGCTGGGCGCCCACCCCCATTGAGTGGCAATAAAAACAGCATAGCACCGCAGTGAAGACTAAGACGTGCCAGCTTCAACATCCACCTAGATTGTGCACTTGTTCGTTACAAAAGTGTCTTTGAGGCCTTTGAAAGCTCCATGGCTTGACATGTATAAAGCATTGCTCTAAAGTATGTGTAAACTTGCAGCTCCTTCCAGGCCGCGCTCGTGCGACTCCGTTTGGTGTCCACAGGCAGCTCTCGCTTGTGTCCGACGCTTGCTCGGTCGCTTCTCTTTCTCTCTGGCAAGGGGAAGATTTGCCTGTCTGCTGGTTGTCCAACCCTGCTCCAGGAGCCTTCCCGCTTCCCGACAGACCGGTTCTCCCACATGGCAGCGCACGGGTGACGAGCCCTTTGCTACACTGGTGCTAATGAAGGGAAGAGGAGTGGAACCGATATGTGATCGCAGCTTGGCTGTGTCAGGTCGATTGCGATGTGCTTTCCCTTGGATTTCACTTTAACGCTTTGTGCAGAAATAGATTCAAATTTATTGGCTGTATCTGTTTGTGGAAAGGTTTTTTTGGTAATTTTTATCTGTATCAAAACAACCAATACAATCCCAACCTCTCCATGTACTGGTGGGCACTTTGTGCCAGCCACAGAGATGCTGTGAGTGCAGTACTTGGCTCTGCTGTAGGTAATGCCTTTGTAAACCTTGTCTGTCCAGTTCAACAGTGGCTTGCAGACAGTGATGCTGTGATACCAGCCCAGACCTCGGGTGTGTCTGCAGCACAGGGGGTTGGTTTGCTTGCGTGTAGGTGGACTCCAAGCGAAGAAGGAAATGCCATTTTGCAGGGGGTGGTCGTGCCTGCCATTGAGTTAAAGAAGGGAGATGTTCTTGTAGCTAGAACTTGCTGAGCACACTCATCCTGCCAACAGTGGTGCGGCGATCTTTGGCAGTGCTGACCTGATTGTGAGACTGACACATCTCTGAAGTGGTGGGATTTTGCTGTTTCAGAACAGATGCATTTTCAGGATGATGGTCTCCATTTCTCAGCCTCTGTCCTATTCCCACCCCCTTTAAAACTAATGCTGTTGGCTTCATCTCGCAGGTCATGGAACTCTTACTGCTGTTATGTGCTGTGCAACGCTAATCTTTGATATGAGCCTTGAAAGGCTTCATTGTTTCAAAGGAAAACCAACTTTGAAACTGACTCTTCAGATGGCTGCCCCTCTCCACCCGCTGCCCCGGGGCCGTGGGAGGGACGGGCACCCGTCTGGCAATGGGATGTGCTGCGCTCTGTTCCTGTCCTGGTGGGTGTCTCAGGGCCAGTGTTCCATAGATGTTGTCTTGAATTGCATCGTGAAAAAAGTGCTTAGAGTTGAAGCTGGTGCTGCGTGACAGTGCATCTGGGTAAGGCAAATGAGAGGCAGTGAGGTGATCTCAGAATGGCATTGATGTGATTAACTTGAGGTCAGGGGTTCACACTAGAGTCCCGGGCTTGGCTTTTTCCTGCCCATACCACTGGACATCTGCTAATTCTGGATAGAGGGGAGAATCCAGGAAACAGCTATCATTGTAGTTCCTGCAGGAGAAAGGAAACTTTGTTAGGACAGTGAGTGCTCCTGGGAAGTTCAACCTGAGCATAAAACATTGTATTATGGGTGGAGAGGAATGCAGGATATTCACAGACCCCACTGCACTCTGCTGTGTCTTCTTCCCCCCTGCCCTGGGTACAGCAGCACTGCTGTGCCTCTGCCCTGCCTGAGGGCTCTGCACAGTCTGAGGGCTCTGCCTGCTGTCTGGCTTGGTAGTAAGTTGGGATAGAGATTTTTCCATAGGATGCTCTCCAAGGAGCAAGTCCTTAGAGCAGCTCTCTCAGCCATAGGCTGTATCACCCAGTGGGAATGTGGAAGGAGGAGGGTGGTGGCACTTTCTTGTAGCACTTCTTCTCTGGGCAGAGCCTTGTGCATCACTGAGCAATCCCAGAGTTACGTGGCTTTCCAGGGATGAACCAGGAAGGGCCTAGTGAGACCATGCCAGGTCTGATGTGGAAAGGACTGTGTTCTGTTGCAGTAGCTTAGTACTCATCTCAGGGTAGCTCTGACAAGCTACTGCTTCTTTTGCTGCCTTTTTCTTTGCCTGTACTGAGCAGATGAGATAATTCATGAGAATTTTCTTTGCTATTTACATTAAGAGCTCCAACCAGGGTCAGCTCCTGGCTTAGGTTGCAGAGCTTCTTGCCAGAGGAAAACACTCAGGTCAAAATCTGGATCTTTTGAAAAGTGATTGCTCTATTTGTGCCATCACAGCCAGAATTGATGTCTGTCCCTCACACTTTGATTTGAACCGACTTCCAAACTAGAGATTGTTTTGAGGCCAAAAGCAGGAGATGCACATTTTTTCTGTTTACTGAGGGATTCCTACTCCTTCCTACACTCCCTCCCCACCTCACAGGACTGATCTCACATGTGATACAGTTCCTGCTTCCTCTGCCCTGTTTTCCACCTGACTTCCCTGGGACTGGGGTCTGAGAGGAACCTGAGCAAGGGCATCGCTATTTGCATGTTAAAGAGCCTTTTGTTTCCCAGCTCTGTGCTGTAGCACAGAGGTTTATGGGGGTATCTCTAGAAAGCTGGGCTTGAAACACTTGACAGATGCCAGCTGTGAATGGTTGTAGATTCAAATGAGAGTGTCAGACAGCGACGGCAGTTTAATTAAAACAGAAATACTCTGAGGGTTTTTTGTTCCCTTCACTCTTCCCCCTCTGTCTTCCCACCGGAACAGCACCAGGGTTGCTTTTCATTCCATAAAACCTCTCTGCTGGTGCGGCTGCTGCAAACAGCCTCAGTTCTGCAGCAGGGAGGGAAGAGGAAAGGGTGATGGAGCTGTGGCTGGAGCGAGGCCGGGAGCTCTGGCCAGGTCCTTCAAGCTTACCCAAGCTCATGTCCCCACCACGCTGCTCCCAGACTGTTCCCACAGCACTCTGCCCACACTGCTTTCAGTTGTCCCAAGCCACAGATTTGTTGCCCCCCTCCCCGCTCTCTCTGCCCATTCAGCCTCTGCAGGGACACAGAGCAGGCTGGCCCCAAGTCCCTTTCACAGGGCAAAGGCAGAGACTCGCTGAAAAGGCACAGAAAGGGCTTTGAATGCTCCCAGGCACTGAGGGAAGCCTTGCTGGCAGCCAAGCGGGCTCACAGCTGAAGGGCTGCTCCGGCAGGACAGCAGGAGGCCGGGCACTCGCACTGTGCTCTCGGACTGTGGGGCAGAAGGAGGAAAGAACAAAACGTTCCCTTACTATACCTCTATTCATCAGTACTTTGGTGGGTTGGAGACTGAGACTCATCCATAGTGGGTGAGTTGTCTGTTGCTTCTCTGAACAAAGGAGAGCAAAAAAGGAGGAAAGAGGAGAGAGGAAATGTTAAAGAAAAGAAGTGACACAGACATTGTTATGAGCTTATTAATCCAGTGGGGAAACAAGTTGATGAATCATCTTTAGAAAAAGTTAGTGACACAAAAACATGTTGGGGAGAACTGTCAATCTGTTGAGTCGTGCTGGGTGGGCACAGCTGCTCCTGCAGTGAGGGAATCTGTGTTGTGCATCCAATGGCAGACTGCATCCACTCCTGTATTTATATACATACACCTTGGGTGCTATGCCCAGGCACAAAAAAAGTGCTGATTTGTCTCCAATTCTTTCTGCACTGGTTGTTGGTGCAGGGCCTAAACTATAAGTCCAGCTAACTTCACTTTCACCAGCTGAGAATTTGGCTTGATGTATTTTTGCTGTGAGAGACAAAGTGCCGGGCTTATCTTGTATGGAAAAATAAGAAAAGCTGGGATTATCCAAACAGATGTCTCAGCTGGCTGCTCACCAGTTTTGATTCTGATCATCATCAAGATATTTAGAAGAATTAGGATTGGATGGAGACTGAGACTAAAATTTGAGTTTCGACTCAAACTCTTAATAGTGGAAATTTCTGTGTATGATAAAGGTAGGTACCTTTTGCCTATCTTGCTATCCCTTGACTTTTTCTGAAATGAGACCAAGAACATTCTCCTGTTTTAAAGCTGGAAGCACATGCAAAGACCATGTGAGGCTGGATGTCAAATGTGTGAATTTAAAATCCAGGTAAACCTAAGCGATTGTGGTTATGGTTCTCCTCATCTCCTATTTAAAGTGCAGTCACAAGCAGGGCTGGAGTAAAACCAGAGGTCAAACCTGGTCATAGGTGACCAGGGTAATTACAGGGCAGGAGATTTTCCAGTGGCTGCACAGTGAAATGTTTTCAAAGGACTAGGGTATTTTGAGGACTGTAGTGTCAGATCTAGCTGATCTCACCAAAATCTCATCCCCTAATCTGGGATGTGCTGCGTTAGATGGGATCTGGAAGTGACCTTTATTTCACATGGCAGGACAGAATTGCTGGACAGAGATTGCTAGAGAATACCCATGGGAGCTTACAAAAGGTTGTTTATTTACTCCTGGAACTCCCTGCCTTGTAAAGGTGTGCCAAAGAACCCAATTACTGTATTTACATGAGTAATGGCTACCTATGTGTAATGCCTCCCTTCACACTCTGGTGAAGCACTTTCATGTTAGTGGTAGCTGAAAAAAGTTGCACTTAATAGTCATGCAGACACACTGCTGGGGAAAACTGAGCAGAAAAATGAGGTTGCTGCACACACAGGTATGGCAGGCACTGAACCTTGTCTTTGCACAAGGTTTTGGTGTGGACAGTCAGTGTGATAGCTGCTGAAAAAGAAACATCAGCTATTTCAACATATGAAGATTGGAGGAAGGAGATTGTCCAAGCAGGAGGAACCTGCAAGGCTTCTTTCCCTGTCAGTCTGACACTGCTTGGAGCATTGCTGCTGGGTGTGGATGGCTCGGCCATGTCTTGGTCAGCCTAAACCAGAGCTCCACCCCCACAAGAGCACAGGTGGGAGACTGGAAGTGCTCCGTGCAGATATAGGCGATAGAGCACTGGGGAAACATTCCCCATAGCTGTGCTTGTGTGTGGGGCGCTTTTTCTCAGCAGCACTGAGTGAGGTGGATTCTCTAACCTGTCCCCACAGACACTCACCCAGTCTGCCATGTGAGAATGTGGTGGGGACTGCCCGGCGGCGTGGCTGCGAGCTCGCTTGACGGCGTGGAACTCCTCTGGCTGTGAGGTAAGGCAGCTGGAAAACAACCAAGGGTGGAGGAAAACGACTGGTGAGGTGAGAACGCAAAGGTCAGGGGTGGTTCAGAAGCATCAGCTGGTCAGACCAGCAGAAACACGTCTGGCTGTGAGGAAACACAGCCTGGGACAGGCCTCGCCCTGTTCCTGGGTGATTGTGCCTGGACGCGGCACAGGAGCACAGCCTCTGCTGACACTGCTGCAAGTCACGGGCTGGATGTGGCCTCAGCTCTGCAGGAACACAGCCTCCAGCTGAATACAGCCACCCAGACTCTCCTGATCCTGCCTGGGACACACCATGCTTCTCCCAGCACAGAAGCTTGGTTGCTGCTGCCTGGACTCCATGGGTCCTGAACTGGAGGAGCTCAGCCTGCCAGGCTCAGCCTCCTGCTTCCAGGGCTGGTGGGAGATGCTTTGTGTCCCTAGGAGCCAGGGCTGGCAGTGGTGAGAGCCTGGACAAGTACACTGGTCATGTGCTAAGGAGGAAGACAGCTCTGAAGATTTCAAAAGATACAACTTCCTTTCACTGTGCATTTGTAAAAAATGCTTGGCTTTGTTGAACGAAGACAGAAGTAATCTGGACTAAAAATGGGAAGTGGTTCTTGGGGGAATTTCCCTGGTGAGGGTCCAGCAAATAAATCCACCTGACCAACCTTTCCTCTTCCTCAAGTCCATACAGTGTTGACCCTCTGGATTTAATACATGCCTAGGAGTCTGATCCTCTTTGAAGGACAGTATGCAGCCCAATAGACCTATCAGATAGGACTGATCAGCTGAAATTATGGAGGCTTCTACCTGGCACCCCTCTCTGCTGTTAAATTCTTTAGCTGCTGCCAAATGACACTTAAAGGGAAAACCAAATTTTAATTTGCTTCTTGGAGCTGACAGCTCCTGAGGTCAGTATCCTCCCACAGCTGTGACTGGGAACAGACTCTGAACACAAAACCAATCTATGCTGCCAACTGGTCAGGCCATGCTGTGATTACTGAGCACACTTGTGCTGCACAGGTATCACATTTAGGTTTAAAGACCCAGCTGAGTGGGGGAATAGACTGAATGACAGTGATTTTTATGTGCTCTCACCCCAAAGCCACAATTTTCCTGAACTGGTACCATTTCCAAGGCCAACCAAAAGCTTTCCAGTGTTCAAGCATTTTCTCTTGCTGCATGGAACATAATACCCATTAACCAAAGGGAGGAAGACAGATTTTCATAGGGAGACATGGGATGGTTCTAGCAGCTACTCAGTTGTGTCGTGGTCCACACCTGATTCTCCTGTGAGTGTTGGCATCACACATAAATCAGCCTCTTCTTGGGCAGCTGTTGGTGGCCCATGAGGAGCCTGTGTCAAACCATCTCTGACTCCATGCTGGAGTTGGCAGCGAGTGCAGGGCCCCACTTCTGCCAGCGTGGTGGTCACCATGGACTGGACACCATGCTGGGATGGCAGAAGGCCAGCAGCCAGCATGGTTGGACAATGCACTGGTCTGCCTGGGAGGCAGTGACAAGTGAGGCCAGAGCAATGGTGTCTCCCATGCTGAGGCATGTGGCTCAGGTTTTTAGCAAGTCCTTGATCTGTCCACACTGGCTGGACAAGCAGTGACTGATGGCCAGTAAATATTTAACCTTGGTCTGGTTCAAAGCACATTGTGGCCTTCTCAGTGTAATGAATTTGACTGTTTTTTTACCATTTAATATTAACAGCACAGAGGAGTGCAAAGCTCTGTACATGACACAGAGGCATAACACTGCACAAACTTCAGCACTCTGAATTTCAGGGTATTATCAGCAGAGTTATTGGAGCTGCATGGGAAAACCAAGTCTCAGCAGTGCACAAAGATGTCATTGCTCAAACGTTTTTGTGGGGGGTGGAGGGGCTGGCATGCCCCACTTCACCTTTCTCATGCTTTTGGTGTTTCAGTGAGGACATACATTCTCCTAGTCTGTGCTGAACCCCTGCTTGCTTCATCTCTCCCCTCGCTGTGATTATGAGTAGTGATGGTCCCTGTGGTTTTGTCACCTTCAGCCTCTAGTGCCATCACCCAAAACCCAACTGCACTCTGATGAAAGACCTGACAATAACCGGGCTTTGGTCTCTCTCTGTCTTTTGAGCGCATCATTGAGAAGTGATGATTTCCATGGAAAAACATTCCCACTTGATGAATGTCTTGGACAAGGCCTTCTCCCCAGTGTTACACCTCCAGGCTTGGTGAGCAGTGTCTGAAGGCCAGATAATGTGCTGTGGTCTGGCACTGCTCTCCAGCTGGGGTGTAATGCCTAGCACAAATCCAGGCTGAATGAGGCTGCCATCCTTCCCGCCCCTCTGCCTGGGCCTGGCTCTTACCTGATGTTGCTTTACACATCTGAGGCATTCTCGTGACCCGGCTGTGTGCCACAAAGGTGCTTTGAGAAGATGTGCTGTACTGGGAGCTGCTGTCTGAGGAGGTGGAGCTCGTGTGCGAGAGGCGGCTGTGCTCCTTGTGGGAAGCCGTGGACCGCTGGTACCAGAGCCGCAGCTCGTCCGACACCGCAGTCCTACCCGAGCCTTTCTCATGGCCCTCCCTGCCCAGAGATGGAGTCCTTATGATCTGGGAGCGGGACGGGGTGAGCCTGACCGAGTCCACTTCATCCCCGTGCCAGTTCTCCTTGAACATCCCCCCCGCTGTGTAGGAGTTGGAGGTTTTGAATTGTGCTTTCACGCTGTAGTGTCCCTCCTGGTCGTTCTCCAGGCTCCTCACCACCACGGGCGTGGAGCTGCCCTCAATGTACAGGGGATATTCTTTGATCCTGTACTGGGAGGAGGGTTGGCTCTGGCTGTGCAGGTAGACACGATGGTGTCCCGTCCCGTTCCTCGCAGCCAGGTTGGGCATACTCCCTGAATTGGAAGAGACCAGGTTGCCTGCTGATTTGTGCCTTTGCCTCTGCCGTTCTCTGGCTTTCGACGGGGAATCCTCTGCCAGGGTGGAGTAGTTGGGGTTCATCTGAGCAGGGTAGTAGTGCTCCGAGCTGGAATGGCTGGTGCAGGAAGAGCAGTCGTCCATGGGGTCAGAGCCATTACTGCTACGAGTCCCTGGGGTGTAGAAATCAGGGCTCCCTGTCTCATTTTCTGAGCCGAGGAGCTTTCCTTGTGACTCCAAACTGGAGCTCCGGTGTCTAAAGTGCTGAGCTAAGCTGTGCAGTCTGGTTGGGCTGATATCTACTGACCTGCAGGTACCAGGAAACAAAACAGGCTGTAAGTCAACAGGTTCAGTCATTCTCCATCCCTGTCTGTACACACAGCCAGCAAAGGAATCTGAGGGCATTGGAAACCTGAACCCTTTGAGCACTGCTTGGGGCTGCTCCCTGCAATGCAATCTGCTTCCCTGCTGCAGGGCTTGAGGTGATTGAGGTGTTCCTGTTCTTCTCCAGTTCCTTGGTGGTGACATTCAGTCTACAGCACCATGAGGGACATAAATCCCTGCCCAACCCACTTCCTCTGTGGTTCCCACCCTGGGAAAAGCCCAGTCTGAAGGGTAAAGTCTGGGAACCTCAAGCCCTGGCTTTGATGGTTGATCTCTCTCATGGCAGAGCTGTTTGGATCAGCATCATCCCTTTGCTACCACCTTCACCTTGTGCCACCCTGCAAATCCGAAAACCTCACAGGCCACAAAGGTGGTGTGATTCCCTTGCAAGTGGCCCATGAAAGTCCTGCATGGGTACAATCCACCTGATGAGAGACAGACAGACTGCCCATACTTAGGCCTGAATGTTGTGATTTCTCCACTGGCCATTGAAAAAGTCACCCCTTGTCAAGCAGCTTGGTGTTACTGGGGCCCAGCCATGGGTAGCGCGTGCAGGACTCTTACTGGTGACAACCCTTCAGGCAACCACCCCAAATCACAGTTTACAAGGCTTGATTCATGGCCAAGTCTGGGAGGTCTCTATTCACCCTGTTTGAAGAGCTCCACCCATCCATTCAAGGAGCAGAAACACATCTACGTGATGGATGGCTAAGGCCAGGGCATGCAGCTCATGAATAAGCTACAGACTCAGCAATGGTTGTTTCAAACACCCAAATGGCCCCTACCCAGTCAAGGCCCATTCTCAAGCTCTGTGCCAGACTCATATCTCATACAGCTTGGCTCCAGCATTAACAGACATTGCACCTTTGTAAGGTACCCTCAAGCCAAAAGTTTGTAACAAACTTAACCCAGGGCTTTAATGCCTTGTATTGTCTCTGCCCAAGGCTGATGTGTTGCATGACTCTTGATTTATTCTGAGCTAAATGATGGTAGCACTTCCCCTTAGGGCAGGATACCGACCAGCACACAGCTCTGGCTCAGCTCTGCTCTCTGCAGTGTCCATGGAGTTTGCCACAAAAGCAAAAGCGCAATGAAGCTGAACAGTTTGTAAAAACCCTGCTGAAAATTGCAGTCAACTTTGGGCCCATATATCAAATCACCTCCCTTTTACACACTTTAGCTCTTTCCTCTGTCAACCCTGGGCTAAATTCCACTGCCACCTGGGTCCCCGGCTGGATTGCTTTATACAGGCTCTTGATCTCCCTGTAACATCACACACCTACAAACATTTTATCCATGAGGGAAAGTTAGCACTATTCAACATTTTGTATCAGACAGGAAGCAACATGGAGGAATTTACTGCAGAATTTAGCAGTAGCACTACATGCATTTTAAAAGTGGCTTGTAGAGCCTATAAACAGTCCGAGATGAAAGGTCCCAGCAGAAGAAAAGCTTGATCACTTCAGGGGAGGGATGAGGGGCAGAATTGTATTTATCTGAAGGGATTTCATGATGTCACTTCAGGAGAGATTCTCTACTGGCATGAGCACATGAGCCTCTTATGTGAACAGGAATGCTTTGTGTCCTTTCCTGAACTGGAAATTAATTCATACCCTGAGGGAAGGATAAAGCAAGGAAAATTTATTTCAGGGTAATCAAGGTGAAACTGGAGCTGGGAAGACTTACCGCGTGGAGTGGACGTAGTGCGGACTGCGTACCCGTAGATCTGGCGTTGACGGCATGCTGGACTGGGAATTCCAGTGGGGAAGGCTCCGGATGGGGCTGTTCTGCAGTGAGCTGCTCCCTCCTGCCTCGGCACAGCTCCCAGTGCTGGGGAACCGCTTGTGACTGCTGAAGAGGAAACACCCTGCTTCAGCTCTCCCACAGGAATTTGGGCAAGTGCCTCCCGTGCATCTTTCCAGATCTCAGGCACATGCCTGGGATCTTGTGGGGATGAGTGGGAGTTGGGTCAGCTGCTGCTCTGAGCTTGTGTCCCAGCGCTTGTGCTTCTACAGTGACAGAGGTCAAAGCCAAGCCCTGTCAAAGCCCTCAGATGATCCACCATCCTTCCCTTCTACATGTTTTGTAGAATAACACTGAGATACCAAACAGCAATCATGTGGCTGTAGCCTATTTTTATGACCTGGATATTGGCCAAAACACTTAGAAGTCTTTTAGTAAGGGACAGCTTTGTAAATTTTGAAAGGGCTCCCATCTGTCCCTCCTGAAAGCAGAGAGTATCTCTGTGATAGAGCTTCAAGAGAGCTGGCTCACCTGGAATGGCTGTGCGAGGAGCGTTTCTTGACCTTCTCATAGGGCTCATCCAGGGATGACTCGCTCCACATCTTGGGTTTGATGGGGGACTTGTCGTAGTCGTTGCGGTGGAAATGCATCTGGCGGAGCCCTTCCAGCGACTGCGGCGGGGGTGGCCGGTTGTGCAGCGGCGGCCGGGGCGGGAGGCCTTTGTGTGGGGACTGCAGAGGGGAGATTGTGCTGGTGACCTGAGAGTCCTCTGTGAAGAGAAGGGAGAGAGGTGATGGCTGTGTGACACCTCCAATGGCAGCACAACCCCAAGAGACACCATCACACCTCCAGAGCCTGCTTCCTTATCCCAATTCCCCTGGCTGTGTTCAGGGGCAACCTGAAGAGCTCACTTTCAGAAGGGCACTGGCTTGACATTCCCATTTTGGGAGAGAATGGCCAGCAAGAGTGTGTGATGCATTAAAACAACTGAAACGTAAGGGAAAACAAGGGGGCATTCTAGGACTGTCCTTTGAGATAATTCAGAGTGATAACCAGAGCAATACTCAGTGCTCCAGGCCTGAAGCCTGACTACAAGATAGAGTCAGGGGAAACCAAGCGTTTTTGCTCCTGGGATCTATCAGTGGACTATTACACAGAGCAGTAATTCTATTTGGAGTGTCAATCAGGAGTTCACACATCCCTCCCTGCTCTCTAGAACATACAGCAGCCAACATACCATCCTCGAGAACAAGGGCATCTGAAAGGGAGCTGTCTTCACTGGCAATGTTTCCTTCTGAAGAGAAGAAAATACAGAGATGGTCAGATGGTCCCAAGAATTGCAGTGACTGAGTGCTGAACTGCACCATGATCTTTGACCACTGAGTCTTAGCCTTAAGCAGTCACCCACACCTTCCTCCTCACAGAGCAAAAGGCAAAATTCCTATGAACAACTGACTCAGCCCACACTCACTCTGGGAGGGCAGAGCTGCAGGTTGGGTCTCTCAGTAGCAGGCTGAGAGAGGAGCTGCTAACTCTTTTCAATAATTGGGGATTAAGACTGAATCTTAATTGGGGATTAAGACTGAGAGCCAAGATCCCCAGAGGATGCACACTGGCACAGTGCCATTAGCGAGATTCACATCTTGGCCCTTAAAGACTCTGGGTTCGATCCACCTTCTTAAAATGATCATCTTGTTGCTAACTAAAGGCTCACTCTAAGTACCAGTTCTGTGGAATTCAAGGAAATGTTTTCTGAGCATCCTCTGCAGCAGCAGGAAAAGCTCTCAGGTTCTTGGCATGCAGATGTTAGAGCTGCCTCCCCCAGCCTGTGTCCTCATGGCTGTCTGTTATCCCTGACTGAGGTGCAATTTGGTACCCAGATCACAAATACAGCAGCTCTAATCTCAGTTCCTGCCACAAAGTCACAGAGAAAAGCTCTGCAAGACAAAGGGAAAGGGAAAAATCCTCAAGGGAGAAAGAACCACGGCAGAAAGTTAATAGATTTCACGAAAAACCAATCAACAATCCAATAAACCATAAAGTGCCCTGAGAATTACATTGTAAAAAAAAAAAAAAAGAAAAAGAAAAGAAATATTTGAACACAGCAATGACACTGCTCCCACTTTGATTTTACAGATGCCTTTGAGCTAGAGAGCTCACCCCAATCTGCTAACATTAATTACATTTGTACAGCACTGCTCTGGAGGAGATGCCAAGAGAGCGATTTCATAGGTGAAGAACAAAGGAGTCACAGCCTGCTCTGCTGACATCCTGATCATCCACAGCACAACACAGCTTTGCTGCTGTGACTCAGCACATCCCTAATGCACAGCACCCTCTGACAGCACCCCTGCAGTCCTCCAGGCAGGACAGGGAAGAGGAGGGAGGGGAAATTTGGTAAGAATTTTGCTCCCTGCCCTCACAGACCCTCCCTGACGCTGTGGGCACTAAGCCCCCCTTACCATCTATGATCAGGGAGGCTCTCTGGGTTGGCTTCTTCCCAGATTTGATGCGATACTCGTTGATGGCATTCTCGATCTCCTGCAGTTTCTTCAGGGCGTTCAGGTAGGATGTCTTCCTCTGCTTCTTCAGCTTTTTGCTGACATTCGGGTCGCTCGCCAGGCGCCGCGCAGCCTCCGTGATCTGGGACTGAATGGCAAATTCCCTCTCCAGGCGCTCCAGCTCTGCCTCCTGGCGAAGGCAAGTGGATTCTGGTTACCACCAAACTCCCCAAGCCCAGCTACGTGGAAGCTCTCCTGAACCTGACCAGTGGCCTCCAACTAAGGCTCTCCATCAGCAAAGCAACCACAATCATGTTGCTGCCCTCAGGGCCTCCCTGAGCATACCCATCTCACCTTCACCTGCTCACACGAGTGCCTGGAAGCACAGCTGGTGGAAGGGATGATCCATACAAGGCTGGAGCACCCATGTGTGTTCCAGCCCTCACGCTGCTGTTTGACTTTTCATGACATTCAGTATGGCCAAGTTCAATGGTGTTCTACTGCACATTCATCCTTTTACAGCCATCTGTGGGTCACACCTGCCTCCCACCTGCTCCTTCTCCCTGTTTCCTATCTCCATATTCAAGCCCCATTTGATTTCACAGCTACGTATTGATGCAAAGCTACAGCTTTAACCTTCTTGACCAAGGTTTGCTTAGCGTCCACCAAACACTTTGGGGTAAAACAGGGCAAAGACAGGCTAACTCTCCCCAGTGTATGGCTGTCAAAATCCAGGAGTGAGTATGAGCTGAAGTAATTATGGGTTGCTGCACTGACGGCACTAGAAGATTGTCTCCTCGAGTTACCAGCCAGGAGGGTGATCTCAGAGCCAGCAGGGTGTAACAGCAAGCTCTCTGTATGCCAGAAAGAACCAGTGCCACCAGCGTCTTGTAGGGTCTCAGCTGAGTTTTTAAATGCAACCAGGTGTACCCTGGAAGCTACCTATCCATTTCTGATTATCCTCCAAATTCAAGGGATTTAGGAGAATTTATGCCAAAGCATAAGCTGATACAGAGCTTCCCAGTCTGCATCAGGACCCCAAGCTGTGAATTTCAAAGGGCCTCGCTAATCTGCAACGGATCTGGCTACCTCCCCCAGCTCAAAGGAATTAGTCTGCTAGAAAGAGGAACCCAGTACATTGCAAATTAAAAAAAAAAATGACAAGTTTTTCTACTTTTAGTGAATGGTGAGACAGCCATGTATTCCTGGAGATCCCTGTTACACAAATTCAAATCCTCTCTTTGTTCAGCAGCAGTGCAACAGCTGATGCTGTGGGATTTAATCAGACTGAAGTCATTCTCTGAAGTTTTTATTCTCGGCTTCTAGCTTAAAAAATATACCTTTGCTATCAGTGGTGAGTCAGCATTCCCTTAAAACTATAATTACAATTTTACTCACTTCACTTAAGACTGAACCCACCTTCTGTCTTTTTAACAGATCCCTTTTTGCTTTGAAGACTTTATAAGCTCTGTTAGTGCCAGACTTATTAAAAGTGAACTTAACACCATGGGGTTTTAAGGCCTGGAACCTGATTCATCATCTTCTGGTAAAATCCTTCCCAGAGTCAGGAATTACAGGCCAGGTAAAGGTGATCATCAAGAAAAAAACCAGGACCCTTCCCTCCAAGTCTTGCTCTGACAAAGGTCTTGCTAAAGGTCTGGTGAGTTTGATGTGAGCTGTAATTTCAGACCTTCACAGATTCAGCTCTGAATCATTCAGTATATCCTAGGAAAAATATATTAATTTTCCTCCTGTCCATAATTGTCTATTTTCCTCCAGTGAGAGCCCTATAAATAAAGCCTTAGGAAATGAGAGCTATCATCTGCCTTCAGATGGAAGTTCCTTTTTTCAGGTCCTTGTCATAGTTGGTAATTTCAGTCCTGGATTTACGTGGTTGAGGGAATATTTCACCTTTTGCTTTAAATTGATTTTCCAGTGTTTGCACTTGCTGAAAAGTGCATGAAAACCATCACTAGCCTCCCTAAATGCTTTCAAACTGGCAGCCAAACACAGCTCAACATCATTCTTTGAGAACAGAAATTTATGGTTTTCAACACAGCCTTAAAATTTGACAGGCGAAGAGAGAGGTAGAGAAAAGCTGAGTCAGCGTGTTTGGATTGCTGGTGCCAAAGGCAGAGTGCCTGCACTAGGGAGGAGCTGCTTTACCTTCCTGCTCTCCCCACCTAACCTTGCCACTGGAGTAAGGAGATTCCTCACCCGCTGGCCCCAAAAGCTGCCCTGTAGCAATAGGAGCTGGGGAAGCTGGAGATCAGGTTATAACTGAGCAGCCAACAGACTGCAGGGGTTTTAGGAGTAGTTCAGCTAAGACATGCTTCCCTTTGAAAAGCTTAATTAAATGTGCTAGTTCATGAATATTTGACTGCAGTGGAATTCCTCTCCCAGGCTCCATTGAGAACAAAACTAAAGAGCTCCAGCTGTTTATTTTTTCAGCAGAAGGAAAATGCCAACAAAACGACAAACAGTTAATTCCCTGGCTGAACCAAGCCTCAAACCACACAGTCACACCAGCTTCAGTCTCTCCTCCTACAAAAATAAAAAGGAAACTCAAGACTGGAATATACACAAGTGTCTTGAGACAAATGTGCCTCCACAGACAATAGTTGTTCTGTGAATCCGGTCCCGCCTTACAGCTGCTGCAGGCCTGTTTTCACAGCCACGGTTCAGGGCACTGACCCAGCACATTGTGGGAGCAAGGAAGGGAACAAACACTCCCTGGAAAACTTAGAAAAATGTAACTCCAGCTCCCCATAGGTAGGGATGAAGGCTCTTTTGTTTAAGGACTGGGGAGCAAAATGCTTTTATCTTGCTGTGGCAGGGCTGAGATGCTTTTCTCCCTGGTTAGAGGGGGCCTGAATTTGGATTGCTACTAGAGTGGAAAGCAAGCGGCTGTTTGCAAAAACAAGACAGGCAGAATCAGGGCTCAGATGGCTTGGGGAGCTCCTGATATGCTCCCTGCTCACACAAATCACTGCATTTTATCACCAGAGCACTTGCACTGCCATGGTCCAGTTGATCACCCAGGCTAATTCTATTACCTCCAGTAATGCCAGGGCTGAACCTCAAGTATTTCAGCTTTACTCCGAGTTTGAAGTAAAGTCCCCAGCTCTCTCACTGCTTCCCCATTCTGACGGATATAGAAAAACCCCAAATGGGTACTGTGACCAAGTACAGTAATTCAAAGCACAAACGATCGCAGGACTGACTGTGTGATGCTCAGTGGACATCTCAGAGACACAGGTCTGGAAGGGAAGGGCACAGCCTCACCTCTCCCTTAGGCAGGATTTTCTGCTCATCCAGTTTAAAGGCAGTTCCTATTCTTCTCCTTACAATCGGTGGCTCCTCCCCAGGATCCAGGGGGTATTCTCGTGGCAGCTTTCCTGTGAGCTCCTGTAAGCAGAAAATGCTATTAGTGCTCTGGGCAATCCTGCAGCAGAGCAAAGCACAACATCACTCTTGTGTGACCCTAAAATAACAGGCGTTCATTAACAACATATCCAGTTCAGCCAGCTGATAACCACACAGGAGAGCACCCAGCCCTGCAAACTCAGAACCTGACACTGAGGGTGGGGACCTTTTCTCTAACCTGTGCATGAATACAGATCTTTGTGGCCTGCCCTGGGAAGGTCTGTAAGTGGTGCCCATCCCTAGGGCATCAGGGCCTGAGGCTGAGCAGGCTGCAGCACACAAGCTTTCATCTCTGCTGCAGGGTGAGCACAAACCAAGAGCTCCTATCTGCTGAGCTACTTCTGAGAGGAGTGAGCAGACCCGAGAGCCTTCCTGCAGGATGCAGGTCTGCTGAGTCAGAAAGCCGCAATGGTAACAGCCATGCAGGTTATGACCTGCACAGAAAAACATTCCCACCTGATTCATGATGTGTCTGAGAGGAATGCAGTGGAAATGGCCACTAAAAGCAGTGCCTGGTACCTCATTACCTGTCTGATAACACTTCATGTATTAGAGTGCCTTCCAAGCCCCAGTGATGTCATGGGCAGCTTTGGAGCAATTTTTAGCTGATACTCTGTCAGACTGATGGGGTTATTTGCAAAGATTTGCTCAAAATCTGAAGCAAACCCCAGAGTTTTGGAATATGTGTAACACAGGAAGCAGCAAGCATCATTACTGATGTGAATGCTGTGGGGTTTTTCCCCTGGGCTACACAATACAGGCACGCATATCAGAACTGAAGGCATTGAACTCCCTACAGAAAAAGGCAGGGGCCTGACTACCAGCACAGCCCCAACTCCTTGTACTCAAAGGTCTCCCCATGCAGGACAAAAGGCTTTTGTGTTCCTTAGCATCAGCCTTGAGAGGATCCAGCTGGCAGAGTAACCTAAATCATCTGAATCCCAAAGAACAGCAGCTGACCTTAATGCGAGTGCGGGTGCACAGCCCAGTCCCTGCCTGCCCTGGCCTCTCCCCCACTCCCTAATGGGGTTTTTTCTTTCTACTCTTTTCAGGTCACTAAGAAACAAGGACCTGGCCTTTTCAAATCTTCCCTTTAAGCAATTCCCAGCAAAATGGGTTTGCAGCAGAGCTCTGTGTCGACATGCACAGCCCCCTGTTGCCAGAGGCATGGCTGCAATGTCTCAGAGTCCCATTCTGCATCGCCCCTCCAGCACTGTGGGGTTATTTCAGTTTTTCTTTCAAAATGTGTTCCTTCTACTGAGATGTGGCTCTAACCACTGCACTGAGACAGAGATTCCTGTATCCTATCTTGAGGGTAACAGGGATATTTTCTTTATAACTCCTAGATTAATATGAAGCAGGGCAGTGGTGAAAGAGTTAATCTGCTGTAAAATCTGTAAAGATCAGAGCAGGACAAAATTAATGTCGGCTACCATGATGCCTCCACAAGCTAAAAAGTATTCAAAGGCACAATCATGAAACATAATCTAAATTAATAAGTAACTGGAGTAGTGACAGCCCAAAGTAACCTGATGCCAGCATTATGAATGGTTCTGGCCATGCTTTCTTAATTATGCCCCCACTTTTAACTCTTTTTTATCTCCTGGTCTGCCACCTTCTTCCTCTGTTTTGGCCATTCCCATGCCAAAGCAGAAAGGACGAAGGGCAGCCTGAGAGGAAGCTTTCAACTACCAGCTGCTGATGGATGAGCTGTAGGGTTGCAGGACAGGGTCAGATTCCAAGTGTCCATTAATTGCCTCTCTCAAATCACCTATGGAAAGCACGAACACTTTCTTTCAGCTCTTAACGTGCTGACAGATGGGCTCTGGCCAGCCTTGCACAGCACATTAAGGAGTTACTGCTCCTCATCCCCAGCTCCACGCCCCAGTGAGAGTTTTTGCCGGCATCCTGGTTGCTCCTGCAGTGCCTGAGGCTGCACCAAAAACAGGGCTGGAGTTAAAGGGAAGGCACTGAGCTGTGAGCTCCTGCAACTGTGGCACAGGCACATCTTTCCCTGCATCCGGTGCTGCTGCAAGGATTAGTCATCGGCAGTCAGGCAGGGTCAGCTTAGGGTAGTAAATTCCTCTGGACCAAGTAGAGCCTCCAGACCTTGACTGTCAGCCCTTCAAGAGCTGTGATTTTTTCCTGTGGATGATCTCAGCTCAATGGACTTATGAGACTGGATCTAGTCCTGTGACCTTTTTCACAGCACAAGTTGTTTGCTGAAATCAACCAGGACTTCTCAGGTGGGAAGGGACTGCTCCCATGGAGTAAAGAATGGGAACAGGGGCAGCAGAGACTTCTGCTGACACTCTTTGTTGAGAGTATTTCCCCCAACATGCTCTTTTTGGCATTAAAAACTATACAATAATTGAAACAAAGTGCAGTGAGACCTGAATCAGTTACCCATTTCTCCCATTTTTGTTAAAATACACATCAAATATTAAGCAAGAACTGGAAGATCTCTATGCCACTGCCTGCAGCCAGCTTCCTGTTGTGTTACACATCACAATTTGTTGTTAAAATCAGATACTCAGGCCTAGTAAACATGGGATGATTGCTTAATAGCCTGAGTATGCTGCTGCTAATCTCCACAAACAGCTGCAGCAGGATTGTGATTTACCCAAACATTAAACTGATCACTAAATGGCCTCCTACGTATTCCAAAATGAACTGGCAGGTGAGTGGGAAAGTTACAAGCTCCTTAGCTGTCCTGCATATCCTGGGATGACCACAGTGTTTCCTGTTTGCAAGGTCTGCCACCACACTGGCATTTGTTCCAGCCAGAGCCGACTGGATAAAGGCAATCTACATGGAGCAGATGGGACCTTGTGTGCTGTGTGGAAGAGCATGCTTGGAGAAGAAAAGCATGTAAAATCGGTCCTGCTCCAAGAAGAAAGTGTGCCAGCCTCTGGGTTTTTTGCTAATGGAGTCAAAAGTATCTGAGAAGTGGTGACCAGCACATACAACAGTCTTCCTATGCCATTTAGGCAGCATAATAGTCTCATCAAAGTTAATAAGAAGCCTGCTGAATGCAACTTATTCACAATTTCAAACAGCAGACAGGCATGCTGAGCACCCTCCTAGCCCCTGGAGGGTCAGCCTCCTAGCTGACTGGGGTCCCCTTCTCTGGGGGAAAAAAGTCCTGGACATTGCAATCGGGAGTTGAAACAGCTGGATCTCCCTGAAGCCGTTGTACAATGGATTTTGGAAGAGGTGACTGTGGAAGGAATCTTATCTCCTGACCCCACCCCACCTCCAAACAACAAGGATGCTGTAACAAAGCCAGAAACAAAGTGTTACAGGTTATAAAATGTCCACTGCCTACCGCTTCCCGCAGGCACAGTTTCTTTAGCTCTTCCAAACGTTGGCGCAATGTCTCTTCCAAAGCTTCTTGCCTGGACTTCAGTGCAGCCAGCATGTCTTTCTTGGCAGACTGAGAACTGTCTGACTCTTGGGAACCTGTCAATAAACAATGATTTCACTAGGCCAGCTGACAGCAGAATACACATCTGGAGTGCTTGTAATTTTACCAAAGCCTGGACGCAGTCCTTCCAAAAAGAAATCGGGACTATGACATGAAGCAGGTGTTACCCAGTAATGTCTGTTTACAGCAAGTCCTTAATGTTTAAGCTAAGAGTCAGAGATTGGACAGTGGAGCACGTAAAGACATTTGTAATCATTATCTGGAAAAATAAAAGCAGCAAAATTATTCATCTAAAGATCTTAGAGGAAACCTACACACAATTCCCATGAAAGTTCCCAATGGCAAATAACAGTACAGTTTACAAAGCCCTGGAGATGCATTTTTTGGAAATTAAGCCTAGGAGAAACCATTTGACAATACAGCCTACTTCTTAGAACTGCAATTATCCTAGTAGCAAACATGTAATTCAACCCACTTATTGGGCCTGTTCTCTGAAAAACTGTAATGGAACAAAATTACCTAGCAAGATTCCTGTAAAATACACCAAAAAACCCCAGTCATAGCTCCTTCTGGGGTAGTAGCTGTTTCTTGTGAAGATGTAGGTCGAGATACTTAACTGCATGTCCAAATGGCTTGGCTCTTCAAGTGGCAATTACCAGTAACACTCACTGAAGTACGTCTGTGCATTAAATCAGACTCTGTTGCTCAGATGTCATGACAACATATGTAATTTCAGCTCTTCAGGGGAACTTCTTGATGAAGTAACCTCATCCTTTGTCACTATGTTTCCCCCACATGCAATAAAGGATGGATATTCTCCTTATCCCTCCTTTTGCTGATGGTGTACCAATAGAAACATTTTTTTCAGCAGTGACCTGTTCCCTGCCCTTTTAAGCAATGGCACAGAGAAAGCAGACCTTTATTACCTGCAGCAGTCAGATACGACAGGATGCTACATGGAATTTTCTGTGCACCTGCCATCAGATGGGGGTTAGAGGGGGCTCCTAGATATGTTTAGAGCTTGGCATCCAAGCGTTCAGTGAAAACACTCAGTCCAAGGAGGTTGAAAAAGCTGTTATTTCACAGAGCTTTGGAAGGAACCTGGGAACAATTCTTTATTTTGGCAGCAAAACAGTGAAATTTGTGCTTTCGGCTTCATCTTTCATTGCTACTATTCCAGCAGACCATTAAAGCTAAACTGAAAGAGGATTGAGGCAAAAATTGCCACAAAACAGTTCTGCATTGGCCCAGGGGGAGCAGAGAATCTCACAGATCTTTTCCGCCACTATTTTCTGCAGTTTTCATAGAGGAAGACAGCTGGCTTTTATTTTATTCAAAGAAACACCACTCTGCTTCCTTACACCTTTTACTGGGATGTCCTGAAGTGGGGGTGGTGGAAGAGATCTCTCTAAAGGTCAGCCAGGTTGAGCATTACCAGACAAAGGAGGAGAACCTTACGGTAAGATGCTTGTTTAATTGCTGTAGTCATCCTCATTTCATTTGTGTTTGCCCTCATAAAGCAACAAAACTCAACTCTGCAGACACGTCTGTGCTGGAAGAACTTGATAGGACCTTCTAGAGGAGCCCTGTATTTGCACTGGCAGGGAAACTCTTCTCCAGCACTTAGTAATTCTTAATAGTAACCCTGGTGAGCAGTTACTAGCAAAACTGAACTGCTGAATTTCTTCATGGACTTGTCAACAAGCTGCCGAGTAAAAAGTTGCTCATGATTCCAGCAGATGTTTTGAACCTTTTTCATTTTTCTTTTATGTCAACTTTAATGGCCTGTGTTTTCCTTTCAACTGCTCTTCCCCTTTCCTTCCTCTGTCTGCTCCATAACTCCACACCAGCTTCAGATTTATTTTTAAAAGCTATTCCTTTTTGCTGTGTGGGTTGCCACAGCAGCTACACAGAAACATTTAAAAGCATATGAACAGCCTGGCCAGACACCTGTGCTGGTTTGGGGTATGCCCACAAGAAGGAAACAAAAGGCTTCTGGCTGAGCTGGTACGGACCCAAATCAAGCACAGACAGTTTACAGCATCTGCTCCAGCTGTGCTTGCCCTGTGTGAGAACCACGCTGGTCTCAACCCTGATGCCATTGGTGCACATTTTCTCCACTGACTGCACATTTTGCCATCTTTTTCACTGCTCCCAAAAAGCAAAGGAACTGGAGGGGACCTGGAAGTGTGCTGTAACATTCTGAGTGAAACAATGGGATTACTGCTGAAACCAAAGTCATCCACTCACTGGCACTAATGTTTGCTTTAAAATTTTTATTTAAAAGCTGAATTATTTTGGAGTGTATTATTAGATATGTATTGGCTGGATTCTCTGATTGTTCTCATGGGTGAAAAGCAAATGGAAACTTGATCAGTCAAGAGAACCACACCTGTATGAGATGACTGTAAATGAGCAGAGAACAGTGCTTTGTATTGCTGGGTGCCTATGGCTTCCATTAGAGGCTTTTTATTTATAAATATGTATCAATCCTGCCTTGAATAAGGCTGTGATCACAGATCCACTTCTAAACCCAGTGGCAACTGACCCAAAAATGTCAGGACAAATCAAAATACCGTAAAAACAACCAAAAAATAAAGGCCAGCACAAACCAAACCAGTCAAGCAGATACTACCTTAAATTAGCCTTATTAGATATGGTCACTGAGTTATGGCTGCCCAGTGCCTTCCAAAGGGGATCATCAACAGAGAAACATCAGTCCTGAGAGATCAGCCCTAACACAAGAAGCTCCTGCTGCAACAGAAATAGGAGGCTTTCTCAGGTGTTTATGGGTTAATTCCTAATGCAGTAAATGGGATAAATGTTGCTGAAATATATAATTTTCCTATATGGCATTTGAACCTTTTTGTGGAAATTATTTTTCAGCCTCCTTCCCATTTGCAGTGCAAGGATTTACCAAACTCTTCATTTTAACACACACTTCTGCAGAACAATTTGATGTTCCTAAAAGAAAAAGGGTTGTGAAAGCACACCAGGTAGCAGGCACAGGACCTTCTCTCTCGTGAGCACCAGGAACCTCCTGAACTGGGGGGCTGTTTTTATGTGGATGTGCCCTTTCTTCCTTAGCACACAGGATGGGGCACAGGTCTTGGTGACCTAAATGTCTGCTTATTACCCTACTAATCTGTGGAAACAGTACTCATCTTCTGACACTCACATGGCCTCTCTGGGTGATTTGTTCATCCACTGACATTTGGGAGAACGTGAGTTGAGAAACACAGGCAGAACATGGTCCTCCCTGCCCAACTCACTTCCCCAGCAGAATTCATGGCTGAATTTCACCAATGCTAACAGGCTGTGTTCTGCTCACTTCTATACTGGTGAGGTCAGGACAGTCTTGGTGATGTTGATGGGGACATGTAGCACATGGGTCATACCCCTGAAGGATCTGGTCAAGTGTTATGCAGGTACAGGTCTGCTGGGGTCCAAGATAAGCTTTGCTTTAAAACCTGTCAAAGGGATGAGACCAGACAGCACTTCAGAGAGAAAAGCCCTGTAAGTGACTCATTGTTTGTCCCTATTTCCTCCATCTATTGTAGTAGAGTAGAGTCAGCTTGGAAAATGAGAAGGATGAAAACAAGCAGGGAGGACAGATAGGATGCTGAAGAGCAGAGGGAGCCAAGTCTTGGTGACACCACCTGAGAGAGAAGATGCGACAAGGTGGCTGAGCAGCAGCAGCAAGGCAAAAGCATCCAGGCATCTCTCCTCTTTCTCATTCCCCAAGTCTCCTGCTCCAGGAAAAACACATCTAAATATGGCAAACCCTTCACGCTACATCCGGCTGCTGGCTCCAGCTCACTGGCATTTGGCTGAGGTCTCTGTGGAAGGCTGTCCCCCAAGCGGGGAGGGAAGTTTCCCCCACGCTCGCTCTGTGCCAGAGCACGGGCTGAGTGATCGCGCCAGGATGTCAGCGCACAACAACCCCAGACAGCCCCTATCTCTGGTCCCTGCCCGACATTTAGGATTTCCTCCGCGGTGCGCGGGAGCTCAGCTGGAGCTGCTCCACACAGGATGCGCTCAGATATCCTGTGGGCGACTCGTCTTCGCCAGCCCCTGTGCTCACGGGCCACGCGGGTGCTGTTTATCCGCTCCAACGCCCGCCGGGGCGGTCCAGCTGGGACACGGCCCTGCCAGATGCAGCGGCAGGCCCTGGGAACCAGCTGGCTGGACTCTGTTGTGGCGTTTTCAAACGTAAACAGGCCCCTGCACAGGAAACCTCCTGTTGCAGAAGGAATGGGGCGCAGGGGCTGGAGGCTCCTTGAATGCGCCTGCAGAGCTAGAGCAGAGATGCTCCTCTGGGGTGTCTCCTTGGCCCACAGAGATGAAGAAGGTGGTCTGGGGTTCAGACCAACAATAACCCAGTGATTACAGGGCTCCTCACTAGCTCGGAGACCTGCAGAGCTCTTACGACACAGACTCTAAGGGAAAAATCCACCTTAGACCTAACTTGCTTTTGTTCTGCTGGCTTTGATTTGGTTCCTGCCTGTGTGAAAGCAGAGCTTTCATTCATGGACAACTCTTACCCCAGATGTCCAGGGATGGCCCACACATCCTGAGCAGAAGATCCCTGAGCTAAATCACAGCTGCCCACTGTCCTAGGGAGGCCCCTTTAGATCCAAAAGGAGGACAAAAGTTAAGAGTCAGCTTGTCAGAAATGGACTTGGGCATCAAAATTACAAATCTGCAGTGGACAGACTGAGATCAAGAGCGTGGGAAAAATGAAGGACCTGAAGCTTTGGTCTTGAATTGCTGTGATCATGAGGAAGCCACTTCCCAGTGTAAGACTCCATCTCCCCTCTGCTGTCTCTTGAGACTGTAAGTGGTATGGGGCAGCGACTGCCTCATACTGCACAGCAGGATCTTCTCCAGACAGTGTGACAGCTGGAAGCAACAACAGACTTTTCCTTGCAGACTTGCTGCAAGCCCAGGGGAGACATGCCAGTTTTGGCATGCTCCTCAGTGCTGACAGCCCCTCCAGTGAGGAGGAGTGAGATGGAGGGAGGAAATGACTACAAATAATTTTCAGGAAAAAAATGACTGAGAATAGTAGGGAAGTGGGGGAAAACAGAGATTCAGTCCTGACCTTGTGATTTCGAGTCACTTGAGATATTTATAGCCTGGAAGTCTACTGTGGCCACTTAATCATTTGCAGTTATTCTCTCCAGTGTGCAGGCTGTACTGCGATAGCCCATCATTGTTGTGGCTGTGTGCCGATAATGTTTGGCACAATGGGAGGAAACAGAAAGCCTGGGACAGAGCCAGTGACTGGGACAGGCAATGAATGCCCCCTCCCATCCAGTGGGACAGGGATGGGCCACCTCCACCAGCCAGGCTTGAGGCAAGGGGCTCTTGGAGCAGAGAGGTCTGAGTGACTGTGTGGAAGCAATCCAGGGTTTCCAATTCCCTCATACCTGAACTCTGCCAGACATCTCTCAATACTTTCTTGTAGCTGCTGGAACACACACAACAGCAGCAACCCCTTCAGCTTTCCTCACCATTTTTGTGAGAGCCCTGTCCTCGGAGCTGGCAGGATGTAACAGGCAGCTCTGAAGAAAGGAACACAGAGGGAGCCGTGCTTGCCTGACCTACCAGCAGCACCTTGATACAAACAGAGGTTCACACAGCCCTATGAAGGCACCCAGGTAGGCAGATCCACCTACCCAGGACTGAAGAAATTACTCACCTGGTCAATGAACTCTGGGTGGGTCTAGTCACTAGTGCAATTCTGATGAGTGTACAAATCCTGTGCTCAGCCAGAAAGGTGCAGGGAGCACAAATGTACAGAAATAAAAGCACGGGCAGCTCCCAGTTTGGAATTTCCATCCACTTAACCCTGATAGATGTTGGCCCCACAGCAGCTTTTCTGGGCCTGATTTGCTTCTGGCTTTCACCTGGCTACTGCTCTCTCTAGGTGTAAGAGCAGAAGCAGACCCCACTGTTTTTTCTCGAGGAACACAAAAAGTCCATGTATTAACATGGAAACAGGATTATTACCAAGTAGCTCTCACAAACTTGGGAATAGTGCCCAGGAGGCTGAGATCTTGGAAAAACCTTAAGAACTTTCTTGGGGTACTTAACGTTATTTGCTTTCCAGCAGGAGAGCTGGAAAAAATGCCAAACAAACAAAGAGTTCCAACAACCCGACACCAATCTGGGAGCTGCTGAGCTACTGCAACTCCCTAAGCAATGGGAGGCACAGACAGTGGATTGTATACTTTGTCGGGAAGGCCTCAGGAACAGAAAGGCAACTCTGTTTGCAGGCAAGGCAAGGAATTACACAGCAAGCAGCTCTGAAAGCACTGCACATTTTAACCCCTTGCTGAACATTTACCAAGCAGGAAAGTGTGCCTTTTAAGAGACATGAAGGATACAGTGATGCAAAGCTAATCTACTACATCAGTGTGGGTTCAGTTTTAAAGCATTTGCATTCCTACATGGGCTCTTCCCTTGTGCAAGTATAAGAAGGTTATTCTGTGCTGTTACACATCTCAACACATTTGGTTTTGATAACTTGATACAATGCTTAACAGAAGGTATTTAATTGTCTGAAACTGTTAATTACAGTGATACCAGCAACACTGCCCTCCTGAATAGCTCACCTAAGCAGCTTCAAGCTCTTTGCTAAATATCAACCCCTGCTTTATGCGTGCAGTGACATTTATCCCTGTTTTGCACACAGCTTGCCTGGTTCAGACTGACAGAAGAGTATCAAAGAGTCACAGACAACCTCCTGAACCCCCTTCTCCAGTCCTTCTCTCCTCATGCTCTAGCTCTCCTCTGCATTACCTTCCCTTGGGTTTCTCTCACAGATTACATCTTCTTCACACAGGAAAGTGCTCTAAGCCACAACAAGAAACCTCCTGGACCCTGGCACTAGTTTGGTAGAGTGCTAGGGAATAGTTCTATTGAGCCTGGGAGAGCAGCCAAATTCCAGCAACACAGAGGCAAAGCAGATGTGCACTCTGTGAAGAAGACACCCTATCTCAACAATGCAGAGGAACATCACCAGTTCCCAGCCTCAGTTTTCCTTGTGAGCTGCACTGGCTGGCTGCTTCCCCAGTGCTGGCTGGGGACTCCTTCACAAACCCATCTGCCTCAGGATGCTGGATATCAAGGGATGGTTAGGGTAGAAATTGTGAAGGGAGACCAGGTTTCAGTTGGAAATTGAGAGGTTGGAGATGACATCCTGGAGTCAAGGAGGAAATGAGTGGTGGTAAAGAGGGAGAGGGAGGCTGCTGCCTGGGCTGTTTGTGGAACAATGTGCTGAGAGATGGACTGCCACCTGGACAGACAGAAAGTCTAAAGGGAAGTGACTTTCATTTCTGCAGTGCAGCTTCTGGCTGCTCCCCATCATACCATGGCCCTGGCCCTTCCCACCATATTCTTTCCAGTTACAGGACAAAGGACCTACCTGATGACAGAAGACTCCCGCTGCTTCCGCTGATAATTTTGCCTTTACTCCCCATGTTGGCCAGCTTTGAGGTCTTGAGGGTTCCAGTTTCGGTCAGGTCAATCGCAATCTCACTCAGGCTTCTTGCAGCATGAATCTTGGACTGGAGGTGGACACAGGAGTTAGTAATGATCTAACTTCTATTTGCTCTTGAAAGCTCACAGAAGAAAAAAGACCTTTCGCTGTGGCAGGAAACAGGCCTCCACAGCAAACTTGGATTATTTTACAAGAATAGAAGCAATCTGGCACAGTATTCACTGCTGTACTTTTTACATTCTTAAGTGGGTACAATTCTGGCATCGCTTCCTGTTGTTTGGGTTTTTCTCTGCTTTGCCATGCACATTTTTCTCTCTTAAACAAAGGATGTATGGAGCCACTGTTTTACCACATACAATAAGAAACCTTCAGAAATGCCATCATAATAACCTGCTGAAAAGCTCAAAGGCTAAAGACCATCTCTAGCATCTAAAGGAAACCAGAAGCGGCCTTCACAAATCAGCAATAAGCTTTGGAACAAGACAGTGAGGACATGGCTTAAATGGGCTGTCATGAGAAGTTGGAAGAAAATCCTGACAGGAAAACACATTCAGGTTATTGTCCAGACTAACAAGCTGCATGAAGCGCCCCTACTGTGAGGGACCCCTTCAAAGCATTAACATTACTCCAGTAAGAAACAACAGCCAGCCCAGCTCAGTAACTGGTCACACTAGGGCATGGCCATTGTTCAGCACCAAATATCAACAAGATTGTTGCAATTTGTAATTACAAGAAAGTAAATAATGCATAGTATGTAAACCTAGAAAATAGAATAGAATATTTCAGCTGGAATGGACCTCCAACAGTCATCTCAGCCCATTGCTCAAATCTTACAAGCCCTGTGCTTCTGAGCTTCAATTAACTTGTCCTTGCAGGGCCACTGACCTGCAAATTTAATTTCCCAGAACATGGAAAGTTGTTGTCACATTTTGCCAAGACTCTCCAACTGCAAGAAGAGTTTTATCTAAAAAAGGGGCGAAGCCCCAGTTAAAGATCACCTAAGCATTCACCTCTGCACCTTCTCAAGGCCAGAAGAGGCTCAGCCCTGGCCATACAGCTCAGAGGATGGGCACATCATTACTATGCTAACAAATCAAAGCTGACTGATGTCTACATACCAGGGTGTGATCTGTTCCCGCTGGAAATAATATGAAATAGGACAACCAGGAACACTTGTCATGATGGGATTTTCAGTGTTACTTCATATCCTCAGGAAAAAGTAACCATTCCAACAAGAACTAAGGCTGAATTGATGGCTGAGTGCGCACCACTGAGCTTCTTAGCTCTGTTACTGATGTGCTGTGGGGCTTTGGGTAAGACACTTAAGGTTAAGTTCTTAGTGATCCCCACCTCTGTTTGCATATCAGTGAAATAATAAGGGAAAGAAAATGTCTCCCTGTTGCACACTGTATTTTTAAGATTAATTTAAGACTGTAAATGAAGAAAGTACTAGGAAAGCCTTACAATGAAAACATCCTCAGAAGTATTATCATAATTTAATATTCTTGGGTATTTATAGGCTCCATTGTTACCATTCGAGGTACCCAAATACCTCACAGGCTTATTTCCATAACAATGCCAATAACAGGGCGTGTGGTCTCACTTGTTTGAGTGCAGAGGCTGAACTACCTGACAAGATAGCGGAGCAGATCAGTCAACCAGTACTAGCCCTCTTCAACTAATGCTGAAACCAGTTAGACATGTCTCATTTCCAGCAGTTCCTCCCTAAAATCAGCCCCAGGAGAAGGACAGCACTCTTTAGCTTCTTGGATCAGATGCTTCTGGTCAGAAACAAGGCCTGTGAAACATATTCTTCAAGTATCTCTGTATGAAAGGAGGGCTTCAGTGAATCTTTTTCCACAGGGTCCCTCGTGGAGCGCTCAGGCGGCGCTGCCAGCACCCACGCGAGCACACGATCTCACCTTCACAGGTGGTCACGAACAGCCGCTCACACCCACACACAGCCTGGGCACGAACCGGAGACACAGAGGTGAGAGGGGTTCTCTGCCTGCACTGCCGAGGCGCTCAATGGAACCAACACACCCGAAGGGAGCAGGGACAAAGAACCAAGAACAGAACCCACACGTGGTTTTATCCTGAGAGCTCCTAAAGGCGGGCAGAGCATCAGAAGCCAATAGTCTGAGGGCTCGGGGGCAGGGGCAAGGATGAGAGACATAACAGGGGCCAATGGGAAAAGGGATGGGAGGGGGGAGAGGGCCAGTGACCAGTGGAATCTCGGTAAAGGGAGAACTTTCTAGCACAGTGGTTTAGGGAGAGACCGCTTTGAAAGCAACAGAGGGAGGTATAAAGTGGACTTTGCCACCACAACAGCTCTGAAAGGATAGTTCCAGGTGAGGAGGAAAATCACTGCTTTTATCTAATGAGATTTCTTTCTACTGAAATCTTGGTTAGCCTAAGCATGAACTGCTTTCTTGCTGCAATGCCAGACTTTTGGAGGTAACAAGCCTTGCAACTGCCTTTGTTCTGCAGATAAATTCCCTGCAGTTGTATATATGCTGTATATGTACATACATATATGTAGGGTTATGTGTACCTTGTATAACTCTGGAAACAGCTATATTGATCAAATCCAGTGTCTGCCTGACCCAACACACTGAGTACTGGCACTGCATGCCCCAGAAAGGCACAAACCCCAAGTCTGCACAGACAGGTCCTCCTGCTCCATGAGGTTTTCCTGTTTTTGTAGGATAGTTACAGCAAGAAGCCCTGCAGTTTATTTCCATTCATGTTCAGAATACAAATTAGGGCACACTGTGGCTCTACCTGTCTGACTGGGCACCAACCAAAGTGCTGAGTGAAGGCAATGTGGCTGCTGGGTGCTGTTGTGGTCCTGGCCAAGCCAGCAGTGGCTGGAAGTGTGCCCTACATTGGGCAAATGAAAAGATGATATAAGACCAAAGCCTGGCATCCCTGAAGCCAGGAGAGAGGAAGAACAAACCAGCAGACAGGATTAGCAGGACAGAGTGAGCTTCCTCCACAGAGGGTACAATTCAAACCTGCTGAAGACATAGGAGAAGGTTTTAGATCTGATCACAGTTGTGCTAATGGTGCCCTGCACTGCACAGTGTGGATGAAACATTTCCTGGAAGGAATGGGGTTAATTTTCTTTGCTGCTCAGTCCCTGCTGCCTCTGCTGCCTACAGCAGTGCCAGTCAGCGTCAGGTGGTCTCGTGCATTGGACAGGCTCTCAGCAGCAGCAGGAATCAGACCAACAGCTTATTTCACACAGGCCACTGAGCAGCAGCCAGCGTGAGGCCGGTGCAGGCTGTGTGCTGCAGCGCAGCACTGCAAAGCTGGGTTACACCCCATTAGTGCTCCCCCGAGCCCCGCAGTCCCTCCAGGCTCAGAAATTTTAAAGCACTTAGTGCAGACCTGCCAAGTCTCATTTAGATGGAGGAAGACTGGCTCATTCATGAGTCATTTCAAAGCATGGGGCCAAACTGATCTCCAGTGCTGTTCTGACAGGGTCAGAGGGTGAAGAAAAATCCATAAGTGAAATGAGGAAGAAGATGGACATTAGGGATGAATTTATCCCTCTTGCTGCAGTGATGGGGCTTTGCTGGAGGTGATTCCTTGAAACCCTTGGCCTATTTTCTACCAGTTCATTCAGCCAAAAAGCCTTGCACTTGGAGGAACATGCTGTTGAAAATTCCCACAAAATGGGATTTCTCAAGGTTTCTAGGCCAAACGTTTGATTGACTCAGTGCAGTCACCAGAGCAAAGACATGCCTTGAAGTCCTGCTGCATCTGTCTCCCGAAAAAAAAGGGGAAGCTGACAGGAGTGGTGCACGCTGACAAGCTCACTTGGGAAGCTGGGGATCTTTTCAGTCTCCATGTTACGCTTCAATTGCAGGGAAAGAGAGACAGATCAGTGGGGAGTGAGACGCTGGGAACCCGGAGAGCTGGCAGGAGCTCAACATGGAGTGAGGCTGCAGAAACGTCGGGGACCTCACTTGCAAAAGTGTCAGAATCCAGGCAAAGCGGATTTTATTTCTTTTAAAAATCAAATGAAGGGTTTTCTTTCCAGTGGAGCTGTTGGTCCAGATCCAACTGGTGCCCAGTTATGTGAGGAGAACAGAGTTCAAGCTTTCTTTATCATTATGTCACATCTCCCGCCATCTAATCTACATCACTGGAGCAAATGCTCAGCTGCAGTGAGCTCCAGCAGGCTTTTTCCTCTAAGTTTGTTTTTTATTTTTCTTTCTTTTGTCAAAATGATATGAAATGCCAAGTTTAGACATGAAAGGAAGGAATATCTAAGTTTTGCTTTGAAGTTGAGGATTCAATTGAAGTGGGGCCTGAGATTTAAGGGGCTGCAAACCCATGCGACCTGAAACTCAATAAATGTTTGTCTAGGCCTCTGAGAGCTGAACCGAAGACATTTCACATCACCCCTCTCTGGGATATGATTTACTAGTTTTCCAAAGCGAAGCTCATATGAGCACAGTGTCCTTGAAGTGACCAGCAGGATGAACTGAACAGGTCAATTAAAATTGATGGATCTATCAATATTGACAGTGTCAATACGTCAAAGATGAGGACAACAGACGAAGATACCAGTTCCCTTAAGAGAAAGGGACAAAAATATTTGTACGCCTTAACTTCAAAGCCTCAGCATGACCACTGGGATTATTGTGACAAAGCATGCTGACATGGTCACAGACGTGACAGGTTGACAAACGAGGGCTGGTGGGTGGTGCTGCCTGTAGGAGTGTGAGAGAGGGGAGATCAGATTGAAACACAATCTGCCAACAACAAAAGGAGTCACTGAAGGGAAGTCCTGAGTGTTTCTGAGACCCGGTTTCTTACCAAAGAAATAGGAGGAGGAGGAGGGAATCTCCTTTTGTTTGTTGGTTGCTTGTGACCTAAATACCTTACAGCTAGATCAGCAAATCCATCTGGCTAAAAGTAAAGAAAAATAAACTTCTGTTTCATTGAAATCTATCTCTGAGTTGACAGAGAGGACTGTGCACTGCCCTGAAGGTCCTGAGCAGAGCAGGGGGAGAGGAAGGCATCCCTTGGTATCAGTGAATATGCAATTTTGTCCATATTTACAGCTGGCACTTAGGCAGGGTTGGGAAGTTGGCTACATCCTAAATTCAATACAACTTACAGCAACTAAGGTGAAATTGCATTAGATGAGACATGGCCAAAGTGGGTGCAACCATGCCCAAGGCATCCAAAAGTCCACCCACTCTACAATAGTCACAGAGCTCATGATGGGGAAAGCAATATCAGAAGGGCTTAGAACGAGTGGGACTAACAGCCCACTCACAGCACTCCACATAATCCCAGAAAGCCAACTTGATTCATTTGACTGGCAACAAAAATAATGCAATAAAGAAAAGCAGGAAAAAGAAATATTTTTCTGCCAGTTTAGTGGGCTGAACTGACTCATGAAGGGACCTGATAGGGCCAGGGCCTGGGCAAGGAAGGGAGCAGCCTCGGCCTGAAAATACAGGCAGTGCTTTCAAAAATAGCAAGATATTAAGATTGTTTCAGGCATTTGGAGGATCATCACCTGCACGTTCTGCCATTTTACCAGAGATGAGGGCCAATGCAGGTACCCACTCAATACAGGCTCTGTCTTCTCTGTGAAGCTTTACTCCAGTGTGCTCATATGGAGAGGGAAGTCTGCATGAGAAGTCTTTTCTCTGTATCAAAGTAATCTCTAAGTGATCAAAGTGATCTCCTGCTGCTCTGGGTATGCCTAAAATTACTGATGAAAGGAATTAAGAGGGAGAACACACACTCCTCTGGTTTCAAGGTGGTTTCTTTTGTGTATTGTGTGGCCCTTTGTGCAGTACCAGATTGCGATCGTTCCTTGTATGGCCAGGCTGTCAAACCTCCTGCCCCCCTCCTAAAATAATATCCCTACCCCTCATTTCTAGGGAAATACAACAGCAAAAAGCAAGGAACAGCAAGAAGAATCCAAAAACAGTTGTAGATTGTGAAGCTACTTTGAACTCAGTTATTGGGAAGCTTCCCTAACTTTATGACAGAGTTCAAAACGTGGAAACCATCCAGACAGGGATGTGACCCTATCTGCTTGCTAACTTTGGCTCCTTCAATTTGGCCACAGTTCAAGACAACCTTTTCCTCAATCCTTACTCCCATAGGCATGAATTCAATATAAATTTTCTCAATCAGGTCAAGATTAGCCAATATCTTGAGTCGATCTGCCTTTTTTTTGTGATCTTGAGTAGAAAGGGAGGGCAGGAAAGAAGCCACCATCTGGACTTGGCCTGGCTGGGATAGTGAGGAGTGAGAAGGACTCACCCACTACAATGTGCACTTCCCATGCTCACCTTGCTTTGCTTCCTGTCCAGGTAGAACTGATGTTGACTAATGGCCATAGCCCAGATAGACTTTATTAGTGCTGGACAGGCGTACCACGTATGCACAGCGATGCCACTATGCCCAAAAGTCCTCCTGGTCACAGATGCCCTGGAGAGGAGAAAAAAATGAACTGGGGTTACACAAAGGTTTCACCAGATTGCCTTCTGTGGCAGAACCTGTCACAGATCTCATAGTAAAAGCTGCTGTCTTTACTTTGTAAACCCTTGTGCTAATGGGAAAAAATGCTTAGAAACCAGGAATAAGTATCTAATCAAGCCATGGGAGCATTTACTTTAAATATCTCCTCAGGATAGCAAGATCCAGAGGACTAACGGTAAAGATCATCCAGTTTGTCCAGCTCAGACTGTATCTCTGGGTTTGTCTGAGCTGATGTTGACTTGCTGCATATCCCAGTGGAGTCACCAAGGTCAAAGCCTGCGTGAATCCTCTGTGTCTCATCACATGCAGAGACATCTGAGGCTAAGTCCTCACACCCTCCACTACCTCTGGCTTTGGACAGTGGCTCTCAAATATTAGGACCCAGGTAACAACTGAAGATCCACAGGATCAGTGGCTACTTTAGGAAATGTGAGTGAAACTCTTCAGGAACCTTGATTTCCCCACTTACAAACAGATGTAACAGGATTTGCCACATGGTATGGGAGCAGGGAGTTGTGAGGCTCAGAGGGGGCTGCCTAGTGCCCTGGAGAGAAGAATGGACTCAGTGATTAGCTGAGTAGATTTATAAACAGGAAAAATAAGAGCTAAATATTTCTTCTCTGGGACTCCCAATTGTTCTCAAACATTAGCAAAAAAACACAGGCTAGGTTTCCCCATGCTTTCACAGCTGTACAAACCTGCTTGATTATTCCTCCCCATCCCTCAAAAGCAACCCCACCAGAGCAGCAGAGCCCCTGACACCAGAGCAGCAGAGCCCCTGACACCAGCACAGCACACATCCAGGCTCTCAGCATCCTGGTCTGTGGAACTCTTCCCACTGCAGGGGTGGAGCTCTGGCTGGAATAAACCACACCACTGACCTACAGAGCCCCAAATAAATGAGGGCCTCCTCTCCAGTCTGTTGAGTAGGATTATGAAATGATGTGACATGAGTACAGAGGCTTGCTCAGAAACATGACACTTTTGGGGACATGGATGGTGAAGAGGGACCAGTGCAAGAGACAGCCTGGGGAGCAGGGGTGCTGAAGAGGCCCTGCCACAGTCCACAGTCAGCAGGGACTCTGAGCCATGCAGGTGTGGAGGTGACACTGCAGGACAGCCCAGGAGCTCTGCAAGGGAGAGTCAACTCTTTTACCAGCACTCACAAGTCCTTAAGCCTGCTAAGGTTCCCCACCTGTCCATGCACTGGCCACCTCTCTTCTGGTGCTTGTAGGCTAGTGCCTTGTCCAAAGCTGGAGGTGAACATGGAGGGGTGAACAGCTGAAGAAAGTTGTGATGGAGCCAAGAATGTAAGAAAACCAAAACTCTGCAGCAAAATGAGAACTGCTGGCAACATTCAGTCTGGGAGAGGGCTGACAGCCATTGCATCAGGGCCTTTTCAGTGCTTCAAAATGTGTTAAAGTCAAATTATGGAGCTACAAATCAGAGCGAAATTTCTGAGAAAACCGCTGTGGCCAAAGCAAACAAGCTCTGAGACAACTGGGATCTCATGTTTCAGTGTTACCCTGTGCCGAGTCCTTTCCTTGTGAATGGTGCTAGAGACCTTGTCCCATTAGGAGTATTGCTCTTGTGAGAAAAGCCTCCGTGGATGAAACAGGACAGCGGCTAATGGTGCTGGGCTGCCTCATTCCTGTCACTGGACAGGGAATGAAGGCTGTGCTGGGAGGTGTTCTTAAAGTTGAGACTGGAGAGTAAATCCAACTCTGGATGCTTTATATTGGTCTAAGGACACAAACCACTGCAGCACATTGGCATGTAAGGCTCTAAGGCATTTAGGCACTCAAACATGGGCTGAGGCCTTAATTCTAGTGTCATCATATTCAGTTCAAATGCAGTTACTCCTGAATTCTTAGAAACATACTCTGCAAACCATTCATCTTCTTACTCTAAAAGCAGTGATTTCTATTTTTTTTTTTTCTTTTTGGAACCTGTACATGTTTCCCCATCAGAACAGCAGACTCCATTAGAACGTCTGCAGACTTTGCTGGTCAGAGCTGTGGATTTGCTTTTCACAGCTGTGTTTGAAGACCTGAGAGAGATGGCCCATGGGTGTTTTTTCCATGACTTCCCTCCATGCATGCTGCATGTGCTATGGAATTAACCCTGTTGATAGCCCCTAAAATGTATCATTTTCCTCCTTTATGGGATAAGTAAGTGCAATGAAAGGAGGTTAAATGGCTTGTTGGGGACAGGAAGCCATGGGCAGAGGCAGGGCTTAAAAACATACATTGTGCTGCCCAGCCCTGGCCACAACCACAGAGCTGCGCTTGCTCTCCTGACTGTGGCTTCGCTGACTCAGGCTCTGGTTTGGCTACGAGGAGAGGAATGTGGAGAGAGCACTGCATTGGCTACTCCTCCGCCTCCGCAAGCTGAACAACTCCTTGCAGGAGTCCATCCCACTTGGCTGGGAGACTACAACCCGAGCTGTCTTCCTACCACGCCACTGCAACGTGCTGTGCTGCATTACAGCCTGAGTACCAGTTCCACCTGGATGGGGGCACTCTGGATACAAAAACCAATCAAAATGATACAAAACCCAACCAAACTAATTCCCTTGTAGCAAGAAAGTACCAGGCTGACAACCTGGGGCACGGCTTTGTCCTCCTGGTGTTGAGTCAGAGAAACAATGCAATGGAATTAAAAACGGAAGCTCTTCTGTGTCACTAATTCCTATCACCTAAATACAAATGAAAGAGAAGAGGTTGCTCTGTGTGGTCACATTTCATGCATGACATCGCTTTGCAAATGTCACCATGATTTTAAGGTCCCAGAGCTATTTCCTTTCTTTTTCTTGCAACTGCTCCTTCCAGGAAACAGGCAGAACTTAGGACATTTAGAGGCTCCTGGCTGTTGGTCACTCAGAGCATGCGTTTCTGAGGCCTCACCGGCTGCCAGAGCCTCAGTGGGGGAAGGAGTGCACTACCCCCAGATCCTGCTGCTGGAAGATCTCCCAGTGTATTCTCAACTTTGGGAATTTGCTCTGCTAGGTTTCATGCGACTGTTTACATGCTTAATATTAAGCAGATGCTTTGAGGTTCTGCTGACCCGGAGCTGCACAATGACATGAGTTGCTTTACTTGGTGCTTGTTTTAACAAAATGCACCTCTGCAGACAGGCACTGTTGTACTGGTGTGACTGTGCTCATATCAGGGTAAATAAGGATAGAAATTGCATGCAAAATTCCCCTAATAAAAGTACATCTATTAGTACACAGATAGGCATGGGAAACAGGTGAAACAGGATCACAGCTGAGTGATCAGCAAAACACACTACTACCAGCAGATCATCAAATCAGTCTGGGCAGAGAGATGGTTTCCATCAGTGGTATCATACTTACAGTGCAAGTGAAACATTGCTTTTAGTCAGAATAACTTTCAGAGCCATGCACACACTGTGTGCTGTAACCATCCGGTAATGCAAACACACCATCAGTGCTAAACGCACTGATGGGATGCACAGAGTCCCTTGAACTCTCACATTAGGATTCCAAAGTAAGAAAAAAAAACTCCTGTGCCAAAAAGACTGATGGGCTTTCATTCAGGCTGCCAGTAAAAGTCTGGTTCCGTGCCATTCCTTTCGGTTGTACTACTGAATATTTATTTACAAAAAAGCATGTGAGTACAAAATCTGGCGCTCGTCTCCGGGCTCTGAATGAAACACGGACACAAGGCAAACCCCCCTTTCGCGCAAGGGGGCTGCCGGCACTGCAGCTGGGGCACCGGAGCTGCACAGTCCCGGGGGTCACAAGGTGCCAGAACAGAGGGAAGGGGAAAAAAGCATACCGCTAGGAGCCGAGGGGAAACACATCCTCAAAAACGCACACCAGAAGCCGAAACGTCCCGCTGGAAGGAAGCAGCAGCCGCCGGGTTGGTACCCGCTGCCTTTCTCTTACGTGTTCCCCAGCTACCAAGCGCAGCGAGCCCCGCACAGCGGCGGGGGCAGGGCGGCTCGGCAGGACCCGGCTCAGCACGGCTCGGCACCGCATAGCCCGGCTCAGCCCGGCCCGTCTCGTGGCTCACCTGCGCGGATCGTGCACCTCCACCGAAAACTTCTTCTCGCGGAAATAGAGGTTCTCCAGCTGCCTCCATTGGAAGATCTGCGGGGAGAAGAAGGGGATGAGGCGCCTCCGCGCGCTGCCTCGCCCAGCCCTGCCCGCCGCTTCCTCCCGGCGCTGCGGCGGGAATGCCCCGCTGCGCTGCGCTCCGCCCCGGCCCGCCCGCGCCCCCCGCCCCGGACCCGCGGGGCAGCCCCGGGGCGGGCGGCGTCCTCCGTCCCTCCTTCCCTCTGTCCCTCCTTCCCTCCCGCCCGCCGGGCCCCCGCTGCCCGCGGAGGGCTCGGTGCCGGGGGCAGGCGGGGAAGGGCGCCGGTTTCACTCTGCGGGGCCAAATGCGTTGAAACACATGTAAATTCCGGGCAAACCGGGATTCGACTACATTTTCCTTGGAGGGCTGGGACCTGGGGTGGGTGCATCGGCCCCTGGCACAGCAGACTTTCCCCGGGGTGAAGGAGGTGAGACCCCCATGAGGGCGTCTCGCCCCGCTCCACCCAAGTGCGATACCCAGGCTCTGCTTTTATCCCGCATTCCACGTAAAACTGGCACAAGCATGAGCCGAGTGGAGTCAGTTTATCTGTCCCAGGTGCTGTCAGGCTCGTGGTGGCGATGCCCAAGGCTCCAGGTGCTCCCGGCAGTACAGAACACGGCAATGAGCAGGTCATATCCCAGCTCCTGTTTTAGAGGTTGCCCTGCCGGGGCATCTCAGAGCAGCACTGGGACAAAGCAAACACTACCACCAAGGGGGAAACCGAGGCACGAAGCTTTCCATGGGAGCAAAATGCGGCGTACCCTCGCCCTTGAGTCAGCATGGGCCAGCCCTGGAGGGCTCTGCGTGCTCCTGGGCAGTGGGATGCTCTCACACGGTCCCTGTGCCCACACTTCTGCCGTGAAATAACCCCCATCTCCCAGGCAGGAGGGCGGACCGACCTCAGGAGCAGCGAAGGACGCGGTGACAGCCAAACAGTGCCAGCTCCGCAAACCACCACACCGTCACCACCGCGGGCAGCTCCACCACTGCCTCCACCTTACAAATGAGGAAACCGAAATCCAAACTCTGGCTTCCAGGCTTCTAATCCACAGGGAGGAGGCAGCCTCCACCCCCCTGGGCATCGCGGACTTCGGCTTCCCTGCACTGCCCCTAGCAAGCAACAGAGCTGGGGAACGTAGCCCCGCTGCTGGGGAGCACAGCCAGCAGAGTTTCCCCTGATTTACACTCCTTCTCCCACTCCAAGTAGCTTCTATGGAGTTCCTGTTCTGCCCCCGAGGAAGGCGCTAGCTCCTGACACGCCGAGATAAGCCTCGGTTGCCAGTGTCAGCGCTCTGGAGATAAGTAAACAGGAGGCGTAATTTGATTTACACAGATATAGCTGCTGGCGGAGCTGAAATCTAGAGAATAAAACAAACCTCCAGAGAGGACCCAAAATTTTCTCCTTGCTGGTGTTTTGGGGGCAGCAGAACTGAGAATATTTGTTTGTTAAAGTTTCCAAGTAAGGTTGGGTTTTTTTCTCTATTATTTTTTTTCCCTTTCTGTAACAGGGTGCTTGGAAGGAAGGGTGGGGAGTAAGAAGGGCACTGAGTTGCCCCATATTCTGGGGCTGTCCACGTTGCAGGGGGCAGGGGAAGAAGGGGGCCAGGAGAGATGAGAAGTCTGAAAGGTTGAGTTGCATTGTCCTTAGGGGGTTATTTTATTCCTCCACTGGAAATATTAATTGCTGCGTAAAAGTTGTAAATACCAAATGAAGCACAGAAACACCCACTATTTTACCCACTGAGGGAGGACAGACACAGGGTGAAAGGGTTAAGCTGGAAGCTGAAGTCTGACTCCTCTTTAAGCGCCTGGCTTCAAAGGCATGAAAAGGAAGTTTGGGGCTTAAACTCCCACAGACAACAACTGGGGTCAAGCTGAAAACATCCCTCCATGCTTCCAGATGCCTGTCCACAAGGCGGGGAGGACAACGCGGCTGTGCTGCACGGCATGTGCAGAGGACGTGTTTGGGAGGCGCTCAGACATGTGGAACACATAAGAGTCTAAACAGCCAGCAGATCACACCCTTCAGAAAATATCCCTCTGTCCCCAGGTCCCCCGTTGTCATTTATGACTAAACTTCGGCGTGGCGCAGGAAGAATTTGAAACTTTTCTGAGCTGCTGGCAGCTGCTCTGTTTGGATGCTCTCCTGCCCATCCTCCCCCTCTGACTCTGCCGGATGGTCCCCTGTGCTCGGATCCTTTTCTATTTTACACTCTCTGCTACCAAATCTCACAGTGCTGTTTGCTAACGGAAGCTCTGTTTCTCGTTTCTCTTCGATGATTAACTCCAACTGTCCAAACACACAGGGCTCTGGGGAAGCTGTTCAGATGCCCAAATGTAGGCATGGAGTGCCCTTTTCCATGCCCCAGGGTTCCTTGCCTGGCCCCTGGCTGCTGCCCTGGGTGGGAGGAAGCCTGACATAGGTCCGGTGCTGTATCTGTGAGCCTCACGCAGATGTCTTGGATCACCAGCAGTGCCTAAAACAGCATTAGACACCTACGTTTTGGGCACTGGAGCAGCTCCCCAGATTGCTGAATTTTTATATTTAGTTTTGTTATTTTCCTTGGCCGGGCACAGAAGGAGGCAAATCCAGACTCTTGGGAGGGAGGGGGTGAAAGTGACCCCACAACCGGAGTTTGTGTCTTTTATTCCATAGCTCTGCTCTCCAGAACGTGCACGTGTATTTTACCATTGCTGTAATTATGCTCCATTTGCTCCCCAAGTATTTTTCTACAGTCTCCCACTCCTTTTTCCCACACTGATCTGAGAGGTCTCTCCCTTCCTATACAAAAGGAATCCAATCTACAAAAATGTGAATACCCACAAGAAAGTATCCACTTTCCTGTTAGCTGATCTCAATCCCTCCAGAGAAACAAAGCCGAAGGTCCCCCTTCAGCCAGACCTCCTAATGTAAGCAAGCTGTTCCCTTCACCAGTTGCCCGCCTTATGCACAGTCTCAAATTGATGTTAATGCAGTGACAGATGCACAAGGTGCCATTAGTGGATCTTCCTAAATGGAAGCATAATTTTTACCCATCAAGATCCTTTTACCACGCTGGTGCTTGCAGCCTTCACTAGGGAATAGAGCCACAGCAGGGAGCTGGTCATAATTTCAACAGGGTCTTGTGGAACTGCAGTGACAACAGATGTGTGCTGGTTTTGGGGCTGGTTTGAGTCAAAGCATCCAGGTTCATGGCAGGTTTGCCTCTCCCTGCACTGAGGTTGGGTCTGGTTTTGTGTTGTTTGGATTATGATTGTCTTTGGTTAATTTGCTGGGTTGAATCCAATGCCTGCACTTGTGGGTGGGACAATTTGTATAGGTTTTACTGGGATTGTAGCAGAGGTGCAGTGACCCTTTGACAAAAAGTATGTCAGCAAGGACTGGGACAGCATCTCCCCAAACACGCTGGAAATGGGGCTTAGGAGAAAGTCAATCATTAACACAAGCTTAGAGGACAGTTCCCCTGCCCTTGAGTAGCTGCCTTCACTCAGTGCCTGCAGACAAGGGGACAATTAGCGGTGCTGCAGAGGGCCAAGTCTCTGTGATGTGGTGGTTTGCCCGCTGGGTTCTCTTCTGAGGTCAGCAGCTCATTTTGGATCATGCAGCTCTGGGCAGCTTTCAGATGGGAACAATTTTTGTTAGTGGCCATCATTACAGGCTGCACATGAGATGATTTAATCTTCAACAGACACTTAAGGAAGTATCCCTGAGACTGGCTTTTGAGCACAGCTGCACACTCACACATGCATGTGAAAAGAGCTACTAAAAGAGGAGAAAAGAATTACTCTTATTCCCTCCTCCTCCGAGGGCCTTGTCCTCGCTGTGGTCTCTGTTTCATCGTGCCAAGAAAACTGGAACTGACACTATCACTTGAATTTGAAAAACTGCTTATCAACCCTTGAACATTCAAGGGAATAACTGTTCCCTGTCAGACCACGTGCACTGTTTAAAATGTGTTGGAGTGGGTGGGGAGGCCTTGATGGGGAAACCAGTGCCAGAAATGGCTTCTACAAAGCTGGCAGCTTAGAAGAGGAGCCAGGAGAGAGATCTGAGTGCTGCATGGTGCGTTGCAGAGAATTCAGGTGCAAGCTAAAGGAATTTTCTCATTGGAAACCCCTTCCAAGAGGCAGGCAAGCTTGCCAGGCACCAGATGTTTGTGACTAGTTACAAAGAGCTGCAGTCAAAGCCCTTCAGACGCAAGCTTCTTTTGTGAGCACATTTGTGGTTTGCTGGATGGTCCTTAATTAAGCTGAGCCTGGAGGAGAGAAGGCCCAGGGATCTGCATCCATTTCAGCTATGTGAGTCTGAAGGATTTTTTACCATTTTTATTGACCATGAGGCTGGTGCCATGGAGTTTGCACACTCCAGGAGGTAGGGTCAGTGTCAGAGTATTTGAAAAATGCTGGAGGTTCCTGGTAAAGAAGGGAATGTGTTTTGTGAATGAAATATGATTGTTTCTGGCTTGGTCACTCATGGCCTGCGTGACCTGGACTTTGCAGAGGTGTGGGAACCTGAGTTAGTGCGCTGGGCTGTGCTCTGCCCCTTTGTGCTCAGGGAGCCTTGCCTGAGTATTCAGTGGAAGTACCATGCCATATACTTGGGAACCCCTGGCAGTAATGAGGCTGTTGCTTGCTCCTGTGTTGCCCTTCAACTCAGGCACAGGACGGAGGGGGTTGCTGAAGGCCAGCACTGGAGGTTGGTGCAGAGTGCTGTTTGAACTATGGTACCTAGAGAAACATGCCCAAATAGTACCTTTTGGAATAATTCCAAATCCTGAGGTTGGGGTACGGGGTCCCTGATGCTGTTTTCTGCCTGCTGTGCCCAGAAGAGCCAGACTCAGCACTGAAGTGGAGAATGTGCGCTATAGCTGGGCATCCTGTGGGGACACAGTGTGAACCATTTTGCATTTGATCTCTTAAGAACCAAATATAAGTGCCCAGCAGTCTCATTTTCTTTCTCTTTTCTGTGTGCTGAATCACCTGAGATGGGGCACAGGCTGAATGCACACACTCTCAAGGGTTCCAGATTCATGCTTGGTGGCTGTTCACAGTCAAACCATCTGCAGAAATCTACAGCGGATCTACCTGCTGTTAGCTCTGTTTAATGACCCAAAGGGATTTACAAAGAAGATGATGACAGACTTTGCTCAGAGGTGCCCAGCAAAAGTGTAAGAGTCAATAAGACGCAGGCTGCAGGGTTGCAGCAAGGGAAATTATTAGAAGATACCTAAATTAAAACCCCAAACCCCAAAACAATCAGTGCAGGCGGTCAAACACTAGGGCCATGAGTAACCTGATCAAACTCTGAAGGTGGCCCAACTTTTGGTAGGAGGTTGGACTAGAGACCTCCAGAGGCCTTTCTGACCCATAGTTTTCTTTGATTCTAAACATCTAATAGATGACCAACTGTAATTGCTGTTGGACTTGCTGACCTATATGACGTCTCCCAGTCCTTCAAGTCTTGCCACTTCCTAGATGATTAATGCCTTGTTAAATCACACTATGCAGAAGGAAAAATCATCCCTCCAAATGCATGGACTACCACCCAGACAGGGTGCTCTGAATGGCTTCTGGGAAAGGCAGAGAAATGTGGCACATTTATAACAGTCCAAATGCAACCCCTTCCCTCGCCTACGCTATGGGCAAGAGCCAGCACTGGATGACATCCTGATACTAAAACTGGTATTAAACAATGGAACTAAAACAATGACAGTATTTTCACACAGCTTGCATGAGTGCAGTTACAAACTCCCAAGTCTTTCGTCCTGCAGTTTAAAGACAAAACAAACATAACAAAAGGAATTCCTCCTTGGAAATGTAATTCCCTCCACTGAACAAACCAGCAAGCAAAATTATGGGAGCTGAGTTATGCAGGAGGTCAGGGTGGAGGTTGTGAGCGGTCCCTTTTTGGCCTTAAACTCTATGGAAATCACAGCTCCAGCGAAGTCAATGGCAGTTTTGTCCCAGTGATTTCAGCGGGGCCATGGTTTCCGGGCATGGATTTGTGTTCTGCCTCAAGCCAACCCTGCTCCCATCAATCATACCTCTGTCAAACTAGTTAGAGTGAAGGAGGAAGGATTTGGTCCCGGCAGAACAGCACCATCTTAGCTCAAACAAATGGGCTCTTGTTTCAGGGGCAGATTTACCAAGAGATTTCTGTGGGCTGTCACCTGTGAATAAGTGTGACCCACTGCTGAGGGTGCCCCTGGGTCATGAGATGGGGATGCTGCTGCACCGTAACCTAGTCCTCCATCCTGCCACACTTCCATTCATTCCTTTATTTTTATTACTTTGGGGTATTTTTTTTCTTTCACTTCTCAAAACAAATAAAAAAGAAAAGATTTCCTGTGTGATTTGATGTGGGAAAAGCCCTACCAATGATCTTCCCAGAGGCTTGCCGTCCTCTCTTCCCTCATGGAATGAGAGAATGGCTTGGCTAAGTGGGACTTTCAGTGGTCTGTCAGCAATCCCAGCTCACTATCTAATTATTTCTTTGCCTCAGGCTTCAGGCCTCTTTTCTTGCCAAACAGACAAACAATTTCTGGTCCAATTTGAGATCCCTTTTGCTGTGTGCTGTTCTTGTGGGACCACACCACCCCAACAAACATTTCTGGCTTGACCAAACACAAATTGAGTCTAGGTCTCTATAATAACCACTTTGCATTCATTTCCATTATGGAAACATAATTCCCTATTAAATTTCAAAGTAGCTTATTGGCTCTGAGAGACAGCAGAGAATCAGATCAGAGAGGGAAGAGCTGCTATTTGGACAAAGCATTATTTGTCTACATAATGCAACTTGATATTTGTGTCTGTAACTGTACACAGACTGGAAGATCGGACTTTGACTTTATATACAACCAAATCCACTTTCACTGCACATATATATCTGGTAGCTGCTGTTAGATTTTGCATTGCTGTCACCATGCTGTGTGTGTCTAAATCAACAGGTCTACAAAAAATCTTTTATTGTGATTGGTTTAAGTTAAACTTTCTCCCTTTTATTCTCTGCAACCGCATCAGAGTGACTGGATCTTTCTGCATTGAAGAGCTCTCCTTTCTGGCGCTATGTATTAGATACAGGATGCCCAGTCTGTAGCCTATGAATCAGCTGTGGCACCCTAGAAGGATTTATGCTGCCCACAAACCATTACTGCTCCTCTCTCTCCTAAGAATCCTTATGTCTTCTCCAGTGGCTTGGCTAAAGTATCTCTGTTTTGGAACCAAAATACAGGAATCACGATTCCCATCCCATGCTGCTGTGGCAATGCACATTGTGAATTCAGTTATGTGACTGAAAACAGTCCTGTGATGCTGGGCATCTGCACAGGAGGTGCCATGGCAGCAGCAATCCCACTCTCATGGTGATGGCTGCAGTGCTCGACCTTCTGAGCCTCCTGGCCGACCAATGACTAAAGGTGCCTCATGCCCACAGCCACCGAGTAATGGGACCCCTGCCTGGCTTCATCTGGTGACAAAAGTGCCCAGGCCTTCAGAGCAGCCCTGGTGAGCGGAGACAGTATCTGAGCAGGGTGGGGTGTGGAGGAGCCTGCTACCACTTCAGAGCCAAGCACAAGTGCTCAAGGAGGTTTCAGTCTTGCTCCAGATCTCCACCCTAACTCCAGGGCTCTGAGGTCCAATTTGTTTCACTTTGTGCTGTTGGAATGATTTGTCTTTGCATCATGTTGAAGTTCCTGCTGTGTGCTGTGCTGCAGAACCATTTAAGACTTGGCTGCTGGTTTTACAGAGAATTACTCTTTAAGACCTGAATATGACAAAGCACTTAGAGAAGGGAGTTTTAATTTGATGGGACTACTCCTATATTTAATGGTAGCCCATGGGCTTTACTTGGCTAGATCATGGGATGGGATGTCATGCTCTTGCCTTTCTGAATGTTAATTCTCACAGAAAACTCTGGGAACTTTATGTCTAATGGTATCACCACAGCACACTAAACCACCAAAATAGTGCTAGTTTCCTTATTAAACAGCCTTAGACTATCTATTAATGTTTGCAAGCACTGTAGTTGATCAAACTACTTATTTACCTACATAATGGAAATTGAGGGTAACCATTGTATAATTTTAAAAAGTTGGTTTACCTAGACAATATACTCAACTGTCTGAAAGCCCTGTTTGGAAGAGACACTGAAGCAAATTTTTACCAGCTTTTATGAGAAGGAAAAAGTGGTGATGGTGACTTTATACCTAACTGTTAATTCATCCTGGTTCAACTGTAACAAACTCCACACAGCTGAACTCTTTCCAACTTGTTCTGGGCTGTGAAGCTCTTGTCTCACTCCACAAAGTTACTGAGTAGGTTAATGGCTTTTTCTTTCTCTGGCTGCTGTGATTTATGCAGCCTGTATCCATATCCATCTCCTACAGCTTTGCTGTAGGATACTGATTGTGGGTCAGATGGTGAATGGGATTGGGAACTGATCGAGTTTAAGAGTGACCACTTTTTATGACTCGGTTGAACTGAGCCAGTCTGATCCCTTCTCTGGAGCAGTTTTCTTCCCAACCGCACAATTATACCAGGATGGCTGAGGAAGGGGCCCAGGGGAGGAAGTGAGCAATGGTGGCAGGATTTCAATGGGGGAGGAGGGTGCTGAAGGCCACTTCAGCTGATACTGCTGCCAAAAGAAATGTTCACTGAATCACAGCCCAGTGGCATGTCCAGCCAAATCCTGTGGAAGTTCTCAGTGTCAAGGACAAAATTCTGCTTTCCAGCCCAGTGTGCTTTGATGTCATTTATTCAGCTCCCAGTGTGTTTGGAAGCTCTTTGGCACAGTGATAAGGCATGGAGTAGTGGGTGCTGAAAGGGGAAGTGCCTGGTGCTGGATGGTAGAAACCCCAAACTGAGGGCAAGCAGCAGTAAAAAAAGGTGCTGGTGACAGCATGGTCTCCTGTCTAATGGGGATGGAATAAGACATTTCAGCAGGGGAAGGTTTTAAACTATGTCTGCTCTTCAGCAGTCACAGGTCTGGGTCTTACATTTTGATAAGGAAAGAAATTGGGTGAGCAACCTCTCTCTATGAGAAGAAACAGCATGATAAGGAACTTTGCTTTATATATGTTTCCCTCCTCAGTGCTCCATGTTTCCAAATACTAAACCAAGACTGAATTACTGCACTATAAAATGAGTTGAACCCACTGTGACCTGAAGACTGTTTCAGTCTACAGCCAAGTCCATAACCCAAGAAGCACGAAGGATCAGCAACGGGAAGAGAAATAAAAGCCCAGAGCAGAAGGAGTCAGCAGGTAGTCCTTAACAGCCTGCTAATCACAGCGAATAATTTATTACAGCAATGCCACTGGGACTCCATGAGCTTTTAAACCAGTATTTCCTGGAAATGGTTTCTGCTCCTTTTTTATCATTTGTAAATTTGAAACCTTTTATCCCTGTCTGCAATGCAAAGGCGTTTGCAAAGGTCCTAGGAAATGATGAGGATCCCAATGAAATGCGAGTCCAATACATTTTCTGACCTCACTTGATTCTGGAGGCCCTAGAGAAAGTCCAGGCTGTTCTGAATACACCCTGTGACTCAGCAGCATGCCAGTGAGAGGAACGAGACACATCCTCCATACCTCTGACAACAGAAACCAACTTGGTGTCAAACCAAACACCCTCCTTGAACATGAGGATTTATAACCCCTCCCAAAATCCTCTTTGAAAATAACCAACTCAATGTTAAAACCCTGGATGGAGGGTCACACTTTTAGTGCTATCTTCAATCCTTCTGAACTCTTGCCCTCTATTGTATCATGTGGCAAGAAACTGTGCAAGTGAATTGGGCACCCTGTAACTAAACTGAATTTCATGTTTCTTTTGCCTTTTTGACTGTCCCAGTGTTCTATGATCAGTTAGGACAGCTGACAATTTGTCAGCTTTCTCCTTCCCATTATTCACTAGTTTTTGTACATTTCACATCAATCCTTACCTTATGTTTTTTTAAGTTACTGGTCTGTCATTCCTTCACCACAGGAAGCACAAGTTTAACCACTCCATCAATGCAATTACTGACTTGACAATGCTTCATTATGCCCTAAAGCAGAGAGGATCTACTTGTTCTGCAATAAAGCAGCTCTTAATTAGGCTATTGCTCCTCCTGTGTAAATATCTCATTTTGCCTCTGGAATTGGGAAAGTTCACTCTATCTCTTGTTGTTTGGAAAAGGCCAAGTGGCACCAGACAGCAATCTTTCACTTTCTGGACACAATTAATGTGCTGCTTACTTTGCTCATGCTTTTGATGAGCAGGTGATTTTTCTCTGATCAGGCACTTAAAACTACTGACTTTACTTGTGTTCTGCATTGCTTGTTAAGATGGGTCCAACTCGCTTCTTGTTTTTGCATGTTTAAATGGGAGGTCAATCTGTTATCTTTGCTCTGGATTCACAATGACACTACAAACTACAAATTAAATTTGTCATGAGAATCACAGACTGTTGAGGACACTTTATGGCAAGGGACAGAGCATTTTCACAGCATGCTTCATTTAATCCCAGAGAAAGGGTAACGCTGAGAAGAAATGGCAGAAACTTCTGTCACAAGGAAATTTTTTGTCAAGTTATGTTCATGGCTGAATTTTGTGATGTCTCACATTTTATCTTATTTCTAAAATCCTTTATTCCCTTTGGGTTCTCTTCAGTGACCAGATAATGTGAGCAGCGGTAATGTTTATGAGTCCGAGAAAAAAGGCTAACTTTAGGTTTCATTGCCACTAGCTTTCTATAGAAGAAAATGAGATAACACTATACAGACATACTTCTTACAAAGAAACTAAACATTAACAGACTCTCCTTTAAGGTAATTTTATTTTTTGTGAGAAGTTAAACATTTTGTCTGTCTTTTTATCTGCCATATGGAAGTTCTTTGGCTGACTTTGTTAATCATTCACTCTTCAGCTTGGAGTTGATTGTTTACTAACTGTTAAGCTGTGTGCACTAGGAAAATGCCTTTGGGCTCTTAAATCAGTGGGACTATCTCACTAGAACAACAGAGATATGCCTAGTGCTACTACTTGGGTGTGCAGATCTCACAGCTCCAGGCTATGCTGCCGGTCTTCATGCACTGATCTCTGGGATGGAGTGGAGTCACATCCCTGTGTGCTGGTTAAAATGGACACACACCACTCACAGACAAATGCTCACATACGGCGGCTGCAGTGCCTTGGTTCTCTTTCCAGTTGCCCAGCAACTCAAGCAAAAAACCCTCTAATGACCCTTCTCTGAAAACGATGGTTTGGTCTTTTCTCTTCACAAGAAAGCATTTGTAGAAGTTAAGTTTAACGTAGAGGGAAATGGATTCTGTCCACCCTGGAAGCTGTGAGCTGGTTCTACACAAATGACACTGGTTCTGCAAGCCCAACTTCCAGAATGCTTCACGCAAAATCCTACGCAGCTGTATCCCCATTAATGCTGGAGGACTTGATGCCTGAGTGAGAATAGTGCAAGCAGGATGAGGTTCTGGCCCTGCATCAGCCTCAATTCTCCTCTCCAGTCTCATCTAACTTGCTGACAAATCTCGTTGGTTTTCCAGAGACACATGCCTGATTTACTCCAGCAATTTAATAAAACCATGGTTTTGAGTGACTGCTAATGGGATCACCATTAGATAGGTACAGCTGCTTAGTGCGGGCTACAGTTTTACTCGCAAACACAAGAAAGATGGAAATCTATCTAGGATGACATATAGGAAAACATTACAATCTCCCTCATAAAACAAGCAAGGTTTTTATATGCACTTAATATAAATGTTTTGATTTCAGCTGGTTTCTTGCTACAATTTTCTGCTTGTGTTTTTTCCAGGGAGACTTATTTTTCCATTGTAAGTTTTCAATTTGTTTCTGGCATCAGCAGTGTGCAGGAACAAAATATTAAAGATCAGAAAAGCCATAATCTCCTTCCCCCTCCCCTGCCAATTTTACCTTGCAGAAAGTTCGGTAAGTTTACCCCTCCCATTTGCACAGCAAAGACTTGAATGGTGCAGTGAAATGAATCAGATACTGTGGCAGGCTGCTCCCAGACACCAGGGTTATCGAGTGCCATTTTGCAATCTAATTAGCAGAGGATTAAACACTGCGCCTCGCTGAGGCAGTTGATCTGCTCTCACCAGAGGGGTTTTACCACCTGTGTAGGGTAAGAAGTCTTTTTACTTGCTCCACAGAAGGTAAAATCACTCCATGGAGAAATAACAAAGCCTCAGCCACTTTGTCCGAGTCCCATCCCTGATTTAGGCTGTTCATTTTGGAATGGCTCTGCCAACAGATGGGGTTTTCAAGCATCGTGTAGCAGAGAAATGCTCATCTAGGCTGTCTTTTCACTGCTGTGGTCTCTGGGTTGTGGCAATGGACAGCCTCTAGCCCGAAAATTCCTGCTCTCCCTTTGTATCCAACCTTCCCTCACAGATATATGACCACTTCTGCCACAGTTCTCAGTGGTTTATACATAAGGCAGCACCATTGTTTTGGGTCTGCTGGATTTCATACATGATTTGCTGAGACCAAAAAACCCCTAATTCCCAATAAAGAGAAAACCAGCCCCCTATTTTTTTAGGGTTACACTTGCAGAAAAAGGATCAGAGGTGCCTAAAGCCCCAGATTTTATTAAGTTCCAAAGCCAATGCTACAGACTAGATTACTCTCAACAGCTGAGAAGAGAAGGCTTGACTCTTCTGGTGGAAGTGTGTCTCCTCTCATGCAGTCAGAGCACCTGATCTCTCTTCTCCTTCCTTCTGATGCTTTCCACCAACCCTCTCATCCATAGAGGGCTGACAATAATTGTTATAGCTTGTGAAAGGCTGAGTCCTGTCATGGCAGGGCAATAATTTCTTCCAAAGAAATGTTTGTATTCCTGACTTCTGAAGGTATCTTTTAAGGACATGTCTTCCCTGGGGGGTTGGCACTACTGGAGATATGTGGGTGCAAACACCTAGCCTAGGCATGTTTTAAACTATCATGTGTGAGGATGGCTTGCCCTGCAGGTAATGATTGATCCCGAATAGATGTGTCTTTTAGTCTTTGTGAAGACCTCCTTACTCTCCTTGTCCTTTCCTTCAATGAATAAGAGCCCTATTAATAGCCTTCAGTGAATAAAAGCCTAATTGATGCCTAATTGTCTCTTGCTGCCTCCTTAGCAGTTCAGTTTTCTACCAAAACCTTGATTCTAGTTTATTTTAATAGAAGATGCTCTCAGTGAGCATTAGGCAGTGTCCAACTTGAATGTGACCAAAAAAGGTGAAAGAAGAATTGGCACAGAGACAATGCAAAGAGAAATACAGTGCATTAATTCACTGTGGAAGCTTTTCCATTCACAGAAGAGCTGTCCAGTTGCTCCAAATCATCCAGTTTTGCAGCCTGCAAGCAAGCCTGAATCCTTGCCTCCCATTGTCTCCACAGGTTTGCAGTGCAACAAGCACTGTTGCTAACAGGCTGTACATTCCCACCTGCAGGGCATGTGCTCAGGGATGAGGGTTTTGTATTAGATGGCATCCTAGGTGGGAAGATCAGAACACACGGGTCCCTCTCATAGGCTGAGCTCAAGAATCAAAACTTCCCATGCCTTTTTTTAGGCATATGTTGAAAGCCATCTTTACCTGCTACCTTGACATTAACTCTTCAGTTAATAAAATCGTTGCTTATCGAATGTAATGCTGGTCCTGAGAAAATCATGCAATTTTCTTTTTGTAATAAATGGAAGCAGCTTTCCTGTCTCTTCATCTCTTTCTCTCTCGGATCATTTACGGCTTGACAAAACAGTATCAAGGGTTGGCTGAGCACCCCCAATGCACCATAGCCAGTGGATGGAAGGCCTCCAGCACCTGAGAGGATCAGTCCTTGAGTTCCCATCGATGTCTTATGAACCACACAAAAAAGAAACTTCAATTGCAAGATTAAGTGACACTTATTTCCTCCAAACCCCACAACTTTTAATGAATTATGAGCTACTTTTTCCCATTAATTCTTTGCAGACATTCAGACGATTTTGGGAGAAAACGAACATCCTTCAAAAACCACATGAATCAATGCCAGCATTTGGTGTACATCACACCCTTGACTCCAGCTATGACATGTGTGGCAAGCCGAGACCTTGGTAGAAAAGTGAACACCTACCTTTCTTGGTTTCACTTTGTCATGGTAGTCATATTGAAAAATCCCCTTGTAGCTGAGTCCTAACCACCACGGAATTCCCTGTTTGTCCTGAAAGAGAAAACAGAGGGAGTCATATTGAATAAGATGGGGAAATGCTGGAGATTTCCTGTGTTGTCATTTAAGGTGAAGATTTGTTCCTAAGTAGCATCTTTGAATGGGTGTTGTTAAATTTCCCCCTGCAAGTTCCCACAAGTCACAAAGCTCCACAGTGTTTAAAAGAGATCTGTTTCACTTTTTGCCATGACATATAAAACAATTTAAAATATGGCCGATGTGATCAAGTTACTCAGAATGCTGTCAGGGGAGGTGAGGAGGTTTGACATGGGTCCCTTGTGCAGTGGTGCATCCTCTTTCTCTCCCCTGTAAATTATTCAGTCTGAACACTGAAGATTGGAGGAAGGAAAGCAAATCACCCAGCTGACTTGAATTATGTGGAGGGATTTTAGCATTAGTCTTGAAAATGCAGCAGTAATGGGATCTGAGAGCTACCAAGTGATAAGGTCTGACAGGCTGAGACCCAACTGTTTTGTGTCTGAGTGTGCAATAAAATGGCCTTATGGAGTAATGGCTGATATCTGATCCCAGTCTCTACAATTTACTGAGCTGAAGTCCTCAATGAAATTACATCTGTTCTGTTAATATGATAGAGAATGGCAGGGTAAAGCACAGCAAAACCAAAACCCTCACATCAGGAAGAAGCAAACCCTATTATGTGCAACATTTGCTGCCTCATTGCTGCTCACTGCTGCTTATTGACCATGGGGAGCTCACTGGAATAGCTCTCAAGTGTTTGTAGGATTGAACATCCAGCCCAATCCACAAGATTTTTCTTGATCTAGAATGCTCCAAGAGATCTGGATGCAAAAGGTGCTGGAGAGATCCTGTCCTCTGAGAAAAGATGAGGCTAATGCTTTTTGCAAAATAATAATAGCCTTATTATTACATTCTATTAGCAGGAATAGACTGGAACCGCATCCCCTGAGACAGGTACAGTCAGATATTTGTGTTTTTATGGTACCCCATGTGTGCAAGATATTACAGATGTATGAAAAACTGTATGATCTGTGCACAGAGATAATGATGAAACACATCAAAACTTCAGGGGTGATAAATGAGGGAATATGCTCTGGGGAATGTGGATCTAGCTTTCTTTATATGTTTATTGATTTCTCTACTTAAAAAAAAAATAACAAACCTACACAGCTGGTCAGGCAGGGAAGTAATAATGATAATATGAGGTTGGAAATTTTGGTGATAAATCATTAGACAAAAGAAATGAGGGATTTCATGAATACCTGCATGAAGTCCACATAGAAGTGGAGAGCTGTTTGGGGATGAGAATGTGTTATCTATCTCTAGAGTACAGGACAATGTTCTGGCATTAAAAAGATGTACAATCTCTGTATCCATCTACATATCTCATGTGAGGGGAGCTGCAGTATGTAGGTCACGGCTGGCCCTAGATAGGTTTTCATGGATCTGCCATCTGGGAAAGGTCTGACCTCCTGGAGCTACAAAAAAGAGTGCCTGCCAGAGATGTGTCTGGCTTGTGCCTTTGGTGGTGGTTCACTGGCATTGCCATGCTGCTGACTATGAGCTGAACGCTCCAGCACAATAGGACTGCAAGAGTTTTATCTCCAAGAACAGGATTTTCCTCTTTGGAACTGTATTTACTAAACATGCACACACAGTTGAAATAAGTTTACCCTACCTCAGGAAGTGAAATGAGACTTTAGCAGCAGTGTATTGTATTCTGAGAGCAGGATGGCTGTTTGTACCTCTCTCCCTCCCTCTCCAACAGGAGTTTAATTCAGTGAAGGACCCTTCTTGTAGCACGTACCTTTACTGCGTAATAATGCACTCCATATGTTGGGAGGGATTCTACAATGCTCATGTAACTGCAAAACAACACAGAAGAGAAGAACACGTCTGAGAAGCTGAGAGGATGATGTGAAAAAAACCTTTGATAAATAAATAATTATGCCAAGAAATACTTAAAAATGAAGCATTGCATGAGATGGGAAGCATAGTAACATATTGTATTTACAGTCCTGTATAAATATTTCCTATTAATACAAGGGTCACAAAGAACACTCTTATTTCACTTACTTTACAATTGCTTGACCTCTTGTCTGACCATTTAGTTTCTTGTAATGTTCAATGACTCGATCCTCACTGGAAAGGAAAAAAATTGGATGTTTTATATAATGGCATTATCATGACTAAGAATCTTGTCAAAAGCTGAAGAGATCTTTCTGTTACACAACTACTGCCTGACAGAATCAAAAGATGCCAAGCAAAACCATTAGATGAGGGGATTTGGTGCAGACCAGGGTAAACAAAGGGGGAGTCACCAACTGAGAATAAAAATGGTTTTCTAAGAGTTGGGTTTCTAGTAGAACCCTTTTTCCTCACAAGCATGGTACCTACTTGTACAGACTTTTCCCTCTCTGCATTCCTTTCCTTATCTACAAATGATGCCCACAATATTACACTGTGGGCAAACAGATTCACCTTGGAGCTGATGAAGATCTGCTCTGCCCTAACTGAAGTAACTTCTTTTCAAGCCCATCACATCCTCTGAAAGATGGTCAAAACTGTGAGAAATTGGTGGCCAGTCATAGCCCTAAGACTGACAGATTCCTCCTCACTGCAACTGCATAACTGCAGGTGCACTGGTGGAACTACTCTGGAGCAACCTCTCTCAGCAGGAAGCTGAATTCCTAGTGTACACAGAGGAATAATAACAGCAGGTTAAACAGTGACAGGGGATATTTCCAGGCACTCAAACTTGAGTTTCTTTACTCTTAAAGTACTCATGTGCTTTTGCTTGCTTTTGGGTTATACTAATGTGCATTCCCCAGGCAACTCCTGGCTATGCACTGGGAGTTGGCATGAGCTGGGGCCCATTCCCAACAGCTCTTCGGAGACTAAGATCATTTCATGTCTTAGAAAGACATGAACCATGTCATCATGTTTTCCAAGGTGAAATGGAGGCTATTCCACACCAGTGGGCCTCTGTGTCAGAGAACAATTTGAGTGTGTGCCAACAAGCAGTAGAGATGGAGTATCCAAGAGAAATCAGCACGACCCAAATGACAGATTGAGAGACACCCGTAAGTTCATTTTTAAAGCATTTCATTCATTATTCTCCAGTGAGTGGGCAGCAGAAGTAACTGATGCATACAATCAGCTGTGCTAGCAAGTTCGCAGCATGGCAAAGTATAAGCCAAGGATCCGGTGTAGTGCACACAAGACCTGCTCTGTTACACTGGCATGACAGAACACTTAGGTCCTCAGGTTTAAAACCAATTTCTTGCCCTTTATTTTGTAATACTAAGGACAGGGAATCTGATGAGTCCCCTGGAGATACTGTACAGAACTTGCCAGACAAGAGGAAGGAAACCTAAACTACCTTTATGCCACCTTAGTGACCTCCCCACCTGGCCCTGCATAAGCTTCCAGCAGTGCCGCGTGTCCATCCCATGCCATCACACTGCATGTGGTTTAGGGCAATGTGAACTGGCATTCCTCCCTCCCTTCATTTCCTGGATCCAGCATGACCCCCTAATGGGGCCTTTCAGTTGTCTACCATGTGGTAATCCTTCCTCAGGCAGAACTGAAGCCATTTGTATTGCTAGGCAGTGTGAAGGAGCATAGCAGTGTGGGATGATGTGATAGATGACCTCACCATGACTGCTCAGAGATGCCCACAGGAGCTTTTGTGGAGGACTGCAAAGCCTTTCACTAGCCTGGCTTAACATGACCGCATCTTCTCCTTGCTGCCTTTCCCATTTGCACCCCTGTGCCAGAGAGGACAGAACCTCTTTTTAGAAAGAGAGGCAGAATCTCTGGAGCCAAAGCATCTTTTAGAAAGAAGAGGCACAGGGAAGCTGAGGATTGTGCAGCCCTAATAATGAAGAGAGAAAGGAGGAGAATCAGAAACACCAGTGTAGGCAGCACAGAGCAATTCAGAGACAGTCTGTCAGATTGTCAACAGGGCCAGCTCTTCCCTCACAAGCCTGTTGTTTATCTGAGAGTAACTGCTTTCCTTACTCACTCATCAAGCGGCTTCTCCCATTCATCCTACAAAAAGAAAAGAGTCCTTTTTGGGGCAAGGTGAAGTGATGTCCCACTAGCAGGCCACAGCAGGAACAGGATGCTGACTGAGCCAGTGACACATTACATGGGTAAAGGAATGGTCCAGCTCTCCCTTCAAATCCCTCAGAATCATTTTAATGCTTAGAAAATGATCTGTAAGCTCTAAATTCTACAGCTATGAAACCATATTCAGCACACTGATCCAAGCAAGTACCACAGATGTTAAGGGTGTGCACATGAAGGCAGAGCCTGGGTCTCCTGCCATGATTGTCATAAACAGGATTACTTTTGGAGCAATAACTGAATTACATGAGTGTTCAGTATTGGAAGAACTCCAAAAAACATCATTCTTAATAAAAAAGATAGACAGAGAGGGCTTACAGCCCTTTGAAATTACCTCTTAAAACCATGATTACATGTGGATGCAATTCCACTGTCTCAGACAGGAACAAACCAGGAGTGACTTCTCAGAACATAATGGAGTTTCTCCAGTTGAAAACACTGCTAGCTTTATTTTCCACTCTGTGCAGTTTATTGCACAGATCAAGCTCTCATATTGCTGCCATTCAAGGAAAGGATAGATGTACCTGGACAAGCTGATTATTTAATGTGATTCTGGATGTGCTCTGCTTTCTTATAAATGATTATTATAAAATTATTGGTATGTTCCTAGACCATACTCCTTGGGCAGGAAGCCAATTGATGGCCCATTTCCTTCAAAAGGACAGATCAGATGTCAGCAAGCCTTCCTGAACATCAGGACAAATAGTTATGCTTTTAACCCATGTTAGAAATGTGGGATAGTCCAGGCTTTACCCAGTTCTTCTAAACAAATGCAGTCAATGCTATACCTCCATTGCTCTGTTAGGATACTGATAATCTTCCTTTGTAAAATGTTTTGTGGTATACAGATGTTAAGTGCCAGGTAAGTATCATCTTTGTTTCTTCTTTCCTTTGGACAAAAATTACAAAGCCTGAATTATCAATCAAGGCATATATAAGACGGAGATCTGCGGCCTTTCACCTTTCTGCAGCACTGGGCTTATCACCGGGGAAAGAAACGTACTCCAGAGCATGACTCTTTCAATCTATTTTGGATGGATTCCTTGGGAAGAGGTTACTGCTGCTTCTTTCCACTGACAGCAAAGGGAGCTGAGGGCACCTAGCCCAGATAGCGACATCCACACTGGAAAAATATTCACAGTCAGAACAATCTGTGTGACAGTCCCTCCTCTAACAATTCTTTGAACTTCCTTTTCCTTCCCACTGCCCTGTGCAAGAAGGACCATCCAGCACAGAAGTTGCTTTCTGCCTTCAGCTCTGGGTTGGAGGGTTAAGCCCAGCACGTGCCAGGGAAAACAAGCAAAATCAATCACAGGTCAGAAGGAGCATTAGCAGAGTCTATAAACATGCTCCCCTATAATTTCAGCTGTTCATCTCAAGGCAGCTGCCATGCTGCTATTGACAGCTGGGAGAGTGCTAGGACACTGCTGGGACCACCAGCTGACATCTCCTCTCTCCCTGCTGTGCTTTGTTGCTGTGTTGGTGTCACAGAAACTCATTCACAGTGCAGGGCTGGCAGAGGATGCTTGACTAATGTGGAGACAGAGACACGGAGGCTGCCGAAGCACTGCTGTCTGTTTGCCAGCTCATAAAACATTCTCCCCAAAGACGCAGAAGTTAATACATGGATGATATCCTGAGGCAGACAACTCTGATAAAGATCTTTAGAACCAACAAGAAATCCCTCCTGTCCCAGCAGCTTATAGAACTGGACAGCAGACAACTTGCAAGCAAATGCAGGCCTTGAGTTTCTCATCATCAGATCCAGATTTTCAAAGTTAGTTGCTCCCTCCCTCTCTTCCCAGCACACCAAGCTGTTTTAATAAATTGCTGTTCTTTAGTGTTGTTCTGCTTCTAACCTGATTTGACCATTTTGATTATATTCTTGAATGAATAATGTCTTTATTTGCATTCGCTGTCATACAGTCATATGCTGTCCCTCTGAAGCCACTAGCACCTCTTAGGCCAAGGGACCAAGAGCTGGACCAGGGCCTCAGGACTGTGTTGAACTAGAGAAAATCACTAAATAGCAATTTTCAGATGATATTTTCAGAGGTGGGTTTTCTGGCAACACTAATGCTTTGGGTTGCTACAAACAAGCTCGTGTTCAAAGTCTGTGGGAACCTGGGAGAAGTCTCTCTTCCCCCGGTCTGTTGAAAATTCCATTCTAGCATCTACTTTTGTGTTGTTGCATCTCCTTCTGGCCTTATTATTGACAACCCACTACTGGGCTGGCTTGTTGGGGAGGATCTGAAATGAGATAAAATGCAATGGCAAGTGTCTGGAAAGGAGCACTGTGAGTTAACACATTTCTAAAGGTTCTCTCCAGTCTCTGTGATTAGTTTCATGTCTGTTTCCATGCATGGCCAAGAGAAATCAAAACTCAGGGCCCCAACTCCTGGACCGTGTGGGAGGACCAGAAGCTCAGCTTTCATTAAAAGGAAAAGAAACGCAAACAAACGCAACAAAAAGCCCCTTCTTTCTTCACCAGTAATCAGAGATGCCAAAAGATGCTTGAGAACAAGATGTGCAACTGATTATTCTGAACCTGGAGAAAGCTGCAAGAGAATACAGGGAAGAGAAAGGCCTACACCATGGGTATGGAACCAGGAGACTCCATGAAGGTGGAATCAGAGACACAAACTGTACTGGTCTAAGAATCCAGCAGTCATTCCACAAGTCTCTTTGGTAGGTGCAACAGCTGATGCTTTTTCATGGTGTGTGATGGAGATGTTGTATTATTTCATGCAGATCTATTACAGCATCTTGCTGAAGGTATCACCGTATTTACTTGATTATTCATTTTATTATCTCTTAATCCATTTAATCTGATAAAAATGTAGTACAAAGTTCTTTGGTTTGTCTGTTTTAAACTAACTAGAGCCATTACCCATCCCACCTTTAATGTTTTCAAAGTTTCTTTCCAGGGTTGGAGATTCACTTGTGACTGCTTGCGCTAATGCTGAAGAACTGCAGAATAAAACTGATTGCTCACAGAAAAGGACTGGATGAAATCTGCATCCAGTACACAATCTGTATGAGATGCAAAGTGAACACCGTTTTAAAAATCTGCTCCATTAGATCACTGAAGTTTGATCTGTACTTTTGAGGCTTTTTGTCTGATTCAGCAACAGCCGCTTCCTGAGAGCATTAAGTGTTTTAGAGGGTTTTTAGAAAAAAGCCATCATTAAAAAATAATGAACTATTAATGTTAAA